>NC_058506.1:5505650-6831483 GCF_020382885.2 Scatophagus argus | reverse complement strand
TAGTTAGGTAGCATTAGCAGCCTTGCTAAGCTAAGAGAAAGTTAAAGAGGTTTGTTACTGTGTCACTCTTCTGTGTTTATTTAGCAGTAGCATTAGGTTAAATTTAGAATTATTGTTATTACTTAACAGGAACAAAGTGGCAAACCTTTGTGGTCAGCTGTTGAGCATGCTAGTTAGAAAGGGGTATGTGATTAGCTCAAAAGTGAGGGGGCAGTGACTATTGACCAAACCACTGTCAATTGACATTATAAAATAAGAACAAACCTTTAAAAAGTTGTGTTTGATATAACAATATCTAGCCTTCAATGACAAAAATATATCAAAAAGCCTAGAAAAATAAAGTGAAAAACAAAACAAAAACAAACATTATTATTAATAGACTCAATAGTTAGGCTATTAAACTGACTTCTCATAGTATAAACCTTTTGTTGTTGTGCACTAGAATAACATTTGACCACACTTAACTGAAGCTACATAATCTTTAACCACATATTTATCTAACCAAGTCACCCGGAACTTGGTTAGATTAAGTTAAGCCACATCTCATCACAGAAAAATCTGACTGGGTGCCATGGTTTAAAAATGTGTACTACAGCATTAGGGTCATTAAAATAAAGAAGCATAAACCAATGAATCTGTAGTTCATGTTTTTTTTTTCAGAAATAGCTGACAAGCACATTTTGCAGCTGACAGACTATTCCAACTTCACAGTCACTGAGTCACATATCATAAATTTTGTTGCTTTCCAAGGCTCGTTTCACAGAAGGGAAAATTACTATTTCAGGCTGTTGCCAGCGGGGATGCATAAGACTCATTCGTATATTCATGAGCCACAGAGAAAATGCCTGGTTACTGTGACGTTAGTGTGAATTTTTTGGCATTTACAGTTTGTTTGTGAAGTGTAGAGTTGCTGTTTTTCCGCTCTTTTGTGAAAATGCTGTTGCTTAACTTTTCATGACATTTCTCAAGAAATAAGACAGTTAGAAAGCATTTGTCTGTCATCCCTCATTCTGCAGTAGTAAACATATACTTAGATGCGATGGAAAAAGTGTTTCCCACAAACTACGACTTCAGACAGCAGAACCCCAGCAAAGTCAGACGCTTGCTGATTAGAGCCAAGATATCCAGAGCCAGAGCCAAGAGGCTTTGATTCGACCCCACAGGCAGAACCAAAAGCATTAACATCTGGCTCAGCCACTGCAGACTCAGTGTGTCTCACATCATGAGCCAAAAACCAACAGGACATCTCTGTGCCCAATCAAACTGTGATCTGGAAAGAATTTACTTACAGAGACAGGAAAGAATTCAGTGTTTTACAAAGTTGCATGCTCTTGTGAACTCCACTCAATTCAACTCAAAGAATAGGGTCGTCACCTCATTAAGGCCACAAAAAGGAAGACTATCATTCATTCCAAGAAGGCACATTTCTCCCAACATACACACTGTCCTCACACTGCAACCTCACCTGGTGTAATTGGTCTGTTGAGCCTTCGTCCATCCTAAACTCAGCGAAAGGAACAAGGAGAGACCCAAGATGCTGTCCACATGCATCATGATAAAGCGTGCACACAAAGCAGAGCGGACTATTGCAGAAGAGGAAGACAGCAGGAGGCAAGAAGTGTAAGATGAGGGAGGGAGGACGATAGCTCAGATGGGCGGAGTGTGGAGTGTGGAGGAATAAGAGGGGGGAGAGAGAGTCTGAGAACTGATGAAGAGACAGACAGAGATGCTGAAAGGACAATGGCAGCAACAAAAAGCCATGAGGGGGGATGACGTGAGTGGGGAGGGAGGTGAAGGTTTTAATTAGAGCCAGATGTTTTTCCATAATAACCTTGGTTTCAATATAACATAGGGGGCATCTGGGAAAGAAGGGCAAAGGGGAGTGGTGTCAGAAGTTCTGGCTGATGTTTTTTGCACATTCAGAAAAGAATATCTTTTCACAGCAGATGTTTCTACTTCTTCACATGGTTGAAACATACCATAAAAAGAAGCTTAAAACTGGCTCTGAATAGCTGTTAACCCCATTAACGTCCATGCTGAGCGTCTGGCTGGTCGTTATGCTGGGTGTACAGGTGGGAACAGAGCCTGAGGCTCTATGGGCTGTAGCAACCAGCTAGTAGGCCTGTAAATCTTTACATTCCACAACAGCATGTATTAATTTACTGAACAGGATCTTGTCTTAATTATTTTACTTTAGCTGTCTAGTACAAATAAAGTGCAGACAGGACCTGAAAGAAGCTCTAATAGGAGCCGAACAAAGACGTATCATAAAACAAATGATCTCTTACCTTGTTTCCACAAGCCCCAGGGGCTCCTTTGGCTCCGTAACATTTGAGCCAGAGAGCATCTATCACTCCACCCTATCCAGCAAGGCAAGAATAACACTCTAGAGTAGAGAGTATTTTTTCTCTGTTAAGATTCACAAATGAGCCAACTTTCTGGCCTGAGGCCTCCAAAGGGGACACTGTTACAATAATCTCTAATGTCAGCCACTTTTGCAGACCACAGCACTGCAACACCTTGATCAAAGTCTGGGGCGAGCTGGATGGACTGCTCATGAAAACACAGTTTTTGCTGAGAGATTCTTTCTCCAGTTACATGTGGCATATGACTTAAGCTGGCTTTTTACTCTGAGATCAAACTTACAACCTTCTTTCAGGTTTTACAGCCTGCCTACAGTAGTCTTGGTGCTAAAGATAAAGAGTACTGGTTTTCATAGTCAGCCTGCTGTGCTTTGTTTGTGTTAACCCGAAGTCCTGATAACAGGCAGCAAAAGCAGGAATGCAGTGACGTGCAGAGTCTGCTGGGGGGCGGACAGCATCTGAGTGTGCACAACTGTGCAGCCACTGCCATTATGTGTGGGAGTAACAATGACCTTTACACTTTACAGCAGGAATCCAAGCCAAGGGTGTAAGTTTCTGCAATAACTCCTGACGAATCCTTCAAGCTAGACGTGCATTCCTTCTGGAGAGTCAGTGGGGATGGCAGTGGGGGAGTAGATGACTGTTGTGAGGGAGGAAATACATGGGTGAAGAGAGGAGGGGTTGGAGAAATCAGAGAAATGGAAAACAAACTTAAAACGTTGTGACAGAGAGGCAGTTTAACAAAGTGCAAAGTTGTTTTTGAATGAACCCTGGAGTTATATCATGCCTCTCTGTGCCAACAGATGACTGTACTCCACACATTCCCGCTGCAAATTACTCTTCCGTTATGTCTAAAATAATCCCTTACATTTATAAAAAACACATTTAGACGTGACACTGCAGCGGAAAACAGAATGAAAACTAATGCAGACAGATGTATGAATCTATCTGACAAGGTGAAGGACAGAAACTGATCTTTTGAAAACAATCCTAGACCCATCTGTTCTCTGTAAACGTGGTTCCTCTCAAATTTACTCTGTGCAGAAAAAAAAAGACCTGTCCTCCAATTATGTGGTGCAGTACAGTGGGCCAAATTTCATCTGACCTTGGCTGTAAATAGAATCACAAGCACAGAGATAAAGACTTGACAAGAATTACAGGATCCTGCTTTTAATCCTTCAAGAGAATTAGAGATGGAGTCAGACACCAGGAGATTCCAAGTACGAAAGTTCAACATTTGTCATCGGTTTCTAACAACATCCGGGTTTGTCTCAAAGATCAGCTACTCTGGGTTTCTAAAAAGGGAAGGACAATAGCTTTTCCTTGGATTCACTTCATCGTGCAGCCCATGAGAAAGTGTGATATTGTGCATTCAGAGTATGGACAGTGTGCTAAACAGCTTGCAGCACCTCCTTTCGCATTTACAGGATGTTGCATTGAAGTGGAATCTAACTTTACACACCACAGAACACACTATGGACGCATGTGTTTGTCTAGCAACTCCAAATGTAAGCATACATGTTCACACGTAATGCAGTGAGCTTTCCTTCATCTTTCATGGCAGCTACTCAGGAGACACATCATTTTTTGCCATTAAGTCCATGGATTATAATGACAATATCATACCTAGTAAAGAGAAATGCTGTCACAATGGAAACAGCAATAAAGCATCTCATTTTTTCAAGAAAGACACAAAAATGTGGCATGTTTTCAGAGAATGAAAACCAAAGTGGAAATTACAGACAACTGCATAGTCATGCCTGACTTTGTTAACTATATGGATGACTAATTATTGTCTTCTGGGAAGGCTTTCCACAAGATGTTGGAGTGTTTTTGTGGGAATGTTTGCCCATTCATGCAGTGGAGCATTTGTGAGGTCAGGCACTGATGTTGGACCAAAAGACCTGACTCACAATCTCCGTTCCAGTTCATCCCAAAGGTGTTGGATGGGGTTGAGGTCAGGACTCTGTGAGGGTCAGTCAAGTTCTTCCACCCCGCTTTGCTTTGTGCACTGGGACACAGTCATGCTGGAATAGAAAAGGGTCTTCCCCAAACTGTTGCCACAAATTTGGAAGTGTAGTATGATCCAAAATGTGTAAAGCATTAAGATTTCCCTACTCTACGTAAGGGGTCTAGCCCAACCCCTGAAAAACAGCCTCATAAAGAGGTTTGTCTGGATACTTTTGTCTATATCCTGTACATGAATGTGTCCATACTTGACACTGGTGACACAGTGCCACCTGGTGTCGAAAACTTGAAACTACAGTTTGGGCGGCGGAGCTCCTGTGTGAGAGGGTGGGATTAATCATCGTGGTTTTCACTGGAAAAATCTTTCACCTACTCATATATTGTTCTGTATTTCCATTAATAACACTGTGATATGACCACAGCCGACGATTCATAGTGATGACAGCTTTGGCTAAAACCATTTAGTAGTAGTCCGGTATGATGCGGGAAGACAAATTATTTTATTTGAAGCTTTAAGTAGTCAGTCAGTCGTGGCGTGTCTGAAGGGAAACAGAAAGAAATATCAGCGCTGCAATGTGTCAACTGTCCTTCTTCAAGCACGGAAAATAGCTAATAATGCTTTAAATTAATTCCTTTCGCTGTTTACTGGCATTTTTCAGAATTGTAGGCTGTATGTGTGTTTGTACGGTGTATATGGAGCATATTCATTACGGACTAAAGTCAAAGCGAAAAAGACCAGGGATTACGGTAGACTTTGTCCCTGTATGTTGACACAATCTACGGAACCACGCTTTTTATTTCAAAATAAAAGTCAGCAGTAGCGACGTTCACTGGTGGCTCTTTCATAAGAAATAATAGTTAGGCTTAATTTTAGCTTTTTTCTTCTGTTATTACGCGACAATACTACTATTACCATTACTAGGTATGGACTAGACATAGAATGAACCAGAACACTGCTCCATCATTTTGCATGACAGTGGAGCCAAATGTTATGGATATGCTCCTCTGTTAACTACTCCTAATGTGCTTTTAACTTTGATGTAGTATTGCATGAGTCACAACAGAGGTTTAATAATGCTTCTCTATGAGATTTGTGCTGTTATAGTGATATAGACTTCAGTGATAATGTGACTTTTCATTGGAGAAAGATGGGACTAAATGCATGTACAATTTGTGTGCACGGATATGTGGACCTGAGCTGTATGTGTGTTAGCCTGTGTGTGTGTGTGTGTGTGTGGTGCGAACAGCTACTGTAGGAACACAACACTGTGTCCATGTGAGGGATGTGCTCGCTCCAGGCTCCAGGTCTCCATGCATTTTAGAAACACATTAGGATAAATTCAACAAAGAGGTTTATCTTTGTGTTGGTAATAAATTTATGCTTATTCACACAGGTCAGATAAGGTCCCAGAATTGCAGTCAAAATTGCATCTGCCCATTGTTGCACACCCACAAAGCACATGAAGCACACACAAAAGTACAAGTTGTCATAGGTACTGTTTTTCCAATATACATATATTTCATGATGTTCATCAATATAATAAGACATTGATAGATTTACACTACAATTATTTTATGTACTTTAGTTTTTCATTCAGTCTCCTCTCCTTTACATTGAGTCAACCTTGCTTAGTTTCTAATCCCATACCAACTGACAGCACAATAAATCTATCAATAAATAAAAGCAAAGGAAAAGAAAAAGATCCAATAAAACTGAACACATTGCCCATGATCCTCCAGTCCTGTCCCTCCTGTAAGGCCAGATGACCAGGGGCAATATGGACCTTCATCCCAGAAACCCCAGTCCCAAAGAGAAATCAAAATCTTTCCTCAAAAATAAACAGATTTGAACAAAAAATATATCGTGTAGATACAAACAGCAATCTGATGTAAACTGCAGAATCATTCTAAGCATTCTGGACAATTGAAGTTAAAAATACTTTTTTCCCCATTAACTTCCCATTTTCTTTACCGTTACCCATCAGTGCTTACACACAAACATTTCAGTGACATCTGGAGTTATTACTAAATTGATGCAAATGAAAAACACAATATTTGGTTCAAAAATAAAACATGTCAACATATAATAAGCAGAATATTGTATGTTTATAGCCATCCAGTGAACATTCAGAGACTCAGGTTCCCTCCTATCACTGCATTCATCCCATCTGGGGGTGCGGCAAACGTAAGAGAACGTTCCCCGCTCTGAACATAACATTACATGACGCTTTGTTGAACGACTGTCCAACTCCTGTTGGTCTTTTTCTTTCTGCTTGCTTCCTTCCACGTTTGAATCACAAGTTCGCAAGTTATATTTCAAACCTGGAAGAGGGTCTGGATGCTTTTTCTGTGTTGGCAACTTGCATTTTGGACCACCCCCAAATGACCTGAATGCAGCGTTAAGTTGAGATCACTGAACAATTCTTTAGGTTGACATAAGACAATATTCTCCACTGAATCATGTTCCCGTCCCACTGAAATGAACGAATCACAACAGAAAAAGTGCCACGGTGTTAAAACATATGCACACATCTTTTCATACAGACAACAAAGCAACAGAAAAAGAGAGCGCTCGCTTCATTTTCACTATTGTGATCCAATTGGTTGAGCACTCACAACAGCTGGATTTATGGATAACACAGAAGTCCTACCCCAATCAGTAGTGTTATTTCACTTCAGTCCATTGTGTGGTTAACTCCTGCAGGATGTCTAAAAGGACCACATTTGTAACCCTTTAATGATTTTCTATTGCCAAATCCCAATTTTACAGCTAGTAATATATTTTTTGTCCTATTATATATTTTGGTAAATTGCTAATACCTTAAACCTGAGGATATAGGACCCCCTACTCCCCAAAACACCCCCATGTTACAACACCAAACAATGCAGATTTTTTTATGATGTTTTTCTTGCTTAATGACTAATAGTTATAGTTAGTTTATGTGTTTAGAAATTGGCAGCACTATGGAGACACAGAACAAAAAGTTGTGCTATTATACGTTATAGGATGATGTGTCTAAAAACTTGATAAAGCAGCTCCTCAGACCTGGGATACACACGGTGGGGAGAGTCTGGATTTGAGATTTGAAGCATGCGATCCTTATGTTTTGGTTTAATTTGCATATGTTAGAATGGCACACCCACAAGCCAAACTGACACACCATGTAAATAGTGTGAGATGGTTAAAAGGTCCTGTAATCGTGGATAAATAGGGTAAGGGTCTAAGCTATTTAAAACAGACTGGGATAGTTTGGATAACCTGTTTCTCTCCCACTTGTTTTTGATGGCATTTGGCAGCGTAAGCATGGAAATCTGGTCTTTGGTAATCTTCTGCAGTTTACTTTTGCTCTTAAACTTATAGGGAAAGGGGGGAGGAGTGCGGTTATTAGGTTGGGGTCCTTCCTAAGTGAACTGGCCGGCAGATCTGTAACCTCTCTACTTGTGTACTTCAGTGGTCACGGAAACAACGTGCCCTCGCTCTGAGATTTAAGCGGCCTAATCTGTCGGGATAAACCGGGGATATTCCCAAGACAGAGCTATTCTAACACACACACATACACACCCACACACACTCACACACACACTGTAGGATTCAGAATCAGTGAGTTGAGCAAAGGGGGGCAGGTTGGTCTTCTCAGCTGGTGGGAAAGTTATAAAGTCTTGTTGAAAAGAGACAAGGCCACTAGGGCTTTACACACACGTTTTGACATATTGTGGTTTCATAGTCTCTATCTTTGCAGTGACTGTTGCCTACCGTGAAGCCAGATTTATACATTTTAGGATTGGTAAAAATGGTGTAAGTGGGCAGCATAAACTGAACCGCTTCCTGTTAAGCATTTGTTAATGTGGAGGTAAGCACACTTAAAAAGTCTCCCATCTAGTAAGACTGGGATTTGACTGAATAGCTGAAAGATTTTAGAGCTCAGATTTCACATGACCACAATTAAAACTCTTGTTCTATATTTGGATGTAAAATGGTTTCAGATCCCTCAAAATTTGCAGTTGTCACCTCATGTCCATGTATGTGTGTAGGGCCTTAGTTTGACAGAGCATTAAAAACCAAGTGCATCATATTGCCCTGCTCTCCTGCTCATAAAATACCCATAAGGTAGTATGCACAGGAGCAGATGGCAAGACAATGTAAAAAAAAAAAAAATGTTTAAGACCAAACCAGCGAGGGCACCAATGAAAGAAATAACAATAGAAGCCTCTCCCTTGTTGCTTGGCAGTGTATAACGCACAGAGTTGAATTACAAAAAACACACCAGACGAAGGTAAAGTGGAGCTCTCTGCTGTGGGCAGCAAATAGTACTGATTGCACTCGTCCTCTTTACCTGTCTGTTTCACACAAAAATATACTATAATAAAAAATAGAATCTATTGTATTTAAAAAAGAAAAAAAGGCCTTAACTATAGGGAGAAACACGAAGACAGACCCACTGCGCTACCAAAACACTCCTCAAAGGAGTGCCTCAGGTTTTGGAATAATTGCTTCTCACGTCTCTTGTCACTAACCTCTGACGGTACATTTCTGAGCCTTCCCCCAAAACTCAACTGTGAATATGACAACTTCTTATTAGCCTCTGTTCCTGTTCCTGGAAAATAAGGCTGAATTGTCTCTTTATTTTTATGTGCTCTTCATGTGGAGAGGTTTTGCTGCACAAGGATCTCCTTTGGCCAGGCTATTGACCAGCCAGACAGCGCCATCAAAAACAAGGTTGTTTGTGCATTTTAAACAGATTCTTTTTCTGCAGTCAGCCACTCCCCTTACACAGAGTGTGAGGGTGTGTTTGACTGGAAATATTCTACAGTAACTAACAAAAGTAACTGAAGACTAAGGCTTTACAGTGTCCAGTAGGTAATGGGCCAGAGGGAATTAACCTTTGCTTTATGAAAATGAATCAACTGTCGATTTATGCAATGGCCCTATTTTATCACCCAGCATTAGGCTTGTTTTGTAAGCCCGAATCCACAGTTTGACATTAATGACATCTCCATAGTTTACACTAAGTGTAATGTTAGGATAACATCATCATTATTACAAAAGAAAATAATTTGGACAGATTGAAAGTCTAATCCTGTCTATGTCTAAATGTACCTTTACAGCTATTGACTATAAGAGTTTTCTCCTACGGTTTGTATGACCAACGTTTTCGACACAAGTTTCATCGCGTGTATTTTTTTTAAAGATACTTACACTTACGTGTGCTACGGTAAGACCATTTGCACTAAAATGCAATGAAGGAATGTTTTCGAAATAAGACACTACGTAATATTTAAATAAAAAAGAAACATCTACAGACATTGGTCCAACTGTACTATGGCAGTTTTGAAATTATCAGAAAAATTTGAGGTGTTCAAGCATGCTGAGAGAAAGAAGAGGACGTTGAAGACGTTACAAAGGTTATTAGAGAACAGAGATGGAAAAAGAGAAATGATACTCAGATGGAAAGGACTGGAAATAATGATTACTAGGGATTAGTTTAACAATTCATGCATTATTTGTGAGTGTTATCTCTCTCAGAAAGCCAGCAAAGAAGCTAAGACTTGAGGATTTGATCGCATCAAGTTATAGGAATTTGGAGCTGAGTAGCTCAAATTTTTGTAACTCGATATTTTTTTTTTTACAAGTTTTAGATCTCTAGCTTATTTTGGGCTATCCCGGCGGACATGAGTTAACACAGATGGACTTGAAAATCAACTGGTGTTTCATTAGTTAAGTGGAGACCAACTCCACTGTGCAAAAATACATCAAAAAGAGAGAGTAATCAGGGGACAGACAGATGATGATTACATGCAAGATACACACTAGTAGGCAGTATTTAACGCTGAAGCATACGTAAAATTAATACAAAAATTAAAAAATACAAAATGCACACACACACGCACACACACCTACAAAACAGTATATATCAGAATAAAACTCTACAAAGAACTATATATATATCAGTTATGTAACAATTATAGCCAATCATTGTTTCCTTTTCTGTTGTTGCATCGTCACAAGTGTTTGGTTCTCAGTATGGCAGGTTAGAAAAGCCGAGAGTACCCAGAAAGGAGACAGGGCCACACACTCACAGGACAAATATAGACAGGGGTCCAGAGGCGAGGTGGTGGAAGTGGGGGAGCCATGGGGCCCTGAAGGGTTTAGGGGCGTCATATCGAGGCTAATCAGGGAGATATATATAATAAATTATTTTCTCATGGTTAATTTTGTAATCAATTTGAGGGTTTTTTTTCTGTAGCAAGGAAGCTGCGATTAGACTGGGGTAGGAGCAACTCTTCTTAGGTGCTGAAGTACACTGTGGACAGAGAGAAAGGGAAAAGAAATGTGATGAAATTTAATTCTTAATTGAATTAATATAATTTTCGATTTGTACCTGGCTTTTTACCCTCATGGATATTATACAATACATATGTGTAGAGTAGACTTTGCATTCACTGTTTTACAATTAATTGAAAGAAAGAAAGAAAATTAATTAATTCATACCACTGGGATAACAAAGACATAATCAAAGGTTTCTTACCAATAATGACGATGAGGACAATCACACATATCACACCCAGGATAATCATCATCTGTAATCAGTGGATTTTTAGAGAGAGTCATTACAACAACTGTGAAATTTGTCTCTTCTTTTGTTTTTCAATTTTGCAATAATTCTTGAAACACCAAAAACACACAAAAACAGCAGCCTTCAATGATATGAAGCTCATGTAGCTCAGACAAAATTTCACTTGTCCCTGTCTGTATTAGCCATACTCACATTTGATAAAATTCCTTAACTTTCATCTAATCCTCTGTTAAATTAAAATCTCCAGCAGCCTCAGTTTGTTTTACAATGCTGCACAGCATGAATACAATGATGGCACCATGATTCCTAAGTTGACATGCCAATGGGTGATACCATGATGTCATAGACAGTATATGTACAACCCAGAAATCAAAAATCGCGATGGCCCACGCGTAGCTAGCAGCTTTCATTAAACAGGACAGTTTCAGATAGCCTTTACACACATGTATTTGTTATTCAAGTAAGAATGTGTGTATGTACTCACCTTAGCATTCTTCCACCAGTATTTATTCTTCAGTTTTGCAGCACTGGTCTCAAACTGAGAAGCTCCAGCCTGCAGGGCGTCAGCCCGATCGTCCAGTTCTGACAGCTTCTGATCACGCTCCAGAACCTTATCCACGTTTACACGCATGATATCCACCACCTGGGGAGGGACACGAAACCCAGTGTAGTGTAATTAGCTATCAAGACATAAAGACTTGTGTGTCATACTGGCAGTGACCTGTGTCGGGTTGAACTGTTACCTATTGAATATGATGGAAAGTTGTTTAATTAAGTTCCATGTCAAATCACGGTTTCAGAATTGTATAACTGACTAAGGTCAAACCTGTTCCTAGCAATGTGTTTGCTAGTGTTTTTCTGTTTAAAACTTGAACTGTATGTGAGCAGAGACCAGTTAACGTTAAAACCTCGAAAGTCTATATGCAAAGTAGCGAGGTGGGTACTCACCTCATCCACCTGTGCCTGCGTCTGCTGCAGACGACGGTTGCTGGTAAGATTGGGAGGTGGATTATTTGCTCCCTCTGCTGCAGGGGCTCCAGCGGCTGGGGCAGACCTAATTATAAAAAATACAAATATTCAGTTCTCATATGAAGCAGACCCATCAAAAAATAAATAAATAAATAAATAAAAGTTTAGAAAGCCTTGGAAACACAGTAATAATAAAAATACCCTAAAAACAACAGAAGACCTCTACTTATTACCACATACACGCATAAATTCACCATAGGAGGTTTCTTTTGTTTTTTTGTTTTTTTAATAGATGGCCGTTTGGATTGACAAACAAAGATAAAAGAAAGGAAAAAATAACAAGAAAAAATGTTAATACATTCTTGTAGTTAATATATAATATTGAAAGTGTTATATTTCTGGAAAATCTCTTCACATCCTGACACCTATCAATAATTCAAATATTCTGATAAAACACAACCTCATGTCTAAGCTAGTAATAAGCCTGTCCAGTCACTTCATTCAGCTGTACAACATACCAGCCTATACACCTGTGTACCTGCCGACCCGGGTACACTCTGTCCATGCACTCATTACACATGACCTTAGTCTTTTAAAGGCTAGGTGGATATATTGCTAAAGCTATTAGTGAGCTAGTTGCGCAAGAATGGCAGAGATAGTGCAGCCGAAATTTCGCATTACTAACAGGTTAGCCTGGTAGCTGTGAGTACTAACAATAGTTGTTTCCATTCTTTAGGATAATTTTACGTATTTTCTTACACGTGAATGAGACATGAGGTAGTTGGGTGCTACTCAGGAGGAGGCTTGAAGAAAGATGTGGTATTTTTTTTTTTTTTTTACTCATGCTGGTTTCTCCAACTCTGTCAACCCCGCCTTAAAAGATGAGTGCTCCTGCTCCTTAATATATGTAAGATTATGCACCTTAGGAAGTGAGTAAACCAAAAAGACAAAAATTTAATTTGGTTTGCTCACAGATGTACAAATATTGTTTTTAATTCACTCAGTTGTTGGTATATCTGCTAATAGAGTGTGGAGCTCTGCTTTGTGTTCAACTGTGCTGGTGGTTAGATAATGGCAATGTGATGGTGACACGTCTGGTACTTTGCTGTTTATTGAAAGGTTGTAAAAGCACTAAAATGTATATGTCGGTATTGTGGTTCAAATCAAAATCAGATCTAAATTATCAGATGTGGAAGATTTACTTTAATAATTATTTCCACATGAAATGTTACAAGCTGTAAAGTCCAGATGAATACCTTCTATAAGAAAAAGAATCAAGTGCTGCAGGCTATGGCAAAGTCCACTTGATTTGTCATGTCATGTTGTATTGTGACCTACAAAGACCTTTTCTTTTGGATGCACTACACACCAATAATGACCTCAGTGAGAGATGAGTAATTTAAGTAAGAGTGCCATTTACCACTGAAAAGTGAATGCTCCATGAAAACGCCTCGTTTTCATGTTGACATGTATTTGGATCTCTGCTCTTTGTAGGAGCAGAAATTAAAAATATTTAAAAAATTATATGTAGTCATTTATGATTTTTTATTGAATGCTATTGCCTGTCTCATCAAGCCCTTGCTGTTGATTGCTTAAATCTGAGTGATGAACAGTAAACGATAAACAAAAACCTATGCTGAGTGACAGCTGTAGGCTACACTGTTAGAACTACAGACCAAGTGTATATCTCATGCAGGCAAATCATTATCACACCAAGATTCAACAAAAATACAGAATGCAGCGTCACTGAACAGTTGAGCAACAACCCACATAAACAAACAGAAACAGAAACATTTCCAGATACACATTATTCTCCTAGTTCTCAGGCAGCACTTGTTAACATTAGAAAGGAAAATGTGTCCTTTAAATACATGTCTAAAAACACACTCTAGTGAAATGCAATGATACATAGATTTAATAGCCAACAGGTTCAATTCATGACCATTCCTGGATCTTTTTCAACACAAAAAATCTTTCAAATGATATCCACAGTTATTTTTTCAAATTCTGTTTTTGTTTTTCCCTCAAGGAAATCAGGGGAAACAAAATCTAATCTGAATGATACGGGGACCACTAAAGTGAACATGTAACTGTGCATAACATCTCTGTAATGCAGAACAGACAGCAGACAGACATCATTATCTCAAGGTACAAATATCAGCTTTAATATCAATTAAATGTGTTAACATACTCTTAACATTAAATCTTAAACACTTTGCAACTTGATGTAGAAGCACAGACATTAAAAAGGCAAAGGAAATAGCCAGAACATTTTTTAAATGCCTAATTTTTGCATGTTGTGTGGAGTAGCTCTGCATGCTTAATTTATCGTCTTTAATTGCTATCTATCAATCCAGCTGAATCAATAAAACTAGAAATTGTAAACCTGTACTTTATGATAAAGCTACGGCTGTATCTTCTTTTGATGAATGTACATCAGTTATAGCTAAGCTACAGTACACTGAGACAAAACTCTGTATAAAGGTCACCTTTACACGCTCACACATTACTAATCCTCTAACAACAACAAATCCTTTTGAATGGTTGGCCTGATGGTACTGGTGGTCCCAACCAGCTGCTAACTAGCCTCAACAGAAACTGGCAATATAAAACCCCTAAGGTTACCTATGATATCTATAATGGCAGTTTATTGTCATGTGTCTTAAACAAAGATAGATATGTATAAAGTATGTATTGTTTCATTACTTTAGATTAGAGTGTTCATCATTCTACAATTACAGTTTGTTTACAAATCAGCATCTGTACTGGTACAGGACATTCATCACCTTATATTAACCAATACAAATTCTAAGGAATTACCATAGGTTTGTTTTCGAGCAACATGTAATGAACGCAGAAGTTCACACTATCATCTCCTCTGAACTGGCACCCCAACGAACCAGGATGAGTAACTACAGCATCGACAAGATTTCCCACCAGCTTCTCCATCCTGTAAATATCACTCACTCTGTTTGATGGACCAACAAACTGGAAGCCCCACATCCAGGTGGGGCAACTGATACTCTAAGTAAAAAATAACAAACTGGATTGGGTCTCTGCATACACCACTGATTGTGGCACACACAGGACAGTGAAACCCTGTTCGCCGATACATTTGTCTGATTTGACTGATACATCAACAGGTCTCCGTGGTAAATGAAGAACTGATTTCATTTCTCTCAAAATTTACCATTAGACCATAAGTTTCAGCCTTTTTGACAAATACTGTCTCTCCCTGTTATTGCATTCATGAGAGAAGGCAGAATTTCATCCAGTTTGCAGAGCGCGACACGACGAAACAGCACAAATGTGCAACAGTTTGCAATCACACATCAAAAAATGCGAAAGGACATCTGACCTGACAAAGACAGCTAGCCTAATAAGCAGTGTTGGTAAGGTATCACAATCATCTCTCTACACTCCACTAACGTCAGATTTGGTATGAAAGCTAAATATATTCAACCTTCTTTCAAGACAGATTTTATAAAAAATAGTCTCGCACTGTGGTTTACAAAGAGTGCTTATGCAACAATTCTTGCGACATTTTATGCAAGATTAGATGGAATAGAATAAAATAGAATAGAATAGTATCACACAATTTACATTTCACTCAAACTAACCACTATATTAAAAAAGAAATAAAGCTATTGAATTTCTGGTTGTTGGGTCACAGTCATGAAAAAGCATACTGTCTGACCTGAGAGCACTGGAGAGCGACATTTCAGCACTGGACAGCGCCTCAGCAGCCCAGACCAGAAAGCGTCAGCTCCCAGCCTCACTATCCCATTCTGTTTGATGTTACTAAACTGAAAGCGAACCCACAACACTCACTTCTTTCATTTCTGACACAGACACGCCAGGCCTACATAGTGTCCTGTTAAGACATCACGTTTCAGGACGAGCACGACGGGCCTGTAAATACACTGAAAGCCTCCCACATCGAGGGCGGGGAGGCTCCTTATGATTTTAAGCACTTGGATGGACGATTACAACCGAATTTTGGTTGCGAATGTAACTTATAGCCCGCAGAGAGGATGTTAAAAACATGTTGCCACTGTTCATTAACATGTCGTATGTCGGGCACCAGGCTATTTCAACGTTTGAACTGCCTGCTATGCCACTGACAGACGAGGTTGTCATTGCTATCTTTCTTTAGCCTACCCTTTATATGTTTGCTTCATATGTAGTCGAATAAAGAAAGTGACGCATAAAACAGCGAAGAAGGACATTTTAGAGGATTAGTTTGCTCCTGGAGACGTGAACAGTCTGAAATATGGAGAGATATATAGCTGTCCGCCCTCGCACGACAATCGACGACATACAGTAGGAGGCTAGGCTATCCCCACCCCCCGCTGTAGGTTGCGAATATCACGTAAACTAGGCCTAAGCCTACTTCACAGCTAATAATCTCATCGTCTATAAGAAGCTCTATAGAGTATTCGTCGAATAATGTCGAAGCTTTAAACGGTCAATATTTTGTCCTTGCTGTTTTGAGAATTAGCCAAATCGTCACCTTAGGTTCAGTGACAGAAAAACTAAAAACAAAAACCAAGGCCTGGAAATGTTCAATAAGGACAAAAGGGCTTTATTATACTTGATGTTTCCTTCATGTCGTTTTAATTAGCCTGTGGGTGATCGCACAGACTGTCCTTTTCAAATCAAACCAGTCCAAACTGGAAAAAAATGCGTGCGTGCTGGCTCATTTGGAAAGCACGAGACGACTGCATTAAAGAGATACGCGATGCAACACAGAGCTCAATTACTGTATAAAATAAGGCTAATTATATGTTTATAACAGATGAACGCGATGTCTCCATCTGCTCCAAGGTTAGGCCGACGCGTTAGCCTCTACATTTACGTTTGGCTCATATTATCAGAGAAAATGAGCTGTGGTCCTATCATTAAATTAAACAAGCGACATAACCTACAGTATAGCAGCGATATAGACATTAGCGTGACAACAGTGAAATAACGTCAGCATTTGATGGGAAAGATACAGAGAAGAGATCGTTCAGACAGCCTGCCAACATCGGACGTGCGAACGAAATTATAATTTATTAATAGAATTAGTTAAAAAGAGCTTTAAAAAAATGCTGTACTCACATTATCCTGGTAGTATTGGCTAGACAGCTGTGCTGAGATCCGGACTGGAAATGTTAGCGCTTGCTAAGTGGCTGGCAGATGGATGTGGATTGGCTTCTGCGCTCCTCTCTTCCCTCTGGCACCCTTTGGTTGGTTATTGTGGCGTTTCCCTGCCTATATAGCCTTGAAGGAACTCTGAACTCGTATCTGCCACTGAGCTGTGTCCCCTCTATACAAAACCTCTTTTCCTATTTCTACGGTGATGTGGCACCTGCAGGCTATTACTAGAGCCTAGCGCTGTCCGGGTCCGTGCAGTAATGAAGGTGTAATAAACAGACGCCTGGATTAGGTGAACAAAGATGGCTCGGTGACGTCAATCGCGGCGAGTTTCATGTTGAAATGGGTGGCCGGAGACTTCAAACACCCTGTTTTGCTAACAGGAGAGCGTCTTTTTATCTGTCGTGGCTGTGATTGGGACTCTGCGCATATTTCAATGACAGGCTTTACATGTCATGTCCATGCGTGTGTTAAAAGCTCCTTTTAAAGAGCTTATTTTGATTGCAAGTGTGTATGTCAACAAAATGGCGTTCCTCGAAAGGGGGTGTGGCGAGCTTCGCAGTAAGTTGCCTGGTTATCATTTATAGTAAATATAGATAGGAACGCAGTGGAGAGTTAAACCATCTGAAAACAATTTTCCAGCCATTTGTTAGAGGGGCAAGGTTTCACCGTCATTTCAGATCTGCGCTACGTTCAGCATGGTAGCATACTCCAAACTGTATACATAATTAATGTAAGGATGGGGTCTTTTAAGGCATATGGCTTGGCCTTTGGGGACCTAGGGACCCTTCCCAGCCTCTGAGGGGGGTCAACAGTTCTCAAGAAACGCAAAAACAAAATGTAGGACTCATTGCAAAATAATACAATTACAATCATCTATTTTGGTTCAAAATAGATGATTCATACTCACTTTTTTAAATCAAAAAAGTAAAAAAATTTCTAAATTACAATAATGGTAAGATGACCCTTAACAACAGACCATAACATCTTTTTAGATAAACCAATAAGAAAAATACATACAATTGCTTATTAGTACTCTTTTATTTTCATTTGATAATACGACTTCTCGATAGTAGTCTCAGTATCAGAAAGACATGAGCAAAAGACATTTTTAAGAAGCAGAACTTGTTGAATTGCTGTACTTTAAACACAAAATGAGGCTCTAATCACTAAACTGCTCTGGGATATAATCTGCACATCAATAGGCCTCACAGTTTTACCTGTCCCATGTGAAAAAAGCTTCAACAAGATTTGTGTAACAGGAATACAGGTTGGTTTTTCAGTGCATGAATAATGTTATTTATAAGTTATTATAATCACTATGTGCATTTGTTTTTGTTCATCCTTGCGTTCCTTTGAGTTTTGCACAGCTAACTAACACTGGAGGAATCCCTAATCAGAATAAATCCAGTTACTCAAACTTAGAGTTACATTCTGAACCTGCAAAACCCAATTTGCCCTCACTTGATAAACCAGTTAGTTGCCTCTGCAGCATTAGTTCCATAGGTGCACATTAATTGCTCAGGTTGAAATCTTATGTGCATTTGTAAGTCTGCTATCAGTCTTACAACTGAACTTTATACCAAAAACATTATGAATGATTTACAGAATTGTTTCTTCTTTCTTGTTTAGTTTTATTATTTGCATTAACATCCATAAACAAAGTATATGTTCATTTGACTCAAATACACATATACCTGATATGCTACCTATTGTTATCTGCACACTGTATATACAAGTAACCTTTATGTCCAATGTTTATACATGCATGTAACTTGGAGTATATTCTCAGAGACCATATGGTGGCGCCATTGGATAGCTTTGGTTTATTGCTAAAGTGCATAAAAAAGTGGGTGCAGAGGCAGGTGTCCTCTCTGTGGTTGAGAATGTGCAGCTGGTTTCACAGGCTTTAGCTTGTTTTAGCTCTCCAACACACTGGTCAGTCATCAACACTTTTGGGAGTATAATGGGAGTAAATGCAGCAGGCAGGGTTTCTGGAATTACAAAACTGCAAGTTTTATGACATATTTTGTATTTACATATGGTGCTGCTTGTGTGAAAGTATGTAACTTGTATGTAGCACAGTAAACATTTCAGATGTTCATAAAGTTCTTGCATCCTTTTACTTTTTTTATTATTATTATTTATTTATTCTGCACAAGTTTGACAGTGGCTTAAGAGAAAACTTCAGTTTGAAGGCCATATTGATATTTTTCCAGTTATTCCAGTTATGCAGTCTTCCTCGTCATCCCTCTGTTCTGAGCTTCAGGGAATGAAATTTAGAGGAAAAAAAAGAATAATAATAATAATAACAATCAAATTTAAAGACTTGGGAAAGATGATGATGTTTTTGCTTTAATTACTCAGTATTCTCTGCTGACTTTTGCTGCTTTTTTTTTTTTGCTGCGATTTCATTAACTTCACAATTGTAACCAGGGCCTGTGCAAAGCTGCGTTGGATAGAAACTGTAGACAAATTCATTGTTATGTATAACTTGTACTTATTTCTCTCACACTGTGAATGAGGGGAGAATTGTAATGTGAGGGAGATCGGGCTACACTACGTGTATTGTGCAGCTCAAACATGCAAATTAATAAAAGCTTTCAGTCATGACACGAAAAATCTAAGGCAGACATGTCAGTAGTGAGATAAAGTCTTGTCTTCACAAACAGGCAGAATGTTACCCCAAACCATGAAAGAATGAGAAGTATTAACCTTTAAATTTCAGTTTTAAATATTTGTTCTTCTTTGACATATTTTCCTATGTTATATGGGCACTCGGAGACGATTTCCTGCTGACACAAAACCGTCACTGTTTTCCTGAAGGGCTCTGGAGAGCAAATTTCCACATGAAATGCAGTCCGAGAAGCAGTTTCAACAGAGCTGGGAAATTTATTTTTTTGTTTAAAAGTGCCTTTACAGTACCCCATGAGGTATACAATTTTGAAGAGATGAAATGTGAGGCTGTCGACAACTGACTAAAAGGGTGAACAAACAGTTTCAGAATGTCAATTTCATGGCAAAACCCAGTGACAACAGAAAAAAGAACGGTGAATCCAGAAGTAATGCTTCATATGATAAAATCCTGTCATTTGAAAGTGAGGATTTCATTCACAGTTGTGGTCCTATTTTGCATTTGCTCACATTCCAACAATCACAAAGGTGTGTGACACCAAAACTATCCTTTAGTCCCTCAAAAGCCTGAAGCACAAATGTCTAAACAACCAAATAAAACATCCCTGGAGAGGTTCTCGACTTTCTAAAATAAACCTTTCAACATATTGCTTATTTTTTGGATGCATTTGTGCAAAAAAATCTCAGTGACAGTTAACATTAACCACAAGTAAACCCATACACACCTGGGGCATCACTAACCGGTTTCGTGTAAAAAGTGATATTGCACTGCTTTTCAACAAATAAAAGGTATTACAGCGGTGCCAGACATCTGTCAGTACACCCAGGATACAGGCACCCACTGTGGGGTGGAGGTGGCACGCTCCATGGCCTCCTCCACACCTTTCACGCTTTCATCCACATCGTTGTTGACAAGAACCACATCAAAGAAGTGTCTGTATGTGGTCAAAATGGTGTCCGACTCTTTCTGGATCATCTGCAGGTTTTCCGTCTACGAGACAAGACACAGAACCTTAGCAGCTGTTGGATAATGGAGTTTGGTATTTCAAAGCACTCAAGTGTATTCAGATTTAGTACCTGGGCAGCTGTGTTTGTCGGAGCGATGAACACTACGAGAGGTGCAAAGTCAGCAGTTCGCAAGATTTTCAAGGTCTGCATTAAAAGGGTAACAAAAAAGAGAAAGATTAACTTCTTGGAAACAGCTTGTACAGGGATAACATTTACCAACAAAGGGTCCTCCTCAAGGGATACTTCCTATGGGTGAAGATTTTAATAGTATTATCATCAGAGAGCTCAGTAGCAGTTCAACACATACCATTGAACTGTCTCACCATTTTAGATACTTTCAAACAGCTTAAAGACACATAAAGAGCCACACTTGGATTTTATGTGATTCTGGATGATTTTTTGTCTCCAGAAGGACCTGTGAATGCTAACCTGTGGTTCTACATCCAGCACAGCGATTTTGCCTTGCTCATGGATCTTCTGGATGGTCTCAATTTTGGTACCGAACATATTTCCCTGGAAGCTGCCGTACTCCAGTAGCTCATTTCCAGAGATGCACTTGGTCATGGCTTCATTGGAGATGAAATAATATTCCTGTCCGTTTGCCTCATCCTTACGCTGGGGTCTGGTTGTGTCTGTGTAGGAGGTTAAAGACTTAGTCAAAGGACAAAGATCTCAAAAGAAAAGTCAAAAAACTAAATTTCTACTTACGTGGTACAGGGTAGGAAAATTTCTCTGGGTATTTTGTCAACAGTGCATTTTTGATGTGGCTCCTCCCTACACCAGGTGCACCTAAAAGAGCATGCATCTTAATGAAACGGTAACTTTCATGTCTGAGATCTGCAGCTGCAGAGAAACGCCCATAAGTAAGCTGCCTTTCAACTGTTTAGACACTACAGGACATGAACTGTGATTTGTCGAGACAAGAAAATTCCAGCACTTCTCTTATTTTCTGAGAACATGTGGATGGGTATGAATGATCATAAATGACGGAATAAATAATGTAAGCTTACCAATAAGCACGAGTGTTTTCCTTGTAAAAGCAGGAAGCTGAACAACCTCTTCATAAGAAATCACATCCAGCTGATCAAAAACTGCAAAAGAGAAGATTTTGTTTTAGACAGATAGTACATCTAAGAAAAACATCCAGGATGCGTGATCAAAGTGACACACTCACTAGAGCTGTGTTTAGCCAGGTACTTGTCTTTGCACTTCTTTTTCTTTCCAAATGGGCTGCAGGACTGACTACCCTCTTTGGCCTTGCTTTTACTCGCCACCCTCCTGCAGGAAACAAAAAGATTAAGTCAAAATGGGAACATTTAGGCAGTGCTGTGGTGTAAGCTGATGTGACACATCATGTCAGTCTTTGGCATGTGTGACTTCATGCTGCAGGAAGAGTCATGGGATAGTGTGACAGAGCTGTGTACCATTCCTGGAGCTCCGGGGAGGGTATCAGTCCAGCGAAGTCAGCAGCACTGCTCTCCACTCTGCCTTGCCACCAGTTTGGATCCTGCTTGTTGATGATCTGAATAATGTCAGCGGTTTGAAACTTCAGGCCAGCCTCTTTACATGGGATGAGGTCATCCTTAGCAGGATCATAATCAAACTGGGCCCTCATGTACATCTGTACATTGAAAGAACATACAGTGTATTCGCTTTTTGGAGGAAAGACACAAATGACAATTTGATACCCAAATGACAATGAATAACTTTTACAGTTTTTCTGACCTCTGTGAAGACATTTTCTCCAGTTTATCTCTGTTCAACAATAAATACTCACAGTGAGCCTTTCTAACTTATTTATTTAGATTCTGCAAATGTTAATTGGGAAATTCATCCTGAAACATACTTTACAAGTTCATGATATGATCTTGGACAGCTCAATTGTGAAAATTAATTTTGAGATCAATTTTCTCCAAGGTCCTGGCATGACGTCTAATTTAGTCAATTAAAAATTCACTTCCTGCAGAAAACAGGAGTGTTGGTTGTGCTGTGTTGAGCTACAGATCAGATGTCTGGAAAAACTGCCAGGCACCACAAATTTAAATTTAGTGTCCTATTAATATCTAACTTTCAATCCAATTTAATACTAACTCTTCCTAGTATTTGTTATTTCATTTTTGAGAGCTCGGTTTATCTACAAATCTTGTCAAAGATCACAGCAGGAACTCACAGAAATTCCCCACAAAGTAAAATATCTCTATTGTTAGTAGAGTTGATGAACATTTTTGGTTTCCCCAAGCTACTCCAGTGGTAGTTGTAGTCAGACAAAATTAATACACCCATAGTGTACTACAAGTGGATAGCCTGGACTGGAGACGTCTGGGTGACCAAAATGATGTTCTTTGAGGATTTAAGTATGAAAAGCATATTAACTAAGCCTACATATTAATGGACTACAAGCTTTAAAATAGACTGCCATCACTGACCACAGCAAAGCCAGAACTTAATGCAGTGATAAACAGTATTAAGCAACAAGGTATCTTTTCTTTTTCTTTGTGATCATTGAATTAAAGCTATTTAAAATTCATACATGATGTTAAATCAAAAGCAGCAGACAAGCCAGCAGCCATTTCTATGCCACAGGAGGCACACGAATGGCTGCCGGACAACATGTGATGAGTCATGGCCAGTAGATGGCAGAATGAAACACGCTACCAAAGTGTTTCAGGTCAAACTAGCAAAAACTACCGGGATGTTCTCAAGATGTGAACTAATTTTATAGTCACCTGGGTTGCTCACTGACTAACAGAAGATTCACCTAATAAAGAACAAAATCCTTTTAAGTTGCAGAGGGCAAAAACTGACAGCAATGCAATCATCCAACTTGTCTTTGTAGATTATACCACTTACTTTTGGATCCAAACAGAAAAGCAAATTTTCTTTACTCATGCACATTCAAAGGAATTTATATGAAACACAACATGCACTCAGAACAAAAAGTACGAGACACCAAAGGACCAAAGCTAAGTGCTCATGTTGTTACCTCACAGGGCTGAGATCGACTCTGCAGGTTGGGGATGATCTTCATTGTGACTACTCCATTGCTTTCCCTCTGTAAGTAAAGACGACACGGTTTGACACATGTTTAGCTGTATAAGTGCAACAATTACATAAACATTATCATAGACAAGCTGTAGTCTAAGTTTGAATGTATCACCTTACCAGTATCTTTTGTAGCTGATCTACAGTCTGGTTTGACACACTTTTTCCATTGATTTCTGTTATTTCATCGCCTTCATGTAAGGACCCTGGAGGGAAGAAGACACCAGGAGGAGTGTTGTAACTCCAGATGTACTCTTCTGTGTTAGAGCTCACTTTCTGTATTATGGTCCTAATATGTGCTAGCAGCAACTTTTTTTGTTTTCTAGAGAGATAAGTCTTAAAAACAAGAGAGAGGGATTTATCAAAATGGCCACTGCAGTAAAATTAGATTGAAAAAAAAACTTCTTTCTGAAAATTATAATATCGAGAGGTAGCACGTGGTGTAAACTAAAATATGTCATACGTTTACAATATTTTAACTTGTATAGTTTAATTATCATTATGCAGTGTGTGCATGAGATTCATAAATTTGTTGTTCAGCTGTGAGTGATATACAGTGAACTACATAACTAAAGTGGCTGCTAAACTACTTTGTGCAGTACTGTTTGGTAGTTCCACTTCCCTTTTTGTGTGGTCAATTACTCAAACTACAGAATATTTTTAACATTTTTATTTTACCAGTGCTTCTCCACTGTAACTGTACCCTACTTTCTCCAGGCAGCTTTAGTTATCCAGAGTAGATCTCTTCTCAGAAGTCCTGATGGCTTTCCTGTAGTACAGCTTCGTCAAGTGTGACGTAATTGGTAACTTACAAGCTATGCTTTCAAGGTAGCTTCCTCAACACTGCACGTGAGACACTTTGATGTTCTTATCTGAGAGGCACTGATCAGGACATGAAGCAGAGCTCCTCCAGTTCACACAGCTGCTGCTGCTAAGGCTGATCTGCTCTGACTGGGGCAAACAATTGTGCTTTTCGGGAAGTAAACTTTTCTTTCAGACACACACACACACTCAAAAGAAATCAATATCAATGTGTGATTAATTACCTTGTCTGTGAATCATGCCACCATGCAATATTCTGGCCACAGTGCACTTTTGCTTATCGTTCAGTTTCAGAGTGACGCCCTACAGACAAAGACCACAGAGTCAAAGACCACAGAGTCAATAAGGAGGAATTAACACCACAATCCTAAACACACTTTATTTAAAGTGTGTGTGTGTGTGTGTGTGTGTGTGTGTGTGTGTAGAGGCTGTACCATTGGCTCTGAGGGATTCTTTTCAAATGCTACTTCCTTCATCCTGGTCAGTTCAGCCCTGGTCATGTGTCCAGCGCTGCCATTGGTGTAAACCTCTGCCCCCTTACTCTCATAGGTTTGCATAGCTGCCTGTTCCAAAAAAAAAAAAAAAAAAAAGAACTTTTTATTTTATCTCACACATAATGAAATCAGCTTTTCTTAACATGAAGTTTAAACCCTCTTTTGTGCACTCATTGTTCCAGCATTTACAGAGATCATTATCACACTGGTATTTCCAATAACTGCACTGAAAGCTTTTTGCTAATGTGGGCCAACAGCTATGTTTCATTTGCAGTTTCAACATATGTTCAAGGTTGAAAATTAACCCAGTCTTATAACGCCTGATTAACCACGTCCAGTGATCTGGTCCACCAGGTTCCTGTGGTCATGGATACCACCAGTCTCATCAGGTGATCACATCAAAGAACGGCATTAATGAAAAGAGGAGGAGTCCTCTGAGACAACCTGACAAATTCTGGTGTTTGAGTGAACCATGTTTGCTATAGACATCAAAGTAGAGACCAAAGGCTGGCTTTGTGGATTCATACTGTGCTTTTAAACTCAGATGAAGCCAAAGAGAGAGTCCAAAAGCAGGAGATTCCTATCCCCAGAAAATAGGATACGATAGGCCTTGATTAGCCCAGTACCGGGGACATTCACAAATGTCCATGCTACTGCTATGGTGTCAACAAAGATGGACTCAGATGGTCCAGATTGCCATGGGTTTTTCTATGCTGTGCTATGTGCTATAAAGACAATGCTATCCTTGGGGAATGACATTAGATGTATTAGGTACAAGATAAACAACACTATAATAATTCTTTTGGGAGTAAATTGGCATTCTGTGGACAGAACTCAAAGTATATGAACTGGTCACTAAGCTGACATCAGAAACACAATCACCTGAATCAGCACAATCTTTCTACATGGAAATGACACATCAGCACTGCTTCAGCAAAAAAATATATTATCTATCTTCCAGCATCAGCACTACAATAAACCAATAAATATGATTACTGCCCTCCTCTTCCTCCTCCTCGTCTATAACCTCAGCCCTAGAACACTGTGCAGGACACCAGTTTGTTGTGTAACACAGGCAGGAATCTAAACTCTTTTAAGTTTCATTTATGTCCTTTTAATCAAAAATATGTTTTCTTGATAAGACTACCTTCCATTAACATGTGTATGTCTGCGTTCACACTATTTCAGCTCGTGCCTCCTCTGGAAAACTTAACAATCTTGTAGATAAGTAAATAAGAATATCATTTCTACATTCCTATCCATTCATATAATTCCTATTTTTGTACTTACACAGAGACTGTGAGTCAGGAGATGCACTAAAGTCAATCTTCTCTTTTTCTGTGCAACATGATAGTTATTTACCAGCCTTGTGCTGTTATAGATCAGGACTGCAGTGCACCACGAGTGAGTGGTGGGACGGTGAACAGATGAAATTGCATCCTCCGAGGAAAGGAATCTGAACAGTTTTAGCACAGATACAAACCACCACACACACATTTATTCTGAAACACACACTGATTTCTATCTCTGAAATCCAAAACTCCCTCACTTTTTATTTCTGTTCCTAGAGATGCTTCTTAACACAACAGGAAATTAATTTTGTGAAACTGCATGTTTGTGACTTTATGACCGTAAATGAACTTGATGAACGCGTGTTAAATCACCACCTGGGGGATAATACCATAACATTTGTTGTTTTTCCCATTTTAGAGAAACTGGGCACATTAACTACAAAACCTATATTCACAAATATTGCGTAGTTTTCCTTGAGTCACAGAGCAGGGGACTTAATGTCCTCTCAACACAGTGCTGACCCTCCAGACTGAGTGGGAAAGCTTCAGCGTAAAGGCCAAGCATTTTTACTGTGAGAATCTGTGATGGGTAATAGAGGAAGCATGTCTTGCCACTAAATGTTAAAATATTTGATTAGCTTTGCACTAAAAGGCACTTTTAATTAAATGTGTCTCCTCATCAGCTCCTATCTCTCAGACTATGAGTGTTGAGAGATAAACACATGACGAAGGTATTCATTGGAGGCATCACAATGCATTCCAATCAGTGTTAACAGTCAACACATGTAACCATATCTGGGGTCAGGAAGCCCTTTCACAAACTTCAATGCCAGCTGTGGGTGTGGAGAAGCAACAGGATAAACAAAGAGCCGAGTGGAAGGCATTCAGGAAAGAGCAGAGCGCTTCCTGTTCTGGACATTTTCTCATCTCATCTAAACAAGAGGTTGGGCTGTATCTGAAATAGATCAAACATAGTGTGATAGGCACATGTCTGGAAGACAATACTGTACACATCTATACCTGCTTCCATACACAGGGCAATGATCTACTGATTACATCATAATACAATCTGTCTCTTTCTCTGGAGATGATCTGGCTCCAATCAAGAGATATTAATTATTAATCCCCCCCCCCCCCTGTAGAATTTAGAGCGGCTTTCCTGCCAACAAGCAAACAAGTATTGATCTCTTGAAGGAACAGTGGGAGATCAATATTTGACCTAGATGAGACTCTGAAACAAACAGCGTGGGTAATGGGACACAACACGAACAAACACACAATCTTACCACAACCTTAAACCGGAAGAATTTGGATAGATTATACAGAGATAGCTTGAAGGCCTGTTGAAAACCAATGACGCAAGATGTTCAGTTCTCCATATCGTGTTTTGTCTCATCTGACTTGCGTAAATCTGTCTGGGTCGTAATGTTCGGACTTTAATTTTAAGTCTGGCTGACATAACAAGCTGAGTAGTAGACCATGAGCTTAAAATGCATGAATGACTGTCTGTGTAGGGCGAACTCACAATAAGTCTTAAGTATTTGGGGTAGTCTCCAGAGAAGCATAACTCAGCGTAAGACTGAGCTGGAATAAAACAAGCCCTCTGACTCTACTCATTACCACACTCAAGATCTACAGCCCATATGATGCACTAAATAAGGCAAATGACATATAAAAACACACTCACAATATGACCAACGTATCAAACAGCCTCTGCACTGTGAACTAATGGACCATGTGACCTCACTTAAAGACACTGATTTCACAAATCAGAGCTAAGCAGAAGAACACACTGACAAGACTGTAGCTCAAGGCTATTGAACAGCAAACTGCTGATGTCAGGAAAGGAGCTTCCTCTTGTCACTGCTTCCCTCAGTAGCTCAGTGCTGACTTTTCAGTTTCAGAGAAGAAGTTTAGCACAAAGAGTTCCCTTGGTGTTCCCGGTTGCCAAACTGAGGCCTGGGGGGTCTTCAAGCCTATAAGTTGCAAGGGTTTGAACTACTTTGTGGTGCTGCCAAGCTTAAAGGCAAAGTCAGTGGTTTCACACACAGAATCTGGCATTAGGGTGTAGCTTACATCTAAACAACGTGACCGTTCTAAGCTGGTCTGCTGACAGTGGTCCAGCAGCAGGCCTGGACTGGCTGGAAGCAACATTACACAGCACTGTTAAACACTGGACTAACATTCACTGTATTTCCCATCTATCTGTCTCCTTTTGTGTTGCGTAATAGTAATGCCCCAGAAACTAATGCGGCTGATGTTATGACTCAGCTGTCACAGTTAAACATGTTAACTTGACTATCACTGGACTAATACAACAGCAGTGGTATGGCTCTGTACCTCTGTGCCTGATGCCTCATGATCACAGCTAGACATACAGACAGCGTGACGTGTGAAACAGCCTTTCCCCCCGTTTGTCAGATGATTCCATGCGTAATTTTGAGGTAAACGCAGAAGTGAAACTGTCAATGCAGTGTCTACTGGTTCTCGGCTAAGGCTGACTGAGCATATACAGAGCAATGACAGACCTGCTCGTTTAAGAAGAAAGACCTACATGTCTAGTTCTTTGTTTAAGAGAGCAACATATTCAATTGCTGCAAAGTTCGACTATGGAAACACATCAGGGTCTATTTTTAGGCATCTTGTCGAGGAACAAACAACGGTCATGTGCCCCATCTCTGCTTCCCGGAAGCAAACATGAACACCTAATCTAGGGTGCACAAAAAGGTATAAACGACAACCTACCTTGTCAGACTTTGGTTTGTTTTGAAGGAGCTGCTCCAGGTACAGATCGGAGAGCGCTGTCCGGACGCTGTTCACAGACTCCAATGTGACTGCAGGTTCGTTTTTATTGGACTTTAACGTCATCTTTCCCTGTTAGCTTGAGAAAAAAAAATGAACCTGTGTGCCCCCGCTCAAGGTCCGAAAGAGGCAGGCCACAAAATGTTGCGAGCAGCGAAACAGCTGATAAGGAGCCCTGACGGTGTGATAAGTCTCTCCCGGAGACAAAAGTTCAAGGTTTTGATCAGCAGCAGGTGAGGTACATGAGATATCTGCTGAGGGGACACCGCTGACAAAGCAAGTAAACATGTAACTGACTGCCGCTCTGAGGGGCAGGCTCATGGTGCCTTTAAGTACCCCCAAAAGCTCGCAAATCCCACTACTCAAGTTGTTTATGTTGCCAGGCAATCAATTGTTTGGACACAGTGATTAAAGCACAATAGACCGTGTGCCAGAGATTTCTCTCTTTTTTTTGTTTCGTATAGTTAGGACTACATATATGTTGACGTGTAACATAACGTCCCTTTAAGTTCGTTAACCGTAGTCTAAGAAACGGTGGAAACAAATACACTGTTGCTGTTTGTTTACCTTGCTCTGTTCTACATTTTTTATTGCTCTCTTATTTTGCGTTCTCTTATTTCCCTGTGATTTCACAATCTGCTCCACCTAACTAAATTTCTCACTTATCTCATGTTCTTAAGAGTGTGACCATACTACCATCTTCTATATGCCCAACAATCCACTTTCATATTTCTCACTTTAAGAAAACTATATACTTTCCCGAGAGCCTTGAACGCAGCATTACCGCAGCGTTCGCAGCAGGGCTGGGCTAACAGGCTACAGAGTAGCAAAATAACGGAGTCCTCCTGACGTCCTCCCAGCAGATCACTTGTCAAGATGTCCATAATAGATCGGCATGCTGCAGATCGCCCTTTCCCGTGTTAATTAAATGCAGGGTGACAACAAACATAAACTGGAAAGCACTTTGATCACATCATGGCGTTAAATTCGCACACACACCCTCGAGTCAGATAACTGTGCTGCAACATGCTGGGTGGTGTTTCATAGGATTAATAAACTAGAACAGTGTAGTTAATGACAGGTTGGGATTAGTATGTGCCCATGTGTGTATACCAATGCGTATGATGCATCTTCATCATACAAAAAAAAACAGTACTACTGCTCACATTTGTGAAGCTGTGCATGCTGGTAACTGCAGGGAAAACTAAGGGATATTCAGTGAGGGAAAGAGTGTTTGAGCAGCCAGTTTCCAGAAGAGGCTCCAGAGGGAGCCAGTATACAGGTCTGTATCAGCCGTCCACCATTAACATGAATCCGCCTACTAGTCCTGGGAATAACCATAAACAGTGGAAACGCAAGCAGAACCTGTGGCTATAGCTAACTGACTTACATGTCATTACGATCCCACTGTAGGAAGTACTTTCATGCTGACAAGAGAGCAGCAACTAGCATTTCTGTGACAGTTTTAACTGATTTACCCACTAGTGACTCTGTTTTCTCAGATCTATCTGTAACTTCTCCTCCTCTCCTCCCCACTGGCTGCCCTCTGTCAGTTTAAGGTTTCCTGCAATATTTTATTTATTTTTTTTTAGCTGAGATAGATGAGGGAAGTACCTCATTCTGCCTGCATCAGAAAACACAGACACAACCTTATGTCTTAAAATATTCATCTTCAGGTGCTGTTTTACAAAGACCTTATATTTTGTTTCATACCATATGTTTAATGAGTGCAGTTATGGGCATTTTCACAGGATACATTTTTGACACATTTTGAAACACAATTTCATCACAAAATTTGCTGAGTGGAACGCAATTCAGCAAACAAAATGAATAAACATCATTGATCATTGATTTTCTGCAGGGACAGTGCACAACAAGGGAAAACCAAACAGCTAAATAAGAGGGACCCATTTCATGAATATCCACAGTTGTGTCAATAGAATCAAAGATAATGTGTTTTCTTTAAAAGTGCTGCAAGCGAAATGTCTGAAAACAATCAGCCATTGAGAGAAAGCCTGTATGTTTTGATTGAATTCTGTGAGCCTAACCCACCATGAGCATCACATATAGGCTACATGAGCTATGAGGTTAGGTCATATATTTCTCCACCACTGGGAAACTTCAACTTCACATCACCATGTGAGGGAGAAAATACAGCAGCAGTTCAGCCTCTCAGTGTATGAAGTCAGCCAGGAAGGAGCGGAGGTGCAGTAGGTTAAAGTCTCCCTGCAAATTAATAAATGTTCTGAGGCAGTGAAGAACGAGTCCAACAGAGAGGTGAAGGACTGCAACATTGTCATGGTTTTATATTATTATAGTATTAATATAATAATTATTAAAATAATACTCAACTAATAACAGTAAACGTTATGTCCGGTGTAATTAGTAGTACAATAATCAATTAAATAAAACAGTAATTAAAATAGTGGATAGTAAAAAGTGCACTATACTACAAATAATAATAATAATAATAATAATAATGGAAAAAAATAGCCAGAAATCAATTTCTAAAATGTAAACATGCCTATATTAAATTACCGTAATTTCCAGACTATAAGACGCTATTTTTTCACACCCTTTGAACCTGCGGCTTAAACAATGATGCGACTAATTTATGGATTTTGCCTCCACGAAAGTGACATTGAGAGCGACAACGAAATAGAGACTGACTGGCTTATAGACAATTGCGGCCTATATATATGTATAAATACAAGTTTTTTTTTCTTTTTAAATTTATTGGTTGCGGCTTATATTTACGTGCGCTCAATAGTCTGGAAATTACGGTATATTACATGGCGAGTTAGAGACGTTGCGCAACTATTAACAAATTTATGCTTGACGAACGTGTGTTTTTGCGAGTCCTTGTGTCAGTGATTTTTTTCCACTACACCTAAGTAATTCAGTCATTTCTCAACGTTAGTACAAACGTTTGGCAGTGAGTACCTCAGTTGCCTTTTTTTGTCCTCCGCACTTTATTGTGAACCTTTCCAATATGGCGGCCCCGTTTACGTTTCGCATTTAGAAGCCGAAGAAGCCAAAGCAGCAGCTCCGTTTGTAAGCCATTTATAAACTGGTTGGCCAACCGACCGCTAAACTCAAAGAAGGAGGAGCTGGAAGACGTGTTTGGATCATTGGATGGCAATGATTACCGTATTGCTGTTGTTAACGTTTAAACCTTAATCACAGTTAACACCATGTAGCGCTTATTCATTCATCTCGCATTGACGCATTTTATGAAAGCACGTTAGTAAACTTTTATTCAAGTTTGCGTACACCTCTGTGTCAGTGCGGTGTTCTCATTAAATATCTGGATTGTCGCTTATTTTATTTATTTTTTTCTGTTTCACTGATCAGAAAGTTGGTGTACGTTCGTCATGTTGGCCTCACTGATAAAGAAATTGCGACCTGCGTTGACACAGGCTCAGATGCTGTCGGGTCCGCCGTGTAGACACAGGATACAGAGCCGTTCGTATGCAGCACAGTCAGCCACTTTTCACTTACTTCAAGACCATCTTGGTAAGTTCATTGACATCTTCAGCCAGTTCATACGTATTTGAGGCAAGATACCACTGTTGACTTCGGCATATGAAACCACCAGTGCTCAGCTATGGAGGGACGTCGATGCATTTTAACTACGTGTGGCTGCGGGATCACTGCCGCTCTGCCTCCTCATACAACTCGGAGACCAACCAGAGAAACGTGGACACTGGGAGTATTGACCTCACTATCCGCCCTGACGACGCAAGTGTGCATGATGACCACCTCGTCCTCTTATGTAAGTCTGTCGTAAATACTCTAGATAACACTGAGGCGTTTTCTGAACGTCCAGTCAAGACAAAAATTGTAATATAAAAGAAATTCTCTGCATTCCTACACCACCAAAGCACTTGGATGAAGTCAAGTCAACAGGCAGCTGTCCTAGTCTTGATTAGTTACATTGAGGGTGCTGTGAAAAGGTCACAACAATTGCAACAAACTGGAAGAAAATTTGATAAATTAAATTCTAATCCCACCTGTTTATTTTACACACTAGTATAAAGCCTGGGTGGTAGTTAATCCCAATGGCACCATTAGCTGGTGTATAATCATGTAATATATTTCAACTTCTCTTACATTCATAATAGGCCTAGGAACAATATACATGACAACACAATATAAAGTCTGTCATTCTTTTTAAAAATTTTGCATCAGCTTAACACAAAATATTGCATTTTTGAAAAGCAGAAAACAGTTTTGGACATTTGTAGCGTGTAACTTTGCCTCATTCATTTACTTTTACCCAACCAACATGTCATCTAGAAACTAAAGAGGACTTTTCCCTCAGGGCTGATGATTTTGTTTTCTTGTGTAAATATTCATTCTGTTTCCAAGTGATCCTCAGGGTATGATCAGGTAAAAAAAAAAAAAAAATGTTATTTACTGCATCATCTTTAGCAAACTGGCACAGTTAACATCTGATTTTAAATAAAGACACTGGCACATAAAAAACAAATTAAACAAAGAAATATATTTGCTTGTACTACTTGTGCCTCCTCCTGTTAGTGGAAGGTCAGCTGAGTCTGTGGGTGAACACTGTATTTATCAACACTGGGGCCCCTTTTATAAAATGGACTTGTGATCAATTTTCATCAAGTAGAATTTAATTACTTATTTATAAAACATATTTGATGTTGAAATAAGCTTAGCTCTCCCTACTCAAACTGTCGGTATTTTGCAGCCTGGAAAGAAACTAAACCACTGTCTTTCTTCTCAATATAATTCAAATTGCTCTTGTATTTTCAGAAAGCCAAGCAACTATTTTCCTTTCACTGTGGAAACATTTGTGTGTATTTGTCTCAAACAGCCAGAATTTGTCATTGTGCAGCTGTAAAAGCAAAAAAAAGGGCAAAACTGATGTTCTGTCTGTCTTATTTTCTCCTCCGCTCCATTTTAGAACCATGGACAGTAGTGATGCCCATCACCTGCAAACTGTCAATTTTTATGCATTATGATGGCACAATTGTCAGGACCGAGGACTGAGACAATGACAGGACTAAGTGCTGCAGCCCTTCCCGAGGTGCTGATGCAGCACAGCACTTCTTTCTCTTTCCACTTTCTCCCCTACACACAGTGGCGGGAACATACTGAGCCAAATAAGCAGACAGATTGTTCCAAACAGTGTACTTCATTGTTCAGAAGCAACAAAACAAGTATCTCTTCATGAAGATCTAAACTCTGTCTCTCTCACACAACATATGATGTGTGCGTTTGAGAGACACATTGCACGATCCGTAACCCACAGGATCTGGGACTCACTAATGGAAAGCGTGGTATACACGCATCCAACATAGTGTGCAACCCAAGTATGTCTGATTGTGTCGGTGGCTTTGGAGCAGTCCTCCACTTTGACCAGCTTTGTCCGTCTTCATTTTAGATGTGCATTGCTAGCATTTAACAGTGTGTAAGGAAATAATGTTAGCATTTTTCCCCAGTGCCAGTTACCAAGTATGCTTGGATCTTTCAAATCAAATGTTAGGTCATGCATGGTATATAGTGCAATTGTCCACACTAATTGTCCCTAATAACAGTGTTTTCTGTTTCTGTGTCCCAGGGCCAGGCGGTCAGGTGTCCAAGTACAGCCTTAGCTGGCTGGCTGAGAACAGCTATGAAAGAAAGAAGCAGAGCTCCGTCCAGCCACGCATCCTTTGGAATTCAGACATCTATAAAAATGCAAATGTACCGTCTGCCAAATGGGACACGTTTATGAGCAGTGACGATGAATTAAAGAAGTTTCTTCAAAACTATCTGCTGTATGGGATTGCTTTTGTAGAAGATGTCCCAGCGACAGTTGAGGCCACAGAGGCAGTTAGCCAGAGGGTCAGTCTCATCAGGTACTAAGTGTTTACTGGCCTTTTTGGCATGTGCTACAGTGAAACTCTGTCTCCTGCCAATGACATTCACAGGCGTAAATAAGTTTTTCAGCCCTGTTCACTCAATGCTAATCCAATTCTGTTTTGTGTGTTACTGATCTACTAGGAAGACTACTTATGGAGGAATGTGGTCTTTAACTGCAGATTTTTCCAGAGGAGACACTGCTTACAGCCAAGTGGGTCTGGACCGTCACACTGACACCTCATACTTTCAGGAACCATGTGGGTAGGTGCTGGAGAGGTGGACTGAAATGAGATTCCAAAGTAGCCCCAGTGTAGTGGGAATGAAAGGAGAATCCACAGACTTTTGTGTCAATATTTTTCATTTTATTGAGTTTTAATTTTTATATATCTTAAATGTAGCCCTAGAAAATATGAATATTTTTTCTAGCAAATCATGCAGTAATTAAAAAAAAACATATTGATTGTTCTTGTAGAATCCAAGTTTTCCACTGTCTCAAACATGAGGGAGCTGGGGGCAGAACGTTACTTGTGGATGGTTTCTACGCTGCTGAAAAAGTACGTGAGCAGTCTCCTGAAAACTTTGAGCAGCTCGCCCGTGTGCCCATCAAGCACGAGTACCTTGAAAACACTGACACCCATCGAAACCACATGATAGGCATCGGCCCTGTGCTCAACGTCTATCCTTGGAACAATGAAATCTACCTGATCCGGTACGTCACTTTCAGTTTGATCGTTGTCTTACTGCAGTAGTGATTCCTGAGACGTTGTATTCACATGTTCACCGTTTCTCTTCTGGTTCTGTCTAATTAGCTTCATTTCTACGTTTTGCACTGTTTTCATCTAGTGCATCTTATCCATCATTTTATGCACATTTATAGCAACTGTAAATCATCATTACCTCGCAACATCTCGTGGTCTTGACAACTCAAGACTGAAAACACATTCTGTGGCTTTGCACACTATCAAGCTCCGCAACGTATGTTGAACTTGGCTGCTTCGTAGTTCCTCAATGAGCAATAGTACATTTATTGCTGTTATAATATGAATATTCTGTAGCTTTGAAGGTGTAATGAAATGAATTTCAAATCAGCAACGAGACTCTTTTGTCTTGTTTTCAACAGATACAACAACTACGACCGATCAGTGATAAACACAGTCCCTCATGACGTTGTTCAGCGATGGTACGTGGCACATCGAGAGTTGACAACAGAACTAAGGCGGCCAGAGAACGAGCTGTGGGTGAAACTGACTCCAGGGAAAGTGAGTAAGCTGTACTTAAAGGGTGTGCCACTAATTCTGTTTAGTGATGTTTTTGTGCCTAGATGTAAATTTACGGCTTTAGGGTTATTTGAATAGTTAACCAAAGGACCCAGATGTAATGTAATCTAAGCCTAATACCCTCTCATGTCTATATTAGGTGATTTTCATAGACAACTGGCGTGTCATGCATGGGAGGGAGTCTTTCACCGGCCTGAGACAGCTCTGTGGATGTTATCTGACCAGAGATGATGTCCTCAGCTCTGCACGCTCCTTCGGCCTGCGGGCTTGATCCTGAAATGAATTTCCCCTTACTTCTGTGCCTTATCGATTAGTATTCAAAGCCCTTAACATTTTAGTCATTCTGTTCTGTTACAGCCTCACGCTAAAATAATTTTAAGTTATTTTTCCCACAAACTCAATACCCCATAAGGTCAATGCAAAAACAGTTCACAGTTTAAACCTTGTTGTCCGCAGCCTCATGTCAGAACTATTTTTCTTTGTACTGCACCGTTGGTCTGAAAACCTGCTAGACACGGATATTTTCACAGCTTTCATGTTTCCAGATAGAAAAAGAATGACTGGCATGCGCTATAACTCTGTCACCTCAAATGTCTTTTCTATTAGTTGTCATATATACTGATCGCCATCATTGCTTGTTTTGTGGGATTTAATGTCAATTGAGCAAATAAAAAAACTAAAAGAAATCACAGGCGTGTGTGGTTTCTCTCAGATGATAAATGGACCAACTAGAATAAATGGATCAAGTAAAATCCAGCTTGTATTTTCCAGTAAACCAAAGAGAATCATTAAAACTTTTAATTTTATTACAGGAATTTCGTACCGTAACTTGTTATTCATTGACTGGGAATTATGTAAGAGATGGAAAGATGTGGCCAAATTTGACAGTGAACTGAAACATTCAGGTTGGGTTAGGCTAAATGATATTGAAGAAATGAATGTGTTTTCTAATTATGTCAAAGACAAAATTTTCATGTAATCATGTAACACTCTCTGAAAGGTAAAACTATCCTGGTTGACAACATATTTGACCTTTGATAAGTAAGAGATTATCTGTTTAAAAGGGCGTTGAGCAAGTGTAGTAAATGAACTAAGGAAGACTAAAGCAAACTTTCAGTCACCTTTGTACTGATATGAAGCCAAAGAATGTGTTTAGTCAATGTTGGTACTGTCTGTGGTTAACTGTTTCTTGTACTGATGAACTACCTGTCTTAAACCAGTTTAAGACTAATTTTAAATGAAAACAGTGCAAGTAGGCCTCCCATCTGGCTCCACAAAGATGTCACGCAGCTCAGGTAAAGGAAACACATTGAAGGTCTCTGTGCCCTCTTCACACTGGCCAGATCATCATGAATTTATGGCTGTGCCAAAGACGGAGGTGCTTAACATTTGATTTTATATAATGTGCAAATAAATAATATTGATGTGACTCTGTAGTACAAATGATGGTAATTCTTCTGTGGCAGTTGGCGATCAGACTTATGACCAAGTGATTCCTGGCATTTCTTTTACCCCTTGGAATAAAATCTTTCAAGTCGACACCATGGCCCTACTAAACTTTTATAAATGAAGAATAAAAAACAAACAAACTGTAAGTCTGTGGAATAATCTGAAGAGTCTGCTCTTGATGGATGAGATGGATGAAAGTGATATCTTTCATGTTGAGAAGTTCTTCTAGGAGAAAATGATCAAACACTGAAGTCTGAACTTCAGTCTTCTTGTCAGCTCACACAGAGCCTCACCAGCTTCTCCCCTGGTGAGAACCTAAATGGACGGTTTATACGGAACAGAACTATTTAATGTGGAGACAAGATGGGTCTGCTGATGCTACACATGCAAAGACTCCTGTAGGTACGGTGCTCTATAGGGCAGTTTTATTTCTCTGATGAGGAAGCCATGTGGCTTAGCCTTAAATAAGATTGGATATTATCTAAGAAACTCACATAACAAAACTTCATGAAGATCTCAGTGATTTTGGACTGCAGGACCTACACGACTCAGCAACTCAGAAAACACGTTTTATTTAATCGATGTCTCCAAACATTATTACATAAAACAGTTCATCCATAGCTGTTTGACAGTTTGTGTTACCAAAGATAAAGTTAAGATTGATCTGGGAGCCCAAATCCATTAACTGAAAAAAATGATTCTGTTTTCTGTAGTAGTTGTAATACTTCAGATATTTTGTCCTTTAAAAGATTCAATCTGAATGTAGGCTTTTATCATAATCATATCTTGTTATTTTAAAAATATTGTAAATTGCTGTATTAAAAAAATAGTGTTGGTCATTGTAAAAGACAAAATCATTAAATGTTTTATTGTATACCAAATGCATGGCTCATCAACGAGTATGAAAAGGTAAAACAAACCAAAAGCACTACAAACATTTTGTCTACGTTAAAGCAAATTATTTGTGAAAAAAAACAAAAAAACAAAACATATCACATGAGAAAGGCTGAACTGATGGTAAGCACAGCAACTTTCCTGATTCAGTAAATACACAACAAACTTCAAACATGAACATGAGCTTCATCACATTGATTGCATTTGAGTGTGACGTATGTTGAAGACTGAACATCCTGGACATCCTGTTGTTCAGAACAGTGACGTTTGCTCCAGCTGTTCTCAATGGGCCTTTTTTTAGGCTTGTGGCTCAGCATGGAGATTGCTGCCTGTGGTTGTCATGGGAACGCTATCGGAGGCTTCCTGAGCCTGCGGAGAGCTCCTTCTAGTGGACACAGAGAGAGTTGACGTTACACACTGAAATTACAGATGACATGAAAAAATACAACAGTGATAAGAGCCTAAAATGTTCACGTCATCTCGTTGGCATCAGCTGCTTTCACTGCTTTGTATTTGTGTCTCTTCACAGCATGAGCGATGAACCACACGACCAGGATGACCAGGACACAGCCGAGCAAAGCGCCGATCACTGCACCTGCAATCACTCCGTCTGCCGCATCTACACAAAGAGACATTTTTACATTGGCGAATGAAGCCTTTTTCAGTATTTCATTTTGGCGTTCATTCGTGAGAACCACACATGTGAACATACCAGGACTCAGCTCCACACTGCAAATTGAAAATCCCACTGCGTTTGTAGCGTTACACTGGTACTCCCCAAACTCAAACTGGGATATGTTTCTGATTTCCAGTATTCCAGTTGTGGTCACTGAGGAAACAAGTACACACAGGAAGGATGAATGCCGCATATGTTAACAAGTATATCACAAACACACACACACACACACACATACAGCGCTCACCTCTCCCCAGTATGGGCCTCCTTGTCTTAGTCTGATCCAGTCTGGTCCAGATGTATGTCGGGGTCGGGCTCCCACTTTCGCTGTGACAGGTCAAAGTGACCAGGTGACCCGATTCTATGTCCCCGTGGGTGGAGCAATAAGGAGTGGAGGGCTTCTCTGTCAGACCACAAGGAGAACGAATGAGTTCATCAAGTGACTTTATATTTAGTCTACTAAATCTGCTGGATTTCATAATCAACACGTGCGATCGTTAGGAATCAATGGTGTTTTTCACATCATCTCAGCAAAAGTCTGGACTCACATGATCAGCTTTCTTGAACAGAATTTGTGTCTTACTTATGGAGCAGTCTGATATGAGTTCAGTTTAAATTTCAAGCACTATACTGTGCTCACATGAATTGAATTTAAAAACTAGTAATCATCATAATCATCTTTATGTGTGTGCTGTTTTTGGCACTGCTTGAACAATTACAACATACATTTTTGTATTTTCACTTTACAGATATGTTTATAGGCAACACAGACCTTGGGTTCACCTTGATGGACCTGAATTATTGCTATGATTCACACTGTTGTTGTAAAAGGAGGTTATTATTATTATAACTGTAAGAGCCATGTGGAGAAATGTATGTTTATTTTTACATTATTCTTTGTTTGTTAGAATAGTATTTAGTTCATCGTTGTGAAGTGCATACTTTAACCACTAGGTGTAGCAGGTGTGGAGGTGATACAATTTTTCTGACTGACCACAACCATATGAGAACTAATAAAGACACGTAAAACCAAGACTTCTTCTATGGAAATATAATTACTGATGGTTTTTTTGTATCTTTTCCACATGTTCTTAGTAAATCGTTTTCAATGAAGAACTTTGAGTTTTGAGTATTTTTTCACGTCAGAATGGTCGCAAGACACCCGCTCTGCTGGTGGCGTGCAGAGTTAAGAAGGAGCTGCCACTGCAATAACATTAACACTACTTCACTAACTTAACTCACTATTTTACCTGCTAACTCTATCAATACTTTTTCAAAACAGGTCATAAAAGTGACATAAAAGTAGAGAAAAGATAACATGTATGAATTTGTGTGTAACAAAGACTCTTTTGAGTTAAAATGACAAATCTTTTACTTATTGTCAATCAAATAGGATGTCACTTGGCATGTGCGGTCTAATTATTCTACACACCAGTAATAAGGCTCTGACACTTGTTATAGTTGCATATATTCATACAGCACATCCAATTTGTAGAAACTACCCTGCGAACATTTTGCTATAAACAGAGGTTTTGAAATGCAAGAAATATACTTGGCATGCAGCAGATACTGATATGTAGTCTGTACGCAGTAGAAGGATGCAGTCACAGTCCTACTCTAATTTCCAACTCTGACAATGAGGAGACTGCTGCAGTAACCATGGAAACTACTCAGGAGCATAAAGAGGCCTGCGAGGTTGTCCCTGCATGGCAACTCAATGAATGAGAGGATTCAAACTGAGTGTAATTCCCTAAACATGCTGTTCAGGGCCGCTGTTTTAATAAACGCGTTAATTTTACAACACTGATCATAGAAGCAAACACTCACAAGCCTCAGATGTGGAGAGAGTACTGAAATATCTAATAAAATCCAAGTACTCTTGCTTCTATAAAATTTTTACATACGTTTCACACAGGGATTTTATGTTGAAAATATTCACATGAAAGGAAAAGACTACACAGCCCTTTCACATGAAGAACATCAAGAGAAAGAACAAAAAGAGAATTGTCATTATGGGTGAAATCTTCAAATCAAAAACAAAATCTGAGAGCAAGAACTTTTCAGGTGGTCACATAATATAATGATATATGATATACATAATATTATGAATAATAGTGGAAGTTCCTGGATGAGGTTCAGATTACATGTTCTTTTGTTTTCCCTTTCCCTCCATCTTGGTAGCTGTTTCAAACAGCAGCAGCACCCTACGGTTTAAGACTCCACCCAGACCCAGGTGTAGTAGTAATGTGAAATCTCCTGCACACCCACTGTACACGCCTACAGCGTTGTTATTTATTAATGACAGTATTTTGTTCTTTCAAAGCGAATTTTACATTTTGCATTTGCACTTTTTTTAAGCTCCTCCCTTACCAGTGCACCTTTCTTTAATGTCATGTGTTTAACTTTACATCAGAGCGAGTAAAAACATTTTGTACAGTAAACTTACCGAGAACATTCACGATGATATTGACCTGAGACTGTCCGTTCACATCAGGAAAGTTATGAACCTCACAAGTGTAAACGCCAGAATCCGAAGTTTGCATGTTGCTCAGTATTATTGAGGCGTTTCTGGTCGTGGCGGGAGAAGAGGGAGCCTGGAGTCTGCCCTCGTAAGACTTTGTAATGACATCCCTTCCAGACTGATAGTAATACACCTGGAAGAAAATGGCGCCACATTAGACTATCTGACACAATAAAGACAAATTTTTCACTTTTCTTTTTTTTTTTTTTTTTTTTTTTTTGTATACTTTTGAGTTACTTCATAGTAAAACTTCATAAAGCTGGTTTGATCAAGAGGGCCATGTTATTATCCAGAGAATGAAATGGGCCCCTGATGCCCCAACAAATTAATCTATAGTTTAGTGAGTGTATTAAATATTCTGCAGATACTAGATGATACTCAGATTCACCATTCACCAGATACCATTCTTTCAAAGCATTTTAGCGTTGCCAGATATGAGATTTATCACTTAACAAATAAATACAATTTAAAACAGCATTAGAAAGTGGCAATACACATGTCACTGAATTAATACATAATAGTTGTCCCCATGACCTAACTGAATGGCTTTAAGGGTAATTAGATGGTAACCTGATTACTTGTGATTAAACTTTATTCATTCTAATTTCACTTAAAATAATCTTAGTAATAACAGTCAGTAATAACACTCACAATGGTGGGTTTTTTTTTTTTTACATTAAATCTGCATTTATCTGAGTGCTCAATCATGGCCTTTGTTGACTCAGCAAGGCGTGTCTCCTAACAGTTGGGCGCCATGCCGGATAAAAAGTATGTGTGTTTTAGGTGAATGTTGAAGCTTAGTAATGAAGCTGACTTTTTGGTGAGTGATTTAAAATACAAGCAACTTTGAATATCTTTCAAAATGTGAAGCTCTTTGATTAGATTCCACGCAGTTTAAATCCAACTGGAATGATGCTCTTTAGTAATTAAGTTAAAATCACAACATGCCACATGTTGATGAAAATTTGAAAAACACATGTAATGACTTACATCTTCAAAAAAGCTTAAGTCATCACTAAACAGAAACTTTGAGCTGCTGGACTTAAGTCAGGTTTAGAGATAATAGAGTTGTTGTACTCAATACATTTAATTGGAAAAATTATAATCTCTCATTAATGAAAGAAGTCCCTAGACCTGATGTTACCATTTCGAGGACCCATTAATCCCACTTGATAATGATACACACTTTGGGACATGATGTGAGCACATCAGAAGTGCTTCAATTAGTGACCAGCAGTGTGCATGTCTACCTGCTGTGGCGTCATGGAGGATGATGAAACAAAATCCCACTGGATGGTAAGGCTGGTGGTCTTCTCAGTAGTATCAAACATACACTGGAGTAGAAGACTTCCACCAACTGTAGTATTCACATATTTCAGCGGAGTCGTGACTGTGATGAGTTCAACACATCCTACAGAACAGCAGATTAAAAAGGTTTCAAGGAACGAAAGCATTCTCTACTAAACGCACACTGAAACTCAAACGTATACATAAAAAAAAAAAAAAAAAATCCCCAAAACAAAGAATAATGAGAATGAAAAGAAGCAGAAATGCAGTTACCTATTATACTTAAAAGCACCAACAAGTGCAGTGTGGAGCACATCTTCACGAAAGGTAGGAGCACACTCACAGAGCTTCTTAAGAACTGAACTTTCCACAGCCTCCAGCACTGACTGTTGTAGGCAGCACCGGAAGAGAGAACGAAAGCATTGCAGTATCACAGGCAAGGTTACAATATGCTTGGTAATGGACTGGCCGATACTGTGCATGTTGATAACACAATGTTTGCATATCCATGTTTGCCAGACTGGGTGTGTATACCCTGTTGTTTTTTAAAAACCGTCAATTTAGCTGTTCACAATTTTGGGTGGGGGCAGATGAAAACTAGAAATGCTTTTTTTAAAAACCAAAAAAACCAAAATGCTTTTATATACAGTATACATTTTACATTACAGCAACTAAATTACAGTCAGTGCAGCCTGGTGTGTGTGTTTGTGGTTGTTGACTTCATGTGGCAGGTAAGGACCACAGTGTGTTGTGACACTGATGGTTAATTCATTTTTCAGTACCTGGCAGAAGTTTCACTACAGCTCATCACTCCATCCTCCTTGTCTTGTAAGTCATTCTGGGTCAGGGCTTCTGGCGAAGAAATTAATGTAATTTAATCTCCACCTGGCCTTTATCATTTGCCTTAAGGAAGTGTAAGCCAAAGCACAGCAACATGCTGCTTATCAATGGGGAGTTCACTCCCTGGTGCTGCGTGCTTAATAAAGGCTGTTCCACCTTTGTCGTTTTCGCTCAGACAGTATATAGCACAATGCTGGCGGAGAGAGAGAGACAGCGAATCACGCATGATTAATCGTCTATAATTACCAGAAGCTGACATAAGTGATTAGCAACGTGAAAAATGTTGATCAGAGGTGACTTGTGGGTGAGGGAGGGAGGCAGTGGATAATGTGGGAAGTGGACAGAGGCGTGTAGAGCTCATTATCCAGAGGACACTTTTGTGATAGGTTGGGAAGTGAGACGATCTTGATGTCTCCTCCATGACTTTGCCTGAACAGAACAACATGTGTTGGCAGCTTGGGCAGAACTGTATGGCACAACAACAAGGGACAGTCTTTAAATAACTGAAATCAACAGCATGACTCATGACCAACTCATCAGATTCTAGGAAACATTTATGAAGAATCAAGTTGCCATTGTGAGCGAATAAGTGATAAGAGGCAGATCAATGCACTTTGCTCTGGTTCCTTAAAGTGAAAATTAAAATGAAAGAAAAAAAAAATCCCAAATAGTGAACACATCTTAAAGATTTGAAGAAAAAAAAGCATGCTATATTGCAAACATCATGCTTTTTAAATAAGTACTTTTTGTGAATGACTGTGAGATTTCTTTACAAAAATTACCCACTACATTTTTGCCATTTTGTGTGCATGGACTGTAGATGACATGTTATCATGGCCATGAGAATGCAACATGTGTGTATGTGTGTGTATGAAGGTGAAACATCTATGAAACACTTTGCAGGACTAGTAGTCAACAGCCATGCTAGCAACTTGGTGAGACTGTACGTAAGCACAGTGGTGTTTGCTGCAAACTCCTGCAACAAGCTAGCACATTCATAGGGACAATGTTAAAATGCTGATGTTTACCATATTCATCATCTTAGATTAGGGTTGTAGCATGTTAATATTTGCTCATTAGCCCTAAATACAAAGTACGGCTGAGACTGACAGGAATGTAAATAGTTTTGCAGATTTATGGTGAAAGTACCAAACGTACACTTGCTGGTGGCACTGGAGGAAAAGTCAGGGGAGCATTAAAGTCATTAAGACCAGAAGACCAGTCTGAGTGCAAACTTTCATAGCAATCTTATAAATAGTATTTGTTGAGATAGTTCAGTCTGGTATCACTCATGGACCAAGAGGACCAATATACCATCCAGGCAGCCATGTCACTACCTTTGCTAAAAGGGTTGCTTATTGCTTAGTAGATTGCAGCCATTATCAGATTGATTCACCTCTCAGCTTACCATAATCAGCTCCTAATTACATAACTGTCACATGAATGACTCTTCGGTTACCACTCTGAATGTGAGCAGAGGGCTGGTGACGAATCCAACCCACAGGATTTCCACAAACCCAGAGCACTGTCTCACACAGTGACATGAATGTTGCTGGGCCTGGAATTGTGTCCCACTCAAAATCTCCAGCAGGTTTCAGTGTAATACCTCCATGCAGCTACCCACTACAACCAGTGTTTCCCTGTCAGCAGACTGCGAGGAGGTGTGAGTCAGACCTTTGGCTCAGAAAGAGTGAGTACACATTTGAGGTGTGGTGTTTTCCTTTCTGACAGACCTGAACATAGCTTTTACATTGCGAGAACAGCAGTTAATCCAGGATTTATCAACTGATTATTGCAGGAATGTATTTATTTGTTGTATGTGGTAGCAGTGTGGTTCAGCTAAGATACTTTTAATTGCTGTTGCTGTTCAGGAAGACAGAGATGCAGTTCAGAAGTTAACCAGCAGATGACAGGCCAGGCTGTTACGTGTTGAGCCATTCTGTGTGTGTGCGTGTGTGTGTTGAGGGGTGAGGGAAGTGCCAGGCAGCTGCTGGCAACAGAACCAAGAGCGCCGCACTCCGGCCTCACTCCCCCTCATCGTCCTCTCCTGACTTCACTTATTGTCCCTATAGGTACCAAGCAACCACTTATAAAAATAGTGATAATACAAACCCAAATTATGTGCAAGAAAAAGAATACTCTATCAGTGGTGTGAATCATCACATCATCACAGGAGAAAAGAAAAGGTCTCCATTGTCAACCGCGGTGTCACTGAACTATCATCTCACATTGGCATCAAATGCAAACATGAAATACCACTTTCATAAAGACTGACACAATTGTACAAATAAACCTAAAAAAGTGAGGCACAGATAGTCAGAGGAAACATCTCCTGATACCTTTTTCATCTCTGAAATACAGTCTGTCATTGGAGAAGGTGACCTATCACAAAGTGTCTAAGGAATAAAGCATGAAACAAAGGGCAGAGGAAGGGAGAAAGTTTATACCAGCACGCAGTCTAACTGACAGCCTGTCAGTGCTGCATTGAAGCTATAGCTTTCATAAAGTGCCAGCAGTAAAAAAAGAAGCAAGCACACAGTTGACCATTAGTGGCATGGAGAAACATTATGCTTCCCTAAGACACACTATGTTCCCATATCCACTTTGTCTAATGGCATTTTTGATCATGTAAAATCTGTCCTTCAGTAACTGACTTCAATCAGGGGAAAATACCAGATTAAATAGAGAAACAGGCTAGACAGACAGATGCACAGATACACAGAGTACTTAACGAGTATGTCTCTATGCCTGGAATAAAATACTAGGGAGAGAGATTTCAGTGTCTTAAAATGATATCTTCTGCGTGCACTGATTGATATTCATTTGATAGTACAAATGTTGCAGAGTGATGACAAGCTCAAACACAACCAGGGGTAGCCACACAGTATCAGTTAAATGTGAAAACTGACTTAAACACAGATGGCATGTGCTGTTACTTTCATCATTCAGTATGCAGTGCTTATAATTTTCAGGGACATATATGTAACTGCAATCTCACCTTTAGCTGCTGCATCGCCTCAACCCTATCCGCTTATTTGCTATACCCCAAGAATTTCAAAATGTTGTCCTTGGGGGGCGGGTGGGGGGTCTAGTTTTTCAGCCGTGGTCACACTGCATAAAAGAGATGTGTCTTAATATTTTATTAGACACATTATGTTTCCACTCTTCTACAGCTCTTCACTCTCTTTTCAACCCCCAAACAAGAACTCCATGCCGACACAGATGAACATCCTGTAAACAGACGGGAACACCGCACTTCTGCTTCACATTTTATTATGTAAAAGATGCTTAAGGAATTTGTGAATCTTGATTGGGTTAAACCACAAACAGATTTAACTGTTTGTTGACTGTAAATGTATGCTTTCAGTGAACATTATCTGTCCTGTCAATCCAAAAAGAAAACACAATAAATTCCTTGTAAACTGTACACATTATCCCTGTAGCACCACTTTTGTTAATTCTACAGTGACTTATGTGCGTTTGTTAATATGAGCTTAGCTTAAAATGCTGGATTGTTTTTAAGTATTGCACAACCATTCCATAGCAAATACTCAGCATTACTGACCTTTTTTTTTTTTTTTTTTTTTTTTTGCATAATTTCTTTGCATAAGAATAAGTGTTCCGGATATTGTACAAAATCTGTTGGTCAAATTGGTTAAAATGTATAAAGACAGTTTATTAAAAACACATTTGTGGCAGAAAACACAAGCAGGCATTCTAAACCACAAAGCCAAAGCATTCGCTGCTTTTTGACCACTTTAGTTCTTTTCCCACAGAGGAACAGCCATCAATTTCTGACCCATGTTAATGGACCCTTTCAATATTTTATGTTTTTATATGGAGTGCTGACAATAGAACACAGAAATGGAAGGCACATTTTGCCGAGCTACTTCACTGACACTGTATCCATCTTCTCAGCAGGGCTATGCACTCCAGTGCAGAAAGAGTCAGTCCATGGAAAGAAAGATGAAAATATGGGCAAATTCTGCATCTGCTGTTTTACATTTTATCCACACTAAACATAAGTGTTGAAATCCAACAGTAGTATCTACACAGATTCTTGTTTTGGTGTTGTTTTCCAAAGGCTACTTACAGTTGTGCAGAGCTGTCATGGGTATGACTTAATTCTGATTTAATATAAGTTGATCTATGTACATCCTTGTACGTGGAATATCTAATATATATACACCTTAGCTCCTCTCTTGGTGAACTCTCTTAGCAGCGTAATCAACTGCTGAAGTGCTTGGTAGAGGCAACTGAGAGTAAATTAAAAGAAATCAATTAGATGAGACAAACCTGTGCATTAAATCTGCCTTGTATCTGAAGGCTGACATGTCAGAGAGGATCTTTACACAGGTCACAGCTACCAGAAGAGGCTAAACATGATGATATATATCGCAGAACAAAAGAGCTTGGATACAATAGGGTTAAACAGAGCAATGAATGAAACAGATCTTGTGAATATGTCCTGTGAAAGCTCATGCCAAGCTCACTTTCAGGCATAAAGATGGGAAATCAGTTACTACTTAATAAGTCTTGCATCTAAGTATGGTTAGATTGTAGAAGGGTGATGTTTTTAGAGACAAAAAAATGTATCTGTGGCCAAATCCATCAACCAATTACAGTTCAATCTGTTTCATCACAACTTGTTACTAATATTTGTTTTAATGGATGAAAGCAGACTTTGCTAAAGCACTGTGATTGGATTACTATTTATATTTAAAACAGATACAGTATGTCTTTCAGATGGTCCGGATGATTAAACCACATCTCCATTACTGTATCTCTATTGGTGATGTTGTCTCAGGAAAATCCAAACAAGCTGCTTCACCACAACGCATATTAGTAACATTGATTCTGTCCAGGACTGAAGGTCCCTTGTTATCAATTAGGCGTTTTTCATTCCTTGGAATCAATATTCAACCTTTGACCTCAAATCAGTCTTATTAATATGTGTAAATACTGGTAATAACAGGGCTCTCCAAAGCTTAAGAAGAGTAGATACTGATCAATAGTTTGACAGTGGAGAGTTACAAACCACATATTTTAAATACATTATGTACCCATGATATATAAGCATTCCTTATATTGGATGGTTCTTGAAATAAAACCTTTCAATACAATCCTTGATTTTATTTTACTAAATGTGCTCTTGTTTTCTTTCCATGTAACAAGAAAAATGTAACTAATTAGAATTTCTATGAGTAAGCAAGTAAAACATAAACTGTGCATCTGGGTTTTTTGAAAGGTTTTGTGTTGAGAAAGAATTCTAAAACACTTAAAACCAGAGATGCTCAATAAGATGCATTGCAAGCTGAGCCAATGGTATAAAATGTAAACACTTCTACTCACAATAATGTAGTAACATAGTAACTTGTAGCTGGTATCAAATGTGACAGTAACTAATATTAATAGCTAATGAGTTACATCTGCATCATCCTGATTTGTCTGTCTGAAAGATTCTGAAGCAGCCAGTTTAAAACATCATGACTCTGAGTAAATGATGCGTCAATTATAATGCTATATTTTCATAATGTACATTGTTATGAATGTACTATGTATTGTATACATTAGAAACTTTGAGAATATTCTCCCCCCTTTAACTGTGCTGCTGCATTCCCTCTCTTGACCTAATGCATTATTTACAGAAAAACAGCTATGTCTCAAAAAAGAACTGATATGGAGCAGAAAAAGGGCAAGTGTGAAAAAACAAGAGCAAGGTAGGCTGCAGCTAAAACTTTCTTTTTTCTTCTAAAGGAAACCATAAACCTAATTAAAGCATTTCAGTTTTAGTCACATTGCAGTGGCACATTTCAAAAAATGATTGATAGCCGGATTCCATTCCATTGGCTCACTGTCACACTGCCATTACTTAATGCGTCACTTGAATAGAACAGAGCCATTGCTATATTATTATTACCCAAGCTTTTCCTACAGTGACAGAAACAAAGGCCTGTTGGCCGGCAGCACAACTAACCCTGCTCCATCCCAGCACAGTCTGCACATTTCTGTAAACCACAGATATTTTAGTGTTGTATTTTTTGTAAGTGTCACATTAACATTTCTATGATACATGTGGTAGAAGATAACGTGTAGAAGATGATGTTGGCAGTGGTGTGACACCACCTCCAATCAACCAACAAACATTTTAAGGACCACTGGGACAGTTTGTAGTTGGCTTTGTGGCAACTAAGTTGGACATTTTGGATGAGGCACTGGGAGAGTTTCCAGTTGTGTTTGTGTCGACAAAACCAAATATTTTAAGACTGAACGTGAGTTTTTTTTTGTGTCTAAACCTAACCAGAACTATAGCACAGTGTTGTCACAACACAAAGCTGAAAACTGAAGAGTAAAGAAACATAAACTTTGGAGATAGCAAATTTACAGTACTAATATAGTCCCTATTTGGCCATCCCTTGACAGAATGAACAGATAAAATATCAAGTGGCATATTTATCAATATTTGTTTTTATTGTGATATCATACTGAGGAGCACCTCTGGTTTGCATGCACAGATACTGCTAAATAAAAAAAAAAAACAGCTAAATCAAGTAGTAATGAGTAGAGATGTTGCAAGAATATTATATGCATCTTAACAACTAGTCCACAGGGATACCATGGTGCTTTATTGACAATAATTATTTTCTCCTAACAATTTCAAATTGCTGAAATTTAATTATTTTTAATTAATTAAAATATGAGAACTTTTTTGCCTTGGCTCTAAGGGATGGCATTATGGATGGATGAAACCATGGTGCCTACAAGAAAACACATTGCTAAGCTTTTATCCTGACTTGTCAGTCACAGATTAAGTGCTCCCACAATAAATCACAACTTGATTTATTGTGTGTTTTATTTAATTTACAAAATGAACATCTTGTTGTATTGAAGAAAACATGAATCTTGCAACTTAGATAAACTCAGCAGAAAACTGGTTACTGAGGTAATAAATCAAGATGGTAATTTTTTCATAAGCTTCCATAAAATCTGACTTATTTTTGAAACCAGTGACGTTGCCCCTTGTGGCCATTAGAAAGAATGAATGTTTAAGGCATCCTGCATTTGCTTCACTTTTAAGACCCAAAAGCTCTGTCCATTATTTATACTGTCTAAACTAAATACCTGAGAAGCTCGTGACATTTTTATCCTCAGCTATAATTTATGTTTAGTTGTAATTAAAGCACAATGAGCATGTTAACACTGTCATTGTGTTACCATGCTCCAAACACCACTGTGCATAAGTCTCACAGAGCTGCCATCATGGCTGTAGACTCTTATTTAATCTCAAACTGTTCTCAAATAACTATATTGAATTAATTAGAATTTAAACTAAGTTTTATGTGACCCTGTATTTCTAGGGCAACAGGCTAGGTAATATAACGTTTATTCAGTTCTATCATGGCTTGGACTGTATAGTGAAGTAATGTTTCTACTTCATTGGCTATTAGAACACTCAATTGAACTTTGTACTGTAATAATACGAATAAATTATGCATCACCATATCCCACATTTGAAGCCTCTCCCAAATCTGCATACACAAGATGTGTAGAAAGTGCTCTCATTCCCACTTTTCCTAATATGCTGCAAATCCTAAATGCTGCACACTGAGCTGCATATAGGGTGATTTGTATGCAGGCGCAGCATTCAAACATGAGGCTCCTGACAACATTGAAGTATTAGTACCTGGGGGATGTCACCAGTCAAAAAATCATTAATGAGGCCTAGAACTGATGACTGTTTAAAGCCATCAATGCACAATTAACAACACACTCTGGTGTGCATTGAATTTGACATGTAAAGTCCATCCTGTTATGAGCTGCTGGGGGCTAGAATCCATCTCAGAAAGCATTGGGCGTGAGACATGGACATGCTATCAGTCTACTACATAGCTAACACACATGTAGACAAACACATTCACACTCACATTCACACCTACAGGCAATTTAGAGTCTCCAGTGGACTTAACCTGCATCTCTATGGACTGTGAGAGGAAACTGTGCCCCCAGTGGACATCCATACAGATATGGGGTGAACATGTAAAATCCACTCAGAAAGGCCCCTGCAGAGCATATGAAAGGTGATATTTCTATGTCATCAGCTGTTAGAGGCCCATTTTCTGGATGTGTCTACCAACAATACTGATGAGAACAGACCTTGTGTGACTACTTGTTTACGTATTTTACTCCACAAATTGTGCCTTCGATCAGGTTGTTGCTTCACGAGGAACTTGGAGGTTGCACCCAATGGCCCCCAAAGCCACCTCTGCTATGAATCTGTAAAGTCCATGAGGTGTTTGGACAGCAATACATTGTTTCCTAATGTTTAAGGGCATGTGGAACACAATATTTCATAGGCCTGATATGCCTCAGTGGATAATTACTGTTCTCTCTGCTACAGTTGCAATCACATTTAGAGGCCGTTCTTGTCACCTTCACCGTAAACATTTGCTGTAGTTGAAGCCCAGAGTGGATTTTAAAAAAAAAACAAAAAAACAAAAACAGACAAAAAAAAGTACAAATATGCTACCATATTTGGTGTCATGTCCTTGACCAGAGGACAAAAAAGTCTTAGCAAAGAGTTTCAACTGCATCTGTCCTGACAAAACACATTAATTATCTAGTGCTTTGTACATGCAGAATTCAAAGTGCCCCCAACAGGCCACAAAGTTGCTTTATCCAACTTGTACTACAGTATTTGCCATCAATATAGATAAAATACTATTTAATAGTTCCTGAATTGAAAAAGGGGCAAATATTACACTTGTCAGCAGGAGTCACTTTGCGTCTTTATTCAGGAAATAGGGTATGAAAGGAGGTATATTCTCATAAACGCGCAATGTTTTATAATCAAATTAAAAGGTTTTCTTAAATTTTGTTTTTTGGACTGTCTTCAGATCCAGCAGTCCTTATCAAAAGCAAGACACCAACTAAGAGGTGAGAGCTCTGACAGCAACCTGTAATAGCAATGGTAAATACCTGATTTTATCCTCTTATTTTGCAACATTGTATGCTATTTACCTTTTGGGGACTAATATCTGAAAATAAATTAATAAAATGTCAGATGAAACAATGTAGTATATTAGTCCTCAAAGGGCAAATGAAAAGACATTAGCTTTCTTTACTGTATAAGCCTTTATTTGTAAAAAGTCTGTTGTTTGAATGATAACCCTTTTTATACCACATACTTGAACACTTTGTATTGGTAAAAAACACATTTTGTTCAAACACCTAAAAAAGCTGATTGACACCATAACATTAATTTGCACTGACAAAAAAAATACAACTTCATACTACACAAATGCTGATTCCATGAGTACTGAAACTCCAAATGAAATCAAACACCTTATTAAACAACTGAATCAAATAAGCGCCCAATGTGAACAAAACAAATACAGTACAAAAACCAAATGCATTTTTCTTCCAGTGCCAGTATATCAGATGAATTACATTTCCTTCTTATGATAAAACAACAACAACAGTAAGAATAACAATCCATAACAAATGCAACAAATACAATAAATCAGAAATGAACACAGAAATGAATAAAATCATTTACTAATTCATACTGAAAAATAAATGGGCTGTTGGTTTTGTGGGTTTCTTTATTTTAGTTGCCTTTTTTTTTTTTTTTTTTTTTTACAAATCATTGGAAAATCTTTCTTACCTACTGGTTAAATATGAGATGAGAGTCTCCCTGTTATGCTCTTTCCAAGAGGGAGGTATACTGATGTGTAACTAGGAATCAGCACAGCTTCTTGCAAGTATCATCATACAGTAATCGACAACAGACTATAACCAGAGGCAACTTATTAAAGAGAAAATACAGGGAACACCCACTCAGTGCGCAATCACATGGCTTACGTTCAGATGCTTTTGATGAGCATCCTTTACATCCTTTGTAGTTGGAGGGCGATTGATGTTAATGCTTATGCTGAACCTGATAAAACTACAGCATGCACTTGGTGCATCTATTCCAAATTGCGCGATTTACAGTAAATACAATGTATAGAAGTACATATTCATGATTCACATGAATCATTCCATGTACATTCTATGTTTACCTTTTTCCTCCAGTTTTACGAACAGTTTGCTTCACAAGAATTATAGAGCTGGCGGTAAAACAAGTGCAATTTGAGCATGTAAACACTGGATCTTTCTTTTCCTGGCTGTGGAGATGAACTGGATGGCGTGGAGTAAAAATATATGAAAATAAACCTTTCAAAACTCAGGTCATGCAAAACAAAACCTACAAGGTACATACAAAATAATGAATGCACCAGCAAAAGTTCTTCCAGCAGTAAGGAGTCTGTCAGCCTTGTTCTGGTGTTTAGTGGATGAAAATTTCTTGGATGATTGTGGTCCATTTCTTTTTAGTAGAGGTCAGTTTCCAAGCTATTCATAACTCACAGGACAGCCCATTAATCATATGTTTCTTATTTATTTATTCATTTATTTTCTGGGAGTGGTGTAATCCCAGATGAAACGCCCCAAAATGATGCCCGGAGTCGTCAAAGAATAAAAAAAATGACATGACTTATAATTTGAACCATATTAGATCCCAGCTAGTAATGGCACTGAGTGAAACAGGTTAATCACACTACAATAGTGGGTGTAATTTACTTCTATCAATATTCTAAATATGGCTAAATATATGTAAATATGTTCTGGGAGGAATAAACTTGTATTGATAGCAAGTGAGCAGCTGCAATTGGGCACCTGGGTAAGTACCTTGCTCAAGGGCACACGTGACTTCTTCATATTGAGGAACAGGAAAGAACATCCCACTCGCCTTCTTAAGGCTATCCTGCTCCTCTAGCCTCTGTAAGCCAGGTAGTCCCTTAATGTATTTTAGCAGATTCATGAATGATGGCTGAGGTAAACAGCTATGCTGCGTTGAAATCTCCTGTTTGTTTGATTATGTTAAATTGGAAACCAACTACAGAATTTCATTAAAGATGCTGCCATCCCATTCGCTGACAGTGAACCAAGACATACTGTAATTTTCAGCAATGTTCAACAGCATTAGCATTAGCATTAACCTTGTTCTTAGGAAACAGGTGAACCAATAGAAGCTCAGAGCCACCAGACACTCCTTCACTGTGAGAGGACTTTGCGTTGATTTCTCCATTATTTTGTTCACACCATGTATTTCTTGTGTTTCATTTTTTAGGTTTCGTTTGCAGAAGTATGCCAATGCTAGAGAAGCTGTCCATGCCATTAGCAGTGAGGCTAGCTGGTATTACAAACTGCCATGTTTTTGTTCATGCATTAAGAACTATTAAGTGAAAGATATCATATTTACAGTACAATTCACATGTAATTACACATATACACTAGAGGCAAGAAAATTCACATTGAAATCAGTTCAACACTTTTTTTTCTCCTCCTCTACTCCTTGAACATGTGTCAAAAGAAATCTATTTTCTCTCTTGTATAAGCAAATATCCAAAAGTAAAAGCATAGAACAGAAGATCCTCACAGCTTTTGGGATGAATGTGCTGATTTCATGTCCAGAAAGCAGGTAATACATGTTCTGAGTGAAATGAGTGATATTTACTGCGAGCATGCAAGGGCTGCTAATATTTCTCATCTGTATGTGTTTGGAGTTCATTAATGATATGCATCAACTATCTCAAAAGAATTTCTACCTGACTAGGCATGTTAGTATTCATTTCTGGGAATAAACCAACCAAAATCAAAATTTGATACCTGTGTCAGTTTGTGTTACAAAATTTACGTGCATTTCATTGAAACCACAGAGTAGATGGATTAGTCTACTTTCTGGTCAAACATACCATTGATTTAGTTTCCTTATGGTTGCCTTAAGTCCCACATTTTTACAGACAATAATGTGCTTGTCTTGCATTGGAACAAATAGTATCCTCTGGCCTCACAGTCCAACACTAAGTATCATATTGCCTTGTAACAGTTTGTAACAAGCTGTTAGTGTGCAGACCAAGATGAAATGATGCAGGAAAAAAGTAGATTATTTGAATGACCTTACATTCATTACCACTTTCCTTTATTTTTCAAAAAAATCTAAAGAACAAGGTTATCTGAAATATGAATGTGAATGTGCACAGAAGTAATCACCACCTCAAACCTGTCTGAATGCCCCTGACTCAGAAGCCTCTGTTTTATAAGTTAGAATTGTGACATGCGTGTCTCAGAGATGTACTGTTTATGAAGTATGAGGTAACTCCACCGATTTTGCGGTCTCAGGACAGCTATTGCATATGTGAAAGAAAGTTATCTTTTACGGCCCGAAGGGGCAGCGTGAAATCAAGTGATCGCACTTGAGTCAGTGTCGGTTGCAGCTTAAGACTACAACTTCGAAAATGAAAACAACAAACAAACAAAAAATGGGTCGGCAGTTTGCAAGAAGTGATCTTACCAGACCTCTGTAAGCTAGACACTTGAGGCTACATTAGCCGCTACTATCACAACAAATTCCAATTTCTGACCAAATTGTCTGTGGTTGAGTTACATTGTGGGAAATGTAGGCACCAAATGCACCATATGTGGAATAAAAAAGACAATATCTCTGCTGAATCGATTTTGATCCTTTTTAACTGTCCATCTTGACAGCAACATCTTTATAGGAGTGCAGTGCTAAATCGGTGGAGCACGCTTTTAAAACTGGTAGTGGGGATTCTTAACTAAGATGTGTAAGACTGCATGTTGAAATATCTGATGCTACTGTTTTCAAGTTCATTGAAATTCAATCTTAACTAACTTCCGTTTGGCAACTTTTGAAGAACTATGTATTTGTGCACTATGACATATGCCACCATTTTAGCCACTCCTCCTCACCAGTCTCCTACAGTATAATACTGAATATGTATATAACACAACAATGTTCACTGCTACTTAATTTGATTGCGGCACTTTTTGACTCATTGTCATTTCTCTCAAAAATAACAATAAATTTACCTTATTCACATTTAAGAGTAATCACTATGTTTTGGTCTTGTAAGCATTTTTACCTCACAGTTAACTGAGAGACAAACAACAGATTGTTCAGCTGCAGACAGAAACGTAAACCTCAGCTCAGTATGTCTTTCTGCTGCTCTCACCACCTGAAACACTTCTTTTATATCTTTATGTATTACTGGATATTTAGAGGTGATCTTTTTTTCGTTCTTTTGCTTTTACAGGACAATGACAACAATGCATAAAGTTTGAACAAAAATACATACTAAACTCCAATCACAGCTCAGGCCACATCACTGTACAGACTTCACTATGACTTAGGCAGACAAACTGATTCCTTTTTGAAGACATCTTGTGCGCACTACATCCTGCATTCCAGAGGGGAGTGGATATTTCTGATGATAAACTGGTTACTCAGCAGCCTTTCCATCTTTTTCTTGTCCCCATGTGTTTGTGTATATGACAATGTCCCCTTCTTTTTCTATTTGCTACAGGACCCAGAGCTGGTTGCTTCCAGTAGAACCTCTTTGTGCCTGAAGTGAAGAGGAAAATGCTGATCAACACTTCAGCTGAAACTACAGGGGCGTGGGAGGACTTCTTAAATTCGATTTTTTGCTCATTCGTGTCTTCCCTACCATGTCCAATGTTCACCTGTTTCAGTCATCTTATGCTCTGACTTGATGTTTATCTCTTTAACTTTTACTTGAATTTCAGAACCTATAATATGTCCCCACAAAAAAAAGGTCCTACAGTACTTTTTTCCTTTGCAAATGAACCTGAGCACTGGAAATGCAGTGTGTGTGTGTGTGTCTGTTTGTTTGAGAGCAAAACTAAACAGCGCATATGGATTATAGGCCTTTTGGTCGTCATTTCAATTCATGGCTATATGTCACACTTTCTCTCCCCAGGAACCAGCGCATCATTCCTGATGAGGCTGATGTTTCTGATCCTCGGGGGTTTGGAGCATTTGTGTGATGGCCCTGATTGAGTTTGAGTGTGAAATGTTGAATCTTTCTCCCCACGTCTTCTACCCGGGCTGCCTCTTAATATCCCAATCAAATAATCTTGCCTGCAACTCCAACACTGAAGAAATGCTCAAAAAACAAAGAAATACTGTGTACTAAATGACAACTGGTCAAACTGTGGGCTGATATGTTGACTCTTTTGAATATACATGTTGTCACGTCTTCACTGTGGAATAATTTTAAACAAATCACAAAAGCAATCCCCCCCCTTTTGCTTTTAGCAAACACAAAGCAGGATATGACGTCAATGAACTCTGCATCTAAAGAGCATGTGAATCAATCGATAGGACAAAATAAACAGTACAGGAATACTTTCATGAGCATCTGAATGATAAAATGTATAGAATATGTTTTTTTTTTCACACAATCAGAATGAGTAATGCATACCTTTGACTCTTTTATCTCATAATGCCCTAGCTCTAGAACATGTTCTGACACTCTTTGAAATCACAGTATTTTTCAAGACAAAATCATATCTACAATAATCAGCACTTGTTTTTAACCATAATGAAAAAGACCCCCTCCCCCCCCCTCCCCAAGGACGTGGTTCTAAAAATAACATGAGAAGAGAAAGGAATACAAGTTTGCGTTGACTCTGGGCGGGAATGCGGTGGTCAAACATCCCATCCACAAGGCCCTCTAATGGAGACCATTAGGCCAGAGCTGATGTCTGATAAAGAGAACGATATCACTTCAAAAAACCCAAGGAACAACACATAATCCAAACAAGGTTGCTGTACATAGTAGAACCGGAGATTTCCGTGCATGTTATCCATGGACAATGGGAGTGGGGTGGGGCGTGTGGGTTGTGGGGGTGGGTCAGGTGAAGGTGGCAGGGGGTTTGGAGGGGGTGTCAAGGATCTCACTCAGCTGATGCCTGAACAGACGAGCCACCACTGATTTCATGAGCTGCAGTAGAGGATTTTTGATCACAATAAGTATCAATAAAAAGTCAATGGGACTCTGAGACATCTTTTCTCTCTCAAGAGCTTTCACTTTCTCTTTTTTTCTTGTATTTTTTTTTAGCAAAAATATCATGCAGTCTTTAGTTCCAAAAACCCCTGTTGGGATCTTGTGTTTGTTTGTTTGCTTGTTTGTTTGTTTGTTTCAGGAGGAAAAAGAAACTCAAAGCCTTGAAATTCTTCTCTCACAATTATTCTTAAACATTCAAGTCATCCTATTAATACTTTGTACAGCAGAAAGGTCCTTCAGATTTCACATGTGTATATATAAATATAATATATAGAAATATGCATATACATATGTTCAACTTGTATATGTGTATACATATTTTGGAACTGTATCAAAGCCAATTTAATGTGCTCTCAAAATATGGCCCATGATTCCTAGTGGGGTGCACATCAATTCACATAGTACAACCAGTAGATTAGGTTGAAAAATCCAAAGGTGATAGGGAAAATGACCCGGGACCACTTGTCAATGGTGCTAACATCTGACAGGTTTGGGATTTTCAACTTGAGCTTGGAGGAGCGTCGCCGTAACCGACAGTTGGCCCGGCTCCGCATGGCGCTGCGGTCCAGCGAATGGTGGCTGAAGCCATCCCGGGGCGCCATGGGCTTCCTGAATTGGACCCCGGAGCTGTCAAAGGACATGACTGAATTCCGAGAGTCACTGACGCTGCTTCCCACGTCAGAAGGCATCACTTCGTTGTTCATCTCCAGCGTGGTGAGGAGGATGTTTCCATAAGCATCCACCTGTGAGAAGGGAGAGACACTAAGAGTCAGTGAGGCCTAAAATGTGAAGTAGTAGCCCCAAATTCCCTGAATAATGAAACTTACATTAACCCCTCCCCTCCCATCCTTCAAGCTGTAAAGCTAAAGCAAAATGTAGGGATGATATGGAACGTCATTTCTTGCATGCAACAGAAATAGTTAACAAAGTTTCTTTATACAGACATCTCTTAGTGGTTTTTCACTTGCTAAAAAGTCACAAGTAATTTGAACAGCCTTAATCATTTGACTTTAGAGTGAAGGCTGGCCTACAGCTGATATGATTTCTAAATTCATGTACCCCAACTTTTCTTTGTTCCTCGAGATACAGATTTCTTCGCTGTGTAAATGACCTGAAGGTGTTGGTTTGAAACGGCACGGAAATGGAGTCCTTGCAATGTGAAAGAAAAATGAAGAGAACATTAAAACGACTATAAAATTCTGGCAATAAGCACATTTTCTCAAAATTACACAATGCATTAAGACATAAAGTTAACAGGAACAACTTTGAATAAGCATTTAGTACATCACACACAAAAAACAGGGTGGAGCTTCATTCAGTCTGACCATTTCAGCATCAGCCATTTCCAAACAGTTAAGATTGCCAACGCCCTCTCATTATGAATATTGATATTTTGTCCATTTTAGTTGGAAAATACACATAAAAATGCAGCAGGGTGAGAATGAATGAAGCCTACAGAATAAACATAGACAACAACCTAAATAAGAAATGAGAATGTTAAAACCACTGTTGAGCTAGATGAATCGCTATCCTGATGGAAAAGGCTATGCTTGATAAAAAGCAGTCAGTGCTTGAGGGAAAAGCAATGGATGATGGTTGGTGAATGCATATTGGGCAATGGGCTATTAGTATGCTTCTGGAAGATTACTTTAGGAAATGCTTTATATGTATCTTTGGGTAAAATGACTCTGGCAAGAAATGTTAAGTACAGATTTTTTTTTTTTTTTTGTATTTAAACTCTGACTGACACTGAGAAGTAGTCTTAAAGAGAGGTAGCAGATGAAGATGCAAACCTGTTCCCTCAGGCGCTTCTCTTCGTATCTTGTGCGCTCGTTGTTGGCTTTGTTCAGCCTCTCATTGATTTTCTTCTGTTGCGCAGGGCCCCGGCCAAAGAACACGTAATTTACAAAGGCATATTCGAGCAGGGCCAGGAACACAAACACAAAACAGCCCATGAGGTAGACGTCGATGGCTTTCACATACGGAATCTTTGGGAGAGTCTCCCTAAGGTGGGTGTTAATTGTGGTCATGGTAAGCACCGTTGTCACACCTGAGTAGAGCAGCACATACAGACAGACAGACAGACAGAATCCACCGTCAGAAGAAGAGGAAGTTCGATTTCGCTTTGAACATTTATCAAAACTGACCAACATTCAGCCAAGTAGTAACACACCGTAAAAATGTTGCATTTAAAATACAGTCCTACATTCAAAATGCTAAAGCACAAAATTAGCATTTTCAAAATATACACAAAAAGGCACTTATTAAACAAGAATTCTCCTCTTAGTATAACATTATTACACATCATGTTATTATATTGTTTGACTATTAGTAATGATGCATAAGTCGCTTTTTGATGTTGAAGCTGAGGTGAAGTACTGCTTTACATAATGTTTCATCTGTAACAGTACATCCTATACTGTAAGATGACTGGATAGTTCATATGTGAAATTTGAATCTGCAGTGAATTAAGGCTGTAAGTGTGTACTGTAGTATACTGTAAGTAATTTGAAGTACAAGTACCCCCAAGTTATACTTAGATTAAGCACAATTCTTGAGTAAATGCACCCCTAGGACTACTAGCTCTAGCTATTTGTATTAGTTTAAGTGTCTGATGCATGATGATTAACTGATGGAGCCAAGTGTATTATTATCCAAGTACACAAACTACGTCAGCCTCTCATTTGGAGAGGGCCACATGTTTCAAAAACATCACAGCTCACCATATACCGTATAATACCATAATGTCACATTATTGTTCACATCTCCTTGACTTCACATCTGTGAAGTCAAATTAACTTGCTTACAGAGCCTCTAAGCCCCAGACTTACAAAAATCTTGCAATTTTGGCCACTGTTGTAACATTTGTTAGAGTACTGGAATTTGTGCTTTGGATAAAAATGAGGTTCGGTAAAATTTACATTAAGTTAAACAACCCCTTCATATTTTCAAAGGCCTGTAAATACTGTAAATATCAGAAATTATGTGAGTCTGAGTGCTTCTTTTTCAGAGCATCTGGACACGATAATGTGAATTTGTGAGATGTCATTAACATAACAAACATAATGATAGTGGAACTGAATCTTGCTGGATATTGTGTCATTCTGTGTACCACTTTAAGTTAACTGGCGCACATTTATTATATTATGAGCAAGTATGTCTCTCAGGCTTACTCACAGTATGTAATAAGTACTACTCATCACTCTGCATTTTCAACATCAGTGTTGCTGCTTTCACTGTTTACACAGCAACGGATAAAATGTGTGAACTCCACAAGCAAGCAACAGAATACATTCTATAGAGCCTGCAGGACCAATATGACTGAATAGAATTAATTGATCAACTTTTTCCCCACTGCATCAAAATAAAGTTGATAGTTTCATGTGAATGTAAATGAAAACAATGTGCACAACAGTGTTGAGCCTGCTGTTAGTTCCTGTGATAATCACTAGATTCTAATGAAGACAGGTAGATGTTTAATAATGCAGCGGTGGCTGAGCCTTACCCAGGGCCACTCGAGCTGCAGAGGCATCATAATTGATCCAGAAGGAGACCCAGGAGAGGATAGTGATCAAGATGGAGGGCATATATGTCTGCAGAATGAAATATCCAATGTTCCTCTTAATCCTGAAACTCAGCGAAAGCCTTGGATACGAACCTGTAAGGAGAAAGGATGGTGTGATATTTTGGAAAAGAGCAAGGCAGAGTGAAAACACCTCAGTGGAAAAAAAAGGAGAGAAGGGGGAAAATGTTGGCACAACTTAAGAGTTCCAAAGTCTGCACTTTGACAACGCGCAGGGTAGTCATTTCTCCATTTGTTCAGATGGAGTACTTAATTTCCCCAAAGCGATGGATTCCTTTCCAGGGACAAGTTCGATTCCAATTAAACATGGCAGGAAGTCGCAAACACGGCAGATTTTTCTGCAACCTCCTATCTCAGCAGGCAGCTCCAGCATCCCTCTGAGAATTGTCACAGAGAGCTAGTCTGCTTTCCTTTTGCACTTTCTCTGTCCTCTAAACATTTCCAAAAGGGCATTTTAGAGGGGCATAATTGCAACGCATGCCTTTCACTTAAAGAGGAAGGAAAAAAAAAATACAGTATGTGGCTGCAAGATGTTAAATAATTCCATTGCACACACAAGAAAACATCAGCTGCTTGTGCCAAGACATTAATTGGACTTTTGACTGCACTTTAATTTAAACAACCACAACAATACAATCCTGAAGCAAAAAGCAATATAAACATCAAAGCAGAACCCTTCTCCTTCAGCTTTATATTTATGAGTGTGGAAAAAATTAAAAGTGTTGTAAATGCAGGTAAATGCCTTTCTGTGTACTCTATCTACAGTTTTATTTCGATTATGTCACCAGAGAAAACAAGCTTCAGATAAACATGATGGTTTTAATCTAAAAGGATATTTGCTGTGGGGAACACACAATGATGAATGACCTCATCATCTCCAGGTTCCTCTAAATCTTTTAATGAATCAATACCTTAGCATACATACTGTATCAAGTTTGAGCCAAATGCCTTGGATCATCCTAGATTAATGTTCACAGATTTCATTAAACTCCAACATCAGAAGTACACTTAAATTTCTCTTTTGTCATCCTTTTACAATAGGGAGCTTTCTTATGGGGTAGTTAAGGTCAACTGAAGTAAGATTACTGAAACGTACAGTTTAGGTTGTTTACAGGGCTTTGTCTTCAGCTTGACAAACCTCAATAATTAACATGCTATATCTCCCTCAGGAGTTCCTTATTTATTAACAAGCTAGTCTGAAAGAGAGAAAGAATTCGAAGGTGGTATTTGTTTTTGTTTACTAAGGAAAACAGGTGTAAGAAACTTTCCTTTTTAGACATTTTGTGACATTTTTGTTTTTATTAGACTACAAAAGCTAGCTCCCTTACAGATAACTTTAGCTGCACATAAGGAAGGAAAATGCTAAAAAGTGACACATGACACATGATGCATTATTCCCAGATAGGTTTGAAACATCATTTTTTTACAAGAGCCTTACCTGTGGTAAACCTGACCTCCCTGGACACCAGGCGGATGTCTACAATGGAGAACTGAGGTAACTCTAACTTGTCAACGCCTGTCACAGCGTTGTCTCCTCCTTGCCAGAAAAAGACGATGTCATCTGTGGTATATCCATCTGTGTCAGGATCAGGAAATAAAACATTTTACATATGACATAAACATGAAGCATTTTTTTTAATTAAAATAATCTGTGTTGTGACCCAACAGTTTTTTGGGGGTGATGGAACCTTTTTTCAGTCTTCTGTGATTATTTGCCCACTGGTATTTCCTATACAATTCAACATTTCAGCAGGCTGCAATCAGACTCCAGCAATCAGAGTGAGATTTGTCTACAAATGTTATGATGATAAAATTTGGCTTTACTGACTCATTAGCATCACAATGTATTACTGATTATACTGGTTGTATTTTTGCATTTGTAAGACAACTGTTTATAATTGTAAAGCTTTCTATTCCATGGCATACTCTTTTTGCCACTGATGGACATTCTTACCTATTGGTTGAAATTTTTGAAAAATAACTAAGTCAGATTTTTTGGGGGTCATTAAGTTACATCATTATATTCAAATAGACATCTACTGTATAACTGAATAAAATCTACAGTGTAATTTTATTTTCTGCTGGATCACGCAGCACCAAAGCACTGAAACAAAAACCTGCCCTGTTTAATACTTAAATGTGTCTTCTCTCCGAGCCTACAATCACATGTGCCACTGTCCAGATTCCTATGGAGCTGTATGACTGCATGCATTAATACCTGCATGAATATTTATTAACATGTGTCACTCGGTATGACGCTCCCACATATTCTCAACTGGCAGTGCAATTGAAAGTGACCACAGCAGTAGATTTATGTCAGTAGGCCAGTATGCATTCACTGCAGAGCAATTTCTCAGCCCGGGAAGTGTAACTACATTTCACATTCTACTACCCCACGTCCAGACCTGGATGGTATTAAATTCACTAAGGGACCTGGATTCATTACCATTAAATCTCTCTCTGAGGTTATAGGGTAAGGAAATGTGACATTGTCCATGAAATTGAACCAACTGCCTGCCTAATCAATCAAACTGATGGTTAATGTGCATGACTCCTACTACTGCAGAGCATTCCATGAGCGTAAACAGCAGATATTCTTGCAACTTTTTAATTCATTGCATATCCATATTTCATTGCCCACTGATATGCCTGCGGGTAATCATTCTGTACTTTTATCCTGAACAACAAGAACCGCAAATATCTCTTGTATTGAACAAGTGGGCTGACTGATAGAGCGGTCAATGATAATGATCAAGCAAATACAATTTTTAATTACACAACCAGCACATTTTTCTGCTGGATATTGATTTATCTAAAGAAAGCATTTGGAAACAAAACCATGAAATTATATCCATTCAATGATATTGTGTATTATCATGTAAAGTTTGCATTTTTGTCTCATTTTTCCTCTACATAGAATAGTCTAAAGAGGACTTCAGATGCAAATGATAGTACTCCTTTTAAGAGTAAAGCTGGCAGATAGTTACATAGGAAGATTGACACCACATGAAGCTACAGCCAAGAGACAGTTAGCTTAGCTTAGCCAAAAAAGTGAAAACTGGGGAAAACAGCTAGCAAGCTCAATAAACAACATCTAAGATCTTGCTTGTTTAGTCTGAAAAATTTCTTGTCATGTTGTTTTGTCATCACTGTGAGGTGGCTTGGCTTCATCTACCTCCCTGCAAAAAAGCAAGTAATTTCATTTTTCGAAATATTGTACTATCCCTTTAAGGACATTGTAGAAAATAATTCTCAATTTGAGAACAAACTGCTGCTGTAGATATTATTGAACCATCTACTGACCACTTCCTCGATGAACCATTCCTGATAAACTCTAAATGGCATTGCATGCTAATTAGCACTGAACCAGAAATGTGTTAGTGCCTGCTTGTAACTTCATATCAGTTAGTAGATATGTGTCCAATATACAAATTATCCATTAAAATGATTATTGGGGATGTAGTGAGTCTACTCTGGACTAATATTAAACTATACTCATTCAAACATTGCAAGACACTAATGTAACTTAGAGGTTAAGACCATATTGAGGGTCAAATAAAGTCCCCAATATTAATCTTATTTTTCCCTCAATATTTAAAGATCCAGTGATGGGACATTAAGGTAATCAATGCACATCAGCAAGCACTGTGATTTCTTCTCTATTTCTCCAGACAGCAAGTGCAGGGTTAAAACATCTGACAAATGGAACTCATTGGCTAAGATAGCAATTATTTCACTGACAAGTTCTTTAAATTAAATGTTTGGGGGTTTTTTTGTTCTTTTTTTTTTTTAAAAAAAGGCATCACTTAATCAGGAGTAAATGTAAGAGGTAATGTGCAGTTGTTTTGATTATGCAGTACTAGCAGGTTTCTGGCAGTCGTGCTTATTGGTTTTGAAGAGTGCTGTAAGTTCACTGTGAAAGTCTTTGTTGTGAGAGACAAAAACAAAAAAATGCAGGTTCTTTTGCATTCCTTACAGCTTTCAATTTCCAGGGTGCAGTTCTGTTCATCGAGAGGGTACCTCCTCAAGTCCATCATGCAAGCAGCAGTGGTGGTTATTCTACGAGGACAAAACAGAAACAGAACAGGGACTTAATTGATATCATAAACACATCATTAAGCAAGAAAAGATAATTTCATGTCATTTATTTCCCACAAATGAAGGAAAAGGCTAAAAGAGAGGTAACGATGTGTGGAAGCTTTGACATTTTGCACAATATGATGACCAACGGGTGTGTCCGGCACTTAGTCAGTAATTATTTTGTGGATGCCCGTGAAAAACATGAAAGTACTGCAGCAGTCGAACAATCCATGGCTGGCTTCTAAGTGCATATTACTGTGAGAGCATTTTGCCAATACCACAAGTATTTTAGTGGGTTTGAATGTGTGAATTTAAAGCTCATGGAAACTTGAGACTACCTAAGTGCATGTGGCAGAAGGCAGGGAGAACCCTCTTATGATAAAAAAAAAAATGCAGGGAATTTGATTATTTTACTACTTTTCCAGAGATTCTTAAATATGATTTATTTTATGATTTATTTATTTTTACATTTCTGTGAGCAGTCGGGAGAGGTATTTCCTTTTCCGTGGATCTCTAATTGCTTAGCATCTGTGATTTTGTCACTGTATGTTATTTATTGCTTGTTCTGAGATATGCATTTCTTCCAGGTAGCTTTAGAAAAAAAAACGTATGTATACACAGCACTTTATTAATGTCAATAAATCCAGTAGCCCAGAAAAACAGGTTTGGCAACAAATTAGACATGTAGGGGTCTTTGGCATTTAACTGAGATATTTACCGGTGCAGCACATTTCCGCTGTTCTTACCAGCTGCTGTGTGCTGATCATACCAGCTTTCATTTTCTTACTGCAGTCTCATGAAAATGAAATAGAAAAATTAATTTTCAGCTCATCATCTCTGTGTCAGAAGCCAACTTCATGAGGGAAATTTGATACACAGCATATGTCTTTGTGTGTATGTTAGAGTATGATGAAACTAATAGTCTTGCCCTTTAAAGCAAGTTCCACAATTTGGATACATTATTAATCATGTTTTTATGTCAAAGCCAATGCTGCTGCAGTCTGTGTTTTTATTGATGGAGTAAGCAAATGTACACAACCATCTACAGTAGAATGAGTAATACAGTAGATAATGAACTGTTTGCAATGGAAACGTATTGCTTGAACATAGAGTTTGTAAATTGGTCATGGTGGGGCGAACAGAGTGCTGTCGGCAGGTAATTGGAAAACAAAATATGTTCTGCTCAAGCTGATTGGACCAGATTAACACGTGTGGGGCCTCTGGGTCCATGATAGCAGAGGGCACCAGAAGGGCAAAGAAAATAACACATAAACAAAACGTGTGAGAGCTATATATTTATTATTCACAATGACACTGAGCTGCATTCTGCAGCACAAGCATTAAGCTGCTCAGATAGCATTCTGTTCTGCTCTACTGTACTGCACCTCCCTGCTGCCTCACAGTGCTCTGCTCTGAGCATATATACAGGCAGGCCTACCGCTGGTGCACACAGCGAGGAGATAACATCACACCTAATTACATTAATAGGAAAGGTCACTTGGCAATCATGATTTTCCAGGCAAAATGTTGAAAGCAAGCAACGTTTTTTCATTAATGCTGATGACAAATGATTGATGAGTTTTGAAATACATACAATAATCACTCTTCCATGTGTGCTACAGGAAATCCCTGTGACACTGAACTGATATCTGTGCACAGACATCTTTGACTAATGCACATCCATTGAATAAAGACCTTGCTCACTGACTTACATCAGTAAATTGATATAGATCAGTTGGCCTGAAAAAAAACATCACACTGTCTTCACACAACTGTAATCATAAGCTGTTACATCTTAAGTGTGGAAATGGTGTTTGTATCTGGCTGTGTCTCCTAATTGTAACCTCATAATCAAAGTAAAAGTAAAAGTCATCTTTATTAGTAGGGGTTTAACACTCGGACACTTTGCCTGATGGCTCCAAATGTGATCAGATTTGATTCAAATATTGTTAAAGCCTGACTGGTGCAGAGAAGTATGGGACATATTTTTTAAAAAAAACAAAAAAAACTGAGCTCCACCCACTTCAAAAGGGTCAAAAACAGCAAAACAGGAATCTCTAATGATGTATGAAATATGAAATAACCACAACTGTTCTAACTTGCCGATAAATAACAGATTCATCACTCATTCAATAATAAGAAGCTAATTGAGAAAACATGCTTGTAGGGCCTTTAAGTCTAATAACAGTGAACTATAGAAACTAGATATCTATATACATATTATAACCGTAGCCTTTTATAAACCTACCAAGCAATCTTGGCCCAAAAATTGAAATAGAAAAAGAAAAAAGGAAAAAAAAAATGTATGTCATAGTTGCATCTTACAGTATGCAGTGAAAAATGGAACAAACTAAGACCCTACAATGTGCTGCCTGAAACCTCAAGCTGTAGCTGGGCCCTGAGTCCTTTGTGATCATGAGCACACAGACATATCCTGTCAAGACACAGTTACTGTTCTTAAAAGACAATACCCCCAGTAGCATAGTGAAGCAGTGAAACCCTGGCGGCAGCAGCAGCTGAGTTTTAGACAGAAATGAATCCTTTACCCCTTGGAAGAAAGGGGGGAAAAAAACTCACTACGAATAAAATTAACTTTATATTTGACAGTTAACAAGTGAGGATAAAATTGTCATTAAGTAGACACGAGGCTTGCAGCGCTCAGTGAGGGCCTGGGACTTGGAAATGTCAGCAGATATAGGTCAGCAACTTAGCCGTCCCATCAGAGATGGTCAGCAACAGCCTCAGACCTGAGCAGACACTGCAATGTGACACTCAGCGGTGCATTTACTTTGTACAGTTCAAGATGGTCTTAGGTGGTTTGCATTGTATTATTGTCTGTCATTTTATTCTAAGATTTGAGGATTATCTGTGATTGGTTAGGGCCAGGATTACTGTGAATTGTTGCAAATTGTAATTGTAACTTCTGGCAATGCAAATACAATGCAAAACAAATTTGAACTAACAGTTTGCTAACAGAGCCGTGTGCCCAAGGGATGAGAAACTTCTCAATAAAAAGGTCAATTTCACTCCTTTTTTACAGGCTTTTCAGACCATGCATCATGCCAGTATCACGTGAAAACTAAAAGCAGTCTGGAGGTGGATCCAAGATGCTCACCACTAAACAGACCGGGAGGCTTTCTGATATGTGAGCAATAGTTTTGACACCTACACAGTCTGCTCCTGTATCCCTCTCTGTGAGGTAGCTTGCTTACAGGAGAAGATCATAGTACTACACTGTGGTTTAATAAACAGTGGAACATGAGAAAGGCGATTCACAGGAATGGGAAGAGAGAAAATACCATCTGGCGAAAGCTTAGCTCAACAAAGCCCTCAATGCTCTCAGGACCCAATGAGCTACCAAAGTGGACTGTGAGTTCGCTGACGATGATTCAGCCTCTCAACTCACTGGCGAGCTAGACAAACCTGCTCTATCACAGACACCCAGCTGGAGACTTTTTACTGACGCTGACTTCTTTTATTGATGTTTTGAATGACTTTGTTTGCAACACCCAAATGCACTCTTGCACTGCTCAGCAGTCCTCAGATCCAGCCATCCTCCCTCCTCTTCACATAAAATTGAAGCACAAGGTTAAAATGTAACCACAATATATCTCAGGTACACAAAAATGACAATATAAGTGAGATTTTCAATAGCATTAATTTTAGGGAGGTGGATGGAGACAGTTTCCCAAAATTTGATAAGAATTTTGGATATATGCACCATCATTCTTCCATCTTTTGATTCTCACAATTGATGGCCACTCATAGGGAAATTGATTATCGGCAGTCGTATGTGCACATTAATCATCATCATTTACATATCATTGGGAGGAGTACTTATGTTCTTTACTTAAGTAAAAATACTTGTACGACAATATGAAAACGCTCCATTGTAAGTCTAAGTCATGCATTTAAGATCCAACTTCAATAAAAGTACAAAGTAAATACATCTTACGTCCTTCTGTAAATTCTATTCCTCAACCTCAATGGAAAACATCATGAAGTCGAGGAAAGATGCCAGGCAGAATTCGTAAGGCCTTAGGAAAAGAAGGCGCTAAGAGAATCCAATTGCATTTACACTATTGCTGCAAGGAACTGTGGGATGGACCATGTGCCCTATGCTAAAGGAGATAAGAAGCACTGAAGCACCTTTGACCAGTTCTTATCATGGCCGCCTCTTACATACTTCTGGGTTATTTCACTTAGTTGGGAACCTCCTGAAGCAAAAAAGACAATTTGACTACAGCCCTAGTTTTAACTACCTTGTACACAGTTCAGTAGCTTAGTCCAGTGATTCTAAACATTAGGGTCAGGAGGAGGAGGGGAAAATGATTAATACTACACATATTTGTTTTCCTTATTTGGACTTTTCTCTGTTTTTGTCTATTTTTAAAAGATTTTTTAAAACAATTTTACCACTTTTGGTCACGAACAATTATTAAATGAAGCCATCTCAAGTCTTGTCTCACTCTTGTGTGATACAGGTGATAGACATTTCAAACTATCACAAGGCGAAATGAGTGGGAACCACTAAAGTAATATTTAACAGTGTATTGTATTTGTATAAGTAGCTTATTAAAGTCGTATTCTGAAAATTAACAAGCAACTATAACTGTCACATACCTGTAGTGGAGTAAAAAGTACAGAAATACCAGTGGCTCAACTTTGTATAAATACAGGACTTTAATAAATTGAGTTACTTTCCACTACTAGTAATTTGACTGAAGAAAGTGCGGCATAAAAACTCACATAACCACAGGTACCAGTCACCTGGGAAGGACTAATCTGAATGCTAGAACTCTTTGCTTTCACTAAGCAGTACTGATTACTGTGTTTTTTTTTTTGTCACTAAAAATTATTATAAGTCTACATTTTTAATTTTTAATACTACATTTTAATAGTTCTGATTGCATTGTTTTTATTTGTAGAAATAAATACAAATAAATAAGTAAATTGGTGCAATCTAAAACAAACAAACAAACAAACAAAAAAAAAAAAGGTTGAAGCAATCCGCTTGGTTTATCCATAGAGCAGAGCCTGCAGGTAGAGCGACTGCACCCTACAACATTCAACACGAGATCAGTGAAGGCAGAGCAGTGAAGTGCAGAGTGTCAGCTTCTTCTTAAAATGAATATAAAAATTGAAATGATTAATGAACATTAAGTCAGCTCAGATTAAAGTCTCAGTAAACATGAAGAATCCAGGTAAATAAAATCTAAATCTAAATATATATATATATATATATGTATATAAAAGGACAAACACCAGCATCAGCACATTTCACAGTGAGTGGATAGGTGAGAGCCCAGCACAAGGTGCAGTAGTGTGTGTAATGTGATTGTCCACAGTTTGCATTTTACTGTGCTCAAGAGTAGCACAGGGGATGAATTCAAGCAGGCGGTCTTGATGAAGCATCTAAGACAACAAGAACCTCAAGCGGTCAAACTTGAGAGGCGCAACATTCAAATGAAATGAGCTGAGAAAACAACCTCTCTTGTTAAAGTTACATCTATTCTTCTGGAAAAAAATGTCCACACAACCCTTGGGCAAAGTCAAACATTTTAACAAAGCAGTTTAATTGCATGCTTACAGGAGGCTTGTAAAGGTCCTGAAATCACCATGGTATGTAGATTATGCACTGCTTCTAATTATGTACACTGCTGAAAAAAAAAAAAAGTCTGGAGGACAGATCCAAGGGCTTGGAGCCATCTGCCTTTTACCATTACTGCAGTAAAGCCCTGTGCAGTATGCTTGAAGATGAGATGTTGGAGGAATGGCTAATACTAGTGTCCCCAGCAACAGTCTTAGCTTTCTGATTCATGCAGGCACAAAGCCAGCAGAGGTGCAAATGCAGGTGTAATGCCATTTTCTTCTGGCACCAGTCACCATTTTACTACGCTTGTGCCTGCTTGGTACTTTAGTGGGAACCTGGATGTGCTGCTGGTTCGTCCACTGGGAAGAGCAGCTGGGAATGTTTATTCAGATGAGGTGGTAGTTTTGGTACCATTCTGGCATGAAACTGCACCTGTTTTATTTGGCACTGACACACATATGTGTTGCATCGAGTACACATTTAAAGTACAGTTAGATTAATTGATTAATGCCAAATTATCCTATGAACAAATGGGTTATTCTTCTGAACAACACTATCTACATGTGGGTGGAGGATTTATGAGGTCCTTCCATTTGAGTTCAGTCAATCCCTGTAGCCATTAAACAGCAGCAGATGGGGGAAGCTAGAGGGTGATTTGATTGGCCTATTGAAGTATGGCTCAAAGGTACCTGCTAATAAACTATTCCTCTGACAAATAATAGATTCATTGCTCTGGATCCTTCTCAGGGTCGTACCAAGCTGTTCCAAGACTAAATTTGTACATTGTCAGGTCCATGTGTAACCTTAAAGATTCATTTAGTAGGCATTTTCAGTATGGTCTTTAGCAGCAATGAGACTGCATTTCTACAACAGTGAAGAACCTTTTGAAGAGTCATGAAAGGAAAAAAGAAAACGTTTTGCCATCATATCTCTTTTTGTGTCAGCACCAATTCAGTAATTCAGAGTTTCTGAATGCTGATTACTGCATTAATAATTCATTAGTTCATATGATGTAGACCCTGTCATCGCCATTTTCTTTTATTCATGGAACAAAACACATTGCCAGCTTTTGTTTTCTTCCCTCCATCAACTTTATTTTAATGACTTGTGTTAAGAAAAGCTGCAACCCATTCTGAGTTTGAACAAACCTCAGGACACTTTCCTACTTTTAGATGTCCCGGTGGGATTTTAGATTGGTCCCTCTGTGCACATTTATTGTTGACTGACTTGTCTCGTTTGTCTCAGTGAAAATGGGACATTTTGGTGGTGAGCATTTTGAACCTTTTTTTAGCCTTTCTAGGCCAATGAATTTTGAATTTAATGTACCCGTATTCCAAAATATTGTTAATGTTCGTCCTGAGTTGCAACTTTGTAGACTGTTAACTTTATAAATAAAGCTCTGAAGTCTGTTTATTGTTGCCAAAAATATATCTGCTAAAAATATATCTGCCATAACACATCTTGTCATAAGACCAGATACTTGCAGCTGTGATTCTGGCACCACATATTATCACAAGTTATCAAAGTTTCCATGTCCTGTACTATTTCCACATGACAGAAGCAAATGATAAAGGCAACAGTTATCTAATTAAAAGTAATTGTGAGTATTTCTGGGTCTTCAGGACTCTACTGCTGGTAAAAATCACCCCTCCTTCCCATCCATCAGGCTTTTGATCTAGACTTCTAAATATGGACAATGCCATCCATCTGTTTTCTTTATATGCTTATCCTGTTTAGGGTCAGGGAGGAGGTAAAGCCTATCCCTGCATACACAAAACATTTTTCATGTATATCTGTATTTTTTTCTGAGGCCTTGTCTCCCTGCATTATTAAGTCTTGCCAAAAGTAGAGTTAAAAAAGACATGAAAAACCCATCCATCCTCTCTCTATACTGTGCAACCTCTTTTTTTGGTAACTCCCAGCATGCACTGGGCAGAAGGCCGACAAACACAACAAGACAAGATAAGATAAGACAATCCTTTATCGATCAGGGCAATTTAGAGTGCCCAATTGACCTGATTTATTTTATCTTTGGAATCTTTTCTACATATTGTTTGCAGGAATATGTAATTTTTGCTGATCATCTGATCTGCCATAAGTAACAGCTGTGGACTATTGCAACATGCGACTCTAACAATACCACAGGGGGAGAAGACTCATAAAGTGAACTGTAATTATCTACCCAAAGTTTGCCAACATTATCTGACATTAGTCACAAAAAGATATGGGTTACATGAGACCGAATTCAGCAAAATCCCTGCGTACACTGAGGTGAGCAATCGAGCCTTTTTCTTGCTTATGGACTGATCATTTTAGCTGTCAGCAGAACAATATGTGAACTCTTCTTTTGAAAGTCACAGAGAATCACTCTAGCTCACATTATGTTCGTCCAAATATGCAAATACGCACTGAAGACTGGTCATCTGTTGCTGAAACAGTTTTCTTAACAGTTCTGATTTTTGTGCTGCATGTCTGTCAGTTTGTGTGAATTGAAAGGAGAAATGCTGGAGTAAACCACCAGACCAGCCACACAGAGTGAATGGAATCAATACACATATTGAAATGCAATACACCATGAGCATACAAGAGATTTGTATATGAAACACAGACTTTCAACTGTTACCTCAGCCCGTATAAGACAGTGCCATCGGGGTGCAGTCGGATCATACGGTTTTTTACTGTCACGCCATGAAGAAAGGACTTCTTGTCATTAAGGAAATAGGTGTCGGGGAGCCAGAGCTGGTCTGCTACACGGTTGTCCAGAGTCAGGTTTAGTTTCAGCTCACCATAGGCCAAACGCTTATCTCGCCAGCTCTGCTGGAAATACATTGTGATGGTGTAGTCCTGGGGAGAAGGGAAAACTTAAATGAAGTCGCAGATAAACAAAAAAACAACAGAACAATTAAGTTGTACAGTTGAACTCATGAGCTACAGTAACTATTTTGCAACAAATGCGTCTCTGTTTTGTGTTCATCTCATTTCCTGTCAGTAACTGATGAAAGTAGACATAGTTTCAGAGCTAGTAACAGTAACACATGAACATAGATGTTATCACAAGTAAAAACTGATAGCACTTTTTGTTGTTGTGTGGTGTACGTTTGGAGACATGAAAATAGAACAAATTCAAAATCCCTCTCTGCAGTACTTCGCCACAAATGTAATGAAGGGCAAAAAAAAGGGGAAAAAGAGGAATAAGCATCTTTGATAGGGCTACAACAGCAATAAAAGAAATGCATCTGCTAGGAAAATCGTTCAGCTTTTTTATACAGTCAAAAAAAAAAAAAACTGCTCAGCATTTGTAAAATAAGATGTGGGCACCAAACCAATAAATACAGCTGTGCTAGTACGCCTGTATAATACTGTAGAGATATATGGTCTGACAGCTAATGCATCATTGCCCCTCTGGTCAAAGCATAGGCACTAAAAGTAGTATTCAGGGTGGGGGTAGGGGGCGGGGGTGCAACAGCTATCGACAGTCACTCCCCCCTCTCCCCATCGACAGCTGCCCTCTACTGCATCTTGCAACAGTCAACCTCTTCCCCTCTCTGTGTCTCTGTCAATCTCTCTCTCTCTCTCCCTGTAAGTTCTCTGTCTGACCTTTGACTCTGAAGTGCAGGTGCATGCGTGTTGTCTCCTCGTCTTGCGTGGTGTGTAAGCTAACTTGCAGTATTCTGTCTGTGTGGCTACAATGGGGAAAAAAAGTTGAGTGTGTTTAAGTGTAAGGAGCAAGAGCAGCAGAAGAATTCTGTGGCCCGATGTGTTCCACTCACAAATGTCTTCTCGCTCTTAACAAGTCCTCCACCTCCAAGTGTCCCCGAGCAAAATCCTATTGACCACACCCTAAGCTGTGGTCAATATATAATTTTAATTAAACAATATTATTAAGGTTTTGCGACTGATATGAGCATGTGTAAGGTTATAGGCTATCAAGTTCCTGAATGTCTCTCCTGTCACCCTGTATTTCCAAATCTGAACATATGGTGGTTGCCAAAAATGTTACTTAAGAACAAATAATAATAATAAATAAACCTTGTCAATGACATTTGTCTTTGAAAATGAGCTGTATTTCAAATGCAGATTTGGGGAGAGATGCTCTAAAGTGGTACAAACCACTCAATAAACCTTTCTGACATTTTGTCAATCAACAAAGCATATCTAATCTCTTCTTAATATCTCACCCCCCATCAAATTAAAAAATGAGCAACATCTGTTGTCAGTGAGCATTCTATATACATTTACTACATTCTCAACGGTGTTCAAAGGCCAACATGTCTCAAGTAAATCGTGAACATATTTAAATGCACTGGATGAGACCAGGTTGAAAATCATATGATCACTGGTGAAGCAAAAGCAACAAGAAAGAAAGAAAGAAAAAGAAAATAACACAAAAAAGGCACAAAATTGACAAGCTGCCTCACCATATGGGAGCGAGCTGCACTGTGAGTGACTATGTCACGCTGAGTGAGATAAAGAGAGTGCTAAGAGACTGAATGACGTCATCACTCAGACATCGGCCATATTGCCTTCTTCGCTCCTCAGCTTGCATTCCTAAGAATATGTGCTGTCTTGCAGCAGTATAACGACTACTACTGTGAACAAATTAGCAGTCGTTCAAGACAGAAATAACTCCAAAAAACAAGAAGTCCATTTTTATATTTATTGTGAAAAAATGTAAAATGCTTGCCCACCACCACAGATACTCTGTAGCATTACCCACAGTCTCACTGTCATTCAGTCCAACAATAAGAACAAGCGGTGTTTGTGGGTGGGAAGCCAGTGAGGGATCCTGTAGATGCACTGCCTCTGTAACTGCCTTTGAAACTTACCATGTTTACTTCTGAGATGGAGTCAATGCTTGCTATGTTGATGCTCATTCCTACGATGACAGGAGGACCTGAGGGAACAAAGGAAAAAATGCTGTCACTAAAAAAGTACAGAAAGAGTAACGCATGTTTAAAGTTTGCATGTTCTGACTTAAAGCTATTTTGTATAACCCGCTCACATCAGATTTTGGAAACTGGCAAATGCTTGCAACTAAGAAGAAACTATTCCACCCATATATGTGACTGCACTATTTCTAGTTAAAAGACCAACATTAGATATAAGATTTGTATGATGAATAATTTGTACATGTTCCACTGCGTTGATGTAAACTGACATTTTAAAGCAAAGTACTGATCAAATACAGACTACTCTTTTTGTGTGCAATACACCAGTGACAAAGCAAATTTAAAACAGTTTCTTCTTTTTTTTTTTTTGCAGAGAGAGAACTTATGCAAAACACAAAGTATAGATCAGTTACTCTGAGGAGCAATAGTGAGAAAGTGCACTCATTCATACTAAATTCTAGGCTGGCAATTCCTGTATAAAACAGGAAGAGCAAACTGTGCCTCATTTGCGTGATTTACAGTACATGCTGCAGACATGTAAACAGCCATGCACATCAACTCCCTTACATGTACAGTAAACACTTAGGCCACTTTAATATTCACATAACTTTAGGTTTACAAGGATTATCCATTCACAGTGCCCACAGCCACTGTAACCACCAGTAGGTGACTTCAGATGTACTGTGTGGCTACGTTCTGTGTGAACACGCACATGCATATACACATCACTATTTAATCTTAAGTACATTTTTTGAATACTCAAAAGCAAAATGCACACTTCACACATGTATATTTTAATAACTTCCATCTACCATGTGCTACATTAGAGTATTCCCTGAACATCGTTAATTAGGTTTGTATTTGTCAGCTCTTTTTAAATCAGGCTTTTTTTTTAAAGCATTAGCATCACACTACAATCGCACGTCTCTGCTCGACACAGACAGTAATGCTGAAGAAGCTTGATGCAGGCCTGCAGAGAGGGCTGGAGACAAGATTCAGCTACTTGTTATTCCTTCTTTTATCTGTTCTTTACCAGGAAAATAAAGAAAGCTGGCAGTCATCACTCGAGGCAGTGGGTTTTGTGAGTGAACACATTTGTTCAAAGTGATTTACAGTGTTTTATTTTTACAAATTCCTTCTCCTTCTATGGACCCAATGTTATTCTCAACGCCTCCTTTCCCCTTTCCTTCCTCTTCAAACCAATTTAGCCTCACATTGCACCAGTGAGAATGAGCAGGCCACAAAATATGAATTGCTGACACGGAAAATAGAAACAGCAGAAGCAGTTCAGTGATTGGTTCATGTGGCAGTGCTGAATCAGTATATTCAGATAACGTCCCATGGTGTTACAGTGGAAACGGCATTAGCATAAGGATCATAAACAACGTAGAAAACTGATGTACTACACTATGTACTTAATCACGTGTGTCATTATCACCCAGTCTTTGAAGACCTCTTCAATCTCTGCCTCTCTGTTTGTCGACATCCATTCACTGTCTCACGGCACAAATTAAGAACAAAACAGATGACACCAGTGAAGAGAAGCGGACCGACCGGTTTTCACACCATCCTGCTCAGACATAGCTAGAAATTAGTTGTTTGTTGTTGTTGTTCGTTGAATTTGTTCTTGCACGTCTGTTAAAATATTGTGTTTTCACCTTTCTTCACTTCTTTTAAACTTTGCAAGGCTTCATTCCCTGCACAATCTCATCTGCGCAATGGGGCAGCCATGAGCGAACAACATCTGTAAGTTATAGTCACTTGAAATGCATGAACCATTAAGCAGATTTTTGAAATTCAAACAGCACCTCAGTGTCAGACAGGAGTCTTCAGTAAGCATTTGTTAATTTCTGGTAATAATGTGATATAATTAGCATGTTTTAAGTCAAAATACCAGGAAAGGCTACAGACAGTAATGGGCCAAAGTGATGGTGATTCTTTCCTACACTCAGCTGATGGATGAACTGCAAAGGTTCACACAATAGACTTAGATTAAAAAAAGGGGTCTGACTAGAACAGATCTACACCTTTCCTTTTCTTCTGAATCCTCTCAAAATACAATGCTTTGAAAAGCAAACGGATGGAAAACAGATCTTGACGGTTACCATAGACAGCAGGAGTCATGGGGGTTGAAGACTTGCACAGTTCAGAGCCCATTAGGGGCTTTGACAATGTTTTAAAACTGCTAATATAACCCTCATCTGTCCAAATACCTTCACAGGCCTGAAATAAAGACTCTGGGTGCGTGAAAAGGCTAAGTCTATACTTCTTTAATTGGACATGGTTAAAAATACAGTTCAATCAAACCTGTCAGTGTGCACTTTACCCTCTCTAACTATAGTGTATGCCGTTCTAATAACAGCACAGACTCTCATATTGTGTGTCTGGCGTCAGTTACTCAGAGCATGGAGCTCACTGAACAATCTATGGTATCAAATAAGAGAGAATGAGCACATTTGCCTCGAACATTTGCAACAAAATGTTAATAAATTAGCTTTTGGAACGCAATGCATGGTACGTTGCATTAGAACATTTCAGTATGTCCACACATTCCAAAACAAATACAAATTTCATTCACGAATGATGGTGTGTTTCTTACCTGTCCTCTCAAAACCAAAACTCCAATGAATTCGCATTAATGACCCTAACCAAACTCCAAATAATTGTATTTACACACATGTATGTGCTCAACACCATCTGAGTGTACAACATCGCTTAATGCTTGGAAAACAGTGGAGCAGCTGCGTGGCGGGCAGTTTAAGCAAACATGAACAAGTTGACACAGTACGAGTTATTGGTCTTCTCCATGGATTCAGTCAATCAGGGGCTAATAAGTTTGGTCTTAGGTTCACTGTAGGAAGAAACATTAGAACAAACCACTGCATTTTAATGGACTAATATGAGCAGCAGGTGCTACAAAAAAGTGCAACACAGTGAATAAACCTCTGTGTAAACCAGTAAACCATCTGATTTGATCTGAGTAAATGGGTAAGTTTTGGATGGATTAATTATCTCAAGTGGACGATTTGGTCAAAGTTTTGCCTCTTAAGTGGGTCTTTATTTGTAGGCTGTGTGTGAAAGTCAACTAAGTAAAGTCCTGTACTATCCTGTGGTATTAGGGTCAGGGAATACTCCCCAGAAGCCTGAAGGGAAGCAGTCACGACTGTACTCATCGGGGGCATCGCAGAGGTAAGAGACATTCTAATGTAAACTCAGGGGCGTTTCTGTTTGAGTCCTCTACTCAGTGAAGCACTAGAGAGGACACTGACTGTAATATGTCAGATAACGACACGAAGTAAACTATGAGGGCATGAAACTGACTCAAATCAACAACTTCTGTTAAGCTGCACCTCGATTCGTCTAAATGACTTAAAGATCCTTCCTGTGTGGGCCTTCCTGCAGATATTGGTTCATTATGATGTTTCTTTTCAAATACTGGTATTTAAATATTAACCAGCAAACCACACACACACACACACACACACACACACCCCTCCTACTACACTAAATGCCCTGAAGCTTTGTCATATTCCCTGACCCATCTCTTTCTACAAAAAAAGGGGAAAAAGTAGGGCCATTTTCCATCGCACTTTGTGAAGGCAACCAGTAACAGTTTTCTCCAGAGATGTCAAAGTACATTCGTTCACTAGATGAAAACAGAAAGCACCAAATCTCTCTCTCTCTCTCTCTCTCTCTTTCTCTCTGCATATTTTGACCCTACTTTAGTGAAAAAGAGGCACTTACTTTGTCATTGCAGCTTTCTCAAAATAAAACCTGCACTTGCACTTCACAAGTTGGAAGAACAACACTGCACACAAAAAACTTTAATCTTTAAATAAGCATTTCTTCATAAATGGTCAACTAACATTTCAAACATTGTCTCCTAGAGAATGCTTGATGATATAATAATAAATAATAACTGATGAACAAAGTGACTACAGTCTTCTTTTGGTTTATCCAGCAAAAGATCCTTCAGCAAACCATAAAGTCTCTGAGCGGTTACCATAAGAGTGTGTATATACTTTTCAAAGACATTACTCAATAATTACTGATATTGTTTTTTGGTTTTATACTAATGTCAACAAATATCACCTGCTGGGATCTTTCTTGGCCAGGAGCAGAACCAGAAGTCTTGTCGTCACTGACAGTTTGCCAGGCAACCACCCTCTGCTTTGGGTTTTCAAAACTCCTCAAAATGACCTGTCAACATGTCAATCATGTGATTTGTCACCCTGTAGTAAGGCAAACAGGAGACTCCATTTTTGGACTGTTCTAATGCACTCAGCTGTGCATGACAAAGACTTTACCTCAAATTTGCTTTTGATATGTTAAGATATATTATTTAGCAGAATTAAATACAGCGCCAGGGCTTCTACGGGCGGGTATCGAGGAAGGACGTACAATTTATCCTCTAGCTTTCACTATGGCAACAGAGTTCGCTATTATTAAATCACAATGTGTGAATTAACTGGCAGCAAATCAAGTCATGATGTACATTCAGTAGAGTAGAGTGACCAGGAAAAGTCTGACAAAAACTGACCACCACACTGACACCATGTTTCCTTGCCGATGGGATCATTAAGTTATGAATAAATGAATGACTTTGTTTTGTTTCTGCTCTCTACAGCCATCTTTATCATACAGAAATTACTCGCTTTTCTAGCTTAGAGTTAGATGAAAAGAGTTCATTCCACAGGTACAAAAATCCACCTTGCAGAATCTCTGAAATTAAAATAAATCATTATATAGAATTATATAAATAAATAAATTTGTAAATTTTTAATGACCTCCCACAAATGTTAAATTGAAATTATTACGTAAAGAGAGAACAGAGTTGATGTGGGTGACTTTTACACTGGCTGAAGTGATGGCAGCTCTGGGATGTCAAAACTACAGCTGAGCCTCATGGGTTGTTGAGGGCCTAATTCCTCTTATCTTCCTTAAATGCCTCCTTAAAAAGTATTAGCTGCTTTTTGAAACTAAATGCTGTGACATTTACATTCCGTGGTTACTGAATGGTGATGCCTGCATGATGATCCCCATTTATAATCAGTACATTATCCCCACAACACCTGAACTGTGTTTCTCTATCGGATGATTGATCTGGATCATGGCTGAGGGAATTATCAGGAGGGCTGGGAACTTTTTGATGACCATAGCTGCTGTATCGGGTAGATTCCCTTGATGGTTCAAAAACCAGCCAGTCGTGCATCTCGCTGTGCTCATCTTCTTTTCACTCCTTGTTGACGCTCTTTTCTTTTTTTTTTAATTTAGCCTAACTGTCTCCTCCTTTGCTTATTATCTATATATGCTGTCCTTTCAACTCTCAACCATGTGTCGCCACATTCAGCTTCCAGTCTGACGGTCTTATCTAGCCTCAGGGCAGACAAGCTACACCGATGTAGTGGGCAGTGAGGCCGCCCTATTTAATGTTTTCCTTGGTAATGGCAGTTCATATCAAAACAATATAAGTTCAGTGTCAGAGAATGGTCAGAAGATTTAAAGACATATCCCAACTTAAGCTGAGGGCAGTGTAGCAGTGTCTCTGTGGGAGCGCACTGTGGAGATTGGACAGTGGCTGGGTCACTTAGATATGTAGATATCCAACCTCTCCAAATCCCACACTATCTGTCAGAGTCGTCGAAATCCAACAATGCTGAAAAGATCATTTGTGGTTGTGTACAGAATAAAAAAAATGTAAGTTAGCCATCCATGCCACTGTATAGATAATTGTAGCTATACCTGGACTGTAAAGAGTGCTGTAATGGATCGTCAGAGTTTATAGTTTACGTGGTTTCCTTTAGTGTGTCAGAGAGTAACCAGCTGGGTGCTTGCCAAATAAGCAAAAATCACCAACTGCCTCCATTATGGACTGCCAGTGTCAGCCAAAGCTTTTACTGTACACTTATCATTACTTGCCCATAGATAAAATAGATCTGTATTAACGGCTTTGTCTTCTATCTGTCAATCTGATATTAGCGTCTTTATAAATCTGTTAGAATGTTGTCAATAAATAAACAATGTTTCGATGCACTGAAATCAAGCACTGCATTGTGGTTCATATGTTTACATGTATTTGCCTTTACTGATAAGCAAAGCATTGTTAAATTGTCAGATTTTCTAATAGAGTTTGGAATAGCAAGAAAAGCACAACACATCAGGCCTTTGCTTACTCTGGCATTTGTTTGAGTTAACAGTATTAATTTTACCCTCATGAAATGTAATGTACACTATGTCTTCCATTTGAATAATTGCAGGCTTTATCAGACATCAGGGTTAAGGGTGAAAAAGCTTCAAAAGGTTAATGTTAAGACTACATGGACAGAAAGCATGTGTGCATGTGAGTCAGATCTCCCTGCATAAATCCGCCGCTTGTGTTTGGTAAATCTGGTATGTGGCAAATCTCAGAAAGGTATTACTTTATCAGTTTCTCGCACTACGAACATTACTAACGCCTGCTTTAGATATCGTGGCGATTTTCAACCCAACCTTCAACCTCAAGACACGTCTGAAAAGAGAGAAATTGTTCACTGCAAATGCAAGAATAAAAAAAAGATGGAATATTTTCTGCACCAACAAAAGGTATAATCATTCATTCTGATATTTGAATGCAACCACAAGAGGGCAACATATTATGAATAGAATATTAGAAAAAACAAACAAAAAAACAAAAAAAAAGGAGCAGAATAAATTACCACCAAACAGGTGCTGAGTTAGGGGCCGAGTTAACTCTTTTGGCATATCTGGGTTGATTCGAAATTTGTGCCAAGAAGAGGCAGCTTTCAGCAGAAGAGAAGACATCTCACTGCACTTCATTCGACATCAGTACATGATGAAATCTGACTAAAGAGGCTCTATAAAGAAGCTCCATACAGTTTTGTATGGTAGACACAGGAGAAGGAAGCATTGCTTTCCCCCCAACATTGAAACCTTTCATGATGTTTACATTTCATGTAAATAAGGAGCATTTTAAACATTCAGTATATCAAAAATTTCAGCATAAACAAATCAAACTGGATAAATTGCATTTAAATTGAGGATTGCATTGTCATGTTTCACAGATCCTGCCAATTCTGAAAACAAATTTGCTGGACAGCAAAGAAAACACCACTCTGCCTCAAATATATATATTTATATATATATAAAAAACTATGATAATCAACCCATTGCCTAGCAACAGAGGGTTCCATAGCAACTGTGCAGCATTTTCCCTACAGTGTTGCAAGAGGAGCATGATGATTTACCCAGTCGAGTCTGTGTTTGCTTTTGTTTTCGATGGCTGCTGCTCTCATGAAGCCTTTTTCTCAAACAAAAAAAATAATCAACAAATAAAATAACATGTTACGTTGCACAGAATCTTTCCCCAGCATTTAATACAGAAGCCTCATCAATAACGTCCATCGTTGCAAAGAACAACCAGAATGATTGTAGAGAATGCAGAACAGGTACCTTTGAAAGGAGGAGATCCAAAAAAACAACAATGATACCAATTCCACACAGTGTTTGTGCTCTTTTGATTTCATCTCCACCTGTTTTCCAAATTTTCAGGTTATTATATCCACTCTGTACATTGGCACAAGTGACTTCTGTGAATGCAGTTACTCAGGAAAACACATCAACTCTTGGCTGTGATGAATTTATCATGAGGCTTTAATTATTCCGATTGAGCTCTGTGTCAGTGTGAAAAATCTGAGGTCCAACAACTGCTGTATGTGTATGTGTGTGTGTGTGTGTGTGTGTGTGTGTGTCATGTGTGAATGGTACAACCAAACTCTGTCACCTCAACATGAACAACATCCTTACCATTCACTTTGGGTAGGGTATATGAGTTACGGATAGATGAGTGCTTCCTTAATACCTTTACTCTTGAATTTCCCTCGGGATCAATAAAGTATCTATCTATCTATCTATCTATCTATCTATCTATCTATCTATCTATCTATCTATCTATCTATCGTCATGGTTGGCATTTCCATAGAAAGGTATTCCTCCAAATGCTGGTTACAGACTTCGATAAAATAGAATTTTTATTATTATATCAATTCAGGTCATTATCACAGGAACATGTCATAAATATTTGACTAAAAACATCTCATATCACAGTGATATTTACATCAGTGTTTTGTAGTTCTATTCTTTTATGCATTGATCTACAAGGAATGAGGATTGCCTTTATGAATGAAGCCATTTAGGTCCCCATGGAGAGCTACTGTAGCTGAAAACAAGTTCAAGACAAGTTCAGAAAATGAGAAAACTTGAATGTGCGGCATTCAATTCACTATTCAGAAACCGTTAAAAAACATTTTGATATCAACTTCATGGTGATAAAATCAATGCCCCTTCAGCCCAAACATTTAGGTAGATAAAGCATCCAAACCTATTAAGCTGTTATATTTTTATGGCCTTATATTAAAATGAATAATTCTATATAATGCTAAATATTCGTACATTTTCTTCATGCTGCTGTTCGGCTAACACACAAATAGGCTGACAAACACATTCACACCTACAGGCAAGTTTCCAGCTGACCTAACCTGCATGTCTTTGGACTGTGGGAGGAAACTGGAGCACCCGGAGGAAACCCACTCAGACACTGAGCGAACATGTGAATTCCACACTGAAAGATCACAGCTTTGAACAGATTGGCAGATCTGAATCCACGACCTTGTTGCTATCAAGTGGCAGAGATAAAACCAAATATTCAACCGTGTTTAAAAGCTTACTAACAAATTATATTTCTTCAGACTGATACATTGAGGCTTAACACAAAATGTCTGCGTAATTTTCTCTCCTTCACAGTCCTCCTACTTGTTAACCAGTAACCTTTAGGAACAAATTTCAAAATAAAATGCTTCTTTTCAGCGTGGCAGTACAGCAGGTAAAGATTAGTATAGTATTATAAGTATGATATTACTGCTCCACTGTCATTTGTTTACAATATGCAGTATTGTTTGTGTATTTCTCAAATTGTCCATTCAGCTATCATTGATTTCATACAGCATTTTAACAGAGAATAGTCAGATGAAAAGATAAGCTTCACTTCAGTTCTAAAAGACTGACACACTGAGGTCCAGATCAGCTACTTTTTGCTTTCTATGCATGTCAAGACTCTACACACACAGCAGGTGAGGACATTTTGTGCTTCTGACCTGATTAAGATGTAATTTGATTTGTGTCCATCAAGGCAAAGGCCATACAGTACAATTTAAACTGTGGCATTTCAAGCCTTTTGTTGTGTGCAGTACAGAATCACACCATGTTCATATTTTATTATGACGCAAGAAGCTGAGGGTAGAATTACACAAAGATGGTAATGACCAGGCACCCAAGGTGGAAAGTTCAGGTTGAGACCAGTTTGACAGTAATCAAACCCTAAATGAAAAGGAACACAGAAATGGTATAGATATTTTAGTGTACTAACATCCCCAGTGTGACCTGATCTAAGCCATGCTGTTCAACTTAACTGCCCAACAGGCCAAAGGGAAACCTGCTGACTTCACACTGCAATTCATTCTGCTTAATGTTTTTCTAGAGGCCTAATATGTAATTGTGTCATATATTTCCGATGCCAGACAGTCATTTAACCTGGACTCTTTCTGTGTCCATCTTTTTTTGTCATCTTTTTTAAAATAAAAGCATGAGATGAGTCAAGAAATCAGATCTTTATATCTGTATATCCAACAACATATCATTTTTGACCTTTTGACCTTTTGCTTTGCTCGTTAAAATGACAAGCAATGCACTGGACTTGTCTGTAATATCCAATACCGGCAATATCTTACAATTTACTACAATAATTTTATGTTGGAAAACTGTATGTTCAAAAGATTGCATGCATTTAATAAGATGAAACTGTATATGTTTTATTAGATTTTGTAAACCTTGCTACTATATCATGTTCTTCACTAGCCTGTCTCAGTGTGACTTTTGTAATGAAATAAAGGTTATATGGTATCATTGCATCTGAGATTAATATTCAAAGTGTGCTGCTGGGCTGCTGGTACAGACAATACTCAACTGTTAAGTAAAGTATGCCATTAAGGCAAATGTGGCTAAGGAAACAGCCAGGTTAGATTAGTGATAGCTGGTTAATAAAGGAAAATCATTAAAGCAGCTCTGGCACGAGCAGTGAAAAAGGACAGAAGAGACAGCAAAGGAAAATGATGAAGGAAAGCAGGAGAGCAGAGGCAGTACATCACAGGAAGTCAGAGAGATAGAGGATACTTAAAGGTGGCCTCATCTTATCGTCCTATCCTGTCACAAACCAAGCACCTGATATATGAAACCTACTTAGATTCCGCACTAAAAGCTGCATATGAACAACGGTTCCCTCTTACAGACACAGATTTTGTCAGAGAATTATGAAATGCTGCACAGATTACTGGCTGACTTTACAACTCATAAATTACAATCCCAGGAGAAACATTATTAAAATAGTCCAAAGGCATGATAAGTAAATCACAGTAGAAAGTATAGCTTCAAATAGTTTGCAGATTTATGTGTACCAATGTATTTGTAAAATGAAATATTGTTAAAATGTATGTATGTATAAATTATTTAAACTTAAATCTAAAAAGAAAAGAAATAAAGGTGCTGGAAGGTTATTGTTTGAAAAAAAAAAAAAAAAAGGGACCACGTCATAAAGTATGGGTACTTGAGGACAAAGTGTGTCCACGGCAAGATTTATCCTGAAGCTATTAGGAAACTGATTGGCTAAAAAAGTGTATTATTCATTTAATAGTCCTTTATGGTCCAACTTATAATTAATTTACTCCTTGGCCCAATTTAATCAGCAAGTTGCACATTCTATAATCAATGCCATTATTTCCATGTTGCCTTGTAATTTCAAAGCAAACATTTCTAAAAGTCATGACAACGTAGGAAAGATAAACATTTTGGGGGATTTGCTGTTTTTTTCTGAAACAACAAATGTTGCCATGTGTCAAAGTTAACCTCCTGAGTAACCCTACATGTGCAGTAAATCCCAGTTTCTTCGGTGGCACGCAGTGTGTTGGTAAGTCCTGCTGAAGCTGCTGCATAATTATATTAACTTGTGGTAATTACGTGCAGATCCTCCTCAACGATCATGGCTAATATGTCTCAAGAGAGCAGGATTCATGAATTAATTCGTTGTTAATATATTAATTCGTGACCATTACACTAACTCTGCTGTGCATGCAAGGGAATAAGGGATTGCATTGTTGGCTGGCGTTTGACAAATTAGTTTTTAAATTACCTCTGATTTTTTTTTTAATGCTTTTGTTCAAGCTGTTGTGACAATTAGAGTGACCGAAGAATAAGAATAAAGACAAAGAATAAAATCTGAAATACTGAGGCACCAAAAACATACTTTATGGCCTGCAAATACGAAAGTTATGAGAAAGTTGTGTGCTTCACGTTTCAGACTTATTTTTTACCCCAGAGAATCTCACCAGCTAATACTCTGTGCTTCTCCAGCACTGCCATCTAGAGTGTAGAGTTCATTTATTTGCACATGAAATGATGATACACCAAAGGAACAGAGAAAGTCACATTGTGCAGGTGAGATAAAAAAAGAAACCCGAAAAAAACATCTTACGGCAAACAAAGAAAACAAAACAACGTGACAAACAAAAGTCAACAGAGCTGGATAACAGACTCTAAATGACAGACTCAAAAACAAGGAAAAAATAGTATATCAAAAGAATAAATGTAATGTCAGGAAAACAAAATAAACTCACATAGACCAAATAAAAAAAAACAAAAAAATGGAATCAAAAGGAAAAGTGACAGTGTGTGTTGGGGTGTGTTCAAAGACTCAACGGAGGAACAAAGGAGATGGAGAGAAATAGAGAAGGTGTGGTGCAGATGAAGACAGTTTAGGTCATCAGGCTGTTGATACTTATGTCTATATTTGACGCGTAGACTCCTGCGACCTTACGGCTAAAATGGACGGATCTATTTCAGATGGGTTCCTTTGAGTTTAATGGAGACCAGACAGCATAAATTATAAACTAAATAAGCACTTTGCAGGTGGTAAATGAAGGCGGTCTGGTAGACGTTTCAGTTTATAAATAAATACATGTCTGACATCGACAGTTATGTCATGGAGATCATATATAGGCCATCTGATTATGAACCACGCCAGCAGAAAAACAGCCTGTCAGAACACATGTTTAAATTACTTCTAAAGATTTGTATCGCTGATTGAAACTGATGGCTCAATAAGAGCAGCCTCAGTCAACAGCCAACAGAGCAAAAAAAAAAAAAAAACAATTCTTGAATAATGGATCATATTTTGAAAGCATGCACTTAAAAAACAGCGCTAACAAACAGCTAGCTTTAGTTCTTTACTTCTCGTGATGACAACGCTCAATGTTGTGCACTTCGGCCTTGTTCTAAGTTAATGTGCATGAGTCTAACGCTGCTGTTGTTGCAGGGTAGTTGGGCAGGATAGATTACACCTGAAATGTGCTGTACTGATCCATGCAAAATCAGCATGACAGCCCCAGAAGTGTCTCAGCGCATTCATTTTAAAATGTCTGCTACATGTACGGATGAAAAACTAAAAATCACTGAATATCACCACCACACACAATTAATTACTGTTACAGAACAGTTGTAGGCAAGTGATGGAACACCAGAAATGGTGTCTGGATTATCTTCTATATCAGAATGAAATATCATGATTATACCACAGCAGAAGTACTTTTGCCATGGTTACCCACAATTTAATATACAGTGCTAGTAATATGCAGTAACGCATATTGTGCACTGATTTAGAATGATGACTAAACTGTTTACTGGAACGACCGGTTTGTTTGTGGGGCCTCATTATATGATTTTAATGGATGAGGATTATTCTGAAACTGGGTTTACCAAAGCAATCAGCAAACAAAATTAATAATATATGACAATGAATATGGATTAAACTCACAGAACTACTGCAAAATGTCTTTGTATATGCCAAGCCATCCTGTACACTTCCACCCTGGTGCACTAGGACAGCAGATACTAAAGATAGATACAAGTAAAGTAATAGACATAGCTGGCTAAACATCAGAAAGGATGCAACTACAAAGACCAGTTACGATATGATCTTTGAGGCCAAGCATATTAGTGCAGTATAAGCCTACCTTGCTGTAGTCTCACTTTATGTTTTTATTTTTTATTTTTGTGAACTTCAATATCTACACTCTTCCATCTTGTTTTTTTTTTTGTTGTTTTTTTTTATGTGGAAACCCATTTTATATGACTGGCTGTTGGAGTTCAATAATGAGATAGGCTTTTAAGAGTACTTCCTGGTAGCGAGAATGACAGCATCTATCTCCAGATGCCGTAAATGACATTTTCTTTCCTTGTTTATCTATGTGAAAACAATTGGATAGCTGCATCTTGCCCTTGGCCAGCCAACGGTGGCCCTGACAAGGGCACACCTCCCATCAATCATTGCAGGTTCAAACAGTGAGGCACTGGGGACCTTAAGAGGGGGAGTCAAAAAGAGAAAAAAAATGCACCCCATGCAGGATACCTTACCAATGTCTGACCTAGGGTTTTCGTACTTTGCAGTCCACTGTGATACATTCTGGTGCAATTCTATCTGCATTTTTCTCCTTCGTTTCAAAGTTGCTGAAAACAACACTTTGAATAGGAAGATAAAGTATGTCTTTTCTACTGCATGCTATCTCTCACCACCCGTGCCCCCCTCTGCCTGCCTACATGCACACCTCATTTAATTCAAATAGAAAATCTAAGTGAAGAGAAAAGGGAAAAGTGCCCAGCTTGAGCATTTTCCCTGTGTTTCCTCTGAAATAAATTACCCGGCGTTCTGTCTTCATCAGGATAGATATCACTTGTACATGCCCCAACATCCATCCTGGGATTCTGACAACACATTCCTGTTTTGCGCTGAATAGGCATTACTTTGAGACTGAGTTACGATCGCCTGTGCTATCGGCACCCATGCAAAGCCGCCCGCCATTTGACATGTGGCAGCACGCGGACTAAGATATTGTCCTCAATATTGCAAGAGTGTCCACTGGTCTTGAAGGAACAGCAGTCATATTTCACTGAATAGCAGTAGCTGCCAAAATGCAGGCTGCAGCTGAAGTCCTGCACACATCAATCAGTGGTCATGATCACGGAGGGTGAATATATAGTGTGGTAGTGTTTTCTGTAAATAGCTGCACATGTTGAAAGCATTTAGTTTGCTATCTCATAGGACAAAAAGAAAAGCCTAAAATCAATTACACTTCCATCACATACAGTACAGTACATTAGAAACTGAATATGAAGTGCTGCATCCCCTGCTTGTACTCGTGTGTGCGGCTCTCCCTTTCATATTCAGTCAATTAAGTGTCTATTCTACTTACCAGTCTCACTGCAACTGATCTGCAGTTTCGTGGTTACATTTACTGCTTTTCCATTACAAACAAGATCAAACTGCAGCTGGGTCTCATTTGGGTCAATGGGAAATGAGATCAGTAAAACCCAGGCTGCGAATGGCAGGCAGGAACAGGTGACCAAACTTTGATGACACGGCTGCTGGCTGAAGTGGCACCGAGCTGCATCAGACTGGTAAAATGAAAGCTGCCTAAAGCCAGAGATCAGGTGCTTACAGTTATGACCACAAGCTGCCTCACTGATAGGGTCTGACTCTCACATCCCTACTGTGCTGGCACCTATTGATGCATTTTAATGTTCAAGATTGTTAAACTGCAAAATGTAAGCTGATGCTCCTTCAGTTGGAATCATTAAATACTTATGTGAAATTCCTTTACAATACATTGTGATAGATGCTCAGTCCAGTCATTGCAGAGCCCTGAAAGACCGCTGTTCTGTGGTGGAGAAGTATGAATATGACAATATGAACTGTTATGGAAGCAATACAATCTTCAACATACTGCAGTATTTGAACATGAGCTGAGGATATCAGTGCATACAGTGGACATTTACATGGGCACTAATATGTAGTGTATATGTACAATTTCTGCAGAAGCAATCCCAACCAAAAGGGGAATTTAAAATAAAATATCCAAACTAATGACAATGACATCACACTAATGTTAATGTTCTTCCTCTTCTTCTCATAATCAACATATTTTCCACTTTTGAAAATGTAAACATTAATTCAAAATTCTAAATCAGACCATCCTGGTGGTAATTTTTTCCAATTGCATATATTTTAAGAATGACAACATTAAAGTGTTTTGTAAATGCAGGGCAACTTTACAGTATCATACAAAGTTATTCCATAACAGCAACATTTGTAAAGCTATAGTTCATGTGTACCTCTTTATTGCATATTTACAGAATTTCTTGAGACAATATGCCTTTTGCTTTTTAGATTTTGGGTAAAGCATCTCTAAGACTATGTGCATGTGTTTGGTCACATGAAAAATGTGCACTCTGACAGGCAAGAAAAATTGTTCCACTAAGAGAAAAGTCTGTTTTGTGACATTTGTCCCTTAATTTGGATTTTCTGTCTACGAAACCTGATGGTGGCCCAACACCAGACTTTTCAGACTTTTCTTCAGAAAGCACAATATGTCACAAACGTGAACAGTTCACACATCGTGGAATACATATATACACAGATTTCCAACTCTGATAAAATTGTGAAACTGGGCCTAGAGATACCTTGTAGGTTTTCATCATAAATTGCATCTGGTGCCTTGATTTTAGGTACAGTTAGAGGCATTAGAGTGAACTGAGCGCATAGAACTTAATGTTTATATGAGGTTCCTTAACCCAAAAAAAAAAAAATAGCCACTGTGAAAATGCTCCCACAACCCCAGAGACCTTCCCGGGGACTCTCACAGTCACCACTTTCATCTTTTTTGTTTTATTCTCTGTGGAGCTATACACTGCTGTGACATTACAGTCCTTGGATAGGACATATTCTTTTCTCTCACTTTCTGCCCAGTGAACTTTCATGAATACATGTTGTATAGAAACATCTTCCATTTCCACATACAGCTCTGAAAAGATTCTCACTTGCAATTTTAAGCAGTCACATGGATTTCTAAAATCTGCAGGGCTATTTCCACCAATTGACAACACTTCATAAATTACCCCAGCACAGCACCTTCTGTTAGACATTTACAGCCTCTCTCGTTTCTTTGTCATCCTGCTTATGCACATCTACAATATGCTCTGTGAAATTCATTTTCTCTCTGCTGCACAGCTGACAGAATACTTTTTAACACACACTAAGCCAGTATCACTGTTTATTACAGCAGACAAGGACAAAGTAAAGAAAGAGAGTAGCTTAGGAAAGCATCAGAGAACTGTATTTGTGCTGATAATTTAAATTATTTTCCATGTTCGGTATAGAAAAGAGAGAAAGATGATGTAAGTGCTGACATAATCAACTACCACTGCAAAGAAGCTGAGCAGTATGAAACAGCATATATACACATTGTATATGAAATTCAGACTATTACACAATCACAACTGTTATGCGGCATATTTAGAAATAGTGATTCTGTTTTTATTATTATGTGTTTTGGAATCATGTACCTCCCTACTGTCTTGAAAAAAATGTACACCTTTGCCAACATTTCCCAAGTGCAGAAAAGAAATTGTTATGTTAGGAAAAGTTCAGCAGCCTTCTTCTAATAGTCCAACATAAATCAACTCATCTGTTTATTTGTAAGTGATGGGTTGACACTGATTTAGCAAGAAGATTACCTGGTTCGTCATTTTCTCTGGCTTTTCTATGTAATAAAGAGAAGAAAATAAAGGTGTACTTTAATGAGTTAAAGAGCTTCAGTCATCTTGCTGAGTGATTTTTCCTGTAATGTGGCATGTGGTATGTACTGTGCAGTGAAGAAGAAATGTGCTCATTTTTAGTTGATCACCTCACATTTAATGATGCAGTGTTTGTAAATCTTTTACTCAAATCAAATTCAGGTGGCTTCTTCTGCATGTATTTTTTTCTGCATGGATCAATGTACTTTTGACTTAAACTTTAACCTGGTCCAGCAAGCTAAAGCACGGGCTGAAAGAGAATGACTTTAAAAATACATTCTCTTTCCATGACTACAAGCTCATCCCAAAGTCACCATTTCAGAAGTGCTCTGATATGTCGCCCGTCATGCTTTGTAAATGGTGGGCGCTGAGATCATAAAACCCACCCCTGTGATGATGACAGCTTGATTTGAAACACGTCCTCCAGAAGGACAAACGTGCGACTGAGGTGACTCTTATCTCTGCCAACAGACTGGACATTACATTCATTTGTTGATTTTCCTTTAATATTGATATCAATACAGTGAAAGTCTGACCCAGTACTCCATACGATTCCGGCGCAGAAATCAATAATGGCATCAGAACGTCCATCCCTTTTTCCTGAATGACAGTTCAAACCCTGCTCAGCATAGTCCATGACCCCTTGAAGCAGAAGTACACAGACAAAGAAATCATCTCTGGCTAGATAACATGCAGAAACACGTAAAAGGCATACATGTGGCCACACACCAAGTGACACATATAAGACATTACCGCTAACAAACTATCCAGTGAATGCCATCTGCTTCATGGCCATGGGCAGTTTTCTTAATTTTGGAAACAAGACTAGCTGTCTGTGCTGACCAGATAGAACAACAAGTATTCCAGGAGGCTTTTCATGCACACTGAGGTAATGAACAGAGAAGACAATGGCTGTGTAAAGTAAGTATAAACTAGCTATTAAGTGTGATAAAAAGCTCAATACATATTGCAAAAGCAGCACACATGTCTTTACCACAATCTAAAACAAACAGTCGTAAGACATTTATTTTATTGTTGTTGTTACTTATAAAAATTCTACTATTAACTATCTACTACAAGGTAACGCCATATGTGTAAATGTATTGAGAAACTGATTAATAATTAAATGGGCCTCTTATGAAACTGATTCAGCTAGGTCATGTATTTCATTACTCTACTTAATAAATTTACTCAGATACATTGTGTGGGTCATAACTTTTATCAAAAACCACGTCATGCAGAAAAATGTCCTGATGTGCCAACATGTGAACAGTTTCAACAGTGAAACTGACAAACCCCTTGAACCAATGTGTTTCAGGGGGTTTGTATATATCAAGGTGAGCTGTGTTATCCTGAAGAGGCAGAATTTGTAGTTGTGATTTTATCAGTCACAAAGAAATAGTCATTTGGGGGGTGGGAGGTTTGTCTCCCACAACCTGAGCGCATAGAACTTAATATATATTCCATATAATTCCATATTTGTTCACATACACTGTGCAGACAAAAGTCCTGGAGATCATGACCATTACACCAACAGGGACTTGAGTGACATCATGTTCTAAATACACAGCTATAACAGCTATAACAGCTTCCACTCTTGTGGAAAGGCTTTCCACAAGATTTTGGAGTGTTTCTGTGGAAATATTTTGTGAGGTCAGGCACTGATGTTGGCATGTTCAGTTGGGTTGAGGTCAGGGCTTTGAGCGGGCCAGTTGAGCTCTTTCACACCAAACTTATCCAGCCATGTCTTCATGAACTTTGCTTTGTGCACTGGAACACAGTCATGCTGGAATAGAAAAGGGCCTTCCTCAAACTGGGAAGATGCAGACTGGCCCAGCCCAGCCCCTGAAAAACAGTCCCATCCTGCACCTGAATTCAATAATAAATACCTTTGTCCATATCATGTACACTGCAGGAGATTAGAATAAAAAGTTCTGGTTCTGACAATTTTCTTAATATAACTTAATAACTTTCTTAATATGCAGCAAAAAGTGCAATTAATTTATCCTGCTAACAAATATTGCCTATGTAGTCAAGGTGATATGCGAATCCTGATATATATGGCTTATGTGCTTGAAAAATGAGTATAATTTCTTAGTAATCCACAAAACCCAGAAAAGAACAAATTTGTTTAATTTGGGAGACATATTCACTGCAATCAGAACAGCAGCTGTAGTTCCTTCCCATCAGCTGGGCAAACTAGCAAAACAAAGCCAATGTAAATATTGGAGAGTATCCCTGAGCATGCTCAGTGTTGTCTGCCTGACATCAAACTACTCTCCAGAGACCGACAAAGCAGTCACAGAGCTGTTGAAACTACATGTGGTATAGACTAGCAACCATAAAAGCACAAATACCTTGACATGTTTAACGCAACAACAGGATTTTGACAAGGGACCCTGTACAAGGACCTCATTGTCACAGGTGTCATTCCAGGTGTGGCAGACTCAAGGCATTTAGAGGCTGACAGACAAAAAGACGCAGTTCATCATTTAAGTCTGAACTGTTTTTCAACCTCCTGGCAAAAACACAGTTGGTGTCAGGTCCATCGGTGCTGACTGGTACTGCCACTGGAAGCTGTGGAAAACTAACAGTCTCTCCTTAAATCATTTCACAAGTGAAGATGACCTAATAGCTCTATCACCATCTTGACAATAAATGAGACAGGGCCACTTTGGGTTTGGACGACTTCAAGCACCTCACAGCTCACAGTCATCTGTGGTGTTAGACAATGCAGAAAACAAGATAAATGTGTCCAGTCTTTCATTATCTTTTAAAGTCCTCCTCCGCTGTCTGAACTGTTTGCTAAACCATTGGAGGCAAGGTAAAAGGTAGCTGTACCCACATAACAACCGCCACTCTGTCTCATGAATTCACTATAAAGGTCGCAGGTGGATGTTGTCCCAGTGCCTGTTACTGCAGTATTGAGCAGGCCATGAACTGCAAACATCTTGTTGCGATGGGGCCATCAATTCACTTGGAGTGAGCATCAACAATTCCAGGGACAGATGCGAAACATCTGCCTTCTGAATGAACTTCAAATCCATGTCAGGACAGTCCTAGAAGCAATTTGGCTTCTCTGAGGTATATGAAGAGGTGCTGGAATCATTCTTTAGCTGGCTTTACACTATGTGTGATAAGTCGGATCAGTTGCATCCATCTTCCATCTTTGTGCCAACGACATATAGGACAGGATAGGGTCCTCTTCAATCAAATGTCCAAACTGCTGTGTCATACAAGCAACTTGACAGTTTCCAGTAAAAAAAAAGAAGGATCCAGAAGCATTTACCATGTAGCTGATGTGTATAGCAGAAGTGAGTGGCTCAGTGCATCAGTATTTGTCTTTACTAGCTCTGTATAGCTTTACTGGTGCACTTGTGTGAGAGCCCAGTGCTCTATCCTACCTGAGGACATGGACAGGATGACTCCTACTGCACACACTCATCACACTTTTACAGTCCATATATATCATAAAGGCCCATTGAGACAGTGACCAGTGGTTCTTTCTGTACCGTTCCATGAGAAACCACTGCATCAACACCACAGTAAATCTCATTATATACATCATAACAATCAGGTAGCTAAGCTGACTGAAAGAGCAGGTCCTTTAAAATCCTCCAGAATAGGGTCTGGTTTACATTTTGCATCTTTGTAAAGACGGTAGTACAGCAGAGTCCAAACTGTAGAAAGGCATCCGATAACCTGCTATACCATGACCTGAGCTCAAAAAGGGTTTTAGGGCTGGAGGTCTCTTAAAGGCTGATTTTATCTTCCACTCCCTGCAGGCCCACTGCAATGACTGTGCTTCCTAAGTATGTCACACTACCGAGGTACCTAGAACACACATTTACATTTTCAAGTCCAGTCCAGTATCTAAAAGGCTCTCCAACACATGACCCAGGTTTGCAATTTTGCTCTGCCATTGCGACCCTGATAATAAAAATGTTGTCAAGGTGTGCAGACACATGTGTAATGTCTTACGGCTAATTGATGCGATGGGTGCTAACCACTAGGAAAAATGCACTGTGCCAATGATCCACAGTCTGTGCAAAAGCTTGTTTGAAATGAGTTTGAAATGGCCATTGGATGCATGTGCTTGTTCAGTTTAAAACCTTTGGAGGTGTGCAGCTCTGTCATAAAAACATCAGAGAATCTTTGGTTATAGTGCTATACTTTTTTGCAAATTCAGTCAGACATTTCTAAACTAATCAGAGCCAAGGTATCTGGGACCCACCCCCTTACCAATCACACATCTCATTTCATACTGGCCATAGAATGAAACATCCACAAAAACCACAATCCACATGTGTATGGGATCACACGTGTGCACCATTTTTTGAGCCTTCTGAATCCAACACTGAAACTTCCTGGTGTCCCCTTTGAATATTTGTAGCATTTCTGCAGTCATGTCTGGGCTCCTGAGAAATCTCAAGTGCTTTCTTGGAAATCAGGGAACTCTCTCAACAGAAGACATTGTATTCCATCAACATTAAACCTTGCAATCAAAAACAACAAAACAGAAAAGTCACAGTTCTCCAACATTTAGTTACCTCTTCCACAATATAGGCATCAAACTGTCTTTGATTACTGGAATGAGTGTGAACACTGAAACTCTGGCCTACCAAGAGGAGCTTTGATTCACGGTGATTTGAAGTCCAGATCCTCATATGACATATTACGCACAGCAGAAACACCTGGTAGAATATTCTTTTTTTTTTAGCCATTAGCACTGTCACAGTCTTTCCTTTAACTCTGTCTGAGTCTTAGTTCTCTCTGCAAAGCAATTAACACAATCAAACAGGACCATGTTGCCATGTGGCCTCTCTTCTCATCATATACCATGCTCACATATCCCCCCAAATCATCAAACTATCAGCTGACACACCATCAGCTACTAAAAGCAACACTTTCTAAACCAACTTCACTGATGCTATTCCAGGGTCCTGAACCAAAATATTTCGTCTCAAGCCGTGCCACATTTGCGAAATGCAATTTACTCCTTCATGCCAGAAAAGGCTCCCTCACTGGAAGATGAGAACACAAGCACGATATTGTATGGAATTAAATTTGTTAGAGACAACATATGTTTGTTGACACTCATGTATGTTTCATCTGGAATTTGCTTCTTGAAAACATATCAATGAGGGACAACTGTAATAAGAAGAAAATGTACTTAAAATATGTTTAAATCTGAATTTATTGGGGACATCTCATACTAAATAGGAGGAGATAAAACTCAACAACACTAAGATAACAAGCCTCTGTAAGGTTTCTGCCCTGAACAGTGACCAACGCTCATTCCCAAAGTGAAATTTGAAGACAGAGATCTCATGCTGATGACAAAATAGAGTGTAACACAAACACACGTCCTTTCTCATATCAAAGCGCACCTTTCATTTCAGTGCTTATCAGTTTTAATTTTGCACTCTCTTGGCAAACAATGTAAGTACAGAAATACATGCAGTAGATCCGATATATAGAGTGGTAATGGTTCAAAATGGGTAAATGTGTTTAAAGGAAAAAGAAAACGTTGGTGCCATCCTCAAAAAAATCATACTTTCTTAGCCTGCTCTGTGATGTTCTGTTGACCTTGCTGAATCTAAATCTACATATTGTATCATACACGTTAGATGGGGGTTGTGGTCTATGACTCAGCTGTATGGCCATGAGCATTTTTTTAAGAATTTACAGCCAATGGCTATAATCCAAGGAAACAGATAATGAAAAACAACAGATACCCACACCCTTTGCAAATGATGCATTAGTCATAAAAAATATCAGAAAGTGTTTTTTTCTGCAAAATGAAATAATGAAAATAAAAACTATATTTGTGGGAAAATAACAATTCAGTTCCTTCGCAAAGGCCTTCATTGCTGCCATCTGGGTTCACGTACCATTTCTTGAATTTCACTTTGGCTCACAGATCGATGAGGAGACGAGGGTAGGGTCTGAACAGAATGACTGCAGAGTAGGCTTTTCATCTGGATACACTAGTGGTAAGGCCACAACACTTCAGTAAAATCTTATGGCATAACCCTTTGCAACCTCTCTGACCAATCAAACCATAGTCTTTTTCCAATGATGTGCAGCCTTTGAGCTAGTTTTCTATATCAAATATGGGTGTTTCCCCTGCTGTTAGAATCCACAGCACTGAGCCAAATTAAAACCCTCTTGCGAATTTCAAGAGCTGAAGGTCGTCAGCAGTTGTGTCACGACAGAAGACGCAGACTGATGTTGGAAATATCAAGACATGATGGACTGCAGCTCCCTGGCCGGAGGGTAAAGCACAGCTACTCTCCGCCTGGGATACTCACTCTTAAAAACGTGCTCCACCCACTCCGGTGCATTCACAGGCTGCTAGACTAAAGAGGGCTATAACCAACAATTGTCTAAGCAACCAAGACCAAAGCAGAAATGGTGAAATCATCTTCGAGTCAATATAATTATAAAAGTACAACACAAAATAATTTAGTGAAGATCCAGGCATCAAATAATTCTCATTCAGTTTTTCCCTCACATTTAACACAGAATTCATGGTCATGTGCGCAATACAAAGTGAAAATGTTGTATGATTTCTGCCAATGCATTTGTTGTTTGATCATTGCACACTACACAATGAAATGATACAGATAATACAGATAACAATAACTGAGCCAAAATTTGTTAACACTGAGAAGTCAGAAATAGATTAATTTTCTTTCTCTGTTGAAGAAAAAAAGCTTAATTAAGGCAAATTTGCCCTTTTGCCGCCACAGAAATACAGCATGTATACATGCCTCTGCCTCATAATTAATGCGTGGTTTGAAAATTCATTGTGTACAAGACGCGTGCTTTGAATTGTCGCAGTGTGTTTTCGATGGCTATGTGTGAATTATGGCAAAGTGAAGCATTTTTCTCTTGTCCATTGACTGCTTTTTAGTTAAATATGTACAGTATCAACAAAGATGTACGACAAAAAATTTGAGCAGCTCTTGATCACATTCTTTTGTCTACTGATGAGTGATGAGTGACTAAACAGCGTTGCCATTGAGGAGGACAATAACGATGCGTTCAAGTTGAAAAACGTCAGTTAGATCACTTAAAACTGCTGCCAACGTCCAAGAGAGGGAAACCTAAAGATTTGACATTTAGCACAAACAACAACATCGACTTTAAAACTGTGTTTGTTTGCAATGCAGTGATATTTGCTATTTAAAAGAGGCTACTGGCTGCAAAAACTCATGTGAAATGTTCATAACCACTGTTGAGTTGATTGTCAGATACAAAGTGAATGAGACATTTCTTTGCCGTTTGCTCTCATTTTGCTTCCACTGAATCTATGAAAGAGCTCCAGAATGGCAGCACGCCAAAGCACAAAACGAAGACATAACATCAACTATACCATATTTTTACAATGGCTAACGTCAGGCTTTCGCATTTTGGCACATAAGCCTTCAACAGAGCATCGGTTTTGGCAGAGCAACCAACCATCTGAAGGTTATATGAGGAGGTCCACCTGCTTTAGGTTTTTCACTGCTCACTCTCATTTTCATCAAGTGTCGTGTAGTCTGATGTATTATTATATCTGTTAAATATAAAGAAAGAAATAAAATAAATGAAATGTTAATCTATGTGCTTCTACATTTAGAATTAATTAAAAAGATGTAGCCTATTTAAAACGTATTATGTTATTTAGTATTACAGAAAAAGTCAAACTGCCACAGTGAGTTAGGATATGTAAAGTTCTTGAGGCAACGGACATCATCAAGTATCACGTAATCATTACGTGATTTTATTTCATGTAGTCTAGTTGTTGTTGTTTTTTTTTAACACATAACCTGACTGCATTAGCATATTCCCTCATAGATGAGTCACGCCACATTATTGTGACCTATACCATCATTAAAGTTTATTTTTATTTATTTATTACTTATTTCAGTCTAACATTTCTGGATATGCTAAATTGTTCACATGACTCAATAAAAACAAAAATACAGACATACTCTTATGCTACGTGCTTTCATTGAATTAAGATAATACTCTATTAAAATGCCCTGGAAGTTTTAACAAAAAGCTCTTTTGTTGTTTGTTTTTCAGACAGTGACTGCAGTAAGTGAATGTAAGCTCTTCTGACTACAACCTTTTTGAATACATGTATACAGGAATGATAAAGCCAGTGCTGAAATGAATAGATTTAATCGTACAATATACTGAATTAGAGCCATCGCTGTGGCTGTCATTCAGTGTTGAGTTATGACGTCATGAGTGAATGGCCCGCCACAGGCCAGGAAACAGGAAATGTCCCCCTTAAATTCATCCTATGTGTTGTCGGTAGAGGTGCCACAATTCATTTGCAGAAATTGTTTGGTTTTTTTTTTCAAAAATTTCTCCAAACATTTAATTTTACATTAAAGTAGCCTGATCATTAGCAAAACCATTAGCAACAGACTAGTATGCTGTTCAAAAAATCCAACTATTTTTATACAGTTTAACATCCGTTATGGTTAAATAGATTCAGTAAAACAATCTACCCAAATGACATACGCTAATGACTTGTCCCCCGCGTCTTCTATTTTCAGCAATTATCAAAATAAAACTATTATTCTAAAGAGCGGATGTAAAGGATGCACAATTTCCAACAAAGTTTAATGAGGCAGAAGGGTTTTCCCTGATGTGCGAGTCAGATGCTCAGAAACACTGCGATGTATTACAAAGAGGCCATGGAACGTCTGTAATCGGAAAAGTATTAAAAATCAATACACTCACTATCCTCGCTTTTAAAAAACATAGCGTTTGACTGCTCCTCTCTGTGTGTGCCCTACTTCTCGAGGAGCAGCCATCTTCGATATGTGAATAGATGCATAGTAATGACATGGTAGCAGTCACTTCAAAGCTATTCCCTATATTTTTGCCACGGGGAAGCTCTTCGACAGATTCCACAGGAATGACTCTTGAATATCATTGTGTACACACCTTGACTTGTAAATACCCTCGACAGCAGAGCCTGAGAACCCAAAACGCATGTAGTCACAACACGTACCTCCAAAATCAGGCCTTAAACGGATGTCATATCCCTTCAGCAACTTGTCCACGGTAGTCTTGGCCACAGACATTCCGGTGCTTCCAGTGGAGGAGCTGAGGGCAGAAACCACAAGAGTAAGAGCCATCTTAAGTAGTCAGGGGAAAGCTGGATCGTTAAGCCTTCAAATTATTACTGCACATCCTGCTTTTATTTTTTTTTTTTTTATTTTCACGTTAATGATATGAATGCCACCTTTGAGGAGGAAGCCATTACGTCAATAAGGTGAGGCTCTGACAAAGAGAAGGAGGCCTAAGAGTGTCTCAAACAATACACAACAAATAAATTCATTCACGAATGCCAATTTCTTCTGAAATAAGCATTAATGTGTCACATTTTGTCTATTTTATTCTCAGTCTTTCTGAACTTCAGTTTTTTTAATAGCTAGAAAATTTTGATTTTGACTGATTTTTTTGTATCATATACTACATTGACATCATACATCGTATTAAAAGCATCCTGACTCTTGTGTTGTCATGGAGAAGATTAAAACGTGCCTTGTGTATGTGTTTTCCCCCTTGTGGCCCCACCTACAGCATATTTATCTAATCAGCTGAGGAGATGTGCTGGTGACACACCTGTCAAGCATTTTATTGATGTCACTCCTTCAGACCTGTGGCATTAAAAGTGTCTCACCTATCTGGAAGGAGCCCAGTCTTGTTTGAGGGCATGTATTTTAAAAATCTGTTTTGAAACACCAGCCTCCCATTATGCTGTCAGAGGCAGACTATATCCAGAAGGAGCCTGTGGTCCGCACTAGTCTGACTGACGCCTGTAACATTGGTGCCATGACCCGCATCGCCTGACCGAGGCCGGCTCTCCAGCTGAGGTTCCTCGTTACGGAGAGGGTGCAGAATGAGTGCATGGGGATACGTGGGAAGGAAGTGGGTTAAAATTGCTCCCCTGATAGGAGCACTAGCCCTTGGCTCAGTCGGGGAAGCACTGTTCAATTAGCTCATAGGCAGTGCAGCTGTTCATCAAACTGGCCGGCCACAGGACTTGTTGGTTTGACATCTGAGAGCACCACTATGAGGGGAATATCAATGACAGCTAAACAGCATGCAAGATTACGCCCCTTTCATTTATTACTCTGGGTTATTTTAACGGGATCAAAATGTCAAATATGTACGACCCAGTTTTTAGTGAGCACCTAAATCTCGTAAGAGAAGCTGTAGGTTACTGCAGACAAGGGAAAAGAGTAGGGCACGAGGGATGTGTATCCCTGCTTTTAACAATAAAACAATCAGGGGATTGATCAGGAGATTCTGAGATCATATTCATGAAGCCTCGTGCTGTAACACTGTAAACATTACAGGGTGTACACATTATAGAAACGTTAAGTCTTATAACCTGCCTCCTATCTGGAGAGCTGGAGCAGACGATGGCCTGCTGGGATTATTTTTCGATTTTGATTGATTTAGTTCCGGTCAATAAAACGGGCAATTAAGATGATTATATGAATAGGAATATTACTTTGCGTTCATAAAATAAAATAAGTGGGCATTGCAGGACGAGCGTCTCCAGCGCTGTAGACTCATACATCTGGCTGCTTACCATGGCGTAATCAATCGATCGTCGGCTGATTGATCCTATCATCTAATCATCGGCTGAGCCTGCTGGAGCCCACTGAGGACTGCCTTTTCGGGTAGACTCATAGTGAAAATCAACTGATCCAGCGCACACATATGTACATCCCCATTTTCACATCGGGAGTAGGTTACGTTTCACAATAGGCTTGATACAGTGCACGCGCATGTTTTTACGCTCGCGCGCGCCACAGCTCTGTCTATTAGAGCATATATCGCCAGCATTGCCCCTAATAAGTAGGCCTGGGTACGCCGTTAATGCGATTTGCCACATCTCAGCCTTTTATTGACCGGTAATCACGTCAATTGGTGTGAAAGGTTTTTCCAAGCGACGTTGTCTTACCTTTGAACAAAGCATAAGAAGGACAAAGCCGCCAGTGCAGAGGAAATTCCACATAATTTATCTTCTTGACGACCCAACATCTCCACAAATCCTTATTTATAGTTTCTATAATCCAACCAGTCCAGTGGTCCTCCAGAAAATGCACAAAGTAAAAACTGGCAATCAAAAAATAATTGCCTTTTAAAAATGTCGAATAAACTAAGTCTACATCTACGCATACGATGTCTTCATTTCAAGAGCCTTCTCGATTTAAAAAAATCTTGTAATTGGCCCCCGCTGTTTTTCCCGGCTATGGAAATCCGTGCAGGTCACAGAGCCCCTCGACCAACACCAGAAGATCAGACATCTTGCTCAAAAAACAGCATACACAATACTTTTAAAAGTGATGACAAGTATTCTTCCTCTCAAAAAAACAAACGCTGGCATGAATGAGTGAGCGGCAGCCTCTTGATGATCAAATTGGTGGATGAAATTTCCCAGTCCAAATCTGCAGAAGAGGCATGGTTCCAGCGAAGCTCTGGCGCCAGACTATTCCACAACGTGATGTTGTTAAAAGATATTTGTTTGAGCTGGAAACGCTGGTCGACTGGAGGGGAGCGGTGGGTTTAAAAAAAAGAAAAATGAAATCTTCATTCCCTTTTTTTTTCCCGTTGCTGCTGCTGATGATGATGTAGATCAGCGCAAAGTCACTGAGGGGAAAATGCACATTGAAAAAGCACTGGGTAATATCTGATGCAGACGTCAGAGCAGGCTATATCACTCCTCTGGTGAAAAAAAAATTAGATGCCGAGAAATATGGATGGTCCCTAATACGCCAATGCAAGTATCACAACGGCGGGTTTCATGTCAAAGATGCAAACATATTTGGAAAGTCCACTTGCTTCCGCTGTCCAACGTTAAATGGCGTTTGAACACGTTAATGTGGTCCGCTCGCCTTCTCCGCCAAACACTCAACAAATGACAGAGAATCAACAGTCCGAAGACACATGATGAGCAAATCCTGCCTCTTATTGTCTTTTCGATTTTTTTTTTTTTTTTTTTACTTCTTAGTCGAAATTAAAATAATATCCTATTGGGGGGAGGGGAGAAGGGGTTCGGGGGTGGGGGGGACACCTAAGGTGAATTCCTAAGCGACAGGCTGTTCATGCGCTGAATTGTCTGTATTCTCTCTGAAACCCATTAGGATGCTGTGAGTGTCGGTGCGTTTTCATGCATTTCTTCCACTTTTTTGAAACTCTCTCTTACACACATACACACACACGCGCACACGGAGAGACACACGCGCCACCCACACACAATCACAGCCTACATACGAGCGCGCGCACGCGCACACAACGTGAACATGTACAGTCAAAAAAACAAACAAACAAACAAAAAACTTATTTCTTATATATTTAATTCCTTCTCACGAATCTAGTTTGTATTTGAAACATAAACATCCTTACTGGAAATTGCTACCGCGCACATCACAATTCAAGAATCACACGAGCTTGTGTTTTATACAGAGGAGGAGGAGGAGGAGGTTTTCTTCAGGGATCTCTGTGCTGTCCAGTTGCTAAGCAACCCAGCCAGCACTGATGCAGTTGTGGTGAAGGCTATGCGCAAAGGCTCATTTAAAGGAGTAGACCCAGTGCTGGCAATACTGTGGTGTCAGTGGGACAAAAGCAGACAGCAAGTGATGTAGCATGAAGCCATTTCTAGTTAGATAAGATGTGTGTGTGTGTGTGTGCGTGCGTGTGTGGGGGGGGGTCTTTTACAATCATACATGTAACAGAAATGTGTCGTGTCAGAGATCTCGCCCTTCACTTTTGCTTCATCATCATTGTCCTCATCGTGCTCATCACCATAGCTGTGAGGGCCACAAGCCCTGTGATAAAAAATCAGTCTGTCGCCTCACGTTAATTCTCAGAGGGCATTTGTTGCTACTGAATATCCCCTACTGCCCTCCATATGTAGACATGAGAAAAATTCATTTTGTCCCTCCCATAGGTGATGTCACAGCCTTCAGCAAGAGGGATATGGATTAGCAAAAAGGAATAAATGATCATTTTGTTTGATTTTCTGGTGATGTTTTCTGGTTTGGATATTAATGTCAGCCATACCTGAATGTCAATGTAAAATAAAAAAGTAGATAATTCGTATTTTGGCTTTTCTGCACTCTAACTTTGGAAGAGACATGATCATCAAGCCCCAAATAATAAGACTCACGTAACGTGTACATCTCAAATGGAATGGCAGTCACTTCACATAATCTGCAAAACACAGCTCACATTTACCACCCCAGGAGTGAAAAGTTAAATGTGTTGCAAAGTGCCAGAAACCGAATCAGTTAATCTGGTGTGTGTTTCACACACACACACACACACACACACACACACACACACACACAAATAAAAGAAAAGAAAAGGCTCCTAACTCGGGGTTTACTCATAGCCAAAGAAGGTCATGAGATGCAGATGGTCGCTTTGACAAAAGTAAATGGTTTTGTTGTTATTTTGTATTTACAGTGAATTCCTATGGGATGATGGGAGTTGTTGTCTTCCGTGTTAATCAACATCACCATTTGTTGACTCGGGCAGAAATGTTTGCAGATGATGTAATGATTTAAAGTTTTATTAACCTCACGTTTATTCACGTCGTCAACTCCCTTCCACGCTCTCCAACACAGACATTAGTGACAGGCAACCCAATGAAGTGCATAAATAAAATAGCTGAAAAATTCTCTGGGTTCTAACATTGTCAGAAACATTTGGGCTGATTTACGAACACAGTGCAGCAATATATATAACAAAGGTCTTGTCATTTTTATAAGAACATGTTACATATTATATCATTAAGTTGAATATTTGCGCTAAATAGTTTACTTGCAAGTGTTTATTTGAAGTTAAAACTCAGAACTACAATCATCTAACAATTTAGAGGTTGAATGAACTAATAACTGTCCTCAAATTCAAAAAGATGAGCTGTTTGCATAAATTATTGCAAAAATATAAACTTTATGATTTATATTTTATTTCATCCATTTTTTGTAGGGTGTAATGTAAAAATGGATTGAATAGATACATGAAAATAGGTGATATCAAAAACAACATGGTGGGCATGGTGTCATATGCAGAGGACAACAATCCTGACTCTGGATCAAGGCTTTATTTTATTTCAAAAGCTGTTAGTCCAGCCAGTATGTCAGTTTTGAGAAACAGTATATGTGGATTTAAGGTTAGTAGGGATTGAACCTTATCTTTCTAAAGAATAAACCTCATTTTTTCACTAACCAACAGTCACCTTCACAGTCATTCAGAATTAAGTTATAATACAATTAATGTTCAACACAACCAAAACAGTTACATTATTAATAACCATGCAGAGATTTTTTTTAGAAGAACTGAAATATAATGTTCACCTCCCCTTGTCATACCCCAAATAACACTCCCTAAATGGAGAGAAATACTGTATTTGTTTGAAACCTTGTAAACCTACTCATCCAGTGGGCTGTCACTTTTGAGTCTGTGGTAGATCCTTCACCCCATAGTACCAGATTGGATTTCAAAGCGGAATTCAGCGTTTTAAATGCAAATTATTCACCAGACAATTTGAGAATAAACTAGCTTGACATACTCTCTTTTTTTTTAATCAGCGTATTCATGCATAGACGCCAAGGCAACGGTAATCGTGCGCAGGATAACTGCTGAAAAAGCAGACTTGTCTATATATGTATTCTGTGATGGCGGTTCATCTCCCATAGGTTGTGATGGTGAGAGCCAGAGTAGAGAGTGGTGTCAGTACAATACAGTAATGGAGTGTAATATGGAGTTGGAACCTGTGTGACAGCATGCTCGATGGATCCCTTTAGTCTCTGGGCATGCTCAGTCTGTGCTGTTGCTCTATAGCTGGTCTCATTCGCAACAGTACTCCCATTCACAGTATTCTCTGATTACTGCAATTAACTCTAATTGGCATCTATGACAAGAAGATCCAAGCCCCTGAGATGTCCATATACCATTCTCTTTTTTGCTCCATTCATATGTTGCATAACACATGTGAGTTACTGGGTCACCCTTGCTCCTCTGTTATAAATAGTATCACATGGTTAATGCATTGGTGCCTTCGAGTCACTCCCTGTTTCTCTTGCTGTTCATATCTGTCAAACACCCCAACTGACTCTAAGTAACAGATGATACATCTGACTGATGTGTTTTGAGAGGTTTCAGCACGTTTCATCCTTTCGTCATGCAACTTTGCCATCAGTCTGAGACAGAAGTGAATATGTGTGTTTGATAAAAGTGGGGGGTGACTTAATGAGCGTTCACTTCACGTTAATGTGTTGTGGGATTTTGCGCACTCCCTTTGATTAGAGAATGCAATCAAGGCTTCTTGCGAAGAAGTTATGTTTCATTTACGACGATGCAATCTGCAATGCAATCTTTGAGGTGAACTAACATCTCAGGTTCATGTTTGGTCAACCTCACTGTGAGAGGCATTTTCTTCACTGCGTTCAATCAAGTTGGTGTCGCTGCCATCTCATCTTGGTTGGAGAGACAACCATGATTCATCTAAACCTAATGATTTGTGTCTTCAGTGTGTTAGTCAAACTTGACTTACTTGGACCAGATGGAGGAGAAGGCGATGCAGCAATTTACATTGTCTTGGGCTCCCAGCATGCTTGCTTCCATGGTGAGACCAAATGGAAAGACTGTCCTACCCCTTTATGTTCAGTATTCAAGGCGAAAATAAAAACAAAACAACAGCAATAACAAAACCGAGGCAGGATACCAAAGAGGAAACAAATAGATATGCAGGTAAAGCCATGGCTTAGCTGACCTCATGACTTATGACCTAATTAAGATGTGGACTCCCTAAAAACCTTACAAAGTCAAAGTCAAGTTAAAACACATGACTTGCAAACATTTCACCAGATTCTGTAAACAGGAGTTTGATGGCAGGCGAAGCAGCTTTAATCTATAGGTGTATTGTATGCATGCTCTGTATGTCTTTGCTTCGTGATAATCCACTGTTCACCGAGAGCCCTCCTCCACAGTGTGTAACAGTGCACCTGACAAGCTTTGAGAAAATGAAGGCTCAACTTCAATGTACATCGCGCCATTCATTGACCGCAGAGATGAGATTGGAGGCTTTGAAAGCACACGGCTCTGAAGCACTACCTCGAAACAGGCTACCAGGCAATTGTTGCTATGCTACCGTAGAAAGCCCAGTCAAAGTGCAGTGTGGTGCTTGTTGAGGCTGAACTGCACCACAATGTTCCAAATACTTGTGAGGAGCGCTGTTTTCATTCAAACCAGACAAGGTACACAAGAAGGCAGGAAAATGTACGCTAGTGCTTTGGCTTTGTCCATCCCAACAAACAAATAAATAAAAACATAACATGCCAGACTGATGCATCACATTAATAATATCAACTATTGATTATTATACAGTATGTGGTGTAGTACAGCTAAAGGATGGTAAATGTATGAAATGTATAACCTCAACCTGGCACGAATGACACCATATAAACATGGTCCTAAAAATAATCGACATTCAGATTCAGAATTTATTACGTGGTTTCATGCCTGATTGTTCAGGTCTGATGTTGGATTGCTCACAGCGATGTGCCAGTGTTCCAAGATAATGAACATGCCTTTATTGATCATAAATAAGAAAGTCATGGCCCTTGAACAAAATCAGGGAAAAAGTGAAACATATTTTTAAAAGATCAATAATGATGGCATGTTGTGTTTGTCCTCGGGGGCCCTGCATAATATTAACCAGACCAAGCAAAGGTCAGATAAGACACACTTTGTATTATTCTGCAATTACATGAAACACAGTGCACAGCCAACCAGCAGATTAACACAGAGTCTATCTGTTTAGCCCTAGAAGTGAGGAAACAAAAGGTTCGCCACCCTGCAGGCAGTACACAACTAACTGACCTGAAACACTCGTCTGTCCTCTACACCAGAGAAGTGCACATCTCAAACGGTCAGATGGCTTGCCAGCTCCAAAATTAGCATGGGTGAGGTGCAACACTTGATGCTAAATAGCTATTGATGGAGGACAAACACTAATACGAATCTGTAATTCTGCCCCTTACCTCATCCATGTCCCTTTGCAACTCTCAGTGCATTTCATTTATGAAACACTTGGGGTGTTGCATATTTAACCAGACCCGTGAGACCTTTTATTGATAGAAGCAAAATAATTAATTAAGTGTTTGTAAAGGTCTGGCGTGAGGTTAATCTTCTCAATGGTTTATCGATATCAAAACAGCATGTCTGTGACACATATGTCGTCCAGCAAAGTCTGTAGTCAGTAACAACATCACCTCTCTCTCCCTCTTGAGAGTCAGTGGATGTAAATGTGCTTGTTTGTCTCTGCATGTGTGAGTAGGTACATGTTGTCTGCATATGTATCATGTCATATTTCCCTCTTCATTTTTATACTCCATGTATCATTTATATTACACTGTCTTTCAGCTGGATGGATTTCAGCCTGCCATTGATTTATCTTTTATCAGACGTGGACTTACTGTTTCTCCCAGTAAGAATGGCTTAAAGACGAGGTACAGGCTTCATTTGGTCATTCTTGTATTCCTCTGCCAAAAGGGTAACTCTTGTAGGGCTCTTATTTGCATTCAAAGCATCCCCATTTCAGTTTTCCTCAAAATTCAAATGTCAAAGCCTGATGCAACAGTCTTCAGCTGTCTGGTTAACACAGAAACAATGAATGTCAACGCCAAAACAGACAGGGATTCACCACTATACACCTAAAACATGTAGCATTTCATAAATAGGAGCATTTTGTCAAAAATAGCACTGTAGCTTTCCTTCTTCTTTTCCTATCTGTATTCTACGAGGGATTTCTACACGGAACTCCTGCGAGAAAGGGTTAATGAATTCCTCACACAGACAGATATTGCCATGGAAACAGCTGCGTGACTGCTTGCAGCTTGTATACACACAGGAGGAAAAAAAAAAAAACAATGGTGCCAAAGGTATTTTAAAATTCAGCGAACAGAGGCTTTCCAGTGCACATAGCTGCATTTAAGATTTCTTTTGCTTTTTTTTTTTTTAACAAGCCCAGAACCACAAAGAGTGAGGAGTAGCCACCTTCCTCACCCCTGGACTTCCTCCCTCCTTCTCTCTCCCTCTCTCTCTCTCTCACTTCATCTTTGCAATTCAAAGGAATGTGATTGGCATTGGAGATGCATTTGAAACAGCCATGGAGTTAATGCATTCAAAAATATGAGGTCTGGATGTGGTAGATGGGAAATAATACTCTGCTCTGTCATTTCCTTTGCAATAACAAAGCACACACACACAGACAGCCACTAAAACACACATATGCATGCACACACACACACACACACACACACACACACACACGCTCCAACACAATTCCAGTGGAGAATAATTAATTCACAATATGAAACAGACCTGAGGCAGTGTGCCTCGCGGTTGAGCTGAAAAGGAAGAAATAGATTGAGGGCCGTGATGCTTCTTACGCTCTCAAAATACAAAAAAGTACAAATACACAAATCCACGCATGGCTGCACACACACATACACATACACTGAGCACATGTACATGCAATAATTATTTGTCCCTTAAGGTTTTACAATCCGGCCCATGTTTTCAAAATAGGTGGAACAGTACTGTATGTGCTGCTGGGATAACCTAATCCATCTCAGCACAAAAACATGTTCTTTTAGTGCCATTAGCCATCCTCCCAATAGTCAATAGTCTCTTGCACTGCCCAAATGGACTTTTATGCTTGAGTCTGCAAATATGACTCTATAAGTTGGTTTCTGCAGCATTCAGCGCTGGCACTCAGTTGCTGAAGCAAAAAAACTGTGTTTAGATTCATAAATATTTTGAGATGCATTGAAAAGCTTTTAAGTCCATAGAGGGGAAGTGTAGGTGCAGAAGGAACAGAGCATGGAGTGTTTGGTAAACAAACAAACAAGCAAACAGAAAAAAAAAATAAACAGGAACAAGCAGAAATGTTAAAACACAGATAAGTCTTGTTTGCAGCTTGAAGAAATCTACATGGCTTCCTGTGCATTTTGGACTAAAAGGTTCTCATTCACTTGAGGTTGTTTTTTTTTTCTCTCCCCCTCCAATCAGAAACAAGAGCAGGAAATTCTCCCAGGAACTGAACCACATTCCATCAGCATGTGTCCTGTCCATTAAGCTGGATGTTGAGTGTGTAGTATGCTCCATTTTTTTCAGATACATGCACTATATTATATGGGAGCAACAAAATCCTTCATGCTTTACATTAAAAGCAATACGGCTCTGAAATGTAGCGCAGTTGTAAAAAAAAAAATAGTTTGGCTTGAAACAATCTTCAATAATCTGTTTACATTAAGATTTTCATTTTCATTCTTGATTATTTTGAGTTATTTTGTCGTGTAAAAAAACAAAATTTGCCAAAAACAGTCTGTGATATTGCTTTTCATTTAAAATAACACTGCAGCAAAATCAACCATGTGAATACAATCACATTAAATGCTCACATTCACTGCCAAAAATGAATTAAAGCTATTTTCAGAAATCAACAAACATCAGCTGTAATTAGTCAGGAAATGTCACAGGTTGGGGCTCACAGGGGATCAGTCGATTCATAATTTGAGTTCAGACCAGTGCAACAGTTTTTGAGTCCCATTCATCCAGGTTAATTAAAAAGAGATGGACTTCAGCAATCCCCTCATCGCACAGCAGGACGAAATGTGGTCAAGTGTAATTACACAGCTGTAAGCAGATCATAATTGGATAATAATTTTTTAGTAATTCCTTTTGGGATCCAATCCCCCAATGGGAATTGTTAATTGATGAGATAGCTCACAGCTGCCAGAAGTTACAGGATGAGGTGACTATCATAGCTTATCACACAGGCAGAGAAGTAAGTCATAAAGCAAATTAGTGGGAGGCTCTGCGACTTTGTCAGGCAGGTACGTGAAGAGATATTATCTTATTTGCCTAATGAGCCATGGATGGACACCATCATTTTTTATAGCTATACACATTACACGCCAGGATTTTACAGTCACATGTGGGCAAGACATTAAAGGCGCATTTCTTGTGCCTTTTCAGTCTAAAACTATAATGTTTCTAATTATCAAGCAAGATTTTTGACAAAATAGAATTTAAAGTTCCATGAACAAAATGCTGTGCCTCTAATAAACTCAGTGCAGTGTATAACAGAACACATCAGCCGCACTCTGCATACTGGAATGCTACATGGCTTCACAGGAAATCACAAAAATGCCCCAAATTTAAGGGCGCATATTAGGTTTTCTAAGGGTACAAAGTTAATTCAAGGACATACAGTTTGATTTTCGATAAATATTCTTGTTTGCCCACTTTTGCTGAGAGTTTAATGAGTGATTCCACTTGCATGCTTGTACAGTAAATATGAAGCCAGTGGCAGCACCTGGCCTTGTCTGAAGGTAACAAAATCCAACTACCAGCATTTCTAAGTCTCACAATGAATATTTGTTATATCTGACATCCTTAAGTCTTTTGTGATAAGCTAAGCTAACTAGCTACTGCAGACAGACATGACAGTTGCATGGCATTTTTTAAGTGTAAGCCTTAGCAAGAAAATCAAGTGTATTGTCCAAAAATGTCAAACTGTTTCTTTAATAAAATGTGTTTTGATTATGGCTTTTTTGTTCAATATCTCAATGAAAATACACGTGACAGACTCACATGCAGAGATTCTTTATTGATCTTCATTTAAAAGAAGTTCATGATCTCGTCACATTCAACCTTGAAACAGCTGCTATGTTTTAAAGCATTTGGTGCCACCAGACAGACACAAAAAGTCTTATATTAGGGACTCGTAGGTTTACTCAGCTTTAGAGGATGCTATGGCTTGTCTCAGACAACAGTTTCAGCAGGCAGGAGGTTCTCGTCGATGTCATCAGGTCACAAGTCTCCATCACCCTTACCTCGAGAATAAGGACTACTGGCTGCTGTGACTGACATAAAGCCACATTTTCAGAATTCCTAATTATTTCTGAGACATTTAAGCCTCCTGGGAGTGGAGCTGCGAAAAAATAGGATCACAATTAAGTAATGTGACACAAAACAGGAATACAAGATGCTGTTTTTAGTTTGAGAACATAATGTTCTGCAGTTTTCAGTTACGTGCTCACTGCCCTCCATCTTGAAGCAGTTGGAAATCTAAGTAAGCAGCATGGAGGAAATGTCTTGAGATACCAATGAACAGGAAGCCAAAATAGAAAGAAAATCTCAGAACCTTGTGAGTTGTGTTGATTCCTTTCTATTGATCAATAATCCTATCAACCTACTGCAGATATATTATGATCATTTTGTTCGACGAGGCGGTAAAATCTTACTTATTACCCCTTTACAGTAATGTGGAGCCGTTATTTATTGGGGACATTATTTAGCCTGATATTCGCTTTTGAATCAGCTCCACTTGTATGCTGACCTTGAGCCTCTGTGTTTCTGCCACACTCCTGACATTACAAATAGCTGGACACAATCTTGAAATTTAAACAAATTTTACATTTTGACAAAAATAAATCCCAAAATTAATAAAGCAGGACAAATTCAAATAAGACGGTCCCTATATTTACAACCTATGTCATGGTTGTGTCATGGCACAGCTGCATGCTGACCTTCAAACCCTAAACCCAAACAGTCAATCACAGCCAATCTGTCAACATGTCCACTTCTCTTGACACACCTTCCAGTTTCTGTCAAAATGCCCATGTTTCAGGGCAGCAGCTAGTTGTACGTCCACACTGAGGAAAACACAGCTGCAGTGCTGCACAGAGGTTCTGTATGAAATAAATCCTTGCTTGTAACTCCTCTCCTGTGATTAAACAACAGGCACACACCACACAAATGTTAATCTTAGGACCTACATGCCTAAATATCTCATCTCAGGGTCCTAAAAATTTGACTTATCATGTTGTTTCAGTTCAGTTCCAGGCTTCAATTTATTTATTTATTAGTCACATCTGAATCTACAGTACAACCTCTGCCTTCATATGCTCTCATGTAGCCTGGCAGGCTGCCCCTCCACAGATGGCAAGAAGATGCCATCATTTTCCCTTCTCAGTTACAAATATTCCTGTTTTTCCTGACTTTGCCAGCAAGCTAAATCCATCCTTGTTTACTCCCAAGAAAGCACTTAAGCCCTTCCTTGGCTACGATTTTGATGAGATGGAGACTCTGGAGCCCCCTATAGAAAACATGCAGGCTAACTATTTGGCCCCCCAAGGCCAACCGTCTGGTAGCAGGCAAACCCACGCTTCAGAGGAATGCTTTTGTGGCTCCTCAGCCACTCAGTTGGACAGATAAATTACTGTGCCCACACACTCTGAGTCTGAACAATGATCTTAGCCGCTGCACTCCAGATTTGCTATTGTAAGTTATTAGACTGGCTGACCTGTAACAAAGGTCAGTGACAGAAGAGGAACACCAAGCACTGGATAGCCTCTGTAATCCAGAACCTGTTCAGTCTGATATTTTTTTAATGTGTGAAGGACTCACGGGGACATCAGTGGTCTACTTCTGAAGATGGCTGACAGTCACCATCATCATATCTTGTGAAGCACAGGTGAGTCAAGAGCACTATTCATCCAGGTCATGGACGAGGTCAGAAACAAATATGGTAGCCCGAGGGCACCTTGGTCACGCTGACTGTTAAATGAATTACTATCAAAACCTAGTTGACTATCGTAAGCTGTCCCAGCAGGACAGGATTTGCAAGAAGAAGAATCAGCTTTTATTGGCAGCATATATAATTTTTACATACACACACTGAATTCTTCCTCTGCATTTGACCCATCCTTAGTTGAACACACATGTAACACCTGGCAAATTACATGCAGTGAAACACACACAGGAGCAGTGGGCAGCATCAAGCGCCCAAGGAGCAAATTGGGGGTTAAGTGCCTTGCTCAAGGGCACAGCCGGCTAAGTGGAGAGGGGAGCATTTGTCACATTAATCACTCCACCACACCCAAATTTTTTCTGCCCGTCCGGTGGGGGAATCAAACCAGTGACCCTCCCATCACAAGTCGCTTCTCCAACCTCTAGAGCACAGCTGCTCCCTCGTTTGAGAAGCCTGAATACAACAAGTATGGATTCATAATTGAGCCTCATTACAGAAATGCCACAGAAAACAGCCCTTACAAGCATTAAACAAAATAACTGCTGTCAAATTTCAAATGTAAACCCAACCAACCCATAACACCAAACAGGACAACTGGTCACTAAATCACTACCTGATCAATAAATTGCTCAGTCATTAATCACCAGTCAATACAACTTGATAATTAGCCTAAATGAAATCACCAGGAAAAAAAAAACATTTCTGGGGAGTCAAAAGGTTGAGTCAAAAGTCTTTTCAGTCAAACAGCTTCAAATTGAAGACCACACAACAGAGAAATCATCATGACACCACTGGAATCAGGTGGGACGAGGGGCCTTTTAGGGATACGAGCCCGGGCACATCATTTCATAATCTGTCTATGGATATAAACTGCACCATTTATCAGCAAGTACCATTGCTGATGTCCTGGATGCCACCAGGCACCACTTAAATCACACAGGCAGTAGACCACTGTGATGTACTACAATGTGCTGCATCTCTCTCATATTTCAGCCATGTGGTCCCATCAGCAGAAGGAAAGGCACGGGTGTCACCTTCAAAGAGGAAATCCCCCCTGCTGTAGAAACGGGGGATCAGAATAGTTTTCCTGGCAGAAATACAGAACTGATTTTTACAACAAATATAGTTAGTGCCAAAACTATTTTGTTTTTGTTTGGTTCTATTTTTGAATCAATATATTCAAATACAAAAACAAATTTAGAGAGGCTCAGTTCTTTTGGTATGACATGTAATGATGACACCAGACACCAGATGACACACTGCGGTCACTGTGACTACAGTGGTATAGTGGCTATGGGACTAGAGCATAATCCAAATGAATTATTTGGAAGAATCTCACTGTGTCTCTTGTTTTAACACATCTTCACAAAGAGGGTTCTGTTACCTGGCCACCACATTTAATCAAGTGCTGGCATCAGATGCAGCAGACCACAAATGAACAAGCAAGCAAGGACACAGGACGCAGAGAGAGGACTGCAACCCTGACTTGTCTGTGTAAAATAGAAAAATGGCAGTGCCTGTTTGTCCACTTCAAAAACACGGTCACTCTTTCATCCATTCCCCAGACTAGTCTGTGCATACACACTCATTACATATCCAGTCACTGTACACAAAAACCTCAACACTCATCAGTAACTGTTAGTCTTTAAATCCTAGTCAATTTTCTTTCCAAAATGCAAAAATGAGGTAAGATAAGTACAGACACCTCACGCACACGAGGGTTATAGGTTCACTGTCTGTGAAGATTCTCATTTATTCAGGTCATGGTTGTCCATGCAGGGTTGAGAAAAGGCAAGTGGACTTGGCCATAGATTCTTGAAGATGTTCCACCTCTTCCCCAAAACTGAATAATAATAGAATAAACTCTTTGATGAGAGGTGAAACTTCTTCAGGATTCTGTGATCAAGTCTTGTCTTTGTCATTCACTTGTCTTTGCTCAACTCTATATGGTTAAGGGTTTGTTGTTCTGTGCAGAAATGTAGTTTCACACATGACCCATAAACATAACTTCCTTGCTACTGAGGAGATGATGTATCAGAGTAAACCTGAACGTTGAAGTTTAAAGATGCAATCAAAAAGATACGTGTTATGAGGCTACATTTCACTCTTTAAAAAGACAGTAGAGTCTGCAGCCATGTTTGCAGCTCTGAAATGGTGTACTTAGACACAGCAGTGCATTGAGATAAAAACTAGCATGGCAACATTCTCACAATGACTAAAATAAAATGCTACAGCTTAGCAGGTATAATGTTTACTACACAATATATCTATATACTATATATATATCATAGCATGCTAACATTTGCTAATTAGAATTAAACAGAGCACAGCTGAGATTGATGAGAAAATCATCAGTTTGGTAGGTATTATCCAGGGTATTGGACAAACTGAAACTGTGATTCGACTGTGTAGAAGAAAAATCAGGGAGCACCAGTTTTTAGAATTTATCCTTTGAATGCCTGAAAATCGATTCACTATACAGTGCCTGTTGTTGTTTATTTGACATTGCTCATATAAGCAGTGTGACTGGATGGCGTCCATACAATTCAGATCACTGAACAAGCCAAACCACTAAAGCACATCATCTGGTTCATCAAATCACAATCCAAGTATCCAGATCCACCACTTAATCTATCTTGGCACAATTGGATTATAGAAATTGCAGTGAAACAACTGAGGCCAGCACTGCTTACCCATTTGATACTATGCTAAGTATGCCAAGAGCTCTCATGGTTGACACCAACATATGCATAGTCATAGTGGCATGTTGCCACTTTCAGTTCATTTGTTGACACTTTTTATAGATTTCTTGCTGTCTTCCCTCTTTGTCTGTCTGCATAGATAATGAATGGGATGTTGTCACTTTGTAGCCATTGCCCTTGCTAAACTAAATAGGTATTACTTTGAAACTGCCACCTTCTGCAAGCCAAAAAACAATGTGTGTAACCACAGAGTTCATATTTTTTCATTACGTCTGAGAGTTTCTTATTTTGTAGTACAAGTTTATATAATTAAATATGCTTTACTGATATACATCAATCTGCTTTCACAGTAATATTTTGACTACATCAAATTGTGACCTGCTGAAAAACATTTCTTATTGAGGACTCCTATTACATTTGAGGTTAAGTGAAGCATTGTATGTTCTTTACAATATGTAACAGAAACTACAAAATGACCTGAGGTCAACTTCATTTTAGTCTCAAGCAATCAGCAACCACTGTGCTTTTCATGCCTCATCAGCCTCACTGATTGTGATGAGATCAATACATCGCTACAGTGGGTGAGAAAGAGACCACATGTTAAACATGTCTGTTCTTTTCTTTAAGAAATGCACTGTAATGTAATGTACTGTAATGTTAACAATCACAACAGTGTACATATTAAGAATTAGATTCATTAACAATCAATATAAGGATTTGGGATCTACTGATCAATTATATGAACTAATTTTAAACATGATGTCAGACTTACTGTAGCAGAGGCTTTCATTCAAATAAATTAATTTTTCAGTTCAATTCAATTTATTTATATAGCACTAAATCACAACAAAAGTTGTTTCATGCCAATTTCATATCAGAGCAGGTCTAGATGAAACTGTTTAATTTAATTTTGGTATAGAGAGACCCAACAAAACCCCCAAGAGCAAGCACTTGGCCGCAGTGGCAAGGAAAAACTTCCTTTTAAAAGGCAGAGACCTTGGAGCAGACACCAGCTCTAGGTGGGTGGTCATCTGCCTTGACCGGATGGGTTTGGAGAGAGAGGAAGGGGGGTGCACAGACAGTGCCCTGTCTTGTTGGCCCTCAGCTGCATTACATAATGAATGAAACCTTCCAAATTAAATTCATTTAAATTAAAATCCATAACATACTAATTTCTAATACTGTATATGGTCTGTTATTGTCATAGCATACTTATACATAGTAACAGAACTAAACAACACAGATGTGTTAGAGTGTTAGATGTCACCAGCAGTTCTTCTATTTTCTTTGTACATTGCACTGTGGGCCGTGGTACCCATTGATGAGACACTCAAAAATCAACATTTTATTTTTTATGTTATATTATTTTTCATTTTGTCACATTTCATACTGAACACACTATATACAGATATAAACTGTACAGCTTTACATCAGTGATGTATTCCCAATGCAACAGGGAGTCATTGTGTATTGAAGTGCTGTTCATGTTAACCAAGTGTTGTTTCATGCTTTATACGTTGTGCATAGACACAAAAGGGTGGCTTGTGCATCCCTGTGAGACGTTTAGAGTACATGAGAAAGTGACATCAGTATCTGACCACCAGGGATAACGATGTGTTGCCATGACTTTGGATGGAAACGTTACATTGGATGATTTTTATCAATAAAACCCTTTCTTATGAAACATTTTAAAATATGATCAGTTATTCAGATTTTCTAGCACAATTAATATCAATATTTGTCTTCTTTAGCATGAATTTAATCATTGTGGCTTGGCCAAGCTAGAATGTCCATCTTCATACAGTCACACGCAGTCACAGCAAGAAGCACCCAAGAACCTTGATTAATACATTTCGAAAAGCATCACCGCAGGGGAACAAATGCATCTATGTTCCCATCTCTGGAATATATTTTGTTAAATATCTGACATCTGACTAATCTTCCTTGAAGCACCTATTTTTCGTACAATTGTGTAGACTTTGTTCTGGCCTTAGTGATCAAAATCACACAGACTCCCTACAGGAACAGCTGCGGAGTCCACTCTAGGGGAAAGGAAGTGTGTGTGTGTGTGTGTCTGTCTCTGTATATGTGTTTGTGTGTGTCTCTCTGTGTCTGTGTGCGTGTGTTGGTTTGTGTGGTGGGATTCAGCCAAGGGACCTGAGCCATCTCAAAGCAGCTGCGCTACTCTTTTAGAGAGGCGCCCTCACATAGATGGAAATGAATTAATCAGGTTAAGGCATCTCATACTGTATTAGTTTGATATGTACAACAATGACAACGCTCATTTAGACTCAGTTATAAATGCATAAAATGAAAAAAATCATAGAAGTTGTATACATGTAACAAGCATTTGATTCAGTCAGCTATTAAATGATTTATGCCACAATTAAACATACTTTAAGCATATACTATAATCACAGACAATGTTGCAAATAAGTACATGACTGACTGACTTGTTTTCTCTCTCTCTCTCACTCTTTGTGTCTGTGTGTGTGAGTGTGTGCGCGCACGCGTGTGTGTGTGTGTGTGTGTGTGTGTGTCTGAGATGGTCAGTGTTGAATTAAGCGCACTTGAAGCCTGATTATGCATTCTTCTGTAATGCAGCCTTCAGTGGCCACTAATTTAGAAACAGAATCTTCCCCAGGGCTTCTTTCTGCTTTACTTGGTATATATGGATTCCCATATAGATGATTCACCTCATATTCCAAAGGCAAGGGGCTGTGAACTCACAGGCAGGTCCTACTGGGTCAGGGTTTGGACCTCCATATTTCTCCTGGCAGGCCATGCTTTCACACTAAACCAACCCAGAAAACAATGGTGATTACTGCAGGCAAGTCAAGCCCTTCTCTTGTGGTGTCAAATCAAATGTAAACTAATCTGTCAACCTAAATGTGCACAGCTCAGTATTCTGCATGTCTAAGAGACCCAAGGGAAGAAACTCATATACTGTACAGTATCAAGCAAAGACAAGACCAGAGCCAACTAAAGGCCCTGGAAAGCAAATGGATTGTACAGCGTGAGAGAGTAGAGAGACAGAGGTTTAATGTGCTCCTGGTTGTGATTTTGATCATTTCAGTCAACTAAACTGAATATTGTGATTTGACAACGGTGTCCATGTCTAAATGATAAATGTGTATGACACTGCAGCAGTTCTCTATGTATTACTAGTCATGACACAATAACAGTATTGTGAAGACTATATTCCAATCAAGACGTTGCATTTTGACACTTATATGGCCTACTTTTTGAAATATATTTTAAGACATGTGAAGTATGGATTGCATCACCTGTCCCTCGGGTATCCTCTGGTTATTTGTGTGTGAAGATGCAGCGTAGGTGTGTGAAATGTGGCACATTTGTGCCTCCTGATCTCATCTGACAGAGTTGAGAAAAAAATGATGGTGACAAAACAGTGCTGATTTGCGCAGATGTGGACTGTCCTAAGGGAGTCTTTTTGCGCACACGCTTCATTGATTTCCCAACTGAGGGTAACTGTGGATCCAGGGGTCACACCCCAGTGCCCTTGCACAGATATTCACCCTTTTAGGGGAAAAGGATGTTCACAGTGAACAGGCAACAAAGTGTAATATCACATTGTCCACACATGTCACCACTCATGTCTAATGGCCCCCTGTATCGGTGAATGAACAGCCTTAAAGTTGAGAAGGAAATTCCAGAACCAGATAGTTCAGACAGACAGATGTGATCCCAGTGATGTGAACCCTTGACATCCTGTGACACTTCTAGTGGTCCAGTAAAGCCCAGTAGCTTTTCTTTCCTAGTAAAGCACATCAGGAGCCACTACATCGTTCATCCCACAGAATAACAGAATAACTTTATTGTCATCGTAAGCAGAGCAAACAGCAAAACTGGGAGAGCAGCTCTGCAAGGTGCTTAGGAGCAAACATAAAAACACAGGTCATGAAAACTACAACTAATAAATATGTATAAAACATACCCTGAGTATAATAAATAATTAGCAGCCAATTAGTAATTAGCATTGAGCATCAAAGTTTAAAGTGTGAGAAGAATAGCAGCATAGTGGCATATAACTCAGAGTCAGCATGAATTGTTATTAATTAATTTGAAGTCTCACTTCTTCCTGAAGTCCAGAATCAGTTCTTTGATCTTTGTTGCTTTCAGAGAGAGGTTATTCTCCACACACTGCACTTACAATCTCTGTACCTCATCTCTGTGCACTGACTCATCTCCTCCCAAGAAGAGGCCTACAACAGTTGTGTTGTCTGCAAATTTTCTGATGTTTGATGAGTGGGTGGGTCCGCAGTCATGGGTTTACAGTGAGTAAAGAAGCAGACTCAGCACACAGCCTTGAGGAGCTCCTGGAGTGAGTGCAACCAGTCCGTAGCTGTTGAAGTCAGTGGAGGATGGCTTTCTGGGCAAAGGAATGATAGTGGCCATCTTTAAGCAGGAAGGGATGATGGCTTGTGACAGGGAGGTGTTGAAGATCCTGGTAAGGACTCCAACGACCTGATTAGCACTCTTTCAGGTCCAGTCCAGCTTCCTTGGATTTACTGATTGCTGCTCAGATCTCACACCCTGTTTTGCAGTGTGAGTGTATGAGTGTTGGAGGCACTGGGTGGCAGTGATACTGGAGCAGGCCTGCTAACCTCAAAACGGGCAAAGAAGCGGTTTAGCTCGTCCGCCAGTGAGGCTTCAGCTTTCACAGTGCTGTTGCTGCTACCTTTGTAGTTGGTTATGTGACGTGCAATTCTCTCTGCACATCGATCATGCCAAAACAATTGGGATAGCAAACAAGGCCATGGAATAAAAAGGAAGGAAACATATATTTTTAAAGGCATTTGGAATTGATTTAAGTTGTCAATGCCAAAATATCAAGTACTATTCATTGGACCAGTAGTTTAATATCATGGTGTATTCCATCATTGTCATTTCTCTTTTCAAAATCATCATTCTGTTTGTCAAGTTGCTGAAAAGGCTTACAGAATAAAGTTGTATTTTCTCCATTCACCATATTGGTTTGTTCTTCAAATACTGTATGAGCAAAGAGAGAATTCCATAATCTGTTTGAAATAGATCTTCAATACATAATACAGTAGTTAATAAAGGTAGCAATTTCATAAACTTTTATTATAATTTATGCTTACAAGATTATTCGTTTGGATAAAACAGTAAACTGCTGACACGCCCTCATGTCCTGCCATTGTAAGGACTCTTGTACAATCAGAACCTGAAAGACAGGATTGATTTATGAATCTACCTCCTTCTGCCCAGGGGTATTGATAGACCACTGGTCACACTGCATCTCATTGCCAGTATTGATTGCGCTGTATTTCAGGGTAGGGGGCCTGTGACCTTAGACACTGTTGCGGATTGCCTGACTGTCACTCACTTCACATCAAGGGTCGCACGCAGCCCTCATACAACCCATAAGACCAGTCCTAAGACCTCGCCCACCACTATAAAGCTCTCTGTGTGATTATCAACTGTGTAATCTTTGGACTTGTGCTTTCTGTTCGGTTATATGTAAAAAGTTATAAATAGGAATTGATCTAAATGTATGTAATAATGAAGAGGACTAAACTGGAACTGCTGTGAGAGATTCACTTGGAGACAGAGCTGATGGAAAGAAAGCCCCATTTCAACTCCATATTGCAGTCTGTAGTCTCTCTTATCACATGTAAGCATGCCTATTTATAAATATAAATGTGTTTACATGTGTTGGTGTGTGTGCAGCAGGGTTCCATGTGTTTTTTATAATGAAACCTGCATGAAATATTACAGGTTTGCACTATTTGTGCCCCCATTTACATTTGTGTTGGCATGCGTAGGACAACTCTGGAAGTGTGACAGGTGATGCCTCCACCTGGCCCCGCTGGGTCCACCTGCTCCCTTGCTGGCAGGTGACACAGAGGGGGCTGACTGTTGCCATAGGGAACAGGCGGACCCGTGAAAAGGTTTTCTTTTAGGGGCAATCTGGAAGACCGTGGGTGAGCACTTAGTTCCTCAGGGCTACTGGCATCTGTCGGCCCTTGTGGACTGGCACAATAGGCAACACATAATTAACTTCATTATCTCACCTGGCATTGTTAGTCTGGGTGCTAGCATATTCTTTTATCCTTTAATACTGTGCAGGCTGTATTAAATAGGAGGGTGTGCATCAGTCTGCTGTTTGCCTCCATGGTATATTTCTGTCTCCTGCTTATGTTTCATTGGAGCGCCTCCTCAGAAGCCCCCACCCCCTTCATGTTGGTACCATTATAGCTCCTAAGACTGTCTGTACTTCTCTGTACTCTCTGTGTGTGTTTTTTGTGTACCTAACACCACCACAACACAGAAGCTTCCACTGACAGCATATCTTTGTGCTGTCTGGCCACGTGACTACAAGGAATCCTGCATGTGGAATTGAATGCATTTCCTGTTTTTCAAACACAGAGTGAGCCACAGTGGTTGAAAACATTTTGATGAAGCAGTGACTAATGGCTGAGAAATGACAGAATAATGCATGTACTGATTTGTTTGCACTGCCTTGGTGCACACAGACCAGACAGAAGTTGAGTTGGTGCAAAGTTTGCATCAAAAATACATCTCTAATTAGAAATTTGTTTTAAAATAAATACTACTACATTAATTATCAGAGGATCTTAAACAAAACTTTATTATATTTTATGGGACATATGGAGAAGAAAAAACATAATGAACTTAACACTGATGAAAGCCCTGCTGTTATCAAATCATAAACAAGGCCAGTAGTACAGTAGTGTTTCAAAAGAGGGTGCCATACTGCAGTTATTAACTGGGGAGGATGCCAGTAGATTTGCATTTCTCAGCAGGATCCAGTAAAAGAGGGGAGGTGGGGGGGGGGGATGTTGGGGAAACCCCCTTGAACCGAACAAAGCCCACAGAGATTTTCAGTCTCATGGAAGTGGGCCTCACAGTGGTAGCAAAACGAATGGCATCCAAACTGTGTCTCATGAGTGAGGCGTGGGTTAGTACAGAATTACTCTACAACAGCACGCCCATTGGTTAAGAGAGGAAAAGACAGCTCAATCCACTCCTGGGGGGAAGGGGGCTGGTGAGGAGTGGACAGCGTGGAGAGCTGGGGATCCAGAGGATGAGGCATGCATGGGAAAAAGACCTCCACAGAGCATGTGGAGAGAGTAATGTAATAAAAGACAGACCTGAACAAATGCTTCAATAAAATTAGGATAACACAAGTATATGACATGGAAGAAAAGGCTCTATTAGACAGTGAAAGCTTGCAATATAGTTGCCATGGAGATGAGCAAGTCTCCCAAGCCTCGTCATTTCTCTGACTCCTCCCGTGAATGCTGGGATAAAAATAGACATGGGCAGAGAACAAAGAGCTATTTAAAAAAAAAAAAGACAAGATGAGTGAAGAAGAAAGGTTGTGGAAAAATTGGGACATCTGTATAGAAATGCGTGTGTATGTATCTGTGTGTGTGTGTGTGTGTGTGTGTTTGACTGGTGAATAAAATGGTGTAAAGTGACAACGCAAACGTGCTTCTCTGTCAAATGGTGGCGCACAGTAAGTGACAGACTTAGCCTGCTTGTCTGGCCAAGGAAATCCCATCATTACCATGTGTCATTATCAAAGCAACTGAGGAACAGTGTGAGAGGCTGCTGGCTTTGTCTTTAGTGGCCATGACGACCACATGTACGCTGATAGGACATCTCTCATCTTCCTCCTTTTCGCTGTTTTCTTTTGCTCCTGTTATTATAATCACTATTAAATGGAGTGGTAACGTCACGTACACTGTGTCTGTTGTGAGACAAAAGATATCTGTAATATATTTTATAAATAATGCATACTTTATTTTTTATTACTTTTCAACAAAAAAATCTTTCTTTGTGCCTCAAAGCTCTTCATGCTGTATTAGATATGACATGTTCTGGTCTGTCGCCATGTGCCGCTTTTATCCTTTACCTTTACTTAGCAGGTTTTGGGTATGTAGTGTGTTCACAAGGCAGAAGTGACAAGATAAGGTACACTCAAAGCAGACAGTATGTTGACTAGAGTCCGGAGTGTGTTGCTGATGCACACTGTTCTCCCACAATGCAATGCACTAACAAAAGGGAAGAGCTTCTATTAACAGCTGCAAAGAAACAGACGTGAACTCATTTCTTACTGGGATGAAATGGTAAAGTATGTTGATATTTTTGTCTATCTACCATATGCTGTGTTGATTACCATGTTACATGTAGTCTACTGTAAAGAATTAGTACATATAGATGTGCAGGAAAAACTTCCAAGTTAAAACTGATCAAAGAGCAACACCACCCGAAGCCGTTTAACTTGCTGCAGTGATGTACAGGTGGACTCACGGACCCTGTGACATCACTGCTGGGTGTGGTCACAGGTGCGACACGGCAAACAGCACTGACACTGCAGTGACTGGAGGTGAAACACACATCCAGTCAGTCTTTACAATGGTACAGATACAGCAAAATGATTCTTTCAAGACTGCAGAAGTGATCCTCTGCGCTTTGTCATGTAAACTTGCTCATCTGCTTGGTATATCCAGGTTTACGTTGTGTTCAATAGTAAGCATCAAAACAGCAAACCCAAAATGAAAATATGTTTATTCTGTTGACTCAGGGGAGAAGACGGGCCCAGTGAGAGACTCAGAGAGTGGCAGCTGGCCTTAGCTAACAGGACAACTGCTAATGGGACACCCCATCTGGTGCTCCTGTTTTCCTGCCCACCGCCCATCCTAGTGCCAACCTCTGTGCTTCTGGAAAATGTCCTGAGCTCCCCTGCTGTCTGGCATCTCATCTCATTATCTACACCAACATCCACAATGCCCTAAACGTTTGACACTACAACTTCTAGTGCATGAAATGAAAAGGCAAATGATCAGATTTGTGTGTGTTTTGTAAAGTAAATTGCATAAAAGTCTGTTATATCATTTATTTGATTGTTTCCATTTTGAGAGATTTGATTCTTGATGCTTTTACTTACATTTTTCAGAATTTAATTTTTATTCTATTATTTTATCTACGTGCTAATTGTCTACTTTGCAGCCTGAAATTTTATAAGCAAACCAAAACATGAGATATGCTGCTGACGATAGGAAGTAGCTTCACCTGGACTATCGTGAAGTCGTTGCCTTCACTCATTTATAATTTAGCAGCAGAAAGAGTATTCATTTTTCAGAGAGAGTAGCTTTACTTTTGATCTTTAAGTAAATTTCTACCTTAATTCAGATACATTTTCAAATGCAGGACTTTTGCTTCTTGTGGCTTTTCTGTGTTTACATTTTTTATATTATAAACAACATCTGAAGTTGTCTTAAGTGAAGAAATCATTGTGATCATTTTATTGAGGGCGTTAATGCCCCCCTTGGCTTACTGTAAATTGCCTTTAGCAATATTTTGAAAGCTTCAATAAAAAAATACTTTCACCACAGTAAAAAATAAATAAATAATAATAATAAATAAGATAAATATTTTCCTTCTCAGTTGTGTTCCATCCATCCACTACCATGCACGGCTGTCATTCATTTGGGTCTCAAAATGACAAACAAGAGTTGTCTCAAGTGGTGATATGTTTTTTTTTAATTAAGAAGCAAGGAGCACTGTCCCCCTGGACCTTGTAAAGTGCAAAGCATCACTCTCCTCCACAGCATGTATAATATCCTCTCTCTCTTGTGCCGAATTTATAGCCGCCATCAGTCACTTGGCTGCTCACCTGACACCAGAGTTATAATGATTATCTTGATGCGAGTGGTCTCACACTTCTTCATTCCTTCATACTCCTGCGTGAACCAGCAACACATGGATCAAACCTGCCTTTGCAGCACCATCTGGTGACCACTGCTGTGATTCAGGAAGCTTTCTCATAGATAAATGAGGGAAAAGAAATTCAACCCCTGCTCATGTTTTTGCTCTCTCCTTGTAATACCACTCTGATCCTCTGGGTGGTGTCTCAATCCTGTGTCCTTTCTCCTCAGTCGTGGTCTTGGGGATTTCATTACCCGCACAGAGACAACAGACATGAGAAATCTGTCACTTTTCTGCTTCGTTCTTGACACGTTTCATCACTCCTTGGATGAATTCACCCTTGAAGGATCTGTGTTGGCACTCTGGTGGCCCCAGTTGTTATTTCACCCACAGCAGGTTCATTCTGGCACAACTGGAGACACGAGTGTGTACAGGTACAAGGAACTTGTCAAAAATCAACATGGAGTATCTGTCCTAATAATGTTAATGGTCTTTGGTTTTAATATGTGATACAAAAAGATGCTTAGTTATATTTCCGTCAATGATTCACCAAACATGCAAATATGTAAAAAACGACAGTCCTATTTTGTGCACAAAACATTGTCAACTGTCTACAGAAATCCCAAATTTCAGAAAACCTTAAATTCAAGCATTTTCTGTTTCAGTTCCCTGTTTGTCATCGTGTACAGAAAGCCACCAGCTGAGGCACTTATGAAGCCAACATGGCCTCTGACCTCTCTGAGAGGGAAAGGTGAGAACAGGCTGTGTTCTTAAGAGTATTTGTAATTTATGTAATTGTTACTGGAACATGCTGAAATTGTTTCACTGATTTTCTATACAATAGAGGACAATGAATTTTGTTCAAAGGACTTACATCAAATATTCTGTCTTGTGGATGTAAAGGCAAGTATGTAGACTGCACTGCAACACATTCTGCACATTTGATTATTAAAGATCCTGAAAACCCATTTTCCAACACAGCTTTGTACAATGAGCAATGATCTAGTGATGAAGTACCTGAACATATTTTCTGCCAAAGATTTGGGGTTTTTTGGGTCAAAATGTGATGACAGCATGCTCTAATGAAGAAGATTAGCTGAAGTTTCAGTCATTAAACTCTTCATAAATATCTGAGATATCTGAAATATTCCTGAGAGTGATAATTTTCCAAACATTAACACAAACTTTTACTTACTTACTTATAGATACAAGTTGAAACAGCAAAGCATGTGTCCATCATCACATTAGTTGAATCTGTGTGTTAATTATGTGTTGGAACAAAAAGCATTAAATCTCATGTAAAGAGATTTTATTTGTGGCACAGTATGAGCAGCTGATGACTAAATCTGTCTTTTATGTGAGTCGGCAATCATTTGTGGGTAAAGTTTGAAAGACTTGAGCAGTGTGAGAGATCAAGTTAACTGATCATCGTAAATGTAGAGCGCCGCAATTATTATTAGATCACAGAAAGTTAGGTGTAGCACTTTGTTCACCCAATGAGCTGTAGCAGGTATGTTCTGATCCTCAGCATGTCGAGGCTTTGCCAGAATCCTTTATATCAGAAACAACGTCATCTGTTTCATTTTTATTTTCAGCAAGATAAAATTAGCAAGATAAAAGTACCCTAAAAATAAAGTTAAAAAAAAAAAGAAAAAAGGTTATGGCTTTTTTTTATACCAAGAAACAAACCTTCATCCTGTTCTCAGATGTCCCATTCTAGAGGACACATCAGGATTGATGCGTCAAAGAATTCAGTTCTAGTTTTAGGTTATGATGCAGCAAATTAATAAAATTAAAAAACATAAAACATAACTTATACTTTAATAAGGAAACTGCACCAATACAACGACGGAAAAACAATCCATTACAAGTAAAAGTCCTGTATTTAATTTGCTATTTCAGTAAAGCTACAATACTGTAAAAATGGGCTATACAAATAAAGTCTTGCTTTGTCTTATCTTGAGAAAAGTTTCAAAAGTAAACATGCTAGTTCTGCAGAAAACCAATACTGATTTATTTTTACATTATTAGGCTATCATGTGTAAGAGGAGGGCAACGACCATGAGTGCATTCTGCCAAACTGAGAGAACAAGAAAGTCCTTGGCCACGCTTGGCCATTTTTGACTTTGCTTTAGAAACAGGAACCTATTTAAGTGGCTCATGCCTGCATAGTACATGCACACTTTGTGTAACCCATATGAACATTCACAGCTGAATACTCAAAACAAAACTCAGGCTCTTGAAAAGTATGTTTCAGTATGCAAGTATCAGTATGAAATATGAGACATCATGTGGATGAAAGACTACTTGATTTCTTTACTTTCTTGCTGCCATCTGTTGCCTAATTCTTAGGGAATTTATCATACTGCATAGGAAAAAATACTTTATTTGACCTATTTGACCACCTGGGAATGAGACTCAACAATAAACAATAGTGGCTTGGACTGAGCCACCAACCCAAAGCGTCTGTATTTGATGATCAGGGAGTGAGACTCAACAATAAACTGCCTTTGTCCTGAATCGCTCAAACCACCCGACATTTGAGCTCTTGAATTGCAAATGCATTTGATGAACCCGAATCCAAAAAAATGACGTGCAATTCCAACTCGACACATAAATATGTAAGTGTAGAGAAATGATGCAAAGAACAAACACACCTGCCTTAATCTGTTGGAGAGTAGAATTATTCTGAGGATCTTCAATCTGAGAAATCCCTTTGTGTGCGATGTGATTCACTCTAGACTCTTCTTTTGTGCAGTGACTGGAGAGAGCAATGAGACAATGAAACCTCTGATTTGAATGGTGATGGTGATGCATGGTTGTAGTGAGCTGGCTTCAGGCAAAATAAATATGAGCTGCAAACTATTCTCCATTTTGCAGAGACCTCCTGGGTCATGGTTAACGAGCCCTTGCGGTTGGGACATTTGCAGTTGCATATTTAAGAAGTCTGTCATTTAAACTGTGGTTCTTTAGGCTGCGACAGTAACACACATTATTCGTTCTAGTCTCCAGCTAACTGTCTGTACGACTGATTGTGAAAGCAAAAAAAAAAAAAAAGTTGCCTCATTACCGCTCACAGAATTGAATTTCATGGTGAAGAGCTAAACAAAAATACGGCTTCAATATGGCCAGATTCACGACAGCCCGCCTCATCACAGAGAAGGCAACTATTCACACAACATCTCCCACAGCTTACACTGCAAAAAGCCACCTCATAGCTTCTCTCATCACTCTAATTTCCCTGGGGCCTTTATGTATGAGGTTTTTACAGAAGGGTACAAGCTCCACACATACCGCACACCCATCCAAACACTTCTGCTGCCATCGTTCGCTTCCTCACATTTCTGCAGTATGTCTGTGATAAAAGCCTGTCCTTTTCTATCATTTGGTATTCCCAGCTGCAGCCTCAGTTTGTCATATTGGTTATGATGGCAAGTCACTCGAAGTGCACTTTGTGCTTGCTCTCTTTACGAAGGACACAGACCATTTAAAATCAGCACATAAACCTGTCATTCTCTCTTGAGACCTGTTCTTGGTAGGCAGATGCATTATTTGTGGCACTTGGGTGGTCCTTCATATTTTGTCCTGTTGGACTGCATATGGCACTCTAATCAGCTAAAGGGGTAAGTGATTTACATTCACTGTCAGTTCTCCCCTCCTGTATCACCATTCCAGACATGGCCAAGGTCACTTTGTGCCCGAATCCAACAGAGACTCTGTCCAGTCTTTCCCATGAAGCATCGGCTGTTAACAGTGACAACACCTCTGTTTTGCCCTTTGTCCCTAAAGAAGAAAAAAGACTCCATGTCATCTGTGTACATGATGTGCATAGCATCTGTGTACATGTCATAGCAGGGACTCAGTCTACATATGAAACCAGCCCTTTGTCTACAGTTCTCTAAAAGAAAGGCCGTTTAAAAGCATTTTTACATTGTTCGGATTTTAAACTTTTACAAATGTGACCACTGTGATAAGAAATATTAGTTGAAGTTGCTGCTACAACTGAAGAATATCTTCTGCTAAACAGAAGCCATGAGAAAGATATGCTGACATATAGATTATATGTCATCGATGTGAGGATTAAAGATTGCCTCGATGCAACATGTCAGCTCTGTAGTGTTACACCTTCATTTGGACTTATATTAGCATAATGCACGATAGACAGTCTCACAAAAATAAAGACTGATTTGTTTTATGTATAAAAAGTTAGCCAGCCCACCTCAAGGCAACCTCTGCACTAAGGGACACGTTTCCATGGTAACAATCAATGATACCTGCTGACCAGTGATACCAAATGACAAAATAAAAGTGGAAAACATGATTTATATTTTGGGATTTGCTAACAATGTTGTGGAGTGCGCAGAGAGAAGGGAGTCTGTAGAGACAACAGTTGATTTCATTCGTCCAGGGAAAGTGACTGAGTGACAGTAAAATGTCTTTTTATCTGCTGAATGCTTTCAGGAGGCAACACTTTGTGCGTGGCTGAATGCAACCTAACCGTCTGAAGCAGCTACTTGGTCAGTCACCTTTGTTGTAGTTTGAAAAATTACCCAGAATACAGGGCAAATTAGCTCTACTTAAGAAATCTTTGACAGCCTTGTGCAGAGGATGAATTTAGACATCTGACTGAAGTCTGAGTCCATTTGACATCATTTCAATTACATTGTCACATACTTTAGAGCTGAACTCCAGAGCTGAACTTCTAAATTAATATCCTGTGTGGAATCCTTTTATGATGTGAGAAATGATTTCCCTCATTTTTTGGGGCACAAAGCATGTGTGTCAAGTCACTGTGCTCATCTCCAGGTAGATGTGATGTCCCTCAGCAGGAGATATGTTGCAGGAAATGGATGTTCACTCCTGCATGTGGTTCATAGGCAAAACAAACTGGACTGAAACTAACTAATTATTATTACTTATTCCATTATTGAATGATCTACTTATTATGCTCTCCATTAATCTATTAATTGTTAAGTCTACAAAATGTCAGAGAATAAATTAAAAATATCATATCATTTGTATCATTCAGATTCACACAAGTTTCCACCCAAAAGTCCCCCAATGTTTTGTGTGCAAATATTTAGTTAACAGTGATGTAAAACAGAAAAATGCACCAAACCATCTTTTTGTAACAAAAACTCATTGACTTGTGATAGTGGGAAAGGCACAGGTGTTATGATGGCTTTGTTCCATTCAACCATCCCAGCAAATCACAATTAATTTTATCATTTGAGCCTGTGTTTTTCTTACTGTGACATTTCAAAATGTCTTCCATAAAAAGGCCACCTTTTTCAAGTTCAAGTATTGGCAAATGTATCACAGCACTAAACACAGCATCAGAATATCCTTCATCCTACTGTCTCAAACATTGGATGACAGCACAAAAAAATGCTGTTCCAAAAAGAAGAGAGGGAGCAGACTACACAAAAGCTGTTTCCCTAATTCATTTTGGATGTTAGATGCTGTTTGACAGCAAAAAACAATTACTGCAGCTATAGGCAGTGATTTGACCAAGTGCTCTGGTGCTACAAGAGCACAAATATCAAGGCAACAGACCCAGAATACCATTAAAGTGCACTAATGAAAAAGTCCCCGAGTGAACAGGACAGGCCGATCGACCTGAGCGGACACGGCACTATGATGAGTGAGAGCTTTACAGTCAGTAAAGGAAAACTCACCTCTCCATTACATACTGGGTCAAGAGCAAGAATACAGGGGTTGTGTGAGCATATAATATCAGCACAATAAAGGACTTAAAAAAGAGGAAGAGGAATTGTAGTAGAAAAATACCAGTGAAAGAAGGGCGCTGGCTCACACACACACACACACACACACACTTACGCACACACATTACCAATACCTTCAGCTTCGCCTCTTTGCAGTGCTTCCCTCAACAGCTTACTATTAAAGCTGCACCAGCACACGATTAAATTATCATGTGTGTTGGGCCCCTGCAAGATCATTGAGGGTTGCAATACTGTAATAAAAAGCAAAAAAGGAACAGGATGAGGAAGAAAAAGGGAGAGGTATGAAGAAGAGGAAGAGCTTCTGTACCGTAGTGTGCGACGGAAAAATAGGCCAAGGCTAATCCCCAACATTACAGCTCAGCATATGATTAGAGGGTGCTGGAGTAATTGCAAAAGTATGCCATTAAATAAGAAAAATAATATTATTTTTCTTATTCAACCTATCTCATTCTATGTTTCTTACATCTACAGACCCATAAATCTATAAAATCTTGAGCTTACACGGACCCTGAAACTACTTCTTTAAGCGCTTAAGGCTGAATATTCAAGTTTTAGTGATTGACTAAAACCTGGATTAGGGCAAATCAAATCAAAATGCATTTCATACACATCCTTTCATTAACAAATGCAAGACAAGGTGCTTCAAAATTGCACTAAACAAAAAGAACAGTAGAATTTAAAACATCCAAAAATAAAGATGGCAGAAAATCTCACAAGCAGTACAGCAACTACTGTGAGCACAGAGGAGCACAGCAGTGAGCAGCACTGTGCTTGTGTTTATAGGATTGTGGCATTTGACAGACTTGTTTATTTATGTATTAATTAAAAGAACCAGTGTTCTCATCACTGCTCCTCAATACCCAATGCTTTCTCATGGACTCTGGTCAGACAAAGGGCACTTTGGTGGACTGGCTTTGGAGGGAGGTCTGGAGACAGGGCACAGGATTTTTTTGGTTGGATACTTTCAAAATCTAGTTCAACTTTTGCTGGTTTCTCCAACTTTTGCCATCTTTAACGTGTAAAACCATATAGTGCTTTTAGAGTTAATACAGTAATTTACTGAGCTTTAAGTGCCAGCGATGATGGCTGTGCAGCCATATCTGTAGTTTCACCATGTGTGAGAGAGACAGTTTGGCTGTCAGAGATTCCTGGAATCTCTGAGAACTGAGAAATACAAGTCGGACTCTGATGTGAGTATTTTCCTCTGCTCATGGCACCAAGGCGCTAGCATGGCTGTAGAGTCTCAGTCTTGTTAAAAAGTGCATGTGTGTCTTCAGATAATGTCAAATTTCATTACTGATACATAAAAATGTTTCTTTAGCACTATGTTCTTGAGCCAATTCCCTGTCACACTTCTGTTATCTAAGTCAAATCCCTGTTTCATTATTATTAATTCTTTTATATATATATAGAGAGAGAGATTTTTTTTGCTGTTGTTGTAATGCATCAAATGGAAACTCTTCACAGCATCACTGTTTATTTTCAGCACAAACAAGCCCCTCTCCTGAGTTCAGCTGTTGGCAAGCTGAGGGGTTGTTCCAGTTAGATAAAAAGAAATGCCCAACATGTATTCTAACAATCAGCTGTGATAAAACATTTGGCAGGTGTTTCGGTAATGCTGCTGGGAGTCATGCATGCACAGCTGGGCCTAATCCCAGTCTTGTGTTGTAAACTACGGGAGGTTTACTTTTTTAATGAAAACACACTTTACGTGATCATGTTGCAGATAGAAGGAACATTGTCAGAGTGTGATTCTGAGCAGCCTCTTCCTGACATATCAAGCTGTGCTCAATGTTCCTGTGAAGACATCAGACCGTGGTGGGACTCCAGATGAGCAAGTCAGAGCTCCACAGCTCCATAGTGCTCACTGGAAAGTAGAAGTTGAGAGGTAAATATTTTAGTGCTTCCTTCAAAATTTGGTTCTTTCTCATGCAGCTATTTTGTGTCTGTTGTACTGAACCTCAAATATGTAGCTGCTACGTAAAGAGTTAGTAGCATTTGATCATTTTTGCAATGCCTCTTATAATAACTTTGTTCTAGGTGTGCGTGTGTGCGCATGCATTTGGATACAGAACAGTATTTGAGACTATTGGTTAGTTTCAGATTGTATCTGAGAGACTGTACCTATTAAATGGCCTGCTGATGTAGAGGCAGATACAACTTGCACAGTGCAAGCAGTTTCAATTACAAAATCAGCAAAATTCACCATTAGTGCTTTTTTTAAAAAAACATTGTTATTGCCAGGTGGAATTTCCTTACTTGTCTTTTGTGCTTTTTTTTTTAACAATATTATTGCTCACCCTTTGTGCTGTATGTGGGTGTTAAACACACAAGTATCTGACCATACAGAAAGACATAGTGCCAACTTTGATGGTATGGTTTTAAAACACCATGGTTGTTGTTGTTGTTGTTGTTGTTTTCCATTTCCTAAAAAGTTATGATTCTGGAAATAACAAGCTGTCCACCAGACACACTGCTGCACCTTCTCATAAGCTTAAGATTTGCCCTTGTGAAGCTGACACAGAATACAGCAAAAAACAATAAAATCACTGATGATCAAAGTGACATGAAAAGAAGAGCCGAAGGACAACTAAAACTTTGCACTGGATTTAGAAGGATTGTGGGGTCTCTACCCAGTAAATTTGAAGTTACACTCTGATTTATAAGTAATTAAAATGACTTTAAGCAATCCGAAAACTATGTGTAGTGAGGCCTACGTGATATGAGCTTGACTTTCTTGGCTGGGTTAAAGTACAGTGGCTGCATGTGGTGTTAATTGCAGAAGATGGAGTGAATTCTGGCTGGGAATGGAATGGAGGGTAAACTAATCTAGCCAAGAAAAGATGAAAGAGAGGATAGCGTTGATGAGGTCAGCGAGAGATAATAAAGGAGAAAGAGAAAGACTGAACTGCTCTCTTCACTTGATCATTAAAACAGAGATTGGAAAGGGTGTCCTGGTGGCTTAGCTCACTAAAGCATGTGCCATGAAAACAGCATCTCTGAGTCCAGCCTGGGACCACGGTTGCACGCCAACATCCTTTCTCTCTCAATCCATCCTCTTGAGAGAACAATCACATTCAACTTTTAACATATCAAACAGATGCTTTCTAAATTATTATTAATAGTTAAAATATTCATATAAACTGATGCATCCAAAAGCAGATTTGTGTTGTCAGAATAATAGACAGTTTCCCTGTGCTGTAGGTGTGAGCTCCCTCGGCCAATGCTAATAAGCAATCGCAGCTAACAATCCAGCATCAAAATTTATATCCTACTACACTAACCGTGCTGCTGTTTGTGGCAAGATCCCTGACAAGCTCTCACAATTTATACCCTGTTCCACCATCTGCACCGCTGTGGAAGCAGCTGACAAGCCTAGTGCACTTACCGCATGTTGCCAGATGAAATGCACTGCAACATGTCAGTTCTTACTCTGAACAAGAGACAGATTATGTTGAAAATACACTCTAGTGGGACTATGATTCTGATGCATTTATCCATCTGTTTATTTTACATGTTTTACCATGTAGTAAACAGGAATGGTGTTTCTGAGCATGTCAAATCCTCCTACTTCCGGCTCTTAAACAGCTCAACTGGTTTTAAAGCAGTGATGATCAGCTGAAGGACACTTATTCATTGTTATTCAAGGCTTGAGTCCAATTTGAGGAAGGGACTGATTATTTGTTAATATACTAGGATAGACTCAGAGCTCCAGGCCAGATGAGGTAGCTTTCATCTTGGTCATACAGTCAGGATATAAATGTGCCAAATGTGAAAATGAACAACGGGAAAAGCAGAGGACATAGTTTAAGAATGCAGCTGAAGGCCAGTCACACAGAAGGTGCTTTCAGAAAACGTTTTGATTTCTGTCACTTGCTCATTCCTCAGAATGGGTACATTTCACTTTTATGAAATGTATCAGTCCACAGTGACTGCAAAACGTGTTTATGAGACATGCATTTTTTAAGCTTCAGGCTGTGCTCAAACGTTGTTGGTACACACCGGCACTATGTGTTTCCCTTCTCACCTGCATGCTTTTCTCTGTGGCTATGCAGTGGTTCCTTCTGCTTACTGTTGTGTTGGACCCCATAAATTACAGCTTCAGTAAGAGGGTAAGTGGAACTATCTTTCTAGTCTACAGTATTCAGCCAAGCTTCTTCTTCTCTCTAAGTCTGATGTCTGCAAATAACAGTAAAGTTAAGTTTATACTATATACACATATATATATATATATATTTTGCTTGCAGTGCACCTCTTGGTCTGTCTGTGTCTTGCTTGTTCTGTCACTTTGTACTCGACAAAATTGGGAGTGAAATACCACCATTTATTACGTAAATGTCAGCGGTTGCAGTGATGATGGTTGCAGCTCAGAAGATATAACTTGTGTGAACATGCACTCTTATGTACTTTTTCTTTACACATTGTAAAACATAAAGCTGCAGCCAACCGAACCGATAACCGATATGCTTACACTGTAGAGCCAAAGTTAATGGTATAATATTGTTTTCAATAGATATCATTTGTTTATTTCTCATTCAGTTCTATATAAGGATTTTTTTTCCTCTTGTGCCTCTGTGTAATCTGACGCATAATCTCCAGCTGCTTATCTTCTAATTTTATTTAGTTGTATCTCTAAGGATTGATCAGGGCTCCCGGAGTCATGATCATGAGTTTTTTGGTTTCACCATAGGCAATCAATATGTAAGAACAATGCTGGTCTCATCCTGTTTCATCCTCAGCCAACCTAAGATAAATTATTTTTATTTTTGAATTTCTGAAGGTACCTGTGGGTGAGTTACACTGGGCTTTAATGTATCTTTAATGTCAGCAGCCAACTGGATGAAGCGCCACTTCATTCATTTTTCCACAGTATTTCTACAGCCATTCCTCTGTTTTTTCTTCGTGGAATCATGCTGTCACCAGTGTGAGGTTAATAGGACCAGTCTTAACTGCATGACTGCATGCCACAGGAAGAAGTCCCCACTGTGATACCTCTAGGGGAGCGTTACTCATCCCCTCCTCCACACATATTTTCCAGGAAAATCTGATCATTAGTAGTGGATGTCTTAGAGGTTCCAGTCTGCATTTCTCACCTTGACATTACAGCTCCATGGCCCCTGTGGTATAGGGAATTAAATCCATGGCAAACTAGCTTGCTTCAGTAGTCTGCCACACTGTGCCCAGAGCAAACCGGGGGGTTATTTGTTCCAATCTGAAATGTGTTATTTAAAATAGTGTCCTGCAGTGTGATGGCACAGCCACCTCATTATCAAAATATTCATTCATCAAATTCAGAGGACAGAGAGTCCTTAAATGTCGGTCCATGTGCACGACATCAACTGAGTAACTGAAAACCCGACAGTGTTTTCTGGTAATTGTCCCTTGTGGGAGCGTATAAAGAGGAATAATGGTTCCAGTGTGCTTTGTTGGAATCAGACAGTGTTATTAGCTACCAGCTCTCTACTCAGTAAAGAGAGCATCTCCGTGCTATGAAGTGCTATAATCAGAAAAATTAAAACATTGTGATCTACCAAAACAAAAAAAGTACAAAAATCAGACCACAATAAGTAAAATTCTCTCTGTAGTAACCTTCAAACACAGAAATCCTTTTCTGAAATGCTGAGCAGTGGACCTACATACAATAAAAGAAAATGTAATGCTGAAGAGATATTTAAGAACATGTTGAAGGATGAGCTTGGCATTTAGGGAAATATCTTTATTTGCTTTCTGCCTCAAGAGAACTGATACCACTCTCTGTCCCATGGAGCCAGCCTGATAATTCTGCTCAGCATGAATACTGGAACAGGAGGAAACAGCTAGCCAGGCTCTGCCCAAAAGTAACCTGACATGCCATCCCTGATTAACATGATGAACATCCATCCATCCATTTTCTATACCGCTTATCCATCAGGGTCGCAGGGGGGCTGGAGCCTATCCCAGCTGACTACGGGCGAGAGGCGGGGTACACCCTGGACTGGTTGCCAGTCAATCGCAGGGCCAACACACAAAGACAAACAACCACACACTCTCACACTCACACACAAGGGGCAATTTAGAGTAGCCAATTAACCTATTGTGCATGTTTTTGGGATTGTGGGAGGAAGCCTGCTTTCTTCTGTTTTATGACAGTGCAAACCAAACATCTTTGGGTTTTGTACTGTTCATTCAACAAAAAAACAACTGGGATCTTGGCATCTTGGGATTACAGGATTCATCAAAAAATAATCAACAAATAAATCATAAACAGTGAAATGGTGTGTTAAAAACACCTCTCATATAACTCAAAAGCCTGAAATAGGTGCAAACCATGTTTTGAGTGACAATGACCACTGTTTACGAGAATAACTCTGCATTCTGCTCTGATAGAACCCACAGGATGACTAAGACCACAGAGCTGCATTTGTTGATTTAATATGCTTCACTGGAAGCCTTGCTGTCTTGGCTGCACATGGACACGCTAGATACTGTCAAACCTACGCATACCTCTATGGAACACATTTCTCAGTCCAGCGCTTGTTTGCTTGTGTGCGTAAAAATAAATAAATAAAGAAAGAAAGAAAAGAGTCAGACGCCAGAAATTGTGGCCAGTGTTACACAAAGATTGTCCTTTTGGATGTACTGGAGCCTCGCTGATGTGCTGTGAGTTGTGACATTTGAACCGGGGCTTAAAGTCACAAAAAATCCTCGGTGTTGATAATTGCACTTTGACATGTCCAGCACATTCAGGGGGCTACTGAAGACTTAAGGTGACTGTAGACATGAGGTCATATTGGTCCATTGATCACACAGAGAATCCCAGGGCTGACGAGATCATTGCTGCAAAGCTTCTTATTACCATTTCTCCTCCAGTGACTAGAAAGGTCATGAACCTTTTTGTCAACCTCTTTCTGCCACCATGTTGATCAATTGCAGTCATCAGACAGGCTTTATCGATTGTCAGAAATGGGATATAATCAATATATTTTTTTAATTTCTCAGATCCAATAATGATTTATGTTTACCTCATCATTTTAAACAGCTACAGCTATCATTTTAATCAGCTTCCAGTCGCATCGATTTGGGGGGGAGTAGATAAGATGAAAATGGCAGACTTATACTTGCAATGAATGCATTTTATTAACAACAACCTGCCCTGACTGTATATGATAAACGACTGTAATCCACATATCCCTTGAGATGAATTTTATAACTTTGGGTCCCAGATACAGTGAAGTCATTTTCCTTCCATCACAGCTTCTTGCTGCTGTTTTCTTTATCTGTCTCTGAAGATGCCTTTGGCTGTTGATGAAAGCCCTGGCCACATTTTTTCATGCTTAAAACTGTTCACTGTTCATCCTTGGCTGCAGGCTCAGGGAGTTTTCTCTGTAGCTGTGCCTTCTACTTCCATATGCCTAATGTAAAGCATTTATTGCATCTTCCCCATGGCACAGTGAGCTCCCCAAAGTAAACAGAAAGCTGAATGATGGACCTTTGTATAGAAGGTTGGGTCTTCCATAATGGTGTTTGTTTTGTTTGTTTTGCGTTTCCTATCCCCTTGTGCATGCAGGATGACCTAACTCCTGCCTACTCAATAATTCTTTCTTATTTTGATTCCTCCTAAAATTCCATAATGATGAATGGTTGTCTCTCATAACACATCAATAATTAATTTCTGTTGGTTTGCTTTGAATTACTACTTCCATGCACTGCAGTAAAGGCTTGCACTGTCAGTGCCAACTGTATCTAAGGAAAGAAGAACTCTTAGATGAAATTGTACATGCTGCTTTGCCTCTTCTCCTCTTCATTTTCTGAACTCCTCCCACTGTCAAACTTACAACAACGGATTTACAAAAATACATTTTACAAATTGATTTTTGTTTAATCAAACCTTTGATTTACTAATCTATTATGTTTAATTTACAGCCAATTTTCAGGGTGCTTTCAGTGTTTATTTCAAGGATTTGAGGTTGTTATATCTGTAAGACTACTGCAGAAAATGTTCTCTCACACAAGTCATTCTATACGATATTTTCCAATTCAACAATTGGAAGGAATAATTTCTGCTTTATAAAATCCACAGCACAACTGTAAACTCTTTGAAGCTTATAGAGCTGACTAGCAGCCAGGTTCTTTTTCACTGATGCTATGAGAAGCTCAACTCACCAGGGTTTACTGGAAGACACATATCTAGCAAATTATATGAACTGGGTTTTGATGTAGTTGTTGTTGGTGGTGGTGTTTTACCTGATGAAAGATCAAAGCTTATGTGAAAGAAAGACTCAAATTAACCACGCTCAACATTTACAATCTTCCAGCATCAAAGCTACATTAATACATACTGTGTGTAGGGCCTGTGTACTGTATGTAGAAGAGCATGTTGAGACAAAATTACATTTTGACATACCTGAGGCCTTTCAGTCAGATCTCTGTGGTTTAACGTGTGGACTTGTGTGCCCTGTGCTGCACATCATCCTGCTAATCCTTCCTGCTCTAATATTGGTGATGAAGACAAAAAACAGAAACAAGCCCAACCCAAACACCATGAGTTTAGAATCTTTTTCCATCTCCAAGCTACTCTACAATTACATTATTAGAATATGAGAAATAACTCCCATAATGCTCACTTTGATTACAAAAGAGGAATTTATAATGTAAGTCTTCTTCCAACATTATTAGACTTTAATGAGCGCTGTCGATAGCATTGTATAACTATTACCACTGCATTCATACAGCACCACGCTTCTGCTGATTTTCTTTCCTTTAATGTTAATATAAATTATACATTGTGCATTATGTCCTTATTATTTTATTTAACTTCAGCAGTTTCAATACAGCTGAGACTGATGTAACTTCACTGAGAGTTCTGGTTAAAACTACAGCACTGAACACTTTCATCCCTTGGGGTCTTATTCCAAAGTTTCCTTGTACTAATAGCTTGTGCTTGTAATGACATTTTAAGAAACAATGTACTTAGAGTGAGTGTGCTTTGCAGCCATTTCAACACAACATTTCAAATGAAAAATCGGGTTATTGATGTCAACACATGATCCATCATCTCACCATGAGCCCTGCACACAACTTAATCCATCTTGATTGAACTAGATTGGATTTTGGCTGTGGGCACATGTTGTTATCCCCAGTCACATCTTTTGACCATCTTCAAAGTGTTGTTGCAGTTTGGCACTCAGCAGCTGAGACATTACGGTGGATAGAAGACCAAATGCTTCCAATGTTGTCATTGTTCATGGGGTGGCAGGGTCGGCACTTAGGATCAGCTGATTCAGAACGATAGCATCAAAGTGGCGACCTTGGCTCCAGTGGTGGACCATGGAGACATAACAAACACTGAAGAAATGTCCAGTTGTGTGCCACTTAATATCAGGATTATATACACCGAATGGCCTATCTATAATAGAATTTGAGAGCTTGTGTTTATTTACAGGCTATGATAACTTTTCTAATTATACAGTATGAAGCACATGATTGTTTTTAATTAATTCATCTTTATTTTATGAGAGAATTTAGGAGAAAGTCGTTTTACATTTACCAGTATAAAAGCACATCCATAAAAGCATGTTTGTATGCATTCATTTTCAGTTATCTCATTAGCATAAAGAGCTCCTAATTGGCAGTTAACATCCCTCTCACGGCGTTGGTGTGCCCTCCTGCAGCTCAGACCAACACAGTGGGATGCAAGCAGCTGATGGAAAGACAACACTGAGCTCAGTTTATTAAAGCTTAAACTGCTGGCTTTTTATTCATTTCTACTTGATATGGAATTGAATTAACAAACAGGTATCCTGCTAGATGTGAAGATGACACAGGAAGCATCACTTTTCTGTTCTGAAGCAGACTATCTTACTTAATGCTCACCAGTAAGTAAGACATGCTCTGTCTTGAAGGCATATTGCTATTTACTGATAATAATACTGATCAGCTGTAAAATGCCTGGTGTGACTTTGTATGCTATTAAAATGTGTCTGTTGCCATAATAAAATGTGAGAAACAACATTGTTCCTTGTATCAGTGATTGATATCTTGCTACAGTACAGCTTTTGAATGTGGCAGGTAGATCAAATGATAAAGTATGCTGTATGACATTACAACCAGTTTTAAGAGTACTAACAGCATAGTAGACATGTTGTTGTACATGAATTATTCAGAATAATTCCACTTTTACCAAGTATAACCCTGATGTATGGGAGACTACCATAAGGGTGCTGCATGTATTAGTGCAGAACTTTAATAAAATCTAGGCATCCATGCAGACACACACGTTATGCATAATATATAGGGCACCTCATAGTATTTTGCCAAGCTATAAGTAGTCTTTTGTGAAACAAACAGTACAAATACACCACTGGGAACTTAAGTGAGTGTGATCCTGTAGCACAAGCCTGTGCAATCTCCAGAGAACTATTTTTGAGAACAAATGTAAAGTTCTGCCCTTTGCTCGACAGCCAAATAGGCTACAACACACATCTGGGACAAGCAGTGCTCACCTAGTCTCACGAGGCCTGCTGTATACATCCATCTGGGGACAGCTGTGGAGGGTTCAGTTTAAATTTGTTCTTGGCCTTTGTTTCAGCCATCTAATGAAGGGCTGATTAAGAACAGGAATCCTGAGAGAATGCAAGGAGCTTCAGTTAACCAGCAGTACCCGGAGTGCCAAGAACCAGGATTGAGAAGCACTGATGTAGAGGGACGTTGTTTGTCCACGAGAACCTCCTCAGAGCAGCCACACATCCTGTGTGGAAAATGCCAGAGTCCCATCTGGGATTATTTTGAGCTACATAGTCTGAATTCAGATCACTGCTGGAGTCTTTGAGGGGATGGATGGTAATTATTGTCTCCTTTTATGTTTAAATATCATGTTCGAAATTACTAGGGAAATGAAAACAAAAAAAAAAATTACACTTTTATGACACCATGAAGAGGTGAAATGGTCTTCCAGCACTTCTTGAAGTGAGAGGTTAGGAGGATGTAACTGTAGATGGATCTACTGTTTACCATCTAAACAGGGCCTTAAAAACCTTGGCTCCCTCAGTCACTGTTTTCACTGTAGCAGTGAAAATTCTGGGTGACAGATGAACTGTTACAGAAAGTGGGCAGATTGATGGATGAGGAGGACGACTTGTTAACAAGCAACAATATTTTTCAAAAGCAATTAGCATCAAGCTCCTGTTTCGGACCATGACAGTGTTTATGAGCTGAATCCCATAGCACTTGGTGATTAATTACACGGCTGACAATGATTTGTGTTGCTTGATTTTTACGTGATGATCACAGCACTTTCTCCTAAAGCAATATACAACACTGAAACGCAAAATGTTGGCTCTGTGATAAATGCGCACATTTCAATTAGAAACATTCTCAGAAATTGTAAAAATGTTTACACGGTTGTATTTGGCAATACAGACTCTGTTCTGTTCTTCCTGTCAGAATCCACACAGCTCAAGATCAAATCACCCTGGTGGTGGTGGTGTACTGAGCACTGACATGTGGACTGCATGTCATCATGAGGGACAGGCCTACAGAAACATACCACTGCATGTATATTTGATTACTAGGGGAACATGAAGAGGCTGGGGTGGTAAAGCCACACAGTGAGCAGTGTGGCAGAACCACTGAATGATAGAGGAGCTGATAGCTTAAATGAAGAGCTGACAGCCTCGGTGAACTGCCTTCCATTAAATGCTGTAAGTAATTAGCCCTAATTAGGTTGAGCTGATGGCTAGCTGATGTGGCACTGTGTCTCCTGCCTGAGCTGAATATATACGTTTTCTCATATTCAATACTTCATGTACGTACCGCTGTTTTATACATAGTGATGGAGTTGACTGTTCATTCCTTTAAGCAGTGACTTACAGCTACCACAAGGAGGATCCACAGTGGGTAGTTAATCATTGATTGATCTCATGTGAAGACACAAGCCCCCATCTGCAAGACTCTAACACGCTGCTCTGTCTTCATGAAAGAAAGAGCATCAAGTCTTCAAATCATTTTGTATTCGTTTATCAGCCCTGACAACCGCTGCACCTGTGGCTCAGACCTGGGCTCACACTAACCAACCAGAGCGCAGACCCTTTGGTTGAATTTTCAATATACCATAATGAGTATAGGAAAAACAGCAGCCTCATTTTCAGGAATGGAAGATGCTGAAAAGGTCACGCTCATTAGGTGCTGAGAAAAGGAAAAGGAGAGAGGGAAAACAAAAAGTGTGAGATTGCTTTCCAACATGACATTCAGATACATGTGTTCACACACCTTTTGACCAGCAGCACCTTATGAGGCTTAAGTATTTTACTCAAAGTGACCCCCCAAATGTAGGTGTTACTGAGCAATAAAATCCACATTCAAACTGAACTGGATTGGGTAGCCTCAAGTCTGCTGCTCCGACAATTTAGGGTACAGAATTTACAGTATTTGAATCTGGATTACGGGCGGCACGGTGGTGCTGTGGTTAGCACTGTTACCTCATAACAAGAGGGTTCGAATCCCGGTCTGGGCCCTTCTATGTGGAGTTTTGCATGTGGGTCTGTGTGGGTTTTCTCCGGGTTCTCCGGCTTCCTCCCACAATACCAAAAACATGCACATTAGGTTAATTGGCTACTCTAAATTGCCCCTTGTGTGTGAGTGTGAGAGTGTGTGGTTGTCTGTCTTTGTGTGTTGGCCCTGCGATTGACTGGCGACCAGTCCAGGGTGTACCCCGCCTCTTGCCCGTAATCAGCTGGGATAGGGTCCAGCTCCCCTGCAACTCTGACAGATAAGCGGTATAGAAAATGGATGGATGGATGAACCTGGATTACACTAAAAATGGCAGATTCAGAGACGCAGTAATGAACAGATTCATGACCTGATAGGGTAGAGGGTAGTTTAACTACCAAATAAATTCCAAGTTCAGATTAAGTTTTATGTCAAGGTGAGATGGTGGATCATGTGTTGACATAAATTCTACAAAATGATCTCAAATGATTATACATTTGGAATAATGAATATCTACCTAATTAACCCTCCCCACATCACATTTTTATGATTTTTCTTAACAATACGCAATATTTATCCAGATCACCCTTAAATATACTTTTTCTACATACAGTTCTTTTTCATAAGCCAGCACATCTTTGTCCACAAACTTGAGCTAACTAACGTAGTAGCCGAAACACACACACATATCAGTGTCAGTTTTTCCCAGAGTTTATAATTATTTGCTGGTGGACATGATCATGCCGCCCCAAGGAATTATTGAAAGAAAGCTGTGAGGCACTTGGTAACCGCAGAAAGTGTGGAAATGGCACATTGTGCTTGATTCATGCCTCTCCACATATATTAAAGAAGGTAAGACAGCTCCATATAAATGTGAAATTGGTTTAAAATGTCATGTTTTCAGCCAAGCATATTCGAAAGTACTATGAGTACATACTTACATGCTTGGAGGTTACACAGAAAAACAAACAAAAAGATGAAGAATAAAGAAATAAACCAGAAGGCAGCTTACACAGCGGGTGGTGTTGCTGGCATTGTAGGCAGGGAAACATTTAGCTCTGGGTGCAGGCATGAGTCTTCACTTTAAAATAAGCTCACAAGACCTACACCCAAATTCTGTCATCATTTGTGGCTCACAGGCTCCTTGGCAGAACTGGCCGACACTTCTCCTCTCCTAGCCCACAGGAGCTCGCAGCAAATCAAGTTTATTACAACCTAATTACAATTACTGTCTCACAATAAAATAATAAGTGAAAATGATAAATGGAAATGGCATCCAAAGCCTAGACCTTCACAAACAACAAGGGGAAACCCTTCAACAGCAACTTAATTAAGGATAAGGTAAGATCCCATGTTCCCCTCTCCCCTCTGTAAAAGCCATCCAACAGAAGAGTCACATCACGCTTTCCACAGGTTTGTTGACTTCATGAATCGACTGAGCCGCTTGAGTGTTTCAAGTTCGAGACAGCTGCCCCATTGAAACACTGTTAAAGCCATGTGACTCGTTTGAAGCCAAGCACTTTTTTCAAATGATAGGAAACAAAACTAAAATAAGATCTGGCTTTAGAAACAGTGGACCTATTATTCAATAAATCTATTGTCTATCCCACTAAACTCACTGAAGACTAATGGCTGCCGCAGGTTCAGGCATTGTCTGCGCTCAAATCTGAGAGGGCTTTATCTGCAAAAGCTGCTCACTCATTACTCATGAATGTTAAGTGTTTCTTTGGTTTACCGCTCATACCACAGTCTGACTGCATGAGCATCCAGGCCAGTAACAGTTAGCAGCATGTTTAAGAACGGTCACTTCACTTGTCATCACTATCAGGTGAAAGAGGAAACCTCTGTTTGACCAAAAAGAGCAACATGTGTGCTACCTTGCATGAAAGTAAACACGTTTCAGAAAGCTCATCTGGGCATTTATGTTTATCGTGAAAATGACATTATAATAAATTGAGAAGATACCTGTTGCGAAATGAGGAGAGCAGAAAACCCACTGTCGATTGTGCCAGTTGTAGCAGCCACATATGATCATATAAATTAAATGGATAACATTATCAGGTCAGGGACTGCTCACTGCACACACAAACATCGACACCTGGGAGTTGGCTGAGTACAACCGCAGTCTTGTACTATTTACTGCTGCATGAGCAGAGGTTGGAGGTGACATTACATGCCTTGCACAAGGGCATCTTGAGCACATTTTGAGATGGAGGTGAGACGTGTCATTTGTCTCTTCCGTGTGCTCCGATTTTTCCCAGCTCGTCTCACTGAGAAGACCACACCACCCCAAGGTCACGGAGTGGGACTGATCTGCTCCCATTTCCTACTACTGCAATGACTCAGACGAGATAGCTGTATCACTGTCAGCAGCAGCTCATAGGCTTGGCATCTCTGTCAGTTGTGGTTGGACCTTGGGCACCTGCGTCAGTGCTCAAACCGCGGAGCCCGCTGAATAAGTGGGCCCACTCACTGCTTTCTCTCGCCTGGGAGGTTGTTGTGCAATAACGCACAAGGAGCGGGGAGGGGGGGGAGAGAGTCCCATCCAGCTGTAGAAAGCATCACTGACACGCTGGTCGGTTAACAGTGAGCCCTTTCGCAGACGTCCACCCCGTCCGTCCATGTGGGTATTGATCCGCGTGACAGATCACCGCCTCTAAACCAGCCCTCGGGTTCAGGGTTTGCTCCTCCTGGCCAGCACCAATCTGAGATGGGTAGAAGGAGGGGGCGGGAAGGTTAGTTTGAAGAGCTTTGCGAAAGGACGTCGATTTCCCTATTATTTCACCACTGGAAGAAAAAAAAAAGAAAGATCCTAACCCAGTGGACAGTAACAGCTGAGGGAGAAATCAGTCGGACCAAACGTCAGAACCTCATTAACTCCGAGGAAACCCAGTCGGGAGAGAGAAGAAACAGCAAGAACACAGCCCGTATTGCTGCTGGTGAGATTATTCTTTTTTGTTTTAATGCTGGTCATTACCTATGGTGTGTTTGATGTAACGTGATTTGTTAGGTTTCGCACATGTCGCTGCCGTGATAATAGCCGGAGATGGTTGCCAGTGTGCTCAGTGGCAATGTTTCATTCACATGCAACAACTGTGTTGGGTAGCTACCGCAGTGTAACTGATGGTTTAACAGGTCTCCCTCATGATGCTGATGTGAGGATGCGGCGCTGCATGCTGCACTGTTTACCCGCCACGGTCCACCTCTCGTCGGGTCGTTCAAAGTGTTGTTAGGGCGGCGCAAGCAACAAATGTGTTGGGCTTTGGGTTTTTCTTTTCTTTTCTTCTATTTGCGGGAATTGCAGTTGATTCAGTGGTTAAATGGGTTTCTCAGGCTTGACTCGACTTCTCAGGATTGTCAGATGGCAACACAATGCGACACTACGGCTCGTGCGCTGATTGTTACTTTCAGTTAATGGGCAATTAGACAACCGGCGCGCGTGACGTTTTGTGGTGATAAATCGGCACCTGCACCGTAACCCCAGCCTCGTGCTTTGACCCAGCGTGCTGGAAATCCAGTTAGATAAAAGCTACTGCAACCAGTGACCAGACTGTTGAGCTGAGGCTAACTTAACCTTGAATTTACAGAAAGAAAAGAAAAAGAAAAACGTTAGAGAGGAGGGTCTGGCTTCCCCCTCCCCACAACAACACTGGCGATAAGACGAACAGCAGCGGTGTCGCGTTTGTGTTACATGTTTCCGAACTGATCAATTCCTCTGACGCTAAAAGAAAAAAACAAATGGGTTAATTGATGACGACAGAAATTGAAAAAAAAAAACATTTCAGTGTTGCCACACGTGTTTCACTTAAAGGATTTGCTTGCCTTAATCATTTAAAGTCAATAGAGTTGTGTTGCTGTAGCAATGAGGGGACATAAGCCGCCTCATTAACACAGCACAGTTCCTTGTGAAAAACCTCCCTCTGTTTCTGTCACTCTCTCTTTCTTTATCCCCCCTCACCCCTCCTCTCTGTGATGACCATGTAGTGCCTCCTATGTACCATGTTCAGAGCCACGTATGCTGAGCGATGTACAGCTGGAGTGATGTTTCTATAAATCAGAGCCTTAAATAATTCAGATCTTCCAGAAACATTTCACCCATTGCACAAGCACATGCAACCCCGTCCCTCCCAAACAAAATCACCTTAAATTGGGTCAGCACAGACTCCACAAAGGAGACGTGAGCTCAGGATTACTATTACATTGTTGTTTTGTTGTTTGTTTGCCTCCCAAGAGGAAACAGGGTCACGTGATAAGACAACAAATGGCTTCCACCCTGTAGGAGTGTTGGAGAAGGTTGCCAACCCGAGCACCCACGCTATTTAAATGATTATTTTTGATGCACCTGTGTGCACATTGTGGCGACTGGCACTTTTCCAGACAAGATGTAGCCTATGAATCAGCCAGACCTGTTGGTTCTGCATACAAATGTGTGTGCACGTTTGAAAGAGCAAATTTCACATGCAAATACTGCACATCAGGAAGAACTATATATCATTAGTCCTAGTTTCATCTTTTAATTCTTCTCAACCAGGCGGTGTCAGAGGCCACAGTCCTGTCCTAATTACTGAACCTCCTCCAGATCAAGGTTACAAGACATCTTTCATTCTCAGGATAATTTTCCACTTTTCGTTCTGTCCTCCTTTTCCCTGCCACATTTTAAGGAGTCCCTCCTCTGCATATCATATATTCATGTTTATACCACACCTCTCATTTGATGTAATGCACAGTCATCTGTAGCTCCTCGCAGCCTCACCCCCCTCCCCCCGGCGTCTCTCCGCCTGCTCGCTACACGGCTCATAATGCGGTGACTCCCTGGACTCACGAGTGTGACCACAAGTAAATGACTTTTCTCAGCCAGTTTCTTCATCTGCTGAGACAGAGCAGAGAGCCTTCTTTTCACAGTAAATGGCTGCTCAGATTTATTGTCCAGCAGGGGATGTGTCAGGGCAAGCAGATTTTGTTGCGGGAGAAGGTGTTATCTTTCTCGGGAGTTACAGATTGATATGTTGTGCTTCTGTGACTCAGTGGACCTGCTACATTTGGACTGTTGTGATTAGAGGATCTGTTTGTGATTGCTTTCTTTGAATTCTGCATGCAGATGCAGTCAAATAAAACGTGTAACAAAGATAGAGGCAGATAGTTGCAGGGATTAGTATTTCTGCATTGTTCCTTGAGGCACAGTAAGGCATGATGCAGTAAAATGCAAAGTATCTCGAGTGATTACAAAATAAATGAGGGTAATGTCTCCAAGAGTGTTAAGGGAAAACGCTCTTTTTCTGCAGGATTGCAGGAGGCAGATAGTCTGCCCATAAATGAACATGTTTTGGAAATGATTCGGTATGTTAAATAATAGGGTTACCCTCCACTAGTGTTTACGTTTGCAATTTAAAGTAGCGAGCACACGCACAAACGCAGACGTTGCCCTACAGAGAAGCTTGTTTTGGAGATGTCAATATGTACTGATATCCACCACACAGCCCGGGTGGAGATGGGACTGAGGCATAAAGCTTCTGTGCGATGATGATAATGATAACAGCTGGCAGGAGGTAATCACGAGAGCCCTCTAAGTGCATTGAAGCCTCGACCAAGATCACGTCAGTCATGACCAAAAGGCTTTGAGGGGAAATTTACAGCTTGGCTCCACAGGGGCGAGGATGATGAGAAGTGGAACAAAGCAGGAGAAAGAGAGGACTGTGTTGGGTTAATACAGACAGGGAGAAATGGAGATACACTTGGTTCACTTATCCAGCACCACCAAACATAATTCACAGGATGAAGTGAAGAAATTGAATATTTCAAGCTTGTGGAGTGCTCTTGCATTACTGAGAAATTCTCAACATATTCACTGCTTCCAATGATTTTACATACCTCATTCATTCTCCATCTTGCTGAGCTCCCCTCATTTATGAGCATGAGAGGAGTAAGATTAATCACCGAAGCACCATTCAGGTAGGAATAATGTTTCCTCCAGACGCCCACTGAATTACGATCATTTTTGTGATTGTCACTGATCTTTATCCTGCAGAAAATTTCTGTCACATCTGTAACTTGCTAGGTAAAAACTCCACAATCAGATTACTTGTATTACAGTATTTTGGCAGAGACTGGGGTCTACTGACAAGAGTGATCTCATGTGAACACACATCCTGGTAATTTAGGGACTAAAGTTGCTTGCCAAACTGCATAAAATATTTTCCAACAAGTACATTATGTGCAGAGCAAATCATCGACTATTGTTTGATAAAAGACTGTTGGAGCCTGTGCCGCAGTCGCACAGTTAAGATGTTGAACTTGATCATGTTAGATAGTGAGATTAGAGTTGATATTTTAAAGTATGTTTTTCTATTTAGCTACTTGTCAAAAGCAGTTTTTCGGTGGGGGTAAAATAACCATAAAAATGAAGAAAGAAATTTTAAATTGTGAAACATTTTGCTCAATTTAGCACACTTGCCTCAAATGAATTAATTCATCCTCGAGCAATACCTTCACTCAGGATCCACTGGCACTGCAGATGTTCACCTTTTGTTTCTCACGCTCCTCTTTGCAGTATATTGGAAGGAAGGGAGGAAATCACTATCACAGAATCCTGTTCTGCATAGAAGAATGCAAGAAATCACAGATCCAACACGCATTTAAATTAAGCTTTTCAGCTTGGAGCCACTATAAAATGTGTGTGCTTTTACTGTACGTTTTATTTAAAATAAAACAGTCTCTGTTTTGATTTTGCTGTTCAATCCATATGTAACTGGAGGTTGTAGGAAATATAATGCCACTTTGCTCTCACTTATTTTCACCTATTCTCCTTAACCGCATCTGTCTTTCACGGTTTACTGTGACCTTTAAGGTTGACAGTCAAAATCTCTCAAATGTCAGAGTCTTCCAGGAACCTAAAGCTTTATATCAGGACTGGCTATATTGGAGAGGCATGAAGACGTCTGCAGACCCTGAGAAACATTCATGACCTGAAAAGGTGCTGAAGAAAGATAAATGCTGTGTTTAAAACTTCCAGATAGTTTAAAATGTTGTTTGTCCAATTGCCCAAGTCATGCATTAATTTGATCAGCTGCTACAAGAAAAGAAGAAAGCATTAAATATTGGACTTCTGATTAAAGTTGGCAGAGGATTAAGAGGTATTTAGGCCATTCAAGTAAAAGACAGTGAGCAGTCAGATTTTCTTCCTGATCCAGATAAGTTGAGAAACAGTGCTTTAAGGCCATGCAACGGCAGGTGCATGTTTTGTGAATCAAGGTGCACCGCACAAGTTGCAGCCATGTGTGATGTGTGAAGGCGGACTGGCGGCACAGTTTCTGCATTTTCCAGACTGTAGGCACAGTGGAATAAACAATTAAACCCTTACACGGTTGCATAACCTCCTGTATGCATGTTTTTTTTTATCTAATCTATAATAAGTGTCTGTCTCTTTCTCTCTATGAAATCTAACCAACACATGTCATTAAACTGCAATTATGATGCTTCAGACTATACTTTCCAAGACAATGCAGGCAACTATTGCCTCTGTGAGTGCTGATTTTGGCTGAAGATATGGAGAGGGGATTATTGAGAACCGCCGGTCCAGAGGGATTTCTTTGATATCATGAGGAAAGAGAAACATTAATTGTCCTACGATTTCATTTTTTTTAATGGACGTGAGGAAATTGTGTGTGTCACAAGGTGACTTCATTTAACTGCAACAAATGGGAAGCTGCGTGGGATGTGAAGCAAGAAACTATGCATGTACAACAAACTTTTACCAGGACTTTTCTCTCCAGCTCTCACTCATGCATGATGTTTTCCTGCAACAACTTGTCTCTCATGAAAATGAGACATGAGACTTCTCCTTAATTGAACTTGTACTGGTGCTCCAAGTTGTAAAACACACTGTCTCCAGAAGTGGTCACAAAATGCAACTAAGTGGCCACAGCCTTCAGCCCTGCTAAGATTCCCAAGTCCTAATTTTTCACTTGAAGATCTGCCATTTTTTTTTCTGACGTGATGATAAATCGAATATGTTTTGGGTTAAGCAATTTGAAAATGTCTCTTTGGACCTAAGGTGGAGACATAGTCCATTTCATTAATTTCTCACATTATATTGATCAAATGGACTGTAAAGTGAGCTTAGTTTAAGCCATGTAATCCTATTGTCATGAAGAAAGTTAAATGTACGCGGTTGTATGACAAGCACAGCAAGCAACAGCTCCCTTCCTCACATGTAAGCTCGCTATTGACATCATAGTGTTGTTCTTTATTTTAATCATACCCTGCCAGATGATTGTGGGAATTTCAGCGTGTAGCATTTGGCCACCCTCATGCTGTCTCAGCCTACTCTTTATTGCAGCAGGTATAGAATGGAGCGGTTTCTTTCACAGAGATTATTTTACATCACTATTGCACTGCTCTGCTCAAACATGGTGTAGGTGTGATGATAGCTGTTGAAATATATCTTTTAAATGCACAAGGGGATTTTCTAGTCTAAATTATAGCATAAATAGTTTCTGTCAAGAACAATAACGAGGAGATTTTCTGCATTTGCCACAGGAAATCTGTTAGTCAAGGTTATAAAGACTGACTAACTTAAATGCCTCGGTAAACAGAGGGAGTCATGGGGATATATGCAAAATATTCAGATCAGACAAGGCAGCAGGGATGCTAGAAGAATAAACATCGGAGATGATAAAAAAGACTTTAATTGCGATGTCACAATGCTGGAAGCTTGTTCGTACGCTCTGAGCCCTGACAGCAACAGCATGGTCACCTTTAGTCTTTAACCTTGGCATAGAAACCGTCATTAGGCTCCTGTCTGAGGATTTCAGGCTGCACACGGGGTCATGTAGGGAATCTTAAATCCAGAGACAAGTCGAGGTCAAAGTCTCACACACAGCAGTGATACAAGTCAATGGGAAATAGGCATCCAGCGACAACATGCTGAAACAGAGGAGCTGTGGTCCTTAAAGCCTGGCTGCAACATTTCTGAGCACATTGTCTTCACTGTCTTCTTCACTGCGAGTGCTTACATTGCCTTTAAAGTATCATTTTGTGTGTGCGTTTTTTTTTTTTATCTCAACTGTGAAATATTCACAACTAAATGAGAAGTGGTAATAAAAACACTTTTGTCAAGAGACAGCGCAACGGTGTTACATCTGATAGACCGTTGCAGCACAGGTATTGTAGATGCGATATGCATCAGTATCATTCATGCATCTATGGATTTATCTGGCTGATAGCGTGCTGCTGGAGAAGTTTTTATGAACACAGTGAAGTGTCAGATTGTTCTTCTGTCTGCTCAAGAGGGCATGTACAAGCAGGGATGCAATCCTACTGTAATGTCTCTGAGGTGGACAGTCAGACCTTGGCTTAGCCTTGATAGATATGCATGAACATTACGATCAGACGAGCGGACAACTCTGTCTGACTCTGACACCCACCTTGAATGAGTTTGACTTCATGCCAAGGATGTGAACACAGTTGTGTGTGAGGACGGGATGACTTGCAGCAATGACTGTCCTGCTGTAAAACCTGCCACAGGTCACATTGGAGAACACAGTGTTTTAATCAAAACAGCTGTCCATTCATTTACTGTCAATTCTCTAATCAATTTATGAACTAACCATTGCAGTTTCAGTTTTTGTTGTTAATGTTTTTCTTTCTTTTCTTCAATCATGCGTATTTTGTAAACTAACAATTAATGATTAAGAACCCACTTTGTTGATGTCCCCACATTGAGTGAATACTGCTGTAGCTGCCCCCCCCATACCCATTAATTTTGAATTTGTTTCCCAGTCCAGAAAAAAAGAAAGTGGCCCTTGATCCTTAGTGGACCATAACATTGCAATTGGATTTTAAACAACTGAAACTGTGATTTGTCAGTCCTCATTATCTTCAGCTGATATTCTGTGATCCACTTCCAATAGTGCAAATTTCAGACTAAGTTCTATGTGGAAGTTCTAAGAACAGCGCTGCTAAAGCAATCACTGACCTTCTCTGGTTGTTTCTGATTGTCCTCCTTCACTTTATTCTGGCCACTGGTCGACCATTTCTACCCATGCTAGGATGTACCCATCACTGGTGATTCACTTATCAGTCACTTTCCAGCTAATAGCCACATCTTTACTGGCATTTCAAGTCAATGGGTCAATCATTAATGTCCTGCAATCGATACCTGTCAGTCGGTGTCCCTCGCTACCCACTGGTGGCTGAAGATCAAAGCTTTCAGTGCAGGAAGTATGTGTTTATATATTTTAAATTCTCTCTGATACTAATTTGCCTTCAAATTTCAGGCACTTTATTAATCTACTATAGTTGTGTTGTGTGCTTTCCTGTTTTTCAAGGTGCCGGAAGTATTTGAATGATCTGGGTGGTTCGTGTACTCTGATCCCATACATTTAGACATTGCCTGTAAACATGTAGTGGGATATAAAGATTAATTATCATTCAAAAACAAATTTAAATGTGGAGTTATTTTCTGTCTTAATATTGTCTGTTTCTGTTTTTTTTCGTCATGTGATTCCTCTTATTTTGAGTGTAGAAGACTTGAATATTACCCACCAGACGCACACACACTAAACTTGAACGTCTGACTGCTCTGTGTTCAGTGTTGTGTGTCGAGTAACGGTCAGGGTTTTCAAGAAGTAAGTTTGCCAGTTTTCAATTATGGATGAGGAAAGAAAGAAGAAAGCAGGACAGCCTGAATACAAACTCCTTGGAAGCTATTGTTGGAGTTTTAGTGGCCTCATCAAAGAGTGCATGAAAAGAAAATGTTTGTTCCCAAGTGGCACATCATTTCAGATCCAATTTCTGTGCTGATAATAGCCAATGATAAACAACATTGTGTCATTAATCAGCATTACCATCAATTATTTTCTGCAAGTTGACTGATCAGTTGTTGCTACTGTAATCTCATCACACTCTGGCTTTACTGTTGATTGATGATGGCTATTTTGTGTGTGAGCTGTAATGTGTGTTTAATGTGTAAAATCATTTCTGGGTGTTTTTTGTGATGAGTTTGTTTTTGAAAAGATGAAAGCACCATGGCTTGACATTAGCTGCAGACTCTCCAGTATGTGGCAACACGAAACAGGCCGGAAGGCTATGAAACACGATGAACTGCAGCGAATCATGACAAAGCACAAAAGGAAGACTCTATTATTAAGAATTCAATAGTCCAGTGAGTGAATGTTATTGCATGAATGTTACTCAGTATACTTTATGCTGGTATCATATTCCATACATATATAATAATAATAATAATAATAAAATATAGTTGCGTTTACTATGTAGGTCTCAGTAAGCACTCCATGCTGTTCTTTTTCTTCTGAACCACAGCACTTTGAAACATTCACTGCCTTGGACTCATATGAGAGAATGATAAGAACATTACAGTCACTGTGAGCAGTGCATCAGGAATTGAAAGTATTCGCCCCTTTGTTGGGAGCATCGGCTGCTGTTTATTTTGAGACCAGACTGTGATCTTACTAGGTTACTGTATGTGGTACCAAAATAAATTAAAGCTACCTTGCCTTTCAGAGGCAGATGGAGGAAAAAAAACATTGGTGCAGTCAGCAATGATTTCTGTACACATCAAGGCACATTTAAAGCTATATCTATATTTTAAGTAGTGCTGTAATAGATAATAGCTGATCTCTGATCAGTATAGATTCCACTCACTGTTTGGCAGGCCTGTGCTCCGCAGATTAATTGCAAATTTGAAAACACTTGCTTTTAGAATAGAGTCTGGTTAAACGGACAGTCCACTTCAAAGACCCCTGGGAGCGGAGCGTATTTTAACATGAATAATTCACATTAATTGAGCTCCCCTGCCATCTCATGATGAACCTTGTAAACAGCAAAAAGTAACAGATGAAGTAGAGCTAAAACTCTCTTGCTTTCTCCTTCTCTGAGCCCATAGTAAGAGATAATAAGCACAAACGGCTATCAAATTAGCGACAGCCGATTCACTTTACTTCAACGATGTAATTAGTTTGCAGTAACGTCACATTCGACAGACGACCAAAAACTGAAAAAAGTGTCTTAATGACAGAAAAAGTGACAGATGTCAGGAATACATTACAGTTCAACAATTGAGTACTGAATATTTTATATATTTTTTGATTCGTAAATAATATAGATTTTTTTTTATTTAAGACTATTAGCATAGGTTCCTTGTTTTGAATGTTTTACAGAATTAAGTAATTAGGTAATTAGGTCATATTTGTTTTTCCAGGACTCCGTTTTGTTATATGTTGCACCCAGCTTTTATGTGAAAGCCATCTAATCAGCTTTTAATTAACACTAAGTTTGTACTTTGAGCAAGTAAAATGAAGTGACTGATTAGCTTGGCAAACTTATTTTGCAATCTCTCACCAGCATTGATGAAGCATTTTCCTGGCTGCTGATTTGCCCCCAGTGAAGACTTTGACTTTTCTTTCCACTATTCTCCTTACAAATACTGTCTGGGCTAACCCACAATGTGATGTTCATATAAATCAACAATTACAAATATTGCTCAAATTCATTATTTTTATCCGTGTATACAATTCAAGTGTATATATAAAGCTGATCTGTCACTTTAAGCTATTTCAAGCCAGTAGTAGAAGCATCAGGCATCAGTTAAACCTGTTGTTTATTGTGATTTTGGGTCAATAACTGATTTGTCTCAAAGTTGTTGGCTACAGTCAATTCACAGTTCAGTCTTTTCAAACTAATTAGTCACTTGTCTTACAAATTGCTGCAATTGACTGTCATGGGGCTAATCAGTGCAGAGCTAACTATGTAATATTAAGTCTTCCACAGATACCAGTGTCACAGGCCAAGTTCAATTTAAATGAGCTCATACAGGTCCTTTCCTTCTAATATGCAAGCAGGGGTTCAACACATTGTAGACTTCCATTTACGTTTAATAGCATGTTTAAAAGCATGTTAACGTATGCACACATGATGATGGTTATATCAAAACCAAATGTAACCTGTGTGTCGCTGGCCACATTTCTAACCTGGAACACGCTCAGCAGTGTGTGTCCAGTGCTGGAGCCTATGAGCCCCACACTCCACTGCTCCTACAAACAGAGTAGCATGAACAATGCTTAACTGAGTCTTGTTCACCCCAGCGGCAGTCACACTTGTTGTGGTTGTGTTCATCACGGTCTCTGCCCAACCAGTAAACTCCACCAGAGTGATAACTTGCTGCACCAGCAGTCCAAGCTGCTTTGATCACCAGACTCACTCTCCACCACAGTCTGGTGGTGGAGAGTGCAGCAGCAGCCCACACAGAGCATCCAGAATTATGCTCGTCACAGATACTCAGTCACACTTGCCACACTTGGGCTGATGCAGCCACATTCCAAGTAGCCAGCTGCACCGAGCTGCTGTTTGCCGCGGTCTGCCATAGTTGTAGCCAGAGTTGTACACACCCTTGCTGCGTTCAGCATCATTCGTGCCAGAGACGTGCTTACCTCAGCCACAATCAGTCATGCTCACTGAAGTGCTACACAGCCTGAGCAGCTGGTGCTATACGCTACATGAGACCAAGCAGCCATAGTTGGAGTCACACTTGCCAGAGGCACCCTCACAGCTGCCATCATTCACACTAAGTGGGATCTTACTGGCCACACGAAAAGCCCCAGTAAACATCTCCCACATGCACAGAGACTCAGAGCAGCACCCAAAGCTGATCACAGCCCTCACTCACAACACTCATCCTCATTCCACTGGAGGAAAAGCTGATTATTATCTAGACCAGGGAAAGGTACCTTAAAATGGTGGAAGATACTGGAAAAGCTATAAATTTATTCATGTTGTGTGTTGCCGTATCAAATTTAAATATGTCCTTTCTCTGTCCGTGTGGTGTAATAAGATGGTAATGAAACTTGATGTGTGTGTCTAGATTTGTGGAAATCACATTTGCAGCGTAAGGTCTTTTTTGATGCACTGTATCTGCTCTTCAGATAAGATTAAATATTTCTTGCAGGCCTAATGTATTTCAGGGAAGAACACCATCAGTAATTTCCCTCTGTGTCATGCGGGAAAATGAGTGTCCAACTCTTGCCTGTGGCATACCTGCCTACATATCTGACTAAATGACCATAAGTTAAAATATGAATTTCTTATTTAAAACTCAGTCAAATGATGGTATTTTTTCAGTATATGGGCATTTATAATAACACACACTGAATCACCCGTTCAAGCGTCAGCTCACACTGATTGTCTGTATCTCAGCCAAATCTTTGAATTTCAGTCCTAGTTTGAAAAAGATTGCATATTTCTGTGAATGCATAGGAAATCTCCCATGATAATTTAAAAAACCGATAAAGCTTACTGAAGGCTTATTTCATATTTTTAATGCATTGTTTTAGTCAGGGGCTTTTCACTTTTATTCATGTTGTGCTACCTGTCACACAGTGAAGACAGAAGATTTTTCATAAAACTAATAAACTAAATTGCTGAAAACCCCTTTAGTATACTGCCAGATCTTCCTTTTTTTAATGTTAGCAATGCCACTTTCGTGCAAATCTGAATTTGGACTTTACTGCAGCAACAAATAGTAGTGAGTTGATTTACAGATAAAAAAACAAACATTTTGAAATTGGGCCCATTCATCTAAAAGTTCGAATTTAAAGCTTATATTCTACAGCCTTGAACCGTTCCAGTATATCATTGTTCGTATAGGATAAGAAAACAAGAACATGCATTCAACACAATTTCCTGCTAAGCGGCAAAGACAAGCCTATAGAGCTTCAAGGTGAACCGTGGCACGGATGCTTGATTTATGGTTTAAATTATTCTGTTGGGCCAGTCTAGTGCATGTGCTGAACTCTACTGCTCTTTGTATGGCTATTACCTGAGAGAGAAACCTTGCATTCCAATTACAGTTAGGCTATATAGCTGTCATTCACATTAGTAATGACTATAGCTTTTACTCACACTGAACCGCCACCCTGCCCATGAATACCCTGCCTGTTAGTGTGATCGATAGCTACTGATCAAACCACTTCAAAGACGCCCTCTCACGCTGGATAGATTCAGTCATGTTGTATTAAGACCCACTTGACTCATACAAAAAATAAGCAGGATTAATTGTGTTATGTATGATATAATTTGGTTCTAATGTGCATATCCATGTTGAACACAATAGTCCACATACAGCCTGTAGGTGTAAATCAGTGTTTGACTGACCCGCCATTTGAACGAATACTGTTTATGTTCAGTGTAAGCGGGATCAGAGTTGCAGATTCTAAAATTTTTTAAGGAATCACTCGGTACAGTTTCATCAGTTTCATTGTTTGACTGATCATGATATGTTTATCTTTTAACACTATTTACAATATCAGTAATCTCTTATGTTAACTATATGCTGAGGCTGCACAGTCAGTCGCTTGGATTCCAACAAGACTAGGAGTATGCTAGTATGCTGAGATTCTGAACAGAGGGTGACTCTGGAACAGTCAAGGAATGATCAGCGTGATGAAAATTCATCCCAAGGGGAATAACTCATGTCTGAACCAAATTTGATGGAAACAGATCCACTATTCACAAGACATTTCACTCAATACCACAAATGTCAATCTTGTGATTGCAAAATAGAAAGTGTTAGGGGATCACCAAAGCTGTTAGGATTCATTGTCAAGGGACAGTGGATATGTGTACAAGATTTGCTGCTAGTCTATCATATAGATGTTAAGATGGATGCAAAGATGAAGACTTTGACCTGTTGGATCACTACAGGAAAAGACACAAGGATTACCAAAATCAGTAGGTCTCATCCTCTGGAGATCAGAAATGTCTGTACAAAATTCCTTGGCAATCAGCGTCTGTACTGAAGTGGTGGAATGACATTGCCAAACAATGACCACATTTGTATCATGTCTAAAATTGACGCATAAGGAGATACAGTGACACCTGACATGCTTGTGCACAGACTGTCTTTGTTACAGCAGTGATACGAAGTGATATGTGGGCATAGTATACTATAGTATACTATAGTAGTATAATGAGTATACCCATCAGAGTATAAACAGCTCATCACATGTTCTTGCACTGGTGTGTCTTAAATCATAGTGAAACCACACGACAAGATGGAGGATAAGATGAAGCTAGACAGTGTTGACCATGTGCTCTCTTCTCATTTCTTCCCCAGGTCCTTTGACTTTGGAGGGGTATCCACTAGTCTTGTGAATGGACTGTTGTATTGAAGTGTCAGACTCCCTTTATGACCTAGAAAGCTGTTATTTAAGTAAGGGTGGCCTAGGTTAATGGACCCAGAATTAAATGGTGCTGGTGATGTATTTAATCTGTCCTGTGTGGCACAAGATAACTTAAGTTGGTTTCCATGGTAATGACCTTGTGAATTCCATTGTTATGTACTGCTTTTTACCTTTTCAGACCAGCTATTGGCGCCATTCATTCTTATACCAATTAGCAAAGCTTACTTATTTTATATATTATAAGAAAACGATCTGAAAACTCTGACGCTCAAGAGATGTCCTATACAGTACATTAAATTAATGGTGTATAAGATGTAAATTTCCGAGTAGTTTGGAGGAGCAGTTGGAAGTGTGACATGGAGGGTTCAGCTCATTAACAAAACTAGGCAGTGTGAAAATAGCAGAGCTGCTGTTGCTTCTGGGTTTGTCTTGAAATGTCTTGTTAGCAATATACTTTATGAGATCCTAAAAATAAAAGATGAACAAGTATGTAACAGTGATTCCTTGTTCATAATATACTGCTTCCTGGCTTTAAGCTAGCATTCCTTTGGGAGATGAATCTGATGTGACGGAGACTCAGTGCCTTGCATAGTGGACAACAGTTTGTTCATAGCTGAGTGATGAAATTGTTTTTCCCCATAAATGACTATTCATATAACTAGTTTGTGCACATAATGTCATCATTGAAACAGTTTATTATGATAATTTTGAGTAATTCTTCTATTAATTTATTTCAGGTCGTGAAGGTGGATTAGATAGAAGATAAAATGCATGTATTTCATGGTGAAAGTTGAAAAGTTTTTCCACATTTCAAGTTTTCATGTCTGAAAGCTTATTGCTTCAAGTGTTGGGTGTGTGTTGAGACAGATGTGAAACATTTTTTCATTGTAATCAGATTTCAGGGCAATGAGAGCTCTTCCATCTTGCGACTCATGGCACAGCTATCTCCTGAATTTTACATTCATGTGCACACCGCGGCTAACTCCCTTAGTAAAACAACCTCCACCTCAACAACAATGATGTTTTTGGGACCAGCCGACACTCCTGTTCCAACAGTCCAACAGCCATGAGAGGACTAAAAATGGTTTAGAAAATGAATCAAGTGAGCAATGAGAAGGTTAATCATATAAGAATTACTGCCATGCAAACAAGTGGAACATGCTGTTAACCACAAATAATGCAGGCAGGCTGGGCCAATTAGTAGGGATTCAACATCATTTCAAATCTGATTTGGACATAAATTGAAGGGATTATGTGAACAGGGTCTAGTGTGGTCGAGCTGTTTGAACCTTCATGACACCTCATTGTTAATTTTCATCTGCTGAAAATGACATTCATAAGAGCACTATGTGAAATACCTGGGGTACCCTTCTGCACTGTATCTTGAGCACCATATGGTCCACAGCAATTTCCTATGTTCTTTTGTCATTGTCACTGCATTGCATGCTGTGTCTATTGCATGCTTTTCCATACTGTACTCGTTTGTATTCCCATAGCATCCTTACAGCATGAGGTTACTGTTTCAATCACTGCCTGCCAACTGCGGGGCTAGGTCAGCATCACTGTGAACTGACGAACCATGAGCTAAATCCGTGTCCATGCAGGCAACTAGAAATGAGTCTGGGGGTTACACATAGAGTTGATTTACCTTGAACCTCTTCCACATGCCCAGTGCAAGTATGAAAATAAAATACAAAAGAAAGAAATGAAGAAATAAAGGGAAAACTCCCTCTAAGTGTGAAAGAAAATAGTTGTCCAACAACAGCCTCACAGGTTCTGATAAGCATAAAAGAAATCCACCATTAATGCTATAATATGTGGCAGTACTTTGAATAGTGCTGTACATCTCACTTCTCAATCCCTTCCTTCTGGTGATCATGTCTTCTCATTGTAAGCCAGTTTGGTTACCCCTCCTAATGGGCAAAGACTTTGTTCCAGCTGTAATCATAATCCATTGAGGAGATGCAGAAGTTGTCACAGTCTGAACGGAGATATTAATTTCCCCTCCATGTGGGGCCCTGCTCTGCTGGCCATGTAATGCTATCAGCTTTGAAGGAATCTTGTCTGGTTAAGCCTTTTACAAATGTTGTGTTTGACATCTATTTTCGTGCTTAGACTTTATTTGCGCTGATGGTGCAGGAAGGGAATTGCACAGAGGATTGCAGTTGAGTGGATGTATCTCTTGACTATAGATGCCTCCAACACTGTTGGCATTATAACTTTATGGGTTACTGTTGATTTAAGTCATTAACCTGGAATTTTTTTATTGTAGCTTATGTCTAGTCCTAACTACACTGAATCTAAAATAGTAAGGAACATGTTTTTGCCTAAGGGAAGATGGCATTGTAATGTTCATAAATTCACACACACCAGCCGAAACATTTTGACTTGACGTGTTTTTCCAAGGACACTAAATGGAAATGGCAGAACTTTTGTCTGTAATATGGTTGAATTTAGACCCACACATTAAGTGTATGGCAATTTATTATTTTTTTTTATTCTTAACCTCTTGTCTTGAACAACCAGTGACTTTTTTCTTGCTGGTGGCCATAAAGCTCACAATGTGAGTATCTTGGCTCTCGAAAAATCGCTTTTAATATTGCTGTTCTTTTATTTAATAATGATGTTGAAACCGCATATTGGCAGAGAATTACTTTAGCCTGATGCTGTTTTTCCTCTAATCACATTTTTTTTTTTCCCGTTCATGTATATGGCATTTACACTGTCAACTACAGCATCACTTAAATTTCGTATATTTATTGTTCATGCTGTGTGTGGCCCATTTACCTTGCTCCCATTATGTGAAATAATATTTTGTAGATGTAAATATAAACCAATACTAACTTCATCACTAAAAAGGCTAAAAGAGTTTGAAGAATCAACCGTGAGGGTTTGCAGTCTGAATTGTGCAGGCGTTGAGCTGCCAACAGTGTAACAAGGCCTGAGGTTATACATGAGCACAGGTGGTGAGTGCTAGAGAAGGTATTGCTCTTCACCAGGAATTCTTGATGAACTCTGACAGATTTCACCTACGAGGCAGGCACCCTGTGCCTGGCTTAACAGCTGCTTTCCAGTTTTTATTTATTTATTTTTAATTATGGCTGTAGGGACTTGTATGTTGATCTGCAGGAGTTTGGTGCTCTGTGTCTCTAATTGTTGCAGTCATACTGATTTACATGATTATTCTATTTATCTGGTCAGATCTCTCCCTCCCAACAGCATAATGAATGTCACTGCAAGGACATAACAGTACATTTCTAATAATAATTATGTGTGATGGCAGCATGGAAATATATCAGAATAGTTTCTCAATTACACTAATTTAACTGATTGTGTCCTATAAGGAAAACTAAACCATAAATAATGTTATTAAATAATGGCTATGTTTTTTAAGCTTGAGTTTTATTGTGTCAACACTGTTCATCTGGCTCTGTTGGTATCAGAGTCTGGGAACACACTCCACTAATTTCTATACTGTGTATACTTTACAGATTTGATAAATGGATATCAGATATTGTAGATTCAGCACCATCTATGGAAATTTACCCAGCTGTGCTCTGTGTGCAAACATAACTGAATAAGCATTATAGATCTTTACCCATTAGCAATTTACAGGTGAGGAGAGTTGATGGCTCACAGTAACACTGAATCAAGGTGATATTCAGTCACACAGGGGACTGCTGCATCCATCTCACAGTCCAACTCACTTTTACTTGTGAAAATGGGGAAGGAGTAATGGTTTGAATTAGATAATACAGGCCAGGGAGCAGTCTGCAGAGGCCATAGCCTCAGCAGTAGGCCATTGTGAATTTATGGAAGCCAAGGTGGCATGGGTTTAAACATGTACTAACATACACGCATGCACTAACAGGAGACTGCACTTCTCTGCATGCTTTCTCTTATTGTTTTATCTCTGGTCTGCTGTCGCGCAGCCTTGACAAAAGCTTGAGCCTCTGAAAGCCTTGCCTTGTAATATATCAAGTCGAATTCACTGTATTGTAACCTTGTTCGTGTGCATGCAGTCAAAAATGGGCTCCTTCTCAACATCAAATCACATATGTTTAAGGGCTGTGACAGCGTTTTACTCTTTACCACTTTGGCCCCATTTTGGAAGCCAGATTTCTGTTTTTCCCTCTCTACTGTCGTGCAAATTTAAGTCTAAATCTATCTCTGGAAAAATAGCTCCATCTGGTCTATTTTTTATTTAATTTTCTTTATTAATAATAAAGGATTCCAGCGCATTTGCAGATATATTTGCCACCTTTGTAAGTGTACAGTCAAACTAGATAAGCTTTTTTCGAAATAAATCTAATCTAAAGGGATCTCCAAGAGATTTTATTCTTTCGACTCCTGCCAAGTTTAGCACTAATAGAAACATTTATCAAATCTCTTCACCTTTAAATCAGAGATGATTAAATATATTTAGCCTTGACTAAACTGGACTATAAGGGTCACTTGGGCCATTTCATTCTACAGTTTTATAGTTCCTCTCAGCACCCGTGGACAGTATACTTACTCTGAACATTAGTCAGCCAAACCTTGGCACAGAAAGATGGAAATGAAAGCATGGAATTTATCTTTCTTTTTCCCCCAAAAACAGCAACAGAGGCTCATTGTCATATGGTGCTGTGTTCATAATGGATCCACTGTACGTTCATTTCTTGTCTGTGAGGAACGAACACACTTCTTGACAAATTGTCACAGATGTAACGTAAAGGTGATGGGCCAGAGTGGGAACAGGCTTGCTTGGCAGTCCAATACACTGATCATTTGGCGGTGATGAGGCTTAATGATCATATTAACACATGTGTCCCAAAACAGAGAGAAAAATCATCCTCACTCATTAGATCCACCTGTCTTCATTGTCCAGGGCATCATCTACAAAGGTTGTTCCCAACATTTTTTGTGTCCCCACGCTCTTCATCAGCACCACCACACAGTGTTCTGAATGTGGTCTTTTATAATGACATCAAACTGGATATTACTTCCTACTGTTGATTAATCTTCATCAAGTTGCATGTGGTTACTATTTACATACAGTTGAACTGTTGACATTTACATTTGGTTAAGTCGTTTATTTGTGAGTAATTGTCAGTGAAGTTCTGAAACCCAAAAATGGCATCCATAACTTTTCCCTCTTTGGAAATCACTGATCTGCCAGTCACTTTTTAATTTCATTTAATTTAATTTAAAAGTGACTGTTAAAAGTGTTTTGTGCTTTTGTCTTTTACCTCCCTTATTTTTATATATTTATTTTTTCTGTCTCAGTCTGTCTTTTTGACACTTTAAATAGGCTGTACATGGTTTGTTATAAAATATGAAGCTTTTAATTCTTTCTGTTTCAGTATGACATGTTATGTTAATACAGAAATATCTGACCTAATGGCTTCCCTTTAATATTTCAAAACAACAGTGGAGGCAGTTTGACATTCTTTTTACGTATATGCTTAAATTAAAGATGACAAAGATCACTGGTAGATGCTCAGTGCATGACCATCACATCAAACCAAATGTGACAGGATTTAGGGCTATTTTTAGTTGAACAGCCACTCGGATTACATGGCTATAGAGCTGTGTCCCAAATTCAACAATTACTGCAGTCGACACTGTTTATTGGCTGATGAGGTCCACAGTTTTTCAGATGCTAGCTGTTCTTGGACAACCTATGCATTAACTACATCAGAAAGCTTTGTTTGTGTAGAAAACATATGATGAACTTTATAATATTACAGTCTGAACTGCACTTTCCTTTAGGTGAACGTCAGCCAAACTATAAAAATAAATGCAAAACCATACTGTCCCCGACGGACATACTTCTAGTAGGAAACTGGGCCTTGCTACTTCTTATCTTACCACTTCTTATCAACAAACAAATCAGTCCACATAGTTGTCCGGTCACATTATTCAGCAAATTTGCATCAAAGACATTTGTATCCTTTTAGTTCTGTCAAATGCAATTACATAACTCATTGCATATGCTTTTATTCCCTGAAAAAAATAAATAGCTGACAGTAGAATTGCAAACAAATGTTAGAAGCCTGGGAAATGCGGAGTGCTTTAGCTCTGCTGTCACCTTAGGCAAGCTATTTTTAATTTGCCAACAAAAGCATCATGTCTTCTCTCCCTCCCTTCATATTCTCTGTTTCAAGCACAATCTGAGCCCCAGGGACTGCTGAGCCTCTCGTTTGCATGACAGGTATTGGTAAATCGGGTGCAGAATTGCAGACGGCGCACGGCCAGCAGCCAGTCTTTTAATGTCTCATTCTTATAGAAAGGATTTGTTGACACTTGTAAGAGTGCTGTCTAGTGAGCTTTCTGGATGATTTTTCACTGCAGCTCTAATTGCTGTTGTGTTGAGGAGACATGAACTGAATAAACAGATCAGTGATCCTATAGGAAAGGTGATAGATTTGACTCAATCTTTATACTTTTCAAACTATAATGACTACTAGTGATGAAACTACACTTTGATGTGACTGAACCTGAAGGCATACAGGAATATTTTCAAAAAATTTAATTCATTCAGGACATTTAGAGCACTAAAGATGGTACGTATGTAAAGATGATCCCCAAGTGAGTGGAAGTGACTTGAATAGGAGGCAATATACATCAGGAAATTAGCACTGCAATTCTCATACAGACATTATAAGACAAGGAAATGATACCTCTGACTCCAGAGGGCATCCTGTAGTTTTTATGGGGAACATAAAATCTTAAATGGATAATGATCCAGACTTGGTTTTAACATAAACTCCATTTGCAAAAAACACAAAGAGAAATGAAAGAGAGAAAGAAAGAGGTGTTAATATGATATGAGCCAGACAACAAGGAGGAACTCGGCTGTCTGCACTCTTCTGTTTACCAGCATTAGTCAAGCAATACAAAACTGGTTTAATTTGACACAGTCTAGGACTTGGCCTGCCCTTGAGCTTGACATTTGTTGAGAGGGAGATGATCGCTGAAATTCAGAAAATTAACTGAGTTTCAACTCATTTGCATGAACCGTGCTATGTTTAATTGGCCACATTCACAAAGTGGTTACTCAAGCAACTCAGCTCTGGGCAAATGCATGTGAAATACCTCAAATACCTGTCAGATTCCATGTATCTGCACTGACTGTTGCTCTTTATCAAGCCAACACATTCTCACACCCAAGCAAATGGAAAGGGGGATTTCCAGTGACTGAAAATGGCCTGTGTGACAGTGGGAGAGTGCCAGCAGCAGGTGTACCTGACCTAATGTGAAACGGTTGCAGTTTGGTTAGGATTAGGTAATAAAATTGCTTGGTTAAGGTTGAGATTGTGGTTTATGTTAAAATGAGTTATGTAAAATTTACATTATGTACATGATGTACGTTAGGTACATTACCTTACTTAAAATAGGTCTTAGTTTCACATGGGACAAGAACAGCAGGCTCCTGGTGAAGGTTGTTTGACTCATCTACCTTGTCATTGCTCGATCTGAGTAGTGCATGTGCAAGTGTAGCCAACATTTTGGACAACTGGGTACAGCAACACCGCTTATACAAACCACACGCAGAACTGCAGTAAACCTGGCAATGTGTTATGTTTTGTTATAATTATGATTATGAAAATGCTAATTGTCAAGAAAACATTTAATATTGACCAAGCATCAATCTAACATTTGTCCAGATATTTGGATAGTACACAATAACCAAACTAAACACAGACAACAATAGTCTTTAGCAAACAATCAGCAATAACAAAAACTTAACAAATGTACCCAGTGGTATCCAATCTGGCTGATGTGCTGCTGCCTGTACTACTGGACAGTTACTCAAATAATTTAGTGACACACCCTCCAAAGCTGCAGCCTCCTCTTTCTACAGACGTTGTTGCTCCTAGACTACTTCACCTGACATTGTAATCTGCTCCTGTCCATAATTACCAAGGCAACTATGCATTGCTGCCTAACACAAACATACATGAATATGGGTCTTACTAAGCTGTTCAGCCTGCCAGTTTTAATGAGGAAGAATCAAACTGTTATGGTTTTATAGCGCATGCAGCCGTCAGAAGCTTTTTATTCTGCAACATAATAAGAAGATAAGGTTTGTAATGATGCCAAGAGCAGTGACATCAGAGTATCACTTTGTTAAAACAATTATTTGCCACTGGCTAACCTCAGACTCTCTTAGAATTTGATTTATAAACTGTTAGGAAATCGCACATTGTACTGTATAATAATTGTGTGGTTATTTCGAGTTCTTTGGCTCATCAGACTCGTTAGACGTGGATCATGACTTGGTGCTCAGCTACAGTTAACACAGAGAGAGGTTTCACTTCAGAGCCGTCTTAAGCGTAGTGCAGAAGTATGGCCGCAGTTTATAGCATTATTAGTGTAGCCTCTTACTCGAACAGTACCCTGAAGTGTATCTTTACATCCATTCATTTGTTTGCTCCCCTGTAATGATCAGTACTCTACAGCAACACAGAGAACGCTGATTCCCCCCCCCCCCACCCCGGAGAAAGCGTTTGATCTTCTCTCTGTACTATGGCAATAAAGGGGGGCTTGGTCTCACAAAAGCACAATGAAAGCCTTTTAAGTATGACACAGCTGCACCACATGTGGATGCTCGAGTGGCCGTGTAAGCGCAGTGCCTCAATCATTTGGCTTCCTTTCCTTCAGTAGCAGACAGGGCAAATTCTGAGTATGTTTATTTTTAATGAGAGGTCATTTAATGTTTTTGCAAATCCCCAGTTTGCAAATCTCATTAAAATAATTAATAGTAATTTTTATACCAGAAGAAGGAAAATGCATAATGCTGTATTATGTGTTTGTTCCAGACGTTTATGTGACATTTTAGTGCTTGGTCAAATTGTGTTTAGTGTACTATTCAAACCTTATGAACAAACTGAAGCACAGAATTTAAATAAATGAATGTTCTGTGTTAATTTGGTTTGCAGATATTTAGGTGGGTTATTTAATATTTTAGTATTTGGTTTGAGGTAGACTTAATTATTTAGGCTAACATCTGTGATGGATACAGTTAGAAGTATGGATAAGTTAGAGACTGTACAAATATTTTTGAGGCTGTTTTCTCTTTTCCAAGGTCAGAAGTACCTCCACATTTTCTATATCCTCTCTTCCAATATATCAAATAACACAGAGAGCAGCTCATTTCATAAAAAAATAAAGGAGGAGAAGCATAAAGAATGAAGAAAGCCTCACCCAGACTCAAATAATAAAACCCAACATGAAGCAGGTCTGATGTCTTGACTTACGTAAGATTCATTACTTGACTGTTGATTCTAAGTCACATAATAAAGAGAGTTAACCAGGTGTGTTTTTGGATCAGCAACCAGAGACTCAGAGGAGACCAATTCTCCAGACAAGTGTGGCAGACAGCACTCCAGCAAATATCATTACCCAGGCTAATTATTATTGGAAAACGGTTGAAGTCCTCTGCTCACTGACAGGGGAGAGGGAAACAGCTGTGTGTGCTCTGACACCAGCACTGAGCTCTCACTTGACACTCAAGGTCATTTGGTTGGATGTGAAAACTTATAAACAAAGCTCAGTGTGTCTCGGATGTTTGCAGAGAGGGACGGTGACGTACATGTGGTACAGATCAAGCTGCTAATTTTCCACCCAAACTCAGTTGATCTGTCTTTTCTCCTCACTCGTTGTATATTATAAAGATCAGCTTCCCCTTTCCCGCTTTTCTGAGTCCCATAAACTTTGTAAACACCTTTTGATTTATGTCACATCATGGAGAAAAAGTCACCATCTGACTTTGTTTGACAGCAACATGCTGTTAGGTATAAAAATGTCAGTGTATCAGTTTGTTTAACACATCGACATATAAATAAAGAATATAAACCGGTCAAGAGTAGGAGAGTTGAGCAGTGTGGCTTCCATGAGTGATTAGAAATCAATTTGCTGATCATTTCATGTCCATCACCACTGTATTTACTTGCTAAGCTATGAACATGTTTGCAGTATTTTCTCAACTTCCTGTGAGCCTCATCTCTTTCTCCCTGCTCTGCCGTTTCTACAGGAGCTGCCTGTTTGAACTGATATGGCTGCAGCACTTTGGAAGCCTAAATCGTTGGACTTGGGCTTGCCAATCATCCTCCTGCTCCTCAACCTCCTTCCTGAAGCCAGGTATGAAGACATACTGTATCTCACTTCCCAGTCTTGCTTTTCCTCTCTTTGCTGTTTATTATTTTCCTTTCTCTCAACCCATTTCATTCCCCCCTGACTCTGCATCTGCTGTTGATGCACCTGTGATGCGTTTTACATAATAACTGTATTAATCAGGCTCACTGCTGGAGAAGACAGTGTAATCTAAACAACACCATTACAGGAAAAAGTTAATCTATATTACAAGAACAGAAGAAGCAAGAAGTGTTGAGGTGGTCTCTGCTGTGACGGGCAGTTAGGCAAATGAAATGACCATACCTCCATAATGATTTCGATAAAACAAACTGCTTTTCATCTGGGAAAAATATATTTGTTTTAGTCCTCCACCCTCAGCAGATGCTTTTTGCACTCAAGGACTTCCTGGACAGCACTGTGACTTTCATGAGGATCAAAATAGACCCCATGCCACCTTGTGCTATAAATTAGGCCAGAAAAGAGCAAACACAAAAAAACTTTATCCTTTCATCTAAATGTAGCCAGTGCTCTCCTCTGCACTGGTCTGAATTTCACTGACTGGTGAATTAATTTGCATTGTGCTGCACACCACAACTATGATTGTCCATTCACAGCATTTTCACTGCTGCATCCTGAGCACATTTTTCAGTTTGTGTGTGTCAAGAGTCAGCAAAAGAGAAAAAAGAAATAGAAGAAGAAGAAACTCCAGGATGTCTCGGAGTCATTCTCATCACACTCCTTGTAATTTCAAACGAAAAGATTGCACAGGCCGCCATGTTAGCATTGTTGATAAGGTAGGATGTTATGGCAGGGAGACACGCGGAGTGTAAATCACTTTAAGATTTTTCACGCTCGGAAAAGCTCACGGAACCTGGAAAAAAGCAGGCTGGGGGAAGAAATCAGAACAGTGTGACAGGGATTAGCCCAGTTTGCTTTGTCATTGTGCCACTTGGCTCTCCTTGCTTATTAGGAGCACACAGTGCTTGTAATTACATATATTAAAGAGAAACGTGTGGCCATGAGAACACGGTGGCCACCCTGGCAGGAGATATTTTACAAGAACATTATGTGGCCTTTGGCCTTGCTGTACCTTTCTCACTCAAGAACAGGATGGATGTGGTTCACCTGAAGAACCTAGGGACAGATTTGTTATTGACACAAACTGTATATCCAGTGATCTTGTGTACCATTGGTTTTGAGCTGTTCCATCGTTAAATCTCAATGCCAGAATGTATACAGCGATATAGAATAGAATAGAATAGAACAGAATAGAATCAACTTTTATTGGCAGTATTATATATGTTTTACATACACTGAATTGTTCCATTGCATTTAACCCATCCTTGGTTGAACACACATGCAACACCCAGCAAATTACATGCAGTGAATACACACACACAGGCACCGGCTGGTGTGCCCTTGAGCAAGGCACTTAACCCCCAATTTGCTCCCCGGGCGCCTGACAGTGCTCCTGTGTGTTGCATGTGTGTTCAACCAAGGATGGGTTAAATGCAAAGGAACAATTCAGCGTATGTAAAAAATATATATATATATATATTAGGTACATAGGTACATAGACGCTTTGCTGTTTCAGCATGACAATGCCCCCATGAATCATGTTCTTAAAAAAGAGCTTGTGCAGTTTGGTGAAGCCCTGACCTCAACCCAGCATCTTTAGGATTAATTGAGTCTGAGTCAGGCCTTATCACCCAACATCAGGGGCCAACCTCACTTATGCTCTTGGAGCTCAATGGTAGCAAATCCCTGCAACATTTTTTTTAGAAGCTTTCCCAGAGGATTGGAGTCAGCACATTAATGTCCATGGTTTTGGAATCAGGTGTGATGTTCAGGTGTCACATAAATCTACTCTAGAGCAGAGGTTTTCAGACTGGAGGGTGTAAGTGAGTTTGATGTTGAGCCCCAGTAGTCCTCACTCTTGGCCTTATAACACTCGCATAAAATAAATATTTTCTCGTAAAAGTGATGTATACATTCTAGCTTCACAATTTGTCTGAGAATCATCATGTTTATAAGCTTTCTTCAGTATCAAAGTAACCCAGTGGTAGTTGCAAAAGGGAACATTTATAAGTTGATTCAGCATACTTCTAATGGCGTGAATTTGAACAAAATGCTAAGAAATATAGGCTTAAACAGCTTGTAGTCAGGCTGACTTACACTGAGCGTGTAACCACAAACATTTTGCTTTGCATTGTAAGAGACAAATCCCTGCCCAAACCTGTACCCTTACTTATTACCCTTACTTATAATTAGTGAACAGATAATTAACATACTCATCGTAAATCGGAAAGGTGTTGGAAGCCTGAGGTTGGTTTGATTATGCAGTGAAACCAAAAAAGAAGACTGAAGATAGAATTATTGGTATTAGTATTCAGGAAGTTAATGGATAAAAATATGGAAAATCATTCGTTGAGATGCACATTAGGTTAATAATGGAAATGTATTAAGTGTTGATGTATTCAGTGGCTGAAAATTGTCAGCACACCCTTTCCAGCAGGGCCTAAGCAGTCAACGCAATTCATTATGCAGGGACACAGCACGTGACAAGGATATTCATAAATGTTAATCTTTTGACAATTACTTGAGACATTATGTACTGCACATATGCAAAGCCCTCACACAACAGTCTTTACTTAAAACATTTTATTCAGTTTAACTTGTACTAAATGAGGTTTTCCCTTAGTTCATTTGAGGGAAGACATTATTACATGTTGCCCCTTCAGAAATCCAGACCTGAACCAAAAATGGAATTTCTCTTGAAATTTGTATCTGAAAGTTAAAGAACATATAAATTGTCAATCATAGTTGCTGGAGTTTAGAAATAATCCTTAAAATATCAGCTCGCAGATGCTCCCAAAATATGTGCGTATCAGCAGAGCTGTTTCTCTCTGAGAACTGCCACCTCCCTGATGCCTACTGATGCTATCAGCAGGCTCCAAATCGGCTTTGCTACAGTTGAGGAAGGAGACTTTCCTAATGGATTAAGGTGTAACAGACTAATCCTCTATATAAGGGTCTGTCATTCTGCACATCACCAAACTTCCTCATTTCCCCCACACTGAAAGACAGGGCTGATTAAGCTATCATTCCTAGGAATTCATGTATTATATATATAGATGAGAAGGCAGTGTTTATTTCCATTCAGCAAAGATCTTCTAATCTATCAGCACACCTATACCCCCCCCCCCCCCCCCCCCCCCCCCCCCAACACACACACACACACACAACCACACACTCCTACAGTCAGCACTTAACAAGTGTGGACACTCAGGCCATCTTGTTGTCTATTTTGTTTGTAATCTGTTGCCAAGTTGCCAGCTAACATGGCATATAATCAATAGCTATAAGGAGCAGAGTGGTATATGTACACTTTGCCTATGGATTGGCTCTGAAGTTGCCTGGCCTCTATTTACTTTCTCACCCCATCTCGCATGAATTATTCACAGCATGGCGAGGCAGAGAGGGGCATCACTTTGAGATGTGACCTGGTCAACAGATAACATTCTGTTTCAGTAGCGTTGTCAAGGTTAATGTGTCACAGGTCCAGACAAGGGTAACGTATTCATGGCTGAGTCATTTTGCGGATTGAATGACCAGATGAATAATTTCTGTTTTTCTTTACATTTAGTCCTTTTTTCCTAATGTTTTTATGTTTTGTGAAATTTATTAATCCATTTTGTAACAACTTGAATATTTGTCAATATTCATAATATTTATATATCATAATATTTCATATAGTGACAGTAGTGTTGTGTGAAAACACTTTGCCTCCAATAGAAAAAATTTTTTAAAAATTTCATTGATTTGTGCCCTAAATACTTTTGAGGTTCAGTCAATTTTCTGTTGATGTAGTGAGCATATGGACAGAGTTCTTCAAAGTGTCCAATTAGTGGACAACGCCTACAGACATGAATCAAACTCAGGGTGGAATGGATTGGATTTCCCAGAAGAAGTCTGCACAATGAATACACGCCAGTGAGGCCTGGAAATAACACAAATGTCGAACAAATGTCTGAGGGCTCTCAGACTGGACCCTCAAAATAATTCCAATCCAGTGCATAATTTTGTTCTATCACAGAACAAGCATTATCTTTTGGATGTTGTTTTTGTTTGTCGTGGGGGAAAATGTTCTCACAGAAATGACTCACTTTTTCTTGGGCATTGTCTACAAAACACAATTATTCCAGTGCATCCCATATCCCTCGCCACCAGCAACATCCACCCCCGACTTCTTCTGAAGTTGAATCGGTGTCTGAGGTAACACTTTGGATAAACAGCCCATTCAATACAGATTAAAATCCTTACACTTAACTCGCCTTTGAAAATGTGGTGAACAAAGGGTTTGTAATGGCTTTTCATAGAAAGTGTAGGTATAATTAAAGAAGGAAAAAAAATCTACTTTTCTGTCTGATTTATAGTTACAGATAAATAAAACATCTGTGTTGCAGTTGGCAAATTAACAGTTATTTGTAATTTGTTTTATTTAACGAATGTAACTAATTGTATTATATATTTTAAGCTCAAAGCTGGCAAAGAGTTTCTTCTAATTCTGACTGCATGAACATTTTCTCCTGCTCAAGGCTACATAGCTTGTTTTCTCCTCAAAAATGTGCTAGAAGATCATTCATGGACTAAAAACCAGATGTCAGAAGTTAAATAGTTATATGTATAGATGCAGAACTTGTATATTAATAAAGAGTACAGTATCACACAAGCCAGCTGCAGTGCATATTTTAACAGCTCAAAAGAAGTGTCAGGTTTCTTTGGCAGTTTATCAAATAGCTTTTTGGGGAACAGAATATTTAATCATTCCTATTGGGTGGGTGGTTACGATTCTCCAGCCTGTGCTTTTTGCAGTCAAATTCTTTGGCAGAGTCAAGACAGACTCTCTAGAAAACTAAATCACAGATTCGAGATAACTGCAATAGCTGTACACTTCAGTTAATTGCCACTAGTTGAACCGCTATTCATTTTATCTGCTGAGGTTGTCCATTACCATATGCTTTTAATTTAGTGATTTCATGGATTGTAGCTGTGGATCTGTTCACAGATTAAGAAAAGCATCAGTGACACTAAACTGGTACTCAGTGACTAATGATTACTCATTGTTAATTTGTGTTATTGTAAATACTATTCAGTTTGATCTACTCACGAATGTTTGGTTTGAGCCTTATGATCCCAAGTATGAGTGCAGCTGCACTTCTAGCTGTAACAGCAGTAAAAGAAGGAAAACAAAACAAAGTCTGGAACAAGATGAATGCAAAGTGATCAGTAGGCCAAAGTTAGCCTTGTGATAATGCCAAATTTTATCCGAGACTGTGTGCTTTGAGGGAAACTGGAAGTAACAGTCCAAGTAATCAGATGGTATCTGAGACCTACATTATGCTAACTATTTTGTCTTTGGATGACTTGGTTTGTGTTTTTGGCAGATGGAAGGACTTAATATAGAGTACACGAGTATACATTTTGTTTTAACTGTGATAAAACATGCAAAAAAAAAAAAACCCTAGTGCAAGGCCTGTATCGTTATTAATATGCAACATTATTTTGTCTGTTTCTACAGTGTGTTTAATGCTCATTTGCAATTCAGGGAGGAAAGACAATTATTGTTATAAGTTATCTGGTAACAGTGGAAATTGTTCAGTATGCTTTACTCCATAAGTTCTGAAAAATAGCTAGGAGCAATATTAAAAATGTTGCTTCCTTTCCAGTGCACTTAAGCATAAAAGCAAAACATTAATTTAAAGGAAAAATACTCCATATCCACCTTACTCATGTTTTTATCACTAATAGATCCATTCACCAGGAGAGTCTTGGAGGAAGAAGAAAATCTCGAGCTGTGTGTTTGTTCTCCTCCTCAGCAGAGACGACTGCATGACAAAATTGCATGAAAGAAAAAAGAATGTGTTTCAAATGATCGTTTTATTTTTGCCTTGTATGAATATTCAATTTTCCAAACATAAACTCTGGATGGTTTTACTATCTCATTTCATAAACCATTGGCAATAACATTTATTCATGTTATGTTATCATAATGACAGAACACCAGCAGGAAAAGGTTTTGGGACTGTTAAGATTTGGTGCTTAAAATCATCGACCGAGGACAGAAGATGATGCAGCAGATAAAAGCTCTGGGAGCTTGTGTCATCTTTGTTCTAGTGTTGGGTCCAGAACAGTAATTAGCTGTGGTTTAATGCTCATCTTTTATGGATCACTTTTTAAAATTGCTCACGGTTGTAGAAATTGGCATGTTAAACACTTATGTATCTACATTATAGCATTTGTACATGTGTTTACTTTCATTTTCACAGACCAAGTGTGTTTATACACACATCAAGTTGTAATGTAGGTGGTTATTGTTACTTGGGCTGAGATTGCACTTTCATAGCCCTTCCTCCTCAGTTTTTGTTGTCCCCATCACTCTACCAAGTTCCTCAGAGGTGTCACAAGTGGATGTATCATGTGTGCTTATCAAATAGGCGTGTTTTTGAAAGTGGAAAAGAAATTGCCCTTTCACACATGTAGCATACATATCAGACTCATTCTCACCTACTGGTAAAACTAACTCAACAAGAACTCAGCCATAACGATGATTTGCATTGATGTCAATACTACATATTTGGATGTATAACAATATACAGGCCAGCAGAAAAGAGTACAGCACCTACAGTCAATGTGCAACATTTTGCAACATCTTTTTAAACATGGCCTCAGATGTTATGCAGAGTTTGTACAACAGAGTGAGTAACTAAGTTTGTTTATCATCCAGGCCAACTGACTGAAACATTTGCATTCACACAACCATCTCCTCCTGTTAAAGTCCAGACAATTTCAGGGCAGTAGTGCATGCAAAGAACTAATGTTGCTTGGAATGTCACAGTTTTGTGTCTGCATGCATGGATGGTCCTCTGAATGTTCTTAATGTCGCAGTGTGGTCGGCATTTTGCACAGCTGTGACTGACACATTTTGCCACAGACAGACTTTTACTGCAGCGGCCATTGTGACAAGAGAATGAAGGATGAAAAATTGAATGAAAACTAGTAAATGTTTATGATGAAAGGACACATTTATATACTGAGAAACCCACTTCCATGAATGTTTGAGTATACTAATTCTGGTGTACTACACCTTACCCGTAATATGAGAAACGGTTAGATCTTCCAATGGGTTGGAAATATAGGGAAATATAGACATGTATATATATATATATATATATATGTAGACAAAAAAAAGAAAGAGGGAGGAAGAAATCAAGTTGAAAGGGGTATTGAGATCAGAGATGAGGAGAGAGGACACATGTTAGTGAGATGGAAAACAGTGAAAGGATAACACTTCTGTCAAGGATCAGAGTAATGAGAAAGAGGAGCTTCAATATTTTCAGACTCTTTTCCACACAGACAAACACTATGACATACCTTGCCCTGCCAGCTGGGGATGCATATGTTGGCTGTAAAACCTGTGACACACTGTTGTACGTGTCCTTACCTGTGGGTTCAGTATCACTAAATCAAGGCACTTTAGGCAATAGAAAAAGAAATATACACACAGTGCCTGATTGGGAGTTGCATGGAGTGTAGTGTGGCCTGTGCAGCCAGGATTTATGTGTAGGTCTGTTACAATAAACCCAACACGGTCCTGTTTGATGCATTGGATTGTTTTTGCCTCCACACTCCTCTAGCTGCAGTAATACTGTATTCCTTGGAAATTGTAATGAGATTTTGAATTAAAAAAGGGGAAATGTCACCCTCAAGATTATCAGCTCTTGAGTTGTTTTCTAATCTAGCTTTCCTGGGGCTTTGTAGGAAATTATTTACCTCATGAACTCATCTACCACTCCTGTCCTCTCCCATGAAAAATAACCACATTTTTAAAGGAGTCAGGTTTTACGGAGTGGAGTGTTTTGGAGTTTGCTTACAGATATAAATGATCTCTTTGTTGCTGCTGATGCAGGTGATTGCACTTTTCTAATCCCTATAGATATCAAGTGGTCCTTTTTTTTTTCTAAAAATGCCTCAGAAAGTAGCCTGGTGTCACAAACGGTGATATCATACATCACAGATTGTATCTGTGTTAGATAATCTCCTGCTACTGTAGGGAAGGTCCTGTCCTATCCAGCATATTTAATTTGTGGTGCTGTATTTGCAAATAAAATATCTGTTTCCTCTTGCTAAACATATGTTTGTTATCACTGTTACAAGATGTTTTGGATATATTATATTTGGATATGTTTTATATATATTGGTTTCATTAAATGAAATAATAAGATAAATAATAATTAATTGCAGTAACGCCTTGCTGTGGATCTCCACATTAAGCTTGGACCTCATTCTAAAAAACTGTTATTAATATTATGATGGGAAAGTTGAACTTCACTGACCTTACTCTCATTATTTTTGAAATAATGTTTCTCCACTTTTTTGTTCCATATGTACCCCAAACCTCTTAGATGTTGATTTGGCTTTCATTTTGCAGCCTGGAAAGCAGAAAGACACCCTGCCCTCTCTCTGACCTTGGCTGTCATGGCAGTCAATTAAGGCTAGTTAAAGATCAAGGACAACAAGACAGACGAAAACTGTTAAAATCCGAGATCAAGTAAGCAGAGGCTTTTACAGAGATGGACTGGGGAATTGAGACTGTCTGAAAGGAGCGTGAATGCGTATAGAATTGAAAGAGGAGCCCAGTGCTGGAAAGGATGGTGCAGTGCTGTTTTAAAGGGAAGAATGTGCAGCACATTACAGTGTACATTTAAAAACAGTTTGACTTTTGAGTAGATGTGAACTTACATGAGTCATTTTAACCATCTGAATGTTCATCATATTAATAATAAATGTGGGCGATTTCTGTAACCTCACCAAACAAAAACTCTATGCTGAACTGAGACTGCAAAGTAATGAGTGATAGAGACTTTCAAAGATAAGCACGCATCTTTGTTCTCAAGATCATCAATTAGAGGGTACAGAAAAGCAGTGTTGGCCAGTTTGTTGGTAGCACCAACTGGCAATTAACATTTTTCCTAAATTTTATTTTCCTCTTCTTGTTCCACTGTCTAGACACAATGTATTTGTTAAATACAGTCCAACTTTTGCCTTGTAATGGCGATCAATGGGCCAAGGCACGTCTTGCTTAAATTGGAAGTGTTAAACAGATGCTGGGGAGGAAGTGCTGGCCATGGCTGTATTATTGGTGAACAGCTATTGAAAACCTTTTCCCAAGTTGAAATAGTTTGAGTAACAACTTTGGACTGTCTGAAATGGTCAACACTTTGTTCTCTCAAGTCAATACAGTTGGTAAAAGCAGACCTCATTCTAAAGAAATGTTCCCAGTGGACACAAAACCTAACTTGGCATCTACTCCAAACACAAAGTGTGTTCAGTGAAGGTGGTTTGGGCATTTGCTGAAAATGTCCCCCAGATGCCTGCTTTAAGAAGCGAGCCAACTGGGAAAAGGCCTGGGGGCTGACCCAGAACATGCTGGAGGGACTCCAGCCCAGCCAGAAGGGGAACGCCTGAGGATCCCACATGAAGAGCTGGAGGAAGCTGGATGGATGGATGGATGGATGGATGGATGGATGGATGGGTGGATATTATACAGCTACACCTCTACAATGGATATATTATGTAAAAAAATTGAAATATGATATTTAACAAGAACAATTTCATCTGATGGGAATGTTACTGAATTTTCAAGCATTGATCATTAACCAAAGTAGTGGATAGATGAAATTAAGGAATAAAGTGATTAAAACTCATCTCATCAGGGTAACATGAAAGTGAGTCATGGGGTTACCAAAATTGTCAGAATTCACCTTCTGGACACTGTGAATGTCTGCACAAAATTTAATAGCAATCCAGTCAGTAGCTGATGAGGTAATTCAGTCCAGACTAAAGAGGTACCCAGACTCAAGTTCCACTTTCCACAAATTCTAAAATAAATTCTGAGTGCAACTTCCTTCAGAAATGTAAAGTGGATGAAAGATGTAACATGAGAAAATTTTGTCCTAGTTGAACAACCATAGATGTGGCAGTTGTCCCTGGAGCACCCCCCCCCCAACACACACACACACACACACACACACACACACTTTCTCTGCTGTGCATATTATCTGCTGCAAACAGGCAAGTGGAACACAGGAGAAAGAAGCAAACAAAGAAAAATCAGTCATATTGTAAAGGCTTTGAATGATACGAGACATCCGTTGGTAAGGGACAATATGCTGCATAATGCGCTGCTGCATAACATTATCAAGATATTGTTAGTAGACTTGGAGAGAATGTGAGTGGGAGGATCTGGTGAGGAAGATTAGTTATGTTGTAAAGGTTAACTCATGCATGAATTCAACCTTGGAATTTACTATTTACTAATCAAGAATGTGCTAATTAGACTTCCCCTCCCCCATGTCTTTTCCCCCCATTGTGGGATGACAGGCAGATGGAATCCAATATTTGTTGCCAGCTATATGTATATAATAAATAAATCAGTGCCTCTATAACCACAGTCAAGAACAGTCATCAGCTTCAAATATATTTTCTCCACAAGACTCAGAGGAGTCGCACTAATCCCCACCATTCGATTTCAGTTTCCCCTGGCACTCGACAGCAAGACAGTTCAGCAGGTTCGTCATCTGGGCACTGTAGCAGTGGATGGATATCAGGATCCTTATCAGTCATCCGTGGTTCACATACCACTCCAGAGGAGGTGACGCACCTTAGAGAGAGACGTGGTAGCTTCCTCAAGTGCCCACTTTGAATTCAAGTATGTGTAGCAGCCAAATGTTTGTTAAGATGGGTTTAAATCAGAGAGATTGTTTGAGAAATGAACAGAAAACACAGTTTCAATCACAGTTCCAAGATACATTTAAAAAGTATTCCGTTGATTTAGCATTGCACTCCTATAATGTTGTTAGAGTTACGTTGGACAGTTAAAGACACATGCAGAGACAGGATGTGCCAATGAGTGTCTCCAGGCAACTATGATTTAGACTACCTTTAAACTCCACAATACACATACTTGCTTTAAGTTCACGGTTTCGTATCAGAACTTTAAGCTGGTTGTACCTGCACTGTGTGGTAGACAGATTAGGAGTACATTCACTAGACCACAAGTTTCACTTTCTTTAAAGGACCATTGTATAGGATTTAGTCACATTGAGTCGTGAAGTTACTGTTTGGAACCAACTGGATACCCTTTAGTGTTTGGTTTGTTTTTTTGGGTTATTGTAAGAACTTGGTGGTGCAGCATGGTGGATTTTCTGGAAGAGGACTCACTCCTTTTGTAGATGTAAAAGGCTCATTTTAAGGTGACAATAGCACAGCTATTCTTGGTTTCAGATGATTGTACAGTAATTATGATATTTATGCCAACAGACCCTCCTAAATCCTACACACTAGACCTTTAACTGGGTGACTTTTCTGTTGGCCTTTCTCAGAGCACATTTCTTTTGTAATTTGTGAACTATGTGCCCTGCTCTGTGTACATAGAGTATTTTATCAAATCGTTTCAAACTGCTTCAAATATCCAACATCCAGGAAGATACAGAATGATATAAGAGATTTCATGAAACTAAAAATTAGTCACTGAATGAAACGTGCATGTTTCAGGCTCGAATGGTAAACTTGTACAAGTGTTCCTCCCCTCTCAAGACTGTTTGCCCTCACTCCATCAGCTCATGAATATCTGCATGGATTCTCTTCACAGATTAGATTTACTTAAACTCTTCAGCTTGAAACCTTCAGTTTAAACTGAAGTCCAGTTGCCCCAACTTAAGCTCGTCTATGATCATCTCATGAAACACCTTTATCATGTACAGCCCCACCAAACGGCTCTCATTACTGTTTACCTCCATCCATCTTCCCCACACACTCCTCCTGCTCCTCCTCCTCCTCATCACACTTCCCACACTCTTCACTCCTGGCTGGCAGCAGGCACTCATATGCCCTGGGAGACCACCACTACATCTCTTCCCCGGCCAAGTCTGCAATCCTTCACCTGTCAGACTGGTTCACTGCACCAACCTTGGATCAGATCCAGTGCTCAGTACATGCCAGTTCCACCAACTCAGACTGCTCAGGCCACACACGCTTTTTTCCCACTAGCCTGAGAAGTGCCACATTACAAGTCACTCACGTACAAGACACTACACAACCTCCACAGGAGAATGTGGCCTCGTCCACTTTTACCATGATTGTAATATGTTACAATCTGTGAAATATGTGCTGTCTCTCAACTTTGAAAGAGAAAAGAGAAAGAGTCCTGTTCATTTCATTTGAAGCATGTTGAAAATCAGGTGAAGAAATGGGACTGGACTGGACAATAATTAATGAGATGATTTCTACAGAAGATGGCCAATTAACAAACTACCTTTTTGCAGGGGAACATTTCAATCCAGACTTCTGAGTACTTCTGAGAGAATAAATTTCCAGTAAGGTTTGCACAAACAATATAAGTTTACTTTGCCCATATGCTCCAGGACACGTAATAACCCTAATTATGCTGCATCTGCTTTATACTACTAACATAAATGTGATGCCCCTAACAAAATGCTGTTTTTCAATGCCAAATTAAAGCTTTTTTATCCAATAACATGAAAGGTTTACCATTTGAAGTATCACCATAACAGAGTTTTACTTCAGAGTTTAGGAGTCAAACAAAATTCTATTTTTGCTTGTCTTTCAGTCAAACCTGCCTCAGGTTAACATTGTGCTCTGGTCACTGCTCCATCAGGTCTGAGGTGTTGTTGGACGTGGCAGTGATTTTCTTGTCACAAATGGTGTGGCATGACTGGTGAATTTTGAAACTGTAAAATGTCACAATCAGCCAATCAGTAGTCACTTTGATACAGCTGTGTAGCAAAGAAAAGTTGAAAGTTAAAGTACTGTATTAGACAGTAACACAGAGTACTTTGACAATTTTGGTGTAAGATAATGTTATTTAGACATTGTGAAAGACTGACAGATTAGTTGACCGAGTCGTCCATCTGACCCTGTTAGATTATGTGGCTGACATCTCCCATTGCAGACAAGCCTTCCTAATGATTCCACAAGTGAAATAAACATGAAAATGAGCAGCTAAATTATCTTTGATTTCAAACCAGTGTTCTAAAAGGGAAACGTGTTGAAACTCTCTTAACTCTCTTAAGACTTAATTGTATACATATATATGTATATATTCACAGCAAGTGTATACATACTTTTAATCCGAGGCTGTTCCTTGGGGACAAATACATAACATACACTGTATGTACAATCCCATGAGTGGAAAGTACATTGTGATTATTATTCATTAACATCTTAGAGGACCTGCACACCTACAGACGCTTTCACTCACTCTGACTAATTAAACCTCTGCTCAGGCTCAAGTGGGCTACAGCTAGTGCACCATCCATGCACCAGTAGACATTTTCACAGGCAGACATTTTGACTTGTCATATGGGAAAAAAAAGTCAAAAGTCGAAACATTATTGATTTGGCTGGATCTCAGTCAGCCTTGCAGTAGCAGTGAGCCAGCATGCTCAATAGCAGGATGCTGGAACTGTTGCATCTGTATTATTAATGTTATTAGCTACACCTGTGCTTAAATATCTGCTATAAAAAGACATAAGAATCACAGACATGCTAGTTGTCCTGCTCTTTCTTGCAGCAGCAAAACCTTTCTAACCCCACATCTGTACAAACACATGTGTAATTACGTAGTGAATAATTTCTTTCAATTCTGTTGCAAACAAAATAAGTCCGATATGTTTCACTTTTCCAGGATCCACTCACGCAGCATTGGTACATGTTATTTATCACATGATCAAACACTCACAATTCACTTTTAGCCATCAAGCTTCAACCACACATTCTGACAGCATGGCAGTTATTAAGAATCATTTATATGCTAAAGCCATGACCAGTATAAATTTTTCACAGATGCAGGCTATGTCAAATTTAGCATCAAGCTGAAATGAGAATAGCTATGGAGTACAACAGTGGTGAAGACTGCATCTGAAGACTGCAGATGCTTCGCTTCTTATGTCTTCAGTGTTTATATCTACAGGACCTTTTCCTTCTCTGCTCCTTCTACAAAATGTTTTCTTTCATTTAAAACTCAAGCAAACATTCAGTCTAATGTCACAGGTCTTTGTTTTGGGTGTTTTTCTGTGGATGTGAATAGTTCAGGAACAGGTGACTGTTCTGTGCTTCTGTGTAAATAATGAAGGGGACAGAGCAAGAGAAAATGATTATAAAATCTGTGTGTTTTAACAGAAATAATTGTAAATTCAGAGGGAATGAGGGAATGTCCCATTTCTTTGTCGTCATCAGGGAATTTAAACAGCTGGCTGATGCTGGAAGACGTTATTGTCACTACGCATATGTGTGTGCGTGAGTGCCCATATGTGTGTTTGAGAGAGAGTGTGTGTGCTTCAGTAAAGCACACAGATGCTACACACTGCACAAGTGCTTTGTTTTTCTGAAGTGGATATTTTAGTGCGGAGCAGACATTGTTAGAGCGCTTTCTCCGCCAGTAAAGGTTTCTCATTAATTTTTGAATTTCCACTGGTGCTGTGAGAGAGTCCACAGAGGCTTTTTGTTTGATATATGATTCATGTTAAGTGAGATATTAACCATTGCAGTTAAATTCATCCCAGACATTTTGTATTTGGTGTTTTCAGTGCGTGTGAGAAGCCTCAAACATGCACGCCTGTCATTTTTTGATAAGAAGCGTGAATGAAAAGCCAGAAATGTATATTTCTTTCAAATATTTATGAGTACACTGTAGCACTGTCATATTTTAACATATTTTTGGCAGAGCTTAATTATACAGTTAGATACCCGTTTGACAACTAGAATATATCACACTGTGCCCCACTCAATGAGGTGCAAATCCTGAGCTTAGTGTTAAAAAGCTCAGTCTCTGTGGAGTGCACTTTGGGAATACTGAGCCTCAAATATCTGACATCATCTGGCTCATCATTAGTACTCTCTTGTTAAAGTTGTAATTCTTAAGATTTCAGTCTTCACTTACTTGGCACCACCCATGGTTACCATGGTGAAAGAAAGTGTGGTTTAACATCACAGCAAACCTCCCTTGAGCAGCTTTTTTGTTAGAAATACGACATAGCAATGGATATATCTGTTAATAGTGCAACCAAACAATGTTTTAATAAGGATTTCAGTTGAAAATAATTGCAAATTGTGATGTGATTTCTTGCTGCACATGGCACAAGTAGTTTTTCACACAACAGGTTCAAGTAAAGTTGGTTGCCTTGTTGAGAAGTTGGAAATTTGCAGTCAGTCATTTGCAGCTACTTACAACATTCAGCTCCCTGAAATATTTAAAATTTTTGAAAAAATTAAAAAAAAAAAAAAGTCAAAACTGATTGTTGTCTTGTTTTGTAGACTCATTTTTGATGAATAATCTTCCATTTTTTGTTGTTGCTTCACAATAAGTGCCGCACTGTGTTTCAGCAGTTAAATGCTTTTAGTGTAAAGCAGCAGAAGGAGGAAATAATAACATAATAAGCTCTGAAATGGTCTAAAGAGAGAGGATAGTAAACACTGAAGGTGTTATCAGTGATGTCCCTCATAGGTTTTGAAGGTACTTGGGTATTACTTGGGTTTTGAACCCAGTGCAGAGAATGGTAAAGAAAGTCAAAATGTCCACCATAAAAGTATAAAAATCAATCAAGTTTACCAAAAAATTTTAAAATGTCACCACATGAGGGATATGTGTGATTTGATACGGGAAAGTGAAAAAGATGTTATTTTAATTAATGAATACATAAATGAATACTTTCTGTGGTTCTGTGTATTGCAGCTGAGAGTGTGAGTGGAAGAATGGCCCCAGTAGTTACCCAGATGGTATTAAAGCTGCATTCAAAACTTTTGATTGTAACATTGGCAGTTTTCGCTGTCCCTAGAAAAGAAACAAAGAATTAAATCAATAAATGCGGAAAAAAAAACTTTTTCATTCTTTTTTGGGCTTTATAAATTTGGACGTCCTGATGTATTATGTTGTAGACTGCTGGGACATGTGGGGGCTGTGAGCTTTAATTGTTATGTATTTATTGCCCACAAATGCCCACGTAATAGCCACTTAGCTGGGCTGAAGTAATTTGCACAAATGCCTCAAAATGATGATGTGCTTGCTGTTTAGAGCATGCAGGAATGTCATTTCAGATGCCCAAAACTGATAGTAATTACAATTACATACATTTTAAGCAGTGACCTTCACCCAGTTAGCATTTTAACAGATGTGGACTTGTAGCTGCGATGGACTCTTGTGCTGAGTTGTTAGTATAGGACAGATTAAGCTAAAGAAAGCCATTCTGAGAGGCCTAGCAAAGACAGATTTGCTGTTGAGAATGGTACTATTGAAACATTAAACTGAGCAGCACAATGCTCTGTGTGTGTGATAGTGCATCAGGACATGGACTGGTTGTTGATAGGGATTACTTGGATATTATAGGTCAGCTCCTTGGGGAATTTAAGTTTAATTAAAGAGGGTACTCATTAACCCATCAGTGTTCCACCTACTATATAGTGGCCTTTTCATCTCACCACAATGTTGTTCTGCAGGGGATTGTGAGCCATGTAAATTAATAACCAGTGGTTGAGATGTGGCTGATGAGCATATGATGAATTCTCTACCAAAACATAGCATTTCCTTTTTGGAAAAGAATTCATTAAACACAAATTCACAGTTTTTTATAATTATGGATGTTCCATCCTGTAAAAACAAACACAATCAAACTGTATAATCCAAATATTGATTGAAGCCTGAAGCTGTGAGACAAGTATTAACTGAAACAGGTCACATTTTGTATATTGCATTACATACATTCTGAGCACATATATACTGTATGTGTGTGTTCTAAATATTTTATAAAATTATCTTTCACTTTATTATGTCACACTGAAAGCTGGTATCTATAACATTAAATCATTAATAAATCATTTATTCATTTCAACCTTTATGTTTACTTTAAGAATAATGACAGTCTTGCCAGTCTCCAGTGCTTCAGAGGAACAATATATCAAAGCTTTTACTACATTGTATGTGTTTTCCATCTTTTGACTCTGTCTTCCTCTCTTGGTTTCCTGCTGCAGGGCAGTAGTTGGACACAGAGAGCCGCTGCCTGATGATAGCAAAGACAATATCACCATTTTCACCAGAATCTTAGACAGGCTGTTGGATGGATATGACAACAGGCTACGTCCTGGGCTGGGAGGTAAGCAACGCTGTATGTTAGATAAATCACAGACTCCTACAGCGAAAAAGACTAGTAAATGTGTCACTTTTTCTCTCTCTTAAAAAGCATATGGATGATTGCATATGATGACAAGTATTTACACGTACATCCTTACCAGCTACTGTGGTGGGTCAGTTTTTTGTCTGCCTTTTCTGAAATCATGTGAAACGTTTTAGACTTATGAACACTGAGGGACAAATTTGCAAAGGATGGATCGAGATAAGAATAAATAACATAAGAATAGTCTCCCTGGTTGAACATATGCTAAACTTCATTATGCTTCATTTCAATCTGGAGCGACATCATAAGAGTGAGCGGTTATTTTATTGACACCTGCACAATAAGGATGATTAGACGCTATCATGAAGATGCTAATGATTTTCACTTTAACTGCATGTAGCTATTAGCGCTGACGTTTGTGAATTGAACCTTAATTTTGCAATGAGGCTCATTTGCATAGAAAGGGATCAATTTTGCACCAAATGCATGCATATTACCTAATTTAAATACACACAAATAGCACCAAAGCACTGAGATGTTATTTGAGTGGCACCTTTTGCTGGTGCTTTGACAAATGCACACCTTCTTTTTGTCTTATTCATGCAGGTTTAGCAGCCCCAAAAGCTGTGTGGCCTTTAGTGAATTTGCCCAAGTTAGTGGTACCTGAGAGAATAAAAATGGAATATTTCACACAACATTTACCCCTGACTATTCTTACTTATTTATTAATATGAATACAATATAATATAAAAAATAAAAATACCTCCAAACCTCTTCCATGGTGGCAGGTGACCTGACATTTTTGCCCGCCACAGCTAACATTTACACTTTACTTTGGTGTATTACAGGTGACAGATGATAATTTTATTCCCTGTTTGCAGTGGTAGTTTTTGGACCTCATAAAGTCACTGCTTGGCTCTCTGTAAACCTGTCTACTGCTCGAGGACATTTGGAGACATGTGAACTCATACAGACAATACCAGAATCACACTCAAGTCAGGTCACTTTGCACAGAAAATCTGCCTTCCCTTGGGTGTAAGTCTTTGTTCAATCATGCCCAAATGGCAAATAAGCACATATGTCAGTGGAAATAATTCTAATTGATGCCATTTCATCCAAGTATTCACCCACCCCCCCAAGGACAACAAACTGCATAACAGCAAGCCCACATGCTCAAACGGGCTTTGCCATTTCTCAGCCAGCCAGCTGGAATGGTCATTTCTGCTCTGCTGCTTGCTGCTAAAGCCACGAGCGTGGCTACCAGGCTGCAGACCCACCAGGCTGGATGACCTGGACTCCATGGCAGCAACCAGAGAGAGGAAGCAGACACAAGATGTTAATGTCATATTCTGCCTCTGCGTGGAGGTTTCTCATTTCCAAGGGCAAGGAGATGATGAGGCCTGTACCACTCTGGGCGTACAGTCATGATGGCTTCCTTCTGTAGTGCAGTGACTGAAAGTGCAGACCTGTGTGGTGTGGTGAAACGAAGCAGGCTTTTCCACCAGTCCTCAGAGGTTTACTCAGGCTAAACTGGCTAGTTGAAAAAAACACAGGAGCAACCACAAAGAGCCATCCCTCACACACACACACACACACACACACATGGTACGATGAAAATAATTGTGATTGGTAATTGTGAAGTGATTTTGATTTAAAATATGGTTATGGTTCACTTTGTCTTGTTTTTATTTGAATTTTCGTAGTTATCGTTACATGCACTATAAGATAGTTCCAATTTTAAAGTGTGTGTTTGTTTTATCTATTAAGTGGTAAGATGGACATATTTTAAATGATTTATTTGTCCCTCTTGTATTTTTTATCTATCATTCGTCCATATCCATATCCACGTGTAGACTGTTTGCTGTTGTAGACTTAAATTACATGAGCTTTTCCTGTAATAGCAGAACATAATGGTATAGCAGACATTTTGTGCTGCAGATGGATCTACTGTACATTTATCTTAATTACCAAAATATACTGTGAAATTACAAGATGTAAGATGTCTACCTGCAGTCAAAGTCAGAGGCTTCTACATATACAACACTGACAGTTTCCTTTTGTCAGCCACCCCCATGCCTCACCACCCACAGTCCCTTAAAGGAACAGCCATGTGGAATCATCTCAGACAAACAGACTGGATAGAAACTGGAGAAAACCATTTAATTTCATTTTCAGCGACAACCATTAGCTCTGCCCTATGCTCTGGTGCATTGTTGTAAACAGGAACGGGGCAACTCATTCTTTTCCCCCGCCTATGCCTGCCATGCAAACTGCTGAGTTGGTGTTGTGATAATCACATATTTGTGAGAGCTATTTGTGTCACAGGAATGATTAATGTGGAAATGGATCTCCTCTCTCATGGGGGCCCTTTGCCAAAGGATTGGAAACTTCACCTGTGGGTGGCCGCTTAGATCTGGGACACAGTTAGAGCCGAGGATCTGTTCACTTTTGGAGAAAAGGCTCATCAGTCTCTAGCTGTTGTACCACTGGGAGCAGCTATTTGTCTCACCAATGGCCCAAAAGCCTGCTTTTCACATTTGGCCCAGAGGAGCTGATTCATCCCACACTGTAGAGGGCAAATTTTGATCTGACTGAACTTCAGTATCATGCCCTACTTAGTACTATTAAAATGATTTGTGGACTTAACTAACTCACTGTACTGTCTAATGATCAATCTGATCATTGTTATCAAAAATACTGTTACAGAACAGAAGTAACTACAGTGACTGTAGGAATATGCAGAAGAAAAATGGCCTGTAAAAATTGTGCCAGATTCATGCCACAATAGACTACATCCTGTCTAATGTGATTATAATGTGTGCACAGAATTGTGTAATGGCAGCTAAGTGTGCCTATTATTTGAAATACACACAGATCTACATCCTTAATGCTGGGCTGCTGCATTTTACTTCTGAGCCAGTAGCCCCTTAGGAATTGTTAAATGTTTGTGGGGCAGGCTAACTAAAATTATTTTGGGTCAAAGGGGATGTCTTCTCTCCAAAGATACATACTTGGGCCTGGCCCAAAGCAGATTTTATGCTGTGGTGGACAAAACTAGCTTGAGCCAAACAAATGGTATGGTTTTACTCAATTAAAGACTTTTGAAAACATCTGTGAAGTTGCTCACAGTAACGTGCAATATAACGGTTGAAATATTTGGAATGCTATGTTCAAAGCTGTCCAGTGAGTCTATATTTTGGGAAACGTCGCATACTGTTTGTCCTGTATTACCTTCTTAAACCTGCAGTCAGTGGCACTGTGGCAGAAGTTGACACGGTTTTGACAACTGTTTCACAAAGAGAGGGAGAATCCAGGGTCTAAGCTGTCCAGGGGTGCACAAATTCCTCGCTGAGTGTGCACGAATCTAAAGTTTTTCCTCAGCTGAAGTGTTCCTCCAACCCTTGATTACAGTTGAATATTTGTGTGAAGCGGCTTAGTTAAATGCCAACGGGCAGACTTCACTGTCATGTACACAAACAATCGGCTTAACAAAGACAGAGCTGCAGCAAAGCTTTTTGTATACAGACTGTGCTGTAACATTCTCTGCTCCTTGTCGTCTCCTCCCTCAGAGAGTGTGACAGAAGTGAGGACAAACATCTATGTGACGAGTTTCGGGCCGGTGTCAGATACAGACATGGTGAGTATGTTTCTCTTCACCTGCTTCCTCACTTTAATCACCGCTATGAGTCATCAGATCTAAGCAGGTCATCAGTCTGTGTAATTGTTATACTTGGAGAACATTTTGGATTGTGCAACTAGTAAACCTTCTTTGCATAATAGTAGAATTTCATTTCAGCTAGGACTGCATGCATTTTCTAAGTTAGCAATCCTCGCTGTGACTAATATCAAGGTTCTGATTCAGAGAGGTTCTTCAGATGTTACAGTTTGTAAAATAGCTGTAAAATATCCCCTTGTCACTACAGTTAAGCAATAACTCAGGTTATTTGCAAAACTAAGGACTTTAAATCAGGCAGGAAATGAGCAGAATATGGTAACTCAACCAACCAGCCAAAGCAAACTCTTGTTTGATCTTTTCGTCATATTTTCACACTCTTTGTGGCCACAGTCTGACAGCTATTTTAAACCGTTACACCTTTTGTTCTTAAGCTGCTTTCTCCAATTTTACCTGTCCCCTGATGTTTGACAATTAGTGTTTGCTTACATGATCACATTAAAAACAAATCTTATTGTGATTTGCAACCGAGCATTGTGCAGGTATTGGCCTTTAGGCCTTACATTGTTAATTTCACTACTCGGATAGAAAAGTAAAAAAAAAAAAAAAAACTACTTCAGGAAAACATCAGCTGTAGGGCAGTCTTGTCCAGCAGGAAAAGACAACATTTATATGAAGACAGTGTATCCAAAACAATAAATGTTTCTGTCGTAGGGCTCTCTTTAAACAGCAACATTCCGGAGAATCACGAGCCCTGGATGACCTCCTTTAAACAGTAGATGCTGGAGATGGTCCATGCTCTGTCTTGGGACCTCATGCGGCATTTGACATATTTGAACATGCAGCTCTAATTGACTGCCTTGAGCACTGGGTTGTTTCACCGGCTCAGCACTGAGCTGGCCTGACAGCCTGTATGACGTAGGACGATTAGTGAGTTTTGGAGAACTTCAGTTTTTTGGTCACATTAGAGGGCCGATTCACTTTGAAACAAGTTTCTTTTCATAAAGTTCTCTGGTATAGTATAAATGCGGACTCAAACTTTACATGAATCTCCCAGTAGAACATTGCATTGTAAATAGATGATTATTGTTGTTCACTTCATCTGTCAGTGGTTTCAGTGTTTTGGCTGATTACTGATCAGTGTTCAGCTACATTATCACAAGCTATAGACATAGCCAGATTTCACCCATATGTCCTGGGTGCTTACATCACAAAATAAATAATGTAACTAGTTGATTATGTACAAATCGAAAGGCACCAATTACTGTAATGAAGTTTTTATGTCAACCATATTCAACATTTTGTCAACGTAAGCTTATTTCTGTATCATTGCAATGAGCTTATAAGATTTCCCAGCTATTCACAGTGTCACAAAGGAGGCAGCTTACATTATTTAGCGATATTTGTCAATACTTGATGACATTGACCTTTGCATATTTACTACACTGAATTAATTCAGAATGATTGATTCAGAAACCTACAAACCTTATTCACTCAGTGCAGCACTCAGTGACATGTGGCCGACTCTGAATAGAAGATATTAACCTCGACTTGCAAGAACTACTGGGTGCTCATACATCCCTTTTATTTACTGTGTTATACTGTACATATAACCAGGGACACATGCAGTAAAGTGAGGTGACAATTTAGCGGTTTAACTCATTTTCTGTTCCGCTTGTTTTTGCAAACTTTTTAATACAGTACCTATTTGGCACTGTTTTGACTTCTTTCCCCTTAGAAGCATGTATTGTGAAAATTCAGTTTCCTGTTAAGCATTCACAGTAAGAAAGTGATGGGTAGTTGGTTTATTGGCATCGTGGACGGATTATTGAACAGGCTTACAGTTTCCAGGTCCAAAGCCCCTGGACCACAGCCGCTGTTGGAGAGTCCATTAAACAGAGAGAAAACAGCTACAAAAAAACCCTGATGGTAACCAACTACTACTTCAAAAGGATGCAAAACAACTACAAAAACACAAGAAGAACAATAAAATGAACAAACAACATCTACCAATAACAGTCTGGGAGTCTTGCTCCTACACATCCAGGTGCACATTTTCTCATGATCAGTCCATGTTACAATTAGCAGCTATTTATTGATATTATTTCATATTAAAATATTAAAAGTTATTTATTCAGCATCCATTTAACACACTGTTTTAACTAAATCATTACCAACAACCAGGGCTTCAAACTAGAGCTGTAACCCCACCTCCACTGCCTTTAATCAGAACTTTCTAAACCCATCGCTGCCTTGTGAGACCATTTCTGCCATTTTGAAGATTCAAGGTGCTGATAACAGTATGTTGAACTTGCATTGTGTAAGAGTGAGTGAGAGCTCTCTTTCTTTATTACAATAGACAGTGCTTCATCTTTTTCAGCAGATATCACCTTTCAGGTCTCCCAGGGCTCAATTCTAGCCTCGATATTTTATTCTCTTCACATGCTCCACTTGACAACACCATGAATCAATGACAAACGGCATATGGCACAGTCAGTGGCACAAAGGACATGGGAACCCACTTGTGCTAATGTTTTGATCAGAACAAGTTGGTGAGGACACAGCAGGTGTTTTCTGTCTGTTGTCAAATTAGTGTGGCCGTACACACTCACACCTTTGTCTTGTAATCGATGGATGTAGAGCAGCTGCCAAGGTCTCCACCGTATCCACATGTGGAAAGATATTATCAACATATCCACTGATTAAGCAATGTAGGAATAAAGAAAAAAAATTAAATCAATGATTTCAGGATTTTACTGATCATTACACTAAGCTCATGCAGGCCTCGGTCTACACTGCATTTCTTATTCTGTGAACACAGCGTAAAGGCTTCAGGCAGTTCCTTTCAACATTCTCCACAGTCTAGCCTCAAACGATCAGACTTTCAAGCAGCATCACACCGTGGAACAGACTACTCATTATCATCTTGTGAAACAAAGTATGTAAATATATGTTTTGAATATGTGTAAATTACGTGCGTGTCTTTATTTTTAACATATGTAACACATTGCATGTAGTGTTTAAAGTAAAATCTCCTTATTGCTTCTATCAGGTTACAGTTTTTTGTTTACATTGTTGTGAGCACAATGAAAAGGTGTAGCCAGATACTTTGTAATTTTTCTGCAAGTAAGTCTAAAGTCTATGTGCTTTGGTTCATTTTTTTTTACAACATTATGTAAGTGGGAAAATATAATAGTCCAATTACTTCCTCCTACTGTACCTACTAAATTCTACTTTCTCACAGGCATAATGTGTTGCAGAATCGTTGTATGGGATTGCATGAAATCCACCAGATTAGGATGCAGATCACAGATCAGCAGTGGGAGCTCTGGTGGAATGAGAGGACGAGGCAGACGATTACACAGCACAGTGAGCAAATGTGAATGGTAGGCAGCACTAAATAAATAGGTCTTGACTGTGAACTTCAATAATGAGTAGTCTGAATTGGGGAAATCTGTGCCTGTTTCCCAAAGCAAGGCCCCCTCTAGAAGCGAGCGTTTGTGTGGCAGCATAGCTCGGATTACCTTTTGAGTTTAGAGAATGACAAAGACTGTTTTATCTTACGAGAGGAGAGCTGAATCAGATATCAAGGTAAATGTGTGATATACTGTCGGGCGAGGCCTTTATGTGATTTTTAGAAAGTGTATATGGACTGTTGAAGACACTCTTGAGTTGTGGCACTAGGACCCAATGATGGCAGATCTACAGTAGGTCATGGTCTGCGATCTTGTTTTCTGGTTCATGAGTTTCCAGGCTACTGAGTTCAGAATGAGTCGGATGTGTTCTTTGAGTGTGGAGCAGGACAGCCTCGGAGTATGGAGCATTGCAGTAAACAGTTCTGGGAAACAAAAGCATGGACCAGTTTTCTAGGTCAGTTAAAGGAGAGGAACTGACTAATCCTGGAGGTATTTCAGAGGTGGAAAGAATCTTTTTAAAATATTTCCTTGATGTGTTCACCAAAGTAAAGTTCTGTAGCTGAGACATTTCACCAGAGTTGAACAGATTCATTTGGGGCAGCTATCTAGTCATTAAAGTAAAGTGAGGAAAATCAGCTGTAGGCGCCTTAGGATGTTTTAACTTAGTCTGCTTCTTATTGCCTTGTTGCCACTGTGTCATTGTTCTGTTACTTTGTCTCTCTCCAGGTTCCTTCTCTCTAATAAAGCACTCTATAAAAGCTGCAGTTGCTTGTGATACATTACAGGAAATTGAACCCAGATTTAATCCTGCTGGTTGCATGTGACAATGCACACACACAAACACACAGGTAGAAAGCTTTTATATCAACATGGAAGTGAAAAATGAGAGAAAGGGTTATCCATGATGATTTGGGCATTATTTAATTACCTCATTGCTGCAAAAAGGCATGAAGAAATTCACGGCTTGTGTTTAAGTTTGAATGGGACAGCAGTGAGGGATTAGAGGACGGAGATAAGCGTATTGCTGTGTGGGAGGGGAGGGCTAGAAGAGGCACATGCACTCATGCACTGCCAAATCACCCAAGTCCTTGCTCCTGCACATTCTGCAAAGTTTCTAGTCACTTTTTTAAATTGTTTGGAGCTCATTCACCACATAAACTGCAGGTGTCTTCATTCTGAACTTCTGAACACATGAAATGGATTATTGATAAGTTGCAAGGACTAATAGCCACAGTGGCGCTTCTGTGAGGCATAGTGCCCATTCCAAATTCCAAAAATTATTGAGATATTTTACTCAAAACCACAAAGGTCACCTTGCTAGTGATGCTAGAGCAAGAGTCAAGCAATCACAGCAGTCTGTAAAAATTTGTGCCTGTGCATCTTGTTGATGCACTGAAATTTCACTAGGTAGGTGAACACTCTGTCCTGTTTTTTTCAGCTAGATGAGAAGTCATATCACCAAAGCCATTAGGATTCATCCTCTGGGTTTCATGGCAATCCATTAATCCATTGTTAAAATATTTCAGTCTGAACTACCGCCATCCTTAAGGCCACACTGCTGGCATGACTAAAAATGTGGAGCATAAATATTTCTAGAAACTGTTAAAACTGAGATGTTTCTAGACAGGGTGCTCTGTATACCCTGGGCATCTCATACTTTATGTCCTGTACATCCAGTCGTCCAATTACCCATCTCTGTAACATCAAGTGTCCCAGAAATGTCTGCTTCTCGCTCACCCTGAGGGCTATTCATTCAGCCTTCACTTGGACCTCAATACACTACATCTGCCTTTAGTGTCCCGCTATCACCACAGGAGGAAAGCTAAGTGCATAATCGGAGTGAAACTGGAATATTAGGCCAATAACAGGGCACGTTGTTCAGAGTCATGTCTGACCACGGCAGATTTCTGCAGTGTGTCACACCAAGACCCAGAATGTGGGTTTATGATCTTGATGCTGATCTCTGGTAAGTAGGTGGGTGTGTGTGTGTGTGTGTGTGTGTGTCTACCTCAAGCCCCTCCTTTCTCATTTCTTCATGCTGATTTTTTTCTGCCTATGGAGTCACATCACATTCACATGTATGCAGTGTCATGGTACACTGGTGGGATGTGACAGGATCTGCTCCGATGAAACGGAAAGCGATTGAGGCTGTCACAGGTACTGTGCTTGAAGTTTCCTTTGACAAAGATGTCAGTCATGGCCTGATCTCACCAGGGTTTCAAAGTCCCAGGGAGTAAACACTTCTGGAATACTGGAGTTTTTCAGTACAAACCTGTGTGCTTAAAATTCAGGAAACTCAAAGTCTGAAATGCCTGAGCAGTTCAAGGTCTTTTGAACAGGAGAGATGGAGGTTTGTGTTGCTAAAATTTGTAGGTGAACTCCTGGATTCTGCATCAATCATACTGACCTTGTTCACAGGCTTACAAGCCCAATTAAGCCCCTTTTCATAAAATTTTTTAAATTTGTCCTACATTCTCAGAACTTTTCAGAACAAAAACATACTCTTAAAATAGCACTATTTTTCGGTAGCCCCACAGGTCATCATGTTCCCCAGCGTCACCATATGATTCATGTGCAGTGTGGAAACAACCTGAGAGCAGAGCAGGTACAGCTTTTTTGCACCCTAACACTCTTTAATTTTTTTGTGAAAATTGCAGGTACAGTTAACACACCATTGGGTATGACAACCAATTGATGGCAAAGGGACATTTTTTAAACTGACAACAACCTATTGTATTGATCCAAGTTTCAGCATGTCCGTTTTTGAAGCCCTGTGAAGAATGCCAAGAGGAGGTTATGTTGGCTGGAGGATGGAACATCCTTCACTGTGAAACTTGGGACACATGGAAATCATATAAAAATATTTATAGAAGTCTATGTTGTCCTAACTAAACTCCCTCATTCAGATATAATCTTTGACTGTTTTTCATCTCAAATATAAAAGGCATACAAAGAGTACTTCTTCTCAAAATGTTAATTTTTCCACCTTGTTGCCTCACATTTTCCCTGTCGCTCCTCCTATCACTTTGTTATGACCATTAACAGAACAACCTTAAAAATCAAATCGTATTTTATTCGATTTCTTTCTTACTGCCAGATTAGCGGCTGTTTGATGTGCAGTTTTGGTGATCAGTCAATGTTATGTTAAAAATTTCGGTTAGTTATGCTGAAATCACTGCTGTGTAGACACACCGTGAGCTTAATCAAGGGTGTGAGACCCAAGCATTGCTCTCTAGTATCAGAATGTAGCACCTTTGTATGACTATTATCCACAATGATCTCTGATGACTTCAGAAACATTGCCAATAAAAATAATCCACACAGCAAATACATTTCCTTTAAAGCATGTGAAGTAAATCCTTTTAGAACTATTTAAACATAATATACTGTATTGTACTGTATATACGGTGAACTCATGCTGCCACTATTGTGCAGCGGCTATGCCATGAGGCATCAGGGTGCAGAAAGTCGTGATGCGTTTACAGTGGAACCCTGGGTAGGATTAAAATTGTTTTATGCGACTCAGATGTTATCACTACTACACCACTATAATGACAACATACCAGGAACTATTCATTTAACTAATTTTCTACTGTAGGGCAGCTTTTACAGCACTGCATCACAATGGAAGGGCACTTTATTGTGTTTTATTTAGCACAGAGGCACATATCATAGGGACGCCCTCACCGGCTCTCCAAATTGGACATTGTGTTTCTGTAAATTCTGTAAACCATTTCCTCTCTCAATTCTTTAATGAATGTGAGCCAAGTGCATTAATTTCCCTGAGAGCAGCTCACGTTAACCATCATTTAATAATGCGTCTTAGAGTTTAAAAATGCATGATGTTTTTCCTGGCATAAACATGTTCACCACTATATTTGTTTACTGCTTTTTCGTTCTAGGCTGATTATATTCGTGGAACTAAATTTCAGCGTCTGAAGTGTGGCACGCTAAAGTGCTAAAACACGTTTCTGCATCAGAGCTGCAGAAGCTGGTGAATGTGAAGATAATTGGAGTTGGTGTGGGATTCACAGCTCATTGCAAGTCTTCCACAGGTTTTACTCCCTGCAGGGAAAGGTGAACAGCACAGAAGAAGCAAAGTGAGAGGGGCTAATTGACAACCAGAGAGCAAGCTGGATTAGTAATTAAGACATTAATCAAATGTTTGAGTCATCATTACAATGTCCAGAGTGTGAAGTTCAGAAGATCCAGGTCAAATGGATACTCTGCTTCCAGGAAGTAGTTTATATCATCACCACACTGGCTCATCAGAACTGCTCTGATGAGCCATATTTGAACTGCCAAAAATAAGATATCATAATATGTATCACATGTAACATTTCTGCACATGAATTGGGAAAACAGCTCTCTCACACAGCATCCTCTCTTGTAAGGCGTACTAAATCAAACCTGTCAAGCCAGTCAGTTTCTACAGATAAACAGAATGTCTACATCATGTTGTAGCCTGGTAAGAACACTGAACAATACGTTACTGTGCAGCAATAATGAGAAATTTCAATTTCCGGGAGTCAGCAACTTGTTCAGGTCACTGTGTACTCAGACATGACATTTATTTTGCTTTTGTAATATACTTGGGTAAGAAAAACAATGTGATTTTAAAATGGCAGCTACTTCGCTTGATTAAGCAAATAATTCAGTAAAACACAAAGAAAACGGATGCGTCAGCTGTAAAACCACAAGAGATCTGTGAAACGACTGAAATAAGTGGAAGACTAAAATGTGCGGATCTGTTGAGTGAAACCAAATTAAAACTAAAATGTGATGACATTATTGAAATGTGATCTCATATCTAAATGTTTAGAATTTAATGAAGTCATTAATTTAAGATAAAAGGCTGCATTAATATTCTATCAGATATTAGACACAACCTTCCTGCCATTATCAGAGAACCAGACAGTCGTTTTTTACCATCTAGACTCATTTAGCCCAGTCTGCTGTACATCCTACCTTACATCCCACCTTATCAGCCTTTCCTATCGTTTAACTCATTTCCTTTCATTCTCATCCTTTTCTCACATCTGCAGCCTTGTTATTGGCTGCCTCTCTTCTCCGCTGAGACACACACTCGCATATAGGAGATGCTTGTTCCTTGTCTGGTTTTGTAACCCCTATTCTTATCCATTTGTGCATTCTTTTATTTACTGAAAGTGTTCAGGAATTAACCTCGACTTTAGAAACATTAGAGATCCATTTAGTTATGGCATTTAGAACGATGACATTGAGACAGCCCATTTCAGCTTGTTGGGCTCTGCCCTGCATATAGCAGAAATTACCAGGCACAAAAGAATCAGATTATTCTGCATTACATGTAGCCTGAATCGATTTCGCTGTTCAAACTTGTTCACCTCGCTGATACAGTAGTTGCTGATACAGACAAAAGCTTAACTGTGTGCTGAAGCTTGCAGTATGTGATAGAATATTGGACATGTGTCTGCAGAGAGAAACTATTATTTTGAGACAACCCCGTGTCTCATGTCCATCTCATACTGTACATCACTGTCCCATAAACAAAATGACAAAAAATTATCTTAAACTAAACTAGAATTGTTTTTAAGAGAGAGTTGCAGTCAAACAGTTTGGAGTAAACTGAATATGATGGTAACCCCATAAAAGACACTTACAGCTTTTTCTCCAGAGCCTCATTTCTAGACCCTCCAGGGATTCTTGTGACATGCCACTGTTTCCCTCTTCCCTACCAGTGGTGGAAAGTAACTCAGTACATTTTACTGAAGCTCTGTGCTTGGCCTGCAGTTTTGACCTACATGTGTTTCTACTTTCTTACTTCGTGCTCCGCCTGCACCTCAGTTCAGAGGCAAATATTTTACATTTTTACAATACATTTAGTTGATTACTTACTAGTTATATTCCATATTCAGCTAAATACTAATAATAAATAACTCATGATACAGTTACAGTTTACAGTTACAAACTGCTCCACAGTATATATTAAATATATACATATATATAAATTAGTTAATATTAGCCCAGAATTTACCAGCTGCAAAAAATGCATGTGTGTGCACCAATAATCATGACCCCAACAATGTACAGTAATAAACGTTATTAAGAAATTTGCTATTCTACAAAATGAGTGTTTTCTTTTGCTACTTTAAGTAAATTTTGATGCTAATGCTTTTCTACTTTTACTTAAGTACCTCAATGGTCTCCGCCTTGCAGGGTGACAAAAATATTCTTATATGTATACAGCCATAAAGAGGGACCTGTATGATATTTATGGAGAGTGATTCTTTATTCATGCATCTATTTGTAATGCTGTCATTCAGGTGCCATGAATGTGTTTTGAAGTGTCGTTTAAATTTCAGTTGTTTACAGCTATAAGTTGTTACAGTAAATCCACTCATGACCCTCGCTGCTATAAAAAAAGACATTTGAAAATTACTGTTGGGTGGAGGCTCCGCTCTCTCTCTTCTGTCAAGGAGAAATCAATCACTCAGTCCCTGGAGGAACACCAGCTGGCATTTGAACTGATTGTGCCATTTGGCCTGTTTTGGAGATTGACTATGCTTTCCCCCATTCCAGTCTTTCAGTTTTCAAATTAATTCCTTGTGTTTCCAGGAGATTTCTGTCCAAAAGAAGCAAACAAATGATGACTTCCCCCAGCTGGACCGAGCACACTTTTGTCTCCTTATTCATCACTGGATGTTTTACATTTACTGGGAAGAGATTTGGCAATGTTGTTAGATCTCATAAAGAAAGTGCATACCATAGTGTATACCTGTGATAATGGAGATTTAAATGGTTCAGAAGCTCTCTGTGCCAGGATAGAATAAACTTTCTTGTAGTGTTGCCAGAACATTTTGGCCGAAGATACACAGGACACAGAAAAATAAATCATCATATAATGTGTGTGCTAGACTTTATTTGTGTGTGTTCATCAGTGTTTCTTGTGACCTGGAGAATCTTTTGTTGTCTGCACTGGGAATACAATTCAACAAACTTCAGTGTAGAGGCTGTAGATCCTGAACAGAGATTGGAATTAAATGAGGTCCATAGGTGGAAAAAGGTTCTGATCTGCTTTTACCTGTCTGAGAAGCTCTCTGCAGGCTTTATTAAGAGCACTGTTGTGATAACAGACGCAGTGTATTTCTTTTTTAATGGTACTGTATTCAGGCTGCCAGGAAGTCAGTCACATGGGAGCAAATATATGTTCCATTATTCTGTATTCTGTAGCACGTATTAATCCTCATATTGTATTTGCGTTAAATATCTGTAACCCCAGATCTGAGAAACGTAGGAGCCTGGGAGAGCATGTATGTTGAACTGGGGAGCATAAGACCCTAAGAGCTTAGGAAGGACTCCAGTCACACCCGTCCACCCATCCTGGACTGTTTAAGGGAGCCCTGTTGATGTGTCGAGCGAAAGCTGTATACCTCTCCTGCTGGGAATGATGGCTTCCTGTTGTTAAAGCCACTGAGAAATGACTTTATGAGTTTTTCACTCAGGGACAAGCCAGTTACAGCTCACTGGTGAGCAGTACAGTACACAAGCCCTTTCACTGTACCAGCAAAACCACAAGGAGAATTACAGAGAAACACATACGGCGTGCTTCTATCGATCACCGATAATGTGTACTGTTGCATGAGATACAGACAGCTTACTTCCATCTCACTCTGTTAAGACGGCTGCATTCGGTCTGCACAGCCGCCGTATGCAGCTGATGAAGTCTGTTGCTAGGACACCAAGTCCTATTGAATGAATAATGTGAAATAAATTCCATTTCACTGGCTACTTCCTGCATTCATTTCATTTTATTTACTTTTCATGTGTTGGTGACAACACAGAAAGATTTTGTTGCATATTAATAAAACATGAAACAGATGTATTACAAGGTCTCGGTCCATGGCTGGGCTTTGAAAGATAAACACAGCATTGTTAACAGAATAATTAGACGATGCAGGAATGCATCATTAAAAGAATAAAATATATTCAACTATAACTGATATGATACAGTATGTGTATTGTTTTCCTATTGGACAGAGAGTAGACATGCCTTCCGGTTTTCTGTTAACGATGTGTTTCACGTACAGTTGCAGCAAGTGATGATTCCATATTTTTTAATTCATTTGTTTGTTAGCGTATAACTTTTTGCTAATTATTTATCTTTACATTGTAAAGAAAAATACTATTAATTCTTTTTGAATCTTGATGCTTTTTTCCCCTTTATCTGTTAAGACATGAGACCTTTTTGTACATAACCACAATGACTGAAAAGATGTTAGCGCTGCATAACATCTGTCAGTACTTATGCTGCATTTCAGTAGTACTTGCAGCAAAGCTTTAAATAGCGTTAGCTTTCAGTGGGCAGAACAATTTCACAATGGACATTTTCAGTTGTACCAGCTATAAATAATAACATTTCCACTGGTTTCTGGTTTCACTCGTGTCAGCGGAGCCAGTGCTCAGTGCCTAGGACCTGGTTCCCTTAAATAAATGCTATGCAATGCAAAGCATGATTTACATTATTAGTTTCACCTGTGCTTGTAATGCAAGTCAAAATGTCTACCTTTAAGGGTTAAATATTACCACCAAAGGAATTACCTCTTTACAACCAGTTCTATGTCCCAGCTCTGTAAAATGTTATCTTTCCAACTAATCCTTTTCAATCTCTTCTCCTCAGGAGTACACCATCGACGTCTTCTTTCGTCAGAGCTGGAGGGACGAGAGGCTGAAGTTTGACGGACCCATGCAAGTTTTACCCCTGAACAACCTCCTGGCTAGTAAGATCTGGACTCCTGATACCTTTTTCCACAATGGGAAGAAATCTGTGGCCCATAACATGACAACTCCCAACAAACTGCTACGACTAGTCGACAACGGCACGCTTCTCTACACAATGAGGTGAGCCACTTTTGAAATGACACTGACTTTTTTGTTGAATATTGTACTTAAACAAAAGTCTACAGTCATGCTAATGGCCAACATTCTAGATGCTAACATCAGCATGATTGAAAAGTCAGGGGACCACCGAAGTTATTACAAATTTTCCTGGCTGGAACATTAATATCTGTGCAAAACCTGAATGGCAATTAATTCAGTATTTGTGGAGACATTTCTTAAAGTCTCATAATTCAGCCTCATCGTGGTATCAGATGAAAAGTCAGCCGATCAAAAGAAAGTTGTCATTTTCAATTGTTTTATCTGTCCAAGTGTTAGATAACTTGCAGCCAGTCTGGGCCCCACATGTTTCACATACAACTCGATAAATAATCACTTGATCAAAGGTAACCTTTATGCGTATGTTGGCCTAAAATATACTGTTAATAGCCAGTGAGCACTGCTATCAACAGGACTAGAGAAAAAAATAATTAGTTGGATTTCAGTGCATCTAATCATTCAATCTGTCATTCAGTCAGTTTTCCTCGTGCTTTGAGTCACAGCCACGAATCATTTGAAAATAAATTTTTTTAATGATACTTGTCCACAAGTGTCTGTATTGATTTTCAAGGGCAAAAATGAAAAGAATTTTTATCTTTTGGTCCCACAAGAGTGGATTTGATGTGGCTGCAGCTCTGCCTCGGCCAAGAAAGACATCAGAGCTCTAATAGGGTATAACAAGGACTGTTGTGTTTACATAACCGAGTAAGTGTGTGATGAGATGATGAAGATGTATGGTAAAGTCTGATCAAGTTCTGTCAGACAATTCAAAAAGCGCCTTTTTGGAACCAGCTTACTGATCATCACATATTCAGTTTGTAATTCCAAGCTTCCAAACTTGATTTCTGGAGTTGTCTGTACTACATTTGCAATGGAATTGATTTTCATCCCAAGGATTAGTTATTGGTATTAAAAGCTCCAAATTATTCTCTTTGACCATTTCAATTTTATCTGACAGCATATCAGCGTATGAACAGTAAAATTTTGCTGTTTCAGAGTTGCTACCTTACCTTTATAGTGAAGCGCTGGTTAGTTGAGGTCTAAATGAAATTTTGTCTGTATTGTTAGAGACACTCCAAGAAGAGAGACTGATAACACCTTTGCCTCAGCACACTTCACAGGCTTTAAAATATAATCCATTTATTTTTATAGAAGTTTAGTCTGAAGTATGTTACCATAGTACCAACTGCCTGAAACACTTTAATCAGCATGTCTGCAGCATCTGAACTGAAAAATGCTGCGAAAGCCTCGGCTCTGCAGGATTGCATCATTATTTTTGTATTGGGGGAGCTGGTATTGTCTGCCAGTGGTGCTGCAGTTTTGTTTTTTGCGTGAGAGCATTTATCATTCACTCGCAGTTCATCCCAATTTAACTTCTCTGATAGAGAATAATAATTACTGAACGGTTTAAAAAGTACTTATCAAAGGCACTGGTGTGTATATTTTTTTCAAATGAGTGAATATATAGATTCTAGTTGAGAAAGTTGGTGAAAGTATTTTCAACAAAATGAGATCCACCGGACCTGTGATGCACGACTAAAGACTCACCGCTGTGCAGCAACAGCTGTGAGATGCTGATTTAAAGAACAGACTTATTAAATATTGTTGGATATTAGATATGGATTTTAAACATGTTAAATTTAGTATAGAAAACATTGTCTGTACTGTGAAATCCACACCAGAGCTTTTTTGCCAGTGCCAGTCAGTCTGGCACTTTGGTTCACACTGACGTAACTCAATAACTTTTAGCTGAAATGCCATGAAATTTTGCGAAAACTCTGTCTCTTAGGAATTAGGTTTAAATACTGCACAGATTTACAAATAGCTAGCAAATATATTTATAAGGAACATGTATTCACAGTAGTGGTTATGTTCAGAGATCATTTATTGTACTGGGACTGTACTGTATTAAATATTAAATGTATATGCTGCACTGGCCTACAAAGTGCAGGACTTCGGCACCAGAAACCATGGTTTGACTCCAGGCTTCAGTCTGTGGTTTAGTGTCAGCAACAAAAGCAGATTTGTTAAATGCTCCAGAAAAAACATGAAATACATTTTAAGTGAACATGTTGGCATGCTGATTTGATCATTAAGCTTAAAGTACTGATGTTGCCAAGCACAGCCTCATAAGCTGCTGGCAAGGCTGTAGACTCGTTACCATCATACTTTATACGAAGTTTTGCCATTTCAAAATACAGGACAGTTACAGAGAAAGCTCTCTTAGTTGTCTTTGATCAAAGTACGTCTAATTATGTTATCTGTAATCTTTTATTTTATTATTTATGTTTTGCTTTTGTTTCTGTCAGAATGGGAATACAGCTTAGGAGTGAGATGAATTTCATCAATTAGTTGCCAGTTTAAGTGCTATATGATATGCAGTGGTGCGTTGCTCACATTTGATTGATGTTGTATGGCATTAATTTGCTTAGTTACTGAGCCACTTATCAGTAATGAGTCAGCACTAGAGAGCTGTCAAGAGGGTGTAATAAAAGGATGACAGGGTTGTTGCAAGTGCAACATAAGGAGCTAATTAGAAACAATAAGTTTGTCTGTAGAAACGGTCCTTAAAAGTAGCTTTTATACTGAGGCTGCAACAAACTTTGCTACTGGAACATTCTGTAGCACAAAACTGTGATAACACAGGTGAGACCAACTGGCTCTCATGCTCTTCAAAGAATATAAAGTAAACCTGTGCACTACCAATGAACCAATAAAGGCATGAAACTGTAGACGCGATTGAGCTGTAGTCAGTATATCCAACATGTTTACAGATATACTAATTATACTAACTGCTTTTTGCTCAGATCTTCTGTTGCTATGTTGGTAGTCAACTAACCCAGTAATGGACTGATGCATGGACTACAAATGTTGTAAATGAGTGACCATAACCTACTTTGTGGTCCATTTCATGTGTAACTCAGTCCAGTGTAGGTTGGTTTTATGGGTTGCTGCTTTGTTTGAACTCAGCAAATGTAGTTTCCATATTGATTAAACATGTATGAGTCAGATAATATGCATCATTTCTCTGTTTACTTTCAGAGTGCATTTTGTGACTGGGCCATCTGACCAAATGAAATAAACTGGTGCTCTCTAGAGACTTTTTCTTTGTTGTCAGTCATCTGAGCGCTCATTACCTTCAGTGGCTACGAGTGCAATGTCTGTTCTCCATCCATAAAACATACAGACTGTGGCTTTAAAATGGGTGCAATACTCTGATATTCAAGCCCTTACTGTGTCGTGTAAAAAACAATAGAGACATTGAGAAAATGCACCTCTTGTTTTGTTGCTAAATGTCATGATGCGTTTGTAACCTCAACCATACTGAAGCCTGACCTGTGAAATTTTGTCTCTCCCCAACTTTCCTTCCATCCCCCACGTCAGGTTGACCATTCATGCTGAGTGCCCCATGCACCTGGAGGATTTCCCGATGGATGCACATGCCTGTCCTCTGAAGTTTGGAAGTTGTAAGTCAGTCCAGATGGTCACCACAAAGCAAAAAGAGTTTACTGTAAAAACGCACTGCAGAAACAGTGGTGATTGTTCTCTGCAGGTGTTAGACACACTTCCCGTCCTGGGAAAACTTCAAAATACTCATACAGAACTCACCACAATAAATATGACACTATGGAATAACTGTCAGAGGAAGTGTTTCTTTAACAGTACAGCAGAAGCAGTCATCCACTGACTTGAAGTGAGAGTTCCTATAAAAAAAAATACCCTTGATCAGTTTGAAAAGTTTGCAGCTACACTAGCAGCTCTGCTTTGAGCTACATGCTAACATCAGCATGATAACATACTTATAACAATAGTGATTTAGCAGGGCATAGCAGAAGCTTGTCTGTTGATTTCTAACCACAGTTTTCCACTGTTTTCATCTTCTCCCGGCTGCCCAGACGCCTACACCAATAACGAGGTGATCTACCTGTGGACCCAAGGAGATGAGAGGTCTGTTGCTGTTGCTGAGGATGGCTCCAGGCTGAACCAGTATGACTTACTGGGACACGTTATTGGCAAAGAAACCATCAGCTCCAGCACAGGTACGCTATATGCCGGCTCAGACAGCAGCAGACAGTATACTGTAGTCAGAGTTTGTGCGTTTGAACGGGGAAAAGACACAGGCTGGTCAGCCAAGCAAAAATTCACAGCAATTCGACAGTTTTTCCAGACTATTTTGATGGAGGATACAGCAAGCAGTTCCACTGTCTCAAATGTATTCCTTTGAAACATAACCTCTTTTTAGTTTTTCTGCATAAGATTTGCAATAAACAAAATTGTCTTCCATATGCTGGCACTCTTTTGTGTGTTTTCACAGTCTGCACTTTTCTCCATTTTGGATTCAGCTTGCATTATTTGGGTCCATGGAGAAAATGTTGAGTTATCAGCTTTGGAAAAACTGTTCAGCTTATTTACAAAGATAATATGAAAAGGTCTGCCAGAGGTGAAGGTCTCATTTCGAGTCTGTTTTAGCCTATGGTCCAGAGTCAACTTTAATAAGCACAAAATAAAATCTGTCCGCACTGTGTTGATTGTATATTCATCATTCTTAAATTCTTATTGTGAAAACTGTTGCGCACACCTTTTATCTGTCACACGCAATCAAATCACTTTTTCTTTATTTCTCTCCGGGGGGATTTTTCACATAAGGGCGTGGAATAACAACATAAGTGCTGGCTACTGATGCATGCCAGTAACAAGGCAATTCACAGCAATTATCCAGTAATCTCCTCAGAAAAAAAATAAGCAGTTATAATATTTGTAAGTTGTTGCCCAATTTTGATTGAGATCTATGAGGCTAATTGCATCAGTATGATATTTTCAACATAAATCAACAGTCCTGGTTTGAGTACATTAACAGTGCATGGGAAATGGACAAAGTGCTGAAGTACTGATTACTGCAAAGCTATAGATAAAAGCTTGCTTCAGTGGGGTGGTTAGTAAATACCGAAAGAACGCATAACTTACAACTGAGCCACACTGGCTCCCCATTTTGAGAGATTTAACCTCTGTGGTGAAGCCGTTTGCTCCTGCGGTTCAGCTCTCAGGAGGTGAGCTGCTGAGTCACACAGATCTGTCAGACTTCACTTGTGTTCAGAGACAAAACCGCTGTGAAACCTCAGCCTGTTTTCCGGAGAAGCAAAAAGTGTGTTGAAAGCTGTTGAAATAACAGCAACCGTATAACTCTATAGAGATGCCACTTTCTTTGAGTCCATCTTTGTTGTTCTTTACGGTGGTTTAACCTCAAGTCAAGTGAATTGCAGAGATAAAAGGAAACAAGTCTGTGAGGGGGGAAATCAAATTTATTTAAACTTTAAACTGAGTGGACTTCAGTGAGCAGAGGGAGGATTTCAGCCAGTGCAGCTCTGGTTAGAATCTGCTCTGGAAAAAAAAAATTCACCTCAGGGAATGACAGGCTGTTTTTCTTATATCTTTGCAACACAGATTACAGACATGGAAAAGAGAGCTGGTGCTTGGGGGAACTGTGAAGTTGTCCATTTGCTGCCATCAGTCACATAATCTGAGCTGAAGGAAACTTTCAGTTTCGAGGGTTACAATGACACAGGCCGTTACGCTTCATCTACCCCCAAAAAGAACTACAGGGAATTCTAACTATTTATTTAAAGAAAAACTCCACTCACATTCTGTATTTTTAAAATAAAATGCTTTGCATTAGCTTGACAGGTGGCTCTGAGAACATTGTGAACTTGTAGTGTGAAGTTGTAGTCATTCTTCCACAAAGGATCAAGCAACAAACTGTTCAGAGCCACTTCTCTGCCTTTTTTGGTGGAGTACTCCTTTAGGCACAATAATCAAAGAACTAAAGTGATGAGTGATGTTTCTCAACTCAAGGTTTCCTGTTGCTGTGTTATTGCCCTCAGTTTTCTAGTATGTATGGTGCCATAACGCTCTAACTCTTTTCTTAAAAAAGACAATTGTAGCATCAAATCTAAACCAAAACGATGATGTCATCTCGCTTTCATTTGTTTCTCTTTCAAATTCCACTTTCTCTGCTTTTGTGAAAGCAGAGAAAGTTTAAATTGAAAGTTTAAATTGAATTACCGCTGAAGACAGTTACGTGGAATGAGATTACAAATTCATATTTCATTCTTTCTCTTAATATTCTTTAATGGCCTGATGTCTTTTAATCAACATTGTGCATGCATGTTTGATTTAAAGGCTCATTTAAGGGACTGATGACAATTCTGTGAGCTACTTTGATGATGCCAGTGTACATGTTAATGTTTTAACTTTAAGAAATCTTACTTTGAATTTTCCAGCTCTTTTTGCTCCTGATTGTGCAGAGCTGTATTAATAATTACGACCCTCTGTGTCTCTCTCCGTCTTTCTCTGTGTTTCTCTCCTCTCCCTCAGGGGAATATGTAGTGATGACAACATATTTCCATTTGAAAAGGAAAATTGGCTATTTTGTGATTCAGACCTACCTCCCGTGCATCATGACTGTCATACTGTCTCAAGTCTCCTTCTGGCTAAACAGAGAATCGGTTCCTGCTCGCACTGTTTTTGGTGAGTGCCATCTTGTGTTTTTAATCCAACTCAAAGAAAATGCACTAAATAATGTAATTGAACAGGTTAGATAATTTGCTGGAGCCTTCTGAGGTAAATGTTCAGAGCTGCATTTGTTTACATCATCAGATGATTCAGCAAAGTGCAAAACAAGCAGAGAGTTAAAAAAAAAACAGTTCCCCTTAAAAACTTCTAATTAACATAACGATGTACAAAACTTAGCTTAGTGCATTCAGGTGCACATGGCCATGAATAAGTAATCAAGTTTTTCCAAAGCTTTTATCACAGTATTGACTTTCCCCTAACTCTGTAGCTGCAAACACTAATTAATCAAAGATAAGTCAGGGCAAAGATGGAAAGTGTGGCAGGTGATGGACGAGGTGTTCGTCTGCTTCCTCCACTATACAAACAGCCAACCCGGTTTGAAGTGTTATTACTCATCGAGCTTGAGGTTATTTAGAAAGAACCAGGCATGTCAGATTTAAAAACAGAGGTAATCTCACCAAAGCTACCATGGACTCTTACAAAGGTCAGATCACACATTTGCAGTTGTGGAATAAAATAAATCAGTGGATCTCACGAAAAGCATCACCATCAACAAACCCAAGCTTTTAAAAAGATATCATGTATTTTGCAACTAAATGTTAATAGATATTATTTAAAAAGGTGTAAGGGACATACCCTTGGCTGGGTTAATCTCCCTTTGTATTGTGAATAATTGGATTCAGTCTTTCTGTTGAGTACCGTCCAGGTTAAGAACATTATGCCTGTACAGGCCACTCTGCGTTAGAGATGAGATGTAATTTCCTCTTCTTCTCTCAATTGTTGTTGTGTTGCACAATCTATGAAAGTGCGTGTTGAATGATTAGCATTTTGATTTGGAAATGAAGCACATTGTACAATAGACGCTGAACAGTATGCAAAGCAAGGGGCAGTTTCCCTCATGCTGGTGAGGAAATGGAAACTGTTACAGCTGCCTGTTCACATGCATTCCTCTGAATAATCACAGCTCCTTCAACTCCTCCTACTTCTCCACGTACACACAAACGCTGTATTTTTCCTCGAGCAGACATCTGAAAATTGTTTCAGTCACGTTAAGAAATTCAATTTTTAGACAACAATTTTCCTCACATGAGGAGCGGAGCTGTTATCAGTGATTTTTTTTCTCAGTGGGATGAGTGAAACATTTGCTGTGAAGGTTTAAGGCAGCGCTCACATCTTTGTATTTTTTGATCACATGGCCACATTGATCGGCCAAAATAAGCATCTTTCTATTCTCTTCTGAGCTAACACTCATCAGCAACTAAACTGATTTATCATTTCTTTCGGGTTGTATATTGCAAGCATGATTAAATACATCTGGGTGGTTACCAGGTTTTAGAGTTTCACCTTTCAAGATTTGTTGAGCTGTATCTTACTGAAATTACAAGCACGTCCTCAATTTGTTCAACAGCAATTTATCGTATTTTTTTTAACACTGTGCTAATAGTGTCTGCTCTCCCTCCGTGCTGAGTAATAAACTAATTAAATAAACTGAGCACACAGTTAAAATGTTGGAATAAAGTCAAGTTATGCATAATCTCTATGAACAGTAATCTGCACATGAATGCAAAATCTGTGGGTAAAAGACAAGATTTCTTGGCATCAGAAGTTTTCTGCTTTGTGACCCATCACGTTTGAGCAGGCAACAATTTAGCTTTTTATCATCTTTTTTTAATTATCTGCATTTGTATGTAGATACCTGTTTATCTGAGATTAGCATCCATTCTGACATCTCAAGAAGAGGAAGAGGAATTCTTGGCCCAGATATTGATTATCCGGATATAAGCTGGCTACACCTAAAGCCCCGAAACATTTGCTCTTGTTGCAGGAAGCTAAATCGTCATCAGACAGTAGCCGATGGGTTCTGAGATTGAGCTATGCAAAATACAGCCCCAAAGAAAATAAATCAATCTCCATCCTCAAAAAAAGTGGTTAGTTACCTATCCATCTTTTTGTCACAAATTGCAATTTCTCACCGGAATGAGTTGACCTCCCTGTTCTGTGACACAGCACTCATTTTTAGAGCCCACTGTGTATCTATTTTTCATCAGATCACACGGAACAGATGAAGTGATTGCTTTTTTGTGGTTGGATGGGCAACCATTGTGCGGCCCACATTTCATTCCAGCAGCACTGAAATTATTAGCGAAATGTTTCTAAGTTTTTATCCCAAAGGATCCATTTTCAGATAAATTTATTTAGGTCTGTTTCCACTTTTACACAAGTTGTAATTTAAAGTCATTGTACCATAACCTTTTTTGCGTAATGGTGCACTTGAGATTGTTTGCGCTAAATGTATGCAAAACATGTCTGACTCTGTTTGTCTCTGAAGTTTAAGGAAGGAAATTTAGATTTACAACTTGGGTCGTACTGAGATGTATTTTTATTGTAAATATTTTTGATCTTGCAACTCCACTACACACAGCTTTCTGAGAGCATTTACTCAGGCTTAGACGGCCATACGTCAGACTGGTTTGAACTAAAATATAGTCTGAAACATCCTTTATAATGGTTCATTGGATTGTTAAACTTGTTCCTTATAGCTTGAATCTGCAGGACTGACAGTGCACTACACCACTGAATTTTGTCAGTCTTATGTATCTTAACTGTCTCATTTCACACTGTAAGCCCAAAAAGTCATTCAGACAATTGAGAGATGAATGAAACCATCTCTTGCGTGGCCCCAGTAGATACTATTTTAAAGCTGCACATGGTCTCCAAAATGTTCAAAGAAATTACATAAGAAACCTCTTAGCCATGGTAAAACCTATGCAGGATTTGCCCAGTTGTAAAAAGCTGAACTTTCCTTGAAGTGTTTGCTCCAAAAAGTTAACTGTTTACTGATGTTTTCATTTTATCCTCAGGTGTCACCACTGTCCTAACCATGACTACCTTGAGCATCAGTGCTAGAAACTCCCTTCCTAAGGTGGCCTATGCCACAGCCATGGACTGGTTCATGGCTGTGTGCTATGCCTTTGTCTTCTCTGCCTTGATTGAGTTTGCCACAGTCAACTACTTCACCAAGCGCAGCTGGGCATGGGATGGGAAAAAAGAAGGCATGGAAATAAGGGTGAGTGATTCTTATTTCTATATATTTTTTTTTAATTAATGCACGTGACACACACACACAGCAACATTAACAATTACAAAAAAACTACCCTGAAGTCTCCCTTCTCACTTTTTTTTTATTCTTACTAAGTTCCAGATTAATTGTTTCCCGTCCTTTGATATAATACAAAAATGCTCCAAGATGCTCAGTAAGTCACCATTTTGTACTGGAGGAGCGATGATGGCAAATTGCACTTTGGAAACACTGATAGAAAGTTCCCCGGAGTACTCTATAAAGACTATAAAGAGAGATTTTATTTATTCATTAACAGCCAAATGGAACAGGGACAGCGGGGTGGAACAGTGAGAGCAGAAGCTGAGGTAAACTCCCAGAGACGCTGGCCCTGATTTATGATGGCAGCATATGTTCAAATCTCATCCTAAAGTCAGCGGGCTCATTCTCCACAGACAAGATGGCAGCCTTACACTTAGTCTGCTTGTTGTGGACACAAATTGATTGAAAAGGGAGTGTGCATTATTTAAAATGAATCACCTGAGGCTGACATTTTAATTTTAAGCATTAAATCTCATAAATCACAGCTTGCAGATTTTTAATTTGTCAAAAGTCTGGGCTGTTGTTTATGAAGAATCAAAGTATGGAAGTATAAACACAGATGACTGAATTACTTTGGCACAAAATCTTTTTTTTTTTTTTTTTTTTTTTTTTTACCTTAGCTCTCAATTTAAGGACTGTAGTTTTATTTGGAAGCTAGAGGAATTTTAACAAGATGCTTTTCTTTGAAGGTGAAGTCACATAAATAAAACCTGTTAAGTTCTGCAGGATAACTTCACCGCTTAAATTTGCCATGATTTCTATGATGTTTTATGGCTGATTACATCAAATTCAATAGATTAGAGGCATGAGACTGTATCAGAGTGACTAAAGAGAAGCAGTGAGGAAAATTAAAGCTCTTGCTCCTGTTTCTCTTGAGTAAATGTAGCCTTTAGCTTCAAAGAAATTCATGTGCTCCAGGACTGGAAGGAACAACTGCATTATTTCCCCTATTTTTCATATGTCTCACATGAGTGTGGATAGCCTGCTGCGGTTTGATTGACAGTACTGAGAAGCTGACTATAAAATATGTTGCCCTCCTGTCAAAAAACATTTACATCTGTGAATAAATAATGCAATTATAATGTTTCCCCAGATGTTTTTATTTTTGATCAGTAAACTCAGCAGATCTCCACATGGTGCTGAGAAGATGTCAAAGAACAGCAGAAAGTCTGATTTTGTATACAAATCGCTGAACCACATGCAGGCTTTACAAAGCCACACTGATTACTGACAGCAAGAGAGCTGACGAACATTGCTGATGTTGGAAAGTGAAGAGTAAGAAAGTGTGTGCTTCATATTTATTTCTTTTCATTTTCCTTTTTTAATTAGCTAAAACAAGCAGTGGAAATAAACAACATTAAGCTACCGGTACCTTAAAAGGATGACCTTCTGGGTGTACGTCTGAGAATGTGAAAATCACATTTGTAACAATATGAAACTGTACTTGTGATAAATAGTGGTGAGGTAAAAGTTGTTGATATGTTGCTGTGAGCACATGAATTACTGGAATACTTCTATCAGACACGTCGGACAACATGGGACAAAACATATTTCTTCTGCAGCAACAGACAGCACCACAAATCTATTTTCTGCTACTAATGTGCAAACTGTTTGACACAATCAGTACAGCCTTTCCAGTTTTTTATATCCTGACATTTGGTCCTCTGAGTGATTGACAGAAACGCATATTGCTGCCACAGAACTTTTCAGGCGGTGGGGATAATTTACAGCAGAATGGAGGGTTTGGGTTTTTCTTTTCCTTTGATGCCTTGTCTTAATGGCAACAGCCTGGTCTGCTTTCTCGGCGGCTGTGCTGAGCATGCAGTTGTCATGATAGATAAAAAAGAATGGGGTCACAGACCGAGACAATGCGCTGCCATCATCACACTCCCTGCTAGAATGGGCTTCTGCAAAGCAAAGGGATCGGACTATGCATGTTTTTGGGTTTTCTTTTTTCATCTTAATATATTTACAATAAAATAAAAAGTGAACATATGAGGACAAAGTGTCTTTCAGGAACTTTAACTCAGTAAGTTTTTTTGAAAACACCAGGCTCCTTCTTTTTTTGGACTGAAACTGTGAGCTGTAGACGAGTCAATGTGCTCTAATTTATCTTGTTGGTTATGGAGTTTCGATGTCATTTTCTGTCTTTTTTGTCGCCTAACATTCTGTTTGACATGCGAGCTACCTAATTAGCTCTCCCCTCGCCGGCTGAAGGTGTGCTTACTACACAAATGAGCCGCTGGGGAGTTTGGCCGGGATGAAAGCCTGCTTATTCCAGCCACTTCGCGACACATGATTGGACTCTGCTGTGTTCGATATTATGTGTTGGTTTCATCAGCAGAGGCAGAGTTGCTGGCTCATTGTGCTGTGGGCTTCACTGCTGGAGCATGACATTTTCTGCTGTTTCAACACAATAATTTGTTAGAAAATGGCAGAATGACACTGACAGTCATTTCACGGAACAACAGGGAGTACAGCTAACTCTGCTAGCGAAAACAAACCTGTTTTTGAAGTTAAGAATTGAAATTTGCGGGGAAAAAAAATCTAGGGGCAATTTGTTATCACAAAATTTTCCACACGTTTGTTGTTTGAGCTGGATTATGATTATCTGCTTCTTGGCAAGCCTCCTCTGGCTGTTGTGATGGGAAACAACCTTTGTACAATGGAGCGGTTATGTTTGACTACTGATCCTAAACTTTTTTTATTGCATATTAGCACAATCAAACTGGAATTGAACAAGGGATTTTATATATATATGGCGAAAAGCAGATACATGCTGCAAACACAGGAACAAGTAAAAGGAGAGAAGAAGTGTTCTGAGGAACCATCATTTGTTTTGATTCATAATTACATAGCGTTTAATTATTACTGATTACGGGTGACACAACCTGTAGTGATGAGATCAAGCTCAGGCCAGCTACCAGGTTTACAGAAAAGTCCCATTGAAAAAATAGAAACACTTAATAGTAGCACACACACACACAACCACACACACAGGGACAGAAATGGGGACATTGTGGTTCCCTAAATGCAGTCTGAACGCTCATACGCCCACATGCTCACACACTTGAGGCTATTAAATATGCCAACACCTCATCTCCAGTCTTAGACAGGGACAGACTGTCACAAGGTTCAGTTACACGCTCACATGCACACACTGAGCTCCAAACAGCAGGACACAGCAAGGCACAGTTACCCCCAGGATACTTAATCACACTCATAAAGAAGTTCTGGTGCAACAATTTGCAGAAGTTACAAAGACAAGGTCAATAGACGCATTGTATATTTGTGCCTGCAGCTAGCCAAATGACTTTGAATAGTGCGCAAGAATCTCTGGCTGCCCAGAAGCATGTTATGTGCTGCATCACTTTAGGTTTGTAAAGGCATGCACACAGCCCAGTGCAACATTTGGCTTCCCCAGTAATTCCACCATATAAATTACTGCAAGCAAAACCGAGCTAAATAGTGACAGAAAATTACTTTGCTTGGCCAGTTTGTCAGGTTACTGGGCAGAGAACATCCTTAATGCCAAGGACTGAAGAGTTTAGGGGGGCTATGATTAAGGTCATACAACACGTTACAGCAGTCGTTGGCTTTTCCTGCTGATGTAAGCTATTGCTGTGATTGAAGAGGCTCGTGGTGGTGTTAGATGTGGAGGAATCGATATTCTGGGAAAGGATCTGGTTATCTAGGGGGGTAACAGTATGACTCTTTATCTCCCTGTACTAATTGACTTGAGATAGACCCCTTCAGGCAACAGCTCACCATTTCTCTGTTTGATGCAATCAGATGTCTGCGAAGTTTGTTCGCTGCTGTCTTTGCAGAGAAGCTTGAGGGATCGTCCTTCTCCTGTTGTCCTGCTCAAATGAAATGAGTTCAGAGTGGAACACTGCTCGCACTCAGTGCATTTCCTCCTCAATCCTGCCATCTCCTTGGACAAATAATGTGAATCTTCAATCACGTCACCACATCATTGTGATAACTGCTTCTAATATTATTGTTCCACTGCTTGACACATTTGACATTACAAAGTGGTGTCCTTGTGCCTAACGGTGACAAAGTGGTCTGGTTCACACACTGAACAAACATATAACACAGGTCTCATCACATGTTTTCTGCCTCCTTTCGAGAGCGTACTTGCATCTTGCATTGGGAAAAAAGACCAAACAAAACCATTTGGGGATGAGCTGCGTGCAGAGAGAGATCCACCGTGAAGCATTTTGGAGGAGGGAAAAGAGGGGACATTAGTTATGCTAATTAAAAAGATGGAGTCAAAGGCAAAAGGAAGGAAAATTAAATGAAGCTGAAAAAGTAGAGCAGAAATTAGAACTATGCTCAAAGCAAAAGTGAAAACAGGGAGCCCTGAAAATGAAACACTCCGTTACATGACACACACCGCTTCAGTTGTGCCTCAGATCTTAGAAGTGGCCACAGTGGGGATGAATGGTGTGAAGAAAATGACCCCAGCACAGGCTCACACACTGCATGGCACACAGGAAACTAAAACTCTGCCCAGTGATCAATCCTGGTGCCCTACTTGTTCTCTCACATTTACCGTGTGCTCTGCACTGTAGTCTTTCAGGCTGACAGGATCCTCTGGTGATGCAAGTTTAGCTATCTGAGCGCACCAATTTAGCAAATACAATTCAGTCTCCCTGTGCGCTTCAATATGAAAGACAGCCTGATAATTTCTCTCTAGTAGCAGGAAGAAGGCAGTTTCTGCAGCCAGCTTTATCACACACAGCCTTTGTCGTGTTTGTTTTATCGCAAGCTGTTTGCCTGAAGAGGCCCGGCTGCTCTCATTGATACAGTTTGTCAGACATGTTTTCAGGCACTGTGCTTTCTTCCTTTGTTTCTAATCCTGCTCTGTGCTGCTACTGCTACCGTTAGCAGTATCAGACGCCAGTCCAGCCCGGTTCTGTAATGACGCTAAATATAATTGTTTCCGCACTCTCAATTTACCAGCCTGATCATTTTGTCATGAATTATCATCATGACCTTTTTTTTCTGCAATCCAGATTTGTATGATGCAGCTTTGAATTGACAACATTAATGGTGTAAAATGTTCAAAAGTACTTCCAGCTAGATACTGATGAATAGAGTATGTAAGTTGGGTAATTTTAATATAATTGGTAAACTTTTTTTCTTTTCTACTTTTCTTTTCAGGAACCGTTTCAGGCTAACATGGCCAGGATTAAAGATATGGTTAGGCTTTTGTTTTGTTCTTGTGTGTGTCGTGTCTCGTGGTGTTGCTTCTATTTCCTCTTTATGAGTTCAAATGGAAGTATTGTTGAGTCTGGTGCTTCGCTCCTGACAACCCTTACTGCCTTCTTCCTTTTCAGAGAAGAGAATCCGCGACTTTGTCCAAAAAGGCGAACAACACCTTCAACATTGTTGGAACCACCTACGCCATCAACGTAGCTAAAGACCAGGGTTTAACGACCATTTCCAAGAGTGCCCCCGGAGCATCGGCCAAACACTCCTATCTCCATAAAATGGATGACCCCTACACAGAGGCCAAGAAGTCCTACAATCGTGTCAGCAAAGTGGACAAGATATCGCGCATCATTTTCCCAGTTCTGTTCTTCATCTTCAACTTAGGCTACTGGGCCACATATGTCAACAGAAAGCCAGCTATCATGAAGGCCAACAACCTAAACTGAATTTAACCAAATGTTAGGTGTGATCTGGTTTGTTTTGGAAGGTAGAAAGGTTTGCAGGAGCCCAAATCCATTTCACCTTTCATTGTGTGTGTGTGTGTGTGTGTGTGAGCGTATGTTTCGCGTGTCTGTTTTTTTCTTTTGGGGTTTTTCTTGACAGTTTGGTATTTTGCACATCTGTTATAGGTGGAAGGCAAATTTTACCATTGAGCAGAGATTAACATATAATAGCAGACCTTGCAGGGAGCACATTGTCACATTGGACTGTGTTTGTGCAGCATTTCTTTTGTCCCCTCCACACTTAGCTCCGGCCCTGTTCCCTGTTGTGAGTAACCAAGTTTTGCTGTATCTTGATTGCTTGCTGTTTTGTAGAGTAGTCAAATTGTGTTTTCACTATGTTTTGACATGTTTGTGCTTTGCTTATAATAAGTTAAGCAAGCATGCCTTTGAAGTTTTCATTCTAGCTCATTACCAATGATAAGGTTTTGACATATCCATCGAGTTAACCACATGCATGCACGCACGCACACGTACACACACAGCGACGCATCAGAAAACGCCAGAGGAGCCATCCGTCGGTTGCTTTACTGTGCTCCCTTAGCCGGGAGCAGCCTGTATGGTTCCATAGGAACATCATTAATAATCGTCATTGTCTGGCCTTCAGCTCGTGCTGAATCTCAACAGACCCAATGCAGTATCATCTGGAATTGCTTTGGCGTCCCATGGGGGCTGCCTGTACATTTTCTAGTCCAGTGGCTCTTATTGTTTTAACTGGCTGAGTATGTTCAATGACAGTGAAGCTATGTGCCTTGGTGAATACACACATTATAAAGAAAAAAAAAAGGCTTTGACTCATTCTCACTTGCATTTACAGCACACGTATGCACAACGGCCTGTGTGTATATTACACGCAAACTGGTGTCCACAGGCTCCGTGTGATGCAATATGTGGCTGTGCCCCACCCACCCGCAGCCCCTGGGCATGAGCACCAAGTGTAAAATTGCCCGTTAGTGTGGAAGGCTAACAAACCTCTCTGCCTGTGAAAAGATGACCCAGCGTAGAACAGATCATTTATCATGTGCATTTATGTTTTGGCTCACAAGCCGGGCAGTCAAAACAAACTACCACCATTACCTCAGACAGAAGTCAAATTCTGAATCCCAGTTTGTTACACGTTTTCCAAAATAATGCAAATAACCCTAGATGTTCTATACATTAAATCACCACACTTTCTTTCTATAAGTTTTTTGTCTTCATCGGTCACTGTAGCTATCTCCTGGCTCCATTAGGATTTTTCCGCATTTCTGCCTTGTCATGAGCAAGATTTTGATTCATGTTGTGATTTTTTTGACCTTGATTACTTGATTGTGTAGGATATATTATTGTTGATTTGATTGCCTACATATGCTGTACTGTTTTGTGTTTTGAAGTAGACAACAAAGGCCAATATGTCTCAGTCAAACAATATTTCTGAACAAATGTCAGAGACACTGTTGTCACTGGAGGCTGTTTTTCTGAAAAAAGCTGCCAAAATCAGTAAAAAGAAGAACTGTCCGATTTATCCAACAATATGTTTAATTACTCCAACTAAATGTAATTGTTGTGATCACACTGAAGAGCAAACGTATGGTCAAAGTGATGATTTATCAGTAGGTTTGAAAATCATATATTTTTTTTTATCTCCAGTTGTGGTGATTGTCTCCAGCTTTGTTTTTTTGTGAATTGACATCTGTGATTCTGTTATGTGTTGAATTTGGTACATGTTTATACAGATGTGATTCTTAAGCAATTTCTGTTGCTTTTTTTCCCCCCAGCATTCAGGATATTTTGCATCATCTTAAGTATAGACTCTGTAATGACCACTGTACTCTAGACCCCGACACACAGTGGATCTCTTCAAACTGTATCTTCAGTGGTGAGCATAGAAGAATGAGTGAACTGTGTTGTGGCCTCTTTAAAGGTGTGTTAATAACACACAACATGTATAATGTATCAGTCATAGGTTAATGCATGACAATCTGTACACGTGTATGTCTGCAATCTCCAATAATGGTGTTTGTCACACTGAAATAGGGCTTAGTATCAATGTTTCTGTAGTTCATCACAGTTTCTCATCAATTACCCACTCATAACCTCAGCCACATCTGCATAAACGCACTTAAACCCTAATTATTTGTGCATACTAATGGGATGCTAATAATTTACAGTTGGCACGGAGTTCTGAAAGTGTTTTTACCCTCATTTGGTTGAATACAGATTTTAGTTGTAACAAAGTGTATTACTACACGCACACACCGAGCTGGCTCTACATTCATCTCAGTTCCAAAACAGTAAAACACAAAATTAGGAAACATGAGGTCGGTTTGCATACCAGCGTGGAGATGCATGACCACATAAACTGCGATTCTTAATGTTGTTCCTTCCTTGGAAAATACATTGTAGGCTCCGTTTAAATGCAAGAAAGTGAAGGAAAATTATTGTATTGATCAACAATAGGTCAAGTATTTATTGCTTATTCATTTAGTAATTATTAAATATTGAGAGAGTAGAGTTGGTTGTATGCCACCAACTCTACTCTCGCCGTGATTTTCAATTAGCGAACACGCGGTTCACTTCAGCCTGACTGGATATCTCCTGGTAAACCATTTTCATATTCAAACAACACACACACTATAAACTCGAACAATAACTAGACTGGTGTAATAAATCATGACACTGTAAACTCTGGATGAGATTTGTAAGGAGCTCATCAAATTTTTATAGCCACATCAAATCACAAGTCAGGTGAATGTGAGCCTGTTTAATAGGGACTTTAATATGTCCTCATATTTTTCACTACCACAGGAAAATAGTCAGACATCATACTTCTTTGTGACTGGGTTTAGTTTTTTTTGAAACACTACTGTGAGGCACTGTCTCCTTTTCAGACGTGATTTTAATCATTTTGTCTCAAACAAACTGATTCATGATACCCATCGGCTGAGGGTGTTTAAAGCCTGCTGGCTGCTGCTAATTCAGGATCTGATGACACAGAGCGCTAATGTTTATGCATGATTCCTCTGAGTAATGTGATCAAGGTACTGTAGGTGAGTGGCTACAAGAAGCAACAGCCGCCAAGTATTCGCCTTTGTGAAATAATTTGCTTCAAAGGCAGCCATCTTTTGAGTGACACAACCTTCTCACTCATAAATATCGCCAGTATGTCATGTCAGCCATCTGACATGAGCAGCATCTTACATAATGTGCTGACCAAAGATACATTCATATGGCAACTTCCTGTGCGTCAGGGCTGTTCAGAATCCAATTTAACATAGAGAAAGGCTCTCTGTGGGTAACTCATGGAATACATCAATGCATTTACATATTTATAATATTCTTGACAGGATGGCAATGCACCTCTTAAAAGTTATATGACCAAAATAATTCTAGAAAGACAAAAAAAAATGAATACATCTCTCAGAGGAAGAGAATTTTGTCAAAATGGTTCACCAGGAGTTTAGAGTCCATTTCACTTGTGATCTTACTCTTGAATGTAATTCACACTTAATCATTAGACTGTATATAAGTACTTGAAGTCTTTGTGTCAGACAGCCAATATGACCTGTTTTCTGATTTCTGAATTTCTGATTGTTTTGGGGTTTTTTTTGTCTGAGCACTTTGTGTGTCTGTGTGTAGCAAAAAAGGGTTAAAAACACTTCCAGAGCCGCAGTACCACAAACTCTGCACTCTGCAGCTGAATCTGCAGGAGAATCTCTGTCATTCAAACTGCTCAGACTGATGGCCACAGCAAACAAAACAAAAGCAAAAGGGCAGAAATAAGAGAAGAAAAGAAGAAACTGTAATTATACAGTAGTTTGAGGATGTAAGCATGAAAAGCATGTGCAACTGGCATTTTATGTCCAGAGTTTGTGGTGATTCAGGAATCTTTTGAACATCTTCGCTCCTGAGGGTTTTGATAAGCAGGACTCTTCTGTATTGTTGCCATTTAGGTTTGGTTAGGACTGTGCGATTCATGTGGTAAATCTTTTCCTCACAGGGCCAAAGTTAACATCAACAGAAACATGTCATCCTATAAGATATAGTATATTAAGAGTATATTACTATAGGAATATATTTATGCTATTCAGTACAGCATTAAATATTATATGTTTTATACAACATAACCTCTGCAGCATTGATGCAAATCTCTTGATGGGTAGAAAGCCGTAGACAAATAGAACAAATTATTATCAACTAAATGGCAACAATTCTGATTGCTCAAAATAGTGTTACCAAGTTGTGAATTTGTAGATATTGTGAAATCAATTCCAATAGTTTTTGTGAATATTGATATGTCACGTCATTTATTTTTACATCTGATAAGTACCGCTGTCTCACGTTGAGCTCTATAACACTACGTGTTATGGTGTTTTACACACGTAGAGTAAAAAGATAATATTCATCAAGCTATTTACAAGATCAGTACCTTGTGTGCACTTTTCAAATCTTAACTGTGAATTAGCAGCTGTCTGCAAGCAGAGTTGTACACACTGTGTTCTCTCTCTCCAGCAATTTCACTGCATGTCCCCACGCGTTGAGTGATCAAAGACTTCCTCCACAAAGACAGCTCCGGGAATATAGTGGACTTTGTGTTTTTGTTGGGAAGTTGCTCTCTACAGCATACGCTCAGTGACTGGACTCTATATGTTGCCCTCTCTCGTTCGTGTTCTTACTGTATGAGATGTAGCGAATGGAAATGGGGATTAAAAAGACGATGTATTTTGTGTTGGAGTTATCAGGTCCTTCTTGGTCACATTCAAACCTCAAAGGTGCAAATATTTTCAACTGGGTGCGCTCCTCTGATGTTCTTTCAGTGGCTCATTTAAAAGGTGTTTTTGTCTGATTTTTTTATGTCATTGCATGCAAGTCGTTTTGTTCGCGGCATAGGGAGAAAGTCAGGCGGAAGGCTATTTTGTAAGAACATCCTACAGGGAACACATCATTTAAATCAGAGCACAGGCAATTAAAATGTCTTGGCATATTTCTGTGAAGTTTGGCAGCATAGGCACATTGTGCATTACATATAACAAAGATGTTTGATACACCTTAGAAAGCTGAAATACTGTCATTAGTCAGAGTCCTATTTTTGCTGTAGCAGAGCCAAACATGTAAACATGTTTTAAAGCTGCAGTGGTGAAGTTTGGCCAGAAGGTGCTGCAACATTTCACCCATTTGACTTCATAAATTATTTAGTAAGTAAAAACTACACATCCTCAAAGCTCTTCTCTATGAGTAGAACTGCCAAAAGTTCCCAACAAGTTTCAGTTTTGTAGCATTATTATCACAACAATGTCCAAATCAGAAGTTTAGGTACTTCCAAGGGAATAGATATGAAGAGCTTAAAACATTAAATCTACTGAAGTCTGTCCAGAGAAATGGGCAAAGCAGATGGGTTTCAACGGGAACATTATTGAGCATTTCTAATAAACAAGGCTCAGCTGTTCCAATTTTGAAGGTTACCACTGCCGTCTGGCTGACGTCCAACCCTGACTGCCCTGTAGGTGCCTTCAGCTGCACAGGAACGCTATTATATCTAAAGTTAAAACACCTCATTTTTTTCCGTACATTGCTTGCTTATGCTTGCCATGATAAATGAAACAATCTATTATGTATTTACAGGCTGCGTTTATTTAAGGACTATAAAGTGCTCTATGTTTTAGAGCTGCACTACTGTCATCCTTATCTCCCAGATCTCAAACACAGGAAAAGCAGACACATTAAAGAATTGGATTGTACTAAGACTAAAGACTTGGTCTAGTCCAGTTGAAGGTCATCTCTTACTGGAATATTACCTCTATTTGAGGAAGGATTCTTCTTGGATTCATGCTATATGCAGTTTAAAATGAGAGTGATGACACAAATCTTCAACACACGCCACTAAATTATTATTTGGTTGATAAAAGACGGTAATTCAGACATATTCCTTACATGATTTCAATACTCAAAACATAAAAATGACCAAGAGTAAAGAATAATATGGGGAGCAGTTTCACAAAAAATAAAAGTACTGTTAACATTAATCTGAGCAAAATGAAAGGCCCTCGGGAAAACAATCGATCGCAAAACATATAGAAATTAAATGACACAAATGTTTTTTCACAGAAGCAGCCACTGCTTTTATTTCCAGAAAAATGCCATGTTAAGAGCTATGTAAGTCACATACACCTGAAAAATGTGGAATCCAACTGTTTAACCGTATAATTTGTACAAACTGTACAAACAACACAACAACACAAAAAATTGCAAATAGGTCTAATGCATGTTGTGCAGTGTTTACACTGACCCTCTCACTGATATGCAAACCAGGATGAGAATGGAGGATGCTAAACTGCAAGAAAGCTAATGTCTGGTGTGCACCGACTTGCACAGTGGGTGATGTGACATAAAAGATGCTTCCCCTTTGTTTTTAACCTCTGTTAACTGCCCTTATAGGAGTCCACCTTTCTTTTACTGAGGATTATAATGTGCAAAATGTGCAACAAATTACATGAAAAACATTACACAGAACACCGCAGTCCAAAAACATTCCCAGTTATTTCCCAGTTCGCTGGCTCTTGTACATTTGGGGGAGTCTTCAGTCTCGCAGATATGTAGCCAGGTAAGCTGGGGGGACACTTCTGATGTAGTTCCAAGGTGTAGAAATACAGTCAGTCAGCCAACTCACATTGAACCGACTAATATAGATGTACAACATTACAGGTTATACTTTGCTAGTAAGCCCTTTCATTTCTTACAAACAAGGACACATCAAGTTCAGTACTGATGTCACTTTGGAAAAATAATGAAGACAATAATACACACCACCACACCACCATCACATTAGACAACCTGACACCAGCTTATGTTCAATCTATTTGGTGACAACACCAGTTGTCATGTGGCCTTTACCAAGCAAAGTGCCTCCAAACACTGAAGAGAATAAACTAATGAATTGTGATGAAAGTCTTAGCCCAGCAATCCAGCTGATGTGCAACAAGCAAATGTCATCCGTGCAGCAAATACTTTTTAATTAGAGCATATTAAACTCAAAAGATTGTGGCTCGAAGCAGACAATTTCTACGTAATGTTACGCAGTGTTGTCGACCATAAGTTGGCAATAAATGCAGCTGAGTGCAACAGCAGCATGAACTCTAAAACAAAGCTTACACTTCAGATGTAATTCATGTGAAAGCGTACACTGTGCTGTGCCGCAAAAACCTTGTGTTTCTTATGAAGCCAATATAACAAGGAAGTAATTACTTAATCTTTACATCCTGACAGACAAAAGATGTACAGTAGCCTTCACCAAAGATCTTTCCCAGTGAGCCAAAAGTCAAAAGTTGTTGCACCTGCTTTATAACAACACAGAGAAAAGGCCAAGACTATAATTTAATTTACATTTAGATTAAATGGTAGCAGCATTACAGCACAGATTTAAAGTTTACAGATTCCAAAAATGTAATCAGAAGTAACTCTGTGGTAGAAAGAGCAAAGAACCAACAGGCTGAACAGGGCAAAGAAAGGCTCGCAATATGCTAGCACAAGCAGCAGACACTTAGCTTAAAGCTTATATCACTGACTACAGGTGAGCTAGCTAACACAGTGCTAGCTGTATGACAAGCGGAAGAGATAGCAAGTTTTGTAGCATTAACAGTAAAACAGTGAAAAGCATCACAAGAGCAGTAGCGGCCAAACAAGAGTGGGTGGATATTAAAAGCTTAAATGGACCAAAGGGTGCATGAAGCTCAGTATTAAGGGTTCATTTCACACAATAAGCCCTTTTCACAGCGCACAGAGTAGTAATTAAACACAGGTGTTGTTAATAACAGCAGTGTCTTTGTCCTGTTCCAGTGTCCCAATGAGGCATGAATAGCTTAACACAGTTATCACTGAATTTGTTATTTACAACTTCTACTTAACTTGAGTTTTAATTTTATGGGTTTTTCTCTTTTTTGGTTTTACATATATACTTTTTTTACACTTATATTTGTTCTATTTCAGAGGGAATAGTTTTTTTTCTTTCCACTATATTTAACCCATTGTTAAATAGCCATTTTATTGGCCATTGTTGCAATCAACTTATAACCCTGGTGTTTCAGTATAACAGTAGTTTCTTTATCTCTGGACACAATAGTTTCTCATGATAACAAATTAATTATCTCTTTATCTTGGGAGAACAGCTGATAACACCTTGCAAAATTGTCCTATTCTACATAGTGTACATATAAAATGGAGACTTTTTCAGACTATTCAGATAAGATTAGGTTTTTCTTTTTCCTTTACAGATTAGAAGTTGTCAAGGTTATAAATGCATGCGGAGGTGTGAACAGGTGACACAAGTATTGCATCAATGTGGACTTGACATTTAATGAGTCAATCATCTTTTGACTTCTAAAAGCCTGACCTTTATTCCCACCGATGTCTCTGACACACATGTGTAAAGCACTATTATTATCTTTAATCGTAGCCAGTGGGCAAGTGTGCCGTCTTGTTGATCCTGTGGGGCAATTTCCCCTCGGTGTCAACTCCCACTATTCACTAAAGCCTGTTTCTTTCCTCTGTTGAGCTTTAACCATTCAGGGGGACTCGAGCAATTGTTCCATCAGAATCTAAATGATACTTTTCAATGATTTAGTCTCATCTAGATCCAGTGTCCACTGCGATTCCTGCCACAACCAGACATTATTCTTTCAGCCACTTTCAGCCAGTCTTTTAGACAATTGAAATTAACATCTGTAGCATCTGTACTGTGTAAGTACAGTCCCATGTAGTTTTGTCCCACTTATATGGTCTGTTTTAAACATACGGTCAAGTAATGAAGTAATTATTGGTACTAAAGCAATTCATCAATAATAGTAACAGTGGAATTAACCAAGACTTACAACAAGAAACTCACCTGCATATTACCTTATTATGCAGGGAGTACAATGTGCCAACAACAGTACCACAATATTACATGTTAGATTATTGTTATTACTTGCGCATCAGTATATTAACAGTGTAAATTATTGTCTAGGCTTCTGTGATTTATTACGTTCTTTTCACTGGCAGTCCTGTCAACATACTGTGACTGTGTGGGGCAGTCGTGGATCAGCGGTTAGGGTGTCGGACCCGTAACCGGTGGATCGCTGGTTCGATTCCCCGTCTCGGTGTCCATGGCTGAGGTACCCTTGAGCAAGGTACCTAACCCCCACTGCTCCCCGGGCGCTGCACGCGGTCGCCCACTGCCCCGGGTTTGCTGTGTGTGTGTGCACGTCACTTGGGTGGGTTAAATGCAGAGAACAAATTTCGTTGGAGTGAGTTCCCTCCAATGACAAAAATATGTCACTAAAAAAAAAAAAAAAAAAAAAAAAAAAACTGGACTATCCTGCATTGTTTACTTTTAATTCTGTTCCTCGTAGGTTCCCTCTGCTTTGATGGCACTTATTAGCGATATTAGCACTGTACTGAATGTTGACTTATTTCTCACTGAGCAAGATACCGCTGGCCCTGGGTGTATGCTGCTTTTCAGTGATTGGTTCAGGTACCAGAAGCCTCAGGCAGACACACGCCTGAAGAGTTTCTCAGGACAGGATTTGTTGTTAATTACGTTGCTTGTTGTGTGTACTGGTGAAAACAGTGTTTGAATTGTCTTTATTCAATTAAAATTGCAGCATAACCCTCCTTCTACAAAAGACAGAAGTGTTAAAGGGTTTGTATTTACTGGAAAAGTAATAAATATTAATCAAATAAATGAAACTGCCTTTTAAGTTAACTCAACACCAGCATAAACTGCAGTGTGCTTTAAAGGGTGCTCAATGCATAATTAAGTGCAAGACTCTAAAACCTGAAAATATTGCAAGTTTGCCCCATTTGGAGGACTTGATTGATTGAAACTTTTCAGCATTACGGCATACTTACCAGTGGAAAATTTAGTAATCGGGTATATTTAGCTAAGATTGTGATACTTAATGCAGCTTCTGGTCTTACCTCTGCAGCTACAGCAGCTACCATTATTAGCTAATACTAAAGCTTGCAATTTAAATCCCACTATAGAATTTGCTAAAAACAAAACAAGCATCTTCTTCGGGATGCATAATTGTTAATGTTATAGTCTTGAGCTGCCACTAGATCTTACAAAAGAGTCACATTTTTCACCTTTAATGGCCATTACATGTCAAAAATCATCTTTAAAAAAGGAAACAATTGCTTGTCTTTCAATTGTGAATAAGCCCTCTCTCACATGACTGTGCCTGACTGTTTTTTATCTGCCTGGGAAGAGACTGCCTCATGAACGCTGATGATTTGTCAAGCATACAAGAGCAGACTGGCTGGTCTTAACATTACGATGAGGCTATTCATATGCCTTTCAGTTGCGTTGTTCTGCTGCTGGGACAAGCAAAGGCCCCCATGGCCTCAGACTATGGATGACTAACAAATGGGTTTGGAAATAAATAATGCTAGGACTCAAAGAAAACTATATGAAGGAAAGTTTGCTTGCATGTTTGATTGCCTCCAATGAGGAGGAGACACTGGATTCACCGAAAAGGACAATCGTTTATTTTCAACATATATCACATTATGATTGTTGGGATGTCACAGCTACGTAAAACTGTACCAATATACATTACATCATACATTAGATTAGAAGATTGGGAGACATGACTTGATTCCACTGAAACCTCAGCAATTATTTAATGTTTTCTCAACAAGGTGTAGTATCACTGACTTATAACACATTCAGTGGTAGCCTTACAGCTGAAGGTAGAACTGATTAAAAATCTGCCTCTTCTAGCCCTGATGACAGGAGATTAATTTCAAATTCCAGCCATAGTTTCCAGCTTAGGTTATGTCATTGATTGGCCAGTAAAAATGGACTATGTTGGCATGTTTCTGTTCGCACACTTGACAGTGGTACATTAGATTAGCCGTGGAGTGGAAAGCTCAAATGCCCTGCAGTCAGTATGGGGTATCCTCATGGAGGGACCAACTCGACAGCTGCATTTGTCCTTGAGAAGACAACTCAGCACAAGCAGAAGAAAAAGGCCGGCAGAGCAGACATTTTATAAAGGTGATGAGAGAAAATGAAATGCAGCATAATGTAGGTAATAAGAAAATGTACTGCTTCTGAATTTTAATATTTCCAGCTACTTGTGTGGCTTCTTAGAATGGCTGTGGGATTAGATAGCAATAAGATGAATCACATTAACATATAACTCAGAACTATAGCCTTTCCTTCTTTCCTTTCCCACACAGGACATATGGATTGTTCTTTGCTGGTCACTGTTTGGACTGTGGCATTCTCAGCTCTGTTTGACATTGTTGTACTATAGATTGTAATGTGGTTCAGTGAACTATGCACAAATTTCAGTTTGATGGTGCCAACTACTTCAGTCTGGGTTTTATTGTCTGTGTGCCTAAAGTCAGCCCACATCACATTTCCTGATAGATGATACCCTGACATACTTACCCATTCAACTCCCTTCTTCAAAGCCCCCTACCTCCCCAGGAGATGCATGGATGAGCAATCTTATTCTCCTCGTGGGGTGTTCCCCATGCATGACTGATGTTTAGATTAATATCCTTGACTGATTCCTGCTCTGCGGTGAAGAGAGGAGTAGGCCTATCAGAGCACAGCCACCCCCTCAGGAGTCCATTGATTTTCACACCATTCTGACAAACATAAACCTCCTAGACCCACAAAATACTTTATTTGCTGTACATTTAGATGCCACCCCCTCAGGCTCAGCTGTCCACATGTGCTTTTTTAAAACAGTGCTGTTTTAGCTGCCTGGTATTTCTTGTTAATTTCATCCACTCTCTCGCAGTATGCGAATGACAAAACTACACACTAATACAAATTTGCATCTATTGCTTCAAACATTTTTTTATTTATTTATGTTTATTTGATGTGGAGCCCCAATATCTTCTTCTGTAGCAGTTCTGCAGTCCACACAGTAAAAAGATTAAATCAATATTTCATAAGCAGAGTTATATAACTTAACAGATCAGTGTGAAAGAAAAACAATCAAAGCAAAAGTGAGAATCATAATGAAATAAATGGAAGCAAAATCAAAACAAACAAAATCAGCGCAACCATTTCTGTTGAAGTGACTCGCATTGATTAATGTGTAATGTGAGTTACGAATGTGGTCTGGCAGCTGTGTTGATTGGCTTTTGACTTTTATATTCACAATGTGAAAATAATAACATTACAATAAAAAACGGTTTGTAATCCTTAATATTGGGGCATATTAAACAACTGAATAGTTATAGGTGTGTGGTCTGCAACTGGACTCTATTTAAGGAGGCTCTGATTTGCAATGAAGTGGTGCTTCAAAAATAAGAAAGAAAAAATAAGAAAAAGCTTCATGCGAAATGAATGCTGAAATGCACTCAGTGAGGAAAAATGGTAACATCGCCCCCTGGTGACACTCTGAGAAAAGGCTTATCTCTTTGAAAGAGAAGTGTCTTGCAGCATGATTCAAATCCAAAACATAAATACATTTTGCAAAGATAGTGTGATATCATATGTTTGGTGTTAGGTTTCATTCCAAGTCCATTCATAAGCTTACAGCATGCAGAACAGCAAAGCACAGATATTACAGACAGCACTGACAAGTGTGATACAGGATTTTGTGCAGCTTTCTAAGTGTGTGTTTGTGTCAGACATAATCCATTTGATATATAAACAGGGGGTTGATTCAGTTGTGACAACACTTGGCTCATAATTTTTTTGCAATATGGAGGGCTAGAGAGTCAAAGCAGCTTTGAATCCTAATGCTTTTGGGTTGACTTAAAGCATCAAAAGTGACATGCAGCTCTGTATGAGCTCATAAACTCACACTTTCCCTGAAGGATATTTTGTTTTTATGATGGATATTATTATTATTATTACCGTTATTATTATTATTATCATTATTATTATTGTTGTTGTTGTTGTTGTAAAAACTATCTGTAGTCAATGAACCAACCCAAATATTTTCAAGACACGGATGAAACATAGGGAGGAATGACATAAGAGGAATGCTGGGAAGAAACTGTGATCCTCATTACAAAACAAATCAAACAAACCACAGAAGTTCAAAAATAAAGCAAATATTAACATAAGGCTGCAAGGTGGGGCAAGAATATATTTGCATACTGCAACACAATCAAATTTCATCAGGTGTTTCTCACATACACTATGTAGACAAAAGTATCCAGACATCTCGTTATGGTGCTGGTTTTCAAGGGCTGGGCTGTGTCCCTTACTCCCATTGAAGGGAAATCTTACTGCTTCAGCATACCAAGACATTTTGGACAATGCTATGCTTCCAACATTGTGGCAAAAGTTTGTTGAAGGCTCTTTTCTATTCCAGCGTGACTGTGCCCCAGTGCACAAAGCAAAGTCCATAAAGACATGGTTGGATGAGTTTGGTGTGGAAAACCTTGACTGGCTCACAAAGAGTCCTGACCTCAACCCCATTCAACACCTTTGGGATGAACCTGAATGGAGATTGTGAGTCAGGCCTTTTGGTCCAACATCAGTGCCTGACCTCACAAATGCTCTACTGCATAAATGGACAAAAATTCCCACAAAAACACTCCGACATCTTGTGGAAAGCCTTCCCAGAAGAGTGGAAACTGTTATAGCTACAAAGCTATTTAGATCTGTCAAAAATATGTTTTTCTCGGGAGAAAACTAATGTTGAAACGCAGCTTTTAGGTGTGAACAGCTGTCAGAAATACTGTGTTCATATTTTTTCCACAGGCACTGATCCTCTGCCTTCTCTGTTTCCTGACAAACAACACAGCCTTGAACCTGTATGAATAAATGCACAGCACATTAAAATGCTTGAAACCTTTTTTCCATGCAAGTGAAATGGCTGTTTTTCTCCTCAAACTTCAGCTAATTGGTCTTTTTCCACGAGACCTATGGGTCTTGATTTCACTAAGTTGCTCATATCTGACACTTTTTTTACTTGAGGAGTTCAGCAGCTCGAGCCAGGAGTGCAGCTCATTCTCTATCCCTGAGAGGGCAGTTGATCTTTAGCCCTCTCCCTGTTACTCTCCACCCCCTGAAGCGAAGCCTGGACTTTACAGTCCACATCGGGTTGTAAACTGAGTCAGAATATTTTCACCTATGGGACTGAGAGAACATACTGTATTACCCTTTTAAAAATGTTGAAAATGGGGTCTGTTTTATTTTCCTGGGCAGCAAGTGAGGGTAAAGAGTCTGCTGATGAGACAGTTTCCTCAGCGGGCCCTCTAGCCCCGAAATGGAGGACTGAATCACTTCAGCAACCTGTCTGGAGTCTTCCAGATTAACTATGTCAATGTCTTATAGCTTCAATATGCCTTTTCTACAAATATTAGCTTGTTGCACATATATCTATGGTGACACTTGGTGACCTATGTCTTAAATAGAAAGCAGTGGTAACATGAGCAGGATGAGCTTTGAATAGAAAAAAATCCACTAATTAGTCATAGTGTAAATCATGCTCATGCTGTATATAAAGCTAAAGGATCTTTTCAGGAAAACAATTGTTCATATTGAGGCCAACTGGATGGTTTCATGTTATTGTGACTGCATTTCCATTCATCATGTTTTTTATTTAATTTTTAACTCCTCTCCTTATTTTAGGTCCTCTCTGCACACTTATCTGTAAATTATGTCATTAAGAAATTACCCACCAATGTAAAATGCATCTTATTTATGTAACATTTTTCAATACTAGATGGTGATTACACACCCAGGCTCAGTTTACCCAGTATATCAATAGTATGACCAAACCAAAATGTCAAGTAGTCCCTCACTGTGCATAGTAAAGCAGTTTGGGCCACAATTACAACATTTCAACATCATTTGCACTCAGAATGCTGGACCCTGCTTTCAAACAGGCCCCGCACCACGCTGAGTGCTACACACATCCCGACACTAATGGAGTCATGTCAGCGTGTGGTTATTTCAAAAACCGAGCATTGGCCAACCAAAACAGGCGCTGTGGGAGAAACATTAGCTGTCTCTTTCCCTTCTGTCATGTTTTCTCTTCACTCACGAGCCTGTGTCAGTTCCCTGTACCCAGTGTGGAGAGCACATACTCCCCTCCATCACGATGGAAACACAATGAGCCAAATGGACATGCAGGAAATCCACTTACAAATTAGTCCTCTGTGGACTTTGATATTGGCAAGTGTGTATTTTGCATTTCACTTCAATCACACTGCCTTTTTTCTCATACGGGAATGGATTTCAGAGGAAATATTACTTCGGCCCTTGATCATGTTTGTCTGTTGTTAGGAGGATGCATGTGATATGCTGTGGTACAGCTACTGTGTGGTGTCTTGCATTTGTAAGGAAAAGTAAAAAACAACAAAAAAACCTAAACATCAGAGCAACTGATCAACAACTCAAATCAGCTTATAGGGCACTTTCTTCCAACAGTGATGAAGGTGTTCCATGGTTATCACTTTCTTTTTTTCTTTGTAAAACTAGTCATTTCTACACCCACAAAGGTCAAGCAAGGTCATCACTTCTTTTATTACCTACCGCTCAATAAGGTGCACTGCTCTTTTGGAGTGACACCTTGCTAGAATCGTCATGGTTAATCATTAACTTAAAAAAAAAACAAAAAAAAAAAAAACTACTTTACCTCACTTTTTAATTACAATAAAATTTACAAAGTTTGCTCTGATGGCGGCACTATGAAAAAGATCAAGTATTCACCAAAAATGTGTTTCTTTCTTTTGGAGCTGTGGATTTGTACAGAAAATATGTGTTTACAGATAATGTTTCACTGGATACTTGGCTTTAAATGAGCTTTAAAATTTTGCTTGATGGTAGTGCTTGAAGAAAAGCGCCATCAAAATGGAAAGGTTATGGAAGAATAAACAAGCACAGAAAATGTTAACCAATTCTGTCAATAGTTTGCAAGGTAAATTGGTCACAGTGGAAAAAACTGATAAAGACAATCACGTTGCATCAATGCTGGAGCTAATTAAAACCATGTTTAAAAAATGAATTCTGCTATCTACTGAGGCTCAACTGTCATTTCATTCATAACTATTCACACAATTAATGTAATATAAACAGGTCAAGTTGAATTTGAGTTCCCTATCAAAGTCTGAACTTCTTGAAACTTTGACTGCGCAGATAACAGAAGGCATAGCGCTTATGAGAACACATACTGCTGTCTTTCTCTAAAAAGAGGTAAAGGTTTTTTCAGTTCATTTTGTTTTAGTTGCCACACTAAAACCTACTGGAATGCTACTTTACTGATACCCTACAGTATGTGTCATGTGGAGATGTGTGGTGGTAAATGCTGCTCTGAAAAAGTGTAACTAATTCACATTGAGAAAATCAAAGGAAACTAAGAATGAAATTTATCTATAAATAATATCTATATAAATAACTTAAAATCTTGTTGATATCTCCCAAGAATGCCATCTGGAAATGTTTATTATGTATAACATGGAACTAAATAACAGTTTTACTGTAAATGTTTCTCTGTGGAGAATAAAATCTATCAATAAAATTGTTATTATACACTTTCTTATTACAGCAATATGAGGTGAAATCAGAGTCATAATTCCTTTATTTATCCCCGAGGGCAAATTCTATTATTACTAATTTATTACCATTACTAATGTATTACTAATTTAGCTAAGAAGCCCCTTACGCTGGTGAGCAATAAAAGTTTAGAACAGAAACTTTACCATGGCAGCATTCTCCGCGGGTTTATTTCTGAAATCCAGCAAGAATAAAGACAGTTTCCGTATCTTTCATGAACGCAACATTCCCAAGCATCACGTGTGATGGGGTCTTCCGCGGTGCTACGTGATAATTGTATGCCCTCGTATAGGCCTGTCAGGCAGAATACACTCTGTGTTAGGTTTCAGTTTAAGTAATAAATACGATCTGTGAATATCTCTACTTACGTTTAATGTATTCGGGTTAAGGTGATATACATGTAATATTTAAGAACTGTTTTGTTATACAGTTAACGTCAGTATCTCCACTTTAAAGTATGTATGTACCTGTAACAGTCCACGTTAGCGGAGAAAATCAATAAGTAGGAAAACTAGTACCCTGTACTTTTAATTTTCTTTTTTGTTATTTTAGTTATTTTTTAGTTTTCCCACTGAAGGGCGAGAATTGGGGACCTTCGCTGTGCACTGGCGTTTGTGAGCTGAGCCTGAGAGGCTAAACACGGGGAAAATATATAGTAGCACTGCTTTAATTCAACAGGGTAGGCTTGGTAGCTAGGCTAACGATACCTATCCGGTATCTACGCTGTTGCTAACACGCGCTAACCCAACGTCCTAGAAACAGCTTTCCGGCTTGGTATGACTAAGACCACTAACCAGCATGATGGCTTGCTTCATATGATGCTGCTGCCAATTTGACTGTCAGCGTTAGCGTGTCTAGTCTCTGAGTGTGTTGGGGACGTGGAAAAAGAAAGACGCTTACCTCCACCCACTGTCACCACCAGCGGCTGCCTCGGATAGTCTTGAATACTCCTGCTGCTAGCTGAAGTTCCACATCCGTATGTAGATGAGGTAGTTTCACAGTTTAGGTAGCTGAAATACGCCAAGGCGGTGGATACATGTCTACCTCTCAACCACGACACCATTTACGAAAGGGAAATCTTGCAGTTCATGTTTCGCCAAGAAGTCAGTGTGACGTCTTTAATTCCATCTTGTTCGTATCTTTTCCAACACGAGAAGAGGAATATGTCCAGATATAACATATACAGCTTGTTGGATTGGATCTACGGCGGGGTGGACCCGAAGTTTGAGGGCAACGGGGGCCCCGAGTGTGCCGCCTTCATTGCGCCCCAGCAGCGCATCAGTGAAAGTCTGGTCATCGTGCTCATCTCCCTCGTGGAGATTGGCGTGGCGCTGAAGAAAATAAACATCTCCAAAGAGCTTAAAGTGATTGGAAAAGACTGCACAAGGGCAAAGGGGGATAGTTTAGGAAAGAACCTGTTGCTGGTTGCCCTTTGTATGACTTTTGGAGTGGAGGTTGGATTCAAATTCGCGACCAAGACCGTGATATATCTGCTGAATCCCTGCCATGTCATAACCATGGTTCAGGTAAGGATATCAGGCGGGCCTGTGGCGATGCAGGCTTCATAAGGCTACGTGTATTTGTGTGCTCGCTCAGGGTGGTTTTATTTCATTGTCTTTATGACAGACTGAGTGACTGTTTGTGATTTGTATTGTAATATGTAAAGTGACTTTTTATTTCCAGAGCGTATTGGCCTCACCCATCTACATTGTGGTGAAACATACTAAGTGGTTTTCACTTTCTCAAGCTACAACACGCTTTTCTATTTGGGGTTTATTACAGAACTCGTCATGCAATGGAAGCGGAAAACATCCTGGTTATGTGTGTACATTTTGCACAGTTTTAACATGGGGTGTTAGGATAATTAAACCTGGCTATTATAGCAGTATTAGTATTAAGAAGAAGATGAGGAAGGAAAATATGTAACCCTTCATTTAAATATAGCTGGTTCAAAGGTACTGAAAATTGTAAATAAGTAAATCATAACCACATAACAACTATAATAAAAAGAACAACAAAAGTTTGGAGTCTTGTTTTGGAGACTTGATAAGATAGTCATGTGATCTGTGTTGGGGGAAAGTGCTGCCATGAAATAAGACCTGTTGCATAGCCCTGGAGGTATGCAACAGGAGCTGGGTGTCACAATCAGGTGACGCCCATATAATTGTTGTTGACTGGAAGAGGAAATGTTATGAACAGCTTTAAAGTTTAATTTATAACTACACACACATCTGATTGATAGTTTGACTGATGGTGGAATTAAAATGAGTGACATTTTTTGTGTTGTCAGATGATACAGTCCTCGCTGCTGTGAGAGTATACAGTACCTGCAGTACTTCATTCACGCCTCCTGGCTGGCTGACCTTCACAGTACATGACTGCACACCATGGGTCATGGGAACAGGTCACCGCCAATTGCCAACTGCCAACATTGATGTGTTTGTTATACACATGAACTATGGAGAACATATAATATGGATGTGTTGCGATTATTTCAGATTACACGGCAGAGCTGTGATAGCAAATGGACATGAATGATATGGACACGAATGACTTGACCTGTGGTGAAGAGTTGACTGATTGTGGCAAAGGTAGCAAAATGTCCTTGGATGTATGGTGAGCAGTAGGTATTTGTCATGACTGTTGACACTTGAGTGTGATGAGGACACTAAAGAAGATAAGCAGTACATTTTAAAAGAGGAAGAAGTGCACTGAAAGAAGGTGGAAGTTGCCAGTTTGCGGTAAGGTTTCTGTTTGACTTTTGAAACAGAATAAAAGGGAGGAGTTGTTTTCATCAACAGGGATCGCCTCCAGGAGAATAGGGCCTGGGGCCTGACTATGTGGTATGAGGCAAAATCGGTGGAACAGAAAGTGTGTTATGCGTTTGTACTCTGATGAAAGTGATATCTGTGGGCCGAATGTTGTCTTCCACAGGATTTGTCAGTGAGAGGGCTGGAAGGAGATTTAAAATACTTGTCAAATACTTGATAGCTTGGTAGTGGTGATAGTTCTGAGGATGTTTCTTTGACCACTGACTCATCTTACCATCAGTGTCCACCTAGCAAGTCATCAGAGTTGATGCATTTGTGTATGGGTGTGGTACCTTTTTACCACACCCATTACCTTAGAACAAAACATCTCATAGGGATTGCAAATATCCTTAAGTGGCCCTTTTCCCTTATCCTTTTAGCTTGTTTATCTGTGCTTAAAAACAACACATTTGGAAATGAAAAGTGAGAAGTCCAAAATTCTGAATACGTTATAGGTTGAAAAATGTAGGCTGCTGTAAGGTTCCCTTGGTGCCTGTCTGTTGAGACGAGCAGAGTCGAGTGTTGCTGTAGTTGAAGTTAACACAGTCCTTGAGTAATCATCACAGGCATCCACTTCACCTGAGTGCTATTAAAAGGAATATAACCACTCGACTGTGTTGCTATGCTGCAGCAGTTGGCACTTGGCCTGCAACGTCATTATACAGCAGCCTGCTGGCTAAATTCAGTTCATAGGTTGTAAGTGTCAAAGACGTGTTAACGCAATTCTGGGACACATTGCTGTTTACTGTGAAAATATGAATATCGACTGGAAAGAAATTTCGCACCCTTTAAGGGAAACTGCTGACCTAGCTTAGTCTAGTACAGATTGGCTGGCCTTGTCAGTTGCAGAGTTCACACACACACACACAACCATAACCAAAACACAAGGTGAGGGCACCCCACTGGGGGTGAAGAGTTCAGTGTCTGATGACTGATGAGTTGATGCTCTGCATCTGACAACACAGATGTCTGATATGTTGTCTTCCACACAGAACACGAGCAGCCACATTGCCGTGCTGACAGACGTCTGGCTGATCGCTGACTGATCAGTTTACTGTCATGCATTTTCATTTGAGTCCAGTGGATGTGGCTGGGGTTCTAAAACAGATCAGTCATTGTATTTCTTGTGTAGCTTTGACCAATGGAATGCTAAGACCAGATGCTAAGACCTCCTTTTGTAGGGTACTACAATATAACCAAAAGCTGTTTTATCATGTTAATATCAGGACTCGTATCGTTTCTCATATCAGTTTGGAAACAAAAGTCTGATTTTGATAAAGTCTGAGTTTCCAGTAGCTCCCAGCTTTGGTGTTCAAATAACTCCGATAGGAGTCTCCAGTGAGCTGAGAGTTTCCTTTTAACTCATGGTGAAATGTAAGCTTCTGCCATACACACAAGCACCTTACCAAGTGAACTTTCTTCTCTTGTAGGTCTTGCCAGGGGTCCCATGTGACTGAACATGTGGATCATTGAAAACAATCACAGATAATAAGCTGGTTCATGATAGATATTGCTGCAGGCTCCAGGCTCATCCCTCTTCAAAACAGGCCTCTGGCATTTCTGCAGCAGCTTTGAATGGGTTTAATAGGAGTTTAAAATACTGCCCCGGTTGCACACTTCAGCAATGAGCATAAAGAGTTGTGCTTTGTCTTTGCTCCATAGGTTGAGAGCTTGCCTATAAATTGAAGCACCATGCTGTTAACAAGTGTACAACAAACATTCACCATCAGTATCACAGTGTACAGTATCAGCATTATCGTTAAATATAACCACATTTATCTGCTGCACAACAGATTGCACACTCCGTCATTCAGTTTACGCTGAAGGCACTATACTGAATTAGTTAATGACTACGTTGGTGAAAAGGGAGTATGGCTTATCAGGCAGGATAAGCTGTTCTTAAAGTCATTTATCTCTTTTATTTCAGCAGTTTTTCTTCACAGCTTGTAAGATTATTATACTTTTACTTTGAAAATGCTCTGCAACATTACAGAAAATGTTGTGCACAATCACCTGAGACTAAGTGTTTTCATTACTTTTAGAGTGAGCTTTTTCAGAGGGAGCGGATCCTCTTCCCAGAGTGCATCATGATGCACTGCTGTGAATGAACAAACCAAACACTAGCTCTAAAGGGCTTTTTGCATTTTTAGTGGCCACCATAGTTGGTTGCAGTCTGCGACCCCACACCTAGATGCTACCACATCCTACACACCTGACCTTTATAACTGGATTATATTTGTATCATTTAAGTAAATATTGTGAAGGAAGCTCAGATTTACCAAACTGTCAACATTGTCCACCATATCAATCCAAGTCACCTTGAAGTGTACATTTTTAGTTTTCAGTCATTTAACAACCAGCTGCCATCACCTTAAGATAATGAAATAGAGGTTTTTCTCTTTTTGTTGTACTTCATGTCGTTTCCGTGTCACCTGCAGGTAGATCAGAAACGAGAACGATCATGGTACTGACATCATGCCTCAGCCTGCTGTACCTGCAGATCAATTAATGTTTCAGTTGTGAAATTCATAGGGAGAAACAAGTATTACAGGCGATAGTGTCTTTTATACTGCAACAGCAGCGTGAAGGCTGGTTTGACTATCATAAATGTGATCATGCATGTGGATATATTCTAGTTCTTCTCTTTTTTTTTTCATCAGTTTTATTATGTTTCAAGTTAACTAGTAAACATCCACAGTGTTGCGGACACACACGAGCACAGGAGATGGCATACCAGTCACTGCATGGAGGGCTTAGTTGGTATTAGTGATAAAAACTGAAAAGAAACTACAGAACCACATGGCATAGGCTGGTGGCTAATTGCAAACATAGCACACCGTGTTAACGGCAGCAAGATTCCCACAGCTCCTAATGACCGATACTGAAAACAATGGGCAGCTTCACAAAATTCAGCCCAAAAATAATCCAAGTTTTTGCTGAATACTGAGTCTCAGTACACCTGAGGAATCGACTGACTTGTTTCTCATGCATCAAAACGATTATACTTAAGTGGTGCTTCTCGACTATGAATATGATCCAGATGTCATAGACCAGCATGCCACATGAATCCTTTTGAATGAGGTTAACTCATACGTTTTTATGAAACAGGCCCCGATTTAGCAACATGTTGAAGGGCTCTTAGTCCGGTACAGCAGTACTTACATCATTTGCTCTGTTTCATTGTGGACAACAAGCACAACCGGTGGCACAAGTCTGTATTGACAAACAACTTCCTCAGTAATTTCCATGCAATCTATTTGCGTCTGTTCTTTTGCCAGATATGAATAGCCGGATCAGCTCTGGCTATTCATTTTCACAAGGTAGAATGAAAAAAGTGGACAAGGTTTGAGATGTATCAAGGGAGCAAATGTTTTATATTCTGGAAAATTCCTACTTGTATTTAAAAGTTCAGGATTATACATGTAAGTGATCTTGCCCTGAATTAAAAGTTTTTGTTTGTCACAGATGGTGCAAAATGTACTTGTCAGAGTAAACTTCGGTTCTGTTCACAGTGCAGGCTAATATGAGTTGATAGGTGTACAGCAGATCAATCCCTAAGACATATCACCTGGCCGGTGGGTAGTTGTACAACAGATTGAGAGTAAATTGCTTTCTTGTAATGCCGTTTCCAGCTTTTGCTTTCCAGGCAAACCAACTCTTTCTTGTGTCAGATGGTGTTTTGAACCAATCCATGTTTGCAGTATCCTCCAGGCCCCAATAGCACAGTCACTGAGCAGAGATGACATGTAGAATTCGTTTCCACATTGTAACCTATGTTCTCATTCAGTTAGAAAGCCAGAGGAAATGAAGGAATTAAAAACTTGTTCTCATGTGTATAAAACATGTAAATCATTTGTGATTCTACTGTGAATTAAACCTGTGCTCAAGTCCAGCCAAGGTTGGAGTCCAAGTCCAAGGTTTCCGCTTTGTAATACAATCATTGTCATAAAATTAAAAAGCCTGACAAAAGTGCAGGATTGTCACAACTAAGCCGTAGTGGACCAAACAGTCCAGCACTGATAAAGGTTCATGTCTCCAACAGGAACTGATTATTTTCCTTCCCCCTGTTCCATGAGCAGTGACTTGTAGATTGTTTCAATCAACAGTCCTGTTAGAAATCAGGCAGTAAAATACATTAATGTCAATAGGTGGCAGCCGTTTTAATGCTTTGTAATTTCACCCTAATTGTTTGGCCATCCTCCTGGGTCCCATGTTCACTCACTGCACTTTGTTTTCTCTTATTTGAGGAAAGAAGCACTTTACTGTTGCCTGTGGGATTCTCTGTTCAAACCTCATGCTCTTATTGTATTAACTTAAAAAAAAATTGTTGAGGCAGTTTGTTCATTTTCTTTACCTACAGCACTGAAGCCCTGGAAGCTCTTGAAGCATTCAAACTTCTCCAGAATGACATGATAATGTGATTTTTCATCTCTTTCTCCATGCTTTCTTCAACAGATCTTCCTGCTGGCCTGCCCGCCATGTAAAACAGCAATGGTTGTATTTAGGTGAGTGTGTTTACTTTTGGCTCATGTGTGTCTTTAGTGTTTTACTCTTGCTAACATTGAGTTAAAATGGACCGTTAATTGCCAGCATTCAGATTCACTGAAATGTTTAGTGATACGACTCACAGTTTCAGTCGTTCATCCTCCATTTCAATCTGCCCTGAATGTAATATAAAATATTATAAAAACAAACCTAAATCTTAATTTCATATTAAAGAAATTGCCACATTGATTGTAATTACCTGGGCATCTTCAGAATAAATTGGTTTTTCACCATTTTTTGTTTAGGGTTTATAGTCGTCTCTCCTCAACAGCTGCTCTGCTCTGGGCAATTAATAATTCAGTAGAAATGACTGTGTTTTTGCCAGTGGGAACACAAAGTTGAATTTACTCAGAAATAAATACGAGCAAGGTCACTTTCTGTTACCTTAGCCCATGGGAGTCGTGCAGTGAACAGCTGCAGTGAGTGGTAGAAGTTCTGTCAAGGCACTGAAGCTGTGTCTCACCTGAAATGACTGTAAAAATGGTCGCCTAAAAATAAAATTGTGAGTTTTAGAAGCTTTATGAAATGCTCTCCAAGTCTCTCATCTCTGGGAAACAAAAAGTACTAAAGTAAGTCAGTTCAGAAAAGTGATTCTTACCCAGGAGGTCAAGATGTTAGCAGAGTAGTTTATGTAATTCAGTATCAGTTTACTGGACATTGCAAGGGTATTTCCCATGAGAAACACTTCAGCTGTTTTCTGTCCTGGTTCGGCAGGTGTGGTCTGTGTAAACGTAGAATTTTATATACACTTTAATAAGAAGGTCACTAGCAATGCCACAGATGAGAACATGAAAAGCCCACAGACTAAAATAAGAAATGCTCTAATCTGTAATTCTTGTAAGATTTCAGAACAGCAGAGAACAGCAAAAACCGCTTCAACACCTGCTTATTTAGTAATACAACAGAAGAGCAACCGCTGCATCTGTTTACAGTGCAGTGACACAAATAACAGCCTGTAGTATTTAAATCTGATCCACTGACAATGACAGTGACTGTTGTTTTGTTGTCTGTCGCCAGGTGAACAATTTTAATGCAAAGAAGCAATGGCAGAAACAGTTAATTTTGCATTAGCAGTAAGTTGATACAGCTGTGATACAAACAGAGGCTGATACATTCCTCATACATATGAGGCCAGTGGAGTCCTGTCTGGGATTAGCGGACCCCACCAGTAACAATGCAAATTGTAGCAATGTTATTGCATAATATAAATACATTGACCAGTTATTACTCTGCTGAGTTTCAGCTCAGTTTGTTCACTAGGCAAACCAAGCATTGCATGAGAAGAAAACATATACCACAGGACAGGAGAGCACCATCGTACATGCAGTGTAACATGTAAAATATGATAAAAAGATACAAGATATAAAGTTTAGGTGTCACAGCTGCACAAGGACAGAATTGAGTACTGATATGTAGAGAACCTCGGAAAAAAATAATTATCAGTGTATAAAGTGACAATAAAGATACCTTAAATAGAAACTGTACAAGAGCAATGCTGCCTCAAGAAAAGTGACATAGTGGTGCAATTAGAACCAGCAAGTCAGGAATGTTCTGAAGGTCAGGAGTAAATGTACACAACAATGTTATACTGCATAGCCTATGTAAATACACAGCGGTACATCTTATGTATAAATACATATTATTATAATACAGAAAGGAATATGTAAACATATAGTTTAACAATGGAAATTACATACAAATATTGTATGAATATTTAGTGGAGTGTAATAGTTCACTCGTATATAGTAGGACACATTCGAGTCTCTACATGTATCTAGCAAGAAGTTCAAAACTCTCCAGAACTTTACATTTACAGGTATGGAAAGTAAGATGGGAGTGGGACTTATACATACCAAAACATCTTTATAAATAGGTCTATTCTTAAATATATGCAATTAAAGTGAAGGGGAAATGCAGTGCAAAGGTTGCTAATGATCAATAAATGAATTTGAATTTGAATGAAGCAGACTGTTTTTTCAAAAAGGTCTGGAAGCCCCTGGAGTGACAGCTGGGCTCATTTGAACTGACATTCCTACAGCACTGCTGTTTTCCCAGTGACCTTGGCTGTCACAACAGTTATTTTGGCCCATTTGACAAAGTGAGCAGTCAGAGGATATAGATGTAGGTCTACACTTTGACACATAAGCTCCTGGGCTTTTCTGTACTGTGGCTCTTAGAATAATTGTTGGTCAAAAGAAACACATCTCCTCATGTTGTGTGTGTAGAGGTTGACTAAACAAGCATCACACTCCCTCTGTTTGCAGGAGCAGACAGGCTGTGTGTGTGCTGCATGGTGAGTGAGATGGAAGCAGCTGAGGAATAAGTGCTAACCAAAGACTGGATTATAGCTAGAAGTCCACTAAGTATGAATCAATAGTTAGAATTAATTGATTTGTTTTTACAGTTCTGACAACAACAGTGTGATTTCTTAATGGATTTCTTTATATCTTAATGTCTCTACAAAACACACATGGATTAGAAGTTTGTAAGTCACCTGATTTCTCACAATCAGCGCTGGATGAGGAGCAGACCCTGCCAGCGAATGAAAGACAGCTGCTTCTAACAGCGTCAGGGAGGACTCTTATTGGTTTTCAGTAACACAGAACATAATCTACGCTCCCCTCCACCTGTTCCTCTGTGCTGGTCTCAGCACTAATCGGCTGAAACTAACATGTCAGCTCAATGATGCATTCAATGTGGAAGTGATTGTTTAAATTTTCCTGGGGGTCTCAGGCAGCTGTGATGGAAGACGAGAAGTTTATCAGATCTTCTGGGAACTTCAGTGTTGTTGTTGTTATTATTATTATTAGCTTATGTTTTTCCCTCTGTGTGTTTTCAGGCTGCAAGTCCACATGTTGAATGGTGCATTGCTGGCTTTAATGTTCCCTGTAGTCAACACTAGACTGGTAAGTAATCAGTACTGGGCAGTCTCCATCAGCCTTCATCTCATTCAGAAAGGCCCCTGCTCTGATTTCAGCAAGCTCTTGATCTCTGAGGTTACCACAGATTGGTGTCGTGTTCTTAGTCCATGTATTTTATTTTTTTAACAGCTTGACAGGGAAAGTGTTTTTTCCTCTTAGCTTTGATATGTTAAGGACATTTCTTGTCAAAAAAATGTGGCATTTGTACTTTAAACTTTGAAATTCTAACGTGATCCCTGTGAAAATTAAACACTCCCACCACAGAGCAAGTCTTATCAAAGTAAAACATCTGCCGTGACTCTATTTCCCTAAAGAACTTGTTTCGAACAAGGGAAGTACAGTACGTCTTCACGTAACGCCTGCCCTTCAAAATGGTTATCACAGCAGATAGATCAAACAGATCTGTGAGTAATGAGTATTAATAACTTTTAACGTTAAGACGACTCAACTGAAGAAAATCCTCTCATTGAATTATATATTATACATATTCAAGTCTAAGAAGTCATGGTCGATATTTACTGAGAAATATTAGTTTTTATTCATTTAAACCAATTGTGAAGTGTGTGTGTGTGTGTGTGTGTGTGAGAAATCATGAAAGTAGTTCTTTGTCTTCTTATTCCCATCCATATTGTGCACATTCCAGCCATGTTCTTCTCAAAGAGGCCAAAATTTCTGCTTATCTTAGCTTGGGCACAATAAAATGTCCAGACGATGCACTGGTTTAGTTCAGCGGTTCGAACACCAAACAACAAGAACTGACATAGGTTGTTCTCTCCACAGCTGCCATTTGAGAAGGAGATCTACTACATCCAGCACTCCATGCTGTACCTGGTGCCTCTTTACCTTTTCAGGAAAGGCGGTAGGTGTCTGAGTTCTCTACATTCACACTGACAGCCACAATGAAATACCTTTCACATGCCAGGTTATAACACCATGACGTGTGTGGTAAATTCTTAGGGCATCTGGACTTGTTAGGGTTCTTGAATACATTTCGCCTCTCATCCAAGAAGCTTCTTCAGTTCTAAATTTTGGTGGGGAGTGCAGAGAATTTAACCTCTGTGGGTATTGAATGTCTAAGCAAAAGGAGCTGTAAGTGAAGTCCCTTCCCTGAAGTGGGTCGTTACATCCACCTGGGAGAGGTGTCGCGGGTCGTTAAGGGGTCTGGTGGGCCGTTGACCCCCCCCCCATGTTGTTAACTGAGTTGTTGTGGCCACCTGCGTCATTATGGTAAAAAGGGTCATTTGAAGAAGAAGAAGAAGAATAGAAGAAGAATCAGCTTTATCGACAGTATATATATTTTTACATACACACACTGAATTCATCTTCTGCATTTGACCCATCCTTAGTTGAACACACACATGCAGCACCCGGCAAATTACATGCAGTGAAACACACACAGGAGCAGTGGGCAGTATCAAGTGCCCGGGGAGCACTCAAGGGAACATCAGCCGGCTAATGGAGGGGGGTGGAGCATTTTTCGCATTAATCACTCCACCACACCCAAATTTTTCCTGGGGGAATCGAACCAATGACCCTCCGATCACAAGCCGCTTCTCCAACCTCTAGGCCACGGCTGAATGAGACTGGGCTGTGAATTCCCCGGGCAGAAAAGCCAGGAGGGCCCTGTAAGTGGGGGACAGGTTGTGGCGGAGCCCACCTCCTCTGTTGAGTGAAGGCTTTTCCAGGTTAACAAAAATGTTTTCTTTTACTCCTCTCTCAAACCATCTGTCTTCCCTGGCTAGAATATGAACCTGGAGTGTCCCTTGGCTTTGAGGTGCAGGTGGACTGCTGAGTCCTGTCCAGAAGTGTTGGCTCTCCTGTGTTGTGCCATACGTCTGTGGAGTGGTTGTTTGGTTTCCCCAATGTATGTCAGCGCATTCCTCACTGCACTGCACCGCATATACCACGTTATCTAGTTTGTGTCTGGGAGTTTTGTCCTTAGGGTGTGCTAGTTTCTGTCTTAAAGCGTTGCTGGGTTTGTAATATACCAGGATCTGGTGTTTATTAAAAATCATCCTGAGTTTCTCTGATACTCCTGCAATGTATGGAATAGTGATGTTCCTCCTCGGTGTCCTTCTCTGTTGTCCTCTTTCTGTTGCCTTTCATGATGGTCCAGTTTGGATAACCACAAGTTTTTAGTGCTTTTTTGATGTGGCTCTGTTCCGTCTCTTTGCCAGGGGGCATTGTGGGGATGTTGAGTACCCCGTGTTGGAGGGTCCTGATGACCCCTAGTTTATGCTCTAGACTCTAGAGTCTAGAGGGTGATGCGAATTGAAGAGGAGTTGATGGAAGTCAGGTTAATGTTGGATAGATTTATGTGGGGGTCTAGCACAGTAATCAATCCTCTGCCAGCAGTGCCTCATTGTTCATTAGTAACACTGAAGCCATATGAAAAGAAATCTTAATTGCTCCTATTAAGGCGATATAGTCGGTGCACATTGAATGCCTTCCCTTGGTATTACTCTATCAAATGCAAGCAGTGAGGAACCAGGAAAAGCCAGTTTGAGACCACATCCTGTTATTAGTTTTAATGTGTTTGCAGCTTTTCCTGTCTGTTGACTCGACTGATGTGTCACAGAATGAAGTGAATAGAGATGGCTGTTGCTCCCTATTATTTTAACTTGCCAGGGTTTGTTTTTAACCATTCGTTAACGCACACACCGGTTAACATGTTCAAATGTTTCTCTCCGCAGGCGTGTACAAGCCTGAACCTCTGGGAGACATGTGGTGGGCACTGCTCTCCAACGGCATTCTGTTTCTCTATCACTTCCTCTTCTTGCAATTCCTTGGCCTGGTAAGATGGAGTCCTCTGCTGGGCATTATGTGGCACTTCACAACATGCATGTAGTAATCGCACCATCACTTGTGTCATCGGTTTCATTTCCAGGGAGAATACCAAATAGTTTATTGATTTGTCATTTATTTAAACAAGAATACTGTTAGCTTATTATGAGTGTATTTTTGTCTGATCTCTTTTTCATGAAAGGCCTCTGTACAAGAATAAATAAATACATTTTAATGTTTAGATAGGCAGTTACACACTTTCCTTCAACAAAGCCTCACTCAAATAGTGGCATTAGCACCTAGCAACAGAACTTCCGGGGGCACCCTCAGATGACATGGCAACTGCTGTTGTCTGTGGCAGCTGCAGGCGTTTGTGCTGCATTCAGCAGATGCCAGACAGTTCTGAGGGATGGTATTGTAGGATACTGACCTGAAAAGTTTGGCTGACAGGGCCTCTTAAATTCAGCAGCGGGCGGTACAGCCGTGGCCCAAGTTGCTATCTCTCGGGTTAGCGAAGGCTGGCGTCTGGTAGCTGAACTGCTCCAGCAGCATTGATTAGTTCCTACTACCTCCAACCCTCTTCCCGAGTTTAGCTGCCACCGACTCTTACACTCTGACCTGACGTGATAGCATTGTCACATCAGATAGGAGAAATTAATTCACAGATTTGAAACAAATTTTGACATCTGACGAGCACCTTATCATATGTTCCTAAAACATTTAAACTGATGTTCAGATAGTTCATTAGTTATTGTATAATAGCCAGCCATTTGTGTGTAAATGACTTTTGGAAAGGATCTGTTTGTGACCACTGCTAAGTTTTCTTGTCTTATTGTCCTGATTTATATTCTGTAGCTGGACACTTAGAATTAATATCCTGTTTTCTGACACTTTTATTTTTTTTTACGGTGCACAGACAAATCTCAACTATCACAACAAAGAGCATCAGTAGTGGACACTCTCCCCATCACTGAATGAAAAACATTCAGTAAATCTGAAAACTGGAGACGTATATGAATAGTGAACATGGTAAACTTCATAGAGTCCGTTTTTAATGTAACATTGGGTTGGCTTTCAACCCTCTGCAGATAATAAACAACCGTAAAAACACTGTAAATCTATGTAAATCTAACTGAGGTTTAGATGATGACATGTAGTGTGACATTCATTAGTCAGGGCAGTTTATGCAGTCAAATAATGAGTCGTGGAGGATTTACAGGCTCATGAACTCATTATTCAGGCAATTCAGTAGTAACAGAAATGACATGAAGTCAACCGTGCCACTTGCCAAAACCTCATTATCCATCTGGGCAGTGTTTTATTCTGATTGGTATTAGCATCATATTAGGACTTGCGCTTACTCAACCTGTTCATCGCTGTTCCCCCTCCAGGTGACTGAGGTCAACCTGAACAACATGCTTTGCCCAGCCGTGTCTGATCCCTTTTACGGGCCTTGGTACCGGGTGTGGGCAACGGGCCACCAGACCCTGCTGACCCTCCTTCACGGAAAGGTCCTGACACTCCTCTCACAACACACGGGCTCCGTCTGCAGATACTTGCTGGACACACTCCGACTGCGCAGCAAGAAAGTTGACTGAATGCAAATGAAAATGCACACAGACTTTTTCTTTATTTTAAAATGTTATTTTAATGCATCTTTTAAGACATACCATATGTTTTACTGGATCAAGTGAGCATTTCAGGGCCAGTGAATTAATGTGTCATTCTTTCAGTGTTGTAGTTGGCTTGCATACGTACTTGCATGCACAGACATATAATAGGCATTTTATGGCTGGTAGTTAGCATCGTTTAGCTGGACAGATTTAGCCTTTTGGGGTTTTTTTTTATACAATCTCCAGAAATATGTAAGTGAAGTTGTGGGAGATTCCTCAAGCTGCCTTTTTGTAAATTTTTAAGGACAGAAAATAGGAGTCACCCAAATGTCACTACTGATCTGCAGTTGTTATACTTTGAATTCTTTATGTCGTAGTTATGTTAGATCTGCTTGTGGGTAAAGCAGCCATTTTATTTGTCTCAAGTGCATTTTGGAAATGACTGTGCTGTTGTAAAAGTTATTGCTCGTTTGTAGTCGGAGGACTTTTGTTTGACATGCTAGTGTTGTCTTGACTGCAAATAGAAACTTATTTATGGTGTCCCTGTGTTCCCACTTGACTACACACATCTGCAAGTTATGAAAACATTATTGTAAGTCTCCTCTTTTACATTTCCCTCTTCAGCCCGTTCAGATCATTCCAGTTGTGATAATCAGGGGACACGAGGATTTATTACATGCTGAGATTCAAAGTGTTCAGTGAGGATTCATGGATATACACTGGGATGTTATTATTACCTCTGCCAAGGAGGCCACGTTTCTGTTGTTTTATTATGATATTGGACCATATTTGGTGAGGTATGAACTTTAGTGCGGCGCTGGGATGAATGTGATGTTTGCCACGATAGAGTAGATGTTGACAAAATATATATCTGGGCTGGAATCGTGTATTCTGACACTTATTGCTTGACCCTCAAGTTAATTCTTTCAAGGCATCCTGAGGTCACTCCACTACTATAACAAGTCACAGGCTGGTTTTGTATAAAAAATAAATCTTAATGAAGTAGGTCGTTCACGGACTACCCAATTGAAAGAAAATATTAATAAGCATTGATAATTGGAAAATGTCACTCATAGTCTATGTCATTTCAAGTGTAAGGTATGTGTGTGTATTACTGTAGCAGATACTGTGTTTTACTGTAAAGAAGGGATCCGACAAACTTTTGTATTTCTCTCGATTTGGGTGTATGTACTGTATTGACAATAAAAGTGATTTCAGGTGCCCAGTGTATATATTTGGTGTGTTTTTTTTTTCTAACCATGTTTTGAAAATAGGCTGTGTTGGGATTTAAAATGTTATGCAGCTTAAATATATTACTGTGTATTTTAAATTGCCAAGGAATATAACTGCTGTGTCTCTGTTAGTACAGTGGACAGTACCCAAATGTCACTACTGGCCTGACTGAAGTGACTGAATATTTTGACATTTTGGGAAATACACTTACTTGTTTTTTTTTTGTTGTTGTTGTTGGTCTTGTTGTTTATGCCAAGAGTTACATGAGATGAATGATTGCCAGTCTACACACAGAAACGGAAATCATTTAAGAGGCCCTGGATTATTCACAGAGTATTGCCATATTTGTATTATTAACATGATATAAACATTTTAATATTTTAATATCACATTTAAAGTTAATACTAGTAGCCTATAGGCTAAAGCCACATTCCTTTTAAGATAACAAAATCTGCTTACCAGCACCTGTAAAGCTCTATAAAAAGTGTAAAAACAATTTTTTGTTGTCTTGAAGGGTTAATAGGAATGTTGGGTTGCAGTGAGTTTTAGCTCTTGGCTTTATTTTTTTTGTTTGTTTTTGTTTTTTTACAGTACTGAACAAATGAGTTACACGTTAATCAGTGAGCTTTAGACGTGCTAGGAGATGTATTTTGTTAGCTTTGGTCAGAGCCGAGATTGCTGCTCCCAGTCTTTATGTTAAGCTAAGCGAACAAGCTGCTCTCTCCGGTTTCATATTCAACAGACAGATGTGACAGTGGTGTTATCTCCTTATCTAACTCTCAGCAAGAAAGCAAATAATTTCCCGCAATGTCAGGCTATTCCTTAAATAACAGCCCGTCTCACCACAAATCTTCACTGATGCCAAGTTTCTGCCTGACTCATAAAAAAATCAAACTTTTGCACTGAATGTTTGGGGTCACTGTTCTCTGAAAGGCTAGATGGGCTAAAAAGCTCTAAGTGCAGTGTATCGACTGAAGTGAGCTGCAGAGAGTTTTCACAGGCCTCTAGCACTTAATCATTACAGACAGTAAGGGAGGAGGTCGATCGAATACCACCACAGTGGGCTGCAAGGAGGCCTCAAGATGGCCGACCTAAGAGAAATATGCTGCTCTTCTCTTCAAGTGGTTGTAGATGCAGAAACATGCAGCACAGTCACTACAGCAAATCTTAGGTATGATGGCAGTGTCACTTAGATCAAATAAATTTGGGGTTCTATTGTTATTTCAGAGTAGAGGATGACAGCTGGCAATAAGGTCAGTAAGGTTGACACATTTTGTAAGACAAATGGCACTTAAGACAACATAAATCCCTGGTGAAATAACATGAATGAAAATGCTTTCGAACACCAGTTTTAAATCCATTAACTCATCAGTATCATTTACTCAGATAAATGGAAACCCAGAAACAGACTCAGGAGTGAAAGCAAAGAGTGGCTTGAATCTGATCCCAGGCCCGCATCTGTGGTTACACACATCCAAGAAATTGAACCATTCAACTGTCTCCGATCGCTTAGCCCTGAATATCAGGTAACGAGCAGTGAAGTATTTTCAGATACACCTGCCCAGACTTCTCTCACTTGGTGCTGAGCAGTGGAGGAGCTGGCAGGAAGGCAGGCCAAGCAGATGAGCTTTCAGCTCCATGCAAGCTACAGTATGTGTGGCCAAATTTTCAGGGTAAGGAGAAACAGTGATCATCCAAAAGACACTATTTGAAAAACAAAATCAAAGGTTTACTCTACATGTGAATTAAACACATTACATTCCAAACGCGTTTTACAACGAGGTTCACAATCAGCTACTGGCTTGTACCCATTTTTATTACCAGTTATTACTAAAAATCTGCACAGTGGTCTATTCAGTACTGAAACAACAAATCAAATTTAACATTTGCTTTGACATCAGTGTTTAAAATAATATTTCAAATAAAAAGACTTGCCTTCTATGTGGTGTGACATGCTCACAATGACCACGTTATCATGCTTATGTTTAGCATCTTAGATTCACTTGGAGGAAGTTTGCTTGATTGTTTGCTGAGGCTGATGAGAATGTTACTTTTGTAGATATTTGGTCATAAAAAAGAATACCTGACAGAATTTGACTTGATGTTGGTGCTACATGAGAAGTTATGAGGATGACCAAAGTTTTTACAATACAATCCATCCTTTATTTGTTGAGATATTTCAGATATTTCTGGACCAATGTGGTAGACAAACAGATAACTGTCACGTGCATGGCTATAGCATACAGAGTATACAGAAAAACAGCAAAATTAGATGTTGTAATAGTGTAAAATTGCCCTGCAGTAAATACTACCTTTAATAAGTTTACAAGGCTGAATAGTGAGCATTGACATATACAACCTAACTTAAACTCTTACAGTCAATGACAGTGAGCAATATGTCTGGCAGAGTATCATCATTCTGGGGTCAGAAGTGTGGTCTGTTGTACCGTACCTGTGATCATCAGCAGTGACATAGCTTAGTACTACATTGGTACAGTGTGACATCACTTTTAAAGAAATATTCCCATTGACAAACACTACTCAAAAATATTAGATTTCAAATATTAGATTTTTAGATACCGTTTCACCTCAGTCTCCACTGAGTAGCTGTTATGGACTTTCAGTCAAATCACATTATCTTCATGAGCAGATGGAATCCGCCCAGGTGCCATGAAAAATAATGCAAAATAACATTATATTACTGCTGTCCCATGAAGAGCTGATTTTTTTTCATGAGCTAAGAGCACCCTTGTTTAATTTATGCCACAGGTTTATGAAATGATGTTTTATTCTTGAACTGGAGCTGAGCTCTTAATGCCATCTCTAATACTTACTGGAGCCACAAAATCCCCATTTAGCACACAGCCACAGCATGTGCCCTGCATGTTCTGCTGCTGGTCCAAACAGCATAAAAGTGTCTGAGTGCCTTTATGTAATAAAAAGGCACTTGTAGATCAATGCACAATATCAGATTGTCGTGCCAGCAGGACTGGGACGGCTTTGTTAAAGGGTCAGTTGACAGACTTTATCAAAACTCTTATTGGTATCTAGATGTGCATATGGTTTGTTGTTTATTCATAACCCAGGTTAAATTTGTTACCACTTTGTCTACCACCAACCAAACACTGAAGGAATGAGTTTCTTCAGTAGGAAATAGTTCCAATTAAAATGGCTCATAGCAAGTCGGCATTCAAAAAGCAGGTCAAACTGTTTCCATTAATCAAGTCAAATCAAGTACTGTCCTGTTCTGTTTGAGGCCACAGTACAACTGATATTCAGCATGCATCAGGCTCAACAAGGCTACAAAAAGTTGCAAAAAGAATACCAGTGTTCATGAGGGAAATGAACTGTAACTGACCAAAACACATAATCCATAGACTCTAATTGATCAAACATATTGATTTAGTGTCAAAGCGCTTATATATGGCCCACTAATGACAAACTTAACTTTTTTTTTCAATACAAATAATATCTTCAATGTAAAATGTATGCACTGAAAGAAAATAGAATGACACGTTCTCTTTTCAGTTGATTTTGTATTTTTTATTGAATAAATGATTTTAAAAGGTAATAACAATGTTTAAAACTACATCTTCACAGCCATTGCTTACATACTCAGATAACCCTTCTATATATATTCTTTCAACCCTCCCCACACTTTTCTTTTGCATTTTTTTTCTAATTTCTTTTTTTCTTTTGTTTGCTTTTTTTGTGTTTATTTTGTGTTTAATTTTTTTTTTCTTTTCGAGTCATACTATCGTGATAAATGCCCATTTCAAGTCGCGTCACACTAACAGCAATTCAATAGGAAAGGAGGAAGGGTCTAGCTCTACAGGGGATGGATTTGAAGTTCCCAGTTCATATTATTCCATCAACATTTTTCAAGTTACTAAAGCAGAGAAAAAAAAAATATCCAAAAATTTAATGGAAATGAAATAAAAGTTGGTATGAGGAGTTACACCAGGCAACCCTCCCAGCCCATCAGGCCACTGCAACAGAAAAGTCATTTTGTACAGTGACACATCTTAGAAGTCAGTGTCTCAAAAATTCAGAACATAGAAAACCACTAAAATAATTTTGAAACTAGATCCAAAATATTCTTTTGAAAAGAATTTATTTTGATGTACAAAAACAGTCATTTTCTTTTTTTATTTTCTTTTTTAAATGTTTTCTTAATAAAAGTTTCAAACACAAGTTTATTGTAGTTCTTATTTCATTTGTCATTATCATTATTATTATTGATTCATTTATTCTTTTTTTTTTAATTCATCTATCAGTGCGATTGTATACCAGTGCAGCTACTGGGTCCAGAGTAAAGAAAACAGGCTTTTTTCTTCTTTAATGGCATAAAAAATAAGGAAAAATCCATCTTTTATACAAAGTATAACTGCTGGTCTTTAGGGAAAAAAAACATTTATAAACCCATAAAGCTAGGAGGCACACCATGGGATTTTCATTTTTGTAAATTATAGTAATACTAACAATAATAATAATAATAATAATAATAATAATAAACAAAACAAGTAACAACAATTTGCAACCATTTTTAACCATCCTTGATGCCATGTACGGCTTCAGAGACAGACTCAATGAAAATTCATTGAAAAACTGGGTTGCTTAATAGTCAAGACAATTGAGAAATCGCACAAAAAAAAAGACATAAACAACATTTTGTCATTTGCAGGGGTGTCTTTTGGAAGGACAGGAAGCCAGGCCAGAAGAGCAGCATTTGGGCATGGCCGCTGGCATCTTTGGTTCAGTCAAACATACGAAGGTAATATGAGCTTGAGCATTCCACGAAATATGAGAATGACCACACAAGGAATGCTGAGGCTGAACTCTAACCCTGGTATGGAACCAAAATACAATCTGCTACAACAAACTACAAATGTCGTTCCATAATATCCCGTGAGGTATCAATGCTTTAAAAGGTTTATAAGTACAGAAGCAGGACTATTTTCTGCATGATCTACGTAAAACATTAACTCTGCGTCCCGGTATAGGAGATGTTTACCTTTAACATAGCTTGAGAGGCTGCATGAGCCTCAACAACGGGACATTTTCACTAGTGAACAACTTAAACTTTGCCTTTTTCAGAGGTCAAGCGATTCAGCAGCTGAAGGAAAAACGGAGGATGTGCTCAGAGAAAGCAGCATCCGATCTTCCAGGAGAGGCAACGACCACAACTACTGCCACCATCTACAGAACGACACACACACCTTGACAAACGAGGCCATGAGGTCGGGCCACAGTGTGGGAAGTAATCAAGGGAACGGAGGCTACGTGTGACTTCTTGTCCTTTCAAACCTGCAGGGGTGTTGATTTGCACTGGTAGGAAAAAAACACCTGTTGAACAGATCTGCATATATCAAGGATAGTAAAGGTAACACATGTAGGATTTTCTCTTAATATATCGCTGTTAAATTGGAATAACGACCATTAACAGTACATTCAATAGCCCCATATGATTTTTCCTTCTTTATTATATGTGTAAGAATATCTGTCTGTTTTTCCCATAGGGAATTGATCCCAAAATCACCCACACTGGACTCAATGAAAGCACAGATGCATGGGGCTACTGTTTGTATTGGTGACAATCACATCCTTCAGAATTAAAATGTGCCGTCATAACTCACTTAACAGCAATTTACTAAAGAGCAAATCTTACATATAGCATCTTTAAGTATGATATGATCAATGAGTCCGCATGACCAGTCACGAGCTGTGACCACCCCAATATGAGGTCCGATAGCACCATATTTGTCTTTTAAATCTCTTAATGGTTAATAAGAGTGTCTAAGCCATAGATCAAGCATATCATGGATAAAACCATAGGTCTCATACTCATACATACATGCAACAAAATGCATTGCATGTGTATACAAAGACATATATGTAAAAGAGCATGGTCAATTTGGTTTTGCAGCAGAAAAATTCAGGTTGTGCTGTATTAAATAGACCAGGAAATGAATGCCTGATTGTTCCTCTTTGAAACTTGGGATGTAGTGTATATGTCATAAATGCATACATTTTACTAGAGGCATGAAAGTGTCTTCCCATGGTTTAAACGCTTACAGTAACCCACACCACAGTGCCCAACATTATTTGTAAGAGTGTGTGGGGGGCTTAAAAAAAATGAAAGAATTGAGGACCAGCAGCTGGCTAAGAAGTGAACAAACAAGAGATTGCAGGCATACAGGAGCCTCCATATGTCAAAGTATTAGGAATAGCATTCAAGTGAGGCAAAAATTCATTTGAGGCCCTTTCCTACATTGTGGTGTCAAGATGGAACTGGGAAAGAGCCAACCATGGGATGGAGGAACCATCAGAGCATCATCTACTGGTCCATTATTTATTAAATCATTCACTTAAGGCAACACAACTTAAATCTGGGTCATTTCGGGTTACTGTGGATGGAGTGCCAAAAGCCCTTGACATTTTGCATAAAGAAAAATAACCTGTCAGTTAGTAAAGGCTGTTACGAAGAAAGATGTTGGTCAAGTAACAAGAACCTCTCAAAAATTCCAGTTCGCAAAACTAAAACCGAACCCAAAGCAAACGGATCAACATGACGACGATCCTCAATGACTCAAACATTCTTGAAAGTAAATCCTAACTAGCCTAGTGTGTGTGGATGTGGCACACTACAAGTAATATTTGGATGGGAAATGGCTTCTTAAGTCCTTACAAAGCCCTGGCTTTTTACTTGTAGACCTTAACTGCAAGCCGCTTGGCCCCATGCAGAGATTCTGCTCTAACCAATTTGACCGTGTTTGCTCTAACCTACTGCCAAACAGCTGACAAAACAGAGCACAAATCTAAACTGTTCCTGCGCCGTGGACACACAGATCAGCGGGATCTCACCGAAAAGCAGATCAGAGAATGGCGGTAGTGTGGTTCCAACAACTAAATCTACTAGCTGCATTACTGCAGCTGCTTGAGACCCTGACAAGTACAATTACATGCACTTCTAAATGACACAAACATGTTAATTAGATCACTTCCTTTGTGCATCAAGTGACTTCATTCAAAATGACAGTTTTAATACATCATGTGGATGACAGTGGTTAGCTATAATCTGAAAAGGCAAGACAATGATTCCACGACGACACAGGAAGAATACAGGACATCTGGAAAAGTGAAACTGCCGGTTTTGACTAGTGTTCAGTGATGCAGCCTTGCTTGAGGCTGGCTGGTGGAAGTTTGCATTCAGAGGCTGAAAATCCAATATATTAGAGGTTACCAGTTAAGGGCACGAATGCAAACACTTCAAGCCAAACATCAGACGACTCTTACAACGTGTGGAATAAAAAGAGAATATGGCTTTAAGTAGTTATAGCATGTCCCTGTCAAGTGACTCCCTGCCAGTAAACTCAGAAACCAATAGAGTAAATTTAAATGAAAGCACTGTTTATGCACATATATTTTTTTCTTCTAGCGACCTGTAGATACACCTGCTCCCTCCTCTCCAATGCGGGGGGAGATCAGACCCACTTGTGGCCCATTTTACATAGATAATTAACTTGCGCAGGCGTGATTATCCTCAGACAAAATGGCTTCCTCCACAATTACTTTAGAGTTGAACAAAAATGAACAAAAAAGAGGGAACATATCTGTAAGCTCTAGCCAAACAAACGCAGTTCAAGGTTTACAGTTTCCACCACAAAACACTACAAATATTCAGGAAGAGGTTTCCAAAAATCTCTGTAGGGAATCTTTAGGTAAAATCCAATTTCTAATTTACTCTACCGCTTTTCATTTTGTGGCAGACCAATATCTATATCCACACACAGAAATACACACACGATTGTGAGCTCAAACAATAAACACTACCAGCAAAGGCTGAATATAGGGCATCGCAATCCTACTATCTATGCTTTGGAGTATACAGATCCCAATATATAGTTCCAACTACAACACTACAATAAGTTTACAAGGCTAAAACAACCTCAACAGTCAATCCTTTTTTTTTGAGAGGACTCAGAATAGAGACGACACAGCCTTTGAGAACTGCAGTTGCCTTGCTACATGGTATACATGTTTGGATAGTAAGATAAAAGAAAGGAGAGAAAAAAAGGAATTATCTTCGTAAATGTAAAATCGTAGCAAAGCCTAAACAATATAAGCGCAAGACTAATCCACCATAAGAGACTTCCTTCCATCCACAGAATCAAACACCTGATTAGGTTTGCTGAAAATACACAAGATTAATAAAATCTAGTATTTGTTTAATTTTCAAAAATATGAATGAGGGGGGTTATAGATATAGGTATACATGTGCTGCAAAAACTTAACCACAGGCAAAGAAAAAGAAACGTGGATTTCTTGCCATAATCAAATGATGCTTCGTTGCCACCCGTTGCCATGTCAACGTCTGGGAGACGGCCAGCATGGCAACGGAAACTATCATCATAAAATGGTACAGTAGTAGAAATAGCTAGACCAGGAGGGGGCGGGCTCTCCTGGAAAAAGGTCCGCGGAGAGGTCCAATGATTGGTCATGCGGCTCGCTGTCAGGAATAATGGTTGTAGGGTGGTAGAGGGTGCCCAATGCCATTCTGGTAGTGATGGTGCTGGCGGTGGGCGATGTACTCTGCATAACCCATTGTCATCTTCTCGCTACGGTACCTGGGAATAAGAAGAGACGGTAAGGACTACCGGTACCTGCCCCTGGTGTCACATTAGGAAAGCTATGATCAGCCACAGTCTGCAACGAGACCCAATGCTGTCCCTACCATGAGTCTGTACAATCTGTTTGACACAGATGAGTCTATGCAAGACTTAGGCAGACTCAAAACAAGAAATACTTTGAAGCAGCACAATTCACAGTGGTTAGTTAAAAAAAAAGGCATGACATTTGATACAGCAAAACCAGATACTGCCTTGTTTATTCCATGAGTTCTTCTTTATTAAAATCTGGCTCTTGTATTAACTACAATGCACCTTGAATGCCAGCAATTCATTTGGAGATTAGAATGACATATGCTTTAAGTGGCTAATGTAGCCATGTTTTCTTTTCCTGTTTCAAACTTGTAGTCTTCCGACATTTATCAGATTTCGCACAGCTCCCAATGGAACCACAACAGTCTTCACTGTAATTGTTCACATATGCAGTGGTGCTCCTCAAGACCCTCTAAGCAACTCGAGTGGCACAGGATATACTGCATTACAGAGGATGGCACCACTGTCTTAAGTCCCATATGTTATCATACATTTGTCCTTTTAAATTTCATGTTAGCATTATGTGGTTCAGTTCTACCAATTATGCTTGGATGGCAGAACTTTAATATCAAGAGTGCATCGGTGCCCTACTGATAAGTCATGATGTTTGTAGGTGGTTTAATACAAGTCTGTTCTTACCTGGTTAACTTAATGGTCTTCCTGAAGTCATTTGTGATGGGAGCTTTGTAACCTCCCTTTCGTAGTAAGGAATCTATGGTTTGAATGTGGTCCCAACCTTGATAAAATAAGAGTTAAACCTTCTTACACATTCCTAAAAATCCAAATCTGGCGAAACATTACACTGTCATTAGAAAAATCAGTTGAGGCTTCACTGTTAGACGCACAAAGAGACCTTACCTTGCTCCTTTGCAACCTCTGGTAGGTAGGTGGCGGTGCGCTTTGATCCTTTTTCATTGAAAAACTCTATCCTAATACCGTGAACACCCACCTAGAATTCAGGCATGATAAAGAAACCATGCATTTTAACCCCATAAAAACAACTCTAATCAGCACAGTCAAATGAATGTTTTCACAAGGTCAAATGCATGGGGAGCCATTTTATTCAAAATGAAATACATAAATATGGCTAGGAAATAAATCTAATAAACAAATAAATGCATTTATTTATTTATTATACCAAAAATGCATTATGTGACGTCAATCTAAACCGAAGGTATATTCCCAAATGCACGATTTATTTCACGCCTCCAGTGTCTTCAGAAACACATTTTGCTGAACTCATTTGCATATTATAAAATGGAAATAAATGTGGCATTATGAAAAGTCCTGTGAAATAATTAAATGTAGTCTTCTGAAAAACATCATTTTGAAATAAATAAATGTATCTACTTACTTACTGGATTTACGCCATAGCCATATTTATTTATTTCATTTTGAATAAAACATCTCTCCGTGCAAATGCAATGTTTTGCATTCGTTGTTTGTGTGTTGTCGTTGTTACCTCCCAGTCAAGGTAATCACCGACGTCTTCAAAGTTGGTGAGAAGAGACACTGAGCAGAAGAGGCGAGGCAGCTCATCCCTTGTCATAGGGGGGAAGCGGCTGTCTTTAAGGGCACTGCAGACATAGAAGCACACAGACAATTCTATTCCAAGAGGTGATGCAGACTCAAGTATCACACTCAAGTATCAAGGCACCAACAGTTGATTACTGTGTGTACAATCTGATTGCAATGCACTCAGATAACATCTTTGTTAACTCCAAATACGTGACGAAAGATCAACACGACCTTTTCTCTAATGAAGATGACCTCTGGACATACAGAGGCCAGTATGGTGACAGCATGGACTCTGATCGTGGTTTCTCACAACAGCTCAGAGCTGTTTGTAATCTGTGTATCTGTACACAGCCGTGTGTGTGTGTTTACATGTCAGACCAGCCATGTCTGCCCTCAGGTCAAGTAGTGCTAATGAAGAAATTATACCCTAGGTATTTACATAGGGCCTTGTTTACTCTCCTTACATCGATTTTTTTAAAGGATGCCCCTATGAAGTGACAAAATAATATAGTTTCAGTTCTATGCACAGACCTGCCCTCATGCTCTCATTTCTTAAACTTGTTGTATACTGGGTCACATGAAACAGGCATAGCACAATCCACAGATTTCAGTTATATTAAAGTTACTTATACATTTAATTTGTGTCATTGCCTGTTGTCAGCAAGATTTTTTCTACATCAGTCCTTGAATGTTAACCAGTAACTGGCAGCACAGGATAAGCACTGTTTGTCATCACTGTTTTTTTTTTATAATGAACTTCCATGAAAATTAAGGATATTGTTAACTTTTTGTTACTACGGCCCCAAGACCTGTGATTAAAGGGTCTACATACACTGTTACAGCAAGCTTCAACAACAAAACAAAGTACAACTGAAATTATGTTTTTGCAGTCATCCAAAGACCAACTATCAGTTCTAGAGCTAGAACTTTTAGAACCATGTTAAGGCTACTGATTCTAATATGGTTGTTAACCTTAATTTAGTAGTGTCAGTCTATTATCCACTATCATGATGTAACAGATTTTAGCTCACAGCTACAAGAATCACTCACCTGGTAAGGGTGTACTCCCTGAGTCCTGAGTGCAGATTCATGGCAGAAAATGTACCTATACAACCCCTCAACCGCTTGTCTCTGCCTATTTTCCATGTGACAAACAGCGGGCTAAAAAACAAAAAAAAGAGACTATGTAAAAGAAGTTGAACTTCAATAACAGGCACGCAACATGCACATTAATTAATTCCGTTTCAATATGCCACAGTTGTTAAACAGATTTGGTAAACTGTGAATTGACCGAAGGCCTATCAGTCACATTTTCCAGTCATCTGAACAACGCAGATCTGCCATCAAAAGCCTGTTTTTATGCTTCAGAGTATGCTTATCCCATAAAACAACACTGACTGAGTATTGTGTTGTGAGCACTGTCAAAACATTTCTGAGAACAGGCCAGTACTGTGCATGAACTCTGTTCAGTCACAGCAGCCACTGACAGAAGACCACTTCTGCCCTGCTTAACCAACAGTAAATTTACTGATTTATTGTCAACCACCCATCGAAGGTCTTGGTCTTACATGCCAAGTCAATGCAGTGGTCTAGACTTCTTTTTTCTTCTTAATATGAGCACCAGTCCAATTTTACCCACTTAAATCAAAATTCAACATGACACTTATGGCATACGACGACACTCACAGCAATTACAGAGACTGGTATTTATGATGCTGTGTTTACCCATCTCTCATGGATTTTTTTTTTTTGGAGCCTTTGTTTTCTCTACTTACTAATACTGCTACAGCAAGGCTGTCTAAATCTTTTGTTCTTTCTCTATCTCTCTCTCAAACTGAATATGTATACATTTTATTTGTGTAAAGAGAAAAGTAATAAATGAGATAAAACAGAGAAATTTTCAATACCACAATGAGTGTTGGTACTTCAACACTGACACTGGTTCATACACAGTATTTTTTCTGTTTCATGAAAACAGTCTTGAGTCAGATGTACACTTTGCACTTTGAAGGTGAAAAGGCTTTTATAGTCTAATTTAACAAACACAATTTGGGCATATCCCAAACCTCAAATTTTATTTTTTAGCTCATTCACATATTAAATGACTGTTTTACAAAATCCAGACTAAAATTTAAAATTTCAGGTTATGATTCAATGGCATATCAGTAATTAGTAAAAACAAATAGAGAGAAATAAAATATTACAGTCACAGCTACAAGTCTGTGTCTATGTCTTACAGAGCTTTAACCCTTTAAACCTTCACATGGTAACTGTTCTTTGGCTTCAGTTTATCTTCCCTGGATTTTCCCCTTCTCTGCCAATGAGGACAGATTGCTGTCTTCTGGTTTTGTCCTCAAACAAGGGATCAACTGGGGCAAAGGTGGGTGTAGAAAAGAAGAGAATGCTAGTATTCACCATTTGGTAGCACAATTAAGAAGATAACATGCGTAAACATAACAAGTTACTTTCAAATGGTTACCTTACATTTCAGTTGTTGCTTTAGGTTACTACACTTACAAAATAAAACAGCTTCCAGTAGACATATGCAAGTTATCTAACATAATATTACACATAATACAGTTAATAGTACTATCCCACCAACTGACTACAGTGGTTATGTCAATGTATGGATCAATTCAAGTTTACAAAAGCTACCTGGTTAGATTAGCTGACTGTGCTAACGTACCTGCAGGACCGCTTACCGTCTCATGTTGTCAAGCAGTGCTCTTGCAGTCAAAATGTAAAAAGTATTTTATATTTTATGCTGTGTTGGCAGTACTTAAGTAGCTACCTTTGTGCGTATATTGAGTCACCGCAGGAAACGATTTGCTGTTTTTTTTATTAAATATCAACAAAATTTATGTCTGTTATTTTTCTGGAAAAAAATGAAAGCGCAAATGAACACATCTGCAAAAAGCGCTGGTTCAAACTTTTAAATTGTACTACCTCTGATTATCACATGCCCACGATCTGAGGCTCAGGCCCTGCATTGTTTACAGGCGAAACAGAGTACTGTCCCCAAGTCAAATGTTGTATTTGTTTTGAGCATTTCAATAATTCAATCTGACAATGCCCCCAAGTGAAGGACATGCTGAGGACACCACACACCATAAGTATGAGTTTCTCAGACCCATGGGAGTTTTCACATTGGTGAGCATTAGCCCACAACATTCCTAGTCATGATTGACAGGTTGGGTTTAGACCTTGGTTTCATGTGGTGGTTAGGAGCAATCTCTGTGTTCACCTTTTAACAGGGACATAGGGTTTAGTTCACTAACAGAAGTTTAACCATATTCAAAATCAGTTATGACGTCAGATAGCACATGTTAATATAATACCATGTACAGTAAGTTTAAAAACGGAAAACAATTTTTTTTGGAGAGTTCCAAATGCATAAAAGTCCCTGACTGTTTGACCCCTTCATGAACATTTACTAATGTTTATAGTGAAAGAAATTACACAATTAACACTTAATGGGAAATACTAAGTGGAAATTTACAAGTCCAAATAGCAGCATGTACTGTCAAGTTCTTTGCTCAGGGAAGGCAAGACTATGCTGATGTTTTCATCTGTCATGACTGCACAGCAACACTGATAATATGAAAGCTACTATTATATTACTGAGAAAGTCACCAAACACTCAATTTTATTCAGACTACATATGAAATATAAGTCTCACATTTTTTGGTTAAAAACAAACTCTTTGCCCAGGTAACTTGGGATTTGACAAATTTTAACACAACACACACAAGTCCTCACACCCTCTTACAATGAGGCACCGATTACACAGATGATGTCAGTTAATGAAGATTTAATGTAAGAGAAAGCATCTCAGAGGGCATTTTAACATACAAATACAAAATGAGTTGTGTGTGTGTGTGTGTGTTTTATCAATAGCAACACTAATCTGCCTGGCCAAGCTGGGCTTGTAAACACTGTGAGAATAGTCTTAGAAGGAAGTGTGGACTTCTGCACAAATTAACACTGGATGGAATCAGGAATGTCTAAAATTAAATCACAGAGACAAAGAAAAAAAAAACAAAAAAAAGGCCTAAGGCATGCATTTATTTGACCAGCTGACCTCACACCAAAGACATGGTACAGTGTACTAGATTGGGACATGTCAAATCATTGTTCAGTGTTTTCTACATCACTATGAGCTTTGATTGGTTCACACATTTGAATGTGTAAAACCTTTTGCCTAGAGTTTACTGAGGTGTTGTTGACATAGACTCTAGATGGAGATGTTAGTGTGAAATTCTGTCAATACACATGAATAATTGAAAGACTACACCATGTTGAATTTACTTTTAAAAGATCAACACACCACTAACTGCATTTCCACAGATTTATGATTCAAGACACTGTCAACTTTAAATGCAAAAAAAAAAAAATCTATTTCAATTGAATGTGCAAAGTAAGAAGAGAATGGGGGTAATATGTTTACTGTATACACATAACTGTGTATGCAGGATTGTTTTCCATAATAGATAATGATTACCTCAGGGGTCTTGTAACTGCTGAATCTTGAATTTGTCATCTGACAATAGAAATACGGTTAAAAACACAATACAGGGGGCTCCCCGTTTCTTCACCCGTTTCAGGGCAATATATTGTAAAAGTAAAGTGAAAAAGTAAACTAGGATCGCAATTGTAAACAATCCCTTTATAGCCTCAAAATGTATTTAAAACGTCCCAAGTCGCACACGACCACATAACAACGTTTCTATAAGGAGGGGCAAGTGTTTTTCAGTGGACTGCGGTTACGGGAAGAAAATATACATTCATTACTTCTATGGTTAGATTGTACATAACACAAAAAATCTCGTGTTCAGTGGATGTCTTAAAAGTGTAAACACTGATTCTGTTAGTTTACTACGGTTTTTTTAATACTGCCAACACTGTCTTTAGGTAGATTTGGTCATAAGGAATGTTTAGGACTGCTAAGCACTTAACAAGAACCACATTTTCTTTGTTGGTTGATGCTAAATCGGCTCTTAGCGTTGGTTTCACTTGATTCAGCAGTATACACAAGCCAAACCTGCTGTTAAACTACCGAGTAATCTGACCGTCTATCTGACCGTGACACCAGAGATTTCTTTAATACATTTACCATCAAATTAATTACTACAAGCTTATTAGCGTCTGGTTGCTAAGCTAATGTAGCTTACAGCTAACAAAGCTAAGCCTAGTATGTGGCAATCCAGAGTTCACTGAGGGCAACTTCAAAAAGATTAGGAATGCCAACGTCAACTTTTGATATATTTTATTCTAGTAAAATAAATGGTTAGTCCTAACTAGCAAAATCGCTGCTGTAAAACCGAAAAAATAAGATGTTTTCTTGCTCGTTGAATCCTCTATCTTTTAGCTTAAGTGTTAGTGGCAAGCTAATATTAACGCCTAGCAAGCAGGCTTAGCTAACGTTAGCCAGTGTTATTCGAGTTGGACAAACAATATCGGAAACTGTTTTTTGTCGGGTAACAACGAGAGATCAAAAGGTGAATACTTCATTCAATCAAATGCAGCCTAGCGTGTTAACCTCCTATCAAATCATTCATTGTAACGTTGATGTGTGTTTAGTGCAATTGCAGGCCAGTGCAGCCAGTCTCTGCGACTAGGCCCAAATTAAAACTTGGCCAAATTAAGCCATGATCGCGAGCTTTCCTCGTTAAAATCATCCTAAGTAAAATGTTGTACCTATGTGACAGTTTGTGCCCTTGACACTGAAGCAGAATCCAAAGGTAAACCAATCAAGAGTCCCGTAAAACACACTAGCTGTAAGAACATATCAATGAGCTTTGGCATGCAGCAAAACAACAAAAGACAAAAATACTCACTAGGGATCATTTGTAAACCTGGGTGTTCTCGGAGGTTGGTATCCGTACAGATGGCAATAAAGCACGTCAAAACAGAAGCAGCACATCTCCGCTGAGACGACCATTTTTCTGCCTCCACTTCCCGAACCGGGTCCCGAGCTGAGATTCGGGGAGAGGCCGGATGAAGTGTAACCGGCCGGGGCTGAGGACAGAGCGTTTGTGCCGCTGCTACCACTACTACTACTGCTGCCGCTAACGTTACCTCCGGGTCCCCCCAGGCCGTTGGCTCTGCTCACGTTCGCCGCTGCTGCAACAGTCGCGGAGGAGCCAATCCCCAACTCCGAGCCACAATGTCCGGTTCCTGCCACCCCGCTTCCCGCCCCCACCCCGCCGGGACCCCCCGACCCGGGTGATCCCGACAGTTTCTGCTTCTTCACCCCGCAGCACCCGGCCGCCATCTTGGAACAATCTGCACCGACACACCGCTTCCGACCCATAACCGTCACCGCGGGAAGGGTGGGGGGGAACGCCGACCAGACGTAGAAATCCCACTGCGTTGATACGTACGACGGACAATACTCCACTTTCACTCTTTTATTTTTTTGTCGGACGACGAAATAACCGATGTGGTGAGAAGACTGCAATGTCACCGTAGCGTTGCCTTTAAAAATGCGTGACTTCGCTACGCAAAATCCATAGCTGGTTAAGCGTTTTTTTCCATGAGTAGTCAGCCAGTCCAGCTTTGGACCACGGTGTTCCAGTGGATCACCGATAACGTCAAGTCCCAGCCAAATAGTCACCACTTCTCCCTAATACGACACCATCCGAGGCGATCTCTGTCAGTTCCCCGTAAACATACAAGTTCAGGGAGTGTACAATCCGAACAGGCCGCAGATGACAGTAGCCAGGCGGTCCAGATGTGAAGCCGACAGCCAGTGCGCTGTAGCCCCGCAGCACACCTCTCCAAGTGGAAGCCGGGAGCTTGAGTACGCAGGACCCATAAGCTTTAGCACAAATTGCGCACAATGTCTTGGGCAGCGTAGCTCCTCATTGCACCAGCTTGTTCGCTACTGCCTCACGAACTTCTAATTACACAACAGGCCCAGTATGTTGGAATTCCAGACGCTGGGATAACGCAGAGTAAAATGGCATCTGACAATGCGGGGTTGGCATGGCACAATGAATCGCGTCAGCGCCGAGCAAGTCATTTCAGTAACGTTAGCCCACAGTTTGCACCTGCATGATGTCTGTTCTTGGAACTGGTTTAAAAAAAAATCTCAATAACACCCCGCGTCAAATGTAGAGCTGAAAGTTTTCAGTATAGGTTTGTTTGGAGGCTGTCATCCGTTTATGGGGATACATATAGAAGAGCATTCTAGTCCGTGAACCGTGAGAAATCCTCCGGTTTTGGAAACCCTCGCTCCGCACCCGTCTCTCAGCTGCTACCATTCAGTGCTGTTCGGGTAAAAGCCCTGTGATCAGTCTGTGGGCATCGGTGTCGTCGGCACTCCGGAAGCGGATTCAGAAAAATGTGTTGCGCACAGTTGCTACACATTCTGCGTAGCTTCTGGGGGTATCAGATGTGCAATTCAGAAGAAATGTACGCTGCTGTGGAAGCATGCGCGCCCACGACGTCTGCACGCATGTATGCGTGCGTGCATGAAAAAAAGTAACGGTTTCTCTAAGCTATAAAAGGCACAGAGCCATAGAGAGGGGTCTCTCTTCCCCGGACCCATTTAGATGTTATTCACATCCACGACGGCAATAGATTTTCCCGAGTCGTTGTATTTCACAGGGCGATTTATTCTAGAAAAAAGAGCCAAAGCGTCAAAATGTTGTAGTGGCAGCTGGTATATAAGTTCTGGGCTTCATGAGCACGTCTTATCTGGGGACCCCACCCCCCATTCAGCACCCCATCCTCCTCAGGGATATTATCTATCAGTGATTCATATACATTGCAGGATCAGGTGACGATGACCATGAGTTGACTCATGTCGCTGGACCGAGCTTGCTGGAAATGAAAACACTGTAGCCTCTGCCTGACAGAGTGAAACATGACCTGGGTGGGTGGCATGAGGTCAGGAGATTTTGATCTGTGAATGCTAAATAAAACATATAGACAGACAGATTATAAAATTCATGGGGGTGTGCATACATGAAATCAATTACATACAGTACCAGTGCTGAGGTTTAACTGAATTTAACCCAACAAGGCTGGCTTCTGAAGTCAGTCTGGAAACAGTTTTCTCCTATGATGCAGATTCAAGGCACAAAAATACTTGAGACAGTCGTTTTTCCATATTTGTTTTTCTGTGTGTCTCAAGATTTATGTTCTTGTTAGTCTTCCTTCTTCAAAGTTTATGGCTCAAAATAGATTTTAAAGTGTTTTATACCTTTTAGAGTAAATCATCTCATAGGAAGGGGATCCTTGTCACTCAGCATTTAAAGCCTGGCTGACAGTAGAGAAAAGTTGATCAAAGACAGCCTGTAATATCCTCAGTGCTATTTATTTTATGTGTAGGACTGATTCTCTGTGATGTGATGTAGACTGTTTGTCAGCCCGGTCGATTAGTGGATCCATTGTTCAGCATTTTTCCATCTGTTCTTCTGTGTGATTGCAGATATAATAAATTAATTTAAAGCTAACTGTTCTGCAGAGTAAGCAGTAACTAAAGTTATCAAATTTAATATTTAGTCAGGGACTAAAAATATTGTGGAATGTACAATATTTGCCTCCAAAATGTAGAAAATGGAAATAATCAAATAAAGTACAAGTACCTCAAAATTGTACTCAAGTACAGTGCTTTAGTAAAGTGCACTTAGTTTAAATTCCAAATTACTCTAGGATTTGTGTTTTTACTGTAAATGTATATTGGTTCCAAATAATAATTGGTATCATCCTCAGTTGATCCCTCATCAGCAGTATTGCTTTGCCAAAAAGTGCTTGCCTTTATATTAAAGTTATATCTTAATGTCCACTCAGTGTCCATTTGCTTCTGTCTTTACCCCCATTTGCTGTAAAGTCCAGACACATGCGTTCATCATCTGAGCTACAGCAGTAAGTATCAGCCCACAGACGCCCCTGCTATAAAGTGCCTCATGACTGACTCAGCATAAGGCTTCAAGCCTGTTTTAAAATCTACCGCTAATTATTGTTGGCTCTTGACTTACTGATATTCACTGAGCAATTTCCTGCTAACAGGCATCCCTGGGCCAACAGAAGTATGTATTAGGTTGTAAGTTTCGTTTAAGCAACATTTTGAGTGTAAGAGTGGCTTCTCTACATGTCTAACTTTCTTTTTCTCTCTTTTCTAGGATCATTTTGGTTTTAACTGGATTTGTATTTTAAATGGGGCATGGGGCTTTCATAACATTTCTAAAGAAATCACAAACAAATGACAGCAAAGCCATCGAAATTCATTATGACACATCTTTCTGCTGCTCAGTAATTCATATAAATGCTATTGCAGTGTGGCCAGCGCTCACAGGAATTTCCTCATCTATGCAGGTTGTTTGGAGATTATTTAAACTGTTAAAAAATGGCTGTTTTAGAAAATCATGAAGCAAATAAATTAATCAGCTGTTGATTAAATCCGAGCACTGACTGATTTGATCTTGATATTTCGTTGAAAAAAATCCTCAGTTTCCTCAGAAGACTTCAGAAGATTGGAATTCTTTTGATCTCAGTTATAGAACATTTAGCTTAGTAAAGCTAAATCTGACTGGCTGTGCACATGGCTCAGATCAGCTGAACAGAGTGTAACCCCATCAAAATGGGTGATGTCAGTGCAATGCAATCCACCCAATGCAGATTATCTTTTAAACTACAACAGGAAATGGGGAAGGAGAATGAATTTCCTCTCATTCCAGCTGCAGCTTAAGAAGGGGTGCTGCTGTTCAAGGTCAAGCCAGTTTTAACAGTTCAGTTGGCTAAGTTGACATGTTATTGTTGGCGTCGTAATCTTTCTATCTTCAAAAACCTCTCACATGCACATTCATCATTTATTGGATATATATGGAGAGAATAGACTGGTTTGTTCCATTCATTCACTGTCTGTTCTATTCTTGGTAGCACAGACAATCTGGCATGTTGTTATTAGACCTTGTGGTGGAATTTCCCGCAGCAGCAGGACTCACCCTCCTCTGACACTATGTGTAGAGCACTGAAGACAGAGACTGAAGACAGAGAGGGAGCCATACTTAAGATAATTCAAATAACCAGAAATTTCAGTAAAACATACAGAAAATACAAAATAATATTAAAATATTAATGCAACCTATCAGAAGGATGCAAATGCAGCACCATGCTCTCATTTCTGGCTGAGTTCACTCTTCCCTGCAGAAACCTTGTCATCACTTTATCTGGACTCAGCTGTTTTCGCCTCTGGCTCCCAGTGTAATGACCTTTTTCTTCCAGCCAGAACAGAAGCATCACTCCCCATTCTCCATTGTAGGCTGAAAACTCATTTCATCAAGAGGCATGTCATGTTACTCAGTCAGCTTCCGTTCTGCTGTATCTCCCTCCTCTATTTGGGCTTATCTTAAGGTGAAAGAAAATCTGCTTTGAACTTTTTATTTCTGAGCTCGGCATGACCATCAGCACAATTAATGAGTCACATGTTGTTGCCTGGGCAGCATGGCTTCACCCTTCATGCTGCCTCACACCCTTGCTTTGATAGTTTTGTAGTGTTGATCGTTGTGTTATTGAGGCATATTTTCTAATTGGATTCATTGTTTTCCTGCTTTCACTCTATTGTAAAATTGTGATAATATTTGCTAAGTAGGTGAATTCAGCTTTCAAGTCATGGAGAATTCAGTGGGATAAGGTAACACCTGCAAACTTGGGTCTTATGCAAAAATTATGTTAGTTATTCATTGAATTAACACTGCAAAATACATTGATTTCTTTCACTATCAGAGCCATACAAAGTACTGCTATTCTGTTCATGAAATATTATTTATTACATTATCTGATATGTGCTCATCTCAAACATTTGAATACTGACTCATCTACAGACTGGATGATTTGTTTTGACAGTCAGAATGAGCAGAATCAGTCTGGGTTTTTGAACCTTAAAGTTTTGAATTGAATTGTATGAATTAGTGCATTGTATGCCCCCTCCTTCAAATATTTTTGACTGCACCTTAACATGTAGCATGGATAAAGGTCTGGGGTTGTGATCAATGTGAAGGAGACACAGGTTCAGTAACAGCCAAAAGGGAGTGAAAATGGGTAACAAATAAATGTAATTATGAAGTGTCTTTCATGCATGCAGATTAAAAAATGCCTTTTTAAATCTGTGGAGCTAGTACATGTATTCTGTATTTTTCCTTTTTTCCTGTAGAGGTCAGTGACGCTACTGACTTGCGTTGACTCTGCAATAAAATGCGAAGTAGAAGAAGAAGGAGGAGGAGGCGCTCGGTGTTTGAAAGTGGCGGGCAGTAACAACATTCAACTCATAGATATTGACGGGCGAAGGACTAAAGTTCATCAAGTTAGTCTTAACAAGTAAAGTTTTATCAAGAGTGCCCGGTAGTAGTGCCAGGCATTATAAGTCAGAATCGCCGAATGCAGTTTTCGTGATATTTAAACGCTAATACTGGAGGAAACGTGAGAGGTAACGTTAAAGTCATGCTAAAAACCGCTGCTAGCTAACGTTAGTTTGTTAACCGTAAACTGTAACGTAATTAGCATCCGTCAGCTGTGTTGAAGACTTTGCTGTCGCTTGCATTGTTTTTAATTCAATAGAAATTGCACTTTAACTGACCGCTAAACATAAATCTGGTAGCTTGTTTTGCAGTGCGTCTTCACTGGGAAAAACGTTACAGTTAGGTTACTTATGGCTTACTGTCTCATGTATCGACGAGACAGGTCGACTCAGTAACGTTACACCTAAAGAGATATTAGGGATAGAAATAGTAATAACAACGAGTTTATTGCACAGCTTGGTTCTGAGCTAACGCTGTCTTAATAGAGGATGGACTGTAGGTTAGGAAGTCATCCTCAGACAGATCATGGAGCCGCCCCATGTCAGTGAATAACTGACAAATCCTTGGGACACCGTGCTAGCACCATGGTGATTTTACTGAGACATGTCGACATTTTGTCATTTACCGCTGGAAGCCATACTCTCAAACAAAACTCATTCGGATATACAGTCTCAAACGAACAAATACTAATTGTGGTTAGTCATAGTAAACCGATTAGTTAACTCACTAACTAACTAATAATTTCTGTTTTAGGGTAGATTTTTCCTGTCTAGTGTACATTGTTGTCGTTTTTTTTTATTCTTGGTGTGCTCTGACCACTTTCTCTCCACTAATGCAATATTATGGCCCTTACCTGATGACCATGCAATGCACATATGACGCTCAACAAATCAACACTGAATCACAAAATGAAAAGTTTGGATTAGCTGTTGTTATTTAGATCTTTTCTGCAGTTCATCTCTAAATCCTCTTCCAGTGCTCATGCAATACATGTCTGTTCATACGATGTTTCATTATTCATGCCAGCATTGAAGAAAAATTCTCTTGATCAGGAGAACTACTGTATCTTAACATCTGTTGTTGTGAGTCACTTTCAGCACAGTTTGATTTTACTGTTGTATCTTATTGAGAATGAAAATTTATTAAAGCCGTCTGTCAGTTCAAAATATGGTAAAATGTTATCTTGGCTTCATTATAATAATCTCCTTTCTTCTGTGTATAGGAGTCTTGCATCATGACAAATGAGGATGTGAAGGTGATCCCAGTGCGGGTTGCCTTGCGTTGTCGGCCATTGGTGCCTAAAGAAATCAGTGAGGGATGTCAGTGTTGCCTCACTTTTGTGCCAGGGGAGCCGCAGGTCTGTGCCTAACAACAGTTTAGGAGATTTTTTTTCCCCCCCTACTTTCCATTTCAGAGTAATGTTTTGTGCAATTTCCATTATAACCATTTGGATACAGTTGGGGGTTTTTTTAATCTTATTCAGCTACACTTCAGAGTATGTCTAAAAAAAATTGATAAATTGTTTGTTTTCAGGTGATTGTTGGCACAGAGAAAGCGTTTACCTATGATTATGTATTCGATCCCACTGCTGAACAAGAGGAAGTCTTCAGTACAGCCGTGTCTTCCTTACTGAATGGGCTTTTCAAAGGTAGCTGTAGCTTTTAATATGATTGAATTCAGTTAGAAAATTGTCTTTTTGTTTTTGCCTCTTCCTGTGAGCTGACAGATTCTGCAACATGAGAACTGTTTGGGATCCATTGCTTTGTTAGAAGATACTTGCCATTGGCTGCAGACTGTAGAGACTGCACTTGCTGTTGGCTGCACACAAATTAATTTTTATATTGGATACATTGGAAACCTGTGATTGAATTAGCTGTTAAATAATAATGTTTTGCAGGCTACCACGCCACAGTTCTTGCATACGGACAGACGGGATCAGGGAAGACTTTCTCCATGGGAGGAACTTACACATCAGCTCAAGAAAATGATCCTTCGGTCGGAGTTATTCCACGAGTTATCAGAAGAATATTTGAGGAACGGGAGGCGAGGACAGACTGTGAATTCTATCTGTCAGTATCTTACCTTGAGGTCGGTGGACATGTTATATACATTGGGCAAATTATGATATTTTTTTAAATGTATTCATTCTTTTATACATTTATTGTGTTTCCTCGCAAATGTTGCTGCGTTGTTCATTGGCCTTTTAAAGTAATTTAGTTCCGCTTCCCTCCTTTTGATTGTAGATTTATAATGAAGATATATTGGACTTGTTATGTGCATCTAAAGATAAACCTGCCCTCAGCATTCGGGAAGATCCTAAGGAGGGCATTAAGGTGAGTGACTGACATGTTTATGAGAATGAACTTGTCACATGCCACATTTCTCTGAAGATTATAGTATATAGAAAGATAAACCACACTAAACTGTACCCCTGTTGACATCTTTCACATCAGTACGTGTTCAGATATAATACAGTGTGTCTGCTTTTGTTATTCCAGATTGTGGGTTTAACTGAGAGGCAGGTGTTCTCTGCCAGCGAGATGGTGGCTTGTCTGGAGCTTGGGAATTCTGCTCGTACTGTCGGCTCCACAGCGATGAATGCCGCTTCTTCACGCTCACATGCTATCTTCACCATCACTCTGGAGCAGCGCAGAGGAACAGACAAGTCAGTTTGGTGTTTGTTTTTTTTTTTTCTTGTACTGATTTCAGCTAACATTACTCCCCTTTAAACTTCTGTATGTGAATATATGTTTCAGGTTGAGGATTAACAGTTGATGTCTGTGTGTGTAATGTACTGTATGATAAATTATGAAAAGAACAGGTTTTAGAGAGAGATTGAGGGACTTTGTTTAGGAACTTGAAGTCATAAAGTGCACAGGCAGAAACACATTACGTGATGTAATGCAAGGTCACACAAATTGCACGGACAAAGGTCTGTAGATTCATATTAAGTACAAAGTTATAAATGTACTCTGTGTCGGCAGTATTTTGTTCTAAACATGATGATTTTAATGCGCTAGTTGTTCTGTATAAACAGCTATTTGCCTTAGGCTGTATCATGAGATCTGGTTTTACTGGAACTGGCTTTAAAATAAGTTCTCTCTATTATTATTAGGTAGCGAAGGCCAAGGGGCAAGGTTGTTTTTTTTTTTTTTTTCTAAAGACTGGACTACAAAAAATGAATCTGATTACAGATGCAGTATGTCATATAGCAAAAGCTTCAGCTTATCCAAAAAGCAGGCCATGAGAATGGAATGTGGGAGGACGGAGCTGCAGAGATCAAATGGATAATGTAGATCTGCTGATATTTGATGCTTGCTTGTTTATGCTGCTGCTTCTCATAAAATTTCCGTTTGTTAGTGCCCCTGAACTGATCAGTGTGCATATGAGGTCCACATTCTGTGGCAAACAAAGCAATATGCAAACTGCTATCTTCTACAAACTGAATTCTTATGTAATCTTTTGTTGCAGAGTTGACTCCATCGTTTCAAAATTGCACCTTGTGGATTTGGCTGGTTCAGAAAGGCAAAAGAAAACCAAAGCAGAGGGAGATCGTTTAAAGGAAGGTAAACTGAATGTTTTTCTTTAGATTCACTCTGTTCAATGTTGTCAAGTCTCAATTTGCGATTCTCCCCGTTAGTGTACTGTAATATTTCTGTTTTCTTTGTTTGGTAAAGCTGTGCTTGACAACAGCATTTTTGTTTTGGTGTTATTCATCTTCAGGCATCAGCATCAATCGTGGTCTTTTGGCTCTGGGTAATGTGATCAGTGCCTTGGGGGATGAAAGCAAGAAAAATGCCTTTGTTCCTTACAGAGACTCCAAGCTCACCCGCCTACTACAAGGTAAGCTTTGATTTAGATGTTCAAAAATTACTTAATGATCACCAGGGCAGTGCTGGATACCATCCTCACTTTGAGGACCTTCAAACATGAGGAAATCATGTTTGGAGAGCAGATAGTAGCATCCTTCTTCTCTTGGCCTTACCACAAAATGAAACCCTGTTTTGCTCTTCTAAGGCTGCCGTTCTTTTGCTGCCATTTTGTATTAAACATTGTATTTGTTTAGCACCAAGGTGGCAGCATTACTGATTAATGTGCATCAAAACAGCCTCATGTTCAAAGCGCTGTTGTTGACTGTTTTCTGTTTGTTTCATCAGATTCTTTGGGAGGCAACAGCCACACTTTGATGATTGCATGCGTCAGTCCTGCAGATTCAAACATGGAGGAGACCATCAACACACTGCGATACGCTGACAGAGCTCGCAAGATTAAAAACAAACCTATTGTCAATGTTGACCCCAGAGCTGCAGAAATGAACCTTTTAAAAAAACAGGTAATAATATTGAAAAATGAAATGCAGTTCAGTTATTTGTTTGCAAGTTGGACATTTTTTGTACAGACTGCTGTTTAAGGAAGAGGACAAAGATTGATAGGACAGAAAGTGTGCTCAGCTTCCTTCTTGCCCAATTTAAAATGTAGTAAATGTCTTGATTCATACACTTGTTTAGGTTCAGGAGCTGCAGGTGTTGCTACTTCATGCCCGTGGAGGAGTAGCTCCAGTACTCTCTGGGTGAGTCATAAATTTCCCAATAAACTAATGTCCCGGCAAGATATCAGATAGATGCATCCCAGGGTAGTTATTACCCATAACCAAAGGCCATAACAGTCACTGAGTCCCTCTGTTACAGGCCAGAATCTGCAGAGAACGTGACTAAGCTGTTAGAAAGGAACCGCGCTCTGCAGGACGAGAACAATAAGCTGAGCAGGGAGCTGAGTGAGGCAGCCGGACAGACTGCTTTCATGTTTGAGAAGATAATAATGGTGAGCCAGGCCTGAACAACAGTTACTAATCCTTTCTCTGCAGCCATTATTAAAAATTGTTACTATCAGTGAGGATGTTTTCATTTGTACCCCTGGGTAGGACAAAACCAAGGAAAATGGTATTAAAATGAAAATGTCTACGGTCTTTTTAGAAGTAATTTCTCTCACTGTTTTACATCCATCATGTTCATCACATTGTGTTTGCTTTGCTTTATAGACCGAACAAGCAAACGAGAAACTGCAAAGCAAACTGGAACAACTGCGGCACCATACAGCGTAAGTTCACAAAGGAATGAACCCAGCTGGGTGTCAGGAGCTTAAAGAGGACACAGAATGCTTTGTTTGGTTTTCAATGGCACAAGTCAGTGTTCATGATTTCAACTATTTCCAGCTGTAGCAAATCACATCGAGCCACAATCGGTATTTACCTTTATTTCAGATGTACAGTGGATCTTGAGAAAGTGTTGGAGCAACTGGAAGACCAAGAGTTAAAGGAGAATGTCGAGGTGATGAAAAACCTGCAAGATGTCATCTTGGAGCTCAAGGTACGCAGTTTGTCTTACATTACAATCCTCCAAAAGCCAGGGTGTAGAAAGGCCGTACCAAATAGTTTGAGGCGTCATTCATTATATTTGCTTTTGAATTCTGTGCAGCTGTCTTTCTTTTTCACATATGTTTAGGTATTTCTGCACGTTGCAGATAAATATTAGGCTATGTAATAATAATATTATTGTTATTTGCAAAATTAGCTTAGTGGCAATGTTGGATTGTTTCTGATTCAAAGATTTCTCAAAATGTATTTAAAAAAGATAGATGCACTAACTTCCAGAATTCACATGTTTTTATCTAGCAAAATTATGTGCTTCAGTCCATATCTGTTGGTGTCATGTTTTCACCGTGGTTTAACCTATGTGCTCTGTCGTTTTCCACACCTGTACGGACAGGATGGGCTAGCAGCAGTCAAACAGAACCATCCATTAAATTAATATAACCACAATCACAAAAATATATTTCCGCTGCTAGATTTTCCTTCTCTGTTTACAGACATAGTCAGATAGTAGAGGAAGATGTTTGATTTCCTTCCATGCCAAAGTCCATTCTGGCTTCACGATTAACTCATCGACCCTATATAAACTCTAATGATGACAAAAAGGAAGCCAAAATATCCTGGATGTGATCGGATGGGGGAGCCACACGATGGGGTTCCTTCCCACTAATTTTTTTAAACCTAATGTTTGTAACAAGTAAAACAAATTTAAATCCTGTTGATTGGATGGATGCTGAATTTTATGGTTTATCTTTATTTTATTCATTTATTTTTCCTAAGAATGAGAGTGCAGGAATCACCGCCTCCATTGATGCTATGGCTGCCGGAGAGGAAGGACCTGAGGTTTCAGGGAATAACAGTAAAAATACATCAGATGAGTCCCCATCGGTATGTTGACAGTTTTGTTCACCTAATGCTGTTTTGTCATAACTGACATCATGTTTAATATCAAAGATGCTTTACTAAATCAAGATTTCTGTAGTGTTGTTCTTATAACACTGAACATATACATTTTGTCCATATACATGATGTGTGCGTGCCAATTCATGTCTTTCTCACCTCCATCACATTAAACAGGACGTCACTGCCATTGTGGGTAAGGACTCCCCGGAGGCCTTTGCAACCCATCATGCATTGCGGCAGGCCCAGCTCTCCAAGGAACTGATTGAATTGAACAAAGTGTTGGGCTTGAAAGAAGCGTTTGTGAGAAAAATGTGCCAGAATGACACCCAGCTGGAGCCGATGCAGTCGGAGCACCAGGTAAGAGGATTTTGTATGTTCTGACAAAATGACTTTGCAACAAGTGAGTGCCTTGGAAAAGTTAGTGTCGATGCTGTACCATCTCCTAATAATGTAAAGTGGCTTTACTGCATATGCTTTTTTGGGGATTAGATTAAGTATGAGCCATATTTTTAATATTGTTGAGATGTGATGAACAAGTTTTTATCTGGGTATTTTGTCCTACAGAAAAATGTACAAGCTCTACAGTCAGCAGTGGACTCCCTGCAGAAGGAGAAAGAGGATCTGGTTTTGGCGCTACAGTCTGCAAAGAAAGACACTAACCAGGCTAAGTATGAACACTTTTCTGGTTGTGCCTGGTCGTAATATTTTTTTCCAAGTCATGACATTTGTTTTGACATGAAGGTAAAGCAATCCCATAAGCCTTCATTCTTCACTTCCCCTTTCATCTGACACACTCCACCTGCTTCTAGACTTAGTGAGCAGCGGAGGAAGAGACTGCAGGAGCTTGAGGGCCAGCTAGCAGACATGAAGAAGAAGCTTCTTGAGCAGTCCAAAGTGCTGAAACTCAAAGAGTCCTCTGTTCAGAAAGTTAGCAAGCTCATGCAGGAAATACAGGTAATAAGCGATTTTCTTCACTTTTTAGTGAGTTCATTTAATGTTGTTGGGGCATAAGTTATGTGTAAACACACACTAATACCATTTCGGATGCGATTCATTTTGGTAATATCTGTATGACTGTTTTCGTTCCAAAGTTAGTTTTACACCAACAGAGTGTGAATTTTAGTAAATGTCATGCCATTTCGTGGCCCAAATCTCATGGGATTTTAAAACCCCTTTACACAAACATGACATCACAGTTGGAAAATGTATGTTCATGTGCTGTACAGTGAAGGTGCACAGAAAATATTGCATTTATGTCCAACATTTATTGACTTAGTTTTTTGTTTGTTTGTTTTACTTTTATCACATGGCATCATCATGTGTTGAGCTGGCATAGAACGCAGATAATGTTTAATACTACACTTTACACGTATTAGCCACAAATGCTTCATCCAAGCACAGTAACACTGTTTTGACAGGCCATGAAGACCCAGCGTACACAGCTGATGAGGCAAATGAGGGAGGACTCTGAAAAATTCAGAAACTGGAAGAGCAAGAAGGACAGGGAGGTGCTGCAGCTAAAGGAGAAGGTAGGTGACGATCACGGTCTTCTTGAGACACTGCAGGACATTTTCTTGATAAATTCATTCCATCAAATCCTTTAAATCTGACTTTTTTTCCTACACTCAGTGACTGAGGTTCTTTGGCTTCACAACCCCCACAGTTTATCTTTTATCTGTTTCACAGGATCGTAAACGGCAGTACGAGTTGCTTAAGCTTGAGAGGGATTTCGAGAAACAGGCTAATGTTCTGCGCCGTAAAACTGAGGAGGTGAGACCTCTTGGTCTGCTGTCTGTGCAATTTCATTTACATTATCTACAAGTAATATGAGAGACTTAAAATAGCAAGGACATGGTATTTTACCTTTCAAAGGTCTTAATATTAGGGCAAATGCAGCGCATGGCAAATTGATGTTGTTTCCCCCTACAGGCTGCAGCAGCAAACAAGCGACTGAAAGATGCTCTACAGAAGAGGAGTGAGGTAGCAGAGAAACGCAAAGATGTCCATAACAGAGGAATGGAGGGCGCTGCTGCAAGAATCAAGGTAGTAGAACTTGCTTCTGTGACTCCTTTGTAATCACCAAGACCTGTGTTTGGTCTGTTAGACTAAACTAAATGCAAAATAAAAAATTGTTATTGCTAGGATGAACGATATATCAGTAGTCAGTAAGTCAGGAAATAAAATTGTTTTGAAAATGGAGGTTCGTATTCAAACTCCAAACGACAGCAAGGGGGACGTAAACTTGAAAGGCGATGTCTTCAGGTACAATAATGAGGTGATTATCTGCCCTGAAATTTTATATCGGTGCATCTTTAATTGTTACTGATAAAATATTAACCAGCTTGATAAGTTGGCCAACTGTCAAATATGTTGAAGCTGTGAAATGGGTATTCAGGAATATACAGAGACAGATGACAGGTTTTCCTGAACAAAAGTCATAACAGCATTGTTGTCCATCTACTCTTTCACTGTGTTCATGTGATCAGACATGGCTTCTCAACGAAGTGGAGGTCATGGTCAGCACAGAGGAGGCCCGGCGCCACCTCAATGATCTGCTGGAGGACAGGAAGGTCTTGGCTCAGGAGATCAACAACCTCAAACAGCAGATGGAGGCAGGGGAAAGACCTGCTGCCAAAATCAGAGTGAGAAATAAATTCTGTAAATTCTCAGTTGTTCAGCAACTTAGAGAATAAGATATCCAGTGCACCAGCAGAATGCAAATGTTACAAGGAATCAATTCTTTGCTTTGCGATGTCCCTCCATGCAGCGTCGGACCCTGATCATCTCTGAGCTGGAGAACCAGGGGGCACTGGAAACACCTCTGAGCAAACAGGTGGAGAACCTGGAGACAGAGATGGGCCTCAGGTGTGTCTGACAAGGCAGCTCAGTCACTGCTTGAGACAGTTTTTCAATTTTTGGCCATATTTGACCAGCATTCATCATACCCTTAACCCCCCTGCCCCTTTTTTTTTATCTATCAGTTGTTGAGCCATTATGCTACATAACATTTAATAGCACACAGAAATACATTCATAGATTTTTAGCACCTATGTGTGCTTTTATTTCTGGTCATTGTGACCCTTTCAAACCAAAATATCGGTTATACAAAAAACATCTACAGGAAACATTGATTTTAATACCTTATTGCAGGAATAATTCAAATTTGAGTGATTTGTATGTTAACAGGAACGCCCAGATAGCTGACCTTCAGCAGAAAGTTCTTGTTGCAGACAGCGAGGGGCGTCTGAAACAGCGCATAGACAGCATCACAAGCATGGTCGATGCCAAGTGTGCCCTGAAGGTCCTGATGTCTGAGGTTAGCAAAACGCTAATACATTGTTTTATATTCACACCAGTACGTTAAATGAGTCATGGTTTATCCTTTTCTTGCTGAAAGACCACCACACATTTTCCTTTCTGTTTAGCTGGTGTCTGCTAAAACAGCCAGTTCCAAGCTGGAGAGCGAAGTCAAACAGGAGAAAGGGAATGCACAAGATTTAAGGAAGATGCTGGCTGATGAGAGAAATGTGATGTCAACCATGGACATGGAGCACCAGCAGCAGTTAGTGGAACTAGAGCAGAGGCATCAAGAGAAGGTGCTCATAGCTCTTTAGATACACGCATGTTTATGAAATTTTAAGTTCTTTGTATTTGAGATTGTTTTTGGTTTTTTTTCTTTCTTTTGTTCTTCATCCAGGTTCTTTACCTCCTTGGCCAGCTACAGAGCAAACCCATATGTGGAGAGGCAGACGAAACAAAGCAGAAAGATGAGAATTCAAAGGACGATGAGCTTCTCCAGCGCCTTAAAGTTCAGGTTTGTCTCCACCACCACAACCTCTGACTTGTTTTGAGGAAAATCCTGTTGAATTATCACAAACAATTATGATGTCATGACCTGTAATCACTTTAGGAGGAGGAATTACGAGAATTGAATGAGCAAAACCAGAAACTGGTGGAGCAGAATGAGCAATACAAACAGGTAACTTTATATTTCAGTCATCTCTGATTATCAATCAACAAAACATTTTAAGTAGTTGTAATTTAATGATACTGACCATATAGGTATGAAATCTTTACCATGGAACAAAGTGCACAAAAGTGAAATGCTTTCCTCCACAGAAATTCTCATTGCTCCATCTGGCAAGTGCAAAGAAAATCCTCACTCCTACAGCCAACAATGAAAACAGTCCAGACGACTCGTTTGAGTACATTCCTCCAAAGGTAAGTTATTTCAGAGATTCTTCCCTCCTGTTTGTTGCCGTGCTTTCAGGCAAAGTTTCCTCAGCTTTTAAACTGTCAGTAGGATAAATCTTTTGCTTAGTGTGCTTTCATGTGTCTGTTAGACTTTTTTTGTTTTGTTTTGTTTCCTCTTCTCACTCTGATACCAACTCCTCCTGTTGTTTGTGTATTGCAGTGTTCAAACCATGTTATTACTCCTTACAAAATCTTTCTCATTTCCAATATAGTGTTGACTGTACCTGCTTGGCTTTGGTAGTGGTGTATGGTTTTCAGTTATATCCACGGGCACCACATTTAATACATGGATCAGATGGGCCCTGACAAAAAAAAACAAAACAGAAAAAAACTTCCTAATTAATAGTGGATCGGTTGCATGTGTTTACAAATGATGCATCTTTAATGAGGAAGATTAATTAAGCCAGTCTGCACATCACTTTCTCTAAGGCAAACAGTGCTAGCAACAACACCACTTGGAAACCAGCGTCTAATTTGGTTATTCCCCCTGTAGTTTTTGAAAATGTTTGTTTGGGGCTCACAAATGAATGGTTCTGTGAACTGAATACTTTCTGATTTAAGACAAGACGGGCCTTAAAGCTGGACTCCTGAAACTGAGAAGTCATTTAATTTTCTTGTGTTTATTTTTTTATTCAAGTTTATATTTTGGGTTTATTATTTCCATTGACTTGGAGGACTAACCTCTTATTCATCATTGTAATGTAGAAATGCATCAAGTTGGGTCACTACCTGAATTGATAGTTACACAGTGTTGATTTTCTTTTGCTCTTCTCTGCCAATGAAAGCCTAAAGGGAAGCGCTTCACCACAGCGAAAGCACCGCTGAATACGACCATCGCCATTGAAGAGCTGATATCTCCCAGTGAGGATGAGAATGACGAGGAAGAGGATGAGTGGCGTCCTGAGAAAACTGAGAAGGGGCGCAGAATCTCAAAGAAAGCAAAAGCCACTGGGGTAAGCTCGTAGACCCCGTTTGCACACTGCGCTCACAGAAAGATTGAAAAGCAGTCAACCTTTTTCAATTTAGCGTGTTTTAAATAAGAGTTTCCAATCTTGGAGCTTGTTACACCTGTCATTAAGGGAAAACCTGGCATTGAGCAGTTGTTATAAGACTCATCATGTCATGATGCCAAGTAGTCTCTCTGTCTTCAGTGTGCATGTAAAGGTCGCTGCATCAACAAACAGTGCAGGTGCCGCAAAGGAAAGATGGCATGTGGGGAGAACTGCCAGTGTGATCACGAGAAATGTCGAAATATGGATAACCAGGGGCCTGCTGAGGTAAGTTATCAAATGATGATGGGCTGTCCTAAAGACACCTGTTTGGCAGAGTTCTGTATATTTGTTCTAAGCAGCTAATCCGTCAGCGCTTGTCAGACAGTATCATGCTAATTGGTCTTAATTTGGGAAACTTATGAAAGTGGTTTGCTGGCTGACACACTCTGTTACACACATTCTGAATACCTGCACGCACATTAATAAGAGTAATGACAAGAAAGAACCAACAAATTTCAGTAATGGTTCATGTGACTCATATTTGTTTGTCAGACTTTGGAGAATCTGTGCTGGAGCTTATACAGGTTGGATGTCAGAGTGTTTGTTAATATATTGTAATAACCTGCTACTCATTTGTCTGATTAATACATCATTTGGCATTTATTACCACAGCAACAGCCGTGTTGTTCTGTCAGATTTTGAGTCCCTAGCTTTGTTGTGTAGAAGATGTTGAATCCTTTTGTGTAAACAGTGTGGGACAATGAGTTTTGTTCTGAGTTTGGGGCTTTTTTTTTTTTAACTCATTTCAGGATGTAAGCCAGACAGAAAGTGTTTCCAGAGACTCTGTGTCTCTCGAAGATCCCACATCCGTCAGCCCTGACAACACCACATTCTTTAAGCCACCTTCTTGTACGCCCACTAAGAAGGTAAGCTTGACCCCCTCAGAAGGCTTAAATACAAGAAATGATCATCCATGTGGCAGCTCTGTGACTGATGCATGTAGACATTATGCTTAATGTGGAAACAGACAGCAGATGTGCTTTTTTCTTTGTTTCTGGCTTCATATGCAGTCAATATTTACTTGATAGTGATGAGTTTAAGGGGGAAAAAGTCATCTGTTTCCACTTGACTTCCACAGTAAGACTTGGTAAAAGCATGTCAATAAATTTGAATTGCAAACACTGCAATGATTGTTGCTACTGGAAGTTTAAACTTTGTAATACTGGTGTAATTAATCTGCACTATTGCAGGTGCTAAAAGAAATTGGAGACATGGGGCATGCCTCTGCAGACCTAAAGTTGGCCAGGAAACCTATTTTGCCTGAGGAAGAGGAGGAGGATGACTGTGAAGAGGAGGAGAGAACAACAGTCAGCTTGCTCAAGAAGAAGAAAAGACTCTTGACGAGTTTTCAGAACAGTTTTTTCTCCGGATGCACTCCTATCAGAGAGGAATCTTAATCAGGATAGAGCAGGGCAGGGCTTTTTGCATTAGGTGTCCATATGTGCTTAAATGTTTTGTCAACGTTGTGTCTTTTTTTTTTGTGATTAAACTGTAGTGTACTGTAACTTGAAAGTAGCATTCGGCTCTGTAACTCTTCTGTTTTCTGTAGAGGGTAACTAAAGGACTGTGAATAGAAATGAATTGTTTACAGATTAACTAAGGCCTAAAGTAGGACTAAATTGACTTTGGTAGAATACTGATTTGATATATTTTAACAGTCCACAGTCAACCCATTTTACACTAGTCAGCACACCATTACAACACAACATCTCGGGGAGAACGTGAGGTTTTTAACTGTGTTTTACTATCAGAACTGAATAAAGTCTGACAGTCAAATCATCTTGTTTTTAAGGAACATCATATTGTTTTGGTTTTTGATTTGTCCGAATTTAACATCTGAATGTCAAATAGTTGATATGAAATAATTTATTCATTCTTTAGTTTTACTTTTGGACTCACTTCATTGCTGTATCTTAGTAGGCCTGCACAAGAAGAGAAAAATCTGTGATGTGGGCTGACATTTCTCAATATCGCGATAAACAAATGTTTAAATGGCCACACTAGCTCTTTTCTCCTCCCTCAGGCATCGTGCTAGTCAGCCTCACTGCTACCAGCACAATGACACCAATTACTCAGAGGTTAGATGAAGGCCAGTAAGGACTTCATGTGATTGGCCGAATGGTGCGAATGCGTGACCCACATCTCCAGGGCTCCATCTAATGGGTCATGCACTGTATGTGTAAATACATTCTTATTCATTGCATCTCAGGCAGCCTTAAGTTTATATCACAGTGACGATAAAAATACAACTTTGCATTTCTTGTTCATTGAAAAGGTTTTTTGACATTCAATGAAAAACAATCTAAAGTGAAACCCTGCATTCATATTAGTTACACTGTGTGGTTTTAGATCAGCTGTTTATTGTAGCACACACATTTCTTTCTCTCAAATCCCCAAATGTTCAGAAGAACAGAATGAATTGTAATTCAGCAAAATTGTGAAACCACATTGTTTTTGGTATTTTCACATGATATATTTTTCCTTGTTTTGCTGCTGGAAAACATTTATTTTCTTTCCATCCCTTGGTTTCTGCAAGGGCAGCTAAGTCAAATGTTTTGAAGTCAAGAATTTGAATTTATTTATTTCTTGAATCCAAGTTAAGTGCATCTTATTAGCCTCTTTGTTGTACCTCTATGTTAAAATATAAATCCAAATCCTCACAGATTATTTCAGGTGTCAACATGAGCATTTTCTGAGACACAATCCACAGTCCATCACATTTTGGTGAGCAGTCTTTCTGTTTTCCACGTTGTTCTAGTAGCAGATGAATAAAATAGTGCAATTAATAAACTATAATTGTTGAAGGTTTGTTTTTTATGAAAAAATTGGTGGTTTCAGCATCTTAAATGTTCTCTGTTTTACAGGATTATTTTTAAACTTTAAATATCTTCAGGATTTTGGACAGTTTGTGATCTGAATTCCAAACAGGATCCTGACTAGAATTTTGAGGCCTGTACAGAGCACATGAATCTGATCAATAATCTAATCCACCAATATTCATAATTTCTCATAATATTGCAAATAAAGTTATCAGTCCTTACAGGTGTGATTTTTGCAGGTACACTGATTAATTTAATTGTGTTTTTTCACGTGTACTACTTCTTCTACTTCTGTTGGGATTGTGTGCTGTACAAAACAGGTGCCAGGTAGCTAAAAAGAAAAAAAGCACAATGTTGAATACTTGTAGCAGCTGTAAACTTGTTTTTTTTTCCATTGCTTGAGTGATTTTTAGATTATAACAACAACTTCAAATAGAGCTCCAGTGACTCCTGTGGCAAGCTGAATTATAAGCCAAGCAGTTAGTATGAATTAGTAGGATTTTTACTGCCTCGTGGCCCAAGTATATCATAATATACCTGTTGCCGTTTTGATGAATCCCAAGGATTCAAACATTAGAGATCTCTCACATTTTTGGCTGTCAGCTCTGAATACCCAGTCTGCATTTTATTTTGGAACAAAAGCTCTTCACCTGGTGGCATTTCAAATCACTGGCAATTCTTCTCCAGAACTCCCCAAACATTTTCACCTGATCAACAGCAGATGATGGTGCTCTGAGCAAGGGACATTCTTGGCAGTGATGGCTACTTCCCAGGCCAAAGACAAAGCTGTATTGTTTGACTGTTTATTGAAGTTTCAGATAAAAAGTAGAACACATTCAGACTTTGCAAACAAAAACATTCGAGATATTTTGCCACAAAGGGACACAGAGTGAGAGGAAAACATGAGTGACATATTACAGATTCAAATATATGAGTCTGAGTAAGCCTGCATGAAAGTGAACCAGCAGAACAAACAAGCACATTCTGTTTAAGAGGGGAGAGATTTTATCAGGTTTCATCAGAGCTTTGGGAAATAGATTGTGAAGGCTCGCTTCATGAATACAGAAAATATTCATTTTGTCAGAATAACAACATCAGATTTCTGACAGTGGGATAAAAGGGAAATGAGAATCACTTATTCAGCCAGGAGAGCTGAGGAGGCAGAGGCTTTGTTTAGGTTTTTGGAAATGGTGCCTGTCTGTCACAAGAGGCCTCGGCTCAGGAGGTTACACTGAGGCAGAGGCCTGCTGCTGTTGTTGCAATGCATTCTGGTCACCAATAGAGGTCAGAATACTTCTTACAGGGCTGATGGAAACCCTGCAACTAAATGGAGAACAGTTTGTGTCCCACTATTCCTTCCTGTGAGGACTTTTTGTTATTTTCAGGTCAGCGCCGTCTGAGTGCAAGAGGTCAGACAGGGTCGGAAAGAGGGACAGGAACTTCAGAAGAGCTGGACAGCTCTGAAGGAAGTCACAAATGCAGCTAAATTTCACTCACCTGAGACGGATGCAGTCTGCATTTCACGCAATGCTGTCATGCTCTGCTGGGCGAGGCCAAACGCTCATGGTGATCACAAATTCTTCAGTACCTGTAGCAACTACAGAAGAATCCAACTTGTACAAATATACAATATTTTTGTTACTGCACTATAATTGTGTGCTTTGTGTGTAGAGTTGTGTGTGTACTTTTTCAGATATATGCCATGCACCTTTTGTCAAATTCATTCCAAATTCACCATTAATACTACCTGGACTACAGGACAAAGGTCAGGGGAGGCTCTTGGGGAAAGGTTGCAATGCCTGCTTTGTTCCAGTGCACATTATTTCTCAGCACCACAGTTTATTTCTACTTTTGAATACGAGGTTCTAGATGGTTAGTGAGCGTGTATCAAACACTATCCACTGGAATATGACAGGTGTAAACCGATAGATCCATGGTGTAGACTCTACTCACAAAGAACCCCAGTGCTTCGTTAAGGCTCAAACATTCTCACATTTTATGATTGTTTTCATGTGGCAGGACCAAGACATCAAACCTTGAATAAAAGAAGATGAAATAAGGGCATATCCAACTTTGGGAAGAAGGGGAAAAGTCAGGATCTGAGGTTTTTCATTTGTACAGTATTTAACATTTATGATACTTCAGTCAGTCCATAGCTTGCTGTGCAGTAAGTTTATGCTGATGAAATATGAATACATTTTCCAGTTTCCTCTCATTGTCTTGCCTGAGTCTATTTCCCTGTAATAGTATCATTATATATAACAAATCAGAATTTGTCGGATGTTCTGTATGTTTTGGCCCCTGGCTGCTCCCATCTTATACTTAGACAGCTTCTATCTCTAATCAACATGTTAAGTATCATGGTTTTAAGATAAGGGCATACAGTGCTAATATTTGGTGTGAGTACTTACATTTGCAGACAGATGAAATAAGATTAGACTCTAATATCTTTTAATCTGGAGAAGTCTCTCTCCAAAAGAAAAGTATAGATGATGTGTATGTAAATGATTTTGAATGAAATAAAAAAAAATCAGTTGAGGTAATAATTTGAGAAATTTACCTTTTGCAGCTCTGTGCAACTGTGTGCTATTTAAATTATGCAAACATAAAACTCTGGATATTAGCAGGGAGCATCTAAATGTTTGCTACTGGTTTACAAGGCTTAAATACGAATTAGAAACTGCAGAGCAAAGTGCAGCTTCTAATCTGTTCATGAGTATCATTATGTTAAAACTGATATGACTTGTAAAAGGTTATTGCCAAGTGTCTGTATTTGTGTTGTAAGTTGTTGCCGTTAAACAACTCAGTGCTATGGAACCACAAAACTGACAAATAGTAGTAAAAAAAAACCCCAGACAAGTCAAAGATATAATTAAATAAATCAATGAATAATATTTTTGGTTAAAAAATTACAAAGTAGCAAAGTTAGCAAACTACTACTTGTAAATTCACAGCTATCACTGTAGTATCATCTTCATGAGCTTGTCTCATGTCTGTCAAGGACCAAAAGGAACTTAAAAACTATAATACGTCAGGCCCAGTGAAAAATAAACATTAGAGTAAAATTGTTTCAAGGGTTCCACACAGTTTCTAATGAGCTCCTCTGCTGAGAAGGAAACAGGAACTGAACAATGATGGACTGAATCCAAAATATAGCACAGAAACTGTAGTTCCATGTTAAAGGCATAAGAAACAACGCTGATATCTTAAAGCCCCAGAAAACTTCTACAACATTAAATATTTTTGACTCATCAAAAATACATCTTCACATTCTGTTTTTTTTAGGGATTTAACAGTAATCTACTTCATCAGGAACCTGGGCATGGTTTGACTACACTGTTAATGATCAAACAGCCCAACGGTCATCATAATCGAAACCTTTTCAACTTTTGAATGTAGATTTGCTCATAGTAGAGGCTAATCAAGAAAAATGTGTTTTCAGGGCCTTTAAACTCATAGCTACTGCTGCTTAGTGAAAGTTCTGTTTTCAAATAACTACCTGATGATGACGGCATGTCTAGACAAGAAAATATGAAGAAATAGAGAAGAGAGAGATTAGTAAATGTTTCATTACTGGATTTCTCTTGATTTAAAAGGGCACTAAGTCTTATTCTTTTTTCACTTCTCACACATTGCTGCTTTTTATTGATCTCAACTTCGTTAAATGTAACAAGACTGGATCGAAGTCTTGATTCTGAAAAAACTTGGAATGCTGTGTAAAATGTAAGTAAAAACTGAAACAAGCAATTGAACACAATTATTTGCAAATAATTTTCAACGTATATACAGTTGAATACAGCACAAAGACAAGATATTTTTGTTTTTTGTTTACACCTTTTCTTTCAACAACACTTTTTATGAGGACAAAATCATTGGAACAACAGCATTTCCTGCTGATATAACTTAAAATCATTTTTGGACTAATGGTAAGAGACAAGAGCAGATTTAAACCAGAACAGTAAATATCCAACAGTTTACCACCAGCACTTTGTGTCACATGACATGAGTCATTTAAATGTTGCCTTTTAGTTAAAGAATGACATATCTGGTAGAATTTATCAGTCAGTAAGCATTTGGAAATTGAGAACAACACACTGTCAAAGTTTTAAAGGTAAAATTCCTCCTCATTCTTACTTGATATACAACGTCAGGTGATCAACAGTCTGGGGTCTCCGTTGTAATATTTTGTGCTTCATAATGGAACACACATTTTTATTGAGAGACAGGTCTGGACTGCTGGCAGGCTGATTTAGTGCCTACACTCTTGCAAGTTACCCAAGCCAGCTCTAACAACCCCCCATACCATCGCAGATGCTGGCTTTTGGACTTTGCACTGATAGCAATCTGGATAGTCCTTTTCCTGTTTAGCCTGGAGGACACAATGTCCATGATTTTTTCTGCTCTCAGTCCATCTCAGATGGACTCAGGCCCAGAGAGGTCAGCTGTGCTTCTGGATGTTGATATATGGCTGCTGCCTGCAAGGTAGAGTTTTGATTTGCAATTATAGATGCAACAATGAAATATGTTAACCAATAAAGGTTTGCTGAAGTGTTCCCAAGTCCACAGAGTAATATGCTTTTTACAGTCGTGGTTTTTAATTCCGTGCTGCCTGAGGGACCAAAGGTCACAGGTATAATGTGGGTTTTCAGCCTGTCTCCTTACGCACAAAGATTTCTCCAAATTCTCTGAATCTTTTGATGATGATATGATTGTAGATGATGAGATCTTTAAATTCCTTGCAAATGTGCACTGAAAATGTTGTTCTTAAACTGCTTGACTATTTCCCCATGCAGTTTTCACAAAGTGGTGAGACTCACCTCATCCTTACTTGTGAGTCTCTGGGCCTTTTAAGGTTGTCCCTTTCACAGCCAGTCATGATCCTGTCACCTGTTACCTGTGAACCTGTCTACCTGCGGGATGTTCCAAACGGGTGTTTTCTGTGCAGTACACAACTTTCTCAGTCTTTAGTGACCTCTGTCCACATTTGAAACGTGTTGCGGGCATCAAATTCAGAATAAGCATATATTTACATATATTTTTTTTGTGGGGTGGGGGGTTGAATTGTTTGAGGAAAATACACAAAGAGCAAAAAGTAAAGCTGGAAATAATGGAGGAAAATCAAGGCCTGGACTGAATGAGTGAGCCTCTCATTAAAATTTAAGTGCACATTCAAAAATAAAGAAGAAGCAACAGTATGAAGACAGAAATTGTTCAAAGAATAAATAACAGTTTGTCCATTAAAAGAACATTAACTCTCCTAACAATCAATCAGTCAGTTATTTCTGAAATGAGATCATCTTGTGACAAAATCAACCTCAGCTAACAAGTAAGGACTGCATGTGACCTGCGCAGATGATTTCATGCCCAGCAGATTGATGTTGTTATCTGATCTGAAACACAGCAGAAATTATTATGACCTTAGGTGCTGTTGATTCAAAGGAGCAAGAAATGACTTTATCTGTGTAGCAGATTAATGCTGTGCACATACTCCCTCTCTTAGAGACACTGGACTCTGCACTCAGGCATACCAATCTCCTACACTTCTGAGATAAGATAGCCCAAGTTTATGAATAAAAGAGGAGGCAAAACAAGAAAAAAAATGATATGACTTAGAAGAAAAAGGTCTACATTTTGTTACATATTACTACATTACTACATATTTTACTTTTTATCTTTTTTTCCACATTTTCTTTTTACATTTTTTAAACATGTTTTTACCGGTTTCCACAGCAAATTGTTGTTTCTGCTTCTAACCAAAAAAAAAAAAAAAATCTTTTCTTTAACATGCTAAGGGAGTTTTGCTGCAGTAACATAGTTAAAGCAATGATTTCAATGAGGAAATGTATACAGGGGGGACAAAAATCAGTGGAACAACCGTGTTTCCTGCTGATATAATTTGATATAATTTTGCATCTGTTAGTTCAGCACCTCGTTGACTTTCCAGGCACTCGTCTATCACATTGGAGAGATAAAATAGTATCCATGACAGAGAAGAGACAGATCACTACATCCAGGACACATGGACTAATGGTAAGAGATAGGAGCAGATTTAAACCACAACGAAACAGTAAATCTGAAGAGGTAATGTTACTCTCTGACAGTTTGCTACCAGCACTTTGTGTCACATGACATGAGTCATTTAACTGTTGCCTTAATGTTAAAGCATGACATATCTGGTAGAATTTATCATTCAGTTCTGCTTTCTTGCTCTCAGTTTACTCACTATGATTACTTTTTGTTACATTATTACTAATTTGTAAGCATCAAAGTACGCTCTGCACCCTCTTAAACACACCATTCAATCAACCTTTTATTATGCTTTCGTTCACTCTTGCTCTGTGACTACAGTCCAGTCGTCAGCTTCCTCCTGTGCTGTTGCTTCATAGCCCTGAGTTTGATTATCACTAATTCCAGTAATGGTGCGTAGGCGTGCCGGTGTGTATGTGAGAAAGATGACTGCAGCACTAGCTGTATGTTGAAGTCACATGCTGATACCTCAGTGCATCGGATCATTTCATTTCTGCAGTTTGACCCTTATGGTTGATACACAGGTGGCAAACTGCAGACACGTCAAGGTTTTCAAGTCACATGTGAGTAATCGCACCTTGCAGAGGGCGCACAGCAGGCCATGTGAGGCAGTGAATACATATTTTTGTGCAGGGGACAAAAGAGATGTGCTTGACGCTGGCCCTACCCTCTGTGTCAGTCTATGGAATCAGGATGTTGGACTGAGGGGCAGGGCGCTGGGCCTGTTAAATATTGACTGCAGGTGTAATAATTAACCTTCCACCAACTCCTGCTCTCTTAAACTGGTTGCTCTGCCTCGCTGCCATTGCCTCGCCGTCATCGCTGACATTTACATCAAACTGCGCTTCTTTTAGTTTAGCTGCTCACTTTTAGTATCACCCTCTGCATCTTCACCTCTCTTGGTCTTTCCTGCATGTGTTTCTGCTTCCCCGTATTTTCCCCTGTACTGCTCTGGCCCGGGCTACCCGTGTCACAACACACACAACCTGCTGCTCTGCAAACCTTTGGCCTCGTCCTGTGAAAGCCACCGGGCAGTGTTGCATCTAAAGGTGAGTGCTTTTGAACTGAAAACTGTGTTCTCTGTGAAATTTACAGAGTTAAAGCAAAGTACAAGGAAAATTTCAATTATCATTTTTTTCTCAGAAAGAATTCCTGACAACAACGGGTAGCAAAACAGCTGTATTTTTACCATAATTTCTTTATTACTACTTGAAAATGCTTCTGTGTCAAAGGCCACATTGTGGATCACAAGACAAAATTTTTATTAACTTAATATGCTGAAGACCTTAACTAAGGTTTTTAAATTTGGTCTTTTTTGTGATGTTTCAAAAATGTTGGTCAGGCCAGTATTGTTATTAGTTTCCTGGCATAGTTATTGAATAAAACAAACAATGTGTAATTCTCTCTAATTTTCTAATCAAGGTTCATGTTTTTGTCTTTGAAGAGGCAGGCTGCGATGATTGCAGTCTGATTGGCTACCAAGTACAAGCATAGATGGTCTAACAGAACTGCCAATCCTTTAATTGCTTTATTGTTCTGTTTTTTTTTGCAGCCTTACTGCAAGGCAAAGTCTACAGAGATATTACTCTACAAGATGAGCAAGATGGGATAAAAATAAACAAAATGTATTTCAGAACTGAAAAAAAATAAGTCAGTGAGGTTTAAACTGATAGAATATTGACAAACTATGAAATAAACATTTAAGCAATTATGAAGACAAATGTCAGTGTGATCAGGAAATGCAGTGCCTGCAGGTACATAGGTCAGACACACCCATATATTCGCATATTGAAAAGCGGCCTCATGTTGACAGCGACCATAAAATCTGTGTTATCTACACAGGCCTTGGCCCTTTGGCCGTGCTGTTGGAAGAGTGTGAGCAATGATGCCATTTACTTCAGGCAATAAAACTGGGAGGAGGAAATTGCCGGGTCAAAGTCACACACAAGTGGAGACTCCTCATGTACTAAAGCAGCTGCCTCCAAGTCCAAATCCTGACTCAACCTTGATGCTTTCTCTTGCTCCTTTTCTCAACTTTCTTCCTGTCTCTCTTTCTTGTGCTTTTATTTCAGGTATTTCCACAGCAGCTCCCCCTGAAGACACCGAAAGTGTGATCTCATCATAAGTTTGTCCATTTTTGACATGACCAACCTAGAGAGTAACTGGAGAAGCGGTGATTGTTGATGAGCCTTCTGGTGCTTGCTGGATGTAACAGCAACTCCATGTGGAAGCTGAGTCTGTTCCAGTGGAAGTGCTGTTACCTGCAGAGAGCCACCGAATGCAACACGAAGCCTCAACTCTCATATGTCGAAAAAGATTGTTCTTGAAAATGTTTTTCTCTTGCAATTTTTCTCTACAGCAGACTGACAGTGTCACCGGGCCACAAGGTGATGACCTATGAATTGACAGCCAGTGACTGTAACATCTGCCTGTCAGTTCTGTAGGCCACTGCTGTGTTTGTCCCAGAGTTTAACAAAAAGAAAGCTTCGGTTTCATGTGTCTACAGCTGGTGTTTCAAGCATGATTTTTGTGGCTTTCACAGTAACCATGACAAGGAATAAAATCAGAATTTATTTGGTTTTGGTCTGTCTGAGATTAATGTATGTTAACGAAGAAAGTGTAGCAGCATGTACAGTCAGCTTAGCTCGACTTCACATCACCAAAAACAAGACAGACTGCAGCATTTGAAGTAAATATAATTATGTGATACTAATGATTACAGGATCATTAAAGATGATGTTACCACAATGGAATATATGTAGAAAATATGCTGAAGGACTTGAGACTTTAAGATGTCCTCAGTTTGTTTAAATGAATCTGAGTAGGATGACAAAGTGCCAAAACCATTCCGACTGCTCTGTCAGCCTCATGGAAACAAGTTGGTGATGTCTGTTTAACATTTTGGAGGGCCCACACTCGCAATGATAAAATTCATTTTCACATGAATCTGAACAAATATATCTAGAAGATAAGGAAACATGGACATAGACTTCATAGTTGATATTTTTACAATGTATGATGTTGTGAAATGCTATGGACTGTGAAATCCAGTCTGCCAATAAAACTGGTGTGATTACAACTTTAATAACGGCCATCAAACTTTCACTTTTACATTATGTTCTATTAATAATTCATAATTTGAATAAATGCACATGTTCATAGGTCTCTTAAGTGTTAGCGTGGATCAATAATTAAAACAGAATATCAATGGTTCCCAGCAGCCAGTTTGTCTGTTCATATGCATTAACATTAATCTATCCAGCTCAACGTGTTATTCCTCCAATAAAATATAGATAGATAGATAGATAGATAGATAGATAGATAGATAGATAGATAGATAGACTGAATCCCTGATTCAAGTACCGCCTGGTAACTGAAGGGCAGAATGATCCAGTTCTGAACTGAATATCTTCTTTAGTGGCTTACGGGGTGAAAGTGTGGGAGACAATCACCCACAGTGATTCTATTCAGTCCATGTGCACAGCTCCCATGAACAGCCTGACATACAGGACAATTGGATATACACTGGTCGCCAGTCAATCGCAGGGCTGACACACAAAGACAGAAAGCCACATACTCACACCTAGGGGCAACGTAAAGTAGCCAAATAACCTAACGTGCATGTTTTTGGCATTGTGGGAGGAAGCCGGAGTCCCAGGAGAAAACCCATGCAGGCACAGGGAGAACATGCAAACTCCTCACAGAAGGGCCCAGACCGGGATTCAAACCTGGAACCCTCTCACTGTGAGGTGACACTGCAAAGCACTGCACAACCGTGCCGCCTTGGATATATTACTACAAAGCAAAATACAGAAGTACAAATAACTTCAGCTACAAATAACTTTAATTAACTAAAAACCTAACTAAACCACCACCAAAACCAAACTACAAACATACAACAGCAGTCTGATGAGACAGATGTGAAGAGCAGTGGTCCAGAGAGCCAACCAGTGTCCAGCAATATCCTGGAACATTAGCTGTTTGCTGATATACACTGTGTCACTTTGTTTGCTGTGTTTTCATTAAATGCAAAGGTGTGCAGGTATATGCACCTGTAAAAAATTAGGACCTGGAATGGCAGGGCCTATACAGCACATTCATAGACATGATAAGTATACACAGATGTTGAAAATGCTGCCTTTGCTGCCACCTGGCAGTCAGTACCAATGTACACATTGCAGTTTTAGGGCTTAGGGCTTTAGTGGCGATGGTGCTTAATATTCACTTAGTCTAGACCAGTGCTTCTCAAATAGTGGGGCGCGCCCCCCTGGTGGGGCGCGGGGCGATGCCAGGGGGGCGCGTGTGACCCTGGGGAACATGCTTTTTTTGCCGTACTAGAATAAAGTGTAATTGCACATCCACTACAGTAGTTGGCAGTGGCGCTCTAGAGATAACTGCGCCTGACTAGCTGTATTTTGATATTCAGAAGAACCAATGGCGTTCGAAAGCAACACTGCCATCTATTGGTGAAGCGGCGGACCTGTACTTCCTGTCACGCAGAGAAACGCGGTAAAACGATATTCCGGTTTGTTGAAGAGGGCTACAGCATGGCATCCGACAGCACCATGGCTAACGTTAACGGGCGAGATGCCGTGTCTCTGAACGGGGAGCCGGTCGTTAAGCGACCACGGGAGAGTGCCTCGCAGGAATCTCCTCTCCGCGTCCCGAAGGAGCCTCAGAACAAAGTGACCGTAGTGCTTGGAGCACAGTGGGGCGACGAGGGCAAAGGAAAAGTTGTGGACTTGCTTGCAATGGATGCGGATATTGTATGCAGGTGCCAGGTAGCCAACTGCAATTTCGATGTAACTTTACATTTGACATTCAAACGGACGACTTCATACGATGGCCTTGTGATTTAAACGTCTAAGTGCAACACGGGAGCTTGGTGAAAGTCGTTACCGTTTAGCTACTGTTAAATATTCATGACCTGATTCCTACGTCAACAACCTTGTCTGACCTCCCGGATGTAGAAGTGCTAAGTTGATGCTAGTGATTGCTAACCTGCTTTTATTTTTTATCTGCTGCCGTGGTAGCAAAACGTTTACTGAATCCAGCATATGACCTCCACATGCTGATAACCGTATGCAGTAAATGTAACGTTATGTAAGGCACTGCCTGCCCGTTGTTACCCAGCTGTTCCTCTCCAGAAATGCATTTTTTTTCGTGTAACTCAGGCCGACTGGACACACTCTTACCACAGGCTCGTACTAATTTGGGTCTGCTGTCATTGAAACACACGGGCTGCTGTGCTATACAGTACCGCGACGTTATTACTGCTCTCAGCGTTGGTAAACCCTGTTGTTGACTTGACCCCAATGTTGTCTAATCGGAAAACTACCCACTAGCAAGCTGAATGTTTGTACTGTTTGCAGGGAGGCAACAATGCAGGTCACACGGTGGTTGTGGACTCAGTGGAATACGACTTCCACCTGCTGCCCAGCGGAGTGCTCAACAAGAAGGCTGTCTCCTTCATCGGTACGGCAGTCTGTGTTTTATCTTTACTGACAAGAAGTTGGGGGAAGATAAAGTTCCAGACGAAACATCAGTGTATGACCATATGACCATTATCAGAGTGAAAACCACAGCAGCCGCCACTGCAGCCTTATTAAACTCCAACCTCATTGAAGCTTGCAGTAGGTTTTTGTTTGCACTGAGGCTGATCTAAAGTGCTGTTTACTCATTTTTATGGTCATTTTGTTTTTAAATTGTAACATTGTGACCTTAATGAATGTAAGATTTATTGCATGGCTGTTGTATTTAACTAGGTGTTGCTAGGAAGTTTAGAGTATGCATGGGTACTTACAGAAATCTCAACTCAAGACTTAGAGTTACTGTATGTAGTTACACAAAAGGTAACTAAAGGTTAAACTAAACCAAAGGTGGATTTAAATGTACCCGATCTTGTTGCACTGCTCTGGTATCATAATCACCATTTAAATCTTAAGTTAATCTTAATTATTGCATTTCCTCTTTAAGTGGCTATTTTTTTCTTCTCGTACTATAAAACATGAAAAGAGGAAACATTAAAGGAAAACTTGTTCAAGTAACAAGACAGTGTTATAAATAAAACCTGCAGGGAAAACATTAGCATTTTGTCACTCACAAGAAATGTCTTGTGTGACAGTGTATGAAGTTATTTCTTAAGAGTTTATATTAATTTTATATTCCAGGGAATGGAGTGGTGATACACCTGCCAGGTCTCTTTGAGGAGGCTGAAAAGAACCTGCAGAAAGGCAAAGGTAAGGCCTTATACCTTCCTTAGAAAGCAGTGTCAGTAAATAGACTTCTTCCACCGTCTGACATGTCACGGTATTAAAAGCACAGGTGTAGCTAATAAAGTTGGTGATGGTATGACGCTTGAATATAGACCATATAGACAAAAGTATTAGGATGCCTGATCACATTCTAAATACATAGACAGTTTCCACTCTTCTGGGAAGGCTTTCCACAGGATTTTGGAGTGTTTTAGTGGGAATTTTTGCCCATTCATGCAGTAGAGCGTTTGTGAGGTCGGGTACTGATGTTGGACGAAAAGGTCTGGCTCACAATCTCCGTTCAGGTTCATCTCAAAGGTGTTGGATGGGGTTGAGGTCAGGACTCTGTGTGAGCCAGTCAAGTTCTTCCACACCAAACTCATCCAGCCATGTCTTTATGGAGCTTTGCTTTGTACATTGGGACACAGTCATACTGAAATAGAAAAGGGCCTTCAACAAACTGTTGCCACAAAGTTAGAAGCATAACATTGTCCAAAATGTCTTGGTATGCTGAAGCATTAAGATTTCCCTTCCCTGGAAGCAAAGGGCCGAGCCCAACCCCTGAAAACCACCCCCTTAAAGAGGTTTGTCTGGATACTTTTGTCTGTATAGTGTACCAGAGACACCGTTATGTTATGAGTAAAACCTCTGCTTTCCCTTCTGTGACAAAAGACTGATTGTACTGTCTGACAGTTGTAAGGATTTAGTATAAATGTGTAGGCTGTAGTAAAACCTGCTGAATACCTGATATGTACAGATGTTTCCTGTATTCCAAATATGTAACATGGTATTTGTTGTATTGCATGCAGGATTACAAGGATGGGAGGAGAGATTAAAGATTTCTGATCGTGCCCACATTGGTGAGTAAACATTTTGTCATTCAAGCTTTTGAAATGGAAACATCTCATTGACAGTCCTTTTTTTCCAACTCTAGTGTTCAACTTCCACCAAGCTGTTGATGGCATCCAGGAGCAGCAGAGGCAGCAACAAGAAGGGAAAAAGTAAATCCACTCTAAATGGTTTTAGTACCATGTAACTCTTCAGTGAAGTTCATACTGTGCACCGTTCTCAAGTTGAAGTAATCATTATCTGTTGAATAGTATATTAAAGTTATTACTGTCATGTTTTTGTTTGAACTCCAGTTTGGGAACCACTAAGAAGGGCATCGGTCCTGCTTATTCCTCCAAAGCTGCTCGGAATGGTCTGCGAGTCTGTGACCTGGTCTCGGATTTCAAGGTTTTTGAGGACAAGTGAGTTTTCTTTTTTTTCCTTCTCTCTTTTACATTTGAGTCTGAATTTGATCACGAGGGTGAGTCTTGTCCTAGAGTCCAGATGATTTAATATCCATACTTGGGCAAACAGATTTTTGTAAAGGACATTTGTGTTTCCAATCCTAAATGTCATAAATGAACCTCTCAATATTTGAGTTCAGGTTTACATTTGAGAGAATTTGGACCAAATTTTCACAAAGCAGTTTTCTACATTCATGGGCTGATCTAATAACCTAGCAGTGTCCATAGCTTATCGCTATGAGCAGATTTATTAATTGTCATGATTCATGGCTAATTGTAGTGTTCCTCCTCCTGCCACCAGGTGGCAACACCTGACTGTGGTAAACATGTGAGAACTGCTGGCATTCTGCTTTAAGGGAGCATGAGAATAGCTTCTCTGTCCCATATATCATGTTGTGAAATTAAATTGTAGCGGCACTATTGCATACAGAGCGGTGCACATGTTAATAAACAAACTCTGCCCTGCGCACAGGTTTCGGATGTTGGCAGATCATTTCTTGGCGATGTATCCAAACCTTAACATCGACACTGATGGTGAACTGGCGCAGCTGAAGGTGAGCACAAGTTTTCATTCAAAGCCAGGAAATACTGACACTCACATATCACAGCATTTCTGACTCAACTTTTGTCACTGTTTATCAGACATATGCAGAGAGACTGCGTCCCCTGGTGACTGATGGGGTGTACTTCATGCACAAAGCTCTGACTGGACCCAGTAAGAAAATCCTGGTGGAGGGAGCCAATGCTGCTCTCCTGGATATTGACTTCGGTGAGCATTGCTGGGTTTATGGGATTAATTATGAGGGTGGATGTTTTGCCTCCTCAGGTTAACAGATATTTTTCTGCTCAGGGACTTATCCTTTCGTGACGTCGTCCAACTGCACTGTGGGAGGAGTGTGCACTGGTCTTGGCGTGCCTCCATCATATGTCGGCCGAGTATACGGTGTGGTCAAAGCATACACGACCCGGGTGGGCGTTGGTGCTTTCCCAACAGAGCAGGATAATGTGAGCAAAGATGCATCTGGTTAACACACACACACACACACACACACACACACACAAGTTATGCAGATGCTTCAAAAACACATACAAAAATCACAAACAAAAACCAAATCTAAATTACTCTTTCTGGTAATATGGACATCATTTAACTTATTAATGATGAAATATTTTTCTGTTTGAGTGAGATGGATTAGTTGGTGTAGTTTATGAATTGTACACAGATTATGGTTTCTGAGTAGTTTCCACGTATGAATCTGTGAAATGTTGATGATGATGATGTTACTTGAAAAAGACAATCTGACTATTCCCAAATAAATAAAGGTGTCAAACAGGCCAAACCTAAGCAATCATCCTCAATATGACTGAATGATCTGTCACAGCTGAAAGTGAGTGCTTCTTGTTTGTCGTATTTTAGGAGATTGGAGATCTCTTACAATTCAGAGGGAGAGAGTTTGGTGTGACGACGGGCAGGAGGAGGCGCTGCGGTTGGCTGGACTTGATTTTGGTCAGATACGCCCACATGGTCAATGGCTTTTCTGCGTAAGGAAACATCACACATGTCAGAATATTATTTTCCAGTAATTACTGGAGCTACAGGATAGACATAAGCTTCATCATGCACTTGTCATCAGAGTTGATCACAGTGAGTTTTTTGGGGGGTTTTTTGCAGGATTGCCCTGACGAAGCTGGACATTTTGGACACGCTGCCAGAGATCAAAGTGGGCGTGGCCTATGAGGTTGATGGAAAACCTCTGCCAAGTTTCCCTGGTAGGTCATTCCCCCTTGGATCCTTTATAGATGCTCATCTATAAAGTCTGGCTTGTGCAGAAATACCATACTGGTTTTAACAGTCAACCATAAGCAGTAATTTAATCATTTCAAATGAGGTTTTATCATTGCCTCAAAGTAGAGGGCAGAGTTTGATCACTCTAGGATGGGACTAATGATTATTTCCATTATCTGTCAATTGTTTTTTACTTTCACAACAAAGTGATTAAAACAAAAATTAAAAAAACAGCAAAAATTGGACTTGTAAAGTTCCAGAAATTCAACGTAAACCTGCAAATTCTCACACGTTTGTGACGATGGAATGTGTGAATGTTTGACTGCCATGCATGGCATATGCAGTGTCTATAAAAAGTATTCACCCCCTTGGATGTTTTCTCCTTTCATTGCTTTTATAAATGGAATCAGAGTCATAGTGATTGGACTAAGTTAGTATTTAGTAGATGCATGTTTGGCCAGAATCACAGCACTGAGCATGTGTGGATCGGTCTCAATCAGGCTTGCTGTTTCTGTGATGCTTTTGCTGTATGTTTCGGGTCATTGTCTTGCTGGAAAAGTCGTACTTCGTTTGCGGACTGAATCAGATTGCCCTCTTTTTTTTTTTTTTTTTTTTTGCTGCGTTCATCTTACCCTCTATCTTTACATGCCTTCTAGGGTCTGTAATGTTTGAGTACGGCAGGGCTACTGTAAAAACAGCATCTTAGTAAGTCAGTGTATCTAGTCAAAGGGATTGCTAATTGGTTTCATGTAAATAGACAGGGCAGGGCTTTTATGCTCAATAATGTTTTGTTTTACATGGGTCAGCAGGAAAAGGAAAAACCTCCTCTTTCTGTCTCATATGGCGCAGCAGCTGCTCTCAACCAGCATGTTAATGTGTTGGTTGTCTTTCAACAATTAGATACACACAAAGACACACTTAGGTGCCAGTACAACAAGTATGATGGTATTATTGATGTGCTTTTGTCATAGCAAACATGGATGTATTGACGCGGGTGACAGTGGAGTACAAGACGTTTCCTGGCTGGTGCTGCAGCACTGAGGCTGCTCGGAGCTTTGAGGAGCTGCCGTCACAGGCCCAAAACTACATTCACTTCATCGAGGACTTCCTGCAAGTGCCAGGTCCGTAAAGAGGCACTTAACATTAATGGAGAGACTGCAGCCAAACTGTCCTTCACTTTGCCAAACTTGCCACTCACACCTTTTCTTTTCTCATTTCAGTGAAGTGGGTTGGAGTCGGCAAGTCCAGAGAGAGCATGATCAAACTGTTTTGATCCATCTACAGACCTGTAGTCCTCCTCAAAGACAGCTCAGATAATAATTTCAGATTTTGATAGGACTCCCAAAGGGATCTGAAATGCAGACCATATCCTAAAGGAAATACTTCACCAGCAAAGCTGTTTGTGAAACTTTTAGTTGCTGCTTGTGCATCACATTTTTAATCATTCTTCTCGCAGCCTGATTCCATCGGACACGACTGCTTCGTATTCCAGCAGCGACGCAGCTGCTGGAGCTGGTCGCAGCCATTCTAGACAACACCGTTGCACATTTTAGAAGCGTCTCTCTCTCTCTCTCTCTCTCTCTCTACACTTCAGATGTATGCCTGGTGTGCTGTTGACCAAAGCTGCGTCAAGCTGCATAGAGCAGATTGAGCCAGGCAGTAACTGCACAGAACATTCAGTCAGTTTTCAAAATAAAACAGTCTGTGCAGACTCTTGATTGTAAAAACAGAACAAGAAAGCAACAGTTTTACTATTTAGCCTTCTTACCCATGGGATAAGTACAAATATCAAGGGAAAATGACAAAATCTGAACAAGTCAATAAAAGTTGAAAAGCTCAGCTTTTGAAAATCTCCCAAAGAGCTAATGTCGTAGAGCCGTGCCTGATGGAATCAAGGCATTAGATAAAATTTATGCATTTCACATAATTTTCTATATTTATTAGTGTGTTAATTTTTAAAGCCTGATGCAAATGGATCAATCATTCTATTCCATTCCACAGATTATTTTCTTTATCATTTGAGGTTAATTAAACTTAGTTGATATTAGTTCACCATGTTGACTTTTTAAAAAAAAAAAAGTTAAAAAGCCATTGATGAACAGAGGGAGGCATTACAGTAAAAGCAAGAGCTTATTTTCAGGATTTGTAATGAGGGGGAAAACTATTGAAAGCCATCATGCAATCAGTACGATTGTGAATTTTTCTATCGAGCAACTTTAAAACACTTTTAAAAACATGAATGCATCACAGTTGTTGAGTTTGTGACAGCATTTTCCTGAATATTGTTGAAATGAACATAGTTTTTTAAGTCATCCTCACAATGGGTAAACACTAAGCAACTTAGAGTTTGAATAGATGTTTTCTTCATAGTAACTGAGGAAAAGTAAATAGAAATTCCACATCCACACAGAGACATGTACTGGTGTTTGAGATGTTTGTAGATGTAAAGAAATTGGCCCATAGGCAGTAATGTACTAGAGTACATCTTGATGTGTTTCCTATGCTATTTGGTTCATTTTGTCAAAAATGTGAAAGACTCTTGCTCAGCTTGCTGTCATCAATAAAAGGAGACTCCAAAGTTTAGACCTTTAGTTTGTTTGTTTTACATTTTTCTGTTCCTGATATGGGTTTCGAAGTAAAATAAGGGAACAAAAATGGTTGTCACATTTCTGTTCACTGCCGTCCATTTCTTTACAGCTTTCGTGCACATTGTGCACTGGCTGTGTAGGGTGGACCGTATGAAATCTGAGTCTTGGAAGATGTGTGGTACTCTTGTGCTGCATTTCTAAATGTCTCCACATCAAAATGTTAGCAAGTTTAATGTTGCTGAAATCAATATTTTTCCATCAATGACACATCAGAACATTACATGATGTGAGGAGTTGCTGGTACTGATAAACCCACATGGTTGTGCTTAAGGTACACCAAGCTTGTATCTTTCAGCTTATTGTCAAAGGTTTGGGAACACTAGCTTAACTGTTTTGGTTCATTCATATTCCCATCGTTATTGTTAAATGGAGCAGCCGGGTGTTTTCAGTGAAAAGGCTCTAATAAAGCCACCGTGCACTACCTTCCCAGCAGTGAGCAGCAGATTGACAGACGTTAGCTACAAACTGGAGAAGACATTCAGCTGCAGGTTCCAGATATTTCCCTCAGGAGGTGGTAGAAAGTAAAAGCAGATGAATATTGAACTTGGATTTGTTAGGTGGCCAGAAACATGAATGTTACTGCTCTATAACTCTTTATAGGAAAGACATCTTCAGTAACACTGCACTTCCTCACAAACACGCCTCCACCTATAGTATGATTGAACTAGTGAACATTCATCTGCAGAAATGTGTGGTAGTAGCAGAGTGGCAGATATTTGCACCTTCACACACCTTTCAGCCTGTAATATTTTTCTCTCACTTTACACCCTCCTTGGTTATGCTGACTTCCTCTCACAATGTAAAAGCTTTTCAGGAGCAGGAGGGATTTGATTAAAGTGTAAAGTGGATTTCTTGGCATATCGATTAGAGGTGTTACAGCATACTGGAGCTTCTCAGATATTCTAATGTCTTTCTAATGCATTAAAAACCCTGCACACCCACACAGGTGTTTTCAGCTATTCTGGCTGACTCCTTCCGCTCAGGTTGGTTGATATGGGGCAGAGAGATGCTCTGAAATTAGGTAATACCATCAAATAAAAATACCAAATGTTAAAAAGTTGTCCTGACAAGAAGTCTGATCAGGTAAAAATATTAACATTAATATTAGCTAACTTTAATATTTTCAATTACCATTTGGTAATTGAAAATATACCTCAAAGCTTGCTGGGCCTTTTGGGGAAGTCTTTCATAATAATTAACCATGAGAAAACTCAAGTTCTTCAGCCAAAACTGTTTTTGTAAATGGTATCTCAATTTAAAGTATACACTTAGAATCTATTTATGCCATTTTATCAGTTACTGTCTATTCTTAATGTGTGCTTCAGATAAGTTGAATATATAGGACTGAAACTGTCACCTACTGAAATAAATTAATTAATAATTTTAAATTTTGATTTTATAAAATATCCTTTTAAAAAAGACTTATATTATTTTGTAATGACATTTTTATTCCCCCATGGACACTTTTACAGACAGATGACAGTGGTTACTGCCACAATTTAGCCAGCTAGCTAAAGTTTGATAGAGCACCAACAATATCACAGTAATTCTGAATCAATCGTGAAGTTGTTTCTGCAGATTAAGACAGTAACTAACCTTTTCTTTTAATTTGGTAACATCTGCATGTGTTAACCAGCCATCTAGCTGGGCTAAAGAGGCAACTAGCTAACTAAATTGGCTTTAGAGCTGAGATTATTTGTCGGCATCACAGTGAAGTGGCTGTTAACGACAGCACCTAGCTGGCTGATTCAGAGTCAGCTCAACAGCATTATAATTCTAAAATTATTCTTCAGAGCAAAAGACACAACTCTGTGGAGGACATAAAAGTTTTTTGGGTGTGGCATCCATCACTGCATTATGCATTCTGCTTAAAACCTGATGTAGCCCATAGTATGTGCTTATGGATTATTAATGGACATCTAATTACCTTACTTCACTTTAAACATAGGAAAATGTGGACCATTTTGCTGTTTTTTTTTTAAATCTCATTTCATTCATAAAAGACTTGTTTTTCTGCTACTATCCTACTGAATAAAAAATGTATTTTGCCCTATTTTTTTTCTTTTGCTGTACATTGAAAGTGCATCTTCCGTTAAATGAGCAAAGTTGCCGACGTTTGCTAACCAATCAATTTCCAGTCCAAGAAGTCCCTGCATCATCAAAATGGCAGAAAGTGAGCTTACAGTAGATGCAAGAAGGCTTAATTGAAAATAAAGTGCTCATAATAGCGGTGTAGTCCTCCATACCCTTCATGTCCACACCGCCTGTCCCCCAACCTCCCTCTCTTTTGTTTACGACCGCCTTTCTTTCTTAATTGTGGGTACCTTTATCATCAAGTCAATCAATTTCAGAGTTTTATTCAAACGCAGCCTGTTCTAAGATAGTCTTCCCTTCTCAGACTGTTTTCTAAAATCTGTCTCTTGTTTTTCTCCACTGGTTGGACTTTAATTGCTTATCTTCGCCAACTACACCATAGACCTATGTAAAATTAAAAGGACAGCTGGAATTGAAGCCATCAACCTACAAAAAGTAAGAACTGTTGCTTTCTGATGTATTTGCATGTGTGACCAGAAGCTTTGATGGATTTCAAGGCTGTTTGTTAAGTGATCAGAAACCAATGATTCATTTGATGGAATTACAAATACAGAGCAAGCAAGACAAATACGCCTGTGAGACTGAACCAGGGGAAAAAAAATCCATTGTTATTTGAAGGCGTTGTAACTATCCTGTTCTATCAAACATTACCACACAGTGGAAACTATGTAGTAATGTTTGTACTTTGGGATGTTTATTTCAACCTTTAACAGTGATGAAGCATCAGAAAGTCTTTCTGAATGTATGCAATAGGAAGGAAAGTTTTGTGTGAACAATTCAAAAATTACCAAATTTTGCTTTCCCTGCATTATTCTTGCTTAGAGCTTTCTGATTAACACTGAGGAATTATTTATTTTTCTTCTCAATAAATAATCATTTCTTCATCCATTTCCACAAACCTTCACATATTGCGCTGTGTTGTGATTTATGAAGGCAGGGCAGTAAGACACCTGTTTCACTGCCGTTGGACTGTGTTCAGTTTTTGTAAGAACAAGGAGACAGCAGCTCTCTCACAGATTGAATTGAAGGAGCTAAGTGTATTTAACATTTATTTGGTGAGTGCATTAAATAAATCCAATTTTGCTGCTCAGCAAGTTGAGATCAAGTGCAAAGCATTTGCTGGAAAAGACGGAGAAAGATGTGTCAAGTTCTATCTCATTACAAAATATATATACTCGTTTGACATCTGCATCTAAATACATTCCAACGCAATGTACTTGTCTAATATATTACTATAATACTGGTGCATGTTACGTAAACCCAACCACAGTAAGTACATGCTTAATTTGTAGTGATAAGACACCATCGCATCATTAGCTCTAACTTGTTACACGGGCACATCTTATTAAACTCGAGCAAAACTGCTCAAAATGTTGCCTGATATGAAATCCTCTTTTTTTGTTAGGGCCATTTTGTTCCATAAAAAAGGAGGGGGATAATATTTAGAGAAAAAAAATTGGAGATTAATGTTGTAAATTTAAGAGAAAAAAAATCCACACATTTACGAGCCTCCAATATACCCTGAGATGAAAGCCACAAATTTGAGCAAAAAAAAAAAAATTACCTTGGAAAAATACTGTTTTAGATTGAAAGTCAGCCAGAGTTAAACCATAACTATGACTGAAATGCTGCAAGATGATCATTTATATTTAATAGTTAATAACACTTGATGCTGATTTTAAAAGTTTCACGCTCCAACAGGCAGCAATCTTTTAACACAATAACAACCTGCTGTATGTCAAAGCGACCACAGCAGCTACACAAACAACAACACTAGTGTACAAGAACTGCAAGCAGAGGAAGAGGGAGTGAGGCAGCGTATGTAGCCGTAGCAAGGTTACCTTATGATGAGTGCATATATGTCCCTGCTCACACTGAGGGGAACTGGTTTTTATTTGAATCAGCATGTAGGCATAAATTATCCACCCACCAATCACAAGAACAAAAAAACATTTTCTCTCATTTATTGACCCACATCCACTTATCTCAGTTTTTTATCAGAAGTACCCCACTCCCTGTTCTGTTTTATTTTTTTATTTGGCTCTGATAGGCCATTGTAGTTTCACTGTCTATTGTTGCCATGTGCATTGATCCATATTTTATGTTATAGGAAATCCCACCCCCTTTAGTTCCTGTTAATAGTGAAAAAAAAAGGAAAAGAAAGAAAAAAAACACATCATCTCACTCAGGAGGGTGTGTCAAATATTTCATCCAATCAGATATGTTGGATGTATCTGCAGATGTGCTGATCAATAACGCAACATATGGCTATGGTGCATATCTGCTTGGCAGGTTGCAATAAAAGGATTTTCACTTATTCCCAAAGGGCTGTTCCTGTGTGTAATACATATGTGAAAACGTATGTATTTCCAAACAACAGAAGAATATTAGAAGATTTGAATTTGATTAATTAAAGTAAATATTCACAGAATCCGTTTTGAGTCACATCAGTGTATGTCAGGTACAGTATACAGAATTTCTTTATTTACATTTTAGGTCAAATGAAGTGAAATTAATATAATTATTTATTTTGTACAAGCAACCAGATAAACATTGACAGGAGAAAGGTGTTAACATCCCTCAGCCTGTTTAATTAGAGGATGAGCTATAGCCAGTAAACCAGCATGTAAACTATCACTTCAGTCCATTTAAATGCTGTTGTGGTCAAGGGGCTAAGAGGAAAAGGAGGAGCTCTGATAAGGTAATAAAAAAGGTAATAAAGAAGAATATTTGTAATAAAGAACTATTGAAATTGCTACAAATAATAAATAACATCCATTGGTTGTCTATCACCACTTATCCACAGAGAACATGCAAACTTCACACCGATAGGCCCTGGCCGGGGTTCGACCCAACAACCTTCTTGCTGTGAGCTGACAGTGCGACCCACTACACCACCATGCCAGCCTAATAAATCACATGTTGAAATCGTTCTTCTAAAAGAGATGACTAAATGTGATTAGTTAATCTACAGGCTAAATTTAATATAGCATTTACACTGATCTGACTGACTGATCATGTGTATCTGCTCAAAGTCTGGATGAGTCTTTTCCAATATTCATCTGGGCTCTGGGCCTTACACCTGTTTTATGGACAGACTTATTAGATAGCAGCAGTGACACAGCAGAACAGCTGTGCACCCTCATCACTAATGTCCACCACACCAGTAAGCTATCACTCAGGATCACTCAGTCTGTTCGAGCTCAGCAACCTGCTCTTCTGTCATGTCTCCCACAGATACCACCTCTCACTTCATGGGTAGAAAATGTACAGACAGCACAGAGATTTCTCATGTTCCTCACCAGCACATAACGTAGTGCTGGTACCCTGGCAGGGCTTCTCCTGATCTTCAGCTTCTCTCTGCCGTTCTAAAAATTTGTCTGTGCGCAAATTGCTCAAATTCATCTTTCTCTTTCCCCGCAGTTAAAAAATATATTTTTGTTCTGTTACCCTCAGTAGTGGCTGCCAGGGCAGTGTGCCAGTATATCAGGTTAAGAGGGGTTATCTGAGTTAGGTTTTTATGAATTAACCATATGGCATCCAGACAGTAACTATTTATTTTATGTGCGTAGTTCAGTCCCTGAATCTGCAGATTAGAATGAACCTTACTGAATAGAGATGTCCAGGAGTGTTTACTGACTGATTACTGATTACCAACATCCCACTCCACACTCCCCACCCAGCAGCTGTTCTGTCATACAAGACTTTTCATCTCCTTTGTGGTCAGAAGCAACAACATTGATCCTGTCAGCAGGCACCGTGTGTTTACACACTTATCCACAAAAAGCAGTGATTTCTATGATTGATTACACAGTCAGTGCAAAGCTGCTTGGCATAAAATCTCTGTCTGTGTTAAAATGTGAAGACAGTGATGGTTGGCTCAGACTGAACATCTTAGTTCTTCATCATCTTTATTGTCTGTCTGGGCTGCTTGTTTGTCTCTCTTTCAAACTGTCATCGTGTGTCTCAGCACACCAGTGGAGTAGCAGTTTACATCCAGGCTTGTCCAGATTCATACAGCATGTGTAGTGAAGACTTTGAAGGAATTTTAATAAAAAGGTATTTTTGGGCTTGAGCTTCAGGTGACTGTTGTTGCACAGTGTATTGAAACTCTGTATCATACATGTTAATATAGTGATAACATCCATTTTGCCAGAAACACTCAATACCTTTAAGTATGCAGCATCATATGAGTCTAGACAGACATGGATGTAAACTTTAATGATTGATGGGGGAACACAACTGTGAGGTGATAATTCTAGCATTTTACTTCTTATGAATATAATATAGCTGCACTGACTTTATACTAATTTCTTTGAAGGTATTTATAACAGAAGATAATGAAAAATATTCTCAGTTATAATAATGCAACATTAATGCAGCTATGGCTCAACTTTAATCACCGAGTGACTGCAAAACATTTTAGTTTATATGAGGAGAGCCATTATTGTGGTCAGCTGTTCAGATACTGCAGTGTCAAAGATATGGAGAAAATTAGCTTTAATTAACTTTTTTAATATTAGCAACTCCACAACTTTTGATCATTTCTCAACAACTAATGAATGGAACTGACATGGAATTTTGTACATTCCCAGATGATGAATCCTATTTGGTGACTTTTCATCTACCTAACATCTGCAAAAGTTTCCATGCTAAGTTGCTAAGCTAAGGAGTTGTTGTACATAGTTGTACATAGTAAACAATATACCTGCACATAGCAGCCTCAAGCATCAGCTAACATGGCTGTAGACCTTAGTTATGTTGCAAATTATGCTGAAACTTGGGAAATAAAAGAATATGCATATTAAAATATATTTTTAGTGTTTGAAAAGTGGAAAGTAAGAGAGGATGTAGTGAAAGTGTGTGAAAAGGGAGCACAAATTCCATGCACTTATTCAACCTACTATGTGATTAGGCTGATATAACCGTATCCTAACACACACACACACACACACACACACACACACCCACACACACACACTCACACACTCAGAAAGATAGAGAGCAGCAGCAGTTGTGTCCAACAGCTTGTGAGGAAGATGGGATATTGAGAGCGGGATGAAGGGTAGCTGAGCTGGCTTCCCCCTGCAGTTAAACACCAGTCAGACCTCAATGAATCTCAAACATTGATCCCCACACAGATATTGACCACATGCAAAGGTATGACTTCAGCCACTGCTGCTGTACAGTGCTCGTACACTTAAACGCTGCCTCATAGAGATCTAAAGAAAATGAATAAATCCAAACCTCACTCTTCAAGTGTGCTGCTCGCTCTCTCTCTCTCTCTCTCTCTCTTTATTTCGCTCTCTTACTCTCTATAGACAGTGTGAGTGTCTTTTTCTCTCTTGTGTGCTCAGCAACAGCTTTCCTCCTCACCCACAGTCAGACCCACACACACACACACGTATGGTCACACACTCCTCCCTGTATGCGACTGCCTGAACTCATGAAACGCTCTGCATGAGGCGACTACTACTCTGGATTCTTATGATCCTTCATTTCGAGGTAAGCACGCACGGGCTGGACTGTCTTGAGCATTGGTCAGTGCCATAGATTTTATGGACCCACCGGGATTCTAAGTGGTAATAAAACAGGATCACTATGGCCATGACTCAGTTGTAGGAGCAGCACTGTTGGTACTTATTGCAAGACTGGTTACAATTTCCTCTTGTTTTGTGGTGTCTAAACTGTCTGTGTTTGGTATCTAATCGGTCTGTGTTTGGTGTCTAATCTGTCTGTGTTACTGCCTGAGGCGGGTATACAGAAGATAAACAGCAGTGTAATGTGCCTTGTTTGATGAGATGTTGGATGAGATGCTTGCACATTAAGATGTTCTTTTTAACTAAGGCCAGAACATGCTTCTGTGTTCTTTAAGTATGAACTGCTGTACAAGTACGATCCATAATCACACGTGTATTGTTGTGTTTGTTTCATTTTTTCATGAATGTCTTAAAAATGCATGGAATTTATGTAAGAACCAGGTATTTAAAGCAGTCTTGCGCTAGTAGTTTTATATACACTGCTCACTTCTGACTGCGATGTATTCAGTTTAGTGAGTGGACAGTTTCTCTGGGTATTCCCTGCAGCTGTGAAACTGTTTTGGGGAGCAAGTGTATATTTTGCTGTCACTGTGTGACAGTTTATTGCTCTAGATTTGGATGAAGACCAACAGATCTGCTGACTAAAAAGCTCCAGTAAATGAACTTTAGAAGACAGGAGCTGTTGTTATTTCTTTCTTAATTTTTTATCCTGGCTTGTTCTCCAGTGATACAGCATTAATTGAAAGTGGCAGGCCTGCAGATCCAAAAGATAATGAATGAAAATCATTTCTTCTTAAATGATTTAAAAAATTTCCCAGACAAAGGGAGCGTCGACACATCTATCAATTTCACAACTCCATTGCTTTAACAAGGTAAAGATGCATCAGAGGACAGAGTCCTGGCTCCAGATTCAGTTTTAAATGAGAATACCCTTTTTGCAATCACCAACATCATCCTACCAAACCAGGTTTCACTGGGCATCACTCACCTAAGGCTTCTGCATTTCTAACATTTACAACGATACAAACATCTCTCAGTTGTGCTTTATGTGGCGGTACCTACACTCTACTGAATGTCTACTCCAGCTGCTCATTAGCATCACCTAAAGAAATAAATCTTCATCAACAAAAAAGAATCATTTTCATCCAGAGAAGCAAACTTCTTTTTTCTTCTACAACATGAGCAACTCACAGCCACATCTGGCAGCTTCACCTTGTCATTATTTCTTGCCCGTCATCGAGGATCATTCTCACTACTGACAGCTTTTGTGCTTCTGAGAAAGTGAAAGTGTTTAAATTTAAAATAATTGATGTAAATGTCCTGAATGCTGAACTGCAAATGAAAATAAGTGTGTCTATATCTATCCAGTGTCCCCTCCTTCAGACTGCGAGGTGGACGGACTCCCCAGTGGTTACGGATCCAGGGACTCCATCCTCAGGCCCGGGGAGAAAAAAGACTGGAAAAGACGAAAGCTTGGGCAAGTAAGGCAGAATAGCAGGTAAGATCAACCATTTTGGGTGCATCTGTCAGGCAGGTCACATGATGACCTGCCTGTATAAGGGGCTATCAGGCATGTTGCATTTACTGTGTGTGTCAGCACTGTGGTGAGGTCTGAGTCCATTTAATGCCTCATGTGCAGCTAATAGGCAGGCTGCTGCAGGCATGTACAGCTCTGAGGTTATTGTGCTGTGGTCAGTTTGAAACCCTTGTGTTTGCTGATGTTTCAGCTGCAGAAGCTGGGATTCAGGCCGCACCAGCGCTAAGGCTGGTGGGGAGAAAGAGCAGCCTGAGTTTGGACTGAGCGGAGGTGCAGCCATGCGCTGCTCCACCCTGCTTGGCATCCTCACGGGGGTGCTTCTCTACTTGGTGCTGGGAGCTGTGGTGTTCCGCGCCTTGGAGGCTCCGCAAGAGGAGGGCAAACACATGCAGCTGCAGGACACACGTCGAGACTTCTTGATGAACTTCACATGCGTCAGCCCAGACAACCTACAGGATCTTATAGAGGTAGAGCAGAATGAATCATTATCTAGCTTTTAGTTTGGAATGTTTTCAGAAGTTTAACAGGTAAACAAGCACCTGTCAATGGTGAAGTCACTCCAGGACAGCTTGCAATGCTGGGCAGCACGGTGGTGCAGTGGTTAGCACTGTCTCCTCATAGCAACAGGGTTCCAGGTTTGAATCCCGGTCTGGGCTCCTCCCACGATCCAAAAAACATGCACATTAGGTTAATTGGCTACTCTACATTGCCAATAGGTATGAGTGTGTGTGGTTGTCTTTGTGTGTCAGCCCTGCGATTGACCGGCGACCAGTCCAGGGTGAACCCCGCCTCTCGCCTGTATTTAGCCTGGGATAGGATCCAGTCCCCCCGCGACCCTGATGGATTAGTGATATAGAAAATGGATGGATGGATGTTTGCAATGCCTCATCACAGGTTATGACCTGAGTTGACCATGTGGGCGGGTACACTAAACACTGATTATCCCTCTCCAATCATGCCATTTGAAGGATTTTTACAGGGCTAGCAAGGTAAATGTATTTAGTATTTTACAACAAGTTCATATTTTTTGTTTTACCCGTCACTTAAAAACAGACCACCAATTATCCACCACTTGGAAGGTCCATAGATCCCTGACCCCTACTGTCTATCTGTCAAAGTGTCTTTGGGAAGACACTGAACCCCAAATTGGCATCTTGCATAGTATCTTTTGCAACCAATATATAAATGCTTGTGTGAATGGGTGAATACTGATTCATGTTGTAGAGTGCTTTGAGTGGTCATACAGACTAGAGAAGTGCTATAAAATTTTGGAGCCCTTTAGGGGGTCCCAACCTCAAAGTCAAGGGTGACTGAAAAGCGATCTAAAACAGCTTGTGATTGACTATAATGGAATAAATAAATGGACCCTGAACCTTGCCAGTTTTATAAAATATATTCTTCTCTACCTGTCCAGGATGTTCTGGATCCAGTCAGCTTAGAGACTGACCATCTCTTGTAGCTAAAAATATATTTTGGCCTGGTGTCTGGCAGATTACTGCCTCTGCATAATATATTATATTCATTGGTTGACTCTGACAGTACAGCTTATCATATTCAATAAGTTTTGTGGGTGCTCAGGGTGGCCCTTTAGATTTGTACAGTGTTTAGCACTGGCAGTGAAGCTCTCTGTGACCCTGTGGAGCAGTACAGCACGACTGTGGGCCAGCGAACAGGTGTGGTCACAGCAGCTATGTAAGGATGGGTAAGGATGGGTGGTGATGGATGGTCTGTGTGTGTCTTTGTGTATGTAAGTGCATGAAAACTGATCCATGCATTGGCAGAGTATTATAACCGTCCTGAGATATTTGTCCTCGTTCCAGAATGAAAGTTGTAAATAACTGTTTTAGCCTGCAAACTGATCTGCAGAGGCAGTGGCTGACATTTGCAGAAAGGTTAAAAGAACTCCAGGGCATGACAGAAGTAAAGGCTGCATCCTGGTTATTATTGAATCATTACTGATTAAATGAAAAGACTGAAAGGATAACGAGGATGTATGTATTATGGTTCATAATACTAGCAGTGAATGGATTTGACTGATATACAATCCTAACACGTTCAATGTTAAATAAATAAACACGACATTAAGAAACAATTACATGAATAAATTGTTTGAAATTGGTTATATGAATGAACCAGCACTGATAAAACGTATTAGTACAGTTATTTCATCATTCACTTTCATAATAAGTAACTTTATAGTTCATTCAGACATTGTTATTTCATGGTGGAATTCTTCCCAGAGGCCAAATTTCATGTCAGGTTTCATAAAACAACTTCGGTTTTATTTCATAATGCCACTTTTCATGACAGTCATATTGTCTGGTCCCTCTCATCTTTCAGCTAATGACGTACTCCCCGTCTCTCCTCAGCCAGCAAGGTCAGCGTCTGACAACCAAACTTTAGCCACTTAGCTCCTGATAGCTACAGCTAACTAACAATGTCAGCTATCTAGTCGTTTCTGGAAATTAACTCTGACGCTGGAGCTAACATCTCCTTTCATGCCTTCAGCTTATAGTAACAACGGTCTAATAATACTTATAAAAAGCTATTTCTTTGTGAGCTCTTTGTGACACCACAGAACATAAATATACTCAGGAAAATCATTAGGCTGTAGAAATCATCAGAATAGTTTAGATGAGCTTAAGAAGAACTGAATAAGAACTGAAGTCATCTTATTCATGAGTGAACCAGGCAGCTGTTATAAAGTCATTCCTCAGATGCTGTTCTGTTCAACAAACAGCATTGTGGGTCAGATTTCACTGAACCAGTGTCAGCTGATGTTTCAACAGCTCCTAAATAGTTCCTTCCTAATATGTTTTCAACCTTAGTATTGTGAGAGAACACAATGTGAGGCAGTATTGTTTCTTCAGGCTCCAATTAGTTCAGACAAATTCCCTGCAGTGATGAGCAGACTGCACACAGGCTGGGGTGCATATGGCTAACCTCATAATTTAACCTTTGACCCTGAATTCTTTTAACATGAACCAGCTGAAGGGTAAAACTAGCTTTGATTTTCACATTTCAAATGATTATAGCAGCAAAACCATGGCCGTTTTGCCTGAAGTCTTTATATACTATTACAGTCAGTGTGATCACTATGGCGGCTTGGTCCCACCCAGTAAAAATCATGGATCAGTTTTTCTTTAGTTTAGCTTTTATATAATGACTGTGCCTATTGGCAACGCTTACACTAATCAGGAGATTCACCGATTCAAATTAGCGCACAACAACAAAACATAAGCAACCAATCAGTTTTTTAAATGAGGACAGATGCAGTGGCGAGTGTCAGATGGACAGCTTCAACCGGGCACAGCCGTGTCTCAGTGATCATAAACTTCTAATTTATCAGAAGAAATAATGTCTTTAGAGTCAATCACAACTTCATCATAGTCAGTTTTAAATTCAGAGTTAACAAATGTCTTCAAGTACCAACTGACACGAATCAGATAATTAGATCATGGAATTAGATTATCCGTGCTGGCAGGGGTTCGATACACTCGGGACAGAGTGGAGCCGCAACAGCTGTAAATCACTAGTCACTTCTTTGTCGCTGGCTGCCTGCTCTGATGCAGTGACAATGCATTTTCTACACTAAAGCACTGCCAACATCACTGGTGGACCTAAAGCCCTGCAAGTCAGGGTGAACTAATAAATAGACTGACATTTAAGTGGACAATAAAAAGAAATTTATGCTTGTGTGTGGCTTGTCAGACATGAATCTTGTGTACGGCTGAATCAATGTACAAATTTGTAAGGTTTTGTGTCCAGCTAAATATCAGTCTAAACTGTTTCATAAAGTAACCACTGCACTCTCCTCTTCTTTTCTCCACCATCCCGTCCCAGGATGTGGTGGAGGCTGTCAGTGCAGGTGTGGATCCTAGCAGCAACTTCACCTTTGTCAGCCAATGGGATCTGGCCAGTGCCTTTTTTTTCTCAGGGACAATCATCACGACCATTGGTGCGTAACCAGTAGAACCATTAAGACCACCAAAGTAAATGACTTTTACATTTTGTGTCTTTAAATCTCCTGCTCTTCCACCTCTGACCTTGCACATCCAGGTTTTGGAAACACTTCCCCCAAGACAGAAGGAGGGCAACTGTTCTGCATTTTCTACGCACTGGTGGGAATCCCAATGTTTGGTATCCTGCTCGCTGGAGTTGGAGACCACTTGGGAACTGCACTGAGGAAAACTATTGCCAAAATAGAGAAGCTCTTCCTGGTCAGGCGCTAAATACAGCTTTCATTGTCTTCTTTGCTTGCACTGTACTTGTAGCACTTTGCTTTATACGTCTCATCCCTCTATGTTGTTTGACCCTACTGACAGAAATGGAGAGTCAGTCCAACCATTGTGCGAGTGATCTCAGCCATCCTGTCCATCTTGCTGGGTTGCCTGCTCTTTGTTGCAGTGCCTATCCTGGTTTTCCAAGAGGTGGAGAAGTGGACACTTCTGGAGTCAGCCTATTTTGTGGTCATCACGCTTACAACAGTCGGCTTTGGAGACTACGTTGCAGGTATACAACAGTTAAACAACCACATGTGTTCCCTAACATACCCTGACAGGGGTTTGTGCAGACTCTCTGAAGGAAAATGGCACCCTTTCTTGCTTTATTTGCAACCCCAATTCCAAAAAAGCTGGGACGCTGAGTGAAATGTAAATAAAAATAAAATGCAATGATTTTCAAATCTCATAAACCCAGTTTTATTCACAGTAGAGCACAGAAAGCATATCAGATATTGAGAGCGAGACATTTTTCTATTTCATGAAAAATATTTGCTCGTTTTGAATTTGATGGCAGCAATGCGACGAAGCCACACTGTTGTCATAGATGCAGTGTGTGGTTTAACATTGTATTGCTGAAATATACGAGGCCTTCCCTGAAAAAGATGTCCTCTGGATGGGAGCATATGCTGCTCTAAAACCTGTACATACCTTTCAGCACTGATGGTGCCTTTCCAGATGTGCAAGCTGCCCATTTCATAGGCACTAACGTACCCCTATACCATCAGAGGTGCAGCCTTTCCAACCGCGTGCTTATAACAAGCTGGATGGTCCCTCTCCTTTTTAGTCTGGAGAACACAGCATCCATGATTTCCAAAAAGAATTTCAAATCTGGATTCTTTGCAACCGTCCATTTTAAATGAGCTTTGGCCGAGAGAGGATGGCAGCGTCTTTGGATCATGTTCATATATGGGTTCTTCTTTGCGTGACAGGACTTCAACTTGCATTTTGGCACGGTGAACTGAGTTCACAGACAGTGATTTCTGGAAGTGTTCCTGAGCCCGTGCTGTGATTTCCATCACAGAATCATGCCTGTTCGTAAGGCTGGGTCGTCTGAGATCACAGGCATCCACCATTGCTTTTTAACCTTGTCCCTTGCGCACAGAGATTTCTCCAGATTCTCTGAACCTTTTGATGATACCATGTACTGTAGATGATGATGTAAGTCTTTGCAATTTTAGGTGGAGGAACATTATTCTGAAATTACTCGTCAATCTGAAGACACACATTTTCACAAATTGGTGAGCCTCTGCCCATCTTTACTTCTGAGAGACTCTTACTCTCTAAGATACTCTTTTTTATACCCAATCATGTTACTGACCTGTTGTCAATTGACCTAATTCATTGCAAAACGTTCTTCCAGCTGTTCCTTGTTAGTTCCACTTGCTTTTCCTGCCTTTTGTTGCCCCTGTCCCAACTTTTTTGAGATGTGTTGCTGCCATCAAATTTTAAATGGGCTACTATCTTTCATGAAAATAGTAAAATGTCTCACTTTCAACATTTCATATGTTTTCATTGCATTGTATTTTTATTTACAATTTACACAGTGTCCCAACTTTTTTAAATTGGGGTTGTACTGCTTACTTCACTATTGAGCAAGGAGGGCAATGACCCACTACCCTGAAAATCAGAGGGCCTCTTATTTAATCATGATGCTTAGATACAAAACTTATGGATTATAAATTATCCCAACAGTCAAACATACGGTATATTTATCAACTCTTCACTGTGCACAATCACGAAAACAGCCTCAAAGATAATTATGAAGTAACAAGACATGAAATATGCAAGAAAACAAGGAGGGGAAGAGAGAAGAAACTATTAAAAAACAAAATAAAAACAAAACTGTTACTTAAATACTAAGTATTGGTTAATATTAGTTTTACTGAGGTAAATTATAGAGGAATTGTTAGAAAAAAAAAGAAAGTAAGTATATGAAAAACTATATTTCTGATGCATATTATTGGATCACTATTGACCAAAATACCATGTATGTGATATTTTAATGTTGCAACTGGTTGAGACTAATACTGTCAGATGTAGCGGGACAGAAAGTACAATATTTCCTCACAACTGTTCGGCAGAAAATTGAAATATTCAAGTAAAGAACAAGTACTTCAATATTATATTTAAATGTGTAAATATACTGTTTCAGTGGCTGGTCCAGGTGGTCCTGGGAGGGAAGCAGAGGAAAACCATGAAAATCTGTAACTTCCTGAGCACCACTAATACTCCTGTTCAGGGAAATGGGTTAGAGTAGGTATGAGTGAGGCCTCGTGCCTGGAGAACCCAAATCACTTAATCCCTCTGTGTCCTGTCTGCATGCAGAAATGAGAGTGGGTTTATTTTTGCGCTAAGGTCAAGTCAGAGCTGAATTTGAAGTGAATAAAAATGTCTAATCGGTGCATTGATACTTCCCCATTAAGTTTCCTGTTTTGTACACACTACTGATAATTTGTCGTCTTGCTTTAATGTACAGATAAACAGAAAATTACTTGGGGCGTTTTTCTGTTTGTGCAAGGCAGCTGAAGTGAAAACATAATTTCTTAATATAAGACTTGTGTTTGCTTTTCCCTATTTTTACTTTTTAGTTGAAATTATTGATCTGTAGATGAGTTGCTGGTATGACTTAATTAGTCATCCATAAATATAACTGTCAGTTGCAATGCATTAAGTTCACTTAGCACAGACAATTTTCATTTACATCATGAATTATTCAGGATTTTGTTCTTGTAGCAAATGAATTATTGATCACCTAATCTGCCAATAGTATCTTTTACCTAAGATATTTATTTACTCCACAGAGACAGATGGATGGATGTGTTGCCTTCATCCATTATGACTGTAGTATAATGTATCTTTGTGTCTTCTCAAAGGTTCTGGAAACGAAGGGGATGACCACTGGTACAAACCTTTGGTGTGGTTCTGGATCTTGCTGGGTCTTGCCTACTTTGCATCCATCCTGACAATGATTGGAAACTGGCTCCGGGTTCTGTCAAAGAAGACCAGAGCTGAGGTGCTTCTCATTCTTTTATGTACTATCATGTCTTGTACTCTGCTTCTTCCTTTCTATCATCTCTGGTTTCATCCACTTCTCTTAGATGGAGGAACTTCGAGCCCATGCCACTGACTGGACTCAAAACATCCAGAACATGTCTGTGGATTTTCGCATTCCAGGAAAAATTGAAGACCCCTTCAGACGGCGTCGACGAAAGCGCCGCCACGGCAACCGAAGCCATGGTCACAGTGTGTCAGCTACTGGTGACGCCGAAGGGAAAGAAGAGCAGCATGACAGTCAGACAGGGTCTGGATCTTCCTCCTATACCTCCTACTCCTCTAACGAGTCAGAGTCTGGGTCAGAAACAGATTCTCAGGCCACCCAGACGGAGCGAGTGCCTGAAGAAAAAAATGCAGAGCCTGAAAAGGAGGAGACTCTTCCAGATCCCCACCTAACTCAGCCTCTGGACTACTTTGGGGAGAACCTTGCGTTTATCGATGAGTCTTCAGATGCTCAGAGCGGTAAACTCCATTTGGATCCTCTGCTGGATACAGTAAAACCCAACTCTGCACGCTCTCGCCAGCCCAAGAGGAGACGCCAAAGAAGACCTGTTCCACAGAGAAACCCGAAAGTCAACCGCTCCAATGCTGACAAGAAGGAGCCCAATGGAAACCCAAAACCAGTTCCAGGTGTACCACTAAAGCCTTAAGATCGAAGCTGATTATAGAAACTGCACTGCTAGGACAAGGACTGACATAAGAGATCTGAGATGTGTTCATTATCTGACAGAGGAATTGTTGGTGTAGCAATTTATGTGTATATATGCACTGCTTGATGAAAACATGTTGCAGAAGTCTTAGCCACTTTTGGTTTGCATTTAATGCTCTCAGCATGCGAGTGTGTGTCAAAGATGATGAAGTGATTTTTATGCCTGTGTTCCCATTACTTTCTGGAGAGTTACTGCTCTCTACTGGGCCAACACAGGAATACACCACCACTCTCTCAACATGAGGGCTCTGGCTTTTTACTAATGCAAATGGTGAAAAAAAGAACAATTAAAAAACATGTGGTCATGAACTTGCCACAGCACGTGTCCATGTTGAGGAGCGGTTGCTTTGGTCTGACACATTTCCTCTTGAATCCTGCCAACAGTTAAACGGGTACTAAACAGGCTCTTGTATGTTTAATGGTAGGTAACAAAACTTTTTTTAAAATACTGTGCACAACCAAAATATTTGCATTTTGATGGACAAATGCATTCATTCTACTGTACTGCATATATGTAATAAAGATTTTTAAATGAAAGCAGCACTCTGTCTTACAAACATGGTGAACATACTATTACGAGATGCTGTTCCACCTCGGAGCTTCTTTGGGAAATATGATAATTAGCCAAGCTGCTGAGCAAACATATTTTTATCATCACTAGTCCTGGTGTATTAACAATGAACATCATCAATTTCCGTATATGAAAAAGTAGGTCATCATTTCTAAAGTGAATTATGAAGAGCTGAATCTCAATGAAGGTTTTAAATGTGTCTCAAGAGAGCAAAAACAAACATTACTCTACTAAAAACCTGAATTTGGTATCAAAATGTGTCACACACAGTGTCCAGTATACAGTGCACTTCTACAGTAAGTGTAATATATGGACTGAAATATGGTTTCATATTTAATTACCCAAGTCAAATATCTCTCAAAAATGTACTGCACAAAAGGTGGTAAGTTGCATCATCATCAGAACATCAAACAGAATGTAGTAAAACAACACAGATACACTACATTTAATGTTTTACCATCAACTCCATGAATTTTTGTAAATATATGCTTATTCTGAAGTTAATTCCAGCAACATATTACAAACATGTTAGAATAGGCAACAAATACTGGGATAGTTGTGGAGTGCTCAAAAAAGCAAAACAAACAAACAAACAAAAAACATTTGTTTTGCAGTTGGAGCAGGCGATGGATAAAAGACTTGAGATTTGAGGATTGTTGTGGTCAAGAATAGGAATGAGGAATGAGGTCAGAAGTGTAAATGGGGACAATGTCATGCAGTGCATTGTGTAATCAACAGGATTTTGTAATTTAGTTAGAATTTTACAAAAAAAAGCCAATAGAAGTGTACAAGGGCAGGGGTAATGTGGGCCTAACAGCTGGTCGGCTAGTAGCACAAAACTAAGTACAGCTGTTTAATACTGTGTACAGAGAAGGAAGATACTCTTATAACTTTATGGTGGGGTGAAAACGTTCACGTTGCTTTAATGATCACCAGTTAAGGTTGGTGAAGACAGGTCAGACATGTGCTGCGGGATCTGAATATTGTACATACAGGACTGTATTGTGGGACTTACAGTATAAATGCCCTTCAGCTTGCCAATATGGCGCTTGTAGCATGTGCTGTGGCTCCTCAGTTGATCCATGTAAGTGATACTCCAATGGAAACTCTACCTTGGTATTTCTATTTGAAAATGGCACCAAGGGCAAATATGGTGCAGGACACCGTGGCTGCAGTTCTTTGTCGTCTGCAATCGTTTTGAACAAAAAGTTGATGTAGCTTAATATCTGATAGCCTGCATGTAATTTAATGTTGTTACTGACTATTCCTCTTCCTCTTTCAGTAAATGGATGAAAACGGATGCAGATGGCAAACACTAACATGTTTCCTTTCAGCTCAAAGACATCAGCGTATGTTGACACATCCAAGGTCTTTGACTGAAACTGACAACATTTTTTTTGTTAGCGCCTATCTGAAAAAGTTGAAATGAGAGAAACTGCAGTCTTCCTTTCATTGTCCTGCTGCCATGTTTTTGTAGTGAATAAGCAAAATGCTTTAAAGGGACTGAGAGCAGGTAAATTTTCAGCTACACTTTAGAAATATGACACTTTATTGCATGATATGTAAAACAAAAAGAAGCAGTCTTCTGGCATTGCAATCAGGAAGTCAGCAGGCAGTGATGATGTGCTGTGGCAGTGGGTGACCTTTTACTGGAGGACACACACTCAGCAGCTATAACGTCATCACTAGCATTGCTGCAGTTCCCCAGGCTGCAACTAGAGGGCAAACAGCAGGCACTATTTGGTTCATTGTGCTCATGTAGGCTACACTGCTAACCAGGAGTTAAAGGGGAAAATCCACCCTAAAGTAAAATCCAAGTATGCTATTTCTGCACATTTAGCACATTCCAGGTTCGTACAGTTCGTATTTTTTTTTCAGCTGAACTACACAGACAGTCTGCCATGATCCTGTCACTGAGACAAATCCTGGAGCTGCTCTGTAATTTGAACATTTTATAATTCACAAACGTCAGTTGGATGAGACATCTTCAACAAAACCTCAGGGTTAGTCATGTCAGGGAGCTGACACTCCCTCAAGTGCAACCTGATGAAACTGTCAAATAATGATGAGCCGATCTCCAACTTAATAACTGTCCATGTTTGTAGATACTGAGCTTACTCTTGCACCATTATAACATAGCACAATGTTTAGGAGTGATTTTCTCTCTAAACATATAAGGGCATGTATGAATGTAGCAACAAAGACACTGAGCTTTTGTTACAAATATCAGTCATAAATAATATGGTAAAGACATCAGCTTGTGTAAACCAAAACAAACTGAAACCTTGATGTTTTTCAGTTAAATCCTGAAACCCGCTGTGCATTCAGTCTACCACAGGCTGCTCATAATGCTTTTATACTGATCAGGGTGATAATAGAATAGGTGGAGAGTGTGCTCCCTTGGTTGTGTTATCTATGACTCACTGATGCAGTGCCCAATGCTATTTGTGTAACACAGCCTGAATGGTTCCTTAGTAGTCATGTAGCCTATTAGCTGACACCTGTCTGAGGTCACGACCGGCTGTAAGAAGCACCCCGGGGACCCCAGCTGGCATTCGCGGTGTGTTTCTACCCCACAACTCCTCATTGCTGTAACACATATCACCAGCGACTGCACACTGTCATGCGTTAGTCAGCTGCACTAATATTACAGTACATCTCAAAACATAAACTGCTTGTAACATATCCAATTTGACGGCTTTTGAGGGAATCTAATGGATACAGCATGGCCGGTTCCGCCTCTAACGGGATGATAATGCAGACTCTGCACCAGTATGATGCAGCCCCGCGGAATTGCAGTGTCTGCAGCAGAGACTGAATGACCTTGCTTCAAGGTCGCAGTGACACTGCCGTCAGTTTTTCCTCTCATGCGCGCACCACGAAAACCCTGTCCCGAGCCCCGAGCCCCCTGCGCACATGTGACCATATGAAGACGCACACACACACACACACACACTGCTGCCCTGCGCTTCTGACACAGCGAGGGGAAATCAAGTGGTTTTAACGCTTATTGGTTTAAACAGACCAAACTAACGTTTACTGGTCTATAATTATAGCCAGATACTGCTGGAGTCTCTGGGGAAATACTCGCTTATCCAAAGTGCACCGTGGGCTGCACAGTTTCTTTTTATCCAGCCTACTGTTTTATTCTGTCTGTTGTTGTCAAATTGCCGAACAGGGTCGTCAAATCTTCTGTGGCAACTTCTCTCCTCTCTCTGCCAGCTGTTAGTAGGCATGTTGAGAGCACAGGGGCAGCCTATTTCGAGATGCAGCAGGCTACAAAGTTCGACAGAGAAAAAAAGGGTTTTTATTGTTGTTATCGGCTGCGCGAAACATAAATACCACACACAAGAGCTCTCTGATGGTATCGTTTCGTTGATAACGCATCTGGCGAACTGTATTGCAGGCTACTGCTTTTGTTTTTTTTCCAAACCACTATTCCCTGATTATTTCCCTTTCTTATCCCATTGATGTGATCTCCTCTTCCTTGGCTCCTGTCCAGATAGTGTAGTGGTGGAGGGAGCCAGGTCAGTGTCACAAGACCGACAGCATGACTACATTTTCCATAGAGGTTTGCTGAAAGGGACATGCAGCCTATTTTTTCATTCTTACTTCAGCAGTCCCCTGAAGCTCCACATAAGAATATCCCCTCAATAGCCTTTCCAATACTAATTTCTATTATATATTTTTTTTATTATTTATTTATATACCACAACAAAACCACTACATGAGCACAAAATTTACATTAAGACGAATGAAACTCACATTCAAACTAGAGTCTAAGTCCCTCTGGGAATTTCATGATATTTCTGTTTCAGAGAGAAGTCGTGCTGCTTGCGAAGGCATCTCCAGATTTTGTCAAGTGCCACAACATGAAGACAGACGAACTGCAATCACCGTTTAAGCAGCATGTAAAAATAAATATACCTGGACCACACCAGGATTAATGCACTTTGGGTCATATTTTTTTCACGAGTTGCAGGCCCTTATTGTAATACTGATGACGCTGGTGGAAGGTGCGTACGGACGTAACGGAGACACAGCGGACGCAATTTGGACAGAGGGAGGAGAGAAAGACACGGGATAGACGTACGTCACTGACCCACGGTAAGCCAGCGAGAAAAATCTAAGCGGAAACCGGAAGTCACTTAGTGTCAGCGTATGAAAATAAAACCGTGATTTCTGAATATTTTGGTAATATTAACAGTTAAATCTATTTGAGCAGAATGTTGCTTGTTTAGGTAGCAGAGGATGGCTCTCCCAAGTTGGACACCAGTTGGTTTAAGGCCGCCCTTTGGGCTGAGCAAAGTTAAAGTTTTTCGTAAGTCGATTAAGTTTTATTGTGAAACTTTTCTGAACCGGGCATTAGGTGTTTGTTGTTGAAGTCTTGACGCTGATGTCCAACTACAACCTCGGCTGTGGCAGCCAAAGACGAGAATTTATAACAGCAGCGTTCGGAACCGAGCTGGAGGATTTGACAGTGTGCTGCCCGTTGTTGTTATCACACCTTGTTATACGGTAACACTGTAATACGATGTGAGAAACCCAGCGAGGCTCGGACAGCGTCGTTAAACCGACAGTGGACTTGCCAGCCGCAAAGACTTGTCTGACTTAAGATAAAAAAAAATAATAAATTCAAAAAGACAACCCTGTGATGTTTTTACATTTCACGGTAAGTAGCTGCCTGTATCCGACACTGCAGAGATAGACTATATGATGGGTTTAGGCAATTATTAATCTTTTTTATAGTCTATTTTCGGAGATGTCAGCTGTCTTGACGGTAGCCTGATGTGCATGCACGATTCGCCTGGCAGAGCTAAGTTCGCGTGGCCACGTTAGTGGGAGTAGGGGGCACGAGCTGCCGAATAAACATTTAGTCGCCTACTTTGTGCTTGAAGTACGAGATTTCTCACGGACTCCACCCTGACAAATTCGCACGTTAATAAATGCTGTGACACTCTGTGCAGCGGCTCTAATCGCCGATAACCCCTCACGGAAAACGTCTTCATAGATGTGATGCATGGTCACTTGAGTAATGGGGTGAATACGATGCGGCGGATAATGGCTCACAGCGTGCGCCCCTCAGTTTACAGACGAGTCCTGCAAGAGCAAATAACACCCCGCACTTCTTCAACTGTACACACTTTAGCTTATACATAAGTGTGTGTGTTGTAACCCCCCCGAGTTATTCTTCTTTCTGCCTTAACACATTGAACTATGCAAGACCCCGAGCCTGCTAGATCAGGATTGAGGTCACTGATCTTAAGGCATAATCCACTATGGCAATTAACCTTTCACCGGTCCGAGATCAGTAAGCAAGGTCACCCCTGGGTGCTGTTCTCGCCTTCTCCACGGTGCGCCACATTTAAAAGCCTCAAACTGAGTTGTGTGTGTAGTGCACTATCAGCGTCAAAGAACCTGACAACACTATGACAAGACCCCTTTAAAAACATTAAAGACAAAAGTAAGACTCGTTTATTTGCTGTCATTGGTCTCTCTAGATTTATAGAGTAAAAAAATAAATAAAAGGAAAAACATGTTCAGAAATAGCATTTAGCACAAAGAATCACTTGAGTTCATGACAGTTAATAGTTTGTTTAATTGTCTTCGATGTTTGAAATCCAGATCTACATGTTAAATTCGAACTAATCATCTTTTTTTGAAATGTCACGTTTAACTTTTTGTTCTGATCTGTTCCAAATAATGTGAAAAAAGCATCAGTTTATTTCCACGTATTCCCGCCTTGTTGCCCAAGTTGATTGTTGTTTGAAAAAAAAAAAAATCTTTGCTGTAATTTGGCATTTAATGTTGTCTACTTTTTGTGCAAAGCCAGAGTCATATTTATACTTTCAAGAGTAACGAGTAACTGAAATTATATTGTATGTAATGCTTTATTTTTTAATATTCATTAAAAGTGGTCTCTTTAATTATTTACAGAAAGTTATCACCAAACTTCAGCTCAGGACTCTGTCTGAGTGAGAGACAAGGTGTTGGCTTTACTTGTTCTGTCCTTCAAGCATTCCTGCGACTGTGACCTTTGGAGTGTGTCACGCAGCGTAAAGGGGAGGGTACGAGCTGCATGCAGAAATCTGGGTAGATACAGTGGAATATGTATCTTAGGAAGGACAAGTCAGTTTTACGCTTATACAGGTGAACTCCCCACAGAGGAAACAAAACTATTGCCAACATATATCTGGTACATCTGAAAACTGGCATTGCTGTTATTGTTAAGATCCTTTATAATGACCAAACATGTAAAACCAGGTCTGTGACCATTAAAGTTACTAGTGGCAGGTGGGAACATGAAAAATGGCCTGGCTGTAAATTCTGTGACGGCACTCAAAAACCTTTGCTTGCTTCGCAGGTTTTCTGAGAACTGCACACTTTATTCGAAAGCAATAGCACTTCGTTGAGCTTCCACCGGGAGTCACAGACGTAAAGGTTTCAAACTCCAGCTCAGCAAAGAGGTAATCTGTTTTCACATCACTTTTTATGCTCATGAAATATTATGTTGTATTCCAGTAGGATTATGTCTATTAATTTTATTTTGTAGTCTCCTCTGCCTCAGTTCATTCTTGTAAGGCTGTGATGGACATTCAGCTGGCAATGTTAACGTCTTCTCAGAAAATTCTCACAGACAAAAGTGGGATGTGGAAGGAGAAATGCATCAAAACAGCAGAGAACTATTCTGAAGGTGTTGGCTTCTCATTTCATATCCAAAATATGAAAAGTGGCCAGTGATAGCTTTGTGTGCATCATTCTGTTACAATCAAATCTCATAGGACATGTTGAAAGGATGGGCTGTGATTGCCATGTAAGCCTAAAAAGGATAAATAAGAGACAAGATTGGAGGGCAGAGAGGATGGCTCTCTGATGAAGTGGTATAAATCATTGTGAGAGGAGAAAGAAGCAACCAAGGTATCAGTCTTTGAGATGCTGTATGCAGCCTGGGGGTGGAAAAATTTCTGTTGAACAGAATCAAAATTTGCAAAGTGAAGATAGATGCCTGAAATTTACGAATGTGCAGCGCAAAACAAATGAACGCTGACTGAATTAATACCACTCACCAGTTAAATGTCAGTCAGTTTGTAGATCATCATCCATGAGTCTATACTTTTGATTCATGACTAAGAGACTTGCAGTAAGTTCATTTATGATCATGCCTGTCAGCTTATTATAAGCTTATATCAGTTTTATAATCAGGACTGAACATATTTCTCCACTGTCACCTACTAACAGCGACCTTTTGTGATGTTCCTCAATCTTATCATTTCAGATTTTTTCCCTAAACACTAAACTGTAATGTTAGTTTGTCACATTCAAGCCTGTGTAAACGTCTACTGAAATTAAGCAGTTCAACAATGATAAAAAGTGTATCTAGGGTGCTCTTTGAACTAATGCGTTTTCGCCCCAGTATATCCATCCATAATCATCTACCTGCGGCGAGAGAAAGCCCATAGTAGCCCGGCCCATCTCAACACACACTTAGCCGACACGAGCTAGCAGGCAGCTGGCAGTCTGGCAGTCTGGAAACCGATTTTCTGTCAAACGTGGGTCATGATATTACACCGTGTAGAGACTTAACGTGCTATACCAGTCACCGTTATCAGGTAAGATGCGGCCTAGTCCGGGTTAGAGCGACAAAAATAAACCTCGGCCTCAGGAGCAGAGAGCTGGTCACTCAGGATTAACGCTAGCAACTGTTAGCTTACTTAGCTAATGGTAGCTAACCTACACTTATAATGTGTCTACTGTTGTTGAAGCTAATGCTAACGCTACTCAAAACATGCTCGTGTGTTAGTTTACTGTACACACGACACGTTTCTGTGGCGAGTTACATGGATAACAAAGAACTTTAGCCCACTTTATCCGGTTTACACAATGTTAAATCTGATTTAATCAAACTGATAGTAACGATTTAGCTACTATCACTTGCTTTTTCATATTTTCGTTAAAGGTACCGGTGTTCCTCATTTGCCAAAGCAGATGTGGAACTGGCCAGCGGTGCACATGGTAAAGCCATACTTGTTGGTGTGCTTAAAGTATGAGCGAAATAGAATCATATATTTGGTTATCTGGGCTCATGTACTAGTCCTGATATTATTGGCTGATCCATTCACTGAGCTTGTAAACTCAGTGCAAGTAAGCTAAACTTTAAACAGGCTAGGTTTGCTGTGACCCCCTTGTGCTTGCCAAATAGTGCTACTATCAAGTCCAGAGGGGGCAAACTCCAAAGAAAGTATGGACTGCCAGCTACTATAGAAGTGCATTATCTGCTGTAGCACTAATTATAATAAAAGGCATACTTGGATTGCAGTGAGTGTTTTGCAGTAAGCATTAAGTCCCTTCCTTAGTGTCTTGAACCTATCAGGCAAAAGTATTGCACAACATCTACAAGTGTACCCTGTATTTCATTTTGTATTGTTTGCAAATACATGTATTCTGTGAGATTTTGTTTTGGGAAGTTGGCATCCAGGAAATGACTCAGTCTTCATCAAAGCATTAATACCCAGTTTATACGCCTGATATTGAATATCTTTGGTCACATTCAGGTCAACTTTTCATTTATCTGGAGTTATCAGTAGAGTTCATTTATTATATGTGTGTATAAATGAATAATATATGGCATATTTCCTGAAGACAGACATAGACAAACAGCATACAACACAGGTCAGAACTGAGCTCTCATTGATTACATGCCATAAACACAGATAGTTGACTAATATTTTCTTTTGTCAAGTTGTTAGATAATGTGTATAGACATGCAAGTGTTTACCTTCATTTGACTCTAGTGAATGTTTCAAATAAAACAGACAATTAATCAAAACAGACAATTAATCATTTATTTTTAGGCCAGTTACTCACTCCAGGGTGCACAGAACATACAGCTGCATGTACTGTTGTCATTGTGGGCAGGGTGAGGGATTGGAGTGTTGAACTAACCATAGGCAGTGTATTTTAAATATTGCAACACTTTGTAAATATACTGGTTGCAACTGATAAATGAGGGAAATAATCGTTGGCAATTATCACAGGTCACTTTCAGCTCCTAACTGGACTGAGGCTGTATACTGATCTATTAAACTGTAACATCACTCAAGTAAGGCACTGCATTAATGTATGTATAGTCAATGTAACAGAATGTAAATTTTGGCCCAAGAAGTCAATTACAGGGAGTGTAGTGAAACATGAACAATTTGTCTTTGTTGGCTATATGGTATGTATGGTGTATTGACTGGGTCTCCTTTTATGGGTGTACGTAATGGAGTGGTATATTCTTGGTACACACTTCTAAATGTATTATTTCCATAATTTTTGCAGGTAGATCAGTGGTCACTTATGTCACAAATCACGCAAGTGCTCACCCATTGGCTTGTTAAGTTGTTAAGGCAAGAAACTTCCTGACACAAATACCCATTTGATATTATTACATTATACATCAAAGAAATCAGACTAGCCTAATTATTTGTGATGGATGCAATGCATGATTGAGATGAAGTGCTCTGACTATTGGCAATGGCAGTAAATTTTTAAAAGGTCATAACTGTACACTCACTTAAAAAATGAAATCTCTTCTTTTAATTGTCATGATTGTTTTTGACATAAGGAGTTGTATTTCTTCCACAGTATACATGCAGCATTCTGAATCTTTGCAATTTAATTAAGTGTATTTCTATTGTACTGTCTTAACTTGTGGCAGTTTGATTTTCATATTTGTGGCTAGCTTGACCTTGGATAACCATCTTAAACAGTGGGCAACAGTGAATGTGTGTTAAGTATCTTGTATGATTTAGAGGAATATTTTGTTTGGTGTTGTTACTCTTAGTAAAATAGAGGAGGACATTTTAATAGTTTAATAACAGATTTAATGATAAATTACGGTCATTATTCTGTCCCTTGCAGTGCTGAAAATGTACCGCTGATAGTTTTTTTTTATCATGTAAGAAGTTATGGGTACAATATACATATTAACTATAATTTTGCACTCAAAAGCCTTTGTGTGCCTATATTTAGATTCAGGAACATACATTTCATTTTCTCACTAGCATGAAGAATTAGCCATGCTTGTTCCTGTAATGAAATTGAGAACTACACAGTCTTTGCCGGGCAATCATGCTGCCGCAGTACACTTAGTGCCATACTTGAACGTGAGTTATGTGTCTGACTAGGGAAGAGCGGTCACTGTTCATGAGCACAGTGACCTTCATCCAGTCACCTTGGCTATTTTAATATCTATAAATGTCACAGTCACAAAGGCTTCACACTGTGGTGATGATTTGAGGAAAGTATAGTTTCATTTTTGGTGTGAAAGTTCTGGTCTGGTGAATGTAAGGTGTTTTTGATGGCTTAAAATCCTAACTGAGGAAAAAATAGCACAAACAACACAGGACTGAGAGCTACTAAAGAGAAGGAACAAGCAGGCCCATTGTGATGTTAGCATGCTGATAAAGCAAAATGTAGGTCTTTTACATCGTCCATGCTCCCAGCAGAGAAAATTTACCATGATTTTAATTACAGATTGATCGATTATTGGCCTGGGTGATTATCAGAGCCAATAGTCAGCATCCTTTTGATCATCGGTATTGGTGCTTGTTCTCTCTGATTACTGATAAAATAAATTAATTCAAAAACGTGCTACTTTGGCTCTGTTGCAGCACCCTCTCTGTGTAGTCACCACTCTGTGGTTTCACTCGGTATTCTGCCAACAACACTATCTAGTTGGTTACACGTCACAAGTAATAGCCTATAACCTATAATGAACATTATGACTCTGCGAAGCAATAAGTAACGAAAGTCAACGCATAAATATAGTGGAATAGAAAGTACAATCTTTGTCTCTAAAATGTTGTGGATAATGTAAGTATAAATAAGCCGTAAATAGAAATACTAAGCAGAAGTGCTTACATACAGTAATTCTATAGTACTTGAGTAAATTGGACTTATTCCAAATTTTCACCCTAAAATTTTCAGTTTTTACTGCAAATGTCTATCAGTTCCATATCAGTTAATTGGTCTTCTTGGTTACTAATAATCAGTCTCATCCCTGAATAAATCATATAATTCAATCCCTAATCTGTAAAGTAAACACATCTTGCTTGCTTCATAGTAACTGTATTTGGTTTACTTGACCTTAGAAGTTGATCTAAACGAACAGGTAACTTTGGATTAAGGCAGCATTTATCCTTCAGGTCTTCCGTCCTGCTTTAGACTTTTTGCCTGCATCCGTTCTGCTTTTTGGCTGCCTGTTTCCTTCCGATTCCCGTGTTTACACTCAAACCATCCCACATGGACAATTTAAAGCTGTAGGTGAAGACAGTTAAGATCAGTATTGATTGGTGTAAAGGCTTGGAGACTGTTTTAGGCAGTGGTACAGTCCTGTTGCCCACAAAGGTCTGATTTTGGTCTTCTTAGTGGCATGGAGGTAGTTTAAAAGACTGAAGTGTGAGGTGAAAGCTTGCATGTCTTTACTTATTTTGACCTTTCTTTGTTGTTCTTTTTTTTGTCCCCTTTAGATATCATGTCTTCCAGGGAGCGGCGGTCAGATGTCTACATAAAGGCAGAACCAAGCAGTCCAGAGGGAGGTGGGGGAGGTCGAACCAGTCCCGGTGGTGCCTCCTCAGACTCTTCTCAGAGTGGAGGTGGGGGAACCAGAGGAGACGGTGCTAAACGTTACTCCCCGCCACTCTACACACCAGCTCTGCGTTGCCACTTCAAAGACGAGGCGGGTGACGGGGCAGAGGAAGGTTCCACTGGAAACGGGGCAGGGCGATGCAAGTATGCCCTGAGCACGCTGCCCAAGAGACTGTGTTTAGTATGTGGAGATGTGGCCTCCGGTTACCACTATGGCGTGGCGTCATGTGAGGCCTGCAAAGCATTCTTCAAGAGAACCATCCAAGGTTTGTGTTACGGTGAACTCTTTAGTGTTTGTGTAGCAGGACAGCAGTTTACAGTTGCTGTTTTCCTCTGACACCTTCTACAATGTTGATAGGTTTTATGTTTGGAATAGTGTTTTGTCTGACCTGGCCGCTGTTTTATCGCCCACCTTCTTAGAAACTAACTGGCACATAATATTATAGAAAATGATCTGGTGAATTCTTTTTGTATTTTTATGACAAGTATTCAAGTATTTGTTCATAAAACCTTTTGTATAATTTTCAAATATAAGAGCACATTTAGTTAAACTAATTAAAACTATTAAGCTGTATTATAAAATGGCTGAGGAATGGAAGAGTCACTAAGGACCCACATCATCTACTAATGGTGTTATTCTTTAACTTGCCTCAGTGCACTGTCACTACAGCCATCCTAACTGGTTTGTAGTGGTCTGTTAAACAAAAGCATGAACAGTTATTGCACTGTATTTATGTTGGATAAAGTTGGAGGGCAGGTTAGCTTATGTGAGTAGATTATATGTTTATAAAATTTTAAAGATTTAAGATATTGAAGAAGGTGTTTTTTATTTTATTTTTTTTCAATTCAAATCAAATACTTACTGATATGTGTATCTCAGTAAGTGTTCATCTTCTGAACTGTAATGTTTTCTGTTCTACAATAAAGGTAACATTGAATATAGCTGTCCAGCATCGAATGAGTGTGAGATCACCAAGCGGCGCAGAAAGGCTTGTCAGGCATGCCGCTTCACCAAGTGCCTCAAAGTAGGCATGCTGAAAGAGGGTGAGTGTTCATGGTGTGGGGAAACTCTGTAGCCAGCCTGTTTTATTTATATGTGAAGGGTCTTTGTGCTAATATTTTAAATATACTGTATATTTAGTTTGTGTTTTTCCTGCAAAAAACTTAAAAATGTTCTGGTTTTTCATAATGTAGGAGTTCGTCTCGACAGGGTTAGAGGTGGTCGGCAGAAGTACAAAAGACGCCCAGAAGTGGAAAATGCAACATACCAGAGTGCCCCTCTACCACTGACAAAGGAGAGTGAAAAAGGTGGGATTTATATTCTTGTCTTGTCATGAGTTTTTGTTCTACAACAGGCCACATGTTCAATACTAAAGAAAATCAATTTGTGCAAATGAGATGAAAAGCAGTACTCAGTAACACAGATGATTTTCTGTTTAACTGTCACATCACCTACCAGCCAGAAGTAAAAGACTGTGGGTATCACATATATCTGTTTTACACTGTAAAGGTGCAGCCATGAATTGTATATGATATTGGGCTGGTTATACTTTTTATGCATCTGCACCAGTGATAGCCATTACCAGAAGTGTTCGTTTTTTTTGTCCGTTCATCCCGCCCTGTTCTCGTAAATGCGATATCTCGCACTTTTTTCTTTAATAGTTTAGGCATTCAGATTGCTTCCTCAAAAAGTGTAAGATGCCCAGATCATATAAGCAGCACATAAAATGCTTCAAACTTATTGGAGTTACAAAACGACGCCCTCTAGTGCCCAAATCATTCAGTGTGATTCCATACATTGTCAGTCAGTACAAAGTGAATTATTACAGCTGTGCTAATTTGCACAAATCAATATGACCTAAGTAAAGACGGTCATTTGTATAGAATATATGTCTGTTAATATTAAATCAGTTGGTGATGTTTGAGATAGGGGAATGGAAATGTGCAGCATATAGTACAGGTAACACCAGAACCAAAGGAGCATGTTGTTTAAAGCAAAATTTTACATTTTTTTGCTCATTGTGTTAATCAATTTTGTGTCTATTTTGTGACCCAGGTTCCTCCAACATCATTGTATCCCACCTGCTAGTGGCAGAGCCAGAAAAGTTGTTTGCCATGCCTGACCCTCTGCAGCCTGACACGGCCCAGCGCACACTCACTACCCTTTGTGACCTTGCTGACCGTGAGCTGGTCGTCATCATTGGCTGGGCCAAACACATTCCTGGTAAGAGATGCAGAGAGGATAACATGGGGGATGTGGAGCCAGTTACATTATGGCAGCAGTGGAAGAGATGCAGTGATCCAATCGCACTGACCAGGAAGATACTTGCTGTGTCATGTTTCACGTCAGCCATCACTTTTGCATTTCACTGTATGAGAATACTGACCATTATAAATGTCAGCCCGGTTGTGATGGGTGAACAGCCTAATTGATAGGTACAAGAAAGTGAGTACGTAAAACAAAATGTCTGGATCAAAATGTACAGTCAGAATAAATTAAGTTAATTATTGTTGTGCATTGGTGTGTTAGAAGAGGAGCTTCTGCTGACTGAGTGCAGGTGAACTGATGCAGTGCTTCACTGGATTACAAGCTAGAGTTGGGTCACCAGCTGCCTACAGTATGTAGCCCATTATTTGGCTACTGTAAAGACATGGGGCCTGTTGCCAGCTTGGCATTACTCCTTTACATTTAAATGTCTCCCTCTCTGGGTGTTTATTCCCCTGCAGGCTTCCTGTCACTGTCCCTAGCAGACCAGATGTCCGTGTTGCAGTCAGTGTGGCTGGAGGTGCTGGTGCTGGGTGTAGCGTACCGCTCGCTTGGCTGCGAGGATGAAGTGGTGTTCGCAGAGGATTTTGTCCTTGATGAGGAAATGTCACGTGTTGCTGGACTGACAGAGCTAAATGCAGCAATTAGTCAACTTGCTCGTCGTTTCCGTGCACTAAATGTGGACCGGGAGGAATTTGTCATGCTAAAAGCCATCGCACTCACTAACTCAGGTACTTGATGCTTGTGTAATTAATGCATTAACAGTGGTACATTGTATGTTTTAGATTTTCATATCTCTTGCCATGATTAGCTCTAACTAAAACTAATCTAAAGTGTTCTCTGGTGGTATAACTGAACACATGGCAGCTTTTCACAGTGGAGTCACCCCATCTCGCCTGAAATTTAGAGTGCTTCAAGTGATCGCATTTTTATGATATAATAGTAAGCTTATTACCAGCTCAGTTAACAAATGTTTTAGTGGAATACTCATTATGTTTGACAAAAACTACACTCAGTTCCCAGTTTGTTATTACGTAGGTAAAAATTCCATTTGTAAGTAGCTGGTTAATCAAAATAATCAGTCCTATTGGTTGTGATGGGATTATGTGCACAACAGCAGTCAAAGGCCCATGATAACAGGATAATGGTCTTAATATTTAATCATGTCGTATTGCTGTTGTTAGGTGCAGTGAATGCTACTGCAGAATAAACAAAAAGAATACTGACATTTGTAAAGGTATTCTAGTCACTGGCAGGTAGATCTTCAGCTACAGAAACAGGCAGTGTAGAGTACAAATGGAAAGTTTACCAGTTGTTAACTTTATGTAGACTTTAATTTATTCATGTAATATTACTGTCAACAGCAGATAATGTAGCATGTTTAGCTTGTACCACAGATTCGCTGTTTGCTTTGTAAACAATACTGTCATTAGTTTATATTGGTAATAAATTATTGGGCATCACAGGCTATCTTTCTGTGGCAAAGGCTGAGAAAATTTTAACACTCTACACTTTACCTTACTATGTGCTCCTTGCTGTTCTGCCAGACTCTGTTTACATCGAGGACATGGAGGCGGTGCAGAAGCTGCGGGACCTCCTTCACCAGGCCCTACTGGAGCTGGAATGTCAGCGGCGCCCAGACGACCCCCAGCGAGCAGGACGTCTCCTTTTAACATTGCCTCTCCTCAGGCAGACTGCTGGCCGTGCTCTTACCACCTTCTACAGCATCAAGACCCGTGGCGGCGTACCCATGCACAAACTCTTCCTGGAGATGCTGGAAGCCATGATGGACTCTCCCTAAAGCGGGAAGCTGCAGAAGTTAAAGGGAATGGAGAAAAAACAAGACAGAGACCTAGTCTGCAAGAGTGAATGAGAAATGAAAGATTTTATCAGAGAATTAATAATGAGGACAATGGTCCCTTTTCCTTAGGCTACATGAAGAAAAGAATATGAAAAAAGAAAAACCTTGTATTCATGTTCCTACTTGGGAAGTGGTTATTTACGGTAAGATGTAACTGCCAAACTTCAGTAAAAGGCTCTGAGATCAAAGAGTGAAAATGTGAATGCCAGAAAACTTCTCAGTTTCAACTATTTTCATGGCGTGTTCCATCACAGCATCAATCTGCACTTGCATAACCACAGAAGAACAAAGTTTAGGTACCCAACAACAGACTGCAATCATGTGGCTTTTGAACTTTTTAAAAATAAAGCAACATCAACTCATGAAAGCCATAATTATATATCTGGCAAAAGGCTTGAGGGTCCAGTATAGGGTCAGATTCACATGCACATCGAGTGCGTTTATTTACCATAGTTTAGTGTGTCAGTGTAGGCAAATTCATAGGAATTACTTGCAATATGTTAAAAGCAATATAACTCGATTATTGTCTGTCACATAAATTGTAGATAAAATGGTGAGACATCAGGTTGTGCTTGTATATCAGTAGTTCTCTGCTCTCAGGACCCCAAGTGTTGTCGGGGATGCCACGAGTGGATTTAACTGTCTGGTAAGAGTGAAACCCACCAGCACTTTTGGGGTCAAATAGTGGAGTTGGGAACCACTAGTGTACATGGCAGGTGCAGGATTCTTTATAAAAGGTTGTGCAGTGTGTAGTCCAGGAGAAGCACATAATAAAATGCTCTGCTTGGAAGATGATATATTCAGTGTTGTATGTAAATCCTATTGGCATACAAAAACCTGGCTTCCTTACAAGCAAATGTGTGCATTCCTGTGCAGTCTAAACCAGTGAGCTACACTGAGATCAGGGAAGAACACAACTCTTTGTCATTAAAGCCAGTGTCGGAACAACAGTGGTTAGAAAAGAAATGCATATGCCTCATCTGCTTTTTTATACTTTCCTCCCCTACATCTAACCACTATTTTCGACTTCAGCAGCTGTGCTGTCCAGAAATAATGGTCTAACCTATTGGACTTGGGGGCTGTATAATGCCTAATACTAACCTATATGGTTGACAGGTGATTTTGCTGCATTTTCTGCAGTATTGAAGAACATTGCATAAAAGAGCTTGTGCGATGTGAGACCCCTCCATTGTGTACGTGCATCTGTTGAACTTTAACTTGAAAGTGGCTCATGACAACAAGGAATGCAACATATGCAACAACATCTTTCTTTCGATGTTGAAACCTTGTGTGACAACTTCCTGAAAGTCCTTCTCATTGTTCAGCAGGTTAGTATACTTAGAATATAAATGGTCATTGTAGGAAGCTTCACATGCAATGCAAAGCAACAGTATCTGATGTCAGAATCAGATCTGTAGATGAAATATTAATTGAACAAAGGGCCATTGATCTTTTAGCCATGTACAGTTCAATTTAAATAAAAAGAAACATGCAATTTATAGTGGAAGATAATAAAGCCAGCAAATGTGATACAAATTCCCCATTACAATTATATTTGTGCAGCTTACGGTGTTCTGAAATTTGTAAAGACTTGAAACTTGCTTTTTCATACATTTTCCTTTCTAGGGTTCAAGGGTATTTTATTCACATTGTGACACTGTTGTAGGTTTGGTATTGAAATGAATCTTAATGAATACTAAATTTTTTTTTGTTTGTTTGTTATGTTAGCAGTGGTGTGTTTATCTGGAGCTGAATGTCATTCTAGGGATCAATTTACATGACTCTATAGATTTAGCAGCACGGTGAGGCTACAGAGGGCTACCTCAGGAGGCAGAGTGAGCCAGATGGCCAAATAACTGTGGAGGCAAATGTAATTGTTGATCTTTTGATTTGTCCGTTTAAATATTGGGTCTATTGAATGTCTTGCAGTTGTGCAAACCTGAGATCATTTCTTCATTTGTTTTCGTAACTTTAACGCGTTCTTGGCTCATTAATCATGCTTTCTAAGATGCAGCATGATACAAAGTGTCTCACACGTTGGGGGTTGGGGAGTGCAGGCCTGTGGTTGGTATGGTTTCACAAGAATAACTGCAGCTCGAAAACATTGGAGGTCATTCAAATTTAAAGACAGTACAACTTGTAACGCAGACTCAAATCTCAGACTCTCTGATTCACCTGTGATGATTCATAGGACATAGGTTACAGCTGTCATATAAAAGTTTTTTGGTCTCTGATTTGTTTACTAACCTAATTTGTAAAAAAAAAAAAAAAAGTAATCAGAATTCTTAAGTGAACAAATGTAAGATGCTTGGGTCAGAGCTGTTGTCTCTTCATAGTGACTTTTTCATTAGCACACAAATATGTTTTAGGTACAGTTTGTTAGGGTGAAGGCAAGGCCATTTGCAGTGTCACTGTTAAAATTATACAGCTATTTGTAGTTTTATTAAATATGTGCGCATTAATATAAATGAGCAATACAATAAATTACCAAACCTCACACATTTCCTTGTATAGCCACAGTGTACATTTAACATTGCCAGTTATAAAAAGAATAGCAACTAAACGTTATATTATTTAGAAGTTCAAATCAATGTTTGTATTTTGAAAGACTATTTAAAATGATTAAATTCTATTTTTTACTCAATTTACCGTTGTTTGTTGACACTGCTTTATTTTTGTGTGTGATGTTGGCTGTGAATCTCTGTGTGTAGGCTTTTTTTTTTTTCATTTAGATAAAACAGTTTGATGTCCTTGTCTAAACATGTCCACATAAAATCACTGTGAAAAAAGTGAGAATTTCCACTGTCTGACGCAACAGGGAGTGGATTATTGTAGGTGCTTTGTGTTGTGTAATAAATGGACACACCACCACCACATATCACTGGTCTCATCTCTCCATGTGTATATTTATGCATGTGTATTTGTGTGTGCACATTAGATAGGGGTTGTGTGATGAAGACGACTGCTGAAACTTTCAACTTTGACCATGCAGTGCACATATCACATCTCATCCGATTTTGATGGGGGATGATCTGCAAAACACTAAAGGCTGGAGTCTTCACATACAGTCCACTAAACATTACTAAATGAATACTTAGGACTAAAATGGTAGGAGTTGACTGACAATACCGCAACTAAAAACCATTTACCTTCCTCTGACTGTAGGTGTCACTTTATTTAAGACAGCATTTAAAGCTTTTGCCTTCCGTGGCTACATGAACCTGAGGAGTCTGTGCAGGACTGATGAACAGACTCAGGCATTCAAACTACCACAAACTTCACCATAACTAAAAAAAATGTGACGATGTATTTACTACCATTTCCTCCACCTCAATATAGAACCCCCCTGCTTAGATAGACAGACTGACTGATTTCCACTCGCTGTTTTCAAATTAAAAGGTTTTGGCTTCAGTCCACATATGTATCAACCAGTCTAGCAAATACTGCATCAAACATATGGCATCTTGCTAGCAGATGGCGCAGTAAATAAAGATTTAGCAGGCCCAAATCTGGAAGCTAGGTTAAGTCCCAACAAAGCTCAATGTGGGACAGTACTGTAGGTAAAAGTGTAATAAGTTAGACAGTCGTGCTAAGACAGGTCGGGGCGTGTTTGACGCACTACACGACGAACGAACCACATCCAACACACCTAACTGTCGGTAAGACATTACTCAACAGTAACTACGCTAGTTAAATAGCGAGCTGCAATGCTTTCCATCACAGCCACTCTTATCAAGAACACCCGCCTCGTCCCGTGCATAAGGCTGCTACACACGTCTCCTGTGGTCAAAATGCCGATTCAGGTAAGATTTGCATGCTTTTAGCTACCGTTGGCTCTTTAACTCATACAGCGATATGAAAGTGTTGTTATATTTTTCAGTTTAAGCAACAAATACGGCTATATCCTTCCTCTGTCTCACTGTTAGCGCACCGTGCTAACAGTCTCTCTGAAACCGTCGCCATGATAGCCGCTAGCTATGCATGATATCATTTGTTTGTTGGTCACGACCGCTATTGTCCTCTTGGTAGTTTACAACAACAACTTCCGCAACACCTGCTGGGTATCAGTTGACCGTAGCATAATGCAAAGTGTCAATGATAACTCTGCCTGTCGTCTGGCTGGTTCAGTGTATGTAATGACGTTAAAAACTCAATAAAGAGTATAACATTTTTAAGACCCTTAAAGTGATTTAACTTGCCTTGGCCTTCCTTTGTTTACTTGATTTACATACCGTCATGTGGCCTACATATTTGTGTAACCATAACTTGAAACTTGGGAGTTAAATTGCAGCTGTTTCAAAGCGTTCCTGGACTTTATAATTGCCCTTCATATCAACACTGTTTTGTGGAAAATAACTTTGATAATATTTTTGAAGTGCAATATGTATTTTTTTTTTATCGCTTTTTGAAAAGTATTTTGAGCATGAACGTGTTGAAGTGTGTCACTATACAATCCGTCACTACCAGTCTCAAATCTAGGCATTCGGCCATTTTAACAAGCCTCTTGTATCTGTATGTGGTAATATGTCGCCCTCTAGTGGCCGCCCGCATCCTGTTAATATTATCATGCATCATTTGTTAAACCAGGCCTAAGTGGAAACTTGTTTATTTTAATAATCTCTGTAATCTCTGTAATAATCTCTATTGAATTGAGTAACTGTGTGTGAAATGTGTTCACATGGCCTGTCATGCGTGCTTTGCGTATATCTTTTCTTTGCATTTATCAAACTATATACTTAACATTTCCTCCACCTCAGTATAGGATTGCCTGCTTAGATAGATGGATGGATGGATATAAAACCATCATCCACGCTATGTTATTTTGTTTATATCCATAATAAAAGTGTTCTTCTATGCATGCAATGTCAGCAGCATTTGAGACACTCAATGGGTAAAGCAGCGTCTTCAGAAAATATTTTCATCGCTTGTCTCTTCTGTTCATAGATACTAAGCATGTTGTCTAAATTTGCTGACAGTTTGTTAATATAAGGATGTGTCCATTTTCTTCTTAATCCTCAACAGGCTGGTGAACATCTCCCTGCTGTGGAGGTCCACGAGGGGGAGCCAGGAAATAAGGTGGCCATGGATCAGCTGTTCAAGGGGAAGAAGGGAGTCCTCTTTGCTGTACCTGGAGCTTTTACCCCTGGTTGTTCCAAGGTGGAGTTCATGCTCTCATCTCTGTTTGCTGTGTCTTGTGCACAGTTATCTTTGCTCCAGTTGACTATTTATTTCTCATTTTGCTTTCAGACTCACTTCCCTGGTTTTGTGCAGCAGGCTGAGGACTTGAAGAGTAAAGGCATACAGGAAATTGCTTGCATTTCAGTCAATGATGCATTTGTCATGGCAGCCTGGGGGAAGGAGCATGGAGCAGATGGCAAGGTATGGACTTTAGTGTGATGAGAAATGTCTGTGACAACCTGCACCGTGTCAACTTGTGATATAAAAGCTGAACATGTATTGCCATCATTCAGAGGATACAATACTATTAATCACGCATCATATATGATTAAGAGCTAGGGGCACTTCAGTCACACATTTTGTATGTGTTGTGAATCCCATTTGCCATTTACAGTATGTGGCATTGCAAAGATGAGATACCACACTCTGCTCATTGACATTATCACTGTGCTTTACAGAGTCAGTTTCAGATATCAGTTTCTTTTCATCAAAGTTTCTAAGTGGCCTTGTTTAAGAATAGAGAGGTCGATGATACAGCAGACATGCACTATTGTATTTCAGATATTAAGAATGATGAGCTTCCTGCTACTTTCTCCTGCAGGTTCGAATGCTGGCTGATCCCACTGGAGCTTTTACACAGGTAAAACTAAATGTGTGGTATATTTTGGGTCCACATAATGGGAGTGTGTAGTCATCTGTCTTTTTCTTTCTGCCTCTTAGGCAGTTGACCTGCTACTTGACAGTGATCAGATTGTGCAGGTACTTGGGAACAAACGATCCAAGAGGTAACAATCCTTTTGCCTTTTTAGGTTTTGGATGAACAGATTGATGACATGTGTTTTTCAGTAGGACTGTGCAATGTGCTGCATTTTATAGATGCAAAAATTGCAAGTCTATTTCTTAAGTGTCTGAAATCTCAATTTACTGTTCACAAGAGAGAAAAACTTGAGTTTTTTTAATATATTGGGAGCAGGCTGGCTCAACACACATGCATGGGACCTCCTTTTGTTCGTTTTGTTAGATTTCAGAGGCAAACACACACAGATTCATAAGCATGTTGGAGTTCTTGAATTTCTGCCATTTGACTCTATTCATGTTACATACGATAACATTAGTATTTTTAGAATAATAATGGGAAAACTCCTGATTTTATGTTTATGACATATCTTCACTCCTTTCATTTGGTTTCAGTTCCAAATCAGTTCAGTATTATTTTAATTTTTCATTCTATTTTTGATTTTTTTCAAGGAGCTTAAGAAATTAAGTTTTGGATAATGCTTCAAGCATAAATCTTTTATTCAATCAGTCTTTAAAACAGGTGTATCATGGTCAGTGTGTGACTTTTCCTGATACATTTCAAGTTCATTGCGATGAATCAGTGTGCATATCATCCTGTGTTTCAGATATTCAATGTTGGTGGAAGATGGAGTTGTGAAGAAGATCAATGTGGAGCCTGATGGCACAGGGCTGACCTGCAGCCTGTCTTCCAATATTCTGTCTGATCTGTAGGGTTATTTAGAGCTTATTAACCAAACTGCAAACGCTGAGTTACTGAAAAAGTTGCACTAACAAAGTCCTGTACCAACCTGTTCAAGCTTCCTGCTTTTCCCAAACACATATGCAAATATGACCTGGATGCCAAAAACAGAGCTGGAAAGTAATTAATGCGCACAACTATGGCATCAACAGCAATCCAAAGGAACATACATTATCCTCTATACTGTTACTTGTAAGTAAATAAAACATATATTGAAAGCAATAATCACTGTTTTTCTGTATTGCTTTTAGTTTAGGTTATTTAGTGTGTGGATCAAATATCCCACAACTGTGATCTTCTCATAATAAATGTTGAAATGTCTAGTTTCGGAATATTTTCATCATGTTAGGTTTTTGACTTCATATAAACATTCACTGATTATTAAAATGGTGGCCAACATTTGCCATCTGAAAATGGGGCAGAAGAGCGTATGGTCTGAACATATAGTAATTCATGAACAGTGTAAGTAAGGGATTAATCCATCCTGCACCTATTAAAAATCAGGTTTTCAAAAACACATTGCTGTAATTATTAATATAGTCTATATCCGTCGCCACATACATTTTTCACCTACTTGTTTGTACATCACAATTAAATGTTTATTTGCTAGCTTGGTTGAGCTTTGTTGTTCGTGTTCATGTCAGTTATTTGTGTTCCTAAAAAAGTGTTCTTGGGTCCTTGTGTATTATATTTAAAACAACTTGCAACTGCAGTCAATTTCCTTGTGTGTGGACATGCTTTGCCAATAAAAACTTATTCAGATGTTGAAATGTTGGTAAGTTAGAGTGCAAGTCGCGGTTCAGATGACCCTGTGAGTCAATAATCAGGTAGAAATCACCTCTGAACGCTCCATGACGTATTGGTGCAGGAGGCCAGCAGGCGAGCGCATTGCATTGTGGTCGCCGGTGCTTGGATAGAAACAGAAACTAGCTACACGGCTCGCCAGCAAATTTAAGTACTACTTGGCCTGGGCAGAACATTGAGAGGTAAGTAAATAATCAGACACAGTATTTTGTGGTGGCCAATAGCTGAGATATACTGCAAGCAAAAAGATAGCTCGAGTCGTAGGAAGCAGTGACTAGCAACTGGTAATGAACGGTTGAAGCTACGTTATCTTACATTAATTTAAAGGCGCCTGAATTATGAGCTACTGGTATTGCATTCTAGCTTCACAGCGCTAACTTACTGGACTGCGCCAATAGGAATTTCAGGATAATGTATTAGTTAAACCGGACAGCGTATTAGTTAAAATCGCTTGTTAGCTCTATGCTAACAAGCAATGATGTGTTGTAGGCAAATAAACGGTAACGCTAAAACTAGTGAACGTTATCTCGTTGTGCTAAAGCTACTAGCACTGAAACGCATTGCGCGCGCGATTCAACACTGGAAGAAGCGTCATCGTATTGTTGCAAATAGCGCTCTCAATGGGGCTAAACGTATGTGGTTACCCAGCTTTGGAGGTGAGTTTAGAAATCAACTGAAATTTGTCTATCAGGGACAGAACTCTTTAACTTAAACTGAACCCTAGGATAAGTTTCGTTATGCAGTACTTCAGTAATACATCTTTTAGTATGTGTTTTGTAGAAATGAAACTGATCGTTAGCCTTAAAGAGCAACTTAACGCCCTTTAAAAACGCTAATTGGGCAAGTATTATTAGTTCACCGTTAGATTAAAGCTGAGCCACACTCCTAAATTAACGGACAAGACATCTGTAGTGAAGAGATAGCTTAAGAATAATGATTGGCCATCACCGGGTAAGATACAAAGGGTCTGCTTTCCTGAATTTCACTGTTTTTGTTGTCCATTGTTGTTTTTGTGTTCTAGTGCAGAAATTGGGGATCTGTGACCACCTATAAAGCAGCTATGTCGTCAACATCCCAAAAACATAAAGATTTTGTGGCCGAGCCCATGGGTGAGAAGTCGGTGATGGCTCTTGCTGGCATTGGAGAGGTCCTTGGCAAAAGACTGGAGGAGAAAGGTTTTGACAAGGTGATTTGATTTTTCACCATTTTAATGCAATGTAAATATAAGGTGTATGGTATCCACCACAATGCTCAGTCCATAGAGGTGCTTATCCTCCCTGATAGTGGTATTCTGATAATTTTATCAGTGTCTTTTCGTCAGCAGCTTCTAAAATTCATTCATTGTAATTATTTTGCGATATCAACCATAATTACCTTACTCTGTCAAGGTAAAATGGACATTCTAATTTTTGTAATACTCATGTAGAGTTCAAGTAGCAGAAAGATCTTTGTGTTTTGTTCCTCTCTCCCTCCATAGGCGTATGTTGTCCTTGGGCAATTTCTAGTGCTAAAGAAAGACGAGGAGCTTTTCCGGGATTGGCTGAAGGACACTTGTGGGGCAAACTCCAAACAACAAGGTGACTGCTATGGCTGTCTTAAAGAATGGTGTGATGCCTTCCTATAAGGCATTCAGTCACTGTTTTCTACTTCTGAAGTCCAAACTGTGTATTACCTCTTCAGTCATCTTGATTCAATTCAGCTACACCGTATATCTGGACTGACACTGTACACCCTGAGGTATAACGTTAACTTGTTTATAAATTCTACTAAAAGCTGTATTTCTGAAGTTCTCTGAGTAGTAGACCAATAGTGCCCAACTCTCTCGTATAGAGACTTAGGCACTATTATTCTAGACCTACTTGTCATTCTTTGCATTTCTTTTTATAAATTGGTGGAGAATCACAAAATCTGACAATACTAACTGCCCGGGACATGTGCTCACTATCAATAGTTCTGCAGAAATTTTGACTTGTTGCAAGAGTAAAATCACGGGTGTAATAAAAAACAGTAATGATGACTTCTTTCCATTAGAGTTTACCAGTAAGTCATGCCACTGGGCCTCTTTGTACTACCGGGACTGTGACACTGGTACACCTGTGTTTGAGAAGTAAAACTGTCTGCTCTGAGAACATTTTATGGACAAGCTTCATAATGAAAGCCTAGTTTCCAGTTTTGGGAAAGAGCTGCTAAAGTTAATATTATTCAGATTGCCCAAGATCACTTATCACAATACAGTACTTTCTGGTAAAGGTTGAAAGGTTGAAGGTTGAATGTGCGGTTCATTCATTGTTGCTTGTGTACTAAGATTTTATCTTTTTAAGCTACACATGGCTAATTTGTTCCAAGTGTTAAACCTTTACCTTCTGAGACATTTGGGTCAGCACACACTTTTCTTTCTGTCCCATGTAATGACTTACCAGCACAACACAGACTAATATTTGTACTCACCTTCAGTTCTTGGGCTTCTTGCCCCTTTTACCTGTTTTTAAAGCCATTGGAAAGTTCATGTACCAGTTTGCGCTTTTTTCAAAGATAGCACATCATATTGCAGTTTAGTAATGCGCTGTTCACAAACAATGTTAAAATCAATTCTGGAAGAGGTGGATTGCAGAGGACATGACAAAAACAACGTAATGCTAATCTTGAATGAGAAAATATCTTTTTTTTATATATATATCCAAAAATAACCTTTTAACTTTAGCTTCTGCAAGTGAGGAAGCAGATTCCGGCATCTGGGTTACTCAAAGCTCATTTTAAATCTGAAGATGTAAATGTGTATAAATAAACGTGCCGATAGAGCACGATAGAACACATGTCAGTCTACTGCTGATGAGTTGGCGGCAGCCTACAGCCCTACATTAGATAATTAATGTGTTCCTGTGTCGTTAGTGGTAAACAGGAATTTGTACCTGTCTGATCTGCTGGGGGTTGATATGGCAACAATCTAAATCAAAACCAATAACACTGATACATTATATCAATAAGCACCCTGTTCATTAACAGTGAAGAAATACTGCTTAAATAGCAATGGGAAAATCCTCTATAGTGTAAAATCAAAAAGCTTGAGTCACTGTTTGACTGTCATTTTAAACATGAGATGCCTTAATGCATGTTAAATGTTTTATTTGGTCAGATGAACTATAGGATCTGCAGTAGTGTATGTATATCCAGGCTTTGTAATGTAATCTTCATCATCAGTCACCAGCTGTTTGAGGATGTAATTGTTGTTTAGCATCTTTTTGTTGCAACACTGACTGATGTGTTTGCATTTGACTGTGAAGACTCATCAGTTTTTATATTGCTGTAATAAAAAATAAATAAAAGGCAAATTATCAGAGTGAGACATGCATGTTATTTTTTTTTTACATGCTCATTAAAAAGTGAGAGAAACCATTTGATAACAGGAGGTTTTATTTTAATGCCTGATATTCCATTGGTTACTTTTTTTTTTTGCCAGCGCTCCAAATTTGACATTTGTAATATATTGATATATTACATCAGTTAATTTTTAAAAAGATCCAGAGCAGGGGGCTCCCAAAAGTTTTCTCATGTAGCCGTGGACCTCGTGATGGGATCATGTCTGAGGGAACTTCAAATATGAGCAGTTTTCTTGAGTGATTCAACAGAACTAAACCACTGCCTGTACTGTATGTGTAGAAATAACAATAAAGTGTAACCTTGCATTCAAATCCTCACTTCACATGAATGAGTAGAACTGTTCCTCTAGAAACCACTGAAGGACCCCTCTGCTCTGGAGGACCTCTCTGACCTGCTTAGTTAAAATGATGATGTACATCTGTTTTATTTAAAAGTACATTATAACGGCTGTATTTATTTATTTTTTGCCTTAAAGAAATAGAAAATTGCTCATGTGAGAAACTCACAACAACTGAATAGCTTGGATTTGGCTTTAATGGCTTACATTATATATATTGAATGTCCATAACCCCTGGAATGTTATTTTCTGGGTCTGTGTGCTATTTAACTATAAAATCTTGATTTGACAATGATCAAATGCTCAGAATTGTTGCTTAAGTTTCACAGTAGCACCTATGCACACACACACACATACACACACACAGACACACACACACACACACACACACTTCCACATCCACACTACAGCAACAGTATATAAATGAGCAAAACACTAAAATCTTAATAAAACCTTGAAATAATGTGTATGATTGTAATCCACTCCTAAGCAGCTGCTGTCCTTGGTAAATACAAGTAACTGCCAAAACAGGAAACACCTGAACAGGAATTAGAAATCCAAAATATGTTGACGGTTAATGTGATGCAGCTCTAAATGATTATGGAGAAAAAGAAAATAAATCAGTATGAAGACTTCTGCCTGTATGTAAAGCATTAATCTGAAGAAGAGTAGTCACGAATGGAAACACAGTTGTTACCTAATAAACTTATCATCTTCTCAGTTGGCAGATCTTGCATGTATGGACATTTTGTATGAGGGGAACTGACAGCTCTGACCTGATCAGAGCAGCATCTGAGACCTGTAGCACCACCATTTTATAATTTCCCAGTAATGGGACTAATAAAGGATTATCTTATCTTATTTTATAATCCAAAGAATGGGAATTTAGCCTCCCAGTTCAAAGTTAACGTTTGCTGCAGAATGTGTTTCTGTGACTGGTTTGAACCCATTAAGATACTTGATGCTCAGACTGTTTCCTTTTTTTGGCAGCTACCTGTAAATATACGTATATGAGCATGAAATGTCTGTGTTTTTGAACAGATGATAGCTGTCTTTCTGTTATTTCTTTAGACTTCTAGTTTTCTTTTTTGATTGTGATAACTCTGACTCTTCATTGGTTGAATGTTTTGAAAGATTTTGTTTCGAATCTCAACGTTGTTTGTGTTATTCTCCTTTAACAGTGATACAGACGTTAGCAGTTTAAGAATTTAGTTCAAGACATTTGGTAGTTGATTATGTACTGTACATCGGCAGCTTTTATGCAAGGTTACTATAATACATTGATGTCTTATTTAGATTGAAAGTACATGTACACACTGTACATACATGTACATACTGTACAGTTGTACTTTTGATCACAACAATCCCTGATTGTTCTCAAAGCAGAGCGCAGAAGAATTTCTTCTCCCTGAAAGGGTTCTCTGAGGTGGGCACAGGGGTGATCAGGGGGTCGTCGCAGGAGTGTGCGTCACAGTACGCCATCAGGTCGGCTGCTGCCTTTGATACCTGCACATGGGGATGATCAGATTCAGGGTGGCTCAGCATCATGATTACATTAGATTATACTGTTTTCTACCATTAGTCCATTACACAAATAAAGTAAAAAAAAAGCAATGTGCATCCTTGGATTTGATTAATCTATCAGCCTCAGGTCAGAGATTGTGGTGCATTTAGTGACTGTAAGAAATTAGCTTTCTTCACTGGGAAACCTATGAAGTTGTTCAAAGCTAACAGTTTTCCTCTTAATGAGGATAATCAGAGATATTTTATATATCTAAACCCTTGTTGTGGTTGTGTGTATATCTAGGATAGTGTGTATATACATTGTTTTTTGCCCTTATGCAGGCTAGAGGTGGAAACGCTAACAGTGTATACCGATATATTCTGTCTGTATGACCCCCAAAAGACCATTAAGGTATTGTGGACTCCGGCAAATGCATTCAGCCCATGACATACATGACACTTCTGGACCTTTCATAATATTTCTCCAATGTCTCACCAGATCATGTTACACATTTTTGCATTTTAAGTTTGAGTCTCAGCATTTTAGCTCAAATTTGGATAATAAAGAATCAACAGTATTGAATACTGAAAAAATTGCATCAAATGTTTCTTGTTCAAAGCCTAAAAACAAAAATGTGTATTCATAAAAAAGTTAAAATGCGTAAATTACTATCAATAATAGGATGAGCTAAGGGACCATATTGATTCACTTCAAGAAAACCAGGTGTTTGCATTTACAAAGGTGTCACAAAACAGTGCAGTGACTACAAAGAGACAGTGAAGCAATACAGAATCAATAACAGTAGAAAACCAAATCTGAGAGCAAAGTGTGGGAATTACTAGTTAAACATTTGGATGCAACACATTCTTACTTTCTTTATTGCTTAATTAAATTTGGGTTTGAGTGTGCAATGTGTGAATCTTTAAAAAAATATGTAAACTGAATCCTTGTTTTGCCCTAGAATAAATACTAATTTTGATATAAGGATCTGAAATGATTTAAAGATTCACATTAAAAATGAAATGTACTGGCTTCATATGTTTTTATTTCAATCATGGATAGTCTTTTTTAAAAGCCTGGTGCTATAAGAGAGGGCGAAGCACCTCCAGTTTCAACTTTTGTTGTCTTTTTCTCTCCAAATTTCACTTTACCACAGCAGTTGAATAGTCTCTAAAACATGATGTTATTATTGTTATATATAAGTTTGTCCCCTACTTACACAAATGGATTGTTCTTTTTAAAGACACAAGGTGCCTCTGCAAGGTGTTTTTGATGCCATTAGAAACATGACAGTAGCCAATACCATTTGGAAACTCTCCAATGGAAAGCATTGACTCAAAGTGCATTTGAGAAGGTCACTGTCACTTTTCTACACCTGCAGGCTGATATGGACAAGAAACGTTTGTCAAAACTCTTTAGTCCTGTCCTCTCAGCTTGAGGCTTTATATGTACTTAAGAGTCAAACCGTCTTTTTTAATCTAATCTAATCTTAATTTTAATTAACAGCTTCTATTTTCCCCTTTGTGTTTTGTCTTGCTACATAGTCAGGACTCTGTCTTACCTTTATCCTGCAGAAACTAGCCTCTATCTTCAGTTGCTCCACCAGCTTCCTGGCTTGGCCGACACTCATGGTGCTGTTCACTGGGGTGTCTCCTTTCATCCTAACCACAAACACAGCAACATTTAAACTTCATGGATGTGAATTGGATGGGAAAATATTCTGTAAATTTCTGCATTTGTTGTTGTTTTTCTTAATGATTTTAAATTGAAATGGTTTCTCTATGTCTGCTTCCTCAGCAATGATTGTTCCAGAAACCTCAGAATTACAATGTTTCATTCTAAAGTAAAACTGTTTATGTAATGTTTTTAGATTGCTCTATGTTCTGAATGAAGGTTATTTTGTTCACACAACTGGGTTTATTGATAGCAAATTTGCCTTTTTAATACAACACTGTTGGTGACATTCTAGTTTGATCAAATGAACTATGTACGTGAACTAAGACAAATGCATAATATAGCACTATTATGTAATCTATGATAAAAGCTGCCTCTAAAATTTTAGTACTTTATTGCTTATTGGTAGGTTTTGGAACCTTTGGTTGCAAAGCAAGCCAATATGAAACCAGTCAGTCTCCGGTGATGAAGTATAAATATCTGTCAATAATGTGTCATTGAATTGGCAGAGCTGCTACATTATGTCATCTTATATGGCAACAAACGCACGTATATTTTATCAAAAGCAAACCATACACGTAAACTGGGCCAAATGGTTAGATTTGTTCACCATGGCCCACAGATTCTCCCACTACCAGCAAGAATAGCCACAAAAATATACATGTAGAATGAAATAAGCACTGCAGCCATGCAACAAATATGAAATAATGAATAAATATGCATATGACTGAAAAGAAATATGTCACAGTTGGGAAAGGCATCAAGTAGGATGGATTGTCTGGAGGAAAGAAAAAGCAGAGCAGCGAAGGAGCGAATCTATTTGAACCATTCTGGACCTTTCCCCATTGTTTTTTTCCTTCTCCCTCCATCCACCCCCTTTTTTCCTTACCCGTATTATATTCCTCTTCAGGTGCAATCTTCCCCCCTCTTCTCTCTCTTTTTTTCTCCCTTTTTCTGCCTCTCTGTGTCCCTCTGTCAGCTTATGTTTGGTGGTATCAGTGTAGCCGGACCCCACCCCTCACAGACAACAGCCTGGATGGTACCCTGCTCTGTACAGTCCAGTGCACTGCAATTCTGTCACAATGAGCACTGGATTTGTGGTGGATGGAAAAGATCTCCCCCACAGCAGTGAGTGGTACCTGCCAGACAGAGGGGAGGGGGAAGCCATTGGTGAAGGTTTTCTTATGAGGGTGGACCGTACCATATATGTACCTGGGAAATTGGGGCCAACTTGAGTATCTCTGGTTTCAATCTGTGACATGGAACAGGATAGTGTATGTGTTGTGTGTGGTCTTGGTTTTTAGTGTTATAAGACTATAAACAGCTTGGGATGTGAACTCCGGAATCCTCACTTATTACATGTCTCTGCGCCTTTTGTGATGGCCACCCTCTCCTCTGTTGCTATGGGGACTGCTGCAGTCTAGTGGTTTACATCACAGTTTAAATTGTGAAATTAAAGCTGGTATTTAAATGGGACTGTGTGTGTGCTACTAATGAAAGAAATGTCTGATGTGCATATTAGAACAGGAGGAGGAAGAGGAGGAAACATTAAGTGTCCTGGTAGAAAAAAAAAGCAGAGAGGACGGATTTTTGTTGCTCTCAGATCAAAGACCCTGTGGAGAAAAGAGCATCATTAGCATGACGCCCACTTCAGCTCTTTCTAGGTCGTAACGCCGTTTGAATTAATAGCGATGCGTTGAACGTACAGAACAGCTAAATGAAGATTGTTTTACAAAAGTGCATTACAGTAAATCTCATACATCTTTGACATGTTGGCAATTCATAGGATACTCGAGCAGACAGGCTGACAGACATTAAAATCTCAGCAACCACCTGACGCCATCTTTGCTAAGCTAATCTCTACTCTTCTTTAATGGCGCTATGATTGTGTCGCTCACTTCTCTTTCCCTGTGGTGACCTATCATTTTGTTTCACCATCTCTGGTAGGGAAGAAACGGTTTCGTCTTTTGGCTAATTTGTCCTTCGTGCTTGCCGTCGTAAGTGCCTCTTTGGCTCACTGGGTCAAGACTATACACTATTTACGATAAAAGAAAAAACTTAGAAGTACAATGGTGGTTTTGTTTTTGGTGGTGAGTTTCACTGGGGCATTTTTATACGCCAAGCAACATTTCTTGTTCTTTTCCTGTCAAATAACTAGTTTACGAAATCATGATGAGGTGTTTGGGAAGTCCTTGAAATAAAGATAGAAATGCTTTTGTTTTAATCATTCATTATGTTATTTTTATATTTTTTATTTTTATTTATGTTATACTGCTGCAATGATAGATATGTCCGACCTCGCCATAGTTTACCAATTCTTATTGAAATATTGTTTACTCAAGCTTGATTGTAAAACCTGTTAATTTCACTAAACGATGTGAAACAAAAAACAAAAAAAATGATTGTGCAAATGAAACTACCGTCTTCCAGGAAAATGTAATTAATCCTCGCTTATGTGAACGTGTGTTTTTCCAGGGTTTTTCAAACTTCAGGGAGCAAAGAGCTATACACACACACACACGCACACACACTCTTAGTTGCTCTTTTTATTGTGCTAACATTTAGCTTTTTACTGTGTTGAAATGACTGATTTTAGTCTTGATCACCCTGCCAGGGATGAAGCTCATTGGTGCAGTATGAGCAGCGGTTTGGATTTCTAAACACAGCTACGGTTTAAGGACTCCATCTGCTGGATGATGCTGGCAGGTTTTGATCAGTGATCTACCAAGACCACAGTGACAACAAGCCTGCTCCTTCTTCTGAGGTAAGTCGTTAAATCAATTCTAATCAGGGTTCATAAGTGCTTAAATATATGCCTAACTGTAAGAAACCATTTACCTTTATAGCCATATGTGCAGTAGGAAGGAGGAAAAGCACATATGTAGCTCATAACATTGAAGATGCTTCTGTTCTAATAGTGTCCTAAATAATATGCCTAGCAAGCATTCACAATATTAAGGCTGGAAACTTAACAAAATTGTCGTTTGGGGCGGGGAGACTGCCGCTTAGAGGTTTGAGAAGCAGCTTGTGACCAGAGGCCTGCCCATTTGATATGATGGGTTAAATGCAGAGAAGAATTTCAGTGTATGTAAAAATATATGAAAGAAAATAAGAAAGTTTAAAGAAGAAGTGAAGTGAAGTTTAATGGCTACAATACATTTAGTAGTGCAGCCAATAATAATGCTATTTATTACATCTTTACTTTTCCTGCTCTGTGATATATCACTGTGTAAGATGTAAGCAGATATAAATATTTTCTTAGTCCTTCTTCACATATTTCTCACTAATTATAACTAAAGAGACTGATCGAAAAAAAAAAATCTTAATCCAAGGTCCACTTTTTTTTGGAAATTTAAACCACATCGTACGGTCCTTGATAGTGATGACAGTTTCGTCTGCTTAAACAGTTGGAAGTCCCGGAAAAATCAAATCAATTGCACCTTGAAAGTGGTTACTGAAACATTTAATAAACTACAACAGACATATCATTACAGAGAGCACATAAAATAATAATAATTTTTCACAGTGGATATTATTTTGAATTGCAGCTATCTACTGTCACATCACAAATTCTAAACTGATTTCAGGCAACTTATCCACACGTTAAACTCACACTTTAATCAGGCAGGCCCTTGCCACAATGCTGTAGGACCAGTTTTAATCCATGCAGACCTTTTTTTTTTGTCCTGGCGCAAACTCTGAAAAACAGCGACAGCAGGTACAAACCAGTACATGACTGCAAGGGCCATGTCTAAAATGCTCACCAGATGGTCCTCGAGAGCTCTGTTTTCATCTCTGCAGGTTGTAATTAGTTTGGGTGCTTGTAACCCCACAAATAAGTCATTTAGTAGTGTGCTGCTATGATGATAATAATGTCACTTTGAAGGTCTTTCCAAAATAGGAATGTAAATTGCTTGTGTGCTTAACACATAATCCAGAAAGTTTTGAGCAAAGAACATAGTGAGAATTTCTATTATTAATTCCTCTGTATGTTTAATTGTCTGTCATGCTAAATATGGCAATTAATTAACTGCTTTTTTTTTTACTTAATTAATAATTCATAATTAAACTGAACTTAATTACTGTTGTGGCACACTGGAGCCTTCATGTCTGGAGGGCTGAGAAACAGTCTGACTTTTCTCACTTGATTTCTCATTTACTTCAATCTTGGATGCAAATAAAAATCTGTTTAGTAAGTTATATACATATATACAGTGTTTAGTGACTGGAAAAGAAAAGTCATAACAAGACATGAAAGCCATCTTGTTTTCCTCCTGTGTAATAATGTCAGATTACTGTCTCCCTCTCCAACAAACTGCAGTTTCAAATAAAACTTATGTGACCTGGTCAGTGCATTGTTGACATTTTGATTTAACTCCATGCAGCTGATAGTGCTGTTCTCTGCCCCGAGCTTGATGTCAATAAATATTGAAACAATGTTGGTAAATGTTTTTCATTTCAACCCATTTGGGCCATTGATTCCATGATTGGACCTGATGACTAACAGTCATCGAAATGCTGTAAGTGTTTTAAGCTCAACGGTAACTGCGGTGTTGACATTGAAGAACAAAATGCACAGTGCATTATCTGTCTGACTATGAGCGTTAATGTCTGATGACTAGTGCCATTTTAATACAGCTGCTGCATGTTCTCCACAATCCAATGTAGCCTCTGGAGCCGTAACCACAGTAGGACATTCACTATAATCACCACTGGGTAATATGATACAGATAATCATGCAGCACTGGCTGATGAGCTATTGTGTAAAGTGTATGAATTTTGATTGTCCAGTGCACTGCTGATGACAGCTTGTAATTTTTTTTTCTATAAATAAAAATCTATTGAATAAACAATTTACACTAAAGTGCAATACACTGTACTGCTGTACCAACAGACTATTCGTGCAGCCTGTTTCACATATACTGCTGAATGGTCTCGTCTTATATGTTTTGGAAGAAATGTCATCACTGCAGTTTCCAGATGCGTTCAGGGTGAAAATTTTGTGACTGTAGAGAGGTTACATTTATGAAAAATGTTTCATTTCCTTTTCCAAGTGACATAACTTTTCTTTCATTGTAATTTCTGTTGTAAATTAGTTATATAAATCTAATATTGAACTCACATATTCAAATACACCAGTGTGTATCTACCAATGAATTGTTTGCTAAGCTGACTGACCAAAAGGATGGTGCCAGTGTGGTGTCATGACTGGTTTTGAGCCAATATTTCTGTATGCAGACACAGTGAGGCTTTAAGCTAAACGGCACTGTCAGAATGCAAACATGATCACTATGCCAGTGTTAGCAGGTGATATTTGGTTTCACAGGGAATCATGCTAATGTGCTAATTACCATGAAACACAAAGTACAGCAGAAGCTGATGGGAATGTCTTACGCAAACATTTGGTCACAAATCTGCATTGGTATGATTTTAGGATCCTTCAAAATTTTGACCCAATGGTAGTGCTAGATGAATAGTGAAGGCATCACCAACATGATTTCAATTCATCCTGTGAAGGGCATGAATGTATGTTCTAAATTTCGAAGCAGTCCATCAAGTAGTTGTTGAGATACTTCAGCGTGAAACAAAGTGGTACACCCAAAACTGAAAATAGGTTCAAACAGGGCAAGCTTAACCAGTTGCACTCTTCAAGTTAGAGAGTGAGGAGTCATTCTGAAATACAAACCTGGTCCTCACAGTTAAATACAGTCAGTATAGTACAGTACAGCTGTACGTGCTGTATTTGCAATAGTTATTTCCAGGCAGACAGTGAGTTTGTTTTAACCTCTTTCACTGATTGATCCGCCCCCGGGTGCTCACACAGCTTCAAATCCCAAACCTGCTCTTATGTAATGATGAGTGAAGCAGATCTGGGTGGGGTGATCATCTGAATCATCAATTGCAATTGGTTGTTTGTATCGATGGTAATGTAACTGCTCAATACTTTCCAAATAGACACTCCTGACTTCATTCAGAGAGTGCTGGTGATCAGTCGGCAGAGCGAGCTTCAGCCTGTCTCACTCCATGAATAGTCACCAAATCATTCACTCACAGAAAAATTGCAACAAATTAAAACAAGATACTCCCAAAGTGATTATTCCTCAGTTTTTTTTTATTTTATTATTAAAAGAGCCAGTTCCAGTGTGTTTACTAGAAATTAACATGGAGAACAACTTCACAACCCAGCCATCAGGTTTTTGTACTGCACACTTTAGGATGCTATAAAGGTAACATTATCATATTCATCAATAACCAACAAAAGAGAAGACAAAACAGCAATTTAATCACTTCATGGGAAAGCTTCATCATTTCATGTCACCAACACAGGAACCAGTTTAATCAGAGCTGCTGCTAATCAAACATGTAAGAAATGGAAGTGAAAGCAAATGTGTGAACCGGGTTTGTCTTCAGCCACTGTCCAGAGAGCCTCCCCATGAGAGAGCTTTTGTTTCAAATCTCTTAATGCAGCCAGTGTGCCTATGTGTTGCACAACTGTTCTGCCTGGATGGGAGTTTGACGTCACACTAACAAAGCAGTCACGTCTAAAACCAATGATCAGTTTTCACACACATCACTTTTGTTGTCATCTACATTGTTGTAACTCCATAGGGTAGATACTTCTGTCAAAACGTCTTGTACTGGTTACTTTCTCCTCAAACTTTGCTAAACTTCATTCTTCTCGTCGCCTGTGTATACTGTATATGAGACAATAATCTTGACACTTGATCACTTGCTAGCTATGGGTTCTTTGAAGCATATTTCAGAAATCCACTTGACGTTTTGCATATTATTTTGTGCTACAAGATGATTTATAGGTACCTGTTATTTGGACTTTTTACATCTGAGATCTACTGATGATTCTTACAGTTTATACACCCCAGACCCCTTGTACACTAAGAAGATATTTTTTATAAGGAGGCAAATTAAATTAGGTCCCAACGTTTTCTCAATACACTTTTCAGGCTTTAACATCAGGCAGTTTACCTTAAAAAAATGCAAAAGGCCTGTAATTCATCTTTCTCTAGCCTACAGATGTGAGTTTATAACTTTGTCTGTGTTACTGACATTGTAGTAAGTGTTATTGTCGTTCAGTATAAATTTTGTCTATCAGATCTATTTTAAAAGTACTTGACATTACATCATAACATGAGATCAATGACATATACTGTATATAATACCGGTACTGAACAGTAACAGGATATTTTTGAAATTCAGATTTGAGAATTACTTGTGGCTGATTGTTCCTTACTACATCCTGTCAAAAACAATCATGACAAGCAGTTCTATCTTTTCTATCTGCCGAGCAGATACATGTTTAACATCTTAGTTTACTGTGTTAGCATGCTAACTGCAGTATACACACATGTGCTTCAGTTATACATAGAAACGTGTGATATAAATATGCAAAATTTAAGTTGCAGGATTAATGGATTAGTTTTATACAATTTAGTACAGATTTTTGTCAAATATTTCTTGGCTTGGAGATCTGACTCGTAACTAAAATCAGACATAAAACTATGGGGCAAGATTTCTGTCAAAATGAATACTGCTGCAGAAAAAGCAGTTTTACTGAACCACAGTGAGCAATGAGGTGGGCCTTTAAAATATTTAACTGCTACATTTTAATGTCTCCGCTTTTTCTATCATGCCTCTAAAGGAAGAACAACAGGAACAGCTACAGATCCTACAATTGTGCACACAGTCGCTCTGAGATTAATACACTGCACCAAGGCAGCACAAAGTAGCCTGGATTTAATTGGAACAATGTTAGCGGGGCCCCTTTATTTAAGCCCACTTTGTATCAGTCACCTTTAGCGATAATCCACTTTGCATCAGCTAAATGTGACATACCAAAGAAAAGTCTTTGTGATATAGCAGCATTGTATTAGTCACAGTGCATGAAGGTAAAAACATTGTCTAAATACAAGGACCGGTTACTGCAATATGAAAATATTACATTTGCTTAAGAGAACAATCCATTATGAAAAGGAGGAGGGTGACAGAAGAGCATCACAGGTTAGATAACATGAGCTGAGTCTCTGGAAGAGGTGGGACGGGCGGGGTGAAACAGCACAGCATTACTATGATAGTCATACCTGAAGAGTTCTTACCCCCGTTAGGAAGGAAGGAGGTGATCTGCTTTTTTTCTTGAATGATCGCATCATCATCATTTCTGAAACAGAGTCCTTAAATTCAATATTTGGTACAGGAAATAACACAATGTTTTAAAATAAGCAATAATCTACAAACAGTAATAATTTAGTTCCCACAAATAATCAACGCACGGATATACAATGTCCTCAAAAAGTTATCATACATACAGTAACAACTTTCCTCTATTCAACCAAAGATTTTTACACACACCGACACTTACAGAGACACTGGCCTTTCAGTTCACATGAATTAAAGAGTTAATGTTCAGTTTCTTTCAACATGTCTCTTGAGTACAAATGACTGAGGTCAGCATTGACTCAACTGCACAGCAAGTCCATACAGCGTGGAAATAAAGAAACTGCCTCAACAGCCATTTTGCATATAAAGTCTGTATAAAAATCAAGGAGCAATAGCAACAGGCCCTCTTCAAAGGTTAATGCTAACTCCTACTGTGAGCTGAGCTGGAGTGAACTGCATGTTTGGTTAAAGTCTCTCCAGCTGAAAATAAAGGCGAGAGGTAAAAACAAGATGTTGGCCCACGTTTACTGAGGTCCGATAATACTGCAACGCAAAACTGGCTGAAGATCCTTATTGTCACTGCAGAGTTGGAAGATGTCATTCTGCCCAAACGGCCTTTCATACAAAACAAAGATTCATGTAAAAAACTGTAAATACACAGTTACAGTATATGTGCATACCTAACATGATGAAGAAGTTTGACTGTAGAAAAATATATAGCCTATATCAAAGTCACTTCGCCAGAAAATAAATCCAACAAGCAGAATTCAGGATCATTTTACAACGTCATATATAATGACAACACCGGAGGACCAAATTACACAAGGCCAAACTGAAGGCATTTTGGTTGCAGAAACTTGTAACAGGGCATTTTCTTAATCATGGGTTAAAATGTGGAAAAGGGGAGCCTGCAATTTTGATAAAATATTACAACAATAAAAAGAAATACTAACAAAGCTTGTAAAATTATTTTCAGTCAGGTATACTTCTATCATTTTGATTTGTTTAGGTTATTAGGGACATACAAGCTCGCTATCAGAGTGCGTGAATAACCCTGTTAGACTGCACAACCATTTATTATAAGAGAGGAAACGACATAAACAAAACAATAAGAGCACAAGTGTCCCCCTTCTCCCTACATGCTTGCATAAAGGAACTGAAGCTTTCTTTACAATTATGTCATATCTGACACTGTTTAACAATTGATGCTAGCAAAAAATGATTTTCTTTTTTTCAAGTCATAAATTACTTTGTATTATCAGCATGTTATAAAAATGTATATGGCATCAGTTTAGAAAATGTGCAAAATAATTCTCATCTATAGCTAGCAGATTAGAAAGTATCACTTTTCCACTAATCACAGATTCTTGCCAGGAAGTGAATTTACTGATATAATGTGGACTTTTAACAGGAAGTTGGGATGTTTTGAAAAGCTTGGGCATGAAATATAAACTTTGTATCACATTGTTTCATTATCTTTATGGCTCCAGTATATGAGCTGCACGACACAGAAGGCAACCTGTCCTGACTTTGTACATTATAACTGATTTATGAGTCACTTGCGGGAGGAGTTTCAGTATATGTTCTGTTCTGTAATAAGACAACTTTTTTTAAAAAAAGTCCCATTTTTCATATTTTCCTGTGTCCACTGATGTTGTTATGTTAAGCCTAAAACAGATGATTCACTGTGCAGATTGGGTGAACAGGACTGTGATTTAACATGTACTGAATAATACTCGAGTATTGACCTTAACTATACAGAGGAAGAGTTCACAGTGAATCGAGTCACCTTTTCTCATAAAACCACAGCCTTCATAATAAAAATAATGCATAGTCATGACAGACACAGGAAGCTCAGTAAGGATGACAATAAGGCAAAAGAACAGTTAAGGAGTAACACCTAGTCGGCTAAGAAATCACTTTGTCTCTCCTTGTCAAAGGTATTAAAATAACGAAATATAAAGTAGATTTGGCTTTAAGAGCGTTTGTGACATAAGTACGACAGTGTAAGCTGTGAAATAGTGCATTTTTCTGATTGGTACTTGGTCCTGTGAGAAATAACACTTAAAATCTGCCACAGGATGTTAAAAAAACGAGAAGCGAGCCTAGAAAATAAAAGTCAGAAATTACAAAATAAAAACTTTACACAGTTTTTTCACCATAACACACACATAATAAATAGTTTGGCCCTATGTTCCCAACCAGACAGGTTAAATGCAGAACGTTTAATGTTGTCTCTTCCCTGTGTATTAATAATAATTCAATAAATCAACCTACCATGTGCTCTTTAATTTTAAGAAATACCTGTTCGTGCACCATGACAGGACTGTTTCATGCAACACCAAACAAAAACAAAGTTTTTTTTCTTCACGTAATAAAAAATAAATAAAAATAGTGCACAGTTGGAGAAGGTCTGTTGTTTTAAAGCACATTATGGGAGCAGGACAACACCTGCCAGCCCACACCTCTGATCAAATATACTGTAAATCATAGAGTGCATAAAAAATTGAGTTGTTCAGTTGTGGCTACAGCTCTGCTGTAAATGTGTTTAAAATTAGCCTTTTCAGTGCATTAACTTGCATGTTAAAATGCAACTTTTATTCAGACACATTAATAGTGTGTGGATGACACCTGCTCTTGCAATAGATTCTTACTCCAACTCTGTCAGCCTGTCACCCATCAGAGGCTTTCACTGCATTATTTCAGAACTGTATTACTTACAATAATAAACAAGCAGCTTCACTGAAATAAAACCATTTTTCCACATTTCCATGAGCTGTTTTTGCTTTTTGTGATAAATTTCTCAGGTTAATGCTACGCAATGCTACTTACTAGGTCCGTGCCGCTCTATTGTGCGGTTCCCAAGTAGCTGAAAAACCCACAGACCTGATCATATTCAACCAAAACAGTGACTGAAGTCTGTACAAGTCTGAAGTCTTCTCATCCTTGTGACAATTCACATATTGATAATGAGAGAAAGTAAAGTGCTTTGTAATAACCTATGTGTTGCTACATGTGGTGGAAACATCAAAGTGGTGTTGGTGTAGTAGGACATCACTAGTGAACCCTTTCCATGTCTGCATTCCCATCCTGCATGCATTTATGATTAATGGCAATTAAATATTTCTGTGTGGGTGTGAATGTAAACGACAGGAACAAAAAGGAAGAATCATCAGAATAAAACAAACAAGATATCTGAGTGATGTTAGGTCTATACAAAATATTGGCACATTATTTTATAAATCCTGGATGATGATCATATTGTTTAAGAGTTACTACTTAAACAAATCAGGCATCCAGTCTTTTATATCATGTATCACAGTTTTAAAAGTGCACTGATTGCCCTACAGACCATCATTTTCCAATTGTAATATTCCTCACCATATCTCTCTTGTAAAATGTGCTACACTTTTTCTTTGATACTCATTAATGCCACTTTAATTTCTCTAGTTTCTCTTCTCTTCACTTGCAATAAGCCTAACGCTCCTGACCATTCTCACACCTGAGTCTCCACTCCGTTCAGTTTAGGCATCAGGATACGAGGAGTCACCCCCGAGTTTAGGTCCCTCTCAAACTCCAAAAGCTGGCCCATGAAGTTTAGATTTGGGGACACCACTGGGCGACGGCTCCGCACGTATTTGTAGGCATCTGTCATTGTCATGAGGGTGTGCTTCATAAGGTAGGCGATGACAATAGTTGCAGAACGGGACACGCCTGCCTGGCAGTGTACCAGCACTCCCTGTCCACTCTGATATGCCTCCTCTGGGGATAAGAATAACAAAACAGATGAGCTCAATTTTCTCAATTCAGGCACTAATAACTGGCTTAACATGACATGCTGCTGGCAAGCTGTGATCATCTGTGAACACAGAAAGTATTGCATCATTAGAACTTACAACTATCATACGCTTGACAAAGCCTATGACAGCTGTCATTACATGGTGGGTAAAGAATTGAGCTTGTTTACAACATGTTCATACTTTCATTCAAGGCCCCATAAAACATCACTGACTGTCTTATAAACAATAAATTCAAACTTAATTTCCTTTCAAAGTCATGACACTGACTACTGACCCTGCTCTTGTCGCTCACACTGTGATAGAAGAGATTCACTTTCAGAAGTTTCTTCAGTGCCTGGCAGAACTTTTCATCAAAAATTGTGATATATTGAAAGAAATGTTAAGAAGGATTGGTGAGTGTTGAATTCATAGTTTAAAAGACAGTCAGCTATGTTTTATGAAGCTCTGAGGCTGTAGCTGTTACCATGTTAAATTCAAACACAGACTGCTCACTTTAGTATGTTGATATCTTATTAATCAGACAATTATCTTTCAACTAATTGTCAGTGTTTGCAAAGTTAATTACATAACTTTACTAATTACTCAGCAAGAAGAGTAATAACAATAACGAAGTTACATTAATCTTGTTACTCAGCCCAGCTCTGTCAAAGGTACATTGGTCGGGAATACTGCATGTGCAATTGTCTGTAGAAACAAGAATTTCCCTCCAGGGATTAATAAAGGAATTCTGATTCTGATTCTGATTCTGATTTTTACAAATCAAAAGCCTTCAAACATCATACACTATATAGACAAAAGTATTTGAACAGGGGCTGTATTTCAGGGGTTGATCTTGGCCCCTTACTTACAGTGAATGGAAATCTTAATGCTTCAGCATACCAAGACATTTTGGACAATGCTACACTTCCAACTTTGTGACAACAGTTTGGGGAAGGCCCTTTTCTATTCCAGCATGACTGTGTCCCAGTGCACAAAGCAAAGTCCATAAAGACATGGTTGGATGAGTTTGGTGTGCAAGAATGGTATTAGTATCTGTGATGTAATTACTGAAGTAATCCCACTTAAGTATAACATTACTAAGTAATGCATTACTGCCCAATACTGCTAATCATTACTTCACTTCTTAGCATTGATGTACTTCATACACACTCACAATTATAACAATATATCAGAGGTGGGTCTCTCACCAATAAACTCGAAAACCTCTTCAAAATACTGTCGAAGATTTTGCTTGCTGTTATCAGTGGCTGGCAGCCTTTTGTAGCGCAGTCCAGAACTGACGTGGTAGAGGGGCAGGTGTGTTGTCACGTTGACCACATAGCCAATATTGAGGCGTAGCAGCAGGTCCAGGTCTTGGGCGTCTCGCTCGTTCCCCAGAAACAGGAAGGGCAGGATGGGGCTGATCACTGCGTTTTCAGCATCAGGAGTCATAACACTCTCATCAGACAGAGAAGCCGGCAATGAAGAAGACAGTGGCAGAGAGAGGTGCACTGGAAGAATATGAGATAGAGATAAAGTGAGTTGAGACATCGTCAGCGGTGTGTGAAGACGCTTATGTCTGCCACAGAGCAGGAAATGACATAAATATTACTTTTTTTTTACTATTACTAAACAAACAAAACTTGAAGTAACTAAATCACCAATGAAAGCGCGGATTCAAAAGTGGGTTTGTTATAAATGTAAAAAATTAGTATTTATATTTACATAGGAAGTCTGGCCATTAGCACTGTCACACCCTGAAACTAAACCGTGATGGAGCCCTGTAGTAAATAAGGGATTGAAAAATGCTGCTAAATAACAGTCAACATAATATAACACAGTATTGTCAGTGATTGCAGTGGAAAATTAGCTACTTCATACTATAGATCTTTGGTATTTTATCAATTGCACAGGTGAATTGTGAGCTATCCTTACTTCTGCTGTTCTCCTCATCTTGCTCTCTGTTCAGGGAATTGAGGGCCAGGTGAAGTGACTGAGCCGATGGCAGCGAATGTCCTCCCTCCCTGTCTCTCTGCCAAGGTTTGGGTTTGATAAGTGTGCTTGGGGCAGACGGTGGAGGCGAAAAGGACACGGGTGAGGGTGGGGATGCAGAGCGGGGAGAGGGAGAATGTTGATATGCTGCATCGTCATCTTGCTCAGGACCATCACCCATTCCCATATCTTCAGCTTTATTCAAGAGCCTCTTCAGTGAGTTCCGGCCTTCATCATATCCAGATCCTGATCTCCGGCCCATAAAATCAAGGGCAGCCATTTTCCCTTGCTGAAGTCGTCGTCGGCCAGCATGATCTGTTAGCTGGGACTGTGTGTATTCCTGGAGGTTTTGACAGTCCAGAAGGACAAGGCCTGTACCATTACTGCCATTCTGGGCCTGGCCTGCACAGGTCTTTCCAACTCCTACTGCCATCCCAGCGCAGTGATTCTTTTGGGCTTTAGAATGGGTCATCTTCTTTGCCAGTTCTTCAGGCCAGATAGTACGCACACTGTAGTCATCATCGTCAGCTTGGTACATACCCATCGGATGAGCTGCTCCCATGCCTCTTCCTGGGGGTTTGCCTCGGCGAGGGTTGAATGTCACCACTATTGGGTCGCTGCTGCAATAGCTGCAGGTGGAGCTGCCTGTCTGAGAGGCTTTGGGGTTGCAGCCTGTGACACAGCTCTGTATTGCCCGGAGAGGGGCTGAGGAGGACAATGGGGCACAGGGCAGGCATCCCCCTACCAGTTTTTTGCGAAGAATAGCAGGACTCTCAAAGTTTCCGGCCTCACCAGAGCAGGAGGCACAACGGAGAGGTTTGAACAGGTTTGCTCGGCAGTCTGACACAGTGCTGTTTGAAGAAGAGGTGTTGGAGGTGGAGGCGGTGGAGAGGCACCCACCCAGATTTTTCAGGCCCATTTCTTTGCCTCCCCTTTTCACTGCTCCGACATTGTGAGCACAGGAAAACGAGGTGGAAGAGCTTCCTCCACCTCCTTGGCAGCTAGCAGAGTGCCCCTTACACCCTGCGCATCTTACCAACCTCCAGCAGCCGCAACTGAATGGGTGGGTACAGTCAATGGTACAGGTATGGTCAGGACTGGGGAACCCTCCTGCGTGGGAGGAGCAGGGGGAGAGGGGTAGACCATGAAGAATGTGAGGGCGGTGATCCCTGTTGCGGGACAGGTATGGCTGGCTGAGTTGTTGAAATGATATTGGGACATGGGTGGGTTGGGACGGAGGGGATGAGGAATAGTTGGAGTTTAGGATGGCAGCATGGGGCACTGGGACGGAGTTGTGGTGGTAGGGCAGACTGTGACTATTATGACTTTGATGGACAGTTCCCAGTTTGGAATTCTTTTTGTGACCTAGAGAGGGAAATTCTTGGCTACTTCTGTTAGGAAAAGTGGTGTTTTCCTTCTCCTTTTCACTCCTGAATTTATGCTGCTGTGCCTGAGCAGGGACAAATTGTAAGACACCTCCAGGGGAAGATGATAACTGATTATGGCGACTTTGCTGTGACTTGTATTCGGCTCCACCTGGTCTCCCTGCAGTTCCAGTTTTTCTCTCACATTGTCCTTGATCCAACTGTGAAGAGGCACATTTCCCTTTGCCACCTTTGACACTTCCACTGCGCCCTAACGAGTTGCTGAATCCTCCTCGCCGTCCTCCTCCTTTGTCTACTGTCACCCTGATATCAATAGTATGTGTGTGGGAGGGAAGCCGTGGGCCAAGAGTTACAGTGCCATTGCTGTGGCAGTGGCTAGGGATGTGTCTGACACCGGCTGGGATGACAGGCTCGTCGCCCTTGAATTTCTGCGCACGGGAGGATCTGCGCTTGCATTCCAGAGTCAGAGATTTAGAGGAGGGCGAATAGAAATGGGACTGAGAAGGGTGGAGATGTGGAGGATGGACGACTTGTCCATTGGAAGAGGCTGATATTTGAGAGGAGTGTTGTGGGATGGTTTGTGGGGAGGCCTCACAAAGAACCAAGTTTTTAGGGCGCTGGATGACCACTATGCGCTCATCAAGAGGGAGGGGAGGCATCTGGGTTTATGCAAAGCTGTTCAATGAAGAAGATGAGAGAGACAAAAAGAATAGTCAGGAAATTACTGTCATTTCACAAAGACAAGAAAAGTGGGGCACACTTTACATTTCATGAGTTTAGATGCAAGATGCAGCAATTACATATTTATTTGATACAGTGAACACAGTTGTATTTTTTCTTCTAGTAGGTTACAATACTGTGTAATGACTAGGGATGTGGTGATTAGTCAACTAGTCATTGCTACCTTTGCTAGTCATCACCCAAAATGCTAGTTGGTTAGTAAACTAATTGTTATTTTTATATCAATGTACATGTTGGAGCCATTTCTAGACCTAAGTGTATGTAGAACACCGTATTGGTCCACTAATTGTCATCTCTGTGCTTTTGGTCACTTAAAATACAGATAAGAACTTTGTCTTCGGAAACAGGTGTTGTTGGACAGAGGAGTACAAATAGATTTTTTTTGGTCACATTCATTTCATCAAACACAAGAAGTGGACTTTGGCTTTAATTTTACGTCTAGCCTGCATAGTACACCTTTAATTTACATATTGACATGATTTAGACTGAAATGTCATGTCTTTGTAGTCAAATGTTATGTTTAATGTTTAACCCTATAGTTTATTGTACACAATTTTTACTGTTTTCCAAGTGTTTTCTTACTTTCAGTCTAGTCGACTAGTCTAAATTTAAGATTGTGGTTTAAACATCAGGGAAATGAGTTGTTAGGAACATCCCTAGTAATTACATTTAGAAAGAATTGAGGTCATTTATTTGTGAATGTAAAGTAAAACCCCAACAAAAGAGCAACAATACATGATGACAACTATTGTTTGTTTTGCATATTTTTGTTAATCATCCCTGAGGTGTCTTTTGCACACAGACACATACAAAGAACAAATACAAAACCAACAACCAACAATGTTGCATCTCAGTTTTGAACATCTCACACATATTTCCTTTGACATTTGCTGCAAATGAAAGGAGGATTTATATAAAGAGAATACCCACTGAGGTGCATGTTTGATGTTAATGGATGACACTCTAGTGATTACATTTTCCAAATCCATTTAAACATGCACATCACAGTCTGTGACCTGCTTATACCAGGGCCACTAACCAGACCTTCAGTGCTCATCCAAATTTAGACTGCTTACAAATAATATCATTACCATTAGACTTTTGTTGCCTTCTTTCCTGTGAACCTGTTTGCTGTTAGCAGCAAATAATCCTGATAGCAGTGACACTTCTTGAAAGCTAAGTCATCAAAGCCACATCAAACGAAAGATAACAACCTTCATCCTTCTGATGAGTCTTTATTCTTAACAGGACACATTCAGTCACATGAAATAACATGCCAAGACGTGTCATGGTTGATGGTAAAAACAGTTAAATATATAGCTGGACAGTGTATGTTCTCTGCTCTCAATGCAGAGATGCACTATATAATGATGTCTGAGTACATTAAACTTCAAATACAAATAGAAATGCATCTGTGATGTGTGTAGATTGTTTATAGGTACTACTTAGAATGGGCACAAATCATATTGCACTGCTGTCACAGAAAAATGACATGGTGACTCAAAGTCAGTTTATGGCTCAGTGGGATTCTTCACTTTAAAGACTGTTTAATGCTGGAGAGCCATGTGATTATCTGAAATGAAACACTTTCTGCTCCTAGCCATCTAGCCCTGTGGAATTAACCAAATTAACAGACTCCTCTAGGCCTTTTGGAAATGAGCATTTGTCTAGGCCATGGTATAAACAGAAGGTCACCCCACACACAACAATACAACTCAGCTGGAGAGAAAGCTTTCTCACCATGACACAGCAAAAACTGACTGCAATATATATAAATATTGCAGTTATAAATATGCGCTTTGTAATAAAATACATATAGTTTTTTTTCACATATCATTAAATTGCTTTTATGATTGATGTTATTAATAACAGGCTGGTACAGTTACTACAGGACTTTAGACTTTAATCTTTTGTACTCATTTGGAACATTCATTATACGGCTGCTCTCAAACATTAAGATGACAAATTATTGTTGTTAAAGTGAAAATCCGCCCTCTGACATGAACACTGTTCAATTCAATCAAGCTGAGATGTTCGATGCACCCAGGAGTTGTTTGACTGATGAAGTACTTTAATTAACTATTTGCCACACTAGTGGCATAAATGTAGGAGTGAGTACGTTCGGAGGATGTTAGCATGCTGATATTAGCACCAAGCTCAAAGCGTAGCCAAGGCTGACAAAGTACAGGAGTCAGTTTTGATGGAAGGCAAGTGATTTCCCACTTGAGAAAAATGATGCATTTTAATGCAGATGTGACAAGTAAGCATTCCACAACAGAGACTGATGAGGTGATTTCTGTCTCTGCCTCGTGTGTGGTGGGTTTCCCCATGTGACTGAGAAGTGGATGCAAACTGACGAATCTAGAAAAATACATTTCCTTTCTGTGACATTTGGTGCAGACGTCCATCTTCACCCAAGATGCATTTGGCAATCACTTAGCTGGCTTATAAATAAATATTTGTAAAAACTGACATTCCCATGAACTTCAGCCGCACTTTGTGTCTCGTGCAAATTTTAGCATGCTACCACTAAAACTAAGATGGCAAACACAGACCATGTATTCTTAGTCTTCAGTGTTGTAAAAATTTAGATTTAACGCAACATATTTGTTCATGTAAACCCTGAGATATTCAGCCATACAGATAATTTATTTGTCCAGGATTTGAGAGATCGGTCATTTCTGTTGTCGACCAAAACACAGGTGAATGGAATTTCGTTCAGTACATTTACTAAAGCTACCTTTTAAACTCCACAGTAATTGAAGGGAGAGATGCATCAACCAAATAATAACCACATAAGACTCTTCAGATTTAGCCTCCATGCAACAAACCAACCGACGTACATCACATAGCTGTTTTTAAACAGTGTTTGTTAAGGTGGATTTTCATTTTAATCCTGAGCCCTTGAAGCCATATTTATCAAGAATCTCTCAGGGAGTGGAAGACCATAAAGTTCAAAGGGAGGAACAGATTCTGAGGACAACACTGGCTGACAGAAACAAAGTGGGTAGAGAGAAAATACAGGGGGACAGATTATAACGTGACACTGGAGAGCACAGACTACAGGGGAGGAAGGAACACGTCAAAATAATCTAGGGATGCCTTCAGTCCCAACACAACACAGATACCGACCCGCAGAGAAAGCAAACCACGCTCCAGTGTCCCCATGCTTATATCCACGCACAGAGTCTGGTGATGGTATCCTCATCTTTTTTTTTTTCCTTTTTCAGCCTTGCCTGTGGTGGAGGGGGGTGGGGGTTACATTGACCCAGTTTTATCATGGTGGAAGTCACTATCACTCTGATCACTTTTCTCTCACACACTGTAAACTGCAGGCCGGCAAGTGGCCCTTTCACTCACTCAGTCACAGCTTCAGCAGGCAGTAAGGCCACAGAGAGAAAGAGAGATGGAAAATACTAAAACAAAGTACAGCATTGAAGTCTCTTTGGTACATGTTGACATGGTACTTTACAGCAAGAATACAGTTTAATGCTCTACAGACTACGGTGAAGCATTACAGCATCAGACTGGCTCGTTACAGTGACAATAAAAATGTTTGTGTTGGAAATGTATTAAAAATACAGTCAAATATGAAACAGGATTTAAAAGAGGTTTGCCTATACTGAAGCTTTCATGTCCTATTGTGGAAAGTAACTACTCATTTACAGTACAATACAAGTAAAAAGTTGGGACTCCTCTGCACAGCTGTAGTCATTTTTCAGATTAAAATTTTATATGAAAATATATTAATGATACACTCAAAATATGATTGTATGTTTGAGATTAGACTTTGATTAAACCTGTGGCTCCTAACCTCATGGCTTGTGGCCCCTTAATACAGCAGTTTGTTAAATTCTACAATATTTCACAAAAAATCCAAGATTTGAGAAAAGATCAAAAGGTGCCTGGGCCAAAACTTTGCTTTTCCTTCTTTTCTGTCACATTTATCACATTTATGTCAGCCCATCCCTGATTTAAATACAGTGGTTAAACCCTGCTCCACCTTGACCAGCTGCAACAATTAAATGCCATATTTAACACGCTGGTGCATCGGCTCTAACTATCTAATAATCTAACATATAATAAATATATCAGGAACAGGAAGCATTTTTCTGTAGAGTAATTTTACGCAAGTATTTAAGTGCTTTGAATGCAGTTTTTCTTGTAATTTTACATTGTTATATTGGTCATTTTAATTAAGTAAAGGGTTTATTGCAGTAAAACTACCACTGGTCGTGCCAGATGTGGTGATCTGGTGTGGTAGTTGGTTTAAGACTTTTTTTTCTCTAATATCCCGTCATGTTTGAGCATTTATTCTCTGGACCTGAAGGCGGGCTGCAGCCAGAGGGCAGTTAGCCACAGGATTCACCTAAAAACCTGTTAAACTGTGTGAGCACTGTTGATTAGGAGGTTAATTGAAACAGTGTTTAATTAACTGTGTTTATGTGAAATCACTCCACTCTCTTTCCAACACACTAATGGAGTCTGATAAAAGGCTGTAAGCTACTTCCTTTGCCAGCGTACAGCACACACTGTGTGCTGTTGTGTGTGTTTGCAGTGACTGTCTTTCAAAAATTAGTCGCCTCAGTCTGCTTCATTTGGATCAGCCAAACAGTACAGGATGTACAAAGTGTATAAATTGATTTGTCGCTTGTCAAACAAAGACACTGACTTCTTTTTTGTCATATGACAGTTTTTCATTATTGCCCCCTTCTGCTGATAGCTTCAGTTGCCAGATCCCACATCTGAAGTGGGAGCCAATCTGACAGATCTGGGGAAATAAAAAAACCACAACAGAACACAGTGCAAACAAAAGGAACGTACTACATAAGCTCATTGCTGACTAAGAAGTAGAAGAAGAAATCTAATCTATTTGATAGCCAAAACAGATGTCTTAAGGATCCGATCTGCATGCCTGCACTGGCACAGTTATAAACTCCTACACCTGTGTGTGCTGATAGGAATTCAGGAATAGCTCATCTGTTTGAAAGATTCACAGTCTCAAGTGCACAACTCAGTATGTGTGATTGCTTAATATATCTACAAGGTATACTGTATATGACTTTAGATACTGACAGTAAAGTGTGAATAAGTTATGAGAGCTGATGCAGAACAGCCACTGAGGAGAAATGTTGACAGTGTTGGCTACTTCTATTAGGTTGAATAAACAAATGTTGCAGCACGGATCGAGAAGTGGAGGGGCAAATGCAAATGTATGTGCACGATTAGGTACATATTAACATTAAAATAAGGAATGTATGCTAAGCTTTGCAATCACATTAGCCGCTTCAAGATTCAAGCATATTAACATGTAGCGACTTGAATTAAAACCTCACACAGATAAGATCAAATATTTTTTAAAAAAGAAGAAGAAGAAGAGGGCCACTTAGTTCCTGTTCGTAGAGCTGCATGAGCCTATGAGGGCAGATCATGACGCCATCCTTCGGCTCACTGCTACCCCACCAGCAGAATAAAGATAACAGCTTTACAGTCACAGGAATGAGCCAGAAAGAGGGGCCCGCTGCACATGCTAATGTCTTTCCAGATGATTTAACTCTTTTCCAAACACCTGAGCAAAACCTGCAATACAATAAACAGTTTGCTTAGCGCCTCTGAACTGTGTAATGTTTCAGAAATTCAGTCAGAGTGTGGTGAGTACAACAAAAACCCATCAATTTTGTCTTGAAAAGAGAACAGGAACAATACAAAGTGATGTTCATGAATGATGGCGCCTCACATACAGGACAGGACGACAGCGAATAACTTACAGCAGAGGAGACTATAATGTATATCACAGTGGAGGCTGAGGCAGCATGGTGTACAGTGCATCTCCAGCTGAAGAGCTGATGCAGTTAGTGTTTTTGGGGAACAAGCTGTTGAGGGGGCTGGTGTTTTTGGGAGCAGATGGCTGCCTGGCTGTGCAAGATTGATGGCGATCTTTCTTTTCCCTCTCTCTGCCAGCTGTATGCTGCTCCTTCATCAAAAGGCACCTGACAGCCAAACACCCACGCAGCAGAGTGGACAACACCAGAGCAAAAATCAGGCAATAATGTGAGGATGTGCTGCTAAATTACTGCTTCAGACCATCTTTTCCTGCTTCATGAATAAGATTTTTCTCCACCACAGTAAAAAGAGAAAAAAAAAGGCATTTTGAGATGGCGGATGGCAGGGAAATTAGTCATCTGAGTCAGTTGTTTCCAGAGGCTGCTGAGCAGACCGTGTCTGTCAGAGGACAGTCCACATCTCCCCATTTTTGCACGTGTTTAGCTATCAGTTGGCACAAAATGACAGAAGGCGGCCCACTTCTCTCTTTATGTTGCTGTCCTAACACATAAACAAACTGACAGATGGAGAACAAGAGCTGTGGATGCTGGGCACAAAAGGAGGAAGACACCAGGATGTCCATAATAATATAAGCATTAAGTCTAAAACAGTTGGTGTCACAGATCCTACAGGATGTTCTGCATCCACACACTGAGCCAGGCATTTTGTTGTGGAACTGATGCTGTGACTGAAAATCAATGAACAGATTCTTACCTCACAAGGTGGACTACATACTGCACACCACTGAGTGCAATTTTGCAATCCAGCACTGAAATATGATAGATGGTTTCTACTCTCTCTCTGTCTGGGGCTGAGTATATAAAATATAGCCCTGAGTCAATTTTCTCCTTGACAGTCAAATCTGACCACTTGATTGATAACAAAGGACTAAAAGCAAAATGAACAGAGGCTGCTCCCTTTGTGTTTTCATATGGTGGTTGTTTTCTTAATCCTCAGGAATGTGCAGGAAATGTACAGTCCACCATCGGACTTTCTGATTTAATGTGGAGACATGCGGCAGAATTGGGCAGATTATTGTGTATGTTACGATGGGAGTAAAAGAGCTCTCAGCTATGAGCAAATGTTGGTCTCATGAATGAAAAGAAAGGCTTTCCTTGGCCTGCACAGATGTTGATTTCAGAGAACAAATGCAAATCAGCACAAAATGATCAATCTTTTCTGGGTTTACACATTGGAACATGATTTGTCATTCAATTTTAACAAGGCAGACTTCAGAAAACATGCTCTCTGATGTAAACACAAAAATTACATTTGTTTGAGGGCAGAATTCAGCTTGGTGCCAGACTGAGGTTAAAGTCTTCTCCTGAGAAATACAGATAGTCTGTACATCATTGAATGTGTTTTTATACTGGTGTCACAGCAGCGTGTGGAATCTCTTCTCTTGCATCGACCCGGGTGGAAATGTTAATTGTAACTGCAGCAGAATGGGCTGTAGATGGGGGAAAAACAGCAGAGTGCGAAGCGCCTCCTCCCTATCGCAAATATGACATGAATGATAATGATTGACTACAAAACCAGCCTGTACAGATGGCTGCTTGCCACACTGGTGTGAAAATCGCTTTTTAATGAGATATTCAACCCCAAACTTCGATAAAGGAAAGGAAAGTGACATATCTTGTCATTGGAGGGAACTCACTCCAACGAAATTTGTTCTCTGCATTTAACCCACCCAAGTGACGTGCACACACACACAGCAAACCCGGGGCAGTGGGCGACCGCGTGCAGCGCCCGGGGAGCAGTGGGGGTTAGGTACCTTGCTCAAGGGTACCTCAGCCATGGACACCGGGACGGGGAATCGAACCAGCGATCCACCGGTTACGGGTCCGACACCCTAACCGCTGATCCACGACTGCCCCTAAGACGAGGCATTCAGTTACCAACAGCGCAAATTCAATGTGAGCCATTGTGTGATCAGCTTTATCTATATACAGATTAAATAATTAATCAGCTATGTTCACACTGCAGCTCTCAATGTGGCTTTGGAGGAGCTTTTAAACCCTCAGGTTCTTTAAAAGAAGATCCAAAACATGTATTATATGTTTACATAAAAAGTGAATTTCCATAACAGTGTTGGTTAACAGAAAACAAAGGAGAAGAGAAACCAAGGATCAATCTGGGCCGTAACAGAGACGTGGACTTACTAATCAGGCATAAGTTACACATCTAATGACGTAAGATCAACTTGGGACAAAAGAACATGACTTACAACTTGAAATCCTACGTGTGTGATGACTTGGTTGTGACTCAGTGTGTTTTGTCAACATGATGGTACAATAATGACACACAAGGATGAGCCTTTTGTTGGTTTGTGTCATTATTAAATTGTCTAAAACACTGGTGTGCTGATGTTTGAGTGATTCAGACTGAATTCATGCCCTAAATTACTTCAAAAGACAACATCTTTTTGCTTTTCTCTGTAATCTGCTGTGTTTCACTGTGTCATCAGAGCTCACACCACTACAGGCTACTGGGGGGGGAAGTCAAAATAATTACATCACCTAATCTCCACAGTCAGCGGACAGAAAGTGATGGAAGCAACTGCACAAACCGGCCAATCAGAGGGCAGCGTGACAGGGAACATCCAGCCACCTCTTCTTGTCCTCCATTATTCAGTCAAACTGAAGACAAATACTTGACTTTTAGGATACTGTCTTAATCCCCACATATTCAAAGATAAGCAAATGGTATTTTCATTTTATTATCTTACAGGAGAAATTGGAGGCACTTTGGCTGAAGGGCAATACATTCCGAGCAGCCCAGAAAACCTTAGTGTGCCTTAACTTATATTGGAAAATCAAATATTTTAATGAAGGAGGAAAGAAATGCTCATCAGTTACAGGCTATCAGTACAATGATTTCTATTAATGCTCATAGAAAGGCATATGGCAATGGCAGATTCTAAGGTTAAAAAATAAGACTGGAGTTTGACCTCCAGTTTCATAAGAAATACAGAAAATGACTATCCTGAAATAGAAAGCTAAGAATAGAAACTGACAAAAGCAGCTTGGAGATTGAAGGTTTTGTGGTTGGTGGGGATTTGAGCCCTCTGTCACCTGAAGATAAGAAGAATGGTTGTGCTTTGAATATATTTTAAACTCTTTGAAGGATTATCTCTTTAAAAAGCACACTGTCATGGTTGTTGATTGCTTTGAAAATCAGCTGACACTGGAAATCCCTGATCTGAATACCAAAATGTAGTTGGATGCTTGTGCCAAAGCATTTCTGTCCACCAAACGTCATCCCAACTGTAACTTTCTGGCATAATGGAAACAAAAAAATAAAATAAAATACAGTCATGGAGTAAGACAACACATTACTCATTCAGATTAATTGATGGAGCCACCAACATGGTCTCATGTTACATGAATGCCACTGCGTGAGTGTGCTCCAAGGCAGTATTTGATAAATGTTTTGTTTCAGAGTGTATTTTGATGTGAAGTTGATGCTTGATAGGACCTCAGATACACAGGAACTCAGACAAAGAGATCAAAGAATGTGTATTAGGCCCACAGACCAGCAGGATTTTTCCCCTCACAAAAATAACACTGAAAATGATCTGAGTCTATTCTGTTCGACAGGGGGTTGCTCAACTTGAACAAAGAAACGTACAGCAACATCTGTTAGTTGCAACGTGGTAACAACAGTCTGTTTCCGTTCCCCCCCTCTGGGATTTTTGCCATACCATCTTCATACCCTTGAAGAAAGGCTCTAAAGAAGTATGAGTGTGCATGAAAACAACAACACAAGACACCCTGAGGCTGTCGCTGCATCGCCCTCAGCGCCACAGCCAGCCTGCAGCATCAAGAAGAAGGGCCGCTTAATGAAATGATCATTATGAATGGTCAAATTGTGCGAATCTTATACAATAAAATAAAATAAAATAAGATGTTACCTCGGTCTTGATAGCATGACCTCGGATCATTATGATGGATATTTGTTCACTATTTGAAGTGAAGTGCTATAGAGTGAACTTAACTAAACACTTAATCAAAAAAATAAGCTGTAAATGGATGAGTAATGAAAATATTCATTACCTGATGATGACCTCTTCATAGTAATCTCAAATAAATGTCCATAGCTGTATATTTCATAAATATCTTGTAAATATTTCCTCTTCCTGAGCGATACCTTGTTGACTGTAAACAGACTGTTGCAGACTTAATCAGTTCAGTAAACTCTGATGATACACTGCATCTTTCCTGAGAGTCAAAGTCAATTTAATTATTGTTACACTTTAAACATTACACGTCACCAGTAATGGCTGCCCATGGTGGTACACGGGGGGTAGATGCAAGCACTGAGTCAGCTTTACAGTCTCTGTAGCTCAGGCCAGGAAACCAACATATGAACTAAAAACAGCTTCAGACTGTGAGTTGGATGATCATGTTACTGAGGCATATTAGGTCTAAAGCACTGCTTTATGCAGGTTCAGGTGGTGATTGGTTTGTACGTGTCCCTGCACTGCTAGGAAAACAGCACTCTCCCAGCAAAAACACTGCAGTGACTCTTGCTTATGAAGTTAGTGCCTCTATAAGAACAGCCCGCCTCACATTGTGGTCTAAGCACAGTTCATGTTTGCAGTTCTACTTTTTAGTCTTTTTTTTTTTTTAAGAGAACAAACTACTAAGCTCTACCCTTAAATATTCTATATGTTTGATTTTCCAAATGGAGATTTCAAAATAGCTTTCATCAGTCAGCATCTCTGTATCACTGCCATCCAATGACTCGCACATCCTTTTACTTTCCTGCTCTTTGCTTTTGCAGGATTTGTGCACATCTAACTCTGGTGACTGAGAGACTCGACTATGAAATAAATCACTGGCTGTCACACCTCTACAGCACCACCACAAGCAGAAATAAAGCAGATATTAATATTTACATCCTTCCTATGCGATCTTGTTTACAGATCTCTTCTTCAGGCCAGTCATGGAACATCTATTAGTTCCTGTTTACACAGTCACTAGATGGCGCACCGCCTAATTTCCCTGTATTTTTAATCGCATATTCGTTGCTCATTCTTTGAACCTTTACCATGATGAGAAGTGAAGCTGATGTGGGCGACAGGGCCTGAGCCAGCAGGCCTGTACCTTCACTACTCACTTTGATCAAGTGTGTATGTGTATAATTAGGATTCGTGTATTATCCTACACTTGGCTGTTGGCTGATCGTCGTAAATAATACGCGCAGCAGCTTATGGCAGCAGTTATAATTACTGATCTCCTTCGGACAGCGGTGAACACACGAGGATGCATTGCGTGGTTTAATACATTTGAAGTGTAAATTCAAACATAAGACATTCACGAGGTGATTTTTTATTTCCTTTCGCTGCTGTAAGCTGAACGTGACCAACACGCAGTGCTGTGACAGCCGCTGCACTGAGCACAGCCTGCTGATGGGGGGGGGGGACTCGGCGGCGACAGGCCGAGCGGACTGACCACAACAATAAGTAACGTTAGAGAAAACAAACATCACTTACATCAACAGTGGCGGTCTTGTGGTGTATTCATCATTTATGGGCAGCTGAATGACAAATCCTCATGTCTGTAGTGGCCCGAGTAGCACGACCCGATGCGGTGGTATGATCCAGATGTGTAACACCTTCACTGCCTGCTCGTTTCTTCGTGTATTTTGAAAAACAAAAAGATTAAAATAAATATAAACTAAAAACGACTTGATTTGACCAGAGGATGCACAGCTCTGCCGGACTTTAAGATAAGCAGTTAAATAAATAGTATCAGGAGTGCTTGGCTAACTCAGCTGGCGTCACGTCTGAGCGTGTGTCACTCTGAGCTGCGATGCGTGTGTGAGGAGACACTGACGGGGAGGTGGGCTCTATTGTCTTCACTGTGGATGACATCATCCCAGACCAATGGCAAAACACACGAGATGAAGGGCTCAGGGGCGAGCACGCAGCACGTGCGGGCTGGTGGGAAGGAAGGAGCAGGGGGAGGAGGGGTGATATTAAACCCAACAACACAAGATGAGAAGAAAAAACAAGTAAAAGTAAAATCACATACACTTTCGTTTGCATGAGATGTCTTTAAGTGAAACTACGGTCAAAATGAGCTCACTGAGCAGCAGTGGTGGAATGTTTCTCAGTAGCCTAATGTACTCAACTACAAATTTGAGAAGTACCACCAGTAAATATGTATATACATACATATGCAGTGAATGAACAGAAGAGAAATCTAAAATCAAATCAGTATTTGGCGTGACCACCCTTTGCCTTCAAAACAGCATCAGTTCTTCTAGGTACACTCGCACACAGTTTTTGAAGGAACTCGGCTGGTAGGTTGCTCCAAACATCTCGGAGGACTAACCACAGATCTTCTGTGGATGTAGGCTTCCTCAGATCCCTCTGTCTCTTCATGTAATCCCAGACAGACTCGATGATGTTGAGATCAGGGTGGAGGCCATAGCATCACTTCCAGGACTTCTTGTTCTTCTTTACGCTGAAGATAGTTCTGAATGACGTTGGCTGTATGTTTGGGGTCGTCGTCCTGCTGCAGAATACATTTGGTGCCAGTCATACGCCTCGCTGATGGTATTGCATGATGGATAAGTATCTGCCTGTATTTCTCAGCATTGAGGACACCATTAATCCTGACCAAATCTCCAACTCCATTTGCAGAAATGCAAGGAACCTCCAGCATGCTTCACTGTTGCCTGCAGACACTCGTTATTGTACCGCTCTCCAGCCCCTTCTGCTACAGACAAGTATTTCAAATTTTGACTCATCACTTCAGAGCTGCCATTTTTCTGCACCCCAGTTCCTATGCTTTGTGAATAGTTGAGTCACTTGGCCATGTTTCCATGTCGGAAGTATGGCTTTTTGGGTACAACTCTTCCATGAGGACCACTGCTGGCCAGATTTCTCCAGACAGCAGATGGATGTAGCTGAGTCCCACTGGTTTCTGCCAGTTCTGAGCTGATGGCACTGCTGGACATATTCCGATTTCGAGGGGAAATAAGCTCAATGTGTTTTTCATCTGCTACACTAAGTTTCCTTGGCCGACCACTGCGTCTACGATCCTCAACGTTGCCCATTTCTTTCTGCTTCTTCAAAGGAGCTTGAACAGCACATCTTGCTGCTCTGAAGTGACCCTGCTGATGCAGTATAACTACCTTGTGTGTTGTTGTTTGTTGCTACCTTGTTGCTGTGCTCAGTCTTGCCATGTTGTATGGCTTGTGACATGAAACTGTCTTCCACAGCCTCACATTGGTAGCAGAGCTTGGCTGTTCCTCATGTTTTTGTGTGTATCTCTCTCTCTCTCTCTCTCTTATAATGCCATATATATATATATATATATGTGTGTGTGTGTGTGTACTTTGTATTCCATAAATTCTATTTAAAGTACTTTTTAATGCACACATTATTAGTAATAGATCAAATTTGTTTGACTTCAAACAAATTTGAAGTCAATGGTAAATAAACTGCCTTTATTTACCATTAAAAAATTCTACTTATACAATAATGCATATTGCATATAAGCTCATAGTATAATAACCTGCTCATAGGGACCCTTTTCTTCATTATTACTACTTTTACTTTAGCTGGTTAAAAGATCTGAGTACTCAAGCACCATAACAGTGTGTGTGTGTGTGTGTGTTTCATGAAGATGTTACATCTTTTACACTATACTTCATTGTAATGATTCTGAAATATAGTCTCCTGGCTATTCCCTGTGACAGATCTGCCTTCAAAATGTTTTACTTTAGTAAAAGTAAAAGTAGGCTACTAAATTATGCACCAGAGTAGCCACTTGATATACAGACCTTTTTATTTGCTGTGCTCCTTTTGCTTTTAATAGATTGCATTATTTAAAAAAAATGCTCTGCCTTTATTTACCATTAAAATATTCTGAGAGATATATATACACACACTGCTACCACCAAATGTATCAGCGTGTTATTTCTAGCAAAACAGCCTTAGATTAGAAAAATCCACTTTTCTCTCTTCACAGGGAGAGGAGTTGATTGATTGACATGGACATCATGCTGACCAGAGAAGATATTCTCATTGTGTGAAATCAAGTAATCAAGTAAAATGGAGCAAGCAGTTTCAGACTAATTTTAGCACTTTAAGAAGTGTTAGCTGTCATGGCTGCTGAGAAAGGCAACAAGCACAGACTTTTCAGACTTTTGAGTTTTTTTCTCACATATTTTGGCCTACATTTATATGGCTTTACAAAGACCTTTTGTCTGCTTTTTCTGCTGCTTTTTGAGCCGCAACAACAAACCCTGTTGACCTGCAGTCTGTACTGTGTGCCAGCGCTATCATATTTTACTGAATCATTTTTTTGATCCCCTCTTTAAAATGCCTATAAAAGATTCCCAGAGACACTGTTTTAGTTTGACAGATACATCATCGACTGTTGCCAAACAGCATCTTGGCACAAACCATATGCTAACCAGCCGGCACTTTGATGGGCTGAGTCCACTTGGAAAAAAGCCCTGGCCAAGGGACTCTGAGGCCATCCCACCCCATGCAGACCTCTGCATCGTCAACTCTGATCGTCCAAGCTTGTTCATGATCAGAGGAGCTACAACTGAGCAGCAGTAAAATAATACCCCATCTTCCCTGTTGTAGGCTTGTTTGAGTTGTGCATTTCTACTGTAACCTCTGAAATGTGTGTTCCACAGGCCCTGTTCAGGCCCAGTGTTAGCATCTCTAAGCTCTATGTGCAGGTATGAGTGAGCCCAAGATGCATCGATGTTGCATTTTTGAGCTGGTCACTCAGACCACATTCAGAGGTGGTCCAGGTCACACAGGACCATGTTTTGTTAGCAGTGTGTATGCGAATGTGTCCTGGGCCTACTCAACTGACGTAGCAAAGGCATAATGTCCAATTTCCTTTTGCAAATCCAAAGTACGTGTTTGGGTTGTCTTACCTGATAGGATAAATAGTAGATGTTTGTGAACACACTGTCTGTTTCAGCTGATTTCACCACTGAACTAGTAACCACAATATCCCTAGAGTCCCTTTAAAATCACATAATTTTTAGTGTTGCTGAGTGTGGAGGAGCTCAATAAATTGTGAGAAACGACTACAGCAAATTCGAAATCATTCATGTCTTCTTGTAAATTTAGTATTAAATACAACACATTAAGTGTAACATATTTGGCAGATGTTTGAACACACTGTTTCCACTGAGTTCACCATTTACAGCAAATTTATGAAAGACAACAACATTTCATTGATGGTAGACATCACATTTTTTCAAATACAGCTAACATTAACCAATATAGGCTACTTTTCATCTGTAGGGAAAGTCTCTATGCTCCTTTAAAAAGTGCTCAGTTTTGTGAGTTGTTGGGAGATATAGTATCAACTTTATATGTGAGTTCGAGCCACAAATGGTCACTCGAGATGCACATAGAAATGCATTATAATGCCAGGTCTGAACAGGCTCACAGCCTCCACACAGAGAAGAATCACAGCTCGTTCGACTTGTATTGCTGCTGTTACAACTGTTACTTCTTCTTGACACACTGGTCCATTTGTCTCCACCTGCCAGCAATGGAGACACTTCACCCATTCACAGCTGTGACTGTAATGTGTAAAGAAAAGTCTCTCACATTCCCAAATTAACTGCATGGAGCATTTCATTTGCAAATGTTACATCCCAGTGGATAAATACAGGATGCGCTGGCACCTGCTTCACTTGGTTACGTAATGAAGTGTAAATCTGATAATGTGAATTATCACATTTGACACTTGCACTGCAAATTAGAGTAAATGATGGTGTTTTCAGATTTCTTCACTGAAAACATCTGCAATCCTCTTAGTGTGTCACAATTTAAGTGACTTACACAAATAGCTTGTATCCTTAATATATGTAATTAGGCTTAATGACCTATTCTCCATGGCTGAAATGATCTAACATTCCTTCAACAATTTTATCTTGCTCCAACATGTTTTGGACAACAGGCATTTCATTATGAGTAGTCCATACTGACATAGTTCTCCTTTGTTTCAGAGCAGCAGACACGGAGGGACAGTTGTTGAATTTCAATGTGCTTCTCTAACTTCTTTATATCTGATTAGCAGGTTACCTCATGAGACATGACATCTAGCCAAAGTTCTGCGGATTCATCCGGTCTCAGGGGATGTAAGTGATGCTTCCTCTAAGCCTATTGAAGTAGCAAAGCAGACTTTGTAGACTCTGTTGAGGACCTTTGAGCATGATAATGCTGCTAACAGTGAGTTAGCTCAGTACAAAGTTCAGGAACAGACAGGTCTGAAGGTAACAAAACAGTCCCTCTAAAGCTACTGAATCAACACGGAGGACTTAGGATGAATAAAAGTTCTTCATGAGCCTGCATTTTCCTTCTGAGGGGGCTGAAGCATATCCCAGCATGCTCTTGGCAGCAAGTACAAAACCCATCCAGCCTTAGCATGTGTATGCATATTAAATTCATGGCTCATTTCCTGCTCAATACAGCAAAATAGCAGAGCTGGGAAATATGGATGACAAGTAATAATCCAGTATTTGTGAGCCTTCATGAAATGACTGGTTTTACAAAGAGATTTTTGTAAACAGAACAATAATTTGAATAGCCAGTCTTTATTAAACGCTATTAGATTTGAACAGGCTGGGACAAACACATCTTTCACTAGGGATTATGAAGCATATTTATTTAGTTTTGAGGAATTATAATGAAAATTTATATTAAAAATTATCTGGTGTTGGCTAAATGTCTGCACGACACTGCAGTGTACTGATATGAACTTGGTGTTGTTTTTTTGCTTTAGTTGTTTTGTCAGACTTGCACTCACTGATACAAAAGAGAGAAAATCCACCAGGTGAGACCTTTTGATCAGTCCTCAGACCTTCATCACGTATGACAGTTTTGTCTTTGCCAGAGAAGTAACCATGTGTTGACCATCATTTTCTGTTCAAAGAAGCCATAAAATGAAAAAGCAAAGCAAAGTCCAAAAAAATCACAAAAGTAGCAATGTGCTTTCAAGAAATAATACTAATAACACTCCTCTGGCACAGTGGGGGTCCATTTTCCAGTTAATGTGTTGGGAATTAATGCATTCCTATGCTTGCAATAAGAAAGGAACACTTATCAAGGCACTGCACTGCAGCAGAGAAAGTGAAGAAGTTATTTTCATGCTTCAGAACTCTTTTTCTCTATCTTTCAAATGATTTGCTGAAATTTGTTGCTGCTATTGACCATCAGGCTAAACAATAATCAGCAGCTAATAGGTAATCAAAGTCTCACCTCATCAGTGGAGCTTCGGTTTCACTTAGCTGTGGTCTTTAATGAGAATAAACTCTTAATTTCACAGAATTTCAAATGCAAATGCTGGATTAGAGTCCTGTATAAATAATTAAAATGGTTAAATAAGATATCAGTGACCGAAGCAATTTTTTTTGTGCAGAATTAGGCTGCCAGTTCAGAACTGTGTGTCAGATGGGTACACAGCTTCATACCTTTCAGACATCAGATGAGTATTTTTACTTTTGGTACTTTAAGTACATTAAGCTGATAATACTTCTGTACCTACCACTGTCAGAGGGTTTTGAAAGCTGTAACACAGCCCTATTGCACTGGGTTGCATTATGTGATCAGAAAATCCTCTTTTCAGTGTCTTTCAGCGTTAACGTGTTTGCTCACTTTTAGTTGGTTATGTAGCACCTTGTTTTCTAAAGAGTTCAAATTCTGATCATCTTAATTACCATGTGCTTTGGTTTATATATAACTTTGAAAGACCCTCCCAAAGTTTTCTGTCAGAGTTTCTGTTTTTTCCTGTTGAATTGTGTAATTAAGACAAGAAGGCATTTCATGGCATCATAAACCAGCAACATTTATTTCCACTTTTTATACATTAAACGTGCATATCAATAAAACTAAAATTGATCATATAAATACCTCTACTGTTACAATAAATATGGCTCTACAGATTTTGGTTAAATAAAAAACAAAATTCAATATCAGCTGCTGTGCGACACAAGGAGACACTCAGGAAGTACTGCACATGTCTTCTTTTTTAGCACATTTTTCAGTGATTGTGCAGTCATCGGGACCTAATAACTTCCCACAGACGTCTGTGAAGAGGCCCTTTGCTCTCTGCTGTGCTTTTTCTAAAAGTGATGTTGAAAAAAATGTTCACAGTGTCAGCATGACAGATTAGAAAACTGGTGTCGTTCTCAGATCCTTATCAGACTATGCTTATTTGTCATGAGCACCCGTAACATTTGTGGACGAGATAGTGCCATGCCTTTCGCCAGTTTGTGCCGAAGAGCAGAGTATCACGCATATACACACACTCACACGAAAATCTTAAATATGCTCAACGATTTTACATTTCATAATACAATTTAAAGCAGAGACTCTGCTCCAGGTTGACTTATATTGTTAAAAAAGAAAAAAAAAAAGGCAAACAAAAAAAAAAGGCATTTTAAACCCTGGCTATGTCCAACATGATACTGATTTAGAAAGCATCGTGGGAAAGGGGACCAGGCAGTGAAAAGATTATGTTACAGCTGTGTTTCACATGTACAGGAACACATCAACACGTCAACAGCCATGTCAAAATATTACATACAGTACTTTAAAATAGATTACCAAGAAACTCTTAATCTGGTAACGTGCAAAAATAAACACACCTACTCTTTCACAAAACTCCCACGCACGATGTTCATCTTTTACATGATACACAATGAGTAATTAATGTGTAGATTCAGTAATAAATATCAACACACAAACATGTTTTACTGGTCGTTTCAGCCCCAGTAACGTCTTTCCTTTTACGTAAAGTATGTAAATGTCAAGTATAATGTCATCCCATGCACCATCTGTAATTTTCCATTTTATCAGACCCTTAAAAATACAAGCAGACTTCTCAATACTTGCTTTCATTTTGTGCTTAAGTAACACTGAATAACTAAAATAAGTGTCCACACAGAGAGAGGACATGATGTCAAGTGACAGAAGGTTTGATGTGATTTATGCTCAAAGCAAGGATCAGATAAATGTCCAGTGGAAGGTTTGATTTCAGAGGCTAAAGCTATACTTTACAGCATAGTGGGTGGTAGCAAAGTTCCAAAGTCCAAAGAGTTAAATTCAATCAGATATTGTGCGGTATCAATAATAACTAATGATACAAATAGTTATAAACCTTTGTGAAAATAGACAAAAACAGAGAGAAAACACATTCTGTAGACCGTATAAACAAGGAGAAGAGCTGTGTCTGTGCGTTTCCCTCAGTCTCAGAAGCCAGGCACGTGGCAGTACGCCTCCAGGGAGGCCAACAGGATGTAGATGAACCAGAGGGAGAGGAACAAGAAGAAGGTGAGGAGCTTGGCAGTCCGTGGGCCCCCGAGTTCTCCACCTGAGATGCTGGGACGCCGACGGTAGAGCAGCACCAGCACACACACCAGCGCCATGATGGTGAAGAGGGTGACGGAGAAGGCCAGGGAGCCCGGGTCCACTTTGAACACCTTGCCTTTGGTGTGCCAGTAAATGGCTGCAATCGTCCACGCCACACCGATGCCCAGGAAGACATTCACTGCGTTGCTGCCTGTCACATTGCCGATGGAAGCATCGGCGTATTGGTCCTGGATCGCAGCCACTTTACTCGCAAAAGTATCTGAAAAAGAATCAGATACAATACATCAAGGTCAAAAATCAGAGGCGTGCACAGGAGGCAGAATTCTCTTTAGACCCTTCATTGAACCACAGAACTGCCAGGGACCTTTGAGCAAAGATGACTTCAAAATGTTAACTTTAAGGGAAGCCACATGATATGGAGCTTTTGATGGTTTTTCGTGGCTAAAAACCTTTAGAATAAGGCACCCTTTAGATAAAGGTTTATAAGTAGTAAAAACAACTTTATTGTAAAAGTAATATTAATGATATAATATTAAATTAAATATATTAAATTTTAGATTTCTTGGCATTTTATACCATTATTAAATATTGATACTGAGCAACAAAGGTCTCAGGCCCCATCCAAAGCAGGGTGTGGTGCTTCATGTTCAGTGTCCCCTGTGGCTTTGTTAGCGGTTAATAAATCATACATCAGTCAGAGACAATAAATAAGACCACCTTTTAGATTGTCTTGTTATGAAAATGTTCTGTTTCTATTTGGTAATAATGCATTGAAAGGTGCAATAATCATTAGATAATGTCCTTCAGCTAGTCTGCAGTTATAATGTTATTAATCCTTTTGTTTGACATATTTGGTCATGCACTTATTTGATTTCTGGTGGAGAGTTAGAAGATGACTGGTATAACTCCGTCTGTGAAATATGAAACTATGTCCAGCAGTTAGTCAGCTTATATTAGATGGTGTTAGCCAGGGACGTTATAGACAAAAGTGTATTTTCCTGTTTTCTAAGGTGAGAGAGAGCGGAAGAAGATTGTTTTGTTTGTTGCTGGGTGAGTTAAGCAGCATTCTGCCAGTCACACCAACATATTGGCTGGTTGCTGCTAAAGCTTGACTCTGAGCAGTGCCATGAAAACAGCATAAACTTTAGTAAGTTATTGTATCCAATCAAGAAATAATCTGACATTTAACGACATCATACATGTCGTTTTTTGTACAGTTTAAATAAACAGTGTAACACATTAATTAGTGAGCTTTAGAAGTTTATATACTTATACTAAGTTAAGCTAACCTGACTGCATTTCCATATTTACTGTACTGACATGCAAATGTTGTCAAACTTCTCATTTAATTGTTTGCCAGTAAGCAAATAGACATGTTTCCCAAAATGAGAACCTGCCCCTTTAAGTTGTGAATAAATGGATTTTGGTTTGACTTTTACACCTTAAACTGGAACAAAAATATTTTATAAACATATTCTTCAAAGCCTGTCCTGGCACTATGCCAGACTGCACAGACACAACAAGTGTCGAAAGAAGTCTCTGGAACTCTCTGCCTCTCAGAGCTTATAACCCAGGCCCATAAGACCACTACCTGTACTGATACCGTCCTGGTGGTTGCCATCTAACTAATTCATTTCTAGCACAACTAGTCTCCCAGCTTGAAGGACGGTGTTTTGTTCTTACTGAGCCATAACCTGTCAAAACCTAATTTTCGTGTTCTCATTTGTGCCTCTCTGTGGCAGTGTTTAGGACATACTGAAATACAATTATGCAGTGCAGAGAGACAAAGTGAAACGGTGCTTTTCCTAGTTTACAGATAATATTCAAGGCAAGAGCTCTGGAGAGAATTATTCCGACAGCACAGGCGGAGGCAGAGGTTACATGAGTTTCCCTTAGCACCTGCCTCTGCTGCCCAAGCAAACCCCAGAGGAAAGTCAGGACACTGTTAGAGCTGATAGACACCACGGGGGCCTACCTGGAACAGAGGTGCCGAGGGCCACGAACACCACAGCGGTGACAGAGTCTTTGAGGCCAACGGTGCAGCCAAAATGGGAGGCTAAATCCCCGGTCACAGCTGTCAGAACGCCAATGAGGGAGATGGACACGAAGAAGCAGGCCCAGCCGTTCCAGTACTCAGTGGGAGGGACAAAAGCGAAGAGGACTTTCCAGAAAACTGTCAGGAAATGCATAATGTAATCAAAGCAAGATGGCAGGCGTTCCTCCCCGCTCTCTTCCTCATCGTCGTCACCTAGTATAGACAGGATAGATGCATAAAGGAATGCAATATACAGACAAAACCTTGCTGCTTCTATATTCACTGCTGACAGATTATCTGAGGATCATATTATCCTGAACAAACCTGAGTCAGACCTTTGTGAGAACTAGATCAAATCAAACTTTATTTGTATAGCACCTTTCATATAAGAACAATGTTACCCAAAATCCTCTACACAATAAAAGACAACCCCCACCCAACCTCCCACACACACACACACACACACACACACACAATGAGTGTAGTTATGTTCTAAACGAAGGACTCAATAAAACAGGAGTTAAGGAAACTCTATCCTAATATGCAAGAGAAAACACCAGAGGAAGGACAGTTGATGCTAGTTATTATTTGATCCTACTGTGACATCCCATCTCAGTTCAGAAATGCTCATTTGAATGATACTGAATCAAGAAAAGTTGGTGAAATATAATCCCAGCTTCACTTCACGCTTTAATCAAACTTAGATGACATCTAGCTGCAGGCAGCAAAATCAGGCTAGGACTGTACTAACCCCCACCCCCACCACGTTTAAAACATTTGATGAATGTGTGGGAGCTAACCTTTTCACATTGTTACATTAAATCTCTAAATATAGGCAGAAATTACACGTTATATTTATATATACTCTCTCTTTGCATGAAAATCTGAGTGGACTCAATGAGAGAGAGAGAGAGAAAATGAGAGGAATGAGCGTATTAGCAAAATGACACATCTCTGGTGTCTAAGTCAGCTTTTAGCCCAAATGCTTTGAGCACTAGTGCACATCTAAAAGCCTCACAAAGCCAAGTGCATGGCTTTTGAAAGGGCAAAATAAAAAGGGTTCACCATACCACATACATGTACAGAAATTCTTCAGAGCCATTAATTGTCCAGGCAGAGCTGACCAGTTTAGTTTTTATAGTGAGCCACATGAGGAATTCACTACATCATGTGTTTTTATTAAACTGTGGATTAAAAGGAAGCAAAAATAAGCACAGAACTGCCAAAATACATTAAAACAGGCTTTGTTTCTGTAAGCTCTTTCATTCATTTTATGTTAAATTAGGCTTTTTTTAAAAAATCAGCCAATGTGAAACTGGAGCACCCAGGATTTTATCAAGATAAAGTATCTAAAAAATAACAGTAAGGCTGGTGAGCAGCAGCTGGGGGACCAGATCTAGCTGCAGGCTCAATCTTCCACAGGTCCGGTCACAGAGGAATGAACAGATGAGACATTTCAGGACGCTGCGACTCACCTGCACTGACAGTGACAGCACTAACAAACTGCTCTCTCCAGCTGCTGCTCCCCACCACCAGAGCCAGGTTCGTCTTCTTAATCAGCTTGTCCACTGTGCTCTGCAGTCGGACACAAAGACAAAGAAATCAAGAAAAAAACAGACAAGTTGGTGGGAAGCATCACTGCAGGTAAGAGACCATCAATATAATCATAACACTGTCAAATGACACTCGGGGCACTGATGTGGTGAATTAGGGTGCAATTAACCGTGTCGCTCCTCCCACTGTGGTGCTCAGTGAGTCACCAAAACAGGTGCAGGGGAGCACAAAACGCCAGGATCCCTCAGGAAAAAAAGGCACAGCATCACCGTAAAGCTGCTTTACACCTGTGCAGAAAGATGAGCTACAAGTATCAGCACATTAAACTGGAGCCCCGAGCATGAGTGCAATGCCATATTAAGGAATAAAATTGGTTTTAAAGGGGCAGACCACCAAGAAGTTTACCATACAAAACAGTTGCATGGAACATGAAGCGGCTCTGATGGGAGTTTTGTCATAGTGGTGCCCTCACGGAAGCTTCATATTTTTAATCAGCAGAAATGCTTGTTATAAACAGGGGCCATAGAATTTGAGAGACATGGACAGTGAAGAGACGGAGAGGGTCTGGTGAAAGACACTCTTGAACTCCATTATGGGAAATGTACGATTCAGTTTTTGAGTTTAAAGTCAGAATATCTCTGTTGCATCAATTTTGAGCATTTCTTTCTTAACTGGTCTCATACAAGAACTGCAGAACCCTCATGTTCATTGCAGTGCAATATAAAATTGATGGAATACCCCTCTCAAAGCTGCATGACGGTCAAATGTAACAATTTTCTCAACTTTTCTCAAATGATGAGTGAATAACAGGCAGAGCCATTAGTTACATGCACATCACTAATAATTTATCATCCATTCCTAGTTAGATTAAATATTAATTTCCAACAGTCATACCCAGAAATATTATGACATAGCTGACATTAGTCTAAAAGAGCTGTGTTTTGTCCAATTTCCTCCAGCAATGCTCAAAAATGCTGCAAAGGTGCTCTTCCAGTGGTGAAAATATGATGTAATGCATTAATTTGAAATGTGTACTAGTTAAACTTTAAATCTGAGACACATGAGGAAAGAGTTTTGATCTTAACCAGGGCTTCTAAGTGGTGCCCCATCGTGTGCAGCTGGTATCCATTTCATTTTTTTTAGCTCTTACCCCTCAGACAGCTGCTGTCTGCCACTGCCCCCAGCTCTAACCAAGCTGCAGAATAAAATAAGTCGCCACTGCGCATGGTTAATAGAGAAAATGTGTTTAATATCATGTTGTTTGCTCTCATATTGTGTATAATGAAGTTCTAAGGGATTGAAGGTTGCGACCCTCTCTCTGAAGCCCAGAGAACTGCTGTGATGTGGTATTCAGTAGGAAGAGAGCAGGTAAATCTTGAAAGAGCAAATCAGTTATTTGCTTTCATCATCAGTGTGTGCAGTGCCAAGATATGCAAACATCAGCGTGATGCTGGATGTGTTGGGTGAGCTTCTGAAGTAAAACGCTGCTTATTTTTGAGTTACCTTGAATTCATAGGACTCCTCAATGACCACCTCCAGCTTAGTGTGCTCACCCAGACAGGGGCAGCCCATTTTTGACACGTCCTCCGGTCCCACTGCTGTCTTGTTATCGTTGGTATCTCCTACAACAGAGTGTAAACTATGAGCCGGTATTTCATATGAGATTTGTTATAAAATAAGATCCTGTGTCTACTGATAATGAAACCCAGTCTTCCACATGTGCTATTTGCTTATTAAAGGTCACAAGTGACATTTCCAAGTACTGCCTGATTAATTTCAGGTAAAAACTGGTCAACCAATTTTGTATATTCTATTTTAGTTTTTAATCTTTTCTTTCATGCTTTTGTGTGTATACTTGCATCCTAGAAGTGCTGTATGGCAGATTCTGAAATCATTTATGTTCTTTTTTCTTTTACAATGTTGTCATAGTCACTGTAGTATATTTTAAAGATATGCTTAACGTGTAAGATATGTAAACAGATGCATAAAATATAAATAGCTCTTTTAGCCCTGGTCTCTTTTAGCTATGACTTTGATCCCACGACTTTGGCTCAAGGATCATAAAGCCTGGCCATGAAATACACCAAAGGGACTAAAGAGATCAGACCTTAGACCACCAGAATTAAGACCAATTTTCATCAATGGATATAAACTGCTATAGTCCAAGGATTTTATTTAAGGCAGAGTCCACTTTTGAGTGTAAAATGTATTTTAAGCAATAAAATAATGAGAAGAATCACTCTGCTGCTGCCGCATGTAGCAGTGCCCATAGCTCACCATGTCTCTGTCCCACTTCCAGCAGGATGGGCTCCTCCAACACAATCGTGAAAGTCTTGTTCTTCTCGTACTCCTCATCATCGATGATCTTCACATTCAGCAGCTTCCTGAAAGCAGAAGAGTCAAGGAACAAGGACAGGATGGAGCCAAAACAGAGGTGGATGAGTTAATTCATTGATACTATTTGGGAAATAAGAACAGCATCCAATATGAGTTAACCTGCAGCACACATTTATTACCTTGGTTTGCCATTTGTTCTTTTTTTTAGCTAAATTATAAAATAAGAACATCCCAGGCAACCAGTAACTGCAGTTTCTGTGCTTTTGCACACATTAGAATAAAACAGTGTAGCCAAGAGGTAGTCTGCCTACACAGTGAATCATGAAATAGAGATGTTAGATAAGACGATGGAAGCTTGAGATTTTGAATCATTAAATATCATGTGGTACAGAACACAGTAGAGTATGTACAAAATTCAAAGTGATATATATATATATGTGTGTGTGTGTGTGTATATATATATATATATATATATACACACACACACACACACACACTTCACAATACCCCACAAGAGGGCAGACTCTTTCTACACCATTAATTCCATTAGAACACAAGAGAGAGCTTGTATATCATGAGAGATTGAATTATAACGTTGTTCTCAGTGGAAATTAAGCACCCGGTAATTCAGACTCCATGAGATAAAAGCCAGTTTTTAGAAACTTATTTTGGAATGTAAACTCCTCTACTAAATCTGAGGGCTACAAAAACACGTGAGGATGTGGTGTCAAACCGTGACCGACATATTTGCCTCAACCAGCTTCATTCTCCTACACTGTCACAGTGAGTCTTCCTCTCCCTCTCTCTCCATCTCCCTAATGATATGTGGGTGGCTGTCTATTTCTGTCTACACTTATACACTCAGGATTCGTCAACACGCAGGAAGAGCTTTTGCTTGCAGAAGAGGAGAAGTTTATTTTAAACATGAATGATACGTCAGCGGCCGTCTGATGTCAAGGAAAGTCATGCCAGTGGGAGCAAAGGGACTCACAGTCCTTACAATGGAAACAAACAAGTTTATCTTTCAAACTAGGTGCTATTTCAAGTGTTACATGTACAGAAACACAGAAACTTTCCTTTAAAGCATTAAAATAAAATGTCATGGTTCAGTTGTTCTGGACCATATTCATGCAGCAGCTAGTTTGATATTACACTATACAGATACTGTTTGCGTAGCAAGACGAAGAGAATATAACTGCCAGCGATTAAACAAATATTACTCTCATTAAAATACAAGGCAGAAATGAAAGACTGTCAAAAAAAAAAACAAAAAAAAAAAACAGCAGGCATATAGGTTCACATACTGCATTAGGCTGATTAGGTGTTAGTTTAATTCTCATTCCTCTTGTTCTTTTTTTCATCTGGTTTAGAGTTTAATAAGAATTTGTATACCAACACTTAGGTCTGTATGCTAAATATAAAGCTAGAGCAAGCAGTGAGTTAGCTTAGCTTAGCTTAGCCTAGCGTAAAAGACTGTAAACAGTGGGAAGAAGATAGTCTGGCTCAGACCAAAGGAAAAATATTTGCCCACCAGCTCCTCTAAAACTCACTAATTAAGACATAATATCTTATTTGTTTCACCACACACAAAAATGTAAACATGACAAACACATTTTGATGGTTTTGTGGGGAGTTCCTCCTCAAAAACATACTTAAACAGTGTGATATCTGAGCAAGGTGGAGTATTTACAAAAATGTACTTTAGTTGAGATTGGTGACAAATTCATGGGGTTCTTGTCATCCAAGCATCTCCCTGCGTGTGAACTTGAAACGACCGCATTAAGAACCAGGTTAACACTAACAGTAACACCACCACAGTTTCCTTCTGTATCTCTGAAGGCTGATGTAAACTCTCATTACATCAGGCACAGTGAGATTCCATCGAGACAGTGTATATCACATTTCACTGTGTGTCTCTGCCTGCCCGGCGACTTCATTTCTGGAATCGTTTTTGAGAAGCCACAGTGGGCATCAGATCCTGCTATTGTATCTGTCACACACAAATGTGAAGACCTGGACTGTCTGAGCTCTGAGGACTGCTCGCTGTTGCATTTGAAACAACCGTAAACTCTGCTGATATGTGGAATATTACATACTGCAGACTGCAGAAAGGTCCAATAAAATTGTAGAAAGCGTGAGTGCTTTTTACTTGGATCTTGTTCCGCTTTTCTCACAATTTCTGACTGCCAACTGACTGCAACAAAAAAAATGCATGTTTCTTGTATAAATGAATTAGCTGGATTAACTTGGATTAACCTGTTAAATGGAGGCTGAGTAAAGGAAGAAGCAGCTGGGGCCCTAGGGTGGAATGGCTCTGCAGCTGAGGCTGTCACCTCTAGAAAAAAAGGACCAGGCAGCTGTGGAACCGTTTTTTATTTGGAGTTTCCCCTCTCCTCCACATTCTGCGTTGGTTTGATAAGGACACTCCAGTTTCCTCCCACAGTCAAAAGACAGTAAGTCATGAGGACTGGAGACTCCAGATTGCCTACAGGTATGAGTGTGAGTGATTTTATGCCTCTGTGTTCACCCTGGGAGAGTACCTCTGCTTTCTACACTCTGCATGCTGAGATAGGCTCCAGCCCTCCAGAGAGACTGACAAAAATGAAGCGAGTAGGGAGAATGAGTGAATGCATGTATGTATGACAGAATGTCAGATTTCCTTGCCTGGACGGACCACCATCATTCATACAGAAAGGAAGAATTATAGATCAAAGCTGTGTGTTTACTTGCATCTGCCTTGCTCAAGTGTCCTGAGCAAGATAGGCTGCTGAATCTCTACCAGCCAGACTATATTGTAGCTGAATATGAATGTGAATCAGCGGCGTACCAGTACGACAGATAAAATATCAACATTTTATTATCCCCACTGGAAGGTGTTCTTGGGTTAGTATGAACAGGATATTTATATGGATACAAAAGGTTTCTGAGACTGATAAAGATGCATGACCCTGTCTCTGATAAATATGGCAGAGGAGGCATGCTTAATGTTATCTGAACTAATGAGCACTGAGGGAGACGTGAGATGAGAAGAAATTCAGTATATAAAAACAACAAAACTGAAGTTTCCAGCAACTTCAGACTGCTCATAGGATAGTGGAATAGCTTCAGAAATCCTTTTGTCCCCAAATCTTTCTGACATCATGGTGTCCATTTTGGTAGCTTTCCAAAAACCGACATTCACAATCGATTGAGCAGGTGTGCAGTGACTAGACAGGAGTGATTTGAACCTCTCTTTTAAGCTGTCACATTAGTCATGCTAGTGACTCTGTGAGGCTCTAGGCCACTTTCTTTGAGCTAAATGTTTACATCAGCAGGCTAAAACGCTCATAGTGTCAATGCTAAGATACTGATGTTTGGTAGTTATCAAGTTTAACACATTCACAAATAAGCTCTAAACACAAGTTCAGTTGGCACTAATAACATTAGTGTTTCAAATATTTCAACATAAAGCAAAGTATAGGAGGAACTGAATTGCACCCACACCATAAATTTTAACTTCATGGAAAATCTAAAAAGTCACTGGATCACCACAATTGTTATGATTCATCTTCATTCAACCTAATCTGTACAAAATGGCAGTAGTGGCTATGATATTTCAATCTGTCCCGACATGGTGTACCGGCTGGGCGACAGACACTACCCAGCACCAGCTTAAAAGTTTAGCCTAATAGATAAGAAATAAGACAGGCCTTTATTATTCTCACAAAGAGAAAATACTCAACACGAACAATTACAATGAGCAACTGCTGTGTGCATTAAATAAGAGAGTAAATGTTAAAATAAATAAAACACAGAAATGCATTACCCAATCCTGACTCTACTGCTTGCTTATATCCATGTTCGTTCGTGAAGTCATCGATCTTGACTGCATTAAGCTTGAGAAATAAAGACCATCAAGATATTGATTTCCCTTTTCAGAAGTGATCTCCTCACATCTATTTCATCTTAGCTTATGTAACTGCCCCCATTATCCACCTCAGCCTCTAGTAGTGTATAGTACCACAGTACCACACATTCTGAGGTGCTAAACAAAACCAGATACAAAAGGAAGCAACACAAGCATCAAAGGGTCTGCGCAGATCTTCCTCCAATCCATAAACACAGAAACCTAAAATGGTTCTGTATCTCAGCCTGTTTATTTTGGCTCAGATGTTTGTGTCTGTACATCTTAATCTATTTACTGCAGTGCAGAATTCAGATGATAAATTATTATTTAACTGCATGCCTAGATTTTAAACAATTCCCCTGGCTCCATGTCATGAGCGCATGAACTTGCCCTCCTCCTCTTTTGCTCCTCTGCATCGACCGGGACAGGCAGATGTACACAGACACAAAGACACACCATGCAGCGACACTGCAACAAACACACACACCCACACAGAGCTGCCTGGAGGTCGCCTGCCGAGTGACAGCTCTTTGTCTGAATACCCAGGGAAACACTTGGGTAAGAAGAGCCTGCTCTGTTTGAAGGATGAACTTTGGCAGCCTGCTGAGCAGCAAGGAGCAAAGATACACATTTAACACAGGGAATAAATGCATAGATATGCAACTACAAAAGCTGAGGTGCTTCAAGATGCAAGGTAAAGACACAGTGATGAGGTTTCACCTCCATCTTTTAACAGGTCTGACTGAATGGTCCAAATTAAATAACCTTTTCAAAAAAATTCAGTCAGACTCGAGCATCTTATTAGCATAAAGCAGGAGCGAAATTTCATCTTTTACAAAGACTTGAAAAAGAGATTAGAAATCTGTTCAATTGGGGAACTTTGGCTTGAAGGTTCTACGTTTTATGTGGCAAATACAGGCGAATGCCACGATAAAATGTCTTTATGACCTTCTACAACAGATATCTTAGATTAAGAATTCCACTGGCTGAAAAGATAAGTAAGATAACTAAGCTGCTGTGACTTGACCCAAGTGGATGTGGTAACTCTGACTTAAGATCTGAGCCAAACCTTTTCACCTATAATCACAGTGCTCCTGCATTCATCTTGAAGTCCTTGTTTGTCATTCAAAGCAGCACAGGAGCAGCTAAGCACAACTCTGACATTTCCTGTTCATGTTTTGTTTTCATTGTTTTTCTAGAAGCAAACTGTCCTGCTCTGTTGGATCCTGCTCTCCACAGTCCTCGCTCTCCTGCTGCATGGCGACTGTCAAGGAAAGCAGGACTCCAGGTAATACACAGAGTGTGCAGTTGCTTGTGTCACCGTCAGCTTGCTCCTGTCATATGAACAGAGTCTTGGCTCAGTAAGTGAGGATTTTATCTTATGCTCAGTCTCTGTTAGAACACAGAAGCCTCCAGCCTCTCATTTCACATTGCTATACACTGTTGTCTCATTAACTGCAGCTTCTATAGCATCTGCACTATGCTAAGAACTTTTGGGACTCCTTTAACCCCTCTTCACTCTCTTTAATTGCTTTGGATGCTCAAGAAGCTCATTTTAATTCCCCTTTGGAGTGACATTGTGTTTGATGTGGGTGTGAAGTGGGTTCAGCGTACAGATAGTACTCGCAGACACCCTTAAAAATACACACAGACAAACATACACGCAAAAAGCCAGCAAACGCACTAAGTGTGCACAAACAAACTGACAATTACACAGATAAATTTATTCAAACAACCATCCAAATCACCTTCACTGTAAGGCAAAAGAATAGACAAATAGTTAGATCTGCGTTCTCTTTGACACCGTGTATTCACCTGCCTTTCCTCCCACTCATCCCACCTACACAATACACCTACACACCAACCCTGGAATCCTCCTCACACAGACGCATTCATCTGACACATTTTGTTCCTTTGTTTTGTCCTTTGGTGTGCTGTAAATCATTTTGTGATGAGCTTGATACAGATAAGGGCATTTTCTTTTCCAAGCTAAAAAAAAAAAGAGAAAAAAATCACTGCTGTGGATAATTGCCAGGTCCTTTGCACATCACATCACTACAAGTGTACTCATCATCCCAAACCTTCCACACAACATTCAAGAGAAGAGCTGGAAATACATCACACTTTCAGTGCTCTCTCTGTGCCCTTCCTCCCTGCTCTTTTTTATCCGCCTCTCTGCTGGTGCATCCATGAATCCTTTGGTTGAAATTATCACACAGGCTTCATCACAGGCACCTGTTTCAGTAGCTGCTAAGTCCTCATCCCCTCCTTGCTGCTGTGTAAGTCACCTGTCTGATTTTCTTAGCTCTACTCTGTTGCTAACACACACACCTTTGTTTTCTGCGGTTGAGCCAACGAACTTCCTTATAACCTCCAGAGAATTCCCAAAGGACTGTATGTTAATTCATTCACAGAAAGCTTTGATGCCTCCTCTCCTTCTCCTTCTTCTTCTTTACATCAGACACAAGGTTTCATTATCTGCCTCACAATTATATCCTCTTATCCTCCCACGTCATCCTTCAGAAAGATCTAAACTTCTTCTCAGAGTATCTATGACTCATGAAAATAGCCCTTTTATCCTTTACCAGAATAGATAACTTAGGGTAATGGAGCAGGACTGTTTAACATACCAACATGTGGGCTGTGATATTTGATCAGGTGATGAGAAGCAAAAACAAGACATCACATCATATAACAAGAATAGTCACTCACATGGTTTCATCGTTCTGAAACTCCAGCTTGCCCGACACCTCCTCGTAGTCCTCTCCTGCCTTGGCGGTGCCCTCAACCGTGTGGTAAGGCACAGCCACCTTCCCCCTTGCCCCGGACGTCCGGTGAACCTTCACCTGCATGTTGCCAATGCTCTCGCTGACCCTCGTGGAGTCACTCTCAAAAGTAAAAATGCCAGCATGGTCGTCATCATAGATGGTAACTGTGGCAGTGTGTGCCTTGCCCAGGGCTGCCTTTGGGGGAATGTGGGAGGAGATGCCCACCATGCTGTTGCTGGAGGTGATAGAGCTTGGCTCCAGGACGGAGACCTCAGCTCGGTGCACAATACGTGGATTGCTTAGGCACACATAGAAGTGCTCATCCTCTTCAAAAATATCATCATCAATAACGCCAACAGTGAACTCTTTTGTAGTCTCACCGGGCTTGAAGACCAGAGTTCCCTCAGCAAACTCATAGTCTGAGCCGGCATTGGCAGTTGCATCCTCTGTGCGGTAATCCACCTGTGGGCCGCAAGCAAAGGAAGAAACTTCATGAAATATTTAATGTCTGGAGTTAAAATAAAATTCTGAATTATTAATATTCAACACCTCAAGCTACTAAAGTTGATTTTGAACTGACCATGAGCATTTACATTATTTTTGTCATTACTTCCTCTTACCTTCACTGTGCAGCCACTTTCTCCTCCATGCCGGCTCACTGAGAGTTTTAGTGAGCCACAGTTCTCAAAGCACTGGTAGTGAGAAGGTTCAAACTGCAGGTAGATGGTGTTAGGATCCTCCTCTTGCCCACTGGCCTCATGACAGCTCACCACCTTCCTGGCCTGGTCAGCTGCGTGCTTTTTCAAGATGTTCCCAGCTCCGATCATCATTCGTGTTGCTTGAATGCGATAGAAGGCCCTGCTCTTCTGTTGTTGGACCAGTACTTGGTAGTTGGCCATCTCAATCAGCTGCTCCATGTCCTTCTCTGGGTGCCTCTGTTTTAATTCTTTCAGAGTGCGAGCCATTTCCCGTCTGGCCTCTTCCTCTTGATCTTGCTCCGAACTCATCCCTCCACCTTCTTCCACCCCCTCCAGCATCCCACCCAGAGCCTCTTTGGGGTGAGTGTGCGAGTTCACGCCCTGGCCATCCATCTCCAAGTCCATTTTAGTGAACATGGCGTCTCCCTCTGACTCGATGATAATGCCACGGGTCTTGTCAGCACGATAACGCTTATGAACGTACTTGTAGAAGAGCAGACGTCGGTCGGCGATCCAGGCTTGCAGCACACAGAGAGGGAAGAAGCAGAAGGTGAGGACGGCCTCCCAAACCTGCACCTCTCCAGGGGAGAACACAGACAGGATGAGATACAGCCAGATGTAGGCGAATATGCTCCAGGCAGCAGTGACAAAAAACACCCGCAGGTGCTTTATCTTGCGGGTTTCATTTTCTGGCACCACATAGACACAGAGAGCAATGATAATGAACATGTTGAACGCTGCACTGCCAACGATAGTGCTGGGACCCAAAGCTCCGGCCTCAAAATTATGGCCGACCACCTCAATTACAGAGAGCAGGATCTCTGGTGCAGACGAGCCCAGAGCCATAAGTGTCAGGTTGGATACTGTCTCATTCCAGATGCGCACAGTGGTCGTCGTTGTTTCACCGTTAGGCTTCTTGATGGTGATCTCCTTTTCCTGAGAGGTGATGACCTCGATAGAAGACATGAAGCGGTCTGCGATGATGGACATACCCAGGAACATGTATATGAGGGCTGCAAAGTAAACAATGGCGCGTGCCACCTTGTCGCCCACTGCAGGGTTTTGGGGGTTCCACATGGGTAGCACCACACCATCAGAGCAGTTATCTTCACTGGAGCAGTTGCCTGGTGTGCTGCCAGTATCTTCATGGCTGACGTTGCCGTGGGAGAAATGAGTGACTCCTGGGAGCAGAACCAGCAGAATGGAGATGAACATACATGGTGTGAAAGATGAAGTGAAATTCAGGATACTCTTGTGCAGAAACATGGCAGCGTGATGATGCGCGGAGTCTTCTAATGCCAAAGTTCAATCCACATCACATGCGGAGGTCTATACAAACTTCTGAAAGATAGAAGAAAAAAAAATTGTGTGGAGGATGAGATGGTCACAGTCACTACATCAGATGTTCATCAGTCAGAGTTCTATTTTTTGAGATAACCCCTACAAGCAAAGGTTTAACATCATCACAAAAGTGTTCACAGTCATACTCTTTTGTATGCAAATGACGTGGGATCCAATGGTTTGCTTGGTCCGAGCTTGGAAAGCCAGAAATATTGGCACCTACTAATCGTTGAGTCACTGGTATTGAACTATCCTGTCAAACTCCCACATATATAATGTGGTCATTTTGTGTGAAGCAGTAGTAGAAATGTAACCCTCTGCACCTGTAGTACTGAGGGAAAACTGACTCAGTCCACCATGTACTGCCAGGTTGGATAGGATTCCAAAAATAAACTTCACTGACAATGAGTATAACAAGAGAAGCAGTTGTTCATAGGCAGCGCAGGCGTACTGACAAAGATACCAAAAGATTATTCAAAGTAAAAACATTCCTGCTCCTCTTAACTCTGGTCTGTAGTATAGGGTGTAAGGGTTTACTTGTTTCTTTTCAAATAAGCCATTTAAACTATGTAAGGGAACAATTTTAAAATAATCTGAGTGGGTTTCTTGGCAGCAGCATGGCTATTAACAGCTTGAGTGAACAATTTAGAGTGTACAGCATCAATGCCGTCCAGAGGATTAACATCGGCATCAGTGTGAAGAGAGAAGGAGAGGAAAAACACCGAGGAATGTAATCGGGTGCTTCCTAATTAAAATTTTAAGACCATCTCCATCTCAGAAATAGGTTGCCTACCTGCAGCAGAAGAGATTTGACAACACTTTATGTACAGCACATTCTCTCATTGACATGGAGAGAGAAAAGCAGCAATCTTCACTCTGACCTAACAGGAGTGCACGTTTTCCATCATGGCTACATCTGAGGGTGAAGCAGTGTGGTTCAGATGAGATGTAGAAATTAAGTTGTCACGTTCTTAGTCCATTTTTTTTTTAGCTTGAGATAAACTACTAACCAACGACATCTCTGTGGAACAGCTCAACACCTGATCAGACTGAGCTAAAACGTCAGCTAGATCAGCACCACGGACAGCAACCCCTGCTGTAAGCAGACAACATGTGGCCCTCAGCCTGCGTTACAAAGGATGTGTGATCCATGTTGAAGAAAGACATTTCAGAAAGTCCTGCAGCTTTAAAAGCTTTGAGATGAATCTGCTATAATATTAGAGCAAAACAGTACAAGATTTTGCACATCATGTAATTCAGTATATAATATGATATAATATTGCTTTCATCTGGCACACAAACTTGCACAAATTTTGAGTGGGTGACGTTTCTATGGCAAAAGCAAGCTCTCCAACTGCTGGGTATACAGGAATATAACATGTTTTTTGACAATACTGCAGAGACAAAAGTATTTTCATATTTCCCTATGTGCTAGTGGTGCTTTTCCCTGTTACATACATTCCTCAGCGGAATCAGCAGGTAGCAGGAAGCTAACCAGGTAAAGAAACTTACTATTTGAGATACTCCTTGTTTTCCTGAGGATAGAAGAATAAACAAAACCAGGAAAAATTGAGAGAAAAAGAAAAAAAAATCACCTTACTTTGATCATTTGCAAATGATGCTAATATTGATTTAAATCCCTCGCTGGGTCTCTCCTGTTCCCTTTACTGCTGATAGTTAACATGAATTTCTTGACTGACCACCTCACTTCAGTATTTGCCCTTTACTGGCTAATGACAAGCCCAACAAGATGCCACTCTTCCATTCCACACAGTTGTTCATCTAACCTCTAATAATTTGAAAATGAGCCAAATCTAGAGAAAGAAAAAAGTACCTCTAACCGCTGTATAATTATGATGATTTAATCCTCAAACATGTTTGGTAAGCAAAGGTCTCTGCTTGGCAGGTAAACACTTGTACGTAATGAGTCACACTTTGTTGCGAGCACTTGTTTGGTGACATTCTCAATTTGTAATGAGACTCCTCATAAATGCCATTTCTGCTATCGGAGTGAAAAGTCGGAGAAACAAACAGAGGGAACGCGAAGCAGAGAAATGTGTAAACAAAGACCGACATGACTTCCTTGACGCCTTGTATTGTACAAAAAGCATAAGAAAAAGCAATCGAAGGAAAAACAATAAAATAATAAAACGTGTACTCGCCTGGTGTGCATGCAGCTGTGAGATCCTCATGCAGGGATACCATTTGTTATTAGCTCTTTTAAATATCTGAACGAAGTGCATCACTCACCTGGGTGCGGATGTCAGTGAGTCAGCTCAGTGTGGAAGTTGTGGCCTCAGGAGATGAAACTTCTCCCCCATATCGCTCTGTGCAAAGACAGGTTAACTTAAACTAACGAACTGTAAGGAGAGTTTTATAATCACCGTGCAAAACTATAGCCGGAAAGGATTCCACATTAGAGAGTTTTAAGAAGCTTATTAAAAGCCAGATATGTGGGTCAGCAGCAAGTGGAGTAAAAACACAAATAAACCATCACTGTTGCAGACTAGAGACAACTCAAAATGTGAGGTTACAAATGGGTTCTGAGACAACTAGATTATTGGACATTACAGAAACAGGAAAAAAAAGCCGATTATCCCATCAGGAGGCTGCTGTGCATGAGAGACAAACAGACCGGTCCATTTGGTGCGCACAGCAGTCCCACAGATACTCACAGAAAGCCCCGAATCTCGGCTGGACCCTGGTCACAGCGTGGCTACCCTGCACCAGTTCAGCAGAGGAAGACACCCCGTGTGCCATTCACCCAGCAGGCTGGTGTAATGGTGTTGGCTTGTTGCGCTGGCGTCTTGGAAATGACGCGTAGCTTTCCACGGCGCTTCTTCGCTATTTTTTTTTTCTTTTTCTGACAGGTAGCCTACCTCAGCAAAGTTAACACTGTGGGATTAGTTGCTCTTATTAAATTCCCTTTGTTCCACCGCGGCGACACCATCCGCAAGGCTAAGTGATTTTTCAAAAACCACAATGCGTTTTCAGCTTTATCCTCTCCAGACTACGGGCGATTGTTGATGCGTAAAATAATAAATTAAATTACTGAGTCTGTCGTCCCGCTTGTATCAGTCCGAAATTTTTCAAAACTACCAATTTGTAAAAGGCTTTAACAGTGTTTCTTTTATCCGAAAAATAAACTGAGTGGAGAAATTTCCTTGCTTTTCTGTCTGAGCTGGATAACGCAAAGAACCAAACAGGACTGCACATGAGAGTAGGCGTGAATGAATGAAGCATTGAGAGGACGCAAACCACACACTACACGGATCAGTACAAGATGGATATCAAACAGAGCGATGGTGGCAGACAAGAAAGAGGAGTGTGGTGTTATGCAAATGGAAGTCTTGTCTTACTCTTGCGGTGGGCAGCACTGGCACAAGAAACGATGAGCGAGAAGGGAAAGCAGTAACACTGCAGAAACAGGGGAGGAGACGTTCAGAAACAGCGCTACACGCACGCCTGGTCCTCCTGACTGCGCATCAGGAGTCCAGGACGAATGACCATTTCACTCCTAAATCCTCATAATTTGCTCATAATCGTTATTAGCCACCAGCACAGATAACCTACTGTAAGATAAAGGCTAAAGATCCGGTATTTGTTTCAAGACTCCCAGATGCTGTTGTCTGTAGGTCTGTAGTGGGTCGGTGGTTTGATTTTTGCTGTATCTGGATGCTTACAGATGTAGAAAAGAAAAAAGCACATATACTGGCAAACTGCACTAATGATAATAGAAGTATAAAATTGGGAAAAGTAGGGGACATGAGCCATTTTCTAGGTAACATCAAAACAATCTAAACTAGGCTAAAAGTCTGTTTATCTATTAGCAGCCCCATTCATAAGACTCATTTCTCACTAGCAAACAAGATTCCCAGACGGGTGAGAAATGATGAGACACTTTTGCCATTCCGGTCCTTACCACTAGTGGAGTAAAACAAGATGTCTGGCTTTGGGGTGAAGTCAGAGTGAAAGCCATCAATTTTATACATAAAGGTCAGCCTGCTTCAGTGCTGCTCAGCCTGTATGTGAAAAACGCTTGCATAATATCTCCTTGAGCTCTGGAGGGGTTTTCTGCCAAAGCAACCCCGATGATGTCATAGTGATGTCACCAGGGTTATCTTGAGTTTGAGGTGAGACTTATTTGACAGAAAGCTGTTATAATCTGTGGCCTTGAAATTTGAAATGTGAGTGCTAAATCGATGGACTAAAAGGGCTCCCTGACTTCTGCTGCACAGATATAAACCTTTGTATTTTTCTTCTTTTGTTTTCTTTTTAATCTGTCTCTTTTGAGTCCTCCAAATGTATCTAACTTTATGTAAAATATATAATGAATATATCCTAAGTCTGGACAAAATAAACTTTAATTAATTTATGCTTTTACCTGAATCCTAATATTAAAAGGCTAACATGCTTACAGGTAGTGTGTCAACATGCATGTTTACAGTGACACAAACACGCTGACATTTAACACGTTGGAAGTAGCATGCTCACACAGTTAATTCAAAGTGCACGCGAAGGTGATGAGAATTCAGTCGTTCAGCATCCTCTACCTGTCGACTCTGCAGTGCAACACCGCCATCCTTACAACCACACTGCCAGCACTGCTAAAAATATAACTTTCATTTAGATAAAATTCATTTAGTTTTTATTGGTTCGTGATTGCCTGTAATGAGGAATGGAAGTTGCAGATTACCCACCTGGAGAGATGATTATGGAAAACCTTGAAGAGAAATAAAGAGATTGCACTGAGATGTGGAGGAGGGAAAGTGTCGAGGGAGGGGACACGCCCCAAACATCATGAGGAGATGCAGCACAGTGGGAGCTCAGTTTATTGAGGGGAAGACTTTGCCCTGTTATCTGTGGCGATGCTTCTGTTCAACAGCTCACTCTTAACCCTGTGTCCATTCCAACACACATAGCTGCCCAGTGAGGTTTCTCATGAGAAGCCTTCCCTATTGACTTTGTGCACACACTGTTCTACTAAAGGAAGCGACAACCTCTAAGCATAACTCACCCTCATTACCGTGAAGTGGCTGACCTTCCTGTTTGGATTGTGGAGTCGCCGCCAAAAGGTGAAATGACTGCAGAAATTCTGCACATTTGAGTAAACATATAGAATCACACCAAAAGACATTTGCTCAGATTTAATATGTGTATGAACATGAGTGCATAAATCTTTTAATTGAAAGCACTGACCTGCCATTATAGCTACCTACTATTTCATTTTCATACTCAGCAGAATATATATCGTGTAATACCAGAGCAGAAGCACTTATTCAATAATTCTAAAAGGGAGCAGATGGTGATATATGCCTGTAGCTTAAGACAGGAGGTGCTGCTCAGTAATTAACCCATAACCCATGATTCTGAGTCTCTCCCACCTACACCATCTCCCTCTCCAATTTCTCTAAATTAGCAAGTATGTTGTCACAGGCCGGTCAGCTTGAATAATGTCACTATCCATCTTTCATACTTCAGTCACTGTCAGTCAACACTGTGGACAGAACCTCAGAGCTCCTGCAACACTCAGTAATAGCAGACAAAGTAAGTCACATTGCTGGGAAATGCAGCAAAAATACTGTTTGTTTGAAACCTCATGTATTATATACATTCAGTGCCAATGTTATTAAGTACACCTGGACAATATAATGTAATCCAAAACAACAGTCCTGCTGTAATGTTTGTCTTTAATATGTTTATTATATTCAGTGCTTTTGGTGTATTTCAGTGTATTGAGTATTACTGAAGTCATATTAAAGATGGTGATATACTGGATGACAAAACACTGAGAGGTGGCTCAAATATTTGTCTTTCCCATTTTCAAACATGAACATAAATGAGTACTAGAAGCAACTGTGAGTATAACACTGTGCAGTGCTTTACAACACCATCGCTAACTATAACCTCAGTCCTGTAACATGTAATTTAAGCAAGATGTTTATGACAATGTCACCAGAAAGTGAGCAGTATCAGCATGATAAAAGTAGACTTTATGTGTGTTTTTCCATAACTGAAATCAAAAGTCTGAGTCCATTGGTGCTAAGCCTTGACCTGTGTGAAAACTTTGAGTAAGAAAGAGTTTAAAAAAAAAAACCATAACTCAAGGTCATGTTAATGTGCTTTTCTGAGCCTTAAATTGCCTCTCACAGGCCCCATTAGCAAATGGGACTAACTGATGGAGACAATTAGCTGGTCACTCATAATTAACTGTTGTGCCATTTTTAGTCATATTTTTCAGCATGAGGGTCCACTATTTGTTGCATGAGTATGTGGATGTCAGTTTTCTGATGTAGTTTAAGAGAAATCCACGTAGCGGGAAGAAGCCAAACCTTTTGTGAGTTATGTTGTAGAGAGCAGCTGCTTGGTCTTCTGTGATTTTCATGTCAGCTGTGCACTCTGGGTTACCGGGTTGCCCATTACATCAAAGTATTTGAAACAATATTATTAAAAATTAGTTTGTTGCCTCTCACTGACACATACAGTTTGGTCTTTTGCAAGATTTTGGTAAGCAATAAACATGCAAAAAAGAGAGAACTTGTTATGTTCCTGGTTAGTATTTGACAGTTTTCCAGATTTCCCTTTATAGAACACATTTCTAGGAATATCTCCTTTCAAGTATTATTTGATGAGTATTTTTTTTTTAAGATTCCAAAGGTCATGTTTGGTGTGAGTGTCTTTGCATGCACATGGTACTATGACTATAAAGTCTTTCCCTTGGTTCAGACCCCTCTGTCAGCAAGACCTTTGTGGAAGCAGACCATGAAATGAGGATTTATGAGAAGGTAAAGTCTGAATTTCAGAAAAATGAAGCCAGAAATATAAGTGTACATGTGAAGATTGCAACAGCTGACTGAAGGACAGCACAGCTTCTTTTCTTAGACAGGTATTCCTGTAGAACAGAAGATTGTTATGATGTCTAGGAAAGAAAAAAAAAAATTCTAATTCCTTTCTACTCTTTTTGAAGAGGAACAGGGACTGGAATGTGTTTACTTGTCAGTTTTGTTGAGTTACTAAAACGTCATCCTTTATTAAAATGAACCAGAGAATGCAAACTGAAATAGGGAAACAACTGCTTCCCACAAAACCATATTAGTCCTCAAATCATTTTTTCTTAACTTCTTTCTAAATCAATTTCTACTGATGCCTTGTGCCAAAGACAGGCAACTGCAGCTAATCATGAGAGCATGGAGACGTCTTTAGGATAATGTGACCTGTATTTAAAGGGCACAAAATATTTGATTTCTGGTTAGAGGCAGAAAAGCACCGGATGTGTTTGGTTGCTATGGTAACTGTTCATCTACTCTGTATCCAGGGATGTTAAGTGCATCTTTATGGTTGTGGTCCTGCTGAGTTTTCTTTTGGCAGATGATTGTATATGTATTTTTAGTGTGTAATAAATAAAATAAAAATTGGATAATGTTCAGTGAACCAGTTGTATTGTTGCTTTTCGTCATTCCAGCCACTGGTGAGTCATGTGTAGTCGCTGCTGCCTACTAGCACCAAGGTCAACAAAGGTTGTAGTCTTTTTGTTGCCATAAAGTCATGATAACTGTCTATAGATAGATAGATAGATAGATAGATAGATAGATAGATAGATAGATAGATAGATAGAAGCAGCCTCTCAGCCTGACATGATGTGGTCTTCCCATGAAGTAGTAGGTGATCCAGGTCTCCAGGTGTGAGGTTGCCTTCATCTCTGACTTGTTTCTCAGTAGGAGGATCTGGGTAGTATCGAAGGTGAAAAATCAATATAGTATATAGTATATAATCCTCAGAGCACTGCACCCCTTGTCCAGCAGAGAAGATGGCATCCTGGTAAGCAGTGAGTCGAGTGCATAGCAGAGCTGGGGTGTGAGGGGATGGAGCAGCAGCAGTTCTGAGGTCTTCATCACATGTGAACAAACCAAAAGGACATCATCTGCATGTCTGATAAGTGAGCTGTTTATTGAATCTGCAGACATTTGGACAGCATGAAGGGCAGTTAGCAAATGCACTATAATCCTGCTGTTTGACAACAATAAAAGGGTCTTTTCAGGACATATGGTATCTTTTTGTTTTCGGAACTGGAAGCATCTGTGCACAATTAACCCCAGTGTCTAATAGCTTCTGAACCAAAATACAAAGCTGAAATATATGCTTTGGGTTTCAATGGCTCTGTGTCCTACGGGTGCCCTGTTAGGCTTTTTATCTTTTCATTGTTAAAGTGATCAATAAAGCTGTAAGGGGAAAAAAAGAATTTAGGCCCAAAGGGCAGCAGGTCAGGCAACATTAAACTGACCCCATCTTGTTTCTTAGCATACTGGCAGATGACTTCAACACCCATCAGTACCCTGGGGAGGGTCTTGATATCTACTAATTGATGCAATATCCCACTAAACACTGCCCTCAGCTGTTCAGAGCACTGAGCTGTGCTGCGCTTTAATTCCCACTGAGGTACTGTGACTGAGGTTAATGAGCCATCAGTCCAGCTTGCAATCATAATAGATCTTCAAATATAAGTGCATACTGAAAGACTTGACCTTTCTCTTCCTTTTCTGGCACATAACAGTAGTTTTCTTGCAGTTTCTTCCCTCAGTAATAAATAAAGATGCTTTCTGTCCATCAAGTGAGTTAACAAGGATGTTTTATAGCCTACATGTACAGCAAATACAGTAAAACCATGGGAGGACTCTGCTGTGAGAGTGACTCATTTGTAAATCAATACCGCTGTTAGACACCTAATGCGGCCATCTGTTGCTGCCTCTGCCTCTCATATGTTGCCATCTTGTGGACAGCTCAAAACCTGTCAGTCTCGATTTGCCCTAATGCACCAATTAAACTCTTCTTGGAATTCCAGACACGGATTTGAACCGGGTGAGCGAGTTACAATGTCAGTCTTCATTGCTGCAGAAGTCAACGCACAACTGATCTGATTGCTGTCCTTAACAAGACACAGCAAAAGTCCAACTGAAGTTATGCAGTAAAGCATAGAATACATGTTTACATTAACAAGTGTTAAACCAGCAGTTTTTCAGGCTAATGTGAAACTTGTGATAATATTAATAAAAATCTCTCTCTGCCACGACTGTCATTATGATTTTGACGTCTGCATCACTGGCTTAAAGGCTCAAAGCAGTGATTAATGGTGGCCACTGCACTTCAAACATAAAGAGGAGCAGTAACATTTTATTGAATTCTTTAGCTCACAAACATTTTCATGTATCTGTCAGCCTAGCTGCTTTGAATAAAATAAAATGACATTTTGTCATTAACGCTGTGTACTTCAACTTTTAAAACTTAGAATTGTTACACAAACAAAGAAAAAGCTCTAATTACTTAAACACCAGCCCACGCTGCAACATATGTGTTCAGCGGGACTTTCAAATTATACTGGTGCCTTTGCTGTGTGACAGCAAGGAATGTGGAAGGACATCATGAGCTGCAGTCAATTACTATCACCACTAGGGGGAAGACTGAAGCCAGCAATGAGACACCAGGTCTACAACCTCTGACAAAACATCCTCCAGTAGGTTTCAGTAAGAGGGCTGGTTATAGTTTGTTAGTGCATGTTAGTGCAGTTAGTGCACGTAATAAATGATGCTCTGCACTGTATGTGTTCCATCCATCAGGAGGTGACTGACACTGTTAACACTTTCTGTGTATGTGGTTCATGGATTGATCATGTGACCAATAGGTCACAATATCCTCAACAACATTATCCCACCCTCTTTACACTTTTTATTTATTTATTTAATTTACAAAGTACACATACAGCTACAGAAACTTACAAGAGTAATATAAACGGCCATCAAAGCTACACAATACATACCGACTTTTCAGAATATTCAAATATTTCCTTCTATGCATTTATATAACTTTTGCCACTTTTAAAGTCCATGTGTTCTTCATAGATTCATCTCCAACAATAAAATCTGAAAAAATGAGAATGCTAAATAGTTAACAGTTTTTATAGACAGTGTAAATAATGACAAATGGTGTGTGTCATTGTGATGGTAGCAGCCATCACAAAACCAGGAGGACCAGATGTTCCTTTGGTTTCCCTCTAACAGGTGGCTCAGACAACTGTCAGTGTCAAAGTCAAGCCAAGTTAAATCTGATTAGAAATTACCAAAGAAAGTGGCAAATGCTTGCAGAATACCTTTAAGGTGTCGTACTTATTAACTTTATGTAACAATCTCATGCTGCTGATCATCATGTAAGAGTAAGTTTTAATGAGAACAAAGTGGGGAATTTAAGAGCTCACTCTGAGGGCCAGAGTACTAACCTTCTTGGACTTCTCCTGGTGGTTTTGGTCCAGACACACTCATGTGGTGTTTATGATTTGTGAGCTACTGGCTCACGATGGAGCCAAAACTTTCAGCTCAGGCCTGTCTGGCAGCCTTCAGTACCAGTGGAATCTAACTGCAGTTTATATGCTAAAGTGTTATGTTATAGCTTTGTATGTGTAACAACCCAAATTGCTTTGGGAATTATAAAAATGAAAAAGCAATTTACATTAAAAATAACACCTCAACACAGTTTGACCAGACTGCAGGGAATCCCCAACCATCGACAACGCAGTAAACCGGAATAGACCAGCAGCCTCTGTTTAACCATTAGATGGCTAACACACTGACCCAGATTGCTGAAAGCCACCCATTCACTTCTTTGTGCTGTAACCCAGATTGCAATCTCTTCACACCAAATTTCCATGACAAGCCATCAGCCATATGTACTGTATGTGCTGTATAGGCCTGATAATCACACTGAAATGGCATTTCTTTTCACTTCAACATGTGGGCGGTGATTCAGAGGTCTGGAACCAGGCTATACAGGCACATAATAAATCAACAGTGCATCAAGTGTGAGACAGGCAGTACACCATGTTTTTTTCATTCATTTCAGGCAGGTTTCTGTTGATCAGAGTAAAAATACAGTAAGTAAATAATGACCGGTAATGTACATTAGACAGTTCATCTAACAAAGTTTATGGTGTGAAATCTGACATGAGTCTATGAATTGTTGACAAAACATGAATGGTTACAATGCAAACTAGACAGCCTGCAGTAGATTCCTCAATAATCTCTAAACTGACAAAAGTCTGAGGAAGCTGACATCATCTAAATTCCTTGCCCTTAGTCAAATGAGTGAATAAGTGAATCAGTGAATAAATGTTCAAAGATCTGTATCCCAAGGGAACTGCTGCCACTCTGTCAATCCAAATAAGACTTCTCTTCGTCAAGCAGGAAGCAAAGGAAAAAGACCAAAATCTGAAATCGCTGAAAGTAATGAATAAATGATTGAAATGTCCAATTTTTGGTGGTAGCAAACTTGACAAAACGTTGACAGTTCAGTTGCATGAAAAATATCGTACATTCACTTTTATATCACAAATAGTGTTAAAAAAACCAGTTTACAATCCATTTCTAAGACCTTGACTGGAACATACCAGCTGGAGTTGATAAAGGTGTATTGTAACTGTGGGTATGCCAGACAAAAATGTTGAGAAGCACTGCATTACATCATGACATCGCCCCCGTCCTGACACTTAACCGCAGAGAAGTGTGACAATAATGAGACGATGCTGGGTTACTTATGGCTGAAGTATTTGTGTATTCGGTGATTTGTGGTGCTTTTCCTTTCAGACTTTGGCATCTGTCTAAGAAACGTTGTACAGATCAACACGGAGAATCAGCAGTAATAGTATTATTGAATGCTTCTGACAAAAGATGTGGCATCAATGTGCACTGGAGCACCAGCAGTTTCTAAAAGCTCTTCAATAATAAACTATGGTTGAAAAAACCAAAAAAAAAAAAAACCCAACAAGAAATGAGAAGAAAGGACACAAAGGGTGAAACCGAGCTACTTAATAGATGTTGAGCGAACAGCTAATTGAGCAGAGAAGTGAAAGGAATGACAGGTGATTGAGAGCAACACGCTCTGAGATCCAGACTTACATTTCATAAAATGACAGATGACTAAACGCTTTGCTGAAAGGGAATAAGGGAGACAGACAGAGAGATGCAGACAAAAGGAAAAGCATTTGCAGCCTGCCCTGCCCCCTCATCACTCTCTGGGGAACAAGAGATTATGGAAATGTATAAATGCAAGAGAGAGGGAGACTGACAGACAAGGAGGGAGGAGGGCGAGAGCAAATAAGAGAGGGAGGGAGACAGAGCAACGCTATTGGTCGACTGTTATAACATCAAGCGTGGTGGAAATATTTCTCTCGCAGTTTAAGAAATAGGGAAAGAGACAGACAGAGACGGTAGACTCAGGAAACACATTCAGGTCTGTTTTCAAATTATCTGGAAGAGATAAAAGCAAAGGGGACTTTGGAAAGAAAGAGAAGCAAATAAGGAAAGGGGAGACAATAGACAGGTGGACTAATTAACTTAAGACTTCTGAGGGCTGTGGGGATTTTTGCTTGATAACTGGAGTGATCTCAAAATGAGAATAAATGCGACTCAACATGTAGATGTTCTGCATGTTCCTCGCTAAATATTCCACCTTTTTTCCCCTCCCAGAACTGAATAATTAACCCTGTACGTCAGCAAAGACATATCTAAATGTTTTTGGAGAAATCTGAGGGATGCGTCTGAGGGAAAGATGCAGAGCAGAGAATTCTGACATGGTGCCGACCCAAATTGACGAGGACAGAGTGGACTGTTCAGTGGCAGACACGTCTCCGACCAGACACAGGTATTCTCTACTCGATATTAAGATCAGTTGAGATGTTGATCCATGCTAACTGAAAGTGTCAACATTGTACTCTTGTATTTGTGAGTCCTCTTGGATGTGTGATATTGGCATTGCGATGTTAAATGGTTGTTTTATTTCAAACCTGATTCCACTGTTTGCTGGCTCACTGATTTATACTAGCGTTATTTTATAGAAAAATCCACAGTGGCAACCAGTTATTTGCTTTATCAGAATACAATTAAACAGCAATACCTTGTGATCAGATTTATGTGGAAGGTTAGACATTTCTTAAAAATGTAGTAATAAAATAAGTAATACATCAAAGAGATTTTCTCTGCAACTAACTTTAAGCTAATTTGCAAACTATGGTTGTTTACAAACGTGTTAAATACGATTTAGAAATATGCGTCATGGATGGTGTTCTTGATTTAGAGCAACAGATGAACTGAAAGCCATACGACAAACTACTGAACTATCACAAGCCATAACGGTCTCACACAGTAATCCTCACTGTTTTTAAAACGCAGAGCTGTGCTTAGTATCGACGAGAATCCTGTGCTTCTGTTGTCTTCGTGCCACTCAGACACTTTGTGGTTTGCGTTACTGTGAGAGGAACAAAAAATGTGTAGGCTTTGTCTAAAGCGAAACTACATGGAGGAGGAGGAGGAGACAGACATTTTGCCTGTCAGAGACTGAAAAGAGGAGCATCAGGCCAACAACAGACAACTGTGGCTGTGAACAGACATATAAGTGCTTCCTAAATCAAAGCCAGAAAGAGGTCGTCCTGCTGTGACACAAGAAGAGACAAAGACGGAGGCATGAGTGGAAGCACTGAAGCCACTGATCAAACTGATTATTGATTGTTACTAAAACTGTGCTTTACCCACCTGGAAGACACAGACTCAGCTCCCGTCGGAGGGGAAAACAGACAGTAACCTCCTCTAAACCAAGAAGGGAGAGCGGGCAGTAGCCAGTAGAGAGACGGAGAGCAGGGGGAAGTTCCCTTTCTCCCTCTCGACCCAGCTCGTCGTCAGGCTGGCTGGCACAGCCATGGCGTTCACCTTTGCGGCCTTCTGCTACATGCTCACCTTGGTGCTGTGCGCTGCCCTCATCTTCTTCGTCATTTGGCAGGTGAGCAGCTTTGTGCACACTGGGACCACTGACCACACACACACACACACACACTGACACTGAAATGGGCACATGTAGGGCCTGTGAACATCCACGCTGCGTCCCACGCAGACAGACGAGCACGTCCACCTACACACAGTTGTACAACATTGACAGGAACACAGGACCAGGTCCTCCAGATCAGTGGTGTCAAACTCACTTTGATCCTTGGCCACAATAGCATTTTGGTTGTCTGTAATGTAAGACTATATGATAGCAAGCAGACATTCAGGTTTAGAACTATTCACATAGATTTAGCACACACTGCTTCAAAAACGCACCCTCTAAAATACCCTGACAGTCATATGATTTCTTCAACCACAGTAAAGCTGGATTTCACTTCTGCATCATTTATTTCTTACGGTAACTTTGGCCACCTTTTAATTCTCCACCTTTTTGTTGCTTTTCTTGATGGCCAAGGTTACTATATTTGTGTGGTGTCAAAGTGTGGAATAAATTGCATTCTTTTGGCACTGGCACTTGTATTTGTTGGACATTTAGCTACTGTTAACGTTACCAGCTAGAACCACTGGTCTAGAGCGCCACTGCAGGAAATGGCTGTGATATTGACACCCTATCCAGAATCATCTGACATATAATGGGACAGATGCCTTCAGCAGGCAGGTAACAAAATTAGAATGCTGGAATTCTGGGACATGTAGTTTATGGACACAATACTTCTGTAACTCATCATTAAATTATATTGTGCAAATTATGTTCTTTGCAAGCTCTCATGGACCACATAAAATGATGCGCCTGCCAGATTTGGCCTGCGGGCTTTGAGTTTGACACATGTGCTCGAGAGGTCATGACATGCATAAATATGTCAGCTGGATCTCAAAGATAACCTTAGTGTAATTGTACTAATGTGTGACTGACATTTTAAATGTCCTCTTCAAAGTCACCAAATGACTCTTTGGTCCATTTCATTTCAAACATGCAGCGCAGATGTAATTACAATTTGACCACAGAGTTGTGGGAGATGCATGAGAATACATGTAAAAAAAAGGATGCTAGTCTAAATTTGAATGACTGCGGTGACTTTAACTGACCTGCGGTTCATCACTAACAGAATTAAATGGAGCTGTTGTGACCCTCACGCTTTCTCCAAAACCCCAACTCCACACTAAAACAAGCTTTGATCCAGAGAGCTAACAGCAAACAGCTCCTCAAACAAGGTGTTCAGGCTTCAGCAAACTGCACGAAATGAGTCCAGGGAGGCGGCAAAACACAGTGATCATAAATTTCATGCCGGACTGTTGCGAATCTGTCTGCCTGCGGCATTTTAAGTGGAATTTGCACACATATCGCTGGTGCGCTCGGTTTGCTGGTTGCACAAGTGCCGACTCGACAAACACTTTGCTTTGATCTCTCACCTTTAACATTCGGTCCTTGGAGGCTGGGATAATGTGAAATACATAACATATCATTATGAATATAAAGACTTGAAATGACTAACGTAGCAACTGACTAAGTGGGTGAGACTACATATGAGTCAGTCAGCGTGTCTGTGTGTGAAAGAGACGGGGAGAAGCGCGCGTCTGGCTCAGCACTCATCCATATAATTGACACGCTCATCGAAACTGATTTCGTTCACCCCTTCCCCCAGTCTGTCTCCACCCACGGGTGCAGCACCCCAGTTCTATGTGGCTCTCAACCAATCAGAACGTTTGATCACCGCTATAGTAACCATGGAGCCCGCTGAGGGGCTCGCCATGTCGCCATGGAAACTGAATCTGTTTACAACGTCTGTAAAAAGACGAAACGAGATCCGCATCGATTCCTATGGGGAAATGATCAGCAGGGGTGACTCTATATCAGTCAGATTCAAGTGTTCTGTTTTCTTATTATTGTGGACATAAGTCAGATGCTCACTTATCTGCAAATGATGTATTTTTTATAGCTTTTTAATGAGCCGTCAAACTGAAGGTTCCCCGTTTGAAAGCCGAAGTGACGATAAGCACAGCAGGTGGCCTTTTCTCTGAGATTTATTCGTTATTTTATAGTGCTATTAATCAGGGAGAAATTTGGTGAGAAAAATGATCACTTGTATAAGGAGCAGTTAGAGAGCTATGAGCACAGAGACAGTGGCACTGTTTTCTCTACAGTGTCCTCAGTTTTTATATATTTTGATATTTTGCTAAAAAAGAAATCATGAATAAACAAATGAAGAGTTCGTTTGCAAACCATTTTGACTTGACATTTCCTTGAGTGCACATAAAAAAACATGATTTGTGAAAATTAAAAAAGAGAGATATCTCGTCGAAACACACCACAGGAGATATTTGTCTATCCGAATGAGCTCTTGGAATGACAATTGTCATTAAAAATTAGTTCAGTTGGCAAGTCTGCTTTAATATTCTGTATTTTCTAATGAACAAACGCTGTGTGACAACATGGGAATTTAAATCAGATTTTAGATAAGGAGCCACTTTATGACACATTGCATAAATATGATATACAGAATAAAGAGAAAGAGCCGTAAGTAATTATGCACATGCTCATCTGCCATTTAATCACCATGTGTGCTTGAGTAACGTGAGCTATGGCTGCAGCTGTAGATGTAGTGAGTGTGCAGTAAACTGTTCCAAGATGTAATGAGTGTTATGTTGAAAAGACACCAACTCTGTCTTTATTTGATATATCTACATTACAATTACAGGATGTGCATTCATTGGTATTCTAAATGAAAACAAACTCACATGTCTGTTATTCTTCAGATCATTGCATTTGATGAGCTTCGCACAGACTTCAAAAACCCCATTGATCAGAGCAATCCCACCAGAGCGGTAAGAACCCTGCTGTTTCGCTGCTTTCAAGAATGATCAAACCCTCGTGTGCACACAGAAATCCCTCCTTTCTAGTTCTTAGAAGATGCCTCAATGATCTACACGTGATGACTGAGAACAAATTGATGGTTTCTCTCTAAAAATGTTGCATATGACCCTAAATTTATTAGTCAGTATTACAAATTTTCTAAACAGAGTTCATCAGCTCCTCATAAACAGCTTGTAAATAATGGGCTTTCATACAAAATCCACAGCACGGTGCCATTTAATTCCTGCAATCATATGAAAAAGCAAGCATCATTTTATGTAAATGAAGGTTTTGTGATTTTGGAATCTTTCAAATGTTTTATTCAGTTACAATTAGCCTCTTCATTAATCTATCAACATCAAATATTTGTACTACTTTGAAAACAGTTCCTACTAATCCAAGCCTCCAGGTGATTGCAACAGCAGCATCCAGACAACATTTGCCTTGAACACTCATCTGTATGCAGATTGAAGCAATCAGCCTTCCACAAAGACGTCGGCTCGTTGGCTTAATCAGTTAAGGAAATTGATGCAAATGAAGCTGCTGTTTACACAATGAGATACTGTGCTGTCACCTCTATAAAAGCGCAGATACAAGGTCTCACCTCACTCTAACAGGAACTAACTTATTCACTTGAGTCACACTTGAAAATACAGCCCATGTTCTAAAGTGCAAACATACTTTTGTACAGAAAGACCTGCAGTGATTATTTCATAACATTTTGTCTTTCACTCTTGCAGTGATGCTTATGTAAAGCGTGCATACTTCTTTCTCAATCTTTTGCAAAACATAAAATAACATTATCATGAGTCAGTAGTGAATAAATTCCATTATTCGCTTAACAAGTTAACAGCAGCTGTGAATGTCTTTTTCACAAGTTAGCTAATGTTCTAGCAATCATGTGAACCTGCATCTGAACTGCAAAGTGATGAGGAGTGGGAGAGGAAACTGTGAAAGCCGACTGTGGGCGTGTGGAGGCACTCCAGCTACAGGGGGTGGACACAATAATTGCAACACCTGTAAAATCTAATTCAACCCAATACAGTAGCTCTGCAAGAAATGCTGCTGTGAATGTTCATTTCAAAGTGGATCATTGTCCTCCCTCATACAAAGATGGAGGGCTGGTTTCTCTGACGGATATCAAAAAGTATTGAACACAACAAGCTTCCTGGCAGCAGGATTAAGGCCACTGTACTGGATTGCATTATATTGTACAAGTGTTTTGTTTTGTTTTGTTTTTTTTAATCGATAACACAAACTTAAATGTGTCATCTTAACTGATGTCAACATGTCAGATGGGTTCAGAAAGAACATGATCATCCGGGATGCGATGCTGTCATTCTCTCCCGAAATCAATGAACTGCACAAACAGAAGAAGATGTACAACACGGCAACAGCCTTGGAAAAGAAACAGCAATTATTTCGTGCTCATTCACTGCTGTTGCCTACAAAAAAGAGACGAGCAGTAAACATTTGTCAGTGACAGAGAAATTACAAAAGGACATAACAGAAGAGTCTGAACACGTGTCTCCAAATCAGGTTTATGTGTACATGGTTACACTGTGCTGTCACTGTGACTGGCTGGGTGACAAAATGCAATAAATAGATTACTAACTGAACTACATACACTCTGTATATTGTAAAATGTCTCCACTGTCTTTGATTAATGTTCTCAGTTGTGTTTCCTTAGTTGGGATAATTAAATATTTAGAGTCAAGTGAATGACCTGACATTAATTAGGACACTTCAGGGAGGCTCCAGTCTGTAAAATTCAAGCAGAGTTACTGCAGGACAACAATTTACAAGCGCAATTACAGACCATGCAGTGAATAGTAACTTAGCTAGAAGGTCCAGCACCGCGCTCTTTACATTTAAAAGCTCATTGTCGTAGACGGGTGCGATGCACAAAGCGAGCAGTAAGAGAGAGAGAGAGAAAAAAATGCTGTAGACCCAAACCGACAACTGTGAATAAACAGTGAGGATGGAGATCCAGGATGCTGTAGATTCAGGGCAAAATCCACTTTGAGGTCACCAAGGGAGTTTGAATTTATGTCCACAGATTTATAAAAGGTGCAGCCTGTGGCTAAAAGGAGCCGACATACCGGTGCCTCAATAACGGGAGCCATCATCCTGTAACTAAGACAGATGCCTCAGTACATCACAAAATGAGCGTGAAAGTCTTTCCTGTTAAGGCTTCATCAAATACAGAGGAAATAAACCCCAGTAAGGTTTACACACACAAATATATGGCAGCTACTTTTGTTGCTACTTATGTTCCCAAAATACTGAAACTTTTATTGACCTGCTCTGTTGCTTTCATTTGCATTGATAGGTAATCAGAACACCCCCCCTCCTCCCAAAAAAAAAAAACCTCACCATTCGAGGCCACTAGCTGCTGCTCAAACTGGAAGATGGATGGCTTTCATTACTAAAACTGTGCATTGACTCCTGTTTAATGACCCACAAGAGACCAAACAGCTCAGTTTACAAGGCAAAGTACAAAATGTCTGCGCCAAACGTTACTGTCCTTATTGCTTAAGATGTGGCTGCGGCTGCGGCTTTTTCAACAGGCCACCGCTTGTTTCATTCAAGCTTGGTTGCATGACAGAAATACATTAACTATAATGGAAGCGGGAATCTGTGTCTCTGTGTATTTGAAAGTACTCACCAAGCCTAGTTTTTGCATTTTATTGGCATTTTATTCACAATTTGTCTGCCTTGAGAATTATTTTCATGGATAGACAGACTTTGTGAAAAAGTAATTTGTAGACTGCTAATCAGACTTTCTTTATTTGCACTCCACAGAGGGAAAGGATTCTCAACATTGAGAGAATCTGCAACCTGCTTCGCAGAGTGAGTAAGAGTTGTTTTTCACCTGCTGCTGGGGGATGACTAAGACAGGGGGGCTTCAGACAGACATGACCATTTGTCTTTCTAACTGTTGTGAGGATCATGACACACACTGATTCATTTCATATGTAGCCTCTCCTAACAACCCACCATCACTGCTCTGCAGACACATAGAAATGGAGAATACTGAAGAAGGTTTTATATGTGTTGCAATACATTTTATAATCCCTACAAGGCTTTCAAGGAGAAGCTCAGTCTCCTTGAAATGTTATGCACTGTGGAGGCCATTTTGAATATGTGTGCTTTAGAAAATGATCACTTGCATTAAAACAGATGACTTTAAATAAGCTCAAGTTGTTATATCACCAAGTACACATCATACAGAAATGGCTGTAATTCATCAGGGAAGATCGCACATTAATTTAGGGTTCATGTTTTTACAGCGTTTTCTTACAAGGGTGGCTGTTATCTGTGAGGATTTTAAGATTCAGTGGACAATTGGTTGGCCAAAACTTTGCTGTCATGGGAGTAAAGTCTGTTAGTGTAAAAGAAAATGGTTTATTCAGATTCAGATATTTAGAAGTTTGCTACTAACTGACTAACTGCTGCTATTTATTTTTTGCAGTGGTGCACTGCAAGGAACTTAAGCACCATTAATGCATACCCACACCATCACTTAATATATGAAAAAGATATCTCAAACATCATGCAAATATAGTTTCAAAAATCTTTAACTGTGGTAGAGGGAGACAATATGCACTATGGCGACAGAGCGATGCGAATTTCATCTTTGTCGTTATCACTCAAAAATGCAGAGTGTGATGCAACAAAAACAATCTGGTGATCAGTTTAGCCCTGTCAAAAGAGTAGGTCTCACATCATGTTCACACCAGCCCAAACTTGTAATTTGATAGTTTGTAATTTGGGATGTGCAAACAAGTCTGTCATATCAACTTAAAATGTGATAATATATTGGTGTTATTTTCACAGCTCACTGATTCAACTAGCAAGCTAGCAACCTGAAGTATCTGTATCAAAGTACATCTACTTCTACTAACATCTAAAAAGCAGTCTACATGTGTATGAAACTATATTTGCACAGCAAGTAGCAGTGAGCCACGAGTAACATTAACACCTTCTGCGTGAAGTGTCTGCCTCACTGTGTCACTTTGGTTTCATAGATTGTAGCACAACATGCATGGAGTTGCAGTGAGACTTGCTGCAGTGTGATTGGTGAATCATTTTGGTTTCTAAAAAACAAAACAAAACATGCAGACCTGTAACCTGACTCCTTGTGACTACTCTGGCTAGTTGGTGGTACCGGAGTACTCCATCCACGGACTCTTCTGCCTGATGTTCATGTGTGCCGGAGAGTGGGTCACGCTTGGCCTAAATATCCCGCTGCTCTTCTACCATCTGTGGAGGTACGGTCCCATAACAGATGTCTGATAAGCCTCTGTTGGTCCTTTGTGAGCGTGAGCCAAACCTCTCTGCTTTTTCAGGTTTTTCCATCGGCCGGCTGACGGGTCAGAGGTCATGTACGATCCTGTCAGTGTGATGAACGCTGACATTCTTAATTATTGTCAGAAGGAGTCCTGGTGCAAGCTGGGCTTTTATCTGCTCTCTTTCTTCTATTATCTCTACAGGTAGGTTTAAATTCACAATCCTTCAATGTATTGTTGCTCTGTCAGGTTTCAGTGATGGCCTTCTCATTTGTTGTGATTGTTTTTCATGTCTTGTCTATTTCCTGCTGAAGTATGGTCTACGCCTTGGTGAGCTTCTAACAGACAGGAGATTGGGAGGAATAAAACGAAGACAATATAAGAAAGACACAGAGGAACAAGTGTATCCCTCCCATCACTGGCTTGGGTTTTCAACAGTCTAAACTTGGACAAAACAAGAAGACCAATCTGAATGATAATGTGAATGTAAGTGTTGCCTCCGCTCGATTATATCGATTATATCGCTTTATCCCAGGTACTGCTGTCGGAAGGCTGGACACGTTTTTGAAGGATTGAGATGACAGAGAAAAGTGCAGTAGGTGTTTGTGTTGCCTTTGACCCATCATACAAAATAACAATATGTTTCTGAAGGGCTGGAATTATTCCCATGCTGCTCTTACTGATCCAGTCGCTCAACTCACTGTGAATCTCCAAACGCTTCGGGGCTGGAAAACAGAATAATACATCTGTATTATTTAACTTTGAAAATGTGCTAAAAAAAAAAAAAAAAAGATTGTTTTGGTATCATCATATATATTCAAGATGGCTGACAACTGATGACTGCTTTGATTGTGTTACAGGTTCATAAAACTCCAAGAAACAGCTTAGTTTGTACAGAAGAACTTTAAAACAGTGTAAAGGACACAGAAGACCTGGCAGGGAAATAATAGATTGTGTGCACACACACTTTTAATCACAGTGTTGATAAAGGATAGACCAACACAACATCTCCTTGACGCCAGCCTCTGCCAAAAGTCAAATTTAACAAAAACAACAAGGAATTAATCAAAGGTTTGATTTCAAGGGTCAGCGCTCATAATGTACATTCAAAATAAGTATGTCCATAGCTGTAAGGAGGTATTTTATGCTACATGCTAAATTCATGCTTTCCAAAGAGCATCATGCTCAGACCTACGTATAATGCCAAAAGTTTATATCTAAAAAACATTGTGCCAAATTAAGACATCAGTTAAGAAAGGTGAAAGGAAAGACGACTGGGTTTGCAGTATTTTCATCTACATCTGCTAAGGCATTGCAAGGCTATGTCTTCACTTTCTTTGACACACATTTGATTTTGGCACAATGTTTTTTTTTTCTAGAAAAAAAACGAAAAAAAAACGTAGTTCTGTTGTATTTTTTAGTGTGCAGGGAGCGCCTTATTCCTATTTCCAGTGAAGTTTACTTCTTACTCATCTGCATCTATACTATAGTCATTTTAGCACAGCAATTTTTCTTTGACTGGAGATAGAATATAGACATGCCATGTACAAAAAGCAATTAAAAACAGCCAACTAGCAATGTGATATGATTCATGAGACATACTAATGCAGTGTTATTCAGTGTATGTAATAACTGTGAGTGGGACACGAGTGACAGATGAGACAATAATGACTCTATGACAATGTTTCAGTTATTTCAGAAGTGTAAAGACAGTGAAGTCATCTCAATACGTCTGCAATCACAGACTTTCAGAAGGGACAGACGTAAGCCGTTAAGATTTGTAAACAGCAAAGTCTTTCCTTGGCTGGTGCTGCCTTTGCTGTTATGTGTTCATTGGTTTGATCTATTTGTTGATGAGCGGTGGTTGAAATGTAAGATTTGAACAAGAGTAGAAAAACAGAAACTCTCGAGCCTGAGATCAAACTGTGATGTTTGTCTTACGCCAGCTCCTCACGTAGTAATTGGTGGCAATGACGTCTGGTATATAAACTGTGGGACTCAGGAAAAACTGTCTTGAATACTACAGGCTATTGAAGTAGATACTAACTGTGTTAAAAGAAATACAACTAAAATTCATATGTCAACATGTAGTTGCACCACTGATCCATGTGAGCTACTGATCATCAGTCACGATTTTCTTAAACAGGCAAAATAACCTCTGCAAACTTAAATACAGAACACAGAAAAGTAAATATTATGGTATTACTACACATATAATGTGCATTTTGTGTATGCTGCTATATTCATGCAAGGTATAACTACATTTTAATTGTAAGCATATAACTTTTGCCAATATTAACTAATTAGCAATACCATAGAATACGGCTGGTGTAGTTCTGTAACTTAGTTACTGTCACAGACTATAACCAGTCCCTTTGTTTCTACTGAAGGCATAAATCTTTAAAACAGTTAATGATTTTCAAAAAATATTTCACAGTTTCCGAGGACAGCAGGGCACTGTAGTATTTATCAAATGCCCCATGAACAGGAGTGGATGGTCCATTTCTCTGGGTCTGTTTTCAGGCAATGGATTAATACACATTTGACATAGTAGTTAGTACTTACAGCAGCAGGATGGTGTGTGTGTGTGTGTGTGTGTGTGTGTGTGTGTGTGTGTGTGTGTGTGTGTGTGTGTGTGTGGCATCGATTCATAATAAGCTACAATGCCAGTGTTGATCATGATGAAAGAACGTCACCCAGCATAACAGTGTGACTTATTGATTCTAATAGTTTTTAATAGCTCTGTGGCACAGAGGAATGATGGCACTTTTGCTTCACAGGTATGGCTGACTTTGGTCTTTTCATAAGATTTGCTGACAGTAAGAAAAATGTAGAATATCACCTGTGTTATTCTTTGAATGTGAATTTCATTCTCAATACAAAACAGTTTTGGATGAGGATGTCATACATACATTATTTTCAAAATAATGTTCAAAGTCACCTGTCCTGCCAGGGTTTATACAGTGCGTTAGGTAGGCTTTACATTTCAGGAAGCATCGTTCCTCTTATTCGTTTAAAATTTCACATGATAGCTTCAAGTTTAAAAACACACTGTCCTCACCACTGCTACAGTAGCCATTTTGTAATAATAAATCAAACCATATCCATATGTGACAGAATCTATTTCTCTCTCTCTCTCTCTCTCTCACACACACACACACACACACACACCTCTTGTGTCAATCACAGTCCTTTTCTCGTCACTCTGATGCTAATGAAAGCTTCAGAGCTCAAACTGCTTTGATTTGAATTTCAGCCAAATTGTAACCTTAACTGAAATAACTTTAATAGTCTGTCAGTGTTCCTGCTGACACACAGCAGACAGTACACGTTCCCATCAAACAATCACAAGCTACTGAGACCTCAAAACTCCAACAATGTGAGTGCGTTGAGTCTGGACAATCACTCTTAAAGCACAGGACCACGAGGAAAAGAGGAAAAATACAGATTGGTTGAATGTCATTATGTAGTTGCTCTAAACAAAGCATTTTAGAAAACTGTATTTAAGTATATCTATTTGTATCTGTCTTTTATACATTTATCATCAATGTACGCTACAGTAAATTTGGTGGATTAATTTATATTTATTAGGTTACACTCTGATGTACAGTTACTGAACAGCGATTCTCATGCCATATTCTAATAAAACAGTAATGCCAAATAGATCATCTTCAAGTGTCTTATTTCCTGTCTGCTGAGGGTCAGTATTTTGCCCATCTGTGAGGAGTTATACAGACACGATGCTCTGCCAACACCAGAGAGAAGAAAAATATAACTCTGAGCATGATGAGGAGGATTTATAACGAGGATACTGAGTGGTGCATTAGACGGAGGACAGAAGATGAACCGCCACATGGAGAGCTGTCGAAAAAACAGCTGCATTTACAAGTGGTTTCAGAGGCATTCACACAGCCTCTTAAAAAGCACTGAAATAACTGAATTTCCAAAAAATGCTTTACTGATGTGGAAAGAACTTCTACTGGATAGACAGCAAAGACAGAATGATAACCTTTCATTAATGCCCTTCAAGCTCCAGAATACTAACATATCAAATTATACCTCATTGGATGCATAACAAAACTAAGTTGTTCCATGTCCACAGCAAGAGAACACTGACGAAAATGTCACTACATTCAACATTTCCTGACGGATTTATGCTCTTTTTCTTCCAAATTCAATAAGGCATGTGTCTAAGCCAGCTCAGGGACTCATTTGTAGGTTCTGTAAGGGTTGCCAGGTTGTCACTTGTCTAAATAATGATTCAGACAGAAAACAGAGCAACAACGGCTTCAAGCTGGCGTTTTCCCTCTGTTTGAAAAGGATGTATCAGTCCCCGCTGTCACCATGGAAACTAAATTGTATTAGAGATTCCTGTTGACTCACTCTGAGGCTCTCACTCAAAACACAGAAAGATCCAAAGATTCAACTTGGTTCACATGCCTGGCAGCGCTGCCTTTCTGCACAATGCATATTTTTACATTAACATTTCATCCAGTGCACATAAAACAGTTTCATGTTTGTAGTCATGACAGCCACAACCTCAAATGGTTCTATTCGTGACTCTTGGCTAACCCAGGATACAGACACACACACACACACACACACACACTCGCTTGCATCTGTTTCTTGTTCTGTCTCATCCCACGGTTCACACTGTTCACACTCATCATCCCGGGCTCTTCCTTTTTCAGCACCCTCCACCACCACCATAATTGTCTCAACTCCTTTCCCCTCTCTTTGCGCTCTCAGAGAGCTGTTACCATGGAAACTGGCTACAACTGATGGGCCTGAAACGTCACGATTGGCATACACAATTGGCAAGTATGAGCACACGCGGAGGTGCACACACACACACACACACACACGCACACATTCATTATTATGCAAGACACTCACGGATGTTGCACATTGTTATGGCTGTGAAGACATGAACACATAGAAATAGAAAAACCATAAGGATATACTGTATGCTAGGGTCATGTACAATGGTGGAAAGTACATTTACTGAAGTGTTGTACTTAAGTAAATATCCCATAATGCAATTTATGTAGGCTTTTAATACTTCCATAATCAAGTCAGTAATATAATATACATTACCTTTAAATGAACCAGTCTGCATAATACTTTTGTGTTGTAAATATATTTTGTTGCCACTTCTTTTGCATTTGTTCTTTATTCACATTTTGAATGTGAAACTTTTAGTTGTAGCAGAGTCTTTCTACACTGTGGTACTGTTACTTTTACTTTTAGTAAAACATGTGAGTACTTTAATCACAACGCATTTGTAACACACGTGTAACTGAAGCCTCATGCTATGCTTTATTATCACATTAACGTAACAATGACAATTACAAGAAGACTAGAGATTTATTAAAAGAAGATATTAAATGAAAAAGGGAATAGAAAAACAAATAGTTTTTTTGGCCTTTAGGAATTTTGTTTAATCATTTTATGCACACAATTTGAAAGAAAAAGAAAACCACCACCTCACTTGTCATCAAATAACTTTTAACTTTTGTTTGTCATATGTAAGTCAACACATTACAATGAAATGTGCTGGACGTGAAACGAACATATTTGCTCTCTCTCATCCTAAGAATGAAGCGGGAGCAGATGTGCTGTCTGAACGTTGTCTGTGTGTGTCCAAGAATGTGTCAAACCTGTTCACACTTATGTTTTTATTTGGCCCGTGGATCGCCTGTCTAGACAGAGACTTGTGTGTGACTCACTCTGTCAGCAGTCGTCTCTTTTATAAAAATATCCACCGTTTTCATCTGTAACTAAATACTGAGATTATTTTTAATTAACTGCCTTATTTCTAACAAATCATGTTTCGTTTAAAAAAAAAAATCAAAAATCAAAATCAGTACTGCTATTTATAAACTATGATGATTTATGAACTATGAAAACAACAATTCATCTGCAGCCATGCTGGTGTTTTAATACAGGACAGGTAGGATGCGCAAGTTCTTGATATGTGGTCAGATTTCTTTTGCTCTTAGCAATTGATGACCATGTTGACAGATTGCTGAAATATCGATCATAACGGATGTTAAACACTTGGAAGATCGTTCTAACTTTCCCTGAGTAGGGAGGGCAGAGAGAGAGAGAGACATTTAGCTGACACGTCAAGCTTTAGATTTAGACAATAATTAACAGAGGCTTTGCTGCACCAAGAATTTGTATTTCTGTCCCAGTTTCTCACTATCCTTACTAAAGATGGATGAGGAGCAAAAGTTAAATTAGCAATTGTCACTATTATTACAAAAAAGTAACAAAATGAGGTCCCTGACTGACACATTATTAAATATAACATTTTTAGATTACTGTTACTGATTTATTAACATGTCATCAGTGTTAGGTCATTTAGGCCAGTGACTCCAATGTTATCAAACATTTGGCCATTTTTCATCAGCCAGTTCATCCACATCTGCGGCAAGGGCCCTAGTTTGCTTTTATTGTAGTACACTTGTCAAGTTAAGGGCAGGAAAGCAAGTATAAAGTCGCATTACAGTAAACTGAAATACTCAAGTGAGGTACAAGTACCTCAAAGAAGAACACTTCAGTAAATGCACTGAATTCCTTTAAGTTTAGTATAAAAAATCTCATATAAGAATGTCAACAACATTACATTTCATGTGTTTTTCTGAACAGAATTATGAAGTGGTCCAAGAACGGTAAAATGAACAGAATCAGGGAAAAAATATAAAACCCAAGAAGCTTATAATAAATCAGCATAAATCCAGCCACAGCGTAGATAACCACAGTATTATACAAGCACATTCTTAATTAGCACTTAGCATATGAAAAACAACACAAAATAGCTTGAGTGCTGTGTAGGCGAGACCAGAGGCCAACTCTACTGTAAATGGGCTTGAAAGTTGAAAAGTGAAGGTGTGCATCAGTGGAACGGGCTGCCATCTGTACACCTCACTGCATGTAGGAGAAATATTATTTGCATCGGGGTGATCTATAATTGAAAGGGGCATATGTGACGCACATAATTTTTCGAAAAATGGCAGTGAGGTCTAAATTTGTTGCCGGGAAGTAGCAACAAACAGTATGTTGACAACACGAGCACCTGTGACCCCCCACAGTGAATCACATGGCTCTGTATAAATCTTGGAGAAGGAACGCTGCTTTCATGCTGATTGAGGCCACTTTTCAGGAGCCTCTGATTGTGTTCACTTGTACTAATGCAGCCCATATACCTCATGTTCCTTCAGAGTAGTTTGGTTCAAAGCTGAAGCCTGACAGATGTTACAGAAGCCTGGTAAACACCCGCTATTAATGCCTGTACGCTGGAAAAAAGTCCATCTGAACAGGATGATGATAACAGGTTGAAAAAGGTTATTAAAAACTGACAGCTATTAGCTGCCATCGTCATGGTAGCTAATGTCTGTTAGCTGTTCTGGTCTTTCAGCTGTCTCTAACACACTCACAATGGGCAGATTCAAATCTTCATACAAAGGAGTACGTCACACAAAGCCCAGAGGGATTTAAATAATAATGTGTGATAAGTGCAATTAAGAAGCATGATTGAGTCTTGTACACTGTTTTGGATTTGTTTATTTCAAATGTATTTCACAGATAACAAATTTAAAAAAAAGACAAACACGATAAAAACGCTGCGAGCCATTTCATTAAAAAGGCACTGATGTTGACATGGAAATGAATTTTTTTGCTATTAAAAAGTTTTCGTTCTCAAATGGGGTGTTTTTGTGAGCTTATCTTATTTTTATGAGAAAGCAATCAGAAAGCCAACACTGTTTTCACTACAGCTTTAGGCTTTTATTCTGGAATGCTTCAGCTGTAGAAACAGACAGACTTCACCTATTTAAGATCCCTGTGAGGTTTGAAAGTCAAAATGCAGCGAAATAGAAATAGTGGTCTATTTAACATCCTTAATAAATGAACCACAGCCTTATGTATTAAGGCTGATTAAAACTGTGATCTTCCTGCAGAATCCCAGTACAGCACCACGGCTTGTTTCTTGTGTGCTCTGCGTAACTGAAAATGAATTTAAATTTTAAAGCTATTGCTATGTTTGTGTGGACTTTCCCTTTCAGTATATATAAGGGAAGATCCTGTAGGGGACACGTCGACAGTAGGTGTCCCACGCCAGTCCATATTTGGCCCTACATTGTCTCTCATCACGGTCCTCTCGGTGAATCAGCAAGACAGTGAAATATATGACATAGAAGTAAGGCAAAAGATGTGTGAATCCTAAAAGGAAAAGAGAAGCGTACATAAACTGTAAGCTTTGGTAAACCAGTATGAATTACAAAAAAACAAAATGTCAAAGAAAATTATATGATTCACTGATGAAACCCTGACTTTCAAGTGATCATCAAAACAGAAACAAAATAACACCTTTTACTGTTAACATCAATATTCACGATGTGATTGACACGAAACAAGCTGTAATCAAGTCTACATCCTCCTCAGCAAATAGCTGTACATTGTCTTTCATATCTGTGTTATACAAAAGCCCCGCAGTGAATACCAGCTTGATTGAGCTTATAACGTTCCCAGTGTTGATTGATCTGAATGGTAATTTTCAAAGACAGCACTCTATAGTGTTTTTGAGCAAATATCTTTTGTTTCTTTAGTAAAGGTCTGGATGTGACCACTGTTCCTCTTTGTCAGTGCAGCTTTCATCCATGTTTGGTGGAGAATGCCATCATGCCTTTTTTTTAAAAAAATGCATAATTTAGCAATTTGTGGCTTTTGCAGCCACAGTTAAGGCAGCAACTACAGTACATCTCAATTACAAGGGCAGTTACACAAGTTGAGTCACATTAAGCATGAATACAAATGAGCAAAAAGTGTCAGCTGTAACAAAAGCCTGACTGTCACCATTTTAGGAAGTGAATTTTCAAAGGAACATAAGGCATCCTAGAGAGGAACAAAGAGAACAGACAGTAACTGGCTTAACCGCTTCTGTGTCGGTCACAAACACTGCATAGTTATCTAGTAAAGTCTGAAGGTGAGTATCAAACCTCAATACTTTTTCTGGTACCAACCAACAAAGGATCAAAAACTTCAAAATGGGTTGCTGAAAGTTAACACTGAATGCCTGATCTGATTTGTAATTGGGGTTGGGTAGTTGCTGATTTAAAGTGGCTGTAAAATCAGTATTTTTATATAAGCAGTAGACCCCACGATTACTTTGTGTAACCCACAGATCATAATGACATGACTCTGCAGTTCCTGTCAGCTCTGCAGAGCCTTTTGTCATCTTTAAGCTCATTGTTTTGGTTTCCCAGCCTGTAACTTTATGCTTTAGTCCAGTTTTCACTGTAAAGCTCTAATAAAACCTTCACTGTGCTGTGTGCTACCTGCTCAGTACCAAAGAGCAGACACACACAGTCAGGAGTTGGTGGAGAATAAATACAGAAGTAAATATTTAATTTATATTCATCAGGTGACCACACACACAACTCCAAACAAATGCTACTGTTGCTCCTTAAGTACTGAACAACTTGTAGTGACAACTACATATAAAGGTGACATATTACCAAAAAAATATATTATTTCAGCTTTAGGGTTTGACTATTTTATTTATTATTGTTAAATCACTGAATGGTTGCACATTTGAGAGCTTCAGTACCTTTTGTTAAATATAACAGGCTTTTGAAACAAAAGTTAAGAATATCATTTTGGCATTGATACAAAAACCTAGAACAAGTGCTGAGACATCTAGTCCCAACAATCCAGCATGAGGAAAGCTCTATTGGTAAAGAGGAAGCCAAACACATGAAAGAAAATGTTCTACAAATTGAAAGGCTGTCACCTGACCATTTAGATAAATCAACACATCTAACGGTCTCAACAAAAAGCCAATGTTATTAGTTTTGCTAGGCTTTACTAGCATATACTGCAGGATCATCTGGTAAGTTGCTTCTGTTATTTTGTCCAGTCACTGTACAGATGGAAAGCTGTGACAGCAGGATCAACACATGCACACTTCTTAAACTGTGTTGTGTCCAGTTGGACTGCAGGTGCATGTGTCACATAAACATGTGCAGCACTGCTTCTCATTATGTCTCCAAAGCACCAATGCATCTGTTTATTCTAATGATAAATATGGCTGGACGTACTGACGACTCAGCCTCAGCCCAGACATTAATGTCATCTCTACGACTTGATCCACTTTTTCTAATAAAGACACTGTAATAAGAGGATGTGGCCTGTACGCCATAGAAGCCTTGTAGTGGCTTTCAAGCTGTCTTACCACATGGCAGAGACCACGCCAGGGCCATGAGGAGGTCACCAAGGTAATTGGGATGACGAACGAGACCCCACCAGCCGGACACCAGCAGCCGTTTCCCTGTTGCTGTGGCGATGGTCTCCAGTCCTGCAAGGAGTTATGGAAAATATAATATAAGTATTTATAAGTGTATATATATATAATATAAGTATATAAGTATTTATTTTTCATATGTACAGCATGATTTGACAGACGATAAAAATAAAAAGTGATAGAGTATAAGATATAAGATTTTCGACTTGATTTTAGAATACATACAAATCTTTTTTTTAAAAAAAAATGACTCACTTGCAACACTTGGATGTGAAGGGTCTCGTCTGAACTGGTTCTTCTGTGAATTGGATTTTCTAAAAATATAATATCCAATACCTGACGGCAAAGAGAAAAATATTAACAATGCCATCTTAAACTCACACGCAAGCTTTAATGAAAAAAAAGCTGACACATGTTTACCATTCAGTGCTATTATAACCGCTGCTCTGAGGGAGCTTAGGTCCTGTGGGTGGACAACAAGGAAGGCAGCCTGCAGGCTATATGTGAAGGGAACCCAGGCCAGGTCCCCAAAGACCAGCATGAAGCCAAAACCATCGTGCACAATGTCCATGGTTGTCAGAACAGCCTCCTGTTGTAACACAGCAGTGCATGAGCGTAAGTGCAAAATCACACACTTACTAAGTTGAAAGTACAAAGACACAAAGCTGAACATTCCTGAAGAAGTTTGTTGATGCACCAAATTCAAAATGAGAATTCACATATGATCTAAAGCATAATCTTTATCTCTGACTCTGTTGCCCCTCACCTCATTCCACAGAGCATCTGCCACATACAGCAGCTGGAAACTGTTGACCAGTATCATAGCGAGTGAGGGCGAGCCTCGAAGCTCCACCTCCTTCATCAGCATGCCGAGGTTTATGACCACCTGAGAGGGAAACAGGTGAATATTGGAACATTTTCACCTGCACTGTCCAGGCACTGCTACAGGAGACCATTTTATGATTTACTGGGCAAAAACCCACAATCAGATGAAACATCAAATGGTAACACACACAACCACTAAAGCAGTTCATGTTTGGCCATTAAATAATCTACTAACTATAACTTTGCCAGGTTTCATAATGTTAAGACTACCATTAAATGTGCTTCTACTCAAGTAGTATATTGTTGGACAGTTTGTGGTGAGAACAGTGTAGAAGTCAAAATGTCACATTCATCATAATGCTCACAAACTGGACTGGCCACTGAGTAAAAAGATCCTGTATACCTCACTGTATTAGCTCTTAAAATGTCCATTACTGGGGACATTAAGAGCAACTGTAAGATGTTGGAAGTTAAAAGTAAGCAGTTTTCAGATTCAACAGGAAGCAGAAATCTCCTACACACTGTCTGTAGCCAGCTGGTAGGAGCTTTTTCTGTCCTCTCCTACGTACCTGGCTTTGAAACATTCAGATGTGCAAAGGTTTTACTGTTTACACTGTAAATACAGAGGGAAAAAGGTAAATAAAGGACTCATCACATCAATATTTTCTAGCATGACTGTCCTTTTACTGTCACTGTGCTGATTTTCTATTTTTTTTTTTTAGTACTAGTGAAGATAAAGAGAACATTGTTTTAATTTTAGAACCTTATTTGTAATTCTCATTGGAAAGTCTTACTGGGTCTGATGACTCAGACACAGATAATGATGTGCATCTCTGTCCTCCAGCAAATGTCTCACTTGGTCATCGGGGAGAAAAGTTTCTGACTCTGACTGTGTCAGAGACTGCAGTGCAAATTACTGTGGGGGATCAAGAGAGAGCAACATCGCCATCTGTTGGTCATGTTGTGTTCTAATGTCAAATTATTGAGACTGTGTGTGTGAGAGTGTGTGGTTGTCTGTCTTTGTGTGTCAGCTCTGTGATTGACTGGCGACCAGTCCAGGGTGTACCCCGCCTCTCGCTCACAGTCAGCTGGGACAGGATCCAGGCCCCCCGAGACCCTGACGGATAAGCAGTATGGAAAATGGATGCACGGATAAGCTTCTGCAGGTTCACTCACCCAGCCAATCAGACCCGGCCTGAGCTCACAGAAATATTTAAGGTCAAAGTTTCCAATACGGGGGTTTAGCTCCCGCCCGATGAAGAAGTCATACAGGGGATTTCCTAGACAGGACGACAGAGGGATGAATGCATTAAAACAAATCCACAGGAGGACTTGATGTACACAGCTGAAACTCTGTGCTTTCGGTGTCTGCAGGTATATACTGTAAATGAAAAGTGAAAAGTGAATTAATATCATGTTTACTGGTCAAGTCACTGACTTTATAATCATTTTTAAAATAATCTATTAGCAGTCAATTAGTTAGCAAATAGCTAAAACTTATTTTTAGTCAAAAGCTGTTTGTGTTGATCAGCTTATGGGTAATTAAATCCACTCTCTGATACACAGGCATTGTTAGACCAACAACCAGCAACACTAACTGATGGCTGCATTCTTTTGAGATGTGTGAGTTCAAAGGTCCAGGTTTATTTGGTTTACTGGGATATATAAATGAAGCAGAGCCATCATTAACAGTATTTAGTAATATGTTGTATGTTGTCACATTCCACCTTCCTGTTTTATTTCACTTAATGTTAATGACACATGGATGTGCCTGTTTTACACCTTAATTAAAATAATTTTGCACAAACTGAATACCCAAGAAGTGTTATTTTTTCCTTCTGATTTCATACTATGGCACTGGAGAAAACATGTTTTTGTAGCCTTGCTCATTTTTTCTTCACACAAACTGTGATGAACGTAGCCATCAGCGAGCAGGAGCTGAATCATAACAGTGGATGCTCTCAGGTTTCTGCCTTCAGATGCAGCAGAGTACAGCGAAGCTGGTGAAGCAGGGTCAGCTTACTTGAAAGAGTCTTCCTGGTGCCTGCAGGCACCTGGACAGCTTAGCTGTTAGATAATTACCCACAGGAATACCAAAATTCTCCACCAAACAATAAAACAGGCCAACAAACACACAGTACATCAGCTGCAACTGAGTTTAAAAAGTGTTTTAGGGCGGATTCTTCCTTTAATGCTGAACCTCCACTCTCACCTGTGTTGCCTCCCAATGCGAGAGCATGGGAAGGAGCCCAAAAGGAACGGATGTAGAGATAGATGGAGAAAAGGAATGACACTGCTATTGCACACACGGCCAGAGGCAACAGCAGCTCAAACAGATACCCCAGCGGAGCCCCAAGCCCCACTAACAACATCAGCAACACACCGCTGATGCACAGGCCATGAAAACCTGAGGGAGACAAACAAACAAAACTAAATGTTGTAGCCTGAGGGGAGAGAGAAAAGCAGACTGAAAAAGGTAAAAAAAAAAAAAGACAAACAAAAACAAAGAAACTAAAAGTTAGAGTAGTGGAACTTTAGATTGTGTAACTTCAGTAAACTTAAGCTCGAGGTCAGATCAGGAACAAAGTGTAGAGGTTAAACTCAAAATAACATTGCAGCAAGTGCATTAGCGGAGCATTACAAATGTGAACAAAGTATCTGCGCTCAGATTTTAGTCAAGCATAAAAATCAAGCGTATTTATAATAGCACAGAGACGATTATGTTTCAGTTATGTTTCAGTGCACAATTATCTCCTATTACTCACAGTACAAACAAAGCCAGTGGTCAACAACTTTGCTCACAATCGCACTTAAAATCTTAAAACTGCCTTTAACTTATTCATATCAAATACTAAAAAATAAACAATCATAAAGAAATAATCCAGCAATACCGTTTATGGGATACTTGAGACGCGTTCCATCCCTCAGCACTAATCCTTCAGATACCTGAAGGAAAATACTTTCATTATGAATCTGAACACGTAAAAATTATATCTTGTGTATATGTTAATAACTGGAGTCATAGGCTCAGTCAAGGAATTTAGGAAGTTTCGGTGCAGTTATTAATGAAGTCTTATCGTACAGCTCTGCTAGAGATGGATTCAAGGGTGAAAAGTCAACTAATCAAAACTGTGCAATTCATGCAGAGCTGTGCATTTGTATAACATGCGGTCACACTTGGAGATATGGCTGAGATTAATATTTCATCAGAATAAATCATGGAATAACAAACACATGAATCTGTGTCCAACATGTAAGCATTACATAAAAACAACTTTTTACGTCACATGTGTAAAAACGCTATGGAGTGGGACTGAGTACCTTTTGAAAGAGGAAATAAAGCATCCATTCTCTTACTACTATCATCTTACTTGTTCTGATATAACCTGTAATGTTTAATGTCAATCTCGGTTGACTCATGTCACGCTGCATTTTACTCTTAAATTCGCTCTTAAATGTCTGTTACCCCAGTCCCACCCGCTGCTGGTTCCTTTCAAAGGTAACAAAATGCATCAAAAAGCTTACAGTTATCATGTTTTTTTGTTTTTTAGTTGTTGTTTTTTTTTTTTTTTTTGCTTAATCTCCACACAAGCCAAAGTGTTAAACAGCAATTCACTGTTTGGCCTAATGTAACTTAAATGATTATTAGTACTATTTTTAAACAACACTTGCAGGTACTTCCAAATGATATGGCAGCACAAAATGTAAAACCATAATTTGGTATTTACCTCTTTACTTGAGTTCAAATTTTTCTTTTTTGAAAATGAATCAAAACATTGATTAAGGGGAAGATTTCAGGTAGATTACAATTAGAATAAATATAAAAGAAAATTGTAATTTTCCCTGTTAATTGCTCCAATGACTGGGCCGATAAACAGTCAGTCACATCTACCTGCACACCACACATGGCGATATGGGGAACTGTGTTAACTGTTGAGTTACTGAGGTGCTGGCTGTTACTTTGGAGTCTTTGTACATCCAGGCTACCTGTTTGCCTCTGTGAATGGCCTTCAGCTTCTGGCTGAAGTCTTATATTTAGTGGGCAGCTACAAGAGTGGCGTCAGTCCTCTCATGTCTCTCTTGGCTGGAAAGCCAACAAAAACATTTCCAAAAATGTCAAACGATTCCTTTAAAGCAGCTGAATCGAGAGGCCGCTGGCAAAAGGAAAATTCATATTCCATTATCTCATAATTATCAGCTGAGGCCACAGTGGCTGCTGTTCAGCAGAACTTATGCTTTAACAACTTTGTTAAAGTACTTTGTTAGGTTTTTCTGATCATATTTTCACAATTAAATTGAAAGTTGATGGACTGGAATTATTATTTTATATGTTATAATTTATTAACATTCACTTTAACACACAACAGTATAGCTGGTCATAACATCAAAGTCATCATGAACTCAAAAAATATTCCAGAGGCAGCATCTCTTTGGTGTGTGTGTCACAATGGCTGGTTTCATTATAAGTTAAATTTAATTTTGCCTGAGCTCATGAACATGCCTTACCTTTCCTAATGGCATCAAATATAGGAGGGCATGCAGAGCGATCCAGCCCAGCAGCAGCACAAGGGCCAGAGGGTCCCACAGCTGGTCAGTGGAGGGGAGGGAAGGAGGCCATTGGAGCACACTGGCCTCAGGGCATCGACTCACACAGACCAGGAAGAGCACCATCAGGGGAAGAAAGATGGGAATGCATATGGCACCTGAGAGACGATTACAGATAAAAGGGAGATAGCAGAGTGGGTGACATAGGATAGCAGGGAAAACTTAATAGTGAAGAACATCTGACCAGTGAGACTACCTATTGTTCCAGATCAGCAAAGCAAATGTATGCTACCTGTGGATAAGCAAGCATGTTAAATAACTGCATGGTAGCAAAACAATTAGTATGGGTGAAACAAAACTCCCCCGGGGGGCTGGAGCCTATCCCAGCTGACTACGGGCAAGAGGCATGGTATACCCTGGACTGGTAGCCAGTCAATCACAGGGCCAACACACAAAGACAAACAACCACACACTCTCACACTCACACCTAGGGGCAATTTAGAGTAGCCAATTAACCTAATGTGCATGTTTTTGGTATTGTGGGAGGAAGCCAGAGTACCCGGAGAAAACCATGCAGGCACAGGGAGAACATGCAAACTCCACATAGAAGGGCCCAGACCGGGATTCGAACCTGGAACCCTCTTGCTATGAGGCAACAGTGCTAACCACTGCAACACCGTGCCGCCCCACTGCAGAGTTTTGTCATCTTATTATTCCTATTGTGGCAGCAGGTTTATGACCTCCCAAAGAAGCAGCTGAAGAAATACCCGACCTGTGCAAAATATCATGACAGCGCCTATATATTTAAAACAGTAAGTATTAATGCAACTTTATATTTTACTTTAATGAAATCATCTGCTTTTGTTTACTGAAAAAAAAAAAAAAGCAACTTGTACAGAAAACTGTAATTCAACAGCAAATATAACAGCAAATGCTGCTATATGTCGAGTTCAAATGACAGTGGATGTATGGTGAAGAAGCGGCAGTGAGGCGATCTTTTCTGCTGTGACTCACCCAGCGTTCCTCCAAATTCCCTCTCTGTGTCATGTGAGGACTTGTGCTTGAGCGCTTGACTGTTTGGTCTCATTATTGGTCACCTGTGAAAATATTCAAGTAGATATATTTCAGTCAATATAAAGACATCTGATGAATAAATAAATAGCAGTAATTATACGGCAATGGAGTAATACCAAAGCCTTCAATGAAAAAAGTGACATTTTCTAGAGTGAACCTTATCCATCAAATCTGCAGTGAAACTACCCTCTGAATCTTATACATTCACACACAGTGTTGCCCTTTCAACAGGCCATACACACTTTCAGTGCAGCCACACTGACTCACCAAGTGTACCAGATTCAACAGGATGCAACTACTCAGACTGTTCCAAAATAGTTCAAAGTAGCATCATGCAACCAGGTACATTAAAACACTGAAAACCTTTTAATGCATCACTAATCTACTAATCTAGGAATTATGTCTAAGACTTTGAAAGGTGCCATTTTGATGCTTTAGGTACATTTGCTGTTAATATTTACACACTTTTACTTTAGTAGATTTGTTACTTTTCCACTTGGAAAAGAATATTTTTACATACCGTAATAGTATTTCTACTTTTATTTTATTATATACTTTTATTTATGTCTCAGACTTCTCAAGGAACCTTAAGGGAAGTCATAATAACACAGCTGATCACAAATGCACCAAAAAATAAAAGACAAATACGGAAAAATCTGAGAATCAGCGAAGTGATGTTTCACTTCCAGTATCAAGGAATTGTATGTAAGAATTAGAATTATGTAGAATAATTAGCTGGTATTTTGTGTACTACTGATATGTTGCTGCGATTGCTGTCATAAATAGCCGAGACAAAGTTCAGGTCAGTTCCTGTGTCCAGACATTTCTATTATGAAACGAGATGACAGGCTGTTTAGCTGCTCTCTCGTTACCTGCTGATGCTAAAATGAGCTGAGCGTGAGGGAAACAAAGTCTTTAGAAATAAAGAAATACAGCGTATATAAAGTCAAAAAAAAATGTTTGTCTCGCAATACAGTAAGCAGTGTCTTACCAGTCTAAGGCATAGAGGTGTGGACGGGACCGTAACGATATTCTCATGGATACGTCCAACAGCCTGCAGTTGGAAACGCCCCCGACAGATACACGAACAGCACGAAAGCGTCTCTCAGCCAATCAGACTCCTCTGCGGTCATCAGAAGAGGGTGGAGAAAGAGAGTTCAGCCAATCGTATTAGCTCCTCAGGTGGCGACAGTCAGATGCACGCTACAGTGAGAAATGGCTGGCAGATGTTGTGAAATGCACCTGAATTATGTAAATTTCTTGCTATATTGTTCAGTTAAATGTAATCATAACATAATTGACACAAACTGCTATGTTTGTTTTTTTTTTTTAATTTTGCCCATTTCAACAGGGCTGAGACTGTTTTCTTATGAAAAAAACAAACAAACAAATGTTGAATCTCACATTCATACAGGTTTATTGTGGACATATAATCGAGAACATTCCTAAAAGATAGTGTTGATCTGCAAAAGAGATGCACAGAAAACAATCAGCTCATCTGAAGGCAGCTGTGTTAAACATGGATTATATAACCAGATGACATTCAGACTGCAAATTACTCAGCAAATACCCCCCAAAAAGCATTTACTAATACATGAGATTCCCACAAGAGTGAACTTTTCTTTTTTGTCATTAAGAATCTGTATTCACATGAAACACATCTCCTTCAAGGGGAATATGTGCTAAAATTTTTAGATCAAGTCATGGATAATTAATTTAGTTTCTATCTACTCATTCTAACTACTTATGTACACTTCGTACACTTTGTATGCTTAGTGCCTGGAATGTAACATAGACCTGCCTCAAATTCACTGTCAGACAATGATTTAATCTTCTTGATGATAAAATAGTCAATTGTTGTTTGGTTTTTTATAGTGTTGAAAGGCTTAAAATGTTATGCAGAAAGTTTCATCGCTTTTTCCTTGAGGCTGTGACAGGAGTATTGAAATCTTCACAAATGTTAATGAGATTTTGTGCAAAACAACCTTTTTACAGTATAATTAAATGTGGATTGGTTAATGTAACATTTATCACATCTGAAGTTGTGATATGGCGTCTGGAGCACACTAGCTGTCTGTGCAGCACGCCAAGCTTTAGCCTCGCTCACAGATGACTTCGATCACACTCTGCTCCATTGGGGCAGGATCCAGGCAGCGGTGGGCCGAGCTCCCCACTATCTCGTCCAGCAGGAAGTGCACAAGGTTCTCGTCGGAGACGAACCGCCACAGGTACATCTGCAGGTAGTGGCAGTCAACCTGGATCTGCTGAAGCCCGTAACGGCCAAAGGTGCGCAGACGGACACACTCCAGGAACGTCTTCAAACTGATTTTGATAATTCCTGTCATCACGGAGACCTGGGACAGTGGAGGGGTGTGTGAGCGGGAGATGATTTTCACTGAACGCTACGTCATAGTATAACGAAGACCTGTACTCACTTTGTTAAACTCCACTGAGCTGAAGATGTCAATCCTCTCAGAAAACAGCTTGTGTATGTTGCTCAGGAGATTAGTGTCCATGGGAGCACTGCAGGCAGACACATCATTCAAGTGAAAACACAATTAACACAATGACCTTATTCTTATGATTAAAGTCACAAGTTGCTCCCCCTGCAGTGAAAGTGTAATACGGATTTGCTGCATGCCTCTGTATCATCCTAAACCACTCATATATGGGCCATATGTCATCACTTTACTCCAGCACTGAATGCCTTGCAGGAGAGACTGTTTGAAACATATGCTGTTATTGCCGTATTTTAACAACATTGTGTCTCCATTAGGCTACCACTGTGTCCATTCAAAACAATTACAAACACTCCTGAGTTTTTGGCCGACCTTGTCATATGAACCAGCTCTTTTCCACAATAACTCAGTCTTGACATTTCATGCAGACATTTGTCATTCAAAACGTGCAAACGTCACCTAATTACACCTGTATTTCAAAAACATGGATGGATTTGATTTTAGGATGAAGCTGAAATAGCTACCTGTATCTCAGCAAAGTAATACAGATAAAAAAAAATTTCAGCTGGAAAAAGATGTTTACACATTGAAAACTTTGGACTTCAACATGTTAGTAAGTTTATGTTCAGCATCCTGCAGAGTAGGAATACGTTTGTGCAATTAAATTCCCTATTAATTATCCCCGTGCAGAAGAATTAATGGTGGACATGTAAAACTGGTGGCCATCTCTAGTGTTCAATCGTGGCTTTAGATTTAGAAAAGTGCTCTTGACATGATTTACATATTTTCAATCTTAAACCATATCTCTTAAATGTCCAAGAAACGACAAAAACCTTGCTAAATTAAGTCCAAGACTTCATTCTGTCCCTGTCAAAGTCTGATATGTTGTAATTACATTAAAATTAAGTGATTACACCCCACAAAACTGATACTGCACTTTGTTTCATCGCTTCACCAGTGTGTGTGTGTGTGTGTGTGTGTAGCTGACTCACCTTGGAGTATAGCTGGCAGCATAGCGGGCTTGCTGCCTGGAGCTGCTGTAAACAGAGAAAGTCCGTTTGCTGGAGTCACTGCTGTGCGCTTTCCTCACACCCTCTTCATACAAAAGGCCAACCTATGATGGATCACGAAGGTTGATAAGACCACTTTCTCATACACGGTGATGAAAGCAATGCATGGACTGATGGCGATACTGCGATTACCTGGACATCTATCGAGGTGGTGTCCTCCACCACTCTCTTCATCACAGCGCGGACATTTCGTGGCTCAATGGTGTTAACCCAGTCTCGTGTTTCCACGCTCTTTCTTAACATCTGGGAGATAATCAGACCTTGAACCTGTAAAAACGAACAAGAAAACACAAGCAATTACGGGAAAAGGTTCTTTGAAGAAGTACTTTCCTGCACTGAGGTCTTAAGTTTTCCCTCAGCAAGAGAAGTCAGTGAACGCTGGAGATGAAAACCGACCTTCACATAATGGTTCAGTAGTTTCTGTGCTGCCTCCCTGGCTTCTGCACATAAAGTTGTGACTGGTGTCACAGGACTGTGGTGCTAAGGAAGTACAAAAAGAAGAAAACGTGTAATTTAGGTGGCTGTTACCCAGGTCACCTTTTGGGAGCGAAATAAATTCATTTAAAAAAAAAAAAAACACATTCAAAAACATAACAGATTTGTCATATTTCACAGGAACGTGCTCAGCTAGTTGTAGTTAAATAATGTTTTTCTACAGTGTAATATGGTCTCACGTGCATGCTGCTGCATTTGTGGCAAGCCATTTACCTGCACAAGGAACTGTTCATCTGTGAGAGTGAGAATGTAGGAGATAGTAGAGGTTTCATAGTCCAAGCAGAGGCGGGAGAGCAGCAGCAGAAGGGCCGGAGGAGTCGAACCTCCCTTGTCTCCCGCGCTCTCACAAAACTGGCGAGAGGACTGGCACACAAACTTTATAAAGTTCACCACCAGGCTCTCACGTACACCCTGGCTGCAGAATTCACCCTATGAGGAGAAGACAGTCAGAAACAGCTGGCACACTCACTGTGCAGAAACTAAAAATACAGGATGTCACAAATGAAAGGAATAGTGCCACTATTCAATTACTCTCTGTGTGTTCAGTAGTGCTAAATAAAGAAAAAAAATTACTCACCTTGAAGTAAGGCTTGTTGGAGAATGTAATGTCCTTAGCTGTGAAGAGATGCACTGATGCCAGCACTGATTTAATCTGATTGAGAATAGAGGCTGACAGGGATGAGAGGAGTTCTGGCAGGCTGGATGGAGCATCTCTGCCGGAGGCCGGACCCCCTAGAAGAGCTCCGCCTCCAGCCGCTGCAGCACTGGCCACAGAGAGCCGAGGGGTCGCCAGGGCCTGCCTCACGTCTGTCAGGCTGTCCATGTAGAAGCTCTGCAGCGCAGCGAGGTACTGCTTGACTCGCTCTGTTGCTGCCCGGATCACAATCTCAGTCCCTTGGTTTGGCACAGCAGAGCCTGGCAGCAGCTTGGCGATAGCCTGAAGTCTGCGGTGGAAGCGGTCAAGTGCGCGGACTAAGAGGGAGTTATCTGCAACACCTTTCTCCTCTTGTATTCTCCGCTCCACTAGCGAGAAATATCGAGCGGCCAGATCATCCACGAACGCATGCAACTTCCCATTTGCCATCTGAGGAATATTTTTGGATGCTAGCTCGCCTTTGTGAGCATGGTTGATAAATAGTTCTTGATAGGATGTAATAACTAAACATAAGCTGCTGACAAATTCGTTGCAGCCTCTGTCAATGAATTCCAGTATGTCAGTGTTTGAAGTGGGAGAAGGTATTGCACTCATTTTAGGGGAATTATCTGTTGGTGATCCAGCAGCTGCAGTAGATGACAACCTGCGTGCAGAAACATCTTTCATGGCTGCAGCAGACGGGTACGGTCTTATCTCAGCTTCCAGACCCTGGAGGTCCGACTCTAGTCGAGACTGCGCATGGCTCAGGAATTTATCACACAGCTCTTCTGCTGGCTCATCCAACTGTAGCAGCAGCTCCACACACTCTGACAAATCTTTGGCACTTGATCCACCATCCCTACAAGATAACAACAAAGCAGGTAGAAATAAATGATCTTGAGGAAATGGAAAAATATCAAACATAAATAAATCTCTATTTAAACATTTTGTGTAGGCGAGTGCAGCCTCTAATAATGACAAACCATTGACATTATACCAAATATTTGTTTAACTGACCTAGTTGAGCAGCATGAGTGAATTTGGATAAGATTAAGGCATCAGTCTGACAGAACAACGTAAGGATTTCCAGTGTACTCAGTTACATTTAACCCTTATTTCTTTCTATGGTTCATAAAATCTGGGCGTACTCGTCAATCACAATTATTCACACACACAGTCGTGTGTATAATCTGAATGTAGGCTCACAGATTTCCTACCTGAACTTCTGCCGAAGCTCCTGTGCCAGCTTGTCCATGATAGCGTGACAGTCGTCCTGAATTCCTTTGAAGGAGGGCAGGTGGCTGTACTGCTGCAGCACACAGCGGGCACGGCGGTGGGATCTCACTGCTTGAGCATAGGCCTGCAGCTCCAAACACTTATTTAATCTAGCAGGCAATTCAAACAGAAACTGCAGTTTTCTTAACAGAGTGTGAACCCCTGAAATGAAACACGGCAAGACAAAAATGTCAAAAACAATAACCGTCGTGAAGTCCCCCAGAAGTGATTCAGCAAAACAAACTGCCAATTCAGGCCTCACCTGAGAGTTTTGTGATCTGCGCGTGCTGGTCTTGAAGAGTACCACTGATACGAGCGCTGAACTCAGTGATGGCTGCCATGTTAGCAGACAAGCAATCCATTTCATCCTCCATCTTCTTGAAATCGTTTTTCATCTTTCTAATGGTGTCTGGAAAACATGGAAAGATGGGTCAACTATCTGGATATGCACAATTCAACAAAATCTGACAACATTTCAAGAGTAACTTAACAGTGACTGAGATGTATCCTCACCTGTAGCAGATATGAACTTGTTGTAGTTTTCATACACCAGCGTCTGCATGTCACTGTCCAAAGAGCGGATCTGCTTGACCATGCAAGTCTCCTGGTCCATCAGCTCCGCAAGAGAGCACTCCCTTCTGAGCTGCATTTGGACACAAAACACATCACGGTCACAGAGATTTTTCATGATGTGGTTAAAATGAGCAGTGCGCTTAATTTTTGATCAGATCAGATGTATCCAAAGCTGAATTATATTCCCACTTAGTTTTGTGGTTCTTCAGCATTTATTCCAAGACTTCACATTAAATTTAAACTGATGCTGGTAATCGATGAGAAGTATCCCAGACGCTAAAAACTCCCTTCCACTCAATATTAATATATTGACTCCCCATCATATTACAGCAAATTGTACGTGTTGATGTGCAGTGACGGAGACAGCAGCAATGACACAGAGATGGCTTTAATTTATGTTCGAATTTCTCTCATTTAACAACAGCATAGAGAAAAGTGAGCCTGTAGTTTAGCAGGTCCAGGTAACACTGATGTTGACAGCAGTCTTTATGGCACACAGTGCAGAGGTCATTATGAGAGCTGTATGACTGGAGAAGCGACACAGCAGCGATCACTAACCTTGTTGAGGAAGAGCTCGGGGTCGAAATGCGGCCCGTTAATGTCGCAGGGATCCAGGGACGTCGGTTGCTCCTCGGCCTTTCCTTCCTCGTTTAGCCCGTAGTAGAGCTTCAGCATGCCGTGCACCCTACGTCTCCTACCGTGGCCGGAGTCCTCCGACACCGCCACAGAGCCGTCCATCTCACCGTCCATATTGTACAGCGGCCAGCTGAGAAATGTACAAATGAAATGACCGTAAACAAAAACGACGAGCGTCCAGCTGGCAGGAAAAACTGACAACCACTGTCTGAAAACTCTAACTTCTTGCTCTAAAGTGACCTATATTCGCGTAGCTTCGTCGCCTCCTCTCTATCACGACGCTTTTCAAAGTAGTTAATAAGAAGATTTCATATTTTCCATACAACACAAGCAGCTAGCTTGAACGCATTTGTTTCCGGGGTTGTAAGCCTATCCGGTGTTACGTCGTCAAAGAGTGTGCGCAGTCAAGATAGTTCAGTCTTGACTCACTTAGGTGAGGAATGATGCAGCTCTGCCAAAGAAACTCTTCTGCTCTGACAGTACGGAAATGCACTGCTGCACAAGTCATGGTGTTCACGGTTCAGCAGACCACGAGGAACAACATAAATGCACTTTTTAAATTAACAATAGATATTTTAATTTTTAATAACAATAGATATTGATTACTGTTTGTCGTCAGAGGTGTTACTGATCCAATAAAGTGAATAAGGGCATAGGCTGCTCTGACAATAATCCCGTGACTACGATAAATGATAAATACTGCTGTAACATGGAAAGGTTTTGAGGATTTCTTATATGACAATGGAAAATCAGTCATAAAGTCCCGTAACAAAATTCTGACTTTATAAAACAAAGAGGCGTTTTTGCATTTAAAAGACAGAATTTTAAATGTTGACAGGCTTCATATTCAGAGAAAACAATTTTCATTTTAAGGGTCACGAATTCAAAACTTGACAAAAGACTATATGTTGAATCATGAACAATATTGTAACAGTAGAATAATATCCCAATTCATTTCAAGTATTTTTAAAGTTATGGTTAATTATTAATCGGTGAATAAAAAAGAGAATATAAAAGAGTTAATAAGCACATTTTAAACCATAAACACATAAGAAATCACAAAGCCACTGTCTGAACATGGATTAACAGTGTTAGATCACTCACTCACATCCTCCACTACACCCTGCACATCATATTACCAATAATAAAATTTAACACTAGAATACTTTTTCAAACCTTATTACATGCACATAGTTGAAATGTTAGAGGATGTCTAAGTTATGTTTACATTATCTGAGCAGTACACATGGCAAAATATTTTCTAGGAATAGGAGTTTGACTAAAGATTGAGCAGAATATATCTGTACAAAACATGAAATCTGCAAATAGAAAAATCATAAATAAATCATAAAATCAGACCCCGGTAACAGGGTTAGTGAGAATACATATGGTTTTGGTGTTCTTCGGCTTCAGGCAGTGAAGTAATAAACACACAAACATATTTTCAGCGAAATGGGCTTTCTTTGCATCTGTTTATTAAAAAAAGCATATCAGACATATGTTTATGAAGGCAGAAGGAACCAAAACACACTGTTCAACAGCAGTCCAGTGTAGTTATCCAGTATATTAATATACTCACATCAGCTAGGAAAGGTGAAATGCATGGTCTAGTTGAAAATGCAGGAAACATATTACAAAACACAATTCACTTTTTCTGAACCCTTGCAATAACAAAAAATGTCAATTCCTGGTTTCCAATCCTCAAAAACAGTACAAACAAAAAAGGCACTTAATGTTTCTGCAAAGTGACTGCTTGAGAAAATTATGCTTAAATTGACCTATTTTTTCCCACTTCATCCTTGTGTATAAACACTGAATAGTACATGAAAATGAAAGTAAAAATATTCTCTCGTAAAAGCCAACAAACAATACAAAAACATCTGCAGATTTACAAACAGTGTATTAGTATTAATAGTGCAGTATCACACAATGTGTAGGCTGTCGGAATGGCTGTTCTACAATGTGACATGCATAGTGTAAGTTAGCAACAATATATTGGGGTCTTGCAGTTAGGTTACAGACTGTGGCTGACATTTAACAAGTCAAAGCATAAAAAAGTAAAAACATTCTGCAGTTTGCATGCTCAGGAGAATTAGGAGTAATACAAAATACCACCACACCTCAAATCACGTTCAAGTGGAAGGCAGTATTGTAAAGATGTATACCTTCTTTCATGGCCATGAGTGAGGTGAGCTTGTTTTGTTAAATGTGGAGGACCCTGCCATGTCTCTGCAGAGTTTAGGTAGCATACTGTGCTGCAGCATGTTAGATAAGCTTTGGTGTATAGACTGTACTTCAACAGCATAGTCAAAAGCTCTTGGCCGGTTGTTCTGTGCCATATGCATGCAGCACACATTTGCACATGTATTATAGAATTAGGTGATTTTTTTTTAATGTTCTTTTAAGGGTTGATGAAACTGTCCTATGTTTGAACTAAATCAACCCATTAAAAACCTCACAAAGGTATATATTAATGGTTGACATAGTGTTCTCCTTCTTCTTTTAAGTAATTTCAAAGGTAAGCGTGTTTCCAATGAAAACAATTGTTTCAAATGGCTGGATAAAATGTAGACAAGTGGGCTGCAGTTTGAATTTGTTGTTAGTGAGTCAGTAGGTTAAAGTAGTGCTGATAAGCACTGAAAAGGATTATTTTAGTCTTTCTCGTGTCAGAAGTTGCACAAATAAAGTATTGCATCATTTTCACTTTGTTATGATAACGCAAGTGAGCAAGTAATAGTCAAGCCAGGGCCAGTGCATGGATATCACCTGCAGTGGAAGGTTAACATGGTATGATACCTGAACTACTGAGGAAGACGGCTTCTATTGGACTCATTTGTGGTTATTTTTTGTAACTTATTGCAGGGTTTGGGTGGTTTTTGACTAAAGTTTAATCCTTTTATCAGTGCAAGACATTTCATTGTCCCCACTGAGGACCTGGTACTATGAATGTATAATTTTAGCTTCTACAGCTGGAAGCTCTAAATGTCTGTCTTATTCTGTTAATTAACATGTTTAGACTACATTCACTCGATATAATTTTCATTAGTAAAAAAGTGAGATGTGCCACCTGCACTTTCTTTCCACGATAACCATCTGCAAATATCAGCAAATATTAACAATGTCCAACACTTAAAAGAATGTACTCACAAGAAACTTCCGCAGCATAGACTATGCGCTCCCATACGGACGCTTTACAGTCAGCAACACCAACCACGTCTCTACCACTACTTTTCTTAAGTGTCTTCACCCTTTGACGAGAACAAGGCACTGGCAGTTTGAGAAAGCACAATAGTGGAAACACGCCTTTAGATCGTCCCCTCAAAAAGTCTTTGTCATGCTGACTGTCAAGAGATTGTGGTAACTCTTATAGTGTGAAAAAGTTACAAAATGCTAATGCTGAATGTCACATGGGGATATACTGAGGTGCACTTGATGTTTGAAGCCCAATAAGAGTTAAAGTAAAAAGAGGTAATGCAGTGGTTATACTCAAATGAGGTGTAACATTTTTGAGTTATAGCAGTGTAGCTGTAGAAAGGTCAAAAGGGTCATGAGACATGATACAGTCATTGACTGGAGTCACCGGTCTCTAAGGCTTGTCTCAGACTTATTAATTAATGGCCATTAGATGAATAGCCACTTCAGTATGACCTTGGCAGCACCTCTGTTATATATTCCATTTTGTTTTCACATTACTGTCCTCTCTTATTATACACAACTTCAAAAGATAAATATCGTCACTCACACTTAGATCCCTCGCTTGGTCCTTTGCATGTTCATATATTATCAGTTAAACGTCTTAAGTTTGAATCAAGTCTTTTCTCAGTGTAAAATGTTCAGATTTGGTCTTTAAAGAGGCATGGGACGCAGCTGTTCAGGCAGTTTAACCCTGCTCCAGGCTCTCTGTCACTTGCACAGCAGAGTACGTGGGTGCAGACACCTGTCGGGTGAAGAAGGACGCGGCTCTCTTGGGCTTCAAGCGTTTGATTTCTTTTCCTGAAAGACGACAACGGACAAATATTGAAACATTTTTCAGACTCAAGTCGCTACAGGGATATTGTCCTCTAGATCCAGAAATCTTGTACTGTGCGTATGCTTGGACTACTACACGCAGTCTTTAGACTCACCATTGTCCACATAGCTGATAGTGTTAAGTGTATGGACCCGGCTGCACACAACACTGTTTTGCCTGTGCAGCATCCCGCGCCGTCCTCCACGTCCGCCATTGTTGCTGCCCCCCTGCTGAGGGACACTCACCTCACCGTCCTTTTCGGCAGCAGCCCCTCCCTCAGGCACAGGCTTCAGCTCCACACAGAACTCGATGAAGCCGCTCATTAGCTCTGCCTATTCAACAGGACAGCAAACAAATACAGAAATAAGTAAATAACAATACAAATTCTTAAGTGTGATCCTTAGAAGTATACATAATAATCAGCTGTGCTTCACTTTCAGATAGCTTTGGATAAGGGCCTGGCCTGACTACGTATTACTGCCTTTGCCATTATGTAATCAAAGTAAAGTATTAATCTCTTCACCATCTGGTGGCTGATACAGTCCTATTCAATCCAGCAGTTACTGAGAGATGATGATATACATGTGAGTCCACAAACAAACATGTAAACTCTATTAGTGTTCAACACCAATATCAAGAGCTACGCTCCTCACATGGGCACAGCAGCTGCACCTGATCCAGACGCTCTCAAAAACACCAGGTGCACTGCACTCTTGAGAGACGGCTCCGTATCCTCATTTGAAGTGAGACACACATAACAGGAATACATCTGCCAGCCTCTCCAGCAGCGCGACATACTTCAAGTGATGTTCAAACGACAGCCAAGATCTACCACGACAGGTGCAACTCAGAAACAGCCAATCAGTGCAACACATTCAACAGCTCTGAGGCAATCTAAAGCCACAATACGCAAGCTTGTTGATGACACTCCACCATACAGGTTTTATATATGATCCTATCAGGTGATTTGTGATTTGTCATTTTCTTACTTGTTTTGAGTAGATCTTTAGCAGCTTGTTGACAGGAGTACCGTCTTCCTCTCCATCGAATTCCAGCCACAGAATGTGTGAGTCGCCCTCCTCCTCGGGGTAGCTGTGGTCCCAGGAAAGCTCATCAAAACGCAGGCCAAGCAGCACATGCTACAAGAAATCAGAACAGTTTTCATGAATGGAAATGAAAACCAAAGTGCCATTGTGTTGTTGTTTTACAGAAACAACCAAAGAGAATCCAGCTCCCACCTTCTCTTTGACATCCATCACATAAACTCCCTCCAGACAAATCCCAACACTGACAGCTTTGCGTTTCCCCCTTTGCAGAATTCCTTGTGCCTGTTTGTCTATCTCACCGGGGAAGAAAGCGCACCTGTTTGTGTAGTTAAAATAAAACAAAACATAATAAACATAAAGTGACTTGAGGTATGTAAATTATTTGAGCTAAACCTAACTCTTGCGGACAGAGTAAAAATGAGTGATTACATAAATTCTTACCCATAATAAGGCAGAGCGTGACACGTGTTGAGGTACTGGTGTAGGAGCTGTGTGGGCTCAGGAGAGTTTCCAGCAGATGTGCTGATCTTTCTGTACGCCTCCAAGAGGTTCTGCTCCAGCGCTGCCTGACGGCTCGACTTCCCTCTCAGAGTGGAGAACAATCCTCCGCTCCCCATGACGACATGTGCAGGCACAAAAGAGGACAGCTTTTTTTCTCTGTGGAAAGCAGGCGAGACAAGCTTGTGTTATGCATTTAGAGCATCATATCTTATACTCAATTCATAATTCTTTTGTTAACATTTACTGTTGAATCTCATGGTGTCTTTTTCTTATTAATAACAGGATACTGAAACAATGTGCAGTATCAGTGCAAGCTACTCTCTTGTGCCACTATACTGTGTGGTTTGCAGTGTAATACATTTCTTCTTAAATCTTGTTTTCTTGCACTTTGCTCTTGCAGATGTTGCAAAACTCATTATTTCCTTCCCTTAACTACAGCCTCAGTATTTCTAGCATTCTCTTCCCATTTAAATTAAGTTTTGACCTCATCTCCTCAATGACTACCACCCACAACACAAACAGATACAAACCAAGACATTATTACATCACTGCAAGCAGACAAAATTGTCATAAATAAATAGCAATTTATTTATGTTACTACCAACTGCAGCGAACCTGTAACATGTGCCATGAGCTTCTAAAATGTCAAGACAGACACAGGCACTGTGGAGGAGCTATACTTCTTAATCCTTTAACCACAGTCTCAAAAGGCTTTGCAAAGAAAAAAGACACACATGATCATTCCACTCCAATCAAAAGTGTCGTTCTGTGCATTTTTGCACTTGGCTCTTATAAACCAACAAGCAATTATCAAACACTGTTGTGGCACAGGGGAGTGTCAAAGCCATTTAAAAAAATCAAAGCCCCATCTAACAAGAGAGGAACCATTGACCCTCTTCACAATGCCTCTGGATTTTCATCAAATAACTATGTGTTGTTGCTGATGATTGTGCCGACAAGCGTGAAGCTGCTCAATCCACCAGCTGCCCTTTAGAGTACGTGGGTTGAGGGACATGAATTTGGTTATGTGGTTTTTTTTTTGTGTGTCATTTTGTTCCAGCACATTAAGCTGAAGTGACACACTACACACTTCTTCATTTTCTAAAAAAGGCTAACTAAAAGCAAGTAAACTCTGGCCTTCACAAAATGTTTGAGAGCCAAAAAAGAGAAAGTTAAGTAGCAGTACACTGTGTTTTGATGTAAAAAAATGCAATGAAATGCTAATTATCTTACCAGAAAATGACCCACAAGTTAACATCAGTGGATGTGGATATGGTTACAACACATTTACACCATGTATTTAAATGAATTTCTGTTTTGTTTTGGGTTTTTTTCAGTTTCAACAACTAGTTTCAATGCAAACTTTAGATGTCACCCCTAATTTACTTAAAATTAAATAGTCTCATTTGTTTAAAGGAATAGTTCAACATTTTGGGAAAGACACCTAGTAGTTTTCTTGCTGCAAGTTCAATGAGAAGACTGATATCACTCTCACATCTGTGCGTTGAATCACAAGCTACAGCCAGGAGACAGTCATCCTAACATTGCATAAAGACTGAAAGCAGGGTGAAACACCCAGCCTGGATCTGACTAAGGGGTTAAATAAATCTGTACAAAACCCAACGCGGGAAAAAGTCAAGTTCTGGTTTTACAGGGGATTAAATATTCATCTATTTCTTGGGCATATGCAGTGACTGCCTGGGATCCACACTGAGAGGACGCTAAGTGGAAAATCCAGGAGGTCGCTGTGTTTCTATACTTCAGGTTTTCAAAGAATTAAACAAACAAGACAAACACATGTTCTATCTCGTAAGCTTTAGAGGACCCAGCAGGCAAATTCTATTACATTTGAACACAGTCATACTAGCTGTTTGCCTCTGAACTCAAACTTTGGACTAAGCTACACTAACCTCCTGTCTGTAGCTTTACACCAAATGTGATTGATTTTCTCATCTAACTCAGTGAGAACAAATAGTTCAACAAAATATTTTGTTGCTGATGGGTCAACAAGGCGATTACCTCAAAAACCAGTCAAAAGTTTATTATCCAACCTTTCTAACTTGCCTTATTATAGTAGTAAACTGTTGACTTTCAAGGCCAGTTCCCTCATCAAGAGCAAGCGACAAGGCTCCAAGACCTGCCCAGTGTTCAGGATCACAGGGGTATCGACCTGTGAGGATGTTGCTCCTGGCCTCCTCATACAGAAGCCTCAGCACTGCCTCATCTTCTACCTGCTCAGGAGTGAGACCAGGACAACACTTACTATTTCAAAAAAACAAAAATCTTCATTAAAGTGCATGAATGCCAAGCAGAGAAATAGAGTTAATAGTACCTGCAGCTCTTTAGATTTAGGATAAAACACGTTCCGACGGAACTGGAGATATGGTTCATCTGAGGAAAAAGCAAAGGACACTGACACATCAGGGTCAGGGGACCAGCTGTATATTCAGTTGGTCCAGCCATCGCTGGGTGAGATTTTACCCCACTGTCCAGAGTGGAGACATGGAGGTATAGAGGCAAACAGTGTGGTAGATGTGAAGCCCCCCTCCAACTAATGGTTCTGTATTGTGTGTGAAAACCCCACCTACTGCACACAGGAAATTATGCAACACTGAGGGTACTTAGTGATACATTTTTATTACTGGTCAGCTGACACTGGTGTTTTTGTTTTCCAGACATGCTCTTTGCAGCAGTGTCAACACTTCTTTGAAAAGGAACTGACACACCACAGCTAACAAGTGTGGGTTGTTCTGCTTTGACTGTCAAAGTACTGGCAGATAACACCGGACTATGAGTCAGTGCCTAGCACCTTCACATTCTACGTTCACATTTTTACCACAAACTCCAATCACATTAGCTCCAGCTGAACCGCGGAATGCATTTTTAACACAGAGTGAGGACTTTGGATTTTGACTCTTATCAGCTCATATTAGAGGGGAGGCTTTTTGCAGCCAGTATTAAGGGAAGGAATAATAGTTTCAGTTTCATTGCATATGTAGGCATGTGAGTGCTGAGAGCAGAAAATATGTTAACTGATCCTTTAATTTTAGAAGGTCGTTTATAAAAAAAGTTTTCATTATCAATAAGTCTGCCGATAATATTCTTGATTCATTTGCACATACAATGTCACAAAATGGTTAAAGTTGTAAGACATATTCAAATTGCTTGTTTAGTCAAACCATCAGTCCAAATTCCAAAGATATCCAATTTAATATAAGACAAAGAAATTATTACATTATGTTCAGGTTTTCCCATTTGGACAGGATTTGTCAACATATTGTCGACACTACTCCACAGACTGCTCAGGCTGTCAGTGCTTCAGGATAATATCCTCTCCTGTGTAAATATCTCTTGTTGTCTTATAATGTGATAACTCTTCAGTTTTATTATTTTACAAGGAAATAGTAACCAAAATGAAGCAAGTACTTTCTCTTCATTGTTTGATTTTCAACATTTTTCCAACCTTTACTACCAACGTTCAGCTTTAGGTCTTTATTGCTTATCATGCCAACTCCCTTTCCTTTCCTTTTCTTTATTCCAAACAAACCAAGCAGCAGTTTTATTATCCTGAGCAGGCTACAAAGCACCAATAATTTATTAAGGTATAAATCCACAGGGAACAGATGCAGACAACTGGCTGTGCTTGGCATACAGACGAGAGAAACCAGTTTAAGGCAGGGAATCAGAAAATGTATTTACTATATTTGCACAACAACAACTTAGTTACTCTTAACTGAGATTTACACTCTTTTCTTTGGTTAATTTGCAATGTGATTATTTCCCTCCCTAACAGGAATGCTTGTTTCACACACCCACAAATCATCTTGTAGAGATAAAGAACTCTGTTACAAATACACGGCCAAGAACTCATGTTCTTTCAGCAAAAATCTGGCTTTCAAAACCAAATAGTTTAATCCTCACTTTGATTGAACAAATTAGGTTTCTTGTTGAGATGACTTCTACAAAATGGAAACCTGACAAAACTGTTCGCTTAAGTTAGTGCATGTAAACACACTGACCTACAGGCCAAATACTCACCTTGTGAAATGTCTTCCTCTGAGGCCTCAGTGAAGCGATACAGCAAGTCCTGCCACTGCCGACACAGTTTGTATGGTTGATGCCTTGCCTTTAACTGCAAATCTGAGGAGTAGTGAGGGGGCACATGTAACACAGTGAGATGATTGTTGCCCCGTTTACCATTGTGATACCGGAGCTGCTGATATCAAAGAAGAGTACAATCACGAGTAATAAGGCTTTCAAAGGCAAAGCCACAAATTAAAAGAGGTTAATTTGAAGCAACTGATCTTATTTTTAAACTAAATTCTTCCTCTAATAACAGTTCAGTACATATAAACATACTGTAGTCAACCTGCTTGTACCAATTTATTCCTAATACTGGTAGTACAACACTGCATAAATGATATAATATATATACTTCTTCAGGCAACTGGACACAGATCCTGCCTAACATCCTGCCAACAATATCATATATTATGAAATATGTTGTAGCCAGATTATGATTTTTTGTTTAAAGAAAAATATCATACATGTACACATCAACATCCACATATCATAGCTCTACAGACAAAGAGATGCAGCATTTCTGAGTGTATAAAGTGTGGAAAAAGGTTCTTACCAAGCAGTGGCGAACAAAGCCAGAAGGCAAAAGCGTCCTGTGCGGACTCAGGAATGCTGAGAGCCTCACGAACACTGCGGCCCAACTCCTGTACACTGACACTGCCAAGCCCTTCTACTGATAAGTGTACTGCACTCTCGCCAAACAGGTATATAAGGACATCTTGGGCTGTGAGAACAAACAAAAATAATTTAAAAAATTACAAAGTTAGCTGAAGAGAAACAACACCACTTCAAAATTCAAGCCTTCTTTAAAATACATTTACTACAAATAAAAATATAATACATTAGAAAACACTGAGGAGTGATTTTATCCTTTATGAGTTAGATTAGTATTTGCTGCACCGTACCACGAGAAAGTGTTGCAGAGGAAGCAACACTTCCTCTTTGTGAGTGGTCGTCCGAATCTGGAGGAAAACTGCAGTCATCTCCTTCCATCTCTAATCTGAAACAGAATAACCAAACAAAAAAGTCACAATACATGCACAGTAGCATAACTGTGAACATACTTTAGAAACAGCTAGAGAACACTAAGCCTGGACAGGAATAGTAGTCAAATCAGTACTGATCAAAGCTGACATATTTCACATGAAAACTCCATATATGCTGCAGTTATCAGGTGTTCAACTACAATATGAAATGCACAAATGCCAACAGCATGTCTGCAGCTCCCATCTAGCCCTGCACAATGTATTAACCATGCTTCCGATGAGGGACACTGAACCTGGACGAACTTCTTTGATCTTCATGTGTGATGGGATGAGACCTCTTAAGTTATCTATGCACAAATGGCTAACCAGAGTGGTCTGTGAAGGAGTTACGTGTCTGAAGTGCTCACAATAACACTAGGTTCAACTACACTGAAATAAAGACTTAGAAACTGCTTCAGAGATGACCAGACAGATATTAGCAATGGTATTATCGTCCAATATTCCAATACAATATAGTATCCATTTAGTCATGTTTCAACAAATGAGAAAACAGGCTACAATAAGAACCGACGACATCACGTGGTATTTGATTAGAAAAGATCCTGTACAATCAGAAACTGCCAGTCGACTACTGTTGACCTGACCATGTTGGTCTACGATTGTCGTTTGTCCCCGTAATTCAACCACATTTATATGATATTTAAAAGGCCTCTAAATGTTGACAACAGCCAAATTATGGTTAGTTAGTAAACACAGAGACATAACAACAGTATCCCGAGGCCTGTGGGACAAGGGCTAGCTAGCTGCCCAAGTTTAACTGGATTGTCCTGTACATGCCCGAACAAACCCAAACAATGGTTGAAAATTCCCAGGGAACCATTCAAGGCCACTTAAATGAATTTGATTATCTAAGAGACAAGGGAAACGACAATGCTAGCTACTGGGATACGGGGAATGCCACTAAACGTTACTGCGATATTTTAAGATACAATAATACATTTTTATTCGCCAGTTGACAACGAGTTTGTCACTTAACCTAAGTGGTTAGTTAGCCATCTCTTGGTGTTTTGCCCAACAGTCTGACTTAGTGTTAATGCCAAGTGGTGGAACAAAATGTATCTGTTATCCACCTACCTGCCAGTTGTAAATCTCCCCCCTCTTGCAGCTAATGCTCTAACTGGGATCCTGTTAATTTTGTAAATTACGTTAGGCCTACAGTAACTACTGGTAAATACATCAGCTAACTTAGTCAACGATTCGTTGTTATTTCCCTGACCACGGTTAGCCAGTTGTCTGACTAGCTTTCCGGGCAGCTGCAACAGTTTGAGTGTGTGCCTTCAAAATGATTCGCTTATTCTGAACCAGTCTTTACTGGGCGTGACAGTCAAGCTGGGAGATTCAAAATCGTAATTTAAATTAGGTATTCATGAGGGGTAAAGTCATTAAATCAGATAAGGACAAGTAATCCAAAGCGAAAATACATCGACTAACAGACTGTGTACATTTTGAATGTTTTATGCGGGACAGGTTCAAAAAGTCTGATCTCAAATATGAGTCGAAGAACCAGTCGAACATCGGAGAGCGCGTCGTCGCACGTCACGTGATCAATACGTCATAGTAATTCCAACTGCTCAGACAACAGATTAATTTTGTTTATCTGCTCTAGACTGTGGCTGATACGTGAAGTTAAAGAGACATAATTGCAGCAAAGATTAAACCAATTTTATTGTTAGAATTTGCGTATTAAATTGTCAAGAAATAGACTCTCTCAACGTGGAATTACAACATGCGCTTCAGCATACCATCACTACACCGTAGAAGGCTGTTGTAGTACACTTTAGACTGTTGTGTCATACTTCAGGCAGACAGAAATGTCATATAGCTCTAATGCAGTAGGTTACAGTAATATGAAAGCTACTGCCACAAAAATGACTATGAATCAACACCTCTCATCTCTGACACAGAGACATCGCTTGATTTGTGTTATGGTATTATTCTACATGTCAATTAACAGGTTTAACCTGCCACCATATGCAAATATAATATAATCTCCAAGTCTGACACATAAACGTACATGTCAAACTTGGACATTATATAATATTTCGATCAACAGTAATCATTAAATTACTGTACAATATACAGTATGCCCAAATGATATGAATCAAAAACTGATGATCTGGTGGTGAACATAAACAGTACACCTCCAGAAAGTCAAGATATAGCATAAATAACAGCTTATAACTACATGCCATGAGTGGCACAGATTGGAGTTTTTGTATTAATAATACCTGGGAAATCCCTGAGATCTTTATTTGCCATTTAGATCCAACTATGTTCATCTCTAGACCTTCACAGGAGTCATACTGGGCTTGATTCAGAAAATCTCTGCCTAACCCAAGAACATCACTCAAGACAATCAAGAGATGTTTTTAAAAGGACCTTTAATAAAGCTATTCAGATGGGTTGACATTAGAAATGAATCCCAGAGATCAACAAATCTTTTACTTTGTGAAATAAAGAGCATGTAGAATACTTCACTTTTAAATTCAATGAAGTGGACAGGGACTTGGGTAAAGAACACAGAGTTATATCTCAATATTATCTTTCTGTCAGTAATTTAGAATTTCTTAAGCAAACAAACCTTAGCATAGTTCACTTGTCATCTTACATCCACCTGACACAGGTGTCTAACTGCAAGGGCAGCAGGTTGAGTATTAACAAATGGGATTAAAAGATTTAACAAAGATGTCAGAACAGAGGACACACTTAATGGCTTTCACTGCATTACTGACATCAGTTAATCAGTCTTCATAATCCTACTCCTTTCACTGACGGGGAGAAGATGGGACAATTTGAATGGGACAGTACAGTAAGCATTTACTGAAACTGTGATCTTTACATGACAATAAAAAACACTATCCCTAAATCTGTGAAATTCATAGAAATATGAGATTGACATTTGTTTTCAAATTGAATTAATTATACATTAGTTGTTCTCTTTGTGTAAAAATTATTTACATGTGTCTGTGTACATAATTTGTAATTTAGGTGGTAGCTGGAGCAGCAGCTGGAGCAGCAGCTGGAGTACCCTCTTCCACCTGGTTGGTAAGCAGGAGGAACTTCAAGACTGGGTCAACGTACTCCTTGATGGTCTCTTTGACTCCTTTCTCCAGCAAGTACCCTTCTGTCTCAATCTCTGTGTTCTCCTTCCCTGCCACTGCCTCCATGGAGGTCTGCAGGAACCGCAGGCTCACCAGCACAGAGCCCTGGGGAGGAGGAGGAGGTGGAAAATGGGGGAACGACTTAGATGTAGAGTAGGTTCTGTTAGAGAACATCAACAAATATCTACACAGACTCTATGGACATTGTAAAAACTGTGGCCATCAGACCCATAGAAAAGAATGTTTCATGTGCTTGTAAGGCCATAACCCAATGATAAACTTAGTATGACCTCAGTATCCATACCAATCCCTATAAAGGCAATATCATACCCTGGCCATCCTCCAAATTAAAGCACCACCAGCTGCATGAAATCACTGTAATTCTTCATGTATAATATACCTGTAAGAGGAAGACTGACAGAACTCCAGCCCCAATGGTGTTCATCAGGCCCATGTAGTAGTTTACCAGGGCCTCTCTGCAGCCTCGGAGGTAGATGTTGAGCTCCTCGGTTTGGTATTCATAGTTATAGTGAGCCGAGTTGTTGGTGAGTTGATACTGGATGCATGGCCGTGGAGAGCTGGGGTTGCAGCAACTGAATGGGACCCCATCTACCAAGTAACGGCCATCCACGTTGCTCTTGATGCGGCTGAGGAAACAAGTTAAGTATGTGTCAGATTACCAACATACAGTATTAGAAGAGATATTTAGGTCTTTTGCCTTTAGTTTTAATACCATACTAAGATCAATATCACTGCTGTGATGTGTATGATGAGCTTATTTTAACTACCATACATACTGTTGGTAGTTTAATCTACAGCAATCATCATATTATATTAGATAATCGTATGTTTGTAGTTTGAGAACCACATGCTCAGAAAAACAGCCTTGTTTTCAGCTTTGTGTACTAGTACCCGAAACTGAGGCAAATGTGGTGGAGGAAAGTATAATATTGTATAAAATGGAAATAGTCAAGAAAAGTACAGTGCAGTACTAATTACATTGCACCACTGCTGACATATTACTTCATGGCTCTTCATCTGTAGTGTAATCAGACTCACTCTTTCACTTCCTTAGAGCTGAAATCAAGGTAGCGGTTGCTGATCCACTGCACCTCAAACCAGTCCCTATGGTCATTGTTACCACAGCACTGAAACTCCATCTGCAGGCGATCAATGTTCTGTTTCTGGAAGCAGCGACCTGGGGTGTCTGTGTCCTTGTAGAAACGGATGCCATTCCTCAGGCCAACCTTCAGAGAAGACTCCAGACTGCCCTTCATTGCATAGCTCATGATGACAGCTAGCAGCATGAGGACAGTAAAGAAACAAGAGACAGCAAAGTAGGGCTTCAAGAAGTTCTTCCAGCGAGGAAATCGCCCGGCATCCAGGGCATCCTGACAGATCTTTGAAGCAAAGTAGTTGATACCCAAAGAGGCCAGACCAACAATCATGAGGGTGTTGGGCACAATATGTATGTCTGAGTTATCCATTACCTGTAATCACATAATAATGCAATTCATATAAATTCTATCCATTTCATGTAGGTAAACAAGGCAAACATGTTTCAGAATGTACTTTGTAAGGATGTCATCATGCCTGAATTTAAACTTTTTTAAACGATACAGTACCAGTATAAAAGAAAACCTCTTTCTCTGGGATTGCTGGGCGCACATAACGGGATACATTCTTTCCTTTTCTTATTAAAAAAAAACTGCATACTGTGTTGGTACAAAAAAGTCACCAAACACAAAGCTCATGATGCACAGATAACTTATATTTTTGCTTTTCTTCTTTTTCTTCTTGTAAATTATTGTTATTATACCCCTGTAAAATTGTCCAGTGAGGTTATAGAGTATATGTGTCTTTGTATTGTATCTTTGAAAAACATATTCCACTGGTTTATGTAGAGGATCTTTGGGCTAGTTGCATAAGCCTGCATAAACAAGCACTTGTGGGAAAACTCCCATTTGCACACCTAAAAAACTGCACAAAATCTATTGGACTTTAATAGATTTCTTACACTGATTTTATTGATTTTCCTTCAGTGAGTTAAAATAAAATGCAATATACATAGTGACATGATAGTGACATACCAACATTTTGTAAACCTCTTAGATTTTGGTAAATTTAGGTTTTTACAGCCATCCAACTAAAACAGGTCAACTGGGCCTCTTTTTGTCATAATATTTGTATAATTGAAAAGAAATATTTTGGTGGGTTTTTTGATGAAGTTTTTGGTGCTGCAAATAGTGAAATTATGAAATCTATTTATCTATGAGAGTAAAATGCTTTAAAAATAAGTTGCAAAATGATGTAGTGCTTATTAATAATGCAAAGGTGTGACGATCACCTTCAGAAGAATGGATTAGGCTGATTAAAACTGTCAGAGCCCAGTTTATGAAATGATGAGTCAGATTCCAAAGTGGGTCATAGATGTATCAACTGCTTGTTGGTCTCCAGTTAAGGTCTTTTGTTTGACATGATTAGTTTTGATTTATCCTTTCAAAACACTTTGTCCTATGTTCACATTTTTCCCAAAAGAGAGACATTCCAGGTGGCACCTGTCAGGTGTACTTGTACATTATCAGCACATCAGTATATAGTCAAGTGTAAACCTGACAACTTACAAATTTGATGACCCTCAATGTAGGCATTTCCCGTGTGTGTGTTTGCATGTGTGTGCATACAAGTACAAGCAGACCAAAGTCAACTCATCATACTTTCTAGGACGATCTAAGAAACATCATTACATATCATTCAGTTTTGCAATAAAGCAAGTCTGTAATTTCACTGTTAGTTGGTATGCTTATGTGGAAAGAAAAGGTCAGAAACAAAAAAGCTTTGGAATTTTGAAGCTTCAAAGTGTGAGCATGTAAAAACTGAAAAGTACCTCTGCCCTCCTGCGGAGCTCTACCTTCAGGATGCACCCCAGGCTGAAGGTCATAGCTCCAGCCACTGTGGCACACCAGGAGAGGAGCCACAGTCCCTGGGCTAGCTTCACCCTTTTTTGAAAGGGGAACTTCATCTTCATCACCACCATGGTTGTAGCGAGGGAATCTGAGTCTTACCGGGGGAATAGGGGAAGGAGAGCGACGAGGCAACACGGGACGATGCTGTGCTTTGTCTGTGAGTAAGGAGGACAGGTGAGAGGCATGACTCTGAAGACTCAAAGATGAAGATGACAAAATCAAAATTCAACACTGAACTTGGAAAATAAACCAGTACCAACAAAGCGAGCACAATTAAAAACACACTTAAAACAGCTTTGTGACAACAAACTTTAATCCAACAATAGAAAATGTCAAAGAGGTTGGTGCAAAAATCTTCAGAACATTTTAGAGAGTTGCATCTCAAAGTGAAACAACAAGGTTTACCTTATTTGTCTCCCCAAAGTGCTGAAAAAAAGTCCAGGTATCTCCACCGACCACTATGTACCATCCAGTGTGCCACACAGTGGATTTGGCACACTGGATTTGGCAAACCTGAATACTGGGAGCGTCTTATCACTAATGCCTACCTATCCTCTTAAACTGGTCTGTGAATCCAGGCCATTGTCTGCTCAGCACTCATCACTCATACTCATACAGAGATACATGGATGACAAAACAAATTGAAGCTGACAGGGAGGTGGATATTGTTATGAGGTATTAAATGTGTACCACTTATCATAATGACACAACTTCAAATGCACACATGAACTGGAATTCATTCAAGTCAAAGAAAAACCATTCAAGTCAAAGAAACTTGATAAAAACAAGATATGTGTTCAGATCAGTTTCAATTAACATTTGTTCAGAACAATTTATTTTAGGCATTTTATTTATTCCCTAATTTTTGTTTCTAATAATTATGCATGAATTCGAAAGGAAGAGTTAAAAGTAAGAACAAATGAAGAATGTTGTCAGTCAAATAAGTCACAGTGATAAAAGGTTTCTGTAGTAGCCATGAGGAGCTCAGAGGGATGAATATAATCACAAGGTTTGTTTGTCTGCAGGATGTCAGCTAGTTTCAGGCAAAATCAGCACAGCAAGAAGAGGCTCTTTTTGCCACCCCGAAACTTTTACTACCGTTTCTTTTTATGCAAACCACATGCCAGTTCTTCATCCATCATTCACTCACCATATATGTTTTTCCTGCTTGTCCAGGTTGGAGTCACAAAAGGACAACATCCTTTAGCCTTCGTAACGCTCACTGTAACCAGCTGGGACATGTAGTTCATGTCCTGCATGCGACAAAGAGTCAGTCAGAACTGAAAGCTCCCAATAAGTACCCAAACTACACTGTAAGCATTCATTCATTTGTTCTACATTGATTTAGAATTAAACTTTTTAAAACATGACTAAGAGTCTACACCCATGCAGCTCTGTGAGGCTGTGTCAGAGATAATGTGTGTTAATATGCTAAGACTTCAGGGTACAAACAAACAGTGTTCAGCTGGTTCTGATGGGAATGTCGGCTTAAAGTTTTGCAAGTATTTGGTAACAATACAAAGTTTGACCTGATGATGGTGTTTCATCAAGTTATTACAATTCATTCTGAATGGGAACATCAATGTCTGTTCATCATTTCATGGCAAACTATTCAATATGCTGAGGTATTTCAGTCCAGAGCCATACAGAGCTAACACACACACACACACACATACACACACATACACACGCACACACACATTTTTGTCCCCACAACGGATCCACACACACACTGTCACGAGCAATAACAAATCAGCACATTAAGATTTGCTTAAATTGAATAAAAATAATAGTCAAATAGTAGTAAAAACAATTGCAATGGCATATTCATATCCCTTGTCCGTTTACATAAAACGCTCTTATGACCTCTTTTGAAACAGCAAAGAGCTGGACCACTGCTCTGAAACATGGACAAGGTCCAGTACTGAGGCTGGAAAATTCCATCCTGACATCCTACCCAGCTACAATCTCAAGGACCTCCTTAAAAGAGATGGGCTCAGACTTTCCAGACTCAGTCAGTTCAGCCTGCTGAACAAGTTAGAGTGTCTCATCTGCTATATTTATATAGCTTGTCATCAAACCACTGTCTCACAGAAGTTTAGTTCAGCATCGCGTCTCCTCTTTCTGATCAGTCTGTCTGTCATTCGCTGTAACTCTCAAGAACCTCTCCTCTGTATTTAAACTTTGGGCAACTTCCTAGATTGATACAGTTCCTTTCAAGGAAGAATGACCAGAACTAAAACATTGCAGACAGTTGAGTCACTGTAGTTTATTAGATGTTACATAAACAGAGTTAAATGGATGACATTTACACATGTGTGAGAAATTACAAGCATTTTTTTAGGCCAGTTACCAGAGGAAAAAAATGTTTTATGCCAGGACAGGACAATACTTTTGTATACTCAAAGGTAGTACATACCTGTATTTGTAAGTTTACATTATGTTATATAATACATGGCTACTAAGACTATGCTTAACAGGGAACCACTGTTGTTTTTAGATTGTGGTTGACACAGTATATATCTTTAATCAAAGCATAATTATGACTGCCTACACAAGAAGTATACCTTATTCAAACAGATAATATTTCATGCAATAAAGCAAAAGACCAATATAATAACTACCTTTTGTACTCTGCAGAGATTAAAGGACCCAAAAGGAAATGACTATACCTGCAATTATACAACAGAAATACACATTTATATTTAGCTATTAAATAACCAAATTACGGAAGCTTTAGAGGAAGTTTCAAGGTACAGAAAATATACTTTATATCTAAATACATATGTTACAAATGTTAATTTTGAGAGTTTGGTTAGAAGTGCGAATGTGTGTTGAATGCATGTAATGTAGAAGATTTTTATTGCGAAACAAATGAGGAAGCACAGCTTTGAAAAATGTTCAAATGAGACGGGCTATCAAAGTAAATCCACCACGTCTTACAGTTTGACTACAAAGGTCAGCTCTGTTCAAACCACATGTTAATTAGGATGGCTGAACTGCTGAGCCGCTGAAAGAGAGCATCACTTTTCAAATTGATTAAGATCAAAGTAAATTATGATTTCAGACACAGTAAACACTGCACTCATGTTTCTATCACAGCTGTGTTCGCTCCCCTTTCAGCACCTCATCCGGGATCCCTCCTGTCCAGCCCTGTACTTCAGCCCTGCCCTGATCTTTCCCTTGCCCAGGTAGTGGTTCACATATGAACTGGTTGAGCATCCGCTCAGCTGATTGCAGGCTGGCCAGACCGCTATCTGTCTCTGACATTCTGCTCCCAATACCCACACCCCTGTCGTCATTTGTTCTCCAGTGATGAATGATCTCATTATCCAAATCTTCAATGGCTTCGTCTCCTCGGTGGTGAAGGTCCATCATGGCCTCTGTACCTCTTAGCTCCTTCTGTATGTGATGGCGCCCAAGAGGGATTTCCTCCAGGCTAGCTGACCGGATCAGGATAGTAGAGCCAAGACTCGGAGTTGTAGTGATCCTGTAAGTGCCCTCACCTGTCCTGCCCTCAGACAGATTCTCACTGTGGATGGTGAACTGGAGATGAGGTATTTGCAGTGGGCGCGGAGAGTGTGGTCTGACAATGTCCTCACCCCCTGACTCACTGTCTTTGTCAATGTCTCCTTCTTGGAGTCTCCATGCTTGACATCTGTTTGATCCTGTCAGTATAAAACGTGGAGCCTCTTCTCCCATCTCAGACCAGTCAGATTCCTCTTCCTCTGGAACTGAACCTAGACATTGCTCCCGCCCACTGGCTTTGGCCTTTCCATAGTTATGACTGTCCATAAACTGAGCCGGAGGGGGGGCGATGGGGGGAACTATCTGATTAATGCCATCATCTGACTGAAAATGGAGATCAGTTTTGTGTAGCACTGATGTTACCTACAGATAGATAGATAGAGATTACAATCACATTAGCTTAGTAATTATGAATAAAGAAGAGGTGAATAAAAAAAAATCATATTAATGCTATATGTGCATTACAGATACTCATAGAGGATTATCAATATTTCTTTCTTTTTTTATAGTAGTAAACAGAAATCCCAGAATATTTTCATTCCTTGCCCCTGAATATGTTTGTGAAGCAACTGCCTCCACCTAGAAGTTGATAACAAGTTAAAGAGCTCACATTGAATGTTTCCACACTGTTGGCAAATTTTGCCTCAGCGAGCTTCTCTGTCAGTGCTGAAATACGCAGGTTCAGCCTCTCACGTTCTCCTTCCATTCTCTGGGCCTGACACAAAATAACATGAGGTGGTTATTACAGACGAACCTTCAGTAAATGGGATGAGGTATCCCTGCCCCAGGGCGTCAGTAACTTTTACTGCTCAGGCAACTTTAATAATCCAGTGGAAAAAGTATCCTTGTTTTTAATAACCATTGTCTTATTTCTGATCATTAAGCTCAAGCACAAGAAACATAAAAATGCATCCAATCTCACCACTGAATGAAGCTTTTGCTCTAGAAGATTATTAGTCTGTTGTGTGGAGGAGCAATTGTCGTGTAGTCTAAAATAAGGCATATACACAAAAAGAGAAGTTAGTAAGAAGAAGTCCAGTCTATTAAAATACACATAGTAACAGACTTTCAGTGCAAGCATCCACAACTGTTGTTAGATATCCTGACTAACTACACATTAAAAAAGAATGAGTCTGACTTTGCTTGACAGGTTAAGTGAATAAGGAGTGAGCTGATTCTGCAGGTTAAGTTTAATATGTGGGATCCTAAACTGTCTACTGAAGAGCATAAATTGATATTCCCCTAATAAAACATAAAAAGGATTTTTCTTTCAGTATAGTGCAATTTTTTTAGCATATCCATGGCAAAAGCATAGCATAATCCAGTGTTGTACTTTAGAGCAAATGTAATCTAAACGCATGCTCAAAGACAATGAAACCCACACATCAGTTTTCTAATGTCTTACATTCAAGATGACTCAAAGTGTTGTCTGTGCTTTCTTTACCTCTTAAACCTCTCTGAGAGGTTGCTAAGCTCCATGCGTGTCCTCTGAAGTTCCATTTCCAAAAGCTTTTGGCTGCTCATGAACTCCTCTCCTAAACACTCCATCCTCACTGCTGTCTTCAGCAAACTTTGGTGCAGTCCTACATTCTGCTCCTGTAGTATCCTATTAGGATAGAATTATAGAGGATAAAATTGTACATGTTGGCTGTAAAACAGGCCATTGTTTTCTGTGATATTGATATTCTATGATATTGACATTGAAAATAATTTGAGTGAGCAACCAATTTATCTATGTAAAATATTAGACTATGACTTTTATCAGCTAACAAGCCTGAAAGAATGCCATGGCCCTTACATGATTCTTCCCAGTTCATGTGTCTTTTCCTGTATTGGAAAAAATTAAAAAAGAACAAAGAATATCAATTTTGAAATGTCAGTTTGATTACCATTAGTTTGTTCAATATAACTAATCTATTGTTCTGTAATAATTAATCTAGTACACAGTCACATGCAGTCTGAAGCCCAAATCAATAAGTAAGAAAATGAGTGGAACATTATTACATAACCAGTTAATTAAGCAGTTATAACACAGGAAACTATTGACTTTGCAATAATTACTTTATAGACATACTGTAAGGAGGGATTTCACAAATGAATATACTCTAAACCCTGAGAGAAATGTCATACTTTATGTAATGATGAGCCAGTGAAGTTTGTTTGTTCCTCTTCCTGACTAGAGGGGCTACTAGTATTCCTGGGTGAAGTAGCAGATTCCTGCTTCCTGCGTGAAGTTGGACTTAAATTACTGTTGTGGTCATCAAGGTCATCATGGTCATCGTCATTGTTTTTGGGGAGGGGCTGGCTGACATATGATTCAGAATGTTGTACTTTGTGATGGCCTGGACTGTGGTGGTCTTCCTGTTGATGATGATGACCTGTACTGTGATGGTTTCCATGTTGATGATGATAGCCTGAACTGTGATGGTTTCCATGTTGATGATGATGACCTGAACTGTTGTGGTCTTCATGTTGATGGTGATGGCCTGGACTGTGGTGGTCTCCATGGTGGTGATGATGACCTGGACTGTGGTGGTCGTCATGTTGATGGTGGTGGCCTGGACTGTGGTGGTCTCCATGGTGATGATGATGGCCTGGACTGTGCTGGTCTTCATGGTGATGATGATGGTGGCCTGGGCTGTGATGGTCCTCATGGTGATGATGACCTGGACTGTGGTGGTCTTCATGGTGGTGATGATGATGGTGGCCTGGGCTGTGATGGTCCTCATGGTGATGATGACCTGGACTGTGGTGGTCTTCATGGTGGTGATGATGGCCTGGACCGTGGTGGTCATCATGTTGATGGTGATGGCCTGGACTGTGGCAGTCTCCATGGTGATGATGATGGCCTGGACTGTGCTGGTCTTCATGGTGATGATGACGGCCTGGACTGTGGTGGTCCTCATGTTGATGATGACCTGTACTGTGGTGGTCTCCATGGTGATGATGATGGCCTGGACTGTGCTGGTCTTCATGGTGATGATGATGGCCTGGACTGTGGTGGTCCTCATGTTGATGATGACCTGTACTGTGGTGGTCTTCATGGTGATGATGATGGCCTGGACTGTGCTGGTCTTCATGGTGATGATGATGATGGCCTGGAGTGTGGTGGTCTTCATGGTGATGATGATGGCCTGGACTGTGGTGGTCTCCATGTTGATGACGATGGTGTGTACTGTGGTGGTCTCCATGTTGATGACGATGGTGTGTACTGTGTTGGTCTTCATGTTGAGGATGATGGCCTGTACTGTGGTGTTCTTCATGGTGATGATGGCCTGGACTGTGGTGGTCTCCGTGGTTATGATGATGATGATGGCCTGGACTGTGGTGGTCTTTTTGGTGGTGATGATGATGGCCTGGACTGTGGTGATCTCCATGGTTATGATGATGATGACCTGGATTGTGGTGGTCTTCATGGTGATGATGATGAAGACCTAGAGTGTGGTGGTCTCCATGGTGAGGATGATGGCCTGGACTGTGGTCATCTCCATGTTGATGGTGATTGCCTGGACTGTGATGGTCCCCATGGCGATGATGATGGCCTGAACTGTGGTGGTCTTCGTGGTGATGATGAGTTGCGCTGCAGTGGTCTGCAGGATGACAGGCAGGACTGTGGTGGTGTCTGTGATAGTGATGATGATGGCCAGAATTGTGATGGTGCTTATAAGAAGGTGAATGAGAGCGATGTTGAGGAATTTGAGACCATGAGTGACGTCTTTTCAAACAGCTAACATCAGTGCAATTTCTGGCCTTGTGATGCTTGTGATGGTGAGGGTCTGCAGAACAGTGACCATGATGGTGGTGGAAAGATTTAGAGCGAGAAATTCCACTCTTGCTGGTATGGGAATACTTGCAGGAGTGTTTGCTGGTATGGGAGTATTTACTAGAGCTATTAGAATCTGGACTGGTAGGTCGACTCCTCTGCTGTCTGAGTTTCTCGGTGCTGCTGTTGGCCTTACTGGATCTAACAGAAGCCTGCCCGGGACTGCTGGGTCTTTGTGCATCAGTGACCCCAAGAGTGGTGAGTCTCATCGGGCTGAGTACCTGCCGAGTGATCTCATTAAGGAAGGCAGAGAACTTCTGTTTTTCCTTGATTAAATTCTTCATGGCCTCACCTTTTCTCCTCTCTTTTTCATTTCCCTCTTCATTTCCATGCCATTCTCTTTCATTGGGTCCAGTGAGAGCCTCAAGTGATTTAGCTTTGCGGAAACTTCCATCATTACCCAAGCCTCTTGTAATCCTCCGCGTGTTCTTTAAGGTGCCCTGAGTAGAGCCACTGTGAGAGGGCTTTCCTTTCTCTTGTTCCTGTTTGGGTGGGAGTTTATTTGGATAACCACTTTTATCTATCAAAGGGGCCGTATCATCTCCCTCTTCAAAGTACTTGTGTTTCCTGGAAATGTCAGTACAGGACTGTGAATGCTGGAGCTTCTTCAGTGCATAGCTATCGAAACACTCACTGCTAGTCTCAGAGGACAGGCTAGAGGAGGACGTGGAAGACGAGGAAGAAAAGGAAGAAGAGGAGGAAGAAGAGGAGGAGCAAGAGGATGTTGATGAAGACGAGGAAGAAGAGGATGAAGAGGAACCAGTTGAGGAACTCAAGGGAGTTTCTGAAAGAGAAACATGACGATGGTTTTCCTTGCGATGGTAATGGTGAGAGTGGGAATGACGAGTCTTGTCATGATCAAACTCGTATCGATGGTCGGGGTGATGATCACTGAAAACGCTGTCCTCAGTCGTTGAATGGGTGCTGTTTTCAAAAAAAAAAAACATGGATGTTAAAAATGCACAGTATCTTTATACAAGGCTGATGATAGCTTATGATAATGAGAATGTGTTAGTTAAAATTGTATAACAAATGAACTCTTACTACAGCAAAATATATATAAAAAAATTAAATATCTTTTTTTAAAACTAAGAACAGATTTCATACACAAAACTTGGATATGATATGTCCAAACTTACTCTTGACTATCATCTGACTGATGTATGTTTTGCTGGTTACGGTGACGGTGATGGCTTTGATTTTGGCGATGGTGCTTCATTTGTTGAGATTTTGAGTTAGCAGTCTTTCCATACTTGTGGTCTCTTTCTTGATGGTCACACATTTCGGCCTCGCAACTTTTGATGCCTTCAGTGTCCCGATCAGGATATGAAGAACTGCAAAGATTCTCCAACAAACGGTGGCGCGGCTGAGAGTCGTCCTCAGAAACAATACTGTTCTCTAGAAAAATATTTTCTATATTTAAACATAATAACACAATTCAGCATGCTTTTTTATAGATACATTTAGAAAACATCTGCAAAATTAGAACCATGGTAACTGTTTTCATTCATGCTCTAATTGTGAGCTGAACTAAAGTATTAATAAAACACAATTGTGCAACATAATGAATACAGGCCTACACGAGGTAAAAATGTAAAATATTTGTCCCATACAAACTTTTTTGGTCAAAATGCATCTTAGTAAAGGTACAAGCAACAATATGAAACAGAGAGGGAGAATTAATTCAGTTAGAGTTAATTAAGAGAAGAATATTTGTCTCTAATCTACCATAGAGCCAGCACATGTACTTACGTTCTGATGAGGCTGTTGTGTCCATTGAAACTCAGTGAGTCTTTCTCTGTGAGGCACCTTCTAATAGAAGTGGGAGGGACACGTGACATCCACTTACACATCAATAACCCCCCCGGACAGAGCTACTAGCTGCATTTGACACTACTGTATAATGTTCTGTATATGATGACTTATGCGTGTACTTTAAAGACTCCAACATGAATAAGTAACATACATTAATATGTGTATATATACACAGCACAATAAACAGAATAATAATAATATGTACTATACATTTGCATAAACTATAAATACAAACCTTCAAAAACAGTTTAAGAAAATAAAAAGGATTAACAATATTGCAAGTATTTAATCAAATACATTCAGATTTCAGATTTTGTTTAATAAAACAATCAAACCACTGATCATTAATGTGACAGCACACTTTTTGCAGTTTGATGTCTAAGATATGAGTCACTAACCCAAAAACACCATCTCCCAACATTTCAGAGTCACATATTATATGCAGTAAGGGAAAGAATGTCAAAGGTAAACTGCTGCTGAGGTGAGCCTGCATAACCTAAGGTATGGTAGTGGCTGGGTGTTAGATGTCTCCCACTATCTTCTTGTAATATTTACATTTTTAGAATATTCACAAAGTAATGTCTCACTAGTCAGTATATATTAGTACTTGCTGTTTGTCAGAGTGAAAATATTATTGTGAAAAAGTAGACTTATGAATTATAAATCTTCACTCCAGATGTTAACAGTTCATCACAAAGGTCATTTTCTACCTATGGTTGTCATCATGGGGGAAGGTCAGAGGTACAAAAAAACTGTGCTGCTTACAGTATTCACGGTAATTACAAAGTGTTAAGTTATTGACTAGAATGTCCCTGTTACGTCAGTGCACTGAGCAATCTAATAAATCAGAATTACCGAGAAACACATTGAACTCCAATAGCGGGACAAATGCAGTTGCACATCACAAGGCATCCTGATGTTATTTTAAACCACTCAGACTTAAACCATTTTCATATGTCAGGAAACATATAAGACAACACAAAGCATAACGTTATGGTGTGATACAAGTGTCTAATCTGTTATCATTGTAATTTTGCACCACGTATCTTCATTGCCGCCGGCAGCTTTCCCTAAATCAATGTAATATGGCTCAGATCCAGTGACAATCAATGGCAACCCAACACTGCTGTGACAGTTTGGCCAATGCAATGGAAAGTTAGAAGAGGCAACTAACATTCACATGCATGCACGTGATGTATTGATGAATATTTATATCACCAAGATGAAGGGTGTTATAATGAGGGATCCCAAAGAGGGCATGTGATAAAGTTACAATAAAGTTGTATGGCATTGTTACGGCATTCAGTAAAAATAACTTTGTGACCTCTAGATGTAGCTGCTAACACTTGTCAGATGTGTCAGCCCAGGTGTTTTTGTTTTCATTTCTAATTTCCCTCATCGAGTTGTAAATCCGCTGTAACGATGAGAAGATTTTTAAACAAGAAACTTCCATCACGGACCAAGCAAACTTGCCACAGTGAATCTGAATTTGAACTGAACTGTAAGTAGAAGGCGTGAGCGTGTTTAAGGTAAGATGATGCCACTAACTCACTGAACCGTGAGGTTATAATTGCCAGCTGTGCATGCGTCATTGACTAGCTTGCAACAAAATTTCTAATAGAATGAAAGTGACAATACATGAGTTGGTGAATAGTTACAAAATTATTTGATTTTTAGCCTGGACTCCTTAGTAAATTGTCTTCTATTAAAAAGTAGTCTGTGTAGGGTCAAGCTGACAAACAATAAAATCAATGACAATCAATGTCTGTCCACAGACCTGATCTGGTCTCTGTTATATTGCTGAGTTCACTGACTTCTGCAGGACATTAAAGCTGAGCTGGATGCACCACCAGGGGAGTAGGGTTCAAAACTTGTGTAAAGCCTTGGCTGAGCAGAACAGTGAGTCCATTCATTAGGTATATCCAAGAGGCAGGTCTGCCTCTTTCTCACAGTCTGGGTAAAAAGTACACGATGTTCAGTTCAAGGTTGGAGAATCTAACATCCATGTTTTCTTCAGCTACAATCCAAGTCTCACCTCAGAATCATTTACATTTGGGATAATGACATTGTGCATAAAAGGCCATTATCCAGTCTTGTCTGGCCAAAAAACACTTTTTATAATCTTTTCACAATTAACAACTAATATTTTCTAAAAAAAACAAAAAAACACACATTTTGACCAAGTTTGACCACATTGCAAGAATTTAACAATAAGTGAGCCATGAGTCATGAGTAATTTGTCATTCACATGTTAATGCATTGCAGAGATACCTTTACTTTTACTTGCCACCTCCTGAAATAAGCTAAACAGCATTATCTTTGAAAGTAAATGTTTTAATTCAAGAATTAGACATAAATGAAGTGTCTTGCCATAGTGAGAAGAAGAGAGTGAGTGGTTACTCTTTCCTGCCCATCCAGCTCTCATTTTTTAAGTAATTATTAACAAATGTTGTCATTTGGGTGCAAATATTGTGCGGAAAAAAAGCAACAATTTATAGTGTAGGACATACAGAGATAAGGAATGAATCTGCTGTGTGGGATCTTATTTACTCTCATTATCACTGGTCTGTGAAAGCATCAACATGCTGCTTACAGCCAGCAGCTGCTTCCTGCCCACTGGGCAATGGAAAAACAGTATGTTGTGCAATAGTAACACATAGTTTTAAAATAACATAAAATAAGTTAATCTCCATTTAGGTGCATAAACTGACATTTCAGAAGCTCACTCATGCACAACAGTAAATAACAGTCACAGTTCATGGACTGTACAAATTCTGTAGTATTCCCATTTAATAGACAGTCAAAAAACCAGGAAAATGTACATACAGTATGGAAAACCTAAAAGCAATGCACTCAGTTTCAGAAGTAATGCAGACACCCATAAATAGTAATTAATCATGTGTTGGATATATTTGGTTCCAGTTCTGGCCACATCTTCTCGACAGGAGAAATGCACAAGGCCACTCCAATCAAATCAGCAAGCGGAGTCAGTTTATAAACGTTAGCGAACATTTCGTTTCTAACTATGTACATTCTGACTTTTCTGCCAGCAAAAGATATTCTTTCAACATTGAGTGTTATAGTTTCTACTGAGCTTAAAAATAAATCAACTTGCAAAGATCACTGACAAATGTTAGCTGTAACTGTAAATATAAATACTACCCCATCTCACACTCATCATAAGCTTTTTTCAAAGCAACAATTACATAATCCTTTGTTGAGAGGCACCGGGCCTTGGTCAGCTTTGGAGTTTGCAGGTTTTTTCGCTTGTTGTGAGATTTTTTTTATGGTCTGTGAAGGGCCTGTTCCTCCTGCCTGATATAAACGAATGGAGCCACAGATTGCCTCCATTCTAAGGAGGTGCGTGTCTCTTTCTCCTTTCCATTCAAGTGGAGGTAAACAGCCCCCTCTGCTGGGCTAACCATGTAGTGGACAGTCCAATTTCTGCTCGGTCTACACAGGCTTATAATGTGTAAAACAGAGGGGAAAGAAGGAAGCAATACTTTTGTTTTTTATCAGTTTTTCCCCACACGGATGTTTGGATTAAGAAGGGGATCTAAATTTGGGTCTGAGCCAGCGGAGGCACGTCCAAGTTTAGCCATGATGATTATCAACGTAAAGAATCCCAGAATTCCAACCAGAAGGAGCATGAAGACCCGCTGTTTCCAGGAGAAAGATGTCCGCTTTCCACCTGTGCGATTTCTGAAGAGACGGAAAATGAAAATTAATTAATTAATAAACTGGGGATTACAATGACATTTGTATAGTGATTTATTCCTAGTGAGGTAGGCAATAAAAGACAGGCTCTGGAATGTGATACTAACTTGAGAATTTGAGCAAACCAACTTAATGCTGGTCGTCGTCTGTACTTGTCATCATCAAAGTCAATCTGTGTGACAGAGCTGTGACCCCCGTCCCGAGTGTCGTAGATCTTTCTTGGTGATGAAGCTGAAGAATACCAAAAAATAATTGTGTTAATCTCTCAACAAGGGCAAAAGGCAACACAATATGTTCAATGTTTAGTATGTGCGCAAAACTGACCCAAAATTGCTTTGAATGTTGCATGGTTCATAAAGGAAGACAAGGCTGTACTTTCAAAGCAGTAGGAGAAGGCAGATTCAGAGGGGTTTCCATTGTTTTACCTGCGTGTATTGTAACTGTGTCATTTGTGGCAGTATTAAAGTTGACCACCGAGTGTTCCTGGGTCCCATTTTTACGAGGGCCTCCAAAATCTTCCTGTGCTGGAGGTGAGACAGGATTTGGTGGTGCATTGAGGCTGGTGTTGTAAGAGTGGCTGGGGTAAATGTTACTTTGATCTTGTGCTGTGAACAGAAAACGGACAGTCTGAAATAATATTGTGTAAACAGCTACAAAAGAGTCCCTGACAAATATGCACACTTGTAATGAAGAGTAAACATTAAGGCTCACCATCAAATGTAGACCAGTCAGTATAATCAGTGACATCATTAACTGTGGTCTCCTCAAGGATCCCAATGGGCTCCTCAATCTGCCAACCAAAGATGACATTTCATTAATATCTTAGAACATTATATCTATACATTTAGCATTTTAAAAACAACAAAATCACAGTTTTCGTCACAGGAAGACTGTCTAATGGTTGTGAGATCAACAAACAAGGGATTTAACAATAATAGGCTCTTACCAGTGGCAGCCCCAAACCCGCTCTAGCCCAGTTAACAGAAGACAGCTGTTCTTTCAGCACATCAGCAACTGGGCTGGCCAAGTTGGAAGGGGGAAACACAGGACCCTGACAGACGGGACACTGGTATCCGGCTGGAGCCGTATGGAGTGGCAGTCGAGATGCCAAGTTATTAAGACAGGACCAGTGAAACACATCTGTGGAACAGGGGGTGGGATGTCATTTTTCAATGTTATGGGCTCAACAAACAAAATTACATTAATCTCAACTGCTTCTGCATTCCAGCTACAACTGTTCCTTCAAACGTCAATGGATTTGCTTCACACAGACAAAGATGTAATGAACAGTGAGTTTAGAATAAAAAAAACTGATAACCTACCATAGCAGACCAGTCTGACAGTGTCTTGAGAAGTCAGTGGACTATTACACAGACTGCAGTTGGGGTTGTAATCGCTGTCCTGAAGCCATTGCAAATATGATTGCACGATACACTGAAGACAGAAATAAAGAATTTTATTGTGACTTTGCACATTTTGCACAAAAATATGTGATAACATCAACTGTAGGAAGATGGACAATATGATAGCTCCCTAAAAGTAAAGCCAAAACATCTTGATTACCCCTGTTGTCAGGCACCAGTATAAGTCAAAAACCCATCCCCCTTCATATTAGCAGAGAGGAACAAAACCAAAAACACAAAATGTGCATCAAACCATTTTTTTTCTCAAAGCCATTTCTGCCACTTTAAGTAGTTCTTACCCTGCTGACATATGTTCAAGTGTACATTTCTAATATAATAAGATGACAGTGCTCCTATCCAGGATTCTTTGGCTTTATTTTTGTACAGTGGAGACACATCATCCATTTTTTTATAACGACAATGTACAATGTCTATGAGTTGTTTACCCACTAACCTTGTTGTGGTTGGAGACTAGGCAATGCTCACACACATTTACTCGATGTTCGAAGCAGAATAAATTTGTCACCTTCCTCTTTGGACACTTGCAGAGACCCATAGCCGCCTGCGATGTGCTGAGAACATATGAACAAATCTAGGTTTCAGTAAATTACACAGCATCTGCCTGTTTATTGTGAGCAGAACTTTGAAGCAAGAAGAACATGTCTTTATTTACCAGCAAAATCATGTGACATAAAATTTTTTGCTGAGCCTATGTGTCATGAGACTGGATACAAACTAGAGCAACACAGTAGAAAAGATTGGTTGTAACAACTTTCAGTGTAGCGACCTTCCTCATTTTCCTTACAGTCTAAATCACAAACAAATAGGAGGGTTTGGGCCTCAGGGGGTTGTGTTGTAGTGACTCTTCACTCACATCAATTATGCTCGATAATCATAAATATTAAATAGGCAATCAAGGTCAGAATGTAAACATCTACATCAGATAGCATGGCTTGTAGATATGTTAGGTCAATATAGTGGTGGGTGGTATATCTTGAGAGGATTCATCAGTGTGATGAAGTTCCTTATTTGTCAGGTATTTAAATTGCTGGTATAGCCAGATACAGAAATTCTTTTCTTGCTATCTTATCCATTAATAGTATTTTTAAGAGTATTTTTTTAATAACTAAGATTGCGGTATGTACAAAAGGACACTACTGTGACAAGACAATTTTAGCCATATTGCCAACTTAATGCTATTATCCTTTTTATATTTTATATGGTTATTATACTTAAGTGACGTTTTCTGAGGTGTCTGTGTTGGCTAGGTTACAGGAATTATGAAGGCCTTTTCATACATGTTCATTGTCTACTTTATTCACCTAACCCTATTGCCGTGTCACAAGTAGTGGGTGGAACAGCCCTAAACACGGCGAATAGCCCCAACATAACACAGGTTGTAATGTTAAAACGTTACAGAATGAGAGCAGCAATTATGAAGGTCAAATCATCGCTACATTATCGAAACAGACAGGTTTTTGGAGTAACACAACTCATTTACTTGTTAGCTGGTTATCAATGGCAGCCAGCACTTCATGCTACTGGCTGTTGACGTGATTTGTACTTCTTTAACTGTAACTGGCTGCCCCCTTAATGTTGTGGTTTCAGCGAACTTGACCCTAGTACCCGCTTCGATAGGGCTTTCGTCATGTTTACCAACTTGTTAGCGATAACAGTTTTAGGGAAATTAACATTTATCTAAGCTAACAGTAGCTGCTACCTTAGCTGAAAGTTGACAGGTGAGGTAACGTTAGCTCGCTAATCTAACTAGCTGGTGGACTTGAGGAAGTTCAAACGCAACTGACAAATAATTACATATTACCTGTCACACAGACTTTAATAAAGTCCCGTTCGTTTCAGGTAATGTTGTACGACTGTCATTTAAGCCTTGTTGTGAAATTTGCATTGAAAGCGGCTCCAAGAGGCGTCATCAGCAAACTTGACTACTGCTAACTGGTTCCTTCCTCTCTCTGTTTATGTGCCACGTCTCTTCCGCTTCTGCGTCTTCTTCGTTTCTTTTTGTAACAAACCAACAGTCGCATTTTGCCATCTACTGTACCGGAATAAAAGTTCCTTTAGATTTCCTTTTTTCCGATGTTTTTCTTTTTCTTTTTTTTACAATCGGGTAATTCGCATACATATATATATATATGTGTGTGTGTAGAAGTGACAACTATAAGAGATTACCCTACATATGGCGCACGCTTTGACTAAAAATACAAAGCAGACCAGCAGCTGTTTGTTTATCATGTTAAATACCGCCATTTTGTTTTTCTCTCCTGCTCTTGTTAACTGCATATTCTTAAGTGTGAAAAAGCATGTCACCTCATGCTGTACTACAGGGGGCTGTGCAAGACACACACTGATATATGAATTATACGACGACATGTGACCTCACACATTTTGTGCTCCAGTTTCTTATTGATTCACAATCTTCTGTCTGACTTTGTAGGTCCACAGAGATTTGTGACACATCTCTCTTGCATCAGATTCTCTCTTGGTGACTGTAGTGCATTTTACTTCATGATTCATACACTTTAAAATGTTCATTACTTTTAATAAAACATCCTGTCTAGCCATCTCTTACATTTAGGCTTAACGCATAATTCACTCCTAAAAAAAGAAAGAAAAAAGAAGTTATAGATAAAACTATTGGGACACTTGCCTATTTAAAAATGTGACTTTATGTTCTGTATTCTCTATATCTGGCATTCCTGCGACTTTTTGGTACCCTAAACCCTCTATGATTTTAATGAAAGACTTTAGTTAAATAATTAAATAAGATAAGAAGAACTGATATAACTAAATATTGTGTATTTATTATCCTTTTTGTGTGTTTTCCTTTATGTTGCACTGGTAAGTAACCTCAAAAATGTGATACTGTTAAATTTATGACTATATACACTGTGTAAAATAAAAAAAAGTAGAGCAGGAGAGGCAACAAAGAGATGAACCTGTCATGCTTCAGATCCCCACTTTCTTTCTCATGCAACACATCAGCAAAAAAGGCTTCTTGTTTTACCGGGTACTTGACTTTTTGTAGACCTACTAGGCATGTTCATGTCAGATTGCAGTTAGTGTTTTCAGTCAGCAGATGGTGTACAAACTGATTATTAGGTATTACCAAAGGCAAGAAGAAAACTGGATTCAATCATTCACCGGTCAGCTCTTCCATGTGCAGATAAGGATATTTACCTTTCATCAGCGGAATTCTATAATGCAGTTATACATCATTCATCTTCTATGTGTATGCGTGGATCTTTTGAATAGATGATCAGTTATTACAGGGGCCTTTGATCATAAGCTTATGATTTACTGCAGTGGCTTAATTAATAAAAACAGAAGATCAGATGTTATGTAGACCAGTTTTTGTTGCCCTCATAATCAGCTCATAATCAGCAGATCACTGGGATGATTTGATTGGATCTAAATGTGTGTGATCATTTGATCAAGTGTTCTTAATGAGAAACATTTCTGAGTCGTTCTAGCAGAGAATGTCTGCCAAATATCATAAACATAAACATAAATGGATGTAAGGAGATAGTAAAGGACAGTAAATATAGGGATTTACTGTCATAAAAACCTTGGCCATCCCTGACAGACATCAACGGCGTTACAATAATTCAGAGCTGCAGTTTTAAAAAGTTAGGACTTTACATTTTGCACATGGCAGCCATGAGAGCTCCCAATCCAGCCATGACAAGCATTTTATAATGGTAATGACATCGACGTGAGCATGATGCTGCCTGCTCATGCATAATAATGACTTTTGTCTTTACAGTATGCCTGTATGCTTGTGTGTGTAAATGGCCGTGCATATATTTGAGAATGGGGGTACAATTTTTTTTTTTCACAGTTCACTGCACATGGGAATTGCCTATAGAGGGAAGCGACAAGAGTCAAATGAGAAAATGAAAAAGCAAAAAAACATCTGGAGTCGAAGGAATGAACGAACACAGAGATGTCCTGTACATCTTAAAAGGTCTAAAGCATGAATCAAATTATGATGCATGAAATAAAAACTTGGTTAATGCAGCAATCAGTGCAAAGTCCTCCAAATTTTCCATCACTGTGGGGGAAAAAAAAATCATATTTGCAAATTAAATTTTTTTTTTTGAAACAGCATACATAAACGTCTACATTAAACGTGGCAAACTGTTTAATGTCTTTGAAGAAAAAATGAATATGAGTCTAAATGACTTTTCAAATGATCATGAACCTGAAGTGATGAGCAGGGACACACATAAATCAGTGACAGGGGTAAGGCCATGTGGAAAGGGCATTTGAAAAGCACTGGAGCTATCAGATAGAGGGAAAATCTAAAGACAAATGACAGAGACACTGGAGGACAAATCAGCCCTGGAGCTGAGGCAGCTGGGGCTGAAGTGACCGGAGAGGTTGGCGGGTGGGAGGGGGTTGATTGAGTCTGGCAACTATTGATCAGCTATCAGCTCAGTCTGTGAGGGAACGCGTTAAGATTCAGGCATGGCTTGTTTAATGAATCAGCTCCCTGATGTTACTGTGAAGGTACAGGCCCTAAATCAGACGGGTGCTGAAAATACAGATAAGTCTGTGGGAGCTGTTGTTTACTGGACTTATGACATTTTGATATGTGTACCTTTTAAATACGTTGCCCTTATTATTACTGAAGAGGAAGACAGTAAAAACTCTAATCACAGGCTAGTACCAAAGCTGAAGTTTAATTTTGTTTGTAGTTTACTTAGTCAGAGTGTGCATGGATGATTAAGGTTTGCCGCATGGGAAAGAAGCTTCAATTCACAGAGCTCAAGCTTTATCACAGCTTCTAAGACCTAAGAAGAAGAAGGAGAAGGAGAAACTAATTTTCAACATGTCATGACGTGTTTACAGATCTGTCCTTAATTACAAGTCTTGCACATTTGCTGATGATTTACACACTAATCATGCTATTCTCTGCATCTGCACCAAATGCAGACACCCCGTGTGCTGGTCAGAAACAGGATTTGTTTCAGTTCTAATTGCTAAACTTAGATTTTAGAGTAGAAATAAGATATCAATATCCATATGAAGAATATTTATGACTGTCTGCATATTATTAGATACATTTGCCAAATTTGCAAATAATAAATTCTTGTCTCCAAGACATTTGTTAGTGCTGTTTACTCCAGCTTTGGACACCAGTCAATTATAAAGTGTAATAATGTAAAAGGTTAACATTTTAATATTCATAGTTATGCTTATGCTGTTGAGGAATGAATGATGACTTTATTGTAGATAGCATTAAAAGTGTACAATGTAAAGTCTGTCTTGTGTCTTTTAACAAACTTTCCATAGCAAAAGATAGATAGAAAATGAAAAGAGTATGTAAAACAGGAACAAATAATTAAAAATTATTTTTTTAAAAAAGTCTCGTTTTATATTTGGCCATGGAATTAAAAGACTTTGAGCATTTTTGTATCTGTAGGTAGCTCTCAAGATGAGATATGATTCACTAGTTGTCGTCTGAAGATTCTGAAGAAGGTTCTGAAGGTTCTGCCTAAAGATTGAGCTGAGAGCTGAGATGTGCATCTATTTTTAAAATAGAGAATGCAAATATTGTTTGGTGAACACATTTGAATGAGCTGAATGCAGTTTTGAGTCAAAGAAAAGAAAAAATCATTCGTTGTTGCATCCACAAAAAGTCCTGTTGTGCTAACTGTGTGAGGAGGTTGAACAATTGAAAACAATCAGCGTCTATCTGACAGGAAAGATATGAAAAAATCATAAAATGTACAATGGGTTTATAGACATTTATAAAAATGTGTTTTATTTTCATCCTATAGTCGTCTCCAGTACCTGAAACAATCTAGCGCCCCTCTGGGGGTCCAGCTCTCCAGCATGAAAACTGTTTGCCCCATTTCAGAGGAAGCTCGGACTATGAAATGCTTTTCTTTCTGAATGTACTCCTTTCTACATGTTTTGTTGTTCCTCTTGTTGTTGTGTGTGTAATAACTGAAGATGAAGCCAAATCAAATCCGTGGTCATAACCACATCATCTAATTTGGAAGGTAATTACACTGTAGATACTGTTAACTTTATCAGGACAGTGACTCTGAGGTAAATCCATCAGGCTTTGCTCTGAATGAAATTGGACTGACTGATTGATTTATGCATGTCAAGTGAAGGGCAAAGAGACAGACAAAAAGAAACCAGAGAGTGTGAGAGCGGGTCAGTTGCGGGGGAGAGGGGGAGTCACAGATCTATGGTTGAAGCATGGCCCCCTGATGGGGGAAGGAGAGTATTGAATCAGACAGAGATAAATGGAGTGTGAGAGACAGAGAGAAAGAAATTCAGACATATGCTTGCTGACCTCAACCCTTTTTTTCATCTAATCAATAGAGGGAAATGTGCATGTGGATTTGTGTTTGTGTGTGTGTGCTTGTTTGGACGGAGGGAGGTTGTGTCTGTGTCACTCCCAATAAAGATCAGAAACACAGTGACTTTACGTCGGCCCCGTCTGACTCCCCTTTGGCCTTCCAACCCTTGCACATGCCTCTATTTAATTTTGAAGCCTGTAATCCAATAAAAGACTGAGAGGTCTGGAACACTTAGACTGTCCTCATCACTGAGCTCGGTGAAGATAGTGGGAGATAAAACATAAAACATCACTGCTGCACAAATGACATACACGTTCTCAGGCGGTGCACGTAAAATGTGTTTGTGTGCATGCTTTCCTTGTGTTTCATTTAGTGTAACACACACACACATACACAGAGCTGCATTTTCACGCCAAGTAATTCGCAACAGAGAATAAAAATAATGGTTGATTATCTGATTGCAACTCACTTGCTTATAAACACACACAGACACAAATTGGCAGAAAAGACTAGCATTTTCTAAGGAATAATTTCTTTGACAGATGTCTGCTGTGTACTGAATATTGCTTTGAGCAGCACATTTTCCCAGCAGAGTTTTCTCAAAAGTTTCTATTAATCAGCTACATTGTGCTATATTCCACCTAGGTTTCACCCCCCGTCAGCCTTATTATTGGTTTCTCCTGCTGTTTAAGACTGAAGCATTTCCGTACACATCTTCAGCCAATTAAGAGGAAGCCCCAGCATGACTTTATTCAAATCCAGAACGCATAATGACCAGGCCAACCCATCATTCAATCAGTCAGACTTCTTGAAATGACAGGAAGTGAAGAGGCCAGCTTTGCAGGTAAAAAAACAAAACAAAACAAAACAAAACAAAACAAAGAAGAAAGAAATTTTGCCATCGTTTTTCTGTGAAATCAATACGGGAAACATAACAATAGCATTGTGGATCAGAAGAAACAGTGTCTGGTATTTACAGTGGAACTTCATCTGTCAGGGTAAAGAGCGTGCAGGCAAAGATGAAGTGCTCCGGTTGAAAGGGAGTGAAGCTGTGCAGAGAATGAAGGTACCCTCCCCATCCCAGCAATCAGCTGTTATTGGTTCTCTGGATGGTCTGCAATCACCATTAAAATCTCAAAGGACCCCTTTTTATTAGCCAGTAAATTAAATTGACACCCCCGAATGTGAAATCTTCAGTGACTACAAAATAAAGCTCTTGTGAAGAACTCATGATGGAAAAGAGATATAAGAGGAAGGTGTGACAGAGTGGGCTCCACCTCAACTGTAAGTGACTGCTAACAGAATACAGCATGAATAAGAACAGTTGATGGTGCAGAGTATCATTCAATATCAGTTTCTAACCTCTTGTCATCAGGTTATTATAACAAGACTAAGAATGCAGCTATGCTAGCAGCTGAGGCTGTAGGACAGCATTGCATTGAGCTAAATGCTAACATCAGCATGCTAACATTCTCACAATGACAATACTAACATGGTGATGAGAGGCAGGGGTAAAGTTTATCATCTTCGCCATCTTTGTTTAGCATATTAGTATTATCTAATTGGCAATAAATACAAAGTACAGCTGAGGCTGATGGTAATATCAGTTACTTTTGCAGGGATTCGGTCAGAAAAAAATGGAAATTATAACCTGATGATGAAATGAGATGAAGGCCCTTGGTGGGTTTGTTTATTTTTAACTAGCCACCCTTGCAATGGTGGTTGAGAAATTTTGCTTAAACAAACAAATATGAACCACATTGTGGCACAAGAGGAAAAGTCAGAGGACCACCACAAACTAGGATTAATCCTCTGGGAGTCATGAGTGTCCAACACCGCCATCCATAAAGGTATGCTGCCAACAAACAGTGCCATCTTGGTCACAAACAGTCACTCTTGTGTGAAGGCATCAAGGCAAATGCTATGCCACAAAGTCTTTAATGTATCGTTCGATTCATTATTTTCTAAAATAAACATATTGGCCTCAAAATGATTTACCCACGTCACACTGCAGGAACTGACACTGAGATATAGCCTAACATTCGCTGCTTGATGCTCAATAGTTCACACTGGAGACTTATTCATGCCTGGAAAGCACACAGGACGCACTGAAGTTCACCCAAAAGAACACAAGGTTTCTCTTTGCTGCCATTAGCGTTAATTAGGCCAGATGAATTACACTTTATATCTTTGCATGTAGCAGTTGAGCACTGAATGCAAAAGCCGATCACTGCTTCCAAAGACTGATTTTTGTATCACAAAAACACGCAGCTATATATGCCTATTTCCATTTAAAATTGGCTTCCAAATGTTTATTTAGCCATGGTTACTTTTCACTGAGACAGACAGATGGTCAGCCTTTTCAGAGATGTGTTATTGAGCTGTTGTTCATGATCTGTACTGACTCACTCTCTGGAAACCTGTGTGCTCGATAAAATTGGATCCTGAACTGCTATCAGCATCATTGGAACCCTGCTGCCTGTTTCGTCCTCTGAAACACCACTGACTAACAGTCTAAGCCCAGTTAAGCAGATCCCTTTTGTTTCTCACGAGTAAAGATGAGGAATAGTCATGGATCCTTTTGATCCATGGTTATTACACTGATAGTTCTGATGTGTGAGAATGCAGATCTTTGCTGGCTATGATCTGTGAACTCTCTGGTCTGATATAATGTGTAGCAGCTGTGTGAGAGTTAGCGAGCCATCTGTGACCCTGTAGCTCTGGTAGGCCCAGTCTGCCCGAGCCTAAATGGCACAGGACCTTTCAATGTCAAAGCATAGTTAAAAAACACCAAAGACACCTGTCATGATAAAATCCGGTTCGTTTGTTGAGATACTGCATGTCCACCACACCCTCTGCTCTTTCAGTGGAAGCTTATGGAGAAAAGTATGGGAGCTAAAGCTAGGTTGTTCAGCACAGTTGATGACAACGATTTGATGAGTGTAATGGATATGTTCAGGCAGAGCAGAGGGAGATGAACCATTAAAGTGATGTGTCAGTACCACCTACCTTTGAGGTGTTTGATCAGAATGGCTTTGTCGACAACATCAGAGCGCCACTCAAGTCTCAAATGATTAAGCGTGAACACTTCACTGCATCTGTCATAGAGAGAAAATAACTCTTGATATTAAGATGAGTAGTCACCGTGAATTTGTCATAACAATTTCTCTGACTCATGGACTGGTAGCGCTTTATCCACTGAAGATAAAGACAAATAAGAGCCAGCAAGACAGACCAGATTTAGTTTGCACTGAACACAATGGTTTAAAACAGTGGGCCAGTGGCCCAGAGTTGTTATAAATTTGCTAAGTCAAACGAATGACAAAGAACTTGAACTTCTGCTGCAGAAAGTGGTGCCCTCTTTTAGATATCCAGCAGGGTCAGTGTCAGTGATGAGAGATGTTGTTTCCTCCAGGACCAGATGTGAAAAGCTTAAACCCAGCACAACACAGCTTCATTTTATGAGGCCATTATTCTTCTTGTTGTTTTACAAACACCTACTGCCTACAGCAACCGCTCTGTTCATTGTTAAATGTGAATTGGCCTGATTAGGTTTTTGTGCTTATATGAGACAATCCAACAAGAATTCTAATGTATGAAAATGTGTACGGCACATTATGAATGTAACAAGACAGGTGTATGAGATGGAGATACTTACAGTGAGTGTATAAAGAGTTTGTGGAGGAGTTATGGCAGTAAGAATGATGTCAACAGCTTGGCTGGTGTGTAAATGTCTATCAGAAAGAAGGCAGCTGGGAGTGAAAATCATTGGCTCCTCTACAGGCATCCAGGGACCAGCTACCAGCATTTTCTTTTCTTGCAATACAAAGACAAATTCAAACAAACATCCTTAATGGTAGGCTACAATAGGTCATATTCACTGGATCATAACAAAATAAAAGCACTAAGAGCAATATTTAGAAAATAACAGGTTATTCTATTATATTATAATATACATTAAGTGAAACAGAACGCAGATCCATGGTAAAAATGACATTTTAAGCAAGACATCACTCAGTCTTATGTTACATGCAAAACAGTGACCAGCAGATATAAAGTGGTGTGTGAAAGTATTATAACAAAACAAGGGCTCAGGGCTGATCTGCAAAGCACCAGCGAGGTGGGTATTACGCTACTGCTGATAGCGTTGTTTAAGATTTAACATTAACCCTAACTATTACCTGCATTTTTGCTTGAGTGTTGTCCATTTCGGAACCCATTCTTAGATTACAGTTCTTTGCTTGTCTGTTTTTATGTGTTTTTTGTTTTGTTGTATTTGTTTAATTAGTTTAATGCGAGTACTGGAAATTACGTACAATACCCGTACCTACCACTCTCATATGTTTGCCATGGATGGGAATTCATGAATTTTTTTCTTTGTAAATATTTTAAGACTGCTACAATGGAAAAAGCACTTTTTGAATTACTTCTATGCTTTTCTGAGGTCAAATAAGATGCACTGACTACACTGGAGTGCATACAGCTGGAGCCAACATGATGACAAGCAATCTGGGGCCCTTGGGCTCAGAAAAGCTGAGAACTACTGCTTTAATTTGTTAATTAAATTTGTTAATTTGGCAGGTATTTTGACCTGATGATGGCGCTATATAAAAAGTCAATGAAAAGTAATTACAAATCATTCTGAAAGGCACAACAATGTCTGGATCAACATTGTGGGCCAAAGAACAGACCGACATTGCCATGCCAAGAGCCATGGCAGCTGAAAAAATGATTGAAAACAAACAGGTGTTAGTAGATGCTTATGGGACAAAGTGAAAAATTTAAGCCTGAAATGTATACGTGTTGAATTTTCATAAGTGCTAAACTTAGAGTACAGAATTTCAATTAAACTTCTTATAATAAAAAGCACTTCTTTAAAAAATCTCATTTAGGAAACACAGTTAACTTTTCCTTCTTCCCTACAGCTCACCTTTAGTCACATCCCACATCGACATCCTTTCGACAAAATATTTATTTTTCCCCTCACTATCCAACATAAGAAGAGTGTAATCATTCAGAGCCAGTCATTAACAAAAACACACAAATGAAATATGATTAGACAAAAAGGCAAAGTGATTCTCTCTTGATGACAGCTGAGTAGGCTATAATTTTTTTTTACTTTGAAGAAAAACAGCATCATATTAATCCCGTTTGAAAATCCTCGTCTGGCTGAAAACTGAAATTACAATCACATGCTGGTTTGGCACTGGGAAGATAACACAGACGAGCACAGGTTTCCTTTAAACACATTCCAGCAACATGGGTCATTTGTGCTCTTCATTATTTTTTATCCAAACCAAGTCTGAACATGGACACACACATGCACACACCACCACCACCTGCCCGCAAAGAGTGGTTAAGTTGTACAAATTCAACCCAGCATGCACATTTTCTTAATGGTATTAGTTTTATTAAGTGACTCCTGTAGAATGTATTTACTATCTGAGGCCATCCAGAACAACTGAATCAGTAATATCCCCCTGATCTAATTGTGAAACTGCTAGGCTAAATTGGTTTACAAAATGTAATTTTATTCCAGTCTGGAGCACCACCTCGGTAATTTGAGCCACATCACGGTGATTACTACCACTTCAGAATAAATAGCACACTTCATACAGATGTCAGGGTGCCTACAGTAGATTTGTGCTGCAACAAATTATTCTTTGGTAATATTCTGCTCCACTCTTGAAGAAAATCTGTTACACCTACACACAAATGTCTGTCTCCACTATTTCTCTCCTGGATTAACAGAAAAAGAATGCAGACTTAAAAGTAGCAAATCAAGGAAAAAATACAGCATGTCCGCAGATTACAGCTCACCATACACAACAGACAAGAATAACAGGAGTAGGTTGGTATAGTGTTACTGTAAGATTGTTGCTCTGCACTAAAAAAATCAAAAGGCAAGAAAACCTGACAGATGAATGCTAAAATATCACCCAAACTATAGTCACCGGCTAAAAGTGAACAGTACATCCTGTAAAATTCAGGTCCCTTCCATCTGATCAGCTATATGGTTTCTCTCTTAGTAATTAGAGCTCAGTTGAAGCCAAGACAGGCTCAAGAACATATACACTACTGTCGTTCCAATATACAGCATCGAGGTGCACTTGAGGCCACAGTCACACCAGTGAGCTCCGGCTAACAAGCTCAGCTATGTCTCTCAGGGACAGGGATTACATCTGGCTCCCTATCCGCAGTTGTGTCTTTGTTCATGGACAGTATTTACTTTCTTTCTGTAAGACAACAGCATTTGGGTCCATCATAATGAGATTCCTTCTGATGCAGAAAGCGCTGAATGTTCCCTACATTTGTTTTTGTATCTCTCTTGTGTATCTGTATGATCACCTCCCAAGACCCTGGGATGTGAGAGCTTGGATTTTATCCTGTATTTATCCTGCAGAGCTCTGAGTTCTCGGTTAGATTTTGTAATTACAGATGAAACACAAAAGAAAGAAACGGTATTAACGTGATCTTTACTGATGAGTTTCAGGTTCTTCTTGAAGGTACAGGATTGCTCTTTTGAGATTAACTCAATAAGGGGTCTGTGTTCCTTAGTCTGCAGGGATCCACCAATACAGTCTCTCTGCCTCCGCTTTTAGCAATTGTACTGTGATGTGGCCACGGCAGTCTCGTCAGGATTTTAAGGACTCCAACAAGATGTTCTTTCTCAAATCCATGCAGTATTACAGTATGCTGATCCAAGATGATCAGACTGCCAGTTCATCAACCATTAACTGTTGAAATCTTGGAAAAACATTATTAAACCATCTGCGTGTGAAACTAAGCAAGCCCATCTGCTGTGAGACTCCACAACAACTCCTATGGCCAACATCTTTCTCTGCAATATATTCTCTGCCCTCCTTGGCCCTATTTCCAATATCTTATTTCTCATATTTCATTGCCCTTGCCTTTTTTCTTGCTGCCCAATGAGATTTAGAGAGGGTGGTCTTAAATCATCCAGAACTGAGACAACACAAAGATTACTGCCTTCAGAACCTTCAGAACAGTTATATGAGTTGTGATCCAGCTGACCATGACAATAGGATACTCTTTCACCTTTGTGAGCACAAAAGGTGCACAAAAGGAGGTGAGTGCATTGTCCAATAGCATCAGAGACATATGTACTGCTGACTGTGAAGCCTTCTTTGGTGAAACCAGAAAGGGCTTTCCTTCAGATAAAGACTGCAGTGGACAAAGAATGATCTTTCTGAGCAATCTTTCTTGAGTCAGTTTACATCCTCTCCGTTTACTGGCTGTAATGTCACTGATGTCTGATCAAAGCGTCTTCATCTTCAAAATGATGCCCAGTCTCTTTTAATGACACTTTTAAGTCAAGGTTTCCTTGACTTAAAAGTGATAGTACTTCACCTATGTCACATCACACTGCACTACTATATAGTGGAACTAAAAAACAGAAGAAAAACAAAACAAGTTCAAATTCAATGCAATAAAACCAAATATCATCCTTTTTATTCCACATGTCAAAATTTACATTACCCACATTTCAACTCAGCCACTGACATTTCAGTTAGAGTTTCAGCTGTGTAATGCTATTAGCACGAAGAGCAGACTACAGAGATCTGGTAGGCTCACTCTTTTCCACTGCCACAGATTTTCTTCACTTTCAGTCTCATAGTTTATAATTCCCAAGTCAAGTGGCATCACTTGAGGACATTTATTTGAATTCTTTCAGCTCCACAAAACAACTTTTTTTCACATATGTTGTAGTACTCCTTAAGACCTGTAAAAATTGATGTGTAAAATTTGTCATGTGGGAGGTGATCCTTGCAGATGACAATTTGTGTGCATGTGAATTTGTGTGCTTCTGCATTTAGAAAGGTTTTACCTCCACAAAGACAACAGATATGCTGGGTAAATAAACATGATGACATATTTCTATCATGCTTGAAATTAATAAGATTGTGCTGTAGCTTCAGTGTTTTGAGGAGAGCATAATCCAATCAGCTTCTGTTGCTCGGCATGGGGAATTCAGCTGCTGTTACAAACTGCACAATACTTTGCAACAAAAGTTACACTGCTGATCCACGATGATACTCATTAAGTCTCTCACAGACCTACCACATTATGGTCATAGATAGTAAAAAATGACAGCACATTTTACTTCTGTGGAAATCCAATGTGTGACAGCAAGAAACTGAAGTTGCACTGAAGAAGAAAAAGGAAACAAAACAAAATAATGACAGTAAGGTTTGAAGATTTTGGACCTTAAGTTAACAGTTGGTTAACAGGTGGTTTTCTTGAGTGATTTTTCAGTCCAGCACCTGGAATTCAACTCTTCAATTGTTCAGATCACAGTTGTCCGGCTTAAGCTTTCCTCTAACACAGCCACACATAACAGGACCGTGTAGATATGCAAACATTGCCAAAAGATTCTAAATTCACTCCATCAATCTTGGCTGTTTACAAGCAAAGGAGTAAAATTCAAGGAGTTGTTTCTGTGTTTACAGCTTGCAATGATGCAACCAACAAATTTGTCATGCACAATAGCAAAGAATAAATTGTAAGAGTGCCATCTTCACAACATATTAGTGGATCAGTCTCTCTCTATATATATATATGTATATGTATATATACTTTTCTCACTCCATTGTACAACAATAAATTGAAATTTGCACAGACAAATGTGAAAATTTGTACATTGGCTTGCTTGAAGTGGAACTTAACACCCACAGCACACGACTGTATTCAGTATGTTGATGAAAAGCACCACCGACTTTTGGAAACACTAAATTTGCTGTGGAAACTGTAAAGACATGTGGCTACACATGACAAAATCGAAACTTTTGATCTGACATATTTATCATCCCTTAATTGGTAGACATTCATTTGACATGCTAAATATCAGATTTATTCTGGATCCAATCACACAGAAATGACACTTGATTGAAAATGAAGCTGTTTTGAATCCAAACACTTTCTGTACCTCCTTGTAGTTTTGTGTGATACAGTCATTTCTCTATTATACGACATAGAGGAGTTACTCACATGAGGTGACTCATTTTATGATCCCTTATGACTATATTAAGAAAAAAGTGAATAAAATCCCACTGGGGACATTAACAGGTTAACATTTCATATCACTGCAGAGATGCAGAGGTGTATTTCAGGGTGTGTCAGTACACTGCAACATCATTATTGACGCACTACTGAATCCAGCCATCCACACCCTTCAGTGAAGATGGATGTGATCAGACTTGAAACTTTCAGCCAGAGAGGAGAGTGAAACCCTGGTGTTACTAAGTTACTCTTAAAAGCCTCTATTGTTCTCTCTTTCATTAACTGACCTTTACTCATTTGTACTGAAAATGAAACAACTCTGTTTTCAGAAGGGTATTCAGCTGACACACAGGCACAACTTGCTCAACTTAACTGGAATTTCAACCCGCCAGAGGCTGATTTATCTGTTTCACTTTAAGTATTGCGATGGTCTTCATTTGGAGTTGAGCTTATTCAGCCTTGTGGAGTCCCAGGCTGCACGTCAACATAAAGTCATCAAGGGCAGCAGCCTGGTGACTTTCAAGCTCCATCTCAGCTTGTCCCAAGTGTCCTGCCTCAGGCTGTAGTTGGCACTGTTTTATTCCAGAGCTACTCAGGACCTTCGTCAATGAAAACAATATACAGTATAGGCCTAATTTTTGTTCAAAAGGCAGATTCTTGGACTCTAATTTTATCCCCTACAAATACCTCTGTGAGTTATAAAAATATTATCCTCCGGCATGAGGTGAAATGACAGGTTGCAGTAATAACAAGATTATAAAACTTTTTATTGATCCCCTCTGAAGATGAATTCATAAAGCAAATTCCACACATATCTCAGGTTCACATAATTTTTTACGCAAAGTTATGGCACCATTACTTTCGACAATTTCACCAGAAAAAATATTCATGTGGCTGTGGCCATGGTTTTATTTATACAAATGATGAGGAAGTATGTGTCTTGAATAGACCCACTGTAAAATAGTAACTACACTTTATCAACATTCCCCAAAACAGAAGATGTTGTTTGTTTAAGCCAGTGATTTTGGGTGTGAGATAAAATATACATTCACCTGACATATTGTCTGACACCACCGTAAAACTTTAACAGACAGAACAGTCAAGGAAGCACAGTTGGTTTCCCCTTTGGAAGCAACACAGTGGTAAACAACCGATGGACGATATTCAACCCAACGGGCGAAGCTGAGTATGACAAAAAGATTTATGCACGGGTGAACTCCGCCGCGCCACAGCCATCAATTCTGTATCTTTCTCAGTGCCTGGAGATTTTTCTTTTTCCTCCACCTGTCATTACATTTATCCCTGTTCCCTGCTAAGTGCTAATACATTTACATTTTTAGTGCTGCTCAGTAATAAAAGAGGTGGAATGAGTGGAGGCCTTTTAGCCATTGCTAAAACAAACACCAATGAACTCACCTCACTGAGGAGTCATCCCACCCCCAAACTCCCCCATCAGTCCATCCACCTACTCACAGCTTGGCTGCTGCTCCACAGTGCAGGTCAACAGTGTTGCGGTTTGAGTTTCCTCAGTCTCACTCACAGTCCTTGCCCTCATTTCGAGGTTCACTAACAAGAGTCTGCCTCACATAGGAGGTTCCACATTAGTATTTTGTCCGGTTTGGATTCTCTGTGAACGCTGTCATCACTTTAAGAATGAGGAGGAAACATTTTGCAACCAAAAGTTAGCAAGTGAAGTCACAGGTTAAGCACACAGCAATAAATGGAAAAAGAGGGACTGAGATCTTTCTCTATTGTCTCAGTAGACTGACAAACTACTCCTTGGGTGGGATCTAATTTTCAAATTACATAGTTTAAACAGTCTCACTCAAGAAGAATTCACTTTACTGAATTTAAGAAAGCATGAACTGGATACAGCCATCAAGTTATTTACTTCACTTCTCGTATTTTGTTGTTTAGATGAAAAAAATCCTTCATCCAAGCTGGGTTTCATCAGGAATGACAAACATAAGGGTGAAAATAAGAAGAAAAAAGCAATTTTAGCAGAGACAAAAAACATCACATGAGGAAAAAAATAAATTAATTAAAAGAGCTGTGCAGGATTTGATTACAAAACAAACCACTGATAATAATAACAAAGCATTTTTCAAACACAGCTCAGTCGGTATCTAAGTAAATTATCTACACACTTGTGATGCATCTCATCTGATGCAACACTACAATACTGATCTCAGGTGAATGAACTCGAGAGGTATAACCAAGGCCAGCCAGCCCTGATAGGATCTTCACCCTGCCAACTACTGAATAAGGTAATAACAAGCCTACTTTAAGACATGTGGTTATTGGGTCATTTGAAATAGAACAATTCACAGCTTTACAAAGCCCTTTCCTTGGATAGCTGGTAGGGCACATCAATATAGTTGAGGCATTTGGAACAGTGAGTTGATGAGACTACATACTGTGTATGAATGGAGAGCAGAAAGGAGTACCAGAAATGTCAGTTTCTCATCATTTCTTAATCCATTTTGAATTGACTGCTGTGGCTCCTGTGTGAAAAAGGAACTCTCTCTGCACCTACGAAAAGTTTGACCTTTCCACAGTGTATACATTCTCTGCTTACATGTCACAGGGAAAGAGAAGAAAAGAAAACATACACAGGCCATTACTAAGATGGAGAAGAAACAGTCAGCTGTGCATTTACACCTGGGGCACTGGCTGCTGCTTCCTGCAGTGAACTGTTCCCACATGGTTTCAGTTCCACTGAATCACATACAGTACTTTCAGTGCAGTGAACAGCAGGTAATTTGGAATGGGAGACCAGAAGAAGAAGGCACAGAGGGGTGCTTCAGAAGTGTCCATGCGAAGGGAAATTGTGCATCTATACAGTTTACCAATAACACTGAACAGGATCTGGTACAGTACATCATGTGTAACAGTAGTCTATATCTGGGATTCCTCCTTCTCTGTACCCACGGTTAGTGCCATGTCCTGCATTAGAAACATGGTTGGCACCCTTGTACAGGCCTGTGCCATTAGAGGGGAATATGGTATGAATGATGTAATCTTCTCGTAGGGGCTTAGGCTGCATTGGCTGGCAAGCCGCCATTGGTGTCATCTGGAAACCCGGACCACGAATCTCCAAGATACTATTGTCCTTCTTGGTGCCTGACTCAATGTAATCATCATAAGTCTTGCTTTTTCGGGAACTGCTGCGAGTATAGTGGTCACGGGGACACAAATGCCCAGTCCTATGCCCATACCAACAGAAGATGCCAAAAATAAGAGCTAAGGATACAATGGCGGTAGCCCCACCAATAATCCCCGCCAGGGGCAGCACTGTCATCTGCTGTGAGTCCTCCTCCTCCTCCTCCTCCTCCTCCAGTGGGCTGAGGTCTGACGTTTCAGCTTTAGCGCACACCAGAGCTTCATCAGAGTCGGCATCTCCAGAAACTGCCCCTTTGCTTTCTGAACTTGCAGGGAGAGGCACCATGCAGATGATGTAGCTGGAGTGTGGTTGCAGGGAGGTAAGCAGGTACTCTCGACGGTCACCCCGGACAAGAGTTTCCGTGATTGATCCCATAGCATTCCCAGTACCCAGTCGGAGCCAGCTCAGCCTGAATGAGGAGCTGGGCTGGGCCACGCTCCAGGTAACACGGACACTGTTGTGAGAGAGGGGCTTCACATTGAGGGCCAGGCTCTTACCCACACCACTGCTGCTAAGAGTATAGTCTAAACCAGAGTCAGGAAACCCCAGACCAGGCCGCTTTGAGCGGAGAGTGAAGAGAGAGCCCTGCGGAGGAGTTTGAGTGGTAGAGCTATCAACCCCACCTCCGATCGTTTTGTCTCTGGTCCCTGCTGTCCTCACCACCTCACATTCCTCCATTTCACTGGTGAGGTCTATCAAAGCCATGTCTCGCACTCTGTCGGGGCCATGGCAAGTGAGACCTCTCACAGTGATGGAGTTACCACGGGCATGCAGCCAGTCATACAGCCAGCGCAGATTGCATCCACAGTGCCACGGATTACCTCGCACCAACAACTGACCAAGGCTGTCCAAGTCTTTAAACAGTCCCCTCGGCAGAGTGGTCAGGTTGTTTCCTGACAGGTCCAGCCTCTGCAGCCTGCGCATGCCATCCAAGGAACCACGTGGCATATGAGTCAGGGCATTATCCTGTAAAGACAGACGTTGCAGATGCGCACTGGGCAGGTTGACAGGTGGGGTTTGGAGAGAGTTACGGACTAGGGACAACTCAGTCAAGTTGGAAAGGCGGGAGAATGTGTCATCGGCAATGCGCTGGTTTGCCAAAAGGTTCCCATCTAGGACAAGACATCTAAGTGAAGTGAGGCCTCGGAAGGCATGGGTTGGGATAGTGGAGATTCGGTTGTCATCCAAACGGAGTTCTTCCAGAGAGGCAGGCAATCCTGAAGGGATACTAGACAGGTGATTGCGTGAAAGGAAAAGTAGGCGCAACCTTGGATTGTCAGCAAAGGCCTGGTCCTCAATACTGACAGTGGAAATAGAATTGTCATCCAAGTGGAGTTTTTCTAGCAAGGGCATCCGAGCCAGCGCACTACGAGGAATAGTGCGTATGTTGTTGTCCTGCAAATGCAGTTCACGGACAGATGGTGGCAGGTGCAGGGGGAATTCATCCAGTTCATTATCATAGAGGTAGACCACACGCACAGCAAGATGGTGCTCCAACGAGGTGGGCAATCCCGGATTGTTTATGTGGTTGTTCTGAAGATAGAGGACAGATGCTGAAGGAGGCAGTGATGGGATGGAGCTCAAGCCACGATCATTACAATAGATAAAATCCTCATCACACCTGCATACAGATGGGCATATCATGTCCATGTCCCCAATGTACCCTTGAATCGTGGCTGCAGCAAACTGAAGCATGCCAACATGTAATGTCAGGCAAAGAAACAGCATAAAGAGCCGAGCCTGCAGTTTAGTCACTCCTACAGGTGCCATTATGGTGAATATAAGCACTGTCTTTCTTTTCAGGTGTGTTGTTAATCCTCAAATCGTTGCTGTGAGCTGGAATCCTGTGACCTCCGCCCTTAAAGAGAAAAAGAAATTACAGTCAGCACTGATGCACAAATTAATTAGTTAACATCCAGAGGTAACAAGACAACTTAGGTGATTTCAGTGAAATATCATGACCTCAGCTTCACACTAAAAGTCTATTGTCTTATGTCCTTAAGAATATTAAGAATATGCTACAGTAATCATATCTTAACAGAAGCTACACCGATTTTTTGAAATAAATAACAAGATTGTTTTTGTTCAGAACTAATGAACATTATTAGGGAGATGTTCACACATGGATGGATCTGTGAGGATCCCTATCACAGCCGCTCACAACAATCTGTCATCGACTCAAAGCCAAGAGACACAAATATAACTGTACAGCCAACAATCATTATGTTGAATTAACATCAGTAATCCAAGATTACAGATAATTACAAGACAAAACTTTAGTAGTGTCCTGTACTGAATTTTTAAAGCAGAGTGAATATTTAGTTTAGAGCAATTACTCTGAGACTGACAAAACCAGCCCTACATTTAGAATTAAACCTTGTGTGTGAGTATGAAGTCTTGAGAATATTCTCCACTTCTAAATTGTTTAAAAGATCTTGAGATGATACATAACTCCATCAGGAGTTGCCGGCAGATGGCTGCATTAGCCAGACAGAGCTGTATACTTTTCATTATCAAGAAGGAACACTGTTTACAAAAAACACATTTTAGCTCAGAGCCATTGTCTTCAAGAGGTTTTCATTGGACAGTCAAGATTACACTGGGGACTATAAAACTCCATCCAAAACCTCTACACAAATCCTAACTTCTTAATTTAGTTGAACCAAATAAAGTATATTTCTAGTCACCGCAACTTCGCTGTGGGAATCTACAGGAGCTATAACCAAAATTTGACTGGCTGTTACTGGTTAAGAGAGACATGTCATAACAGTAAGTGCATCATTGACTATAGAGATCTGGAAACCGGTAAACTGCAACACAGTGACAACTTAAGCCCATCACAGTCTTCAATAACCAGGGCCATTAGTCAAACCGTTAAGGCCCACACAGCAGCAAACATAGTCAGGCTGTAGTATTGATTTTCTCACAAATCCGAGGTGATCTGCCAGAGCCAGTCGGCTCTCATGCAGATTACAAGACTCCCAGGAGTGTAACTTAGACAGCAAGATAATTAACCAAATAAATGACAACTCTGCTGAGAGTTGACTTTGCAGGTTGGAGAATATATATTTGCAAACATTAACATGTATATGCTCATTCATTACTTCATTCATCATTATGAAAACGTTGCTGACAAACCTTATTGGTATTTCACTAATTTTCAAGTGTAATCAATCATTGTTTGAAAAAATAAACAATGCCAAACACACAAACAGTTGTTCAATTGGGATCATTTAATGGAAAAGTAATTACTTTATGTCCTTTGTCATTTCAAAGGTTTAGCAATTTTAATTTCAAATGGAGGACTTATTACCACTTTTAATAACACTTATTCTTCACTGTGTGTTGATGTGAGCTTGACCATATGGCCATCCAATTCACCACTATATTAGATTTGATTTGGACTTCAGGGACTTACTGTCCGACCTATCTGGACACGTTTAAGTTGCCAGTAGGGTTCTTCAGAAGCACTTGGCCAAACAGTTTCGAAAAGCCCCTCCCCTTAATCAAATCTTTCCAACATTGGAATTGCGGTGGACTGTGTCCAACAATGTGGACTGTATCCAACAATGTCTGTAATTTTATAAAACCATCAATCTTGCATTCACACCCACCTTACACAGAGATTGGCAAGCTGTTACTCAGGTTTGAACTTCTCTCTCTAGATCTCTAGTTTGAATTCTTGACACAACTATTTCTGTTATTTTTCATGAGAATGATATCAGAAAATGTGTTTGTACCAATCTCTACTCAGTCCTGAACAACATCACAGAGGAAATATCATTTTTAAAGCTAGCACGTGTAACAAGTTTACTGAAAAATACTTAAGTTTGTGACAAACCTTTTTACTTCATTTTCTTCCATGTTGTATTATTTCACATGTAACACAGCTGTAAGAGATTTTTAGGTACTTGAAGGTATTTTGTGCTTCTTTGCCCTGTTCTGTGCAGATATTGTTCATTTAATTTTACATTTCTTATCCTGACAGAGCAGAATGTTACATGTAGAATTTGTCTCACTCATACTAACAATCTGTTCACCAAGATGTTGTTCTATTAACGTGTTTCTCAGGCTTGGGATTTCAGAATAATAATGTAGCTTCAGCAGGAAATGAATGTGTCATAGTGCAGTTATTAACAATGTCACCATCTTTTATAGCCTTTTATATTTCTTGTTTTAGTTGTTGGATTTATGCCTGTCACCATCAGCTATAAAACATCTCCACACTCACTCCCCACCAATCATGAAACTCTGTTTTTGTACTTATTTCTACTTCCCACCTCTTGATGCTGTGAAGTGGTGTCAGCTCAGTTCAAGTGGAACCTGAAGAGTAAAATCATTTCTGAAATTTAAAAAGTGGATATTGTTTATACACTTGGAGCAGTTCAATACGAATTCATTTTATAAGTAAGAAGAATTGGCACTGTACCCTGCTGTAAATGTTCATGGTTTCAGTGTGTGTGTGTAAGAGGTTGAGTGGTGCTAAAGAATGGATGACTTTTGAATCCCAGGAGCATCAGCAGTAGGTCTGAACACTGGGGTATTTGGGTCAGCCCTTTAAAAACAAGATAGATGTGGTGTGAGATTGAAGTGGTGCAGAGAGCCAGAGGGATTAATGGAGCATATTGAGATGTGACTCCCTGGATTAAGCAGGTACTACAAAGAATTGCAGACAGTCATTTCAGGATTTTTTTTCCTTTGTTGCCTTATGGTTGCTCATTTTTCCTCCATTAGAGTATGATATAAAAAGCATAAAGAGCACCTGTCTGCTCTTTGTGTTTGTGCGTGTGAACGTCTCTGCTTTGGAACTACTGTGTGTTTGTCTACCCATGCACAATCACATTGCAAACATTAACCCATATGGGGACAATCTATAGGGTTTCAGTCTACATTTCAGTTATCTGTTGAAGGGAGTAAAGCAGGGATGTGGGGTAATGTGTTAGCTAGACAGCCAGCCGCCTCAGGCAGTGTACAGTCCACACAACAACCCCCAATCTAATACTGGAACCCAAGACTGGATCGATTTACATAAAAAACAGAGAGGGAGAGAATGACAGAAAGCAGCTATGAGCAAGACCTTTGAATCCCATCCCCCCCATTAGACCCTCACAGAGGGACAGGACTGGGAAATGTGGAAAACTGGATTTTGGATGACCGAAGGGGCTGCTGATGTATCAGGAAATCCACTCTACTGATGGCAGTGAAAAGATAATAGTGGCCCACATCTTATCTTACATGCATGTAGATGGATTGCATTTTAGATTTACAGATTGAACATGCAGAAAGGAGAAAGGATGACGCAAAGCATGATGGTTACGGTGATGACAGAAATAAATCAAGGGATCTGAAACAAAGAAAAAAAGAGAGGCCAGAAAAGCACGGGCTATTCATCTTACTTGATCGCAGATGTTGCTGTGTTTTAATCTTGTGTGTGTGTTTGCAATAATGTACTACAATCTTCAAGCTATTAAAACATGGAGATAAAAAATGGACTTTAATCCCCAAACGAAACAAACAAGGCACAAACACACACGGCAGTGTACAAAACAACAAATATTCTACTCTCCACAATTTGCTTCTTCCGCAGATAAAAATCATGGTCTTCAATGTGAGTGATGTTCAAGTGTTTTGAATAATGCCATCTATATTCATCGTCTCACATATTTTCAAACCAAATGAGTCCCTGCGTTTGCAACTCATAATAAATTATAATTATGAATCATTTGATGTGCCGCTGCATTACAATCCTTTTAACTCTCTTGTCTTCTCCTCTTCCTTGAAATCATGCCATGTAAATATGCTATATAAACTGAATCACATGTTAAAGACTTAATGAATAATGTTTTTTTTCTTCATACAAAATCTTTTTTTCTTGCCTTGGTTTTTGCACCGATTTCCTGGCATGGACAAGTGATTGGATTTGCACTAAGCAGTTTCTCATCTCAGATGCTGACACAGAGACCTTGGTGACATATACAAAGATTTGTGTTTCCTGATGAAAATAGTCAAAAAATAGTCATAGTTATTTTTGTCATATACGCTAACAAATTCAAATGAACAAAAAAACTATACCGTCTGTTGTGTTAAGATGGATTAAATTTAAGAAAAAAAATAATAATTTACATATTACACATGTAAAACTAGATGTGGATTCAAAGTCATCCAGTGCCTTGAATACACATATTTAACTCACTCGGTGATATGTATACTTCTAATTGCTATATAAATATAAATATAAAAGAAAAGTGGCAATGAAAACAAACTGAGAACAAAATATAAGTAAATATAGAAGCTACCCCCACCCATCCTGGTGTGGGGGTGTTTGTTGGTGGGCACACAGGTCACAGTGAAGTGACTGTGACTTGATATATAGCTCTACGGTAATATGGAGTGTTTTATTTTTACAGCACCATAATATGTTCTGTTGTGCCACCAGTCTAATTCCCTGTCCTCCCTACTGCAGTTGCTGTGGCCCCTGCATACTTTTGGCTCAGTGTTTCTTCCTGCAGACAGCAAGATTACAGGTAAATCCTTTCAGCATTAACAAAAGAGCTGCAGCTCCTTGCAACAATATGCTCTTGTATTGTGTGCAAAGGTAAGAACAAATCTTACACAATGCTGACAGGGTTTTGGGGGACTTCTGTTCAAAATGTAGGCAGCATGCTAACCCTGATCAATAGTGTAATCCAGCACGTTTCTCAGGGGTATGACAGTAATAGTCACCTTGATTGAGCTGTACTGAATACTGAGGTTTTGGGGAAAAAAATGTTTGTCTTAATTATCACCCCATTTCAAAAATATTACTGAGTAATTCAACAAATTATTAGATTTTTTTTCTTTCTTTCTTTTGATTTTTTTTCTTTCTCGCCCATAGTCAGCTGGGATAGGCTCCAGCTCCCCCGCGACCCTGACGGATAAGCGGTATAGAAAATGGATGGATGAATACATTTTGGAAAAAAATACCTTTCTGATATCATGTATGACTTTCCTGCATTTCTTTGCTAAATAACAAAAGCAACATCTGGCCGACACCTCTGGGTTTAATCTGTCAAGCCATTTAAAATAAAAGTCTTTATTTAATGGGAGATTTGCTGTTCAGCCATATTGGTGGATGATACAATGAGATAGCATGAGCCTGGCAGACTGGTTGGCAAGTAAACTTTAGATGTGTCAGTCTATGTCAATGGTCATAATGTACTCTTTGATCAATGCCTCACTGGCTTCTCAAGTCATTTGCACCCCTTTCAATGTTGCTGTTTTTTCCAGTTCTGTTGGTGCTACTTAAAATAGAGAAAAAAGTTTATTCAAGAAGAGTGTAGGTTCTCTGTTTTGTTTTGTTTTTTTAAAAAAAACATACTTGATCATTTTCAATGGGACTTATAAAGGCAAATTTATCTTCTGCCTTTGAGTCAGGGAGTCAGGCTGTGGTTGTCACGCTTCAGCTAGGCCTCTGATTGGATTTTTTTATTTGTGAGAAAAGGAGAGAGGGAGATTGGTTAGCTTAATTGGTTAAATTTGAATTCAACCCTGACAAGTTGCAATATAAATACAGGGCTGTGGGAGGCCCAGACGGCAGCTGAGTCACATGACAACATTGTGCTTTCAGGGTGAAAATTAACTTCCGCATCAGAAAAACTACAGAGGGAAAAGAAGGGATAACATTAATGGAAAACGTCTCTGTATCCCTGACACCTTTGCAGGGCTGTCAGGTTATGTCTGGCAGCCATACTGGTGGTCCAACAGCCATGAAAAACTGAGAATGCCTACCATCTCACCAGTGCTATAATGATGTGAAAAATATATGTGCTTTGAGTGTAAACTGATCCTTTCACCTGTCATGTAGTTTTACACATCAACATCAGCCATAGCTGCTGGTTGAGACGTACTGCAACCTTTAAGGGAACAGCATTTTACATCTTTTTCTTTCATTAAAATCTAATTTATGTATGTATTTATATTCTTATTTGTGACTGTTCATATTCAACACTGTAAATTTGGATGAAAGGTGAGAGGCACGTTCTCACAAAAAAGGAAAGATCACATTCATTGCACTTTTTCCATTTGAAGACCCAGATGGTGTTATTTGTGTTGCATTTATGTCCTGACTTCTGTTTCTAGCAGGCAGCTGTCACAGAGCTGGCATTATAATCACAATGAACAATGAAGAATTTTGGTTTTTGTTTTAACATCATGGTGGTTGTTTTTCCAGAAAAGTGAAATATTAAAAAGCCTTTCAAAGACAGATATTCAAAACAAAGCTAATCTATTGTTGTTTCCTTGTAGAGTTAGACTGATATATCAGCAGATATTAGCTTACTGTTGATATACATTATCGGTATCTGCATGAAAAACTGCCTTCTAAAAGGCAAAAACTGCCTTCTAAAAGGCAGTTTTTCCTCACCACTGTCGCCAAGTGCATGCTCATGGGGGAATATTGGGTTCTCTGTATTACAAAATTTAATTAGAGTTTGGTCTAGACCTGCTCTAATTGGAAAGTGTCATGAGATAACTTTAAATTGAATTGAAATTGAAATTGAATTGAAATGTGTAAAATACCAACACCAAATATCGATACCAGTATCAACCTCATAAATCCAGTATCTGTTGGGATAAAATGTGTTAATGTGTTACAGTGCAGCCGCAAAGATACCATGAGGACGTTGCCAAAAAATGTAACTGGCTGCCTTTGTTTCTCCTACAAGAGTGATGCTGGTGGAAATTATTGGTAGTGAAGACAACTTTAAGTAAATTGAAGTAATCTGCTCTTTTTCAGTATGTACCAAAGTCATTTCCACAAACCTTCTGCACCCCGCAATCACAGCCTTCCATGAATGAATGAAAATACCACGCTGATTGCACATCAGCAGTCTCCATTCAATAAGAAGAAAAGCCAACGGCTAAAATTTTCAGGTTTATCTTTGCTGTAACTCATAATCTTCCAACCTAATATTTTTTCTATACACACTGTGAGTATTTGTGGATATAACTCAGTTTATCCTTGGCCACAACTAAATTCACATCCTCCACACAAAGAAAATCTAATGCAGAACTGTTGATTCAGTGTTTGGCTGGGCTGGTCACAGGCCAGTTTCCATCACATGTTGGTGCTGTGACCTCAGCTACAGCGTTACTCATCTCCCCGTCAGCTCCTTGGATCTTCATATTCTCATCCACACCATCCACACACCAATTTACACATCAAATCCTACACTGTATTTTCCAAAGTCGAAACATGTTTGTGCATGTATTCATGTACCCAGCCTGGACATCTGAGGACTCAATTTCAGTCTGCTCTGGTTTAACAAAAGCATATTTTTCTAGTCGCTCTCCCTGTCACAGTTTCCCCCTCATGTATGTGGCTTGTGGGACCAACTAGGCAGCTGACTGAGACCCAGTTTTCTTTTGCTTCATTGTTGCGCAGTCTTCCTTTCACTTTTGTCTGGCCTGTCACCTGTTTGTGTTACGTTTACAAATGTCCTAAATCGTCTACATTGACTGAATTTCACGTTTTCATCTTTTTCATATTTTATTCCTTAGCATTCAGTCTGTAGCAGCATCTTTAACTTTGTCTTTCCTTCTCTATCTTTCTCTCTTTATACAAAGTTTACTTAATCCCATTTTAAAGTCTTTAAAACATCCAAGCAGAAATGAAAAGGCTCTTCCTTTGAAGAATTCAAATAAAAAATGGCAATAGTTAAAATCCACGTTTGTCTAATAAAATCTCGTCCAAAGGGAGAACAGCAATGCAACTACAGCGCTGCTAAATGAATATATCTGAATTAAATGTAAGGAACCATTGTCTTGTGAATTGTCATTGTAGTTTAAAAGGCACTTGTGTATGCATGCAGGCTTCTGTTAATAATGAAGTAAATATGATCTTGTGTTGTCACTCTTGGAGCTGTATTCGTTTGTCTTACACCCTGTAAGAAATCACAGTGGATAAATAGATACAGGCCGCCTCCGGGGCTCAGAAAAGATCCTGTGCAGTGTACCCTTGACTTCTCAGTGTGTGTGGGTTTCTCCTGCATGAAATATCAGATGTGGGAGTGTTCAGATCTTAAGAAAAAGTTGCTTTGAATCCCGAAACGCTTCACACAGTTGTTCACTCTCTTATAGCTCCACATGATCTCACTTTCACCCCTTGGAAGCTGGATAGACTGGGTTCAAAACACATACAGAACATACTGTTTGTTTGTTTTGGAGTTTTGTTTTTTTTTCAAGCATTTTGCCTGATTTAGATCTGATCAAATCTATAAAAACATTGTATTAGAAAATAATTTTTTCTAATGTAATTTGAAGCAGAATTATTGCTCATATTTGGAAACCAGAGAAGCCGGTGGATAATAAACCAAATTAACTAAAATCCTGCCTCTGTGAACCAATATGTGCTTGTTTTGAAACTGAAAAATACACTGAGGCAGTCTTGGTGTCACTAGATACAGTCCACTTGGAAGAATTGAGCGATAGCAGCGACTTAGTATATTTCATTAATGGGTGCTGACTTTTGGTGCAACCTTTACTGATTGCTTTGTTTGGCCTCCTGCCCAAAAGGAGAAAATGAGGGGGGGATAGTCGAGCTTTATTGCTCACTATTTAACCGTTGATAAGCGTTAGTTTGTTTAATGGCTTCATTTATCTCTTATTTAATTACTGCCACCATCTGAGAAAGAGGTACAGTCAAGGTGCTCCTCTTGCTACAGTTTCAAGGTCTCATAACTTTCAACTTTCCTCAGTGAAACAGAGTGCTAATGTGTTTTCTTTAAAAGGCTTAGAGGATGAAAGAAAATTTCAGTCACAGAGAGTTTTCTGACACCAAACAGTGATTCAGTTACTTTTACGCATTTCATACAGTGTGTTGTGGGCTAATACTCTTGAAACAAAGGCTCAAACACACAAAAGATGACAACATTATTTTGTCAGAATCGAGTTAAAAGAAATGAAACTCAGCAAACTGGTTACAAATCTGTTGTTATTGTGCAATAGGCAGAATATTCATTTTCTTTGAAGACTCTGGAAATATTTGAACAACGTTAACTGTTGTTAATCAACTTCATGAGTTTTTTTCAAATTTGACAGGTATTTAATTTTCCGACAAACAGATGCTTAGCACTGTGACTCAGGTGTAATGCTAGTACATGTCTGGTACTGTCCTCATGTACTCATCAATCATAGAACTAGTCCAGTACAGGCACACTTGATACCAATTCACTGCAGCTCATCAGTGCAGGAGTCAGAGTGCTGACAGGATAAGCAATGATGACAAAAAGTAAAGAAGATTGCAAACTACTACTATACTATATTCTTCTAAACTGTCAAGACAATTGTCTTGAGGAGGTCCAATAGGTCCAGTCTGTCACCCTGTAGCTTGTTCAACCCAGACAATCAGCCAAAAAGTCTATAATTCATATGTCACCCATTCTGCGCATTTATATTATTCTCAAACTCCATCCGCACTTTCTTTTTAAGTGAGAGTATTTTATATCCGTATTTGATGTCTACAAGTGTCCAAATATAATTGTACTTGACCAAAATACAGCATGTAATACCAGAGTTACAGTAGCATAAGCAGACATACAATACAGTCAGTGGAAATCTCAAATACAGAAGAAAATTCTTGGATTATATTAAGGTTTTATCAAAACAGAGCTACAGGTAGAATCTGTACAGATATTTTTAAAATATATAAATGAAGAATATCTGCTTACTTTTTGAAGGGGGGCTGCCAGGGCAGGAGGTGCTGCAGCACCATTTGCACTGTTATGCTCAGCACAGTTCCCTCAAATTCCACAAACTGTATCTGCTCCGGCTTTCGAGGACATGCAGAGAAGCTGGTTCAGGAGGTGCTGCGAAGGGCTGCGTTCTCACTTCTTACTTGAACAACTCTCTTCTTCTGGGCTTTTATGTTCAGTTTTGATGTTGATTAGTTGTCACCACTGGCTTCAGATCAGTTCTCTGTGGAGAAAGAGAGTGACAGAAAAATCACAAGGGAACACAGCTGACCATCAGTGCCAATCAAATGTCACATTTTTTGATGAAACTGTAATGGCATTACAGATCTTCCAGCATGACCCCCTGTAGTGGGTTGTCATTTTGTATGTTGTATTTTTGTTATTATTTTTCATCATCTGCACTCAGAGGATTAAGTGATTTTTAAATGATATTTATTATTTATTTATGACTTCATTTAATCAAAAAATGTAAGAGGTTTTAATACCAGTTATAAAAGGATAATGTCTGCACCACAACAGTCATTTAGGATGTTAAATCAAAGTTCAAAAAATGCTATCAATGTCAGCTAAAACATGTTGCCGTGAAATATTTTCACCAAAAAATCCTAAAACCACGTTTTTGCCTCTAACCTCACAAAACTATTGTCAAATACTCTCCACTCTCTTGTTAAGCTCCTTCCTACCTCCGCTTCGAGGGTTCATACTTGGAAAAGAAAATAGTTAATGATATATCAATCTCCAAACTACCAACCTCCACCAACCATCTCTCGTGTTTTCCCAGACAAGACCTTGAAAGTCTGCCAGCGGCCCCCTCCACCCTGATCTCACTGACTTTCTTTCACATCCGTGCTGATTGTGTCTCTTTCTCGCGGCTAACATCGGCTGCTTTGTGACACAAGGCGGCACGCCATCTTCTGTCGAGTCAGTTCAACTTACTCCACTTGTCATGACACCAAACCTCATCTGATCAGGCATCTAAAACTACAGAATAGTATTGTTCCTTTAACATTTATTCCTGGAGTCTTCAATGTGCTGCCTCCAGTGAGCTCTGTTTAAATCTTTTCCAGAACAAACAAACTAAACAAGATTGCTTGCATCTTTTATTTTCTGAAACACTCACTCAGAGTACATGACTTTTTGAGGAATTTCAGCAAGGTTCCTGCAACAGGTATTCATGTCCTGAAACTCTGACAAAACTGAGACAACTGCAACAGCTGTTCAATTTAGGACCAATTAAAGTATGCTGAATTGGATATCAGCAGTGGCTGTTTGCAGTGTACCCACACTCACTTCCAAATTTATAAGTTCTTTTTTGCTATAAATTCTGAGCACCTTTATGGACAGTCATTTGGTATAGTTGTGGGAGGCAATGATATCATCAGAAACTCTAAGTCATCCTGGATCTAAAAATACATGTATGATATCTCTGTGCTATATGTGTTGTATTTAACTGAGTCATGACTCAGAGAATGAGTGCGGTTTTGTTTCGTAACGTAATACTTATTTGATTGGGTTGGTTATTCGGCCAAATTAGCACATCAAACTACACTAACCGACGTCTACATTATTTTCATTGGTATGCATGTGCTGTGCACCACAGTATCTTTGCCTCAGGTCTCTCCCTCCGGGCCCCCAGGGGGAGGTGCGCCTCGCTGTCTGAAAACCTGATGTAGGTAAGTAGTTACCATACATGTGGATGTAAACCTGTACTCAGAGTTGCAAATGTAATCTTGCCATTGAACTGAAACTGAAACAAATGCAACATTTGAGCAGACTATTATTTAATTTCCGTGTACCATCAGTTATACGGTTGGGTTATGATTAAACAGTGCAGTGCAGCATACTGAATCGAATCAAAGTGATGCAAAGGAATATTTGATGTGAGGGCCTGGTTATTATGGTGCTCGTGTCACACTTAAATATTAGAGAAAAAAAACAACTTTGCACACCAATGACATAAGAAACAGGTTTATTATCAGGATAATTATGGTAACTGACTATGCCCATAAGGGGAGTAGAAAAGAAGTTAAAATTAGGAGTCACTGTTTTGGAAAAAATAAAAAAACTGGGGCTGTCTAACTGTTGATGATACAAAGTGCAATTAATGCAGTTAGCACATGTGGATATATATGTTCAATATTTCTTTGTTTGTTTTTATTTATTTATTTTTTTTTGACTGAATGAAACACTGCACTTACTGAGTAGATGGCAGGTGTTCCAAGTCAAATCCAAGGTGTATGTTTAGGTTTAGGCAACAAAAGCATTTGGTTAGGGTTAGAAAACCATCAAGTTTTCAATTCAATTTCAATTCAGTTTATTTATATAGCACCAATTCACAACAAAAGTTGTCTCATGACACTTTTCAATTAGAGCAGGTTTAGACCAAACTCTTTAATTAAATTTTGTAATACAGAGTACCCAGCATTCCCCTCTTGAACAAGCACTTGGCGACATTGGCGAGGAAAAACTGATTTTTAGAAGGCAGAAACCTCGGAGCAGACCCAGGCTCTAGGTGGGCAGCCATCTGCCTTGACTGCTTGGGTTAAGATAGAGAGATAGAGAGATGGGGGGGTAGCAACAGCAGTAATACCAGAAGTATTGGGACTGTAGATAATAATAATGATGAAGTATACAAAAGGTACTGTGGTGATTATGATAACAATAGTGGTGGAAAACAATAGTGGTAGTAAATTTCAGTGATATGTTGAAATTCAGTTCATGAAATCTGTAGGATTGGTGTACATGTACATCTTTAACAAAATGGACAGTTCCTACAAACCCTGACTGAATATTTTGTCTTTTCTTGTCAGGCTTCTGGCATTAATACATCAATTTATTCAAAAAAACTGAGTGAAATCAAGAGTTATTACAGGCAGAGTTGCTGCCACCGTCTGTCCAGCCAATGGTCACTGCTTTTAAGAACACTGTGTTACGGGTATTGTGAAATGAGTCTGCCTCTTCCGCTCCAGGGGGGCCCAAAAGAGCCAAAGCATCTTCTTTTGCAACAATAAACCCCTTGGCTCTGTCACCACATCCCATAATTCCTCCTATCATTGCTATGACACTTAACTGACCTTTTGATTCCCAGCACTGACACACAGGTTGAGTTGCATATCTCCAATTTTCTAGTTGAAATCTCCAATTGGATTTCTGCCAAACACCTCCCGATTGACCTTGACAAGACTGAGCCGCTGTTCTCCTCTCAGAAATCCTGCCCTTAACAAGAGCCGTCAATCACAATGACACCCGCACAGTCGCTCCTGCCCGGGCCGACGATTAGGTTGATCTTAGACAACCAACTGCTACAGCGGCTATTGCAGATTTCCTGTGTGTAAAATCTGCTGACTCAGATGCGGTTGCTTGTGCAAACACTCTTTGTCTCCCATCTGGACTGCTGCAGCTCCAATCTGGCTGAGCAACCAGAGATTAACAGCAAGTTGCCAAACTAAACTTCAAAGTGTACTTTGCTTTGTCTCCTACAATTGTAAGAAAATAGTGGTTTTATATATATATATATATATATATATATATATATATATATATATATATATATATATATATATATATATATATATATATATAATTCCGCTCATCTTATTTGAGTCACTGAAGAGATTTTCAATCTGTATATTGAATGTCAACATATTTACACATTACCTAGTCTCAAATGTATTAGAGAAGCTTTGGCTTTCACATTTGTCCATAAACAATCAAAACAAAACAAACAGCAAATTACTAACATATAAGTGAAAAGGATCACTGTAAATTTCCCTGTTGGTTTAACTCAATGGGCTTCCCTACTGAGACTGCTGGCCCCGGACCCGGTTAAGTGGAAGAAAACGAGACATGACAAGATAACTGGTTGATGGGGAAAAACACATAAAAGAAGTTCAACAGTTTGGGAAATATGTCTATTTGATTTCTATAGATAGAAAACACCACTTTCATGTCAGTTAGGTACATATGAAGCTACAGCTGAAAGACTGGAAGCACAGAGAAACAGCTAGTCTGGCCCCACAGTTGCCAACTCTTATAAGCAACTTTGAGCTTGTTTTTCTATCAAGTCAAATACTGGTAGTCGTGGGTTCCTTGTTTGGGTTTGTTCCCTGTACGTCTTATGTCTCTCTCCATTGGTAGTTTGTCCTGTTGAAAGATCTGTCCACAACCCTTCACCCATACACACAGCTGACAGTGAGTGAGAATTTACAAATCAAAATTGCGTTTTCTGTAGCTACTTCACTGATAAAGCCATAATCTGTATGTCACGCTTTGGAAACAAGCACGTAATGATTCATTTTACCTACAAAATGTCAAGTGTCCATGTTGAGGTTCACGCTACATTGTTACAGCTCTATTGCTATGGTGTAGCACTATGTTACTGTTCATAAGGGTATAAATAAAAGATTCATATGAGTGCTTTTGTGTTTATACCTCACTGTGATTGAATGGTGATAGGCAGCAAAGGTGCAGAACCTGAAGCTAAAATGATTCTACACACACGCACACACGCGCACGTGCTACTCTCACACACCCTGTGATGTGATCAGACTTTCAACACAGCTGCACATAATGTCTATTCACTGACAGGGAGGTGGTGGAGAGCAGCATGGACTGGGATGACAAAGATGACACATAATTGAGACAAAACGCACAAAGTCAGATGATTTCTCATGAACAGTTAGCTTGGACCTTTCTTTATCATTGTACCAAAGTTGTTCTCACCCTTTCCTATTCAGTGCTTTGCTGTTTCACTTTTCCCTCTGAGGCCCATCTCAATGACAACTGAGAGAGCATTCTCTCTTCCCTCGTTAACTGAGGAGTGCATCAGTCCTAATAAGAAAGCTTTTACACGGTTAATTAAGAGACACTGTAATGCAGTATGTAATGCCCAATTTACTCATCTCATTCTCCCCTCCGTCCTCTTTAATTTCATTCAGAATCAATCTGTCGGACTCTCTTTTCTTCCCTATTATGTGGACTTTTCTACATCTACGCTGAGCTTATGGCTGTCCAATTTGCTCGTGCCGGCTCCATTTTGAGCCTCTCCAATGGTTTCCTCTTCCACCGAGCTCTCTGATCGACCATTTCTTTTAATTCTCAGCCTTGATGTTTCTAATTCAGGGCAGAGGAGAGGGGAGAAAGAGCAGAGGAGAAAAAAATGGATGCAAGAAAATAAATGAGCTATTTGGGAGAGATATTAGGATGATAAAATGCTGGAAACAGCAAGCACGACAACACAAATATTGGCGGGGACTGAGCCGTGAGGGCTTGCCAGTGCAACTAATGTAAACATGGAGGGAATATAGAGTGGAGAGGAAAAGAGGAGCTGTGAAAATAGAGTGGGATAGTGTTGAAGTGGAAGCGGATGAGTAAATAGACAAACTACACTTTAAGGACAAGGAGTAAAAAGAAGAAGAAGAGGTGTGGACGTTGAGAGAAGGACACAGACAAAGCAGACAGTCGAGAGGCGGAGCGAGCTGAGGCTGGTGTTTCAAAAGGTCTGCACGTTTAAACATTAATTAAAAGTTATCCACTGATGAATTGCCTTGTGATGAATTGTTTCCCTTACCATAAAAACTGTGTATGCATCCCAGAGGAAAAGAGGCAGGCCACTAAATCTGTCACCCATGTTTTTCATGCTCTCTGCCTTTGACAGTAATGAGCCAGGCCAGTATGATTGGCTGCTCAGCGGCTGATTAAAAGTAGTTTCCTCTAATACATGGATTTACTTTGACATTTCTTGCACAGGGAAACTAAATGGCTTCATAACACTGATGAAAGAAGTTATTTTCATTAGCGAATCATCTCTTGATTTGTTCTTTGGCTTAAAAAATAAATAGTTTAATCTTTAGAATGTTAAAACATTGTGAAAAATGAGATTGAGTTGATGTGCAAATTCAGCCAATATTGAGAATATATTAAATAACAATGTGACAGTGTGAAACAAGATTGGCACAATATCAGATTTCCAAGAATACAATTACAGTGGCCAAACAAATTCACAATAATTATGGATTTTTTTAGAAAAATGCTATCAGTCAATTTCATATTAATTGTGTGTTGTTGATTGTGTGTTTTGACTTACAATATGTGTAGGGAGGTAGAGAGAGTCTGTAAGCAGAACTGTACAAGAGTGTTCCAAGAGATCAATTATACTTAATGAGCAGGGAAGAAGCATCCAGATTAACTGATAAATAAAAGATCTTCAAGGCCTAACATCTGCACTGGATTATTCACTCATTATCATATCTGTATTTCTAACACAATTTCAGTATTTGGGTTATAAATATCATGGTGATCATCGGTACAGGCTTTTCTGCAACAACCTCAGTGTGAATGCTGCTTATAGATGAACCTACAGGGAACTATATTTGTCTTTTATGACAAACAATGTGTTCATGATAGTAAGTTAGATAAGAAGGAGATTTTAGCAGGAAAGCTAATGTGGTTGTTGTCTGGCTGTGGCTCTTGTATGGCAGGCTGCTGTTCTGCTGCTCAGTGTAACTCCCTGCATATGATAGACTGCTGACTGCACTGCTTCATGCAAATGTGTTTCTGCATCTAAATGCACAATATACATTTCTCTGTTGTTTTTGTTTTCTGAGAGAAGAACACAGGACACGTGACTATCAGAGCTGATATGTATACTGTAAAATTTAAATTGCTTGCTTGGCTCAACCCCCTGTATAAAACCCAAAATATGGTGGAATTTTTGAGATGCTGGGCCCATTTAAAGTATAGCTTTTTTTTTTTTAACTTCTGTCAATTATTACACTATCTGCTAAACACCCTGTTCCTGCTCAAATGTAAATATGTGATGTTTTTCCTTATTTTAGATAACAGTAACCTGAACATCTTTGCACTCCAAAACAAGGCATTTGAACTTTGTTCTGTGAGAAAATCTGACAATCATTCTTCATTATTTTCTGGCTCTTTATGGATATGGTGATTAATTGACTAATTGAAAAAAATAATGGCACTTAATTAGCTATTCATTTCAGCACTTCTTCATAAAGTGAAGTGTAAGGAGTCTTTCTTTTCCCCAATGAGATTTGAATGCAACATGCATTTGAAAAGAGAAGCAAAATCATTTTGGATTCCATTCTGTATATCCTCCTCATGTAAAATGCTTTGTCATGCATGCAAATGTGTGATTTGTTAACATCTTACGATACGTGAATTCAAATTTACTTCACCACAGGAGGCACACTCCCAGATACACAAGGCAAGACAGTCGTGCATGTCAGAAACGTGCAAAAGCAAGCTGCACTGAGGTTGTTATGTGACGTGAAGTAGGAGACAAATTGCAGAGTTGCAGGCCGAAATGGTTCATGGCCTCGGCTGAGTCTGATAAATTCTGTCCGCTGTGCTTCACTAATCACTGCAGCCTGTCACAGACACGCCCCTCTCCCCCAGAGAGCCGACGATCGCGCTCCTCGTCTCAGGGCAGCCGCTGACCAGCCCCACAGACACACCCATGCGGAGCCCTCCACGCACTCAGACCTGTGCTCTTTATGCATGTATTCGCTGATTGTCAAACGGATCGCAATCAAAACACAGTTTGAGTTTCCTCTGCTTCTCTCCCTGGTAACAGAACACAAAAGAATCCCTTTTTTCTGCTCCCTCTATGTTTTTAGAAGCCATAAAATGCTCACAACAGCACAAAAATTTCCATATCTATCATTCTTAATCGTTTCTCTATTCCACCCCCATCTCACACATACACACAAATGCACTCTGTGATAAGCTGTATCAGTGTAATTGATGCAATGACTGGAAATAAACAGGCAATTTAAGTGCTGGACACCTCACTGCTCTCTCTCCTTCTCTCTCCACTGCTCTCTCTCCCACCAATATGTTTCCTCTTTGTCCACTCACACACACACACACACACACACACACACACACACACACACACACACACATGCACACGTACATTGTGGACTATCTCACAAGAGAACAAGGTGGAATAAGGGACAAGGTCAACATGCTGGGGAAAAAAATGTGTGAGACAGAGAGGAAATTAGGCAGGATAAGAATAGAGAGGGACAGAGGGCATGCAGAAAACAAAGACTAATCTCACAGATGACTCATGAGTGGATGGCTTGTTTAATGACAAATTTCCAGCCACGTGAGAGAGAGAGAGAGAGAAAAAGAAACCATGTTATCACTGGGCAAACTACATTTTTTTGTATTTTTAGTTTGTGCTGCTTTGTATTTGTTCATTCATGTGGTTTCAGAGACGTGCAACTCACAGGAGTTCAGCGAGCACTTTCACCTTCCAAAACATCTCCTCTAAAAAGTCTTCCCTGTTTGCATGATTGGGTCGCCCTCACTCGACCACTCAGCCGAACGGACACTGTTCCAACCTCTCTGGCCTGCAGCGAGCTCGGACCAAAAAGACAGAAATAGCCCACGCTGATCCAACAGGCCATGTCAGTCTGAACAGACTGCAGCACAAAACAACAGACTTTATCTTTCGGCCATTCTAAAGATCCCTCATGTGTGCATTCACATGCTCCAGCGTGTAAGTACATCATGTGCATGTGTGCATTCATATGCTGACCCGTAACAGCATTAATTATTCAAAAGCTACATGTTAAAATGTGTACTTGCTTGTCTTGTTCTGCACGTGTGCGACAGCATTAATCTGATCCTACTCGGTCCTGTTAGCATCAGTTGGGAACAGTCTTCCCGCATGAATATTAAACGGTTACAGCCAGTTCTGTATGCTACAGAGTTCATAATGAACAAGGTCTAATAATTTAAGGGATCTGCATGTTGACACATCCCATGGGCTGCCATAGTGTTTGTACATGAGGAAAAGAAAGTTAAGAATAAAACGATACAGCAGGACTTGACAAATGGAGAATGACAGAAACCAAGAACACAAGGAAAAGAACAGGAGGTACGCTTTCCTTCTGTTTCTTGAGGTTTCCTCCATTCTTGATGGGATGGAAAAAGAGCATCTAGAGTATCAGGATGAGTCATCAAGAACCTCAAAAAAGGGTTTTATGTACCCATGCAGGCAAAATCTAAATTAAAATCAAAATGAATATGTGTAGCATTGCCAATATTAAAGAGTTATTTTAGGGTGTGATCTGTTTCTATTACTATTTAGAGACATGTGGGCCTTTTTGGATGTTAGGATTCACACTGAACACAGTGAGTTCTTGAAGTGGTCAGTATACATGAATCTATCTATAGAGTGGATAGAGCCAGTTATCTGCAGTGGCAATGAATGAATCATAAATATTCAATACATTTTCCTGGGTCCCCCGGGCAGGCCAACCAGGTTTGATACTGATCACTAAAACTGTTGTCCTCCATATAACCATCATTATGTATCTTGAGTTTTATGTGTGACTACTGTTTTCGATGACCTCTGACCACAGCACTGCCACTGAGCCATATTTTTAGGACTGATGACATTTCCTTTCCTGCTGAGAAAAATACAGTTGTCATCTTTCAGACCACACGTCCTTGACTCATCCTACAGAGAAACTCAACCTTCAATGTCCGGACATCACAGACCCACAGATATTTACACTTTACACTGTGTTCTCCTACGTGCATGTCTTTAATACTCATTTATGTACAGATACTTAACCTGAACTATGCCGTAACTTAAAATACACAGGCCATAATAAATAAATACTTCTAAGTATCTGAATAGTAAACACAAAGCCACCCAGCTAAGTCAAACAACACAATGAGTCTTGAAAGTTTTTGAACTGCCACCAAATCTAAACATTTGTAATGTCTTTGTTATTAGAGCCATCACATTCAAATTACAACAAACTGAATAGCATATGTTTTAACAAGATACGCTGAACGTAAGTACAGCCTCACACAGCCAGAATAATCAACTGTTGCATGAAAGGTAGGAAAAACATTCAAGAGTGTTAAATTCTACAGCATACGTTAGATCATTTAGTCTTGTGTGGCTGGCTGCAAAATAGTTCATAAATTCCTTTTAAATTTTTCTGATAAGTTTGGTTTTATTTTGTTATTTGATCCTATAAAAAGGGAGTGAAGTGTCATGATTAACAACTGAGCACTGCTTGCAATTGGATCAAATGATTTTATGGGCGGGAAGTCGATCCCACGGCTCCACCACCTGATCAGTACTGTGCAGACTTCGTCTCCAAATGACACCACCGGCACAAGATGGCAGCTCTTGTATCCAGGATATCTTGGCTTCATTTTTAATACACTGGGAGGAAGTAGAGACATGTCCTCCATCTTATATGTTAGTGGGTCCCACAGCACAGACCGATGATATGAATGAGTCTCTGTAAAAGAAAACATGCATGTGGTGGGTTTAGGCCGCTAAACAAATAAGAAATACATTTTGGCTTTATATTTGCACAGACAAAGGAATTAGAGACATGTGGGCCATAGTATTTCTAATGGGTTCTAGAGTATGAACTGACCACATGAATGATAGAAATCTTTATCATAGTATTTTTTTTTTTTTGTCACTACCTTTCTATTTCAGATTTTGGTCTCACATTTTCTACGCTATGTTCTTTCTGTTCCACTGAAATCTCACCTCTCTCCTCCTCTCTTCTTGACGTGCATGCTCATTCTCCCTTGAAAGACTTCCCTTCTTGATGGCAGCATTATCACCACAACCTTCTGACAAACAAACCCCCACTCATGCAACAAAGCACACCGACGCACACACATACTGTACATACACACAAGTACACACACTGCGTAGGCTCTCTGCAGTGCATCTACCTCATTGACCACAATATAATACTTCATTAGCTATATAGCAGATTTTACCGTTCTAAGTGAGATTAGCTTCCTTTGTCTCCTTTTAGCCTCTGAAAAGCTTGCTGCCATAAACCTTCCCTGCAGTCACAAAGCCAATAACCTCAATGTCAAGAAATTTTATGTTTTCCTGGCATTTTTTAAAATTCTCAATCTGTTAATTTATTCTGGGAGGGTGTATGCTCTGGAAGAGATCCATGGCCATATGAGTGATTGTCTGAAAACTGTAACGCTGTAAAAATACACAAGAAGGACTTCCAGAGGGGTCAGCAGCTTCCGTTTATTAGTTAGAAAATAGAGAAACCAGATACTTGTATAACAACACCGTGATGCAATTTTCCAAAAAGCTCATAAATCATAAAATGTACTGTAATATGTTTATATATTTAACAACTCTCTCCTGTAATATTAAACAACCACAGTATTAACAATCAAACTGCTTAAGGCTGTTCCATAAAGGGCAGTCATTTGTCTTTCTGTGCACAGGAAAGTTAAAAAATTCAGGAGGCAGACCGAGGCCACAGAGCTCCATTTTAAACCTTCTGAGAAATTTTCAGCGCAATTGATCATCGCACTTCATTTCACAAAGCACAAAGCCTGAAGCGCAGAGCGAGGACTGCTTAGCGGCAGGAGGAGGGAAGGAAATCAGAAACAGTAAACCTGTCCATCTGGGCCCCGTCTGTGTGGGCTGGCGGTTATTGCACCCTGACAGGGCGTCCACACTGCGAGCGGCTGATGTGTCGCTGTAATCTGACCGAGTGTGGGCCGTGCAACAGATTGCTGTGATTGCTTCAACGTTCTGGTCTTGTGCAGCTACAAAGTTTAGAACAGGGAAGTTATTAATGATTTTCCATAGCAATTACCACAGCTGACTGCCTGCAAGCACTAAATGGGAAGCATTAATCTGAAACAATAAGCTGGATATTTGTTACAAGAAAAATAACACTTTTCACTTTTATAAAATACTAAACATGAAATGAATATGTGTGAACCTTATGGATCTTACAGCCATATTATACATGACACTTATACTGTATGTATTAATCAAGCCACATGCCATTTATGACTGTTTGACTTTGAGACTTTACTACAACAACCACAATGATGACATTTAATTCTACAAGTATTTTTTTCTCTCCCTTCTGCTACTCTGTTCTATTTCTCTATAATATCAAATATTCATAACTAAATGAGGAAAAATCTGATTTTTTTTTTTTAAAGGCTTATTAGTCATTTATTAAAAATGTTAACACTCAGAAACTCAGCTAATCTGCATCTTCAGGGCTGTGTGGGTGTCAGTGTTAATTGACAGCAACAAACAACACAGCAACATCTGAATCAGATTCTGATTCAGATGTTGCTCAATCCTGATTGGTGCACAGAAGTCTGTGACATGAGAATCACACTTCTCACCAGTAAGAAGAGCCCAAGAAAAACAGAAATTGCCAACATAAAATAATCAAAACAGTCCAAATCCTTGCAGAAAATAGAGCATTCATGCCAAAGCTAAATGAGAAAATAGTTTTTCAGGGTCTTTACTATTTCAATTATATGGATGCCAAACAGAGAGGACTACAACCTGTTCTATGTACATATGACAATAAAGCGTTGAAACTTCACTCTGACCGTGACCAGCAGAGAGCTGACAGGAAATGGGAGAGAAAGAGGGGATGACCCAAAGCAACAAATGTTCCGGGCTGGACTCTGATACTGAGAGACATTGGAATTGCGTGGTCAGCATCTTAAAGCCTGAGGTCACAAGGGTGTCTCAACTTTGAAACTGCTTGGTTTTTATGTAACTACAGAGCACTGACACACTAGTGACTGTATATTGATCATACACTGAAATAACAACAATATTCAGGTCTGTTTGGCGGTTGGCCAGATGTTTCCAGCTATTCACATAGTCAGATTTGTGGTAACATGTTGATCATGCTGCACGCAGAGTGCCTGAATGCAACACAGTGATACAAATGCTCCCTTTTGTTTTAGACATTTTGATCTTATCCAGCTTTATTCTGGACTGATTCCTTTCTCCTTACAGTATAAGAGCAGCATCCTGTTTGTGAGCCATTTCACTGAGCTTTCTGTGATGGCTTGTGAATTATTCATTTAAACATGATTGAGCGGGGATTGAATTACAGGACTGATTGATCATTGGGCTCGTAAAAAGGAATCCCAATGACCACTGAAACCTAAGGCTTAAACGACCTAAAGACTTAGATGGCTGAAGGGCGGACCGGCCTCAGCAGGCCAATGTGCTCAACCAGTGCAGGGTGAAAATGCATCACTCTGGTTTTGGTTCACGGCGCCCCTCATTTTTTAAACTTTTTCTGTAAAAACAAGGATATAAGCAATAGATAATTATAAGATATAAGGATGAACAAGGGACTGAAAGTCTGTCACTTTACTGAGAAAGCTGCAGATTAGAGGTGGGATTATCAAATATCTGTCTAAATGACTGATGGATTGGTTTAGAAAATATTAGAAAATGAAAATGCATTTCCCACAGGTATTCATTTTACTATCATCAAAGACCAAGAAAAACAGAAAATGTTCACATGTGAGAAGCTTGAACCTGTTCAGTCAGTCATTTCAGCATGAAAAATGACTTTAATCTACTATGAAATTTGTTGCCAAATCATTTCCTGACAATTTATCAATTAATGAACTTATCAAAGCAGCTCTAATTAAGATGCCGGAGGTGATCTTATGTCCCATGGCAAGAACAACTCTCCCCCTGTCCTGTACCACCAACTGCCACCACTCTCCCTTTATGTGTCATAAAGCAACAGATTTCTATCAAAACACAAAGACACATAATGTCATCTGTAGTGTAAAGGCTTTGTGGTAGCTGCCCTGTTTGTTTTGATAATTATGCAAATATCTCAGCTCCATTGTAATACTGTTAGAATGCTGGATACTGACACCTTAAACTGGTGTTAATAGCAGGAGCAACATTCACACAGATATGAGATTTGTACAGAAATGTCTGTGAGCTGTCTCATGCTGCAGGAGATTATTGTTGCTGGTGTTTCTGTCTCAGAGTCTGTTTTTCTCTCTGTGTCTGCTCCCCCATCAAAGCACAACAACAAATCTCTGTATCCCTGATTTTTCATTACTGACTGTCTTGCTTTATCCCTTAAGGTTCAAGTCTGAGCCTTGTGTTTTGACTATTTCTTTTTTCTTTTTGTGTGTTTTTGTGTTGCATGAAGTGCCAGACATGCCCCCCTTGTGTACTTGAATAATCCCAGATTACACACAGATACCAAATGTGTGTATACCATTACATGGCACACATCTCATTTTCTTTTACTCTCTATGTTTTATCTAATCCTGCGTCCAGTAATGTCTTCGCTGACCTCATGCACCTTCACAAATTGTTGTTAAATTCGGCAATTCATCCCCCAGAAAACACTAATCAGATCTTGGATTTTCAGAGCTGCCATTCAGTCTAAATCAACCAGAGAAACTGACCCAAATGTCACTTCTCATTTAGAGTGAAGGAAGGGAGAAAAGAGCTGTCTGCCATGGGGAATTCTTGAAAATGAACAAATTGTGGAAATTATGAAAAAATAATCGAGGTAACTGCTGCTTCTTTTTTTGTCTGCCACTCCTGTTCAACACCACTTATCAGTCAGAATGTCACACATTCAAAACTTGGTTCAGTATCAGCTGTGCTGTATGTAGTGTGAGGCTGAACGTTTATACATGTATGTGAGTGTTTTCGCACAGCGGGAGAAAATTGGGGCAGCGCTTGTTGTTTGTATAATAAAAGGTGCTCTTTGCATATTGCAGAGTCATTACGGAGGAGATGTCTTCCTTTTACTGTGTGCTATGAAACTCCTCAGTTTAAAGGAAAAGCACAGAGCTCTTTTTCTTTTAGGAGAAAGGAAAGAGGAAGAAAAAAAAGCCACATGAGCAACAAAGCAGAACTTAATTATTGCTCCAGTCAAAACAAAAAGAAACTAATCACAGCAGCCTTCCCGAAGCAATGAACATCTTCATCATAAGGTGTTAACATATAGGGAATGGACTGTAAAATTTCAGTTTATGTTTATATTTAGAAAAATCAACCCAAATTAAGAATCAGTCCATATGTAAGTGGTTTTTTTCTAATCAATTCTTCTCTACGCACTGTTGCTTTCAAGGGCTGATTTTATGGCTGCTGCCCTGTGGCCTCCGCCTCAAGTCCGTCCCACTGAATTCATTTACAGGCCTTCTGTGAAGGTACTGTTGCATGTTTTAATGGCCACAATCCTCTGTGGGCAGCAAGGAGTGTAATGTGGGCTGCATGTGCTCGAGCTGTCCGAAAAAGAGCAGCAATAGGAGACACAGAGCTGCAGCGCGCATGAGTCAGTCACGTTCAAATGTGTATTTTCTCAAGTCAGTTGGCAAATATCTGCACTAAGGGTTGGCATGCCCACTGTACCCTACTGGCTGCCAGCTGTCACTCAGGAAGATGGAAAGATGGAGGATAGGGAACAAGAGAGAGGAAGGGAGGGGACATGGGGGGGATAAAGGGAGTGATGATGATGTGAGGACATGAGCCCTGAGGCTTTCTCTTGCTCTTGTTTCTCATTTGTCTGTCTGATGATAACAAAAAAACATGGCAACTTAAAAGAAGACAGGGCAACATGAGAGGGGAAAAAAGGTGAAAATAATGCTTAGGCAAAAGAAAAAGAGAGCGAGTGAGTTACAGAGAGGAGTGACAAAAGTATGTGGGCAACAACACAGTGATTCTTAATGCATTAGTCCAAATGAGTGCACCCTCAGGTTCACCAAGACATTAACCATACAAAACAATGTGGTATTTTATGCATAATTTTATACATGCTGCACATGAAAATACAAATTCATCAAGATGAGCGGTAAATGCAACACCATTCAAATTAACATTTCTTCTTCTAAAGTTTAACACCAAAATAATAAATAAGACTAAATAAAGCTTCAGCTTAGTGCTGCTTGAGAAAAGATGGCAGAAGCTAGATTTCAAGTGTGTGTGGGAACTCAGACAGTGGAGTCGGTTTATCGAGTTCCCGCCCATACGTCTTTTTGAACCTGTTGCAGTCAGCACTCAGAAACATCCACCGGTGTGATAAGAGCTACTTAAAATGACAGAAGCCATCATGAAATATTTATTTCACGTATACTTTGAGTTCTTCATTTGGTCTACGTCCCATCTGCTATCACGGACCGGGGGGGGGGCAGGGTTTATGAGCTATACTGCTGCCAGCCCCCAGCGGGCAGTTGATATGTTTAGGCTTCACTTTTAGGGAGCTCTCATGTCATCCATAATATAACATGTTCCTACAAAGGCAATTCAGGCTAACTACCTTCATGTCGCTCACTCTCTTAATCGATTTACATGAAATCAAACTGATTTAAGCTTTTACACTGGACTGGATCAGCAAAACCAGAATCTTAACAATCTCTAGAAAACAGGAGAATAATGAACCGCCCAATTCTAAGAAAAGCTTGTTTTCTACCCCTGTCTGATGAATGATGACTGTTGTGAACCCCTAATGGAGCCTGCTGCACTAACCACACACTGTACAAAAGTTGATGTCATGACTTCTCTCTCTGACTTTGGGACCATCAATCAGCGTAGAGTCACAGTAATGCTGCGCAGAGAATTTCATCTTAGTTACATAGCAGCATGTGCGCCGACGTTTGGGTTGCAAACACTATATCAGTACGTACATTGGATTTGACATGTAGTTACTTGATAGTCGTTTTACTGCTGCAGCAGATTTGGAGATTAATAGATTTCTTGAAGCCTTTCATGTTACACAACTGGGCAAGACGCATGCAGATACAACTTGCTCATATTCCACCTCATGGGAAACATTAATATTTAATACATTTCGCCCATACACTAGTTTACAACTAAGCAGCAATCTTCAGGGTGATACTGACAGCTTTTGACTTTGTGTGAATATTTTGTCAAAGAATGTAAGATACAGCTCTATTACTTACATACAAAAGTCAGCATGAATGCTTCAGCTTTTCATAAGACACTCATTTCTGTGATTTAGAGAGTACAAGGGGGTATGACATATTGCTAAATCATTAGACGGCATATTCTGGGCCTTCTGCTAGATTTTAAAGGGTTTAGTGTTTACAAATGTCACGACTATTTGGCCTCGGAAAGCTTCCTCCATGTCTAATCTAGAGCCTCAGCAATAAAAAATGAAAGCCACCATTAACTGCTTGTGTTTTGCATTTCAGATTTCAAATGTCTCAGCTCTCTAAATGTCTCTTTTAAATTAAATTGCTGTTGTGATTTTTCAAATCATTTATGCAAATAATAATTATCAGGACGTTCACCTTATTTTAGGATTAAAGCTCTGGCAGTCAGTCCTGTACTGCACAAAAAAGACTTATTAGAGCTATCTGACATGAACAACATTTCACATAACATTTCACCCAGCATGTGCACATACAAATTTAAATGAAACATTTTTTTTCAAGGCAGCATGACACTGCACTGTCAAAGAGCTATTGTTATTATACTCAGATAAACAGTATAGGTACATACAGTAGACCTGTTCCACGTTGTATTAAAATCTGTTATGAGCTACAAAGTTTTGTTGATGTCAATATGGTGGTGTTTTTTAGGGTAAAAAGCTCCAAGGATGAGTAGGATGAAGTAAATTAACTCCTTATGCCAGAAGAACATATTTCCAATGGGAAGACTGAGCTGCAACAAGCAGGCAGAAGGTCTGATTTTTTCATTACATTACATTGCACTGAATATGATCGACATTGTATCTCCTGCATCTGTGTACCCAGAGCCTGTTTGTAAAATCAAGGACAAATGAAAACTGAGCGAGGACACAGTTTGCTTTTTCAGTCTCCCAACATGACAGTGTAATGTATGAAAGAGGAAATGATATTGCCTGTGGTAATACAACGCAGGCTCTATTGAGACAGAAGAATTGTGATTTTATTCCAGCTCAGTACACTCTCACAAGCAGCTTCAAGCTATTGATGTCTGTTCCTGCAACTGACGTTATTCAACATTCAATTCAGGGACTCTAGGTCTAGGACACCAATTTTTAAACGTAAAGCCACATATTGTACAACCTCAGCGCAACAATGACCCTCCCACATCCTCTCGCAGCTTTCATCTGCACAGAGCCTAACATCTACCGTATGGATAAACTGGTCACCCCGCACACACAGCCGAAGTAAAGCAACTCAGTTACTCACAGCGTTAAAGCGGCGCTCTGTTCTGAGGCTGAGGCATCAGGCGTTTTTTCTTCTCTAAAAATGGCAGACATTCAAAATATTCAAAAAGACTCAATTATTGCAGGAAGCCATGTTTCTTTAGCCTCAATCCGCAGTTAATGGTTGTATCAGCACCACAGCTGATGTAATCAGGGAGAGATATGCACTGCACACACAGCAAGACTGAAGCATAGCAGGGGAGGGAGAGCAGTTCCTGTCTGGTCTTTTTCATGACATTGTCAATCTCTCATCTTTGCACCTGCGCTGCACTTCAGTTTTAGAATATGAGCCTAGACCTCGCAAATTCCTTAGCATATTTACTAAACCTTGTATTCTGATAGGTGGGATTTATCTGTAGGACTGACTGTTTGGGTAACAGCAGGTACAACAACTGGTGGTGATGAACGTCATGTTCAAAACTGAAATTTTCATGATGACTTCAACTTTTTATGCATTACTTTTATTTAACTATTTCAACCATTCATCCATTAGCCTACATTTAGGTTGCCAAACTTCTTCATTCTCTCCCAATCGTAAAAGCTTGTGTCAGGTATCAGACTCCATACGTGGGTATGCACTGTTCAGTCAAAACACGGTTTCTCATTTTTAAAGCTGAGCTACAACTGCTCCATTGATCCCTTTCTTTTCACGTCAAAACATACAGCGCGACTTAAAGGAGCAATGGCACTAATGAAAACCCAGCTTTGTGTAATAGGTAATAACTTATGATCATTATGGTCTAGTTGTCTGCTTTCAGTGCTTGTCTTCATTACAGTTTGATTCTTGGAAATGTGTAATGTGAAATGACATGTTTGAATGTCCATTTCACGCATCACAGCCCCTGGAAATACTTATTTGTTAGGTGGCTGCTAAATTACATGCTAGGTTGCGGAAATGGAGAGACATGACTTTGATTGATTGACACAATTGTGAGTTGCTGTTGTATCTTTACAAAACCTGCTGTGACACGAATTATCTCACACAAAAATAAATCATGCAGTGGCGACTATACTGTTGAAAGTATTCATAACTTTCGGGTGGATAATATTGATTGACTGGTATATCATATTTCATACTAATTTGCAATCAGCATTATGACAATCAGCAGCAATTAGGGAACAATTGGAAATGTTTTTATGACCATTTGTATTTTATTTGTCTTGGAAGTGTTTCATTTTGGAGTGCATGTGCTGATATCACCATTCCAACTCTGCCAAATAAACAGCACTCATAAAACTCAGGCGTCTGCCGCACAGGATGGCAGGAAGTTTACAATAAATGTCTGGATAAATCCATGAAAGACAGTGTTGCCAACTCTTCTCCAATGAAATACTCTAATGGCTGCTCAGAAAGTCTCGCAAAGAAGATGATGCAATACCTTAATTTACATGTAAATTAAGTTAATAGGTGTTCATCATTGGAATGAAAGCATTTACAACATTAAAAAGAGGAAGACGGACATTGTGAGTGAACTAAGACTGGGCTATGGAGATGCAGGTAGAGAGACGTGTCCTGACACAAGCTGGCCCTCTCTGGGAAAGCTGACTAACACTGATCCAATGAACCTCAGTTTTGTCAGCAGCGGTTCAATGTGCTGTTTACCCTGCAAATGTACGACTAATTAATTTCTGGTCATGGCCAAAGATAGAGGCTGTCCAGCTCTGTGCAGGCCTGTGGCAAGGGTACAACACCAAAGGCTCCGCTGGCTCCAGAAAGCCCTCCCTTTCCTTTCGCTCCCTTCCTCCCCTCTTATGCTTTCACTGGAGAAGAGAGGGACTGTGTTTCTGTTCCCGCTGCTGCAAATGGCAAGCAGCTCAAGAAAGGCTGTCATTAAAACAGCAAAAACAGTTGGATGCAAAATCTATTTAAAATATGAAAAATTCCTTAAAAACTAACCATGGTTTAAGTATTCCCGCAGAGATTTTGCAGAAGTTAAATATCTAAAAGAGGCTGGAAGCAGAAAAACCTTTTTAAAAGGTAAAGGTATTCAGTCAAGTTGACACCTTTGCCGTAAAAAATATTTATTCTTTATATTTACATTTTTTCCTTGCAGTTCTAAAAGCACTTATAATGTATTCCATCAGATAAATGTAGGTGTGCTCCACCTCCAATTCATGACCTTTTCATACCCATCATTTGAATACATGAGCATAATTTTTCTGTTTTGGTACCAAATACTACTAATTGGTACACATGCATCTCCTTAATCAGCATTGTTTTAATACTATTGCATTGAAAATAACACAATGGGATTCTTGGAATGACTTACCTTGCAATTAACAATCTGTGTCAATAGACTCGCTATAGGTGCTTTCTGTCAAAATCAATCTGAACTTATTTTTATGAGCTGTTTAAATCCTGTTTCTCAGTCCACCTCCAATCTGTTCTGACAACTTCCCACCAAAGACACAGAAAACCATCATTTTTTCAGCTGTAATGGCAACAATGGGTAGCAGGAAGACTGTCATTCCTATAATGACTGTGCTGTCATGAATATAATAGCTATGCTGTTATGTTTTATAGACAGGAAGTTCACATATTCCCAGTGTGAGTAAAAAGTACTGTAGCTGGGGGCAGCTAGCTTTGCCTAGCACCATTTCTTTTTGATTTTATGAATTTATTTTGTTGCAACATTGAGCAGTCTGTAATGGCAAAAAGAGATGTCATGAGACATGAGGGGTCTCAGGCAGATATGAATATGTTGCAGATATGTAGCCAACTGGTCTTTAAGTTTGTATATTGTGTGCGTGTGTTGTATTTTCTTGCCTGTTTTGAATGATTTCTCCATGAAAATGTCATGCTGATGTTATGTGACAGGTTGAAACTAATCTGTCAGAGATCGGGACAAAATGATCTAGATGTCAGTCAAACGTCAATAACATCAATAAGTCAAATGTCAGTAAGTAATGTTACCTTGCACACAGTCAGTTGAAACAAGCAGTAATGATTTGGGACTGGCAGCAATGACACAAGTCCCTGATATGCTACAGGTTGCCAAGTAAAGCACACTTACAATGAGCTGGTCATTATTGAAAGTAAGCCCCAAAGCAAATGTAGTAATGAATGGCTCACTATACGTTATCTTTTGTATTAAGTAGTCACTTACCAAAGACATTAATCATCTGACACATTATAATGATTTTTTAGTTTTTCTTAAGCCATCTAGAAGGCTGTTCAGTACTGCTACATTACAAACATTTGTAGCTAGCATCCATGACTAACAGTAAAAGATGTGGACAAATCCAGCAGAACTGCTGTACTACTGACAGGCAATAAGAAGTATTGTGCTCTCCAAATAAATCGGTATCACACTGCTATAATCTGGGTTTTGCATTATCTAAGGATAATGTGAAATCAAAAAAAAAATTATACTTATATTACATTAAATTACCCAAATTAAAAAACTCAATGAAAAGCCACACAAAGACCCTTACACTACAAAAACCTTGCACTATAATGAGCCTGCTCTACCTACAAATGAATGAATTGGAAAGCAATACTATTCAATAACCATGTTAATGACCGGGCATCTAATAGCGCTGGAAGAGGCTGCATTGTGCCTGAGCTAGTCATCCAATTGCAAATCTCAATTGCTTGCATATTTATCAATGTATGATGAAGCCATGTATGCAAATCAATTCAGCGACAACTCTGCAGCATCAGCATTGTAGCTACAGTGCAACAAGAGGGATTCCTTTTAAGGGTGCCGGTAAGACTGAGCAATGTAATCAGCAAGGCCATTCACCATCGCTGCCCTCACTGCTGCCAGACGCAGGCCTTGGTGCCAGCGAGCCAGAGGGTAGTCCATCCAAGAATATCGCTTCCAACTTTTCCGAGATGAATTCCTTTGGAGATGCCATCTGTTTGTCTATCACCCATGTGCCAGGTTAGATCAAGTTATCGCAGCAGACATGTCTCAGGCTTCCTTATTCATACCTGTCCTCATCATCCTGTTTTCTACCACCTGTGTGAAGTCCCCCTCCTGTGCGCCATTGCCAGAAATCTTTCGTATGCCAAATCTACCTTTACCCTGATATTCAGTGCACAAGATTATTTAATGAGGAAAGGTGGTTGGGATATACTGTGCTGTATGTATCATAAACAGAAACTAAAGCTTGAAATTTGCTTTCTTCTGAGCTACTGAAACAGCTACTGTGATCATGAGGTCGGTCCACGGTACTGACAGAACATGTACACAAAAGAGGCTGGATTTTTGTGCTGATTACACAATGAGATACTGCAAAATTTTAATTGCATTATTTCCATTTTAATTCCAGCTCAGCTTAACCGGAGCCCTTACAGGACTGATCCTCTGAACTGCAATGTTTCTGTCTCTCATGTGTAGATGTACTGCATGTTGTTTTCATTTCGCGTTTATTACATGCAGCTGTTTTAGCAACCTAATGACAATTTAATGGGCATACATGGTGAGAGACACTGCTGCAGGAATAATATATGTAGCAATTCTGCCCATAAGTCAAGTAAGTCAATGGTAGCCTGGCAGTGGGGGGGGGTTCAGATTATCCAGAACTCACCTCACCAACTTTACAGTCTGCATTCACATCCAAATCAGAAAGGCGGGCTACATCCCGAAAGACCTGAGTGTATTCAGACTGGTTTATAAAAGCACTGTTTAAAAAAACATATCATCGTCTGCCTATAACTGAAATGCAGATATTTACTCCATTAAATACACATTCTAGGTATTACACACATTACCAATGTGGCAGAAATATTGGGTCCACAACTTGTATTTTCTTGTTTCAATATTCTGTTTTTTTCTGCGTGAATACCTGCGCCAATCACTCTAATCACTGTATGTTGTATCTTCTCCTTTGTTTGAATTTGTATCCAGACTGGGCCTTCGAACCAGGATCCACTGCTCATCTATCTGACCGCCAGCCAGCCTATTCACACCAACACGCATCCTCAATCAAAGTGGTTTGGCATTTGCAGAGGCGATTGTATTGTCTCACAGACAGACCTTATTATTTCTTGCACCGTGCCACAAACAGAACGCAAATGTGTCAAATACTTGTTGGACTATAACGCGCTATAAAAGACTGATGGGCTGATTTTCCTTCCCCCCAGCTTTTCCTTTTCTTTTATTCTCTCTCTTTTTTCTCTTTTCTTTTCTTTCTTTTCTTTTTTTTTTGGGGGGGGGGGGGGGCAGCTCGGATGGAAATGATGGAAAGCATATTGGCAGTCCGCGCACATCAATCAAGGTTCACCTACCGGATGGTGGTTCGGATGCCTCGCTTTCTCTCTGCTGTGTTTGATGCAAAGTCTCTCAGATTTGGCCGCCCTTTTCCCGCACGGGTCCTCCTGTGTCCTGCAGAAGCAGGTGTGACCACAATCTCGCCTTGTTGTATTCCCATATGTTGTCGCCAGCGCAATTATGAATGCTCCAGTTGATCGGTGACTGGATAGCCTGTGTGATCATGTGCTGCCTGCTCCTTTCTCTCTCTCTCCCCCTCTCTCTCTCTCTCTCTCTGTCTCCTCTCTGTAACTGCTCCCTCCGCCCGATTATCTGCCCGCTGCGGCACTGGCTACATGGTAATACAGAGAAATAAAACGTGCCTGACTCGTTGGCGAACTTGTGCGCCTTATTATGGCAATTAGTCGCCGGACCGGTCTGTGCTTGCTCATCCGTGCACCTTTTGCAAAACGTGCTGCCTTTCAGCTGTATCCGCTATTCTGCACTGAATAAATTGCCGCCTGAGACGCCGAAACGCGTTTTATTTTCTGAAAGAGGAAGGGAGAGAAAATCTCTTCAATCTACCGACTGAGACTGGAGGAGAGGAGCAGAGGAGAGAAAGACTGAGGCGTTAAAGGATGGAGAGGATTAAAGGAGGAGGAGGAGGAGGCTGGAACACATTTGTAAAAGCCTTTCCTCTACATGTCATTTGAATAACAGTGAGACACTGTGTATATTTCACAAATCTTTCTCAGTCTGTCTCTCTTTCACTCATCTGTTCCCCAAGCTACAGCCTACAGATTCTTGATAAATATCAATATTTTATCTATCTATCTATCTATGCATCTATCTATGATGAATAATAACAGCACCAGAAGTGTGTGCAGTTGCTTTTTGAACAGCTCCCCACAGACTTTGCTCTGGCTGGTCTCAGTCTCGCTCCCTCTTTGTCAGACTGATGGATGTTGTGTTTTTTATTTAATTAGAGCTCCACTCTGATCTGCACAGCATGTTGGGCAGGTTATGATTCTGTCCAATCATGGCACTGTTAGTCCGAACCTTGACAGCGAGTGTTTTCAAAGTGGTCCTCAAATTGGTTGGACATCTGTTACAGTCCCCAGAGTGATGTGGACCACGACTCGCTGTGGGGGGAACCGAGCCGGTGTGAGCACTGTGTGTTGTGAATCCCACCGGTGGGGCTGAGCTCAGACCAGCTGCTTACATTTCAGTTGTGCATCAAAAAACAACACTTGTCGACTGGACTGCTCTCACTGAATCAGCTGGTGTGTTTAGGTGTGGCACGGCTACAACCCCTCTTTCCATACCTTTATGTGCACATTTCGATGTACAAAATGTGCTGTCTTTACAGTTTTGATATTGTGTTATGCCTCTAGACCATGTTCCATTAAAAGCCAGACTTGTGATTTGTGTAGAAAAGCAGAATTTTATACATAAAACAAAATCTGTAAGCAAAGATCAGTGGCTTCTGTAATTACAATGCAGAGCGTCAGCGGATAACATTAATGATTCAGTAGGACCTTGAAAAATGAAAAATGCAGCTACTCATAGCTTTCTGTGCCATCATGCACTCCTGTGCTGGGAGTGCATTTGATGTAATTTTATGAGCATCAAATTTATGTCAGTGTTTCTCTGGGAAACAATTACTGTAACATCTGAGAGTGTTACAGCGTGGCAGAAATGATAACCTTAGCCTTTTTGAGTGGACTGGGTGTTTGGAGCGAGTAACCTACAAGTGTGGCTCTCCTCACTGAGAGATGAAGCTTGACAGAAAGGCAAAGAGGCCTGCACCCGAAACTAAAACTGTGTGAGATGTGTTTTTTCTCAGCGCTGTGACAGGCCTCGTCTCTTCGTTTGACGCCTACAGAGCCTGGTTTGCATGGGAATATGCAGCCCAATAATCATAATCCGAATGAAACGGATTCACAAAACTACAACCATTGAGCCCCCACGATTGCACAAAAACGTTTGAACAGATGATTTTTGTGCAGGTTTGTTTGTAGCTGCTTATCAAAGATGCATGCCCCTGGCAAACTGTGTTACACCAGTGTTGAGCTGCATGTGCGCACTCCTCAAGACATGTGCTGTTAGAACCATACTAAACCATCAGAGAGGCTATGTGTCATTATGTGCATGCAGGCCATCGATAGATCCAAGCACTGCTGCACTGCTGCACTCCTGCTGGCAGGTTCATATGTTTCAGCAGCTCGGCAGGCAGACTGTTAATTTTTTTTTTATTTTTTTTTACAGTGGCTGTACAATCAAATAGTAAGGTGAACTGGGCTTTATGGACTCTGTGCTCCATTTATTCAGCTGCATGTTGAGACACAGAGTGGATGACTATGCCAGTAGTGTTATACCGGCTAATGTCAACAACCTTGTTTGAGTGTGTGACTTGCTGTCAGCAGCTGATGTAGGTGTACACAAGCATGCACATTTCCAAATGAGTTAATTAAATTCACCTTCTCATAATACAGGTTTGCTTTATGCTTATGACCAGCCTTGAAGGCTGTGTGTATCTGGCTGTTTGTATCCAGCTGTAAAGATTCTTTGTGATTAAGAGGCTCTCAGTCCGTCCATTCAACTTTTGTACTGCTAAATGTGATCTGCAATTAACCGGGCCATACTGTAATTATACGGTAGATAGATTGAAAGCTTGAATGTTGCATGATGTTCAACACATTTTCTGCAGAAAATACACAAGCTCCAATGGCTCCTTTACAAAGAATCTCGAAGCAGAGCTGAGATGGAGACCAAGTAACTCCAGAGTTGCATTTTACAGTAGTTTAGGGTAATATTTGGAGGCCTTTTTACACTATTTTGATTCATATCATTAAGATGCAATGACCAGTATGTTGATTGAGATCATTTATGTTCAAAGTCACCTTTCCCCCCTAATCTGTAGGAGTGCTCAGCTGGTGTTTAGGACTCAGCAAAGGAGTGAATATGATATCTGACCCATCTTGTGACATTTTGTTCATGTTTCCTCTCTCCCACTGCCGCTGCTTTCCATCTACGCTGCACTTGTTTCCTTATCCTCCCTCTCCATGGCGTCTCAGTGGGAGTGGGAGTGTAATTACGCAGTCAGACGGTGTTTACAGACGCAAAAGCGCCTTAATTTATTCCAACAGTTAGCAGTAATTCCCCACTTTAATTTATAGCTCCTCCACCCAGTGGGAAAACGAGAGAAGCAGATAGTGAGAACGAGGGGGGGAGAGAAGGAGCATATGGACGTTATATTACAGAATACTGTTGACTACAACTTGTACAAGGCTTACGCACACGTAAAGGCCATTGCCACTGATTTTACTGTGCATTTATTATTATTTTTTTTTCCAATCAGTGATATGTTACAGCTTGCTCTGTAAGGCAGGCAATGCAAACAAAAAAAGATGCTCATGGCTGTGTTATTTGAAGCTGAAGACCATTTGCTGCTGTTCAATCATCAATATCATCCTCCAGAATGTAGCATTCATATCAGATCAGGCTGTAGACCATGCAAAGCAGAGGAGTGAAGCATAATTTAGTTTGTCTTAACTGTCATTAAATCAACACCCGGATTTGGTATTAATTCACCATTACTGATGTGTTATTTTCCTCGTCCGGTAAACAGTCAACTGTAGGTGTGATTTACCACAAACAGAGAGTCCTTTCAGATCAAAAATGGATTCACTCTTGTGTTTTCTTAATGTATAAGCTCCTGTAAAGCTGTGGACACTGGTGAGAAAACGGGCATTGATTGCATTCATACTGCCGCCGCACAACAGCTACAATGGTTCTTATTGACTTTCAGGAAACTATGTGAAGCAAGGTACAAAACCTTAATGACCACACCAAAAGAGTTATGTCAAGATACCCAAGAAAAACAGCCTGCTGAACTGTAGCAGCTGGTGCGGAAACACGCTCCTCCATCCCCAGCATTATAGTGCAGTATTGATGTAGCTGTGGACGGCAATTTGAAACAGGAAAAAGTCAGAATGGAATAGAACAAACCTTGATATTGAGGGCTGTGTTTGAAGGATATATTCAAGACAGGAGCTAAGTCTGCTTGAAGAGTTTTACATTGATGGAGATACAAAATGCAGGGTCATCTTCAGGCATCTCATTTGTCAGTGTCATGCAGAAAACAAACACAGATAAACATAAAGGTTTCTCCAAACTGAAAAGTCCTGTTGTCCATGAGCTCATTTAGCATCTGGTGTCATACAAAATGGCAAGTTACATTTGATGTAATGCTAGAATAAGCTTGAATACCTCAATAGCCAACATTACAGCAAAGAACTAGTTAGTAGGAGATCTAGAGTGAAATCCACAGAGGCCTGACAATGAATGTAACAAATCTTCCTGTGTGACTAGAATGAGCATTTATGATAGAGAAACGCTAATTAAAGAAACAAGGAATTTTAAGTGCACGAGTGAGACAGAAGATGAGGTGAACTGGGGCTGCTTCAGAGGCAAGAGGAGAAGGGAAACGGACATGAGGGCATTAGATTTTAGCTGAAAATAGAGGCACTGTGTTGACTGGGAGCATGAAGCTGACTCCAGCCATGATGAACCACAAATGAGTGGTTGATGTGTTGTTGGGTGGAGCCACCGTTCTGTCACCGCAGGAAAAAGATAGCTAACTAAAGTGCAGACACACAAGTGAGGTGGATTGTGCATCAAAGTGTGCACTTCAGCAAATAAGCTGCATCTGTCACTGGTCACACATGTCAGCGGTAAAACCACACAGAATTGGCAGAGAGCTGGCTCATCTGGCAAGTCTTTTCAGTAATTAGGGCACACTAAACGATATCAGTGGGTTGTTCTGGTGAGCCAGTAGTTGAAACACACCATGTAACTGTGGCCTGGTTTGAGTTCGGCCAGAAATTTGTAAAATGTCATCTTTCTCAGCAAAAAAAAGGACAAATTAGACAGGTAAGCATGCAGGCAAAAATACATGAAAATTATCAGGATGGTCAAGAGAGCCTGAACTTTGTTTCACTCACAAAAACAAACTAACAAACAAAAAGAATGCAGTAATAAAAAATGCTTTCTCCAGTTTCTGAAAATGATATAACAAAGGATATTTGAATTTGAGATGTTACACCCCATCACTTAAATCTTAAATGAACAGTCCACTGATTTAGCTATCATCTTTTTTAATGCACACATTTTTCCTCATTTTCACCTAAATTACCCACAATGCAACTCAACTCAATTCACTCCACTGGACAGATGCAGGTTTGTTAGTGCTAGCAGCAGTAGAGCTGAGGAGTGGGCTTCAGAGCTACACCCCCACCCCTCCACCCAACACACACAGCTCCCTCAAGGGCCCCAGCAGACTTTATACAACTTTACTGCAACTATATGCAGTAGTACTCTGCCAGCACACAGAGGTGCACATTAGAAATGAATTTGAAAAGTGAATACATGCGGACATAAAGAATTTAGATCCGAGGTGAGGAAAAAATATAAGGTCCTCACAGAAAGTTCCCTGCTTCATCCATTTTTCTGACACCCCACACCCCCATCCACCCCCACCCCAATCACTTTCATACAGTCCTGAAAGCCCCTGAAAACCTGTTTTGAAGTCTTAATTACTGTGCTCTCACATTGAGTTTTCATGTCTCAATAAGCTGTCTGCGTCATTGGGACTGAGTGGGTGTGGTTTGGTCAGAACAGATTGGCAGTGTGACATCTGTCATCAGATTGGTATTAATAATAACTAATATTGCTAAAGTCAGACTGGTGTTTGCAGTCCCACTCACGTCAGAGTAGTGAAACACTGACATAAATCTATCAAGTGAAATAAGCAAAACTTAAAAAAAAATAGTGGGTTCATGTTCATTCATTGCTCTCAGGTAACTTCCAGAGAAAATGAATTTCTCCAACAACCTCATAGCCTCCAACACTTTGTCCAGCACGACTTATGTTGCAAAAAGATTTACTTATTGCATATAACCCTTAAAGGTCAGTCAACTGCGACCAAAAAATTTTGAATGCATGTTCATTTAATTATGAAAAAGTCAGCAACGCTTTTTGAAAACATAATCCTCCTCATAAACAACATCCTGTGATCTTCACTACTATGTTCTAACTCAGCTGATTAAAACTGTTGCCAGAAAACATATTCTGTCAGCCACTAGTTTGTTTACACTCCCATATTTGCTGCTAAACAAGTGGGTGATCTGAGGGACATTTTTAAGCTCTCTGACTCCAGGTAATGTCCTTTGTTTAAGCTGTGTGAATTGTCATGACTTGATCAAGGGGAAGCATTTTTTACATGCACACACAGGTTAAAAATGAAAGTTACTATCTCATGTAGAAGCACTCATGTAGTCTAACATTTGAAAAGTCCTTGTGGGTTGTGCTATGTGGGCAACGTGATAAGGGAGCTGAGAATTAAGATTTCTTAGCAAACAAGTTGATAAGGTTGAGAGATCCCAGGCAGCCGGACACTGCATTTCTGCTGGCCATGGAGTTTGGATACTGCGGTTTAAGGGTATTGAAGTTGTCAGGCCACTGCTGAGGGGAGAAGATAGAGAGAGGGAGTCTGAGTATCCTGGAGGCTTAAAGGAGGAATTGCTGTTGTCATGTTTTTTATGAATACAGATGTTTCTTACGCATTTATTTGTATTTTCTATGGAGGTTTTGATCAGGATGACTTTTCATCAGTACAAACATGCATTTTACAGTGCTCAGTGTGAAAATCAATCGGTCACTTACATTGCTGTTGCAACAACAGAATGCTACGTATCTCTTACATCTTATTGCTCTTATTATTGTTCTTCTTATTTTATTTTTCCTGTTTGTATTTGGATGATGTAGTTCCAACTGATGTGCATGTGCTTGTGTTGTAAATGAGAGTATATGAAGTGTACATACATTTGCTTTATTATAAAATTATGATTATGAAAATGAACAGACTATTTACTGTATAAGCTTGCTGCAGCAACAGTGTGCAGTTCATCTCTTATGACTTATCTTTCTTACGACTGTTTCTTGATAATATTTGTGTTTGGATGGTTCATTGCCACTCATCACAAAAAGAGGAAGATATTTCTTCTTACAACCTGAAATTTTGTACTAATGTAGTACTACTATCAGTTCAAAAAGGATGAGACATAGTGAAGCCACCGGTCTGAAATACATTGGTGTTACATTCTTAAATGAGAGAGCTGACCTGCTCTTTTGCTATTTTGGAATTTTTGAGTTGGCATCCATCAATCCATCATACTGAATAAACTTTTGCATTGGGCTCTCCAAATCATTTGCTTAGCAAACACGCTGCGGACATCACCTTCAGATTTTAGTGCCTTGTTACGTTGATATTTTTTACACCGTTTGAGATAAACTAAATTTCCACAAAAAAAACCCCAAGATCCAATACAAGCACAACATAAAAGAGTAATCACAATTTGTGTATAATAAATTTGGCTTTAGCCTGCAACACTGGTCCATTTCACAGCCAGTTTTACTGTGAGTGGCTCCAAACCTTCTTCATCTTAAACACATTTGCATATTCAGAATTGCAACAGCATAAAGATTAAAGAAGTGAAGTTGAAATGTTCCTATACCTGTCACATCATCCATTTTTTAACAGTGAGATAAAACTGAGAAAATCATGTAATGTTCAAAGGACTGCTTATGAACGTGGGATTTTTCACTTTCATATAAGAGTAAATGGGTTTTGTGAGAACCATAACAATGTGCTTTCCAACCATATCACTTTTCTGCGAGGCTTCACAATCACGTTCCCTCTCTGTTATGCACATAGACTTTTCGGTGTTCATTCTCTCTCCCTGTAAACCATTCATTCAGCCACATTTTCTTCATTGGGGACACATAAAATAAGCAATAGATGGGTAAACCATGTCGATCAGTGCTTAAACGGGAGGAAAAGGGAATATGTTTTATTGCTGGATAATAAACATGGTGATAAACAGGCGTGCAAAGAGGGAAGAGAAGAGTTGAAGTGTTCATTTCAAATTTTAATATCCCCTTTTTCTATTCTTTCTCTATCCACAAACCATCTAACCACACTGCAAAGGGTAGTGATCCATTACAGCATAATAACAGTCATTTTGACTAGATGAACTGAGTCAGACCACTCAGCTAAACCCAAAGCAGCTGTCAAAGTCAGCTTAAATGACAGGACCTGCTAACTAATAAATTCTAACCGCTCAGTATATTTAGTTTGTCCTTGTAGGTAATTTCATTATGTTTTTGTACAGGTAATGTTGATCTCATCTGTTTGGTCTGTCCTTGTTTCTCTCACTTCACTAAATACTCCTGGGATCCTCTTCCTGCTGCTGTGCCAGGGGAGGAGAATTACCGTCAGGCTGGTCTCCCTTAGATTACAGTGAGGGAGGTGGGTGGGTCGGTGGGTGGGGGGTGGGAAACCGTCGAGCGTCAGCCCTCCAGTTATTTTGCCATACAGAGTGACATTTTCCCCCTGGGACTCACCGAGACACAACCAAATATTTACAGTGGCACACATTCTTGAATCCACATCGCAGCCATCATTTGTATCCTGCAGAGGCAGATGTGAAGCATTCTTGGCTCAGAGCAGACTGGCACAGCAGGATGAGTGAGGCAGAGAGGAGGTAAAAGGAAAAGTGAGAGAAACTCAGGGTTAAGTAGTAGTTAGTTTGCAGTCTGTAGTTGCTTGGCCACAGCACCAGAACCACATGTTGGAAGGCCAACACTGGTAATACTGTCTGTTGATATTTTGTATTTTTCTTATTTTCAACCAATGTGAAAAGACCAAAACCGACAACGAACTGACAATACTGTGTAGCTGATGCGTCTTCTTCCTATGTGCCATAGAGCTCCCTTTTCTAATGAAAACAATGTTTAAAACACATTAACGAGTCACACTTTTGCACTGCATCACTTTCATCACCTTGAGCAGAGTGGCACTGTATTTTATTGTGAGCCAAACCCACATATGCTGTCCTGCAGCCTTACGTTTGTGTATTAATCTGCAGCTGGAAATAGTCCACAAAAAATGCATTATTCACTCCTTTTTGAGAGACTGGCTGTTAAATTGTTATAATACTTATTTCAACTTTTTTTTTTTAAAAAAAATGGAAGTTTATGTTCGTGAGTCATTTTTTAAGGAATTAGTTCTTCAGTATGAGTGAAGGGGCTTCAAGGCTGAGAGCTCTGGACAGAGGCAGAATATGGCCCCGTTGGTTTGGTCTTTTCATAGAATGTGTTGGTAATAACAAACATAAAATACTGGCAGGCTTATCCTTTTATAGACTATAGAGGATGAATTATTCTCAGCACAAAGCTCACACCCCCACAACTGCTGAAGACTCACTGCTAAATTACTTATCAAAGATTTCTTGTTGATGATTCCCAATTAATGATCTAATTTTCCACACCGCTGAGCAGACTTACCCTGTCCCACAACATACGGGACAGAAATATTGGAGGCAGGGAAGGGAGACAAAATCACCACAGATGCATATTGTTTGGGGGTGTGAGAGAGTGTTAAGAGGAAATCCTCTTTCCCCATACATTACCAGTAGTGTACCTTCCACACATAGACAGCATGCACTGCACAGTATACATCACAACATGTCCCAGCAAAGATAGAAATTTTAATTATTAGGTTTATTTGCTGTTTATTTGATTGGTTGATCCCTCACAGGCCTTATGGTTTGTTAAGTCACACAGAGCTCCTTCCAGATGGGAACTTAACCCTGTGCTTCCACTTTTCATCAGGTCACATCAGTGGTTCTCCAAGTGCATGTAGCCGGGCTGCTTTAAGGACAAGACAAGGGTGCTGCAAGATTTATCGTCTTAGTTTCACGTTTGTTGTGAATCAGCTGTTTTAATTGTCACACATTTCAAAACAATACATATAAATATATCACACTCACCATATCAAAAACATTGCCTAATATTCAGTAATGCTGCAGATAATCATAACGAATAATGGTTGTCATAGAAACACAACATGCTTTACGGCTCTGGAGTTTTTGAGGAGCTCAGCAGTCAGAAAAACAGTAGCAGTCAGAGGAAGAGATGAAATGACACAGTAAACAAGGCTCAAAGGACTGATGATACATCCCCAGCCCTCAACACGGTCTGACAGGACTGAATCTGAAGCCACCTGTCAGTGGAGTCAGACCTGCAGGTTATGATCTCTCTGCACAGCAACAGCAGCCTCGCAGGTCACATCAAAATGCCTGCAACCTTTTGTGCCCTTGTACACCTCAAACACAAGCTAATTTTAATTAAAACAATTAAACAATTACACACTAGTAGCATGAAAGGATTTTTAGTTGTACTTTAATTGTTTGTTTTAAATTAAATAGTTATTCATAAATCTGAAAAGCACAAGTCTGGAGTGATTGTCAGTGGCTCTAAAGCAATAACCATGTTTTATTTTGGTTTGACAGAAAACATTCCTGATCTAAAAATGTTTGGGAACCATGGCTCTACATAACAATATGAAATTGTTATTTAAATATGATTTATTTTATGAATAGAATATCAATATTTTGATCTTGCTAAATTTATATTTAATTAAAGATCCAGTGCATAGGATACAGGATGCTACTAATTGCGTCTTGAGTTTGTATTTTATTTTTGTCATAATAATATAGATTATTATGATTATGATTGTTGTGTGATGTTTCAGCAGAGAAATCACGAAATAATCTCAGTGTTTAGTAATAACTTAATAGCACCTAAAAAATACATATTTAAAATTAACTCTGTAGGACAGAGAAACGTTAGGTACCTTTAAAAGTGTATCATTTGAGGGTACAGTTTCAGGCCACTGACAGCACTCGCTCTCCCCAGGGGGAGCCAGAGGGGAGAGAAACTGAGGGCAGCTATTGATCCAGTGATCTGCTCTGCATGTGGGCAGGGAGACACAAGTGCGACACAGTCGTTTATTTCCCACTAACCTACATGAAATGGTTTTATGGCACAAGGAGGCAGAAAAGCTTTAGAGTTTGCAAGGAGGTCAGAGCTGCACCCAGCTCCCCGGTGCAAGTAAATGGCTTTGTGCCAAGCTGTGAGAACTGCTCTGGGTGTTGCTGTTGTTGATTTTCTCTCACACCTTTCTCATCTGTCCTGCCCGATGCAACATCTGCCGGATCCTCAACAGGATCAAAAAGGTCGTCAGGGACAGATGTTCCCACTATTTTACCTGAACATTTACAGTAAACGACCTTTTGCTGTAATTGAGTTCAGTGTTGGCTTTGCTTTCCCTCCATGTGGAAGGAAAGTGACCTTTTAAACAAAATTAGGCATGACTTAATTGAAGTTGGCCATTGTCCGTGCCCCCCCCCCCCCCCCCCCCCCCCCGTGTTAAAAAAAGTAAGGTTGCTGTTAGTCAATATTTTTCATACTGTCAAAAAAAAAATACTCTATGAAAAGGCCAAAACCAACAATGCATTGCTTTGTCTCTCATTATTTCCAACTTCCCTATCCTTTTGTGAAAATGTAGGTGCTTAAAAGGGGTCATAAATATATTGTTGATACTGTAAATGTTACAGTATTAAAAAGCCATTTTTAAAAGGTTCTGCAATTTCCTCCTGATATTACTCCAGCGGGAGTAAACTTCTTTCAGCTGCAGATTAATACATAGTTTTTTCGGGTGGCATAACCCATGTGGAACTGGCTCAAAGAGTGTGTGTTCACAGTCATGAAGGATCATGTCACCCAGTGCAACATCATGGCTTATTAATTTGTTTTTACTCACATTTATGCACAACACTGGAGCTGAGATATATCAGGTTTTACATGAAATTTGTGATCATTAGTAGACTGTTCTTTTGTTTGTGAAGAGTCAAAGAGGCAACTGAACACACAGAATACTCAATATATATCTTCATCCACTATTTAAGAAGGTTTGCCACACATGAGGAGTTTGTATCTGTTTGTACTCTGAATGCAAGTCATCCCAGGAACAGAGGGGTATAAACCTTACACAATCTAGACTATAAACAATGCATGCAATGAGACAATGCAAAGAGAAACTAAATTAATAATGAGACTACCACAACACAGATTTTTTCCTTCATCATGCATTATCACTCCAATCTCCCTTACCACACACACACACACACACACACACACACACACACACACACTGCCACCACAACTACTCCTGCGTTCAGCATCTGGACCAATTCAGTGGTAATTAGTTTGTGCACAAGCTTGCAGCAATGCATTTCATGTCTCTTTCAGCAGCTTTTGTCAGTTTCAGCACATATGTGGTCCATAAATACATCATTCCTGTGAATCCTGAGAAATAGCTGCAGGCACTCTGCTGTATAAACATCAGCTAAGAGTGACTTAGTGGTTGTTAATAAGAGCAGTGCAGTCTCCACAATAGACTTGATTGTGAAGCGGTGGTCCTGTGTGCTGCATGTCCTTCTTGTGTGTGCCTGTAAAGGCACTCATGCATTACCAGGGCTTGACCCAGATCACAGATAGACATGATAATGCATGACAGGTTGTCCTTTTGAAAGCCCTGTGTCCTAAAAGGCAGAGTGGCTATTCATGGCCTCCATGTCTGATACCCTGCCAAAAAAAAAGGACAATTCTGCTCCAAAATCTTCATGTTTAAATGTATAAAACAACTCCACACTGTATTGTATGCACTTATCACACACACACACATATGTATATTCAGTCATTTTACACCTCACCAGATGCAAGTATTGTATGTGTCTTGTGCATCATTTTATGCTATAATATAATTGGCATTGTTGGAAACTTTAAGATCCCAACTGTAACAACAAGCAAAGAACATTTCAAGAGGTCATACAGCAAAATGACTGCGTACTCTCACTGCTACATTTGACTTTGGACATGTAAACATTAGATTCACAAAAAAGCCTGTCAAGACTTTGTTCCAGTTAAGAGAAAATCTAAAGACACTCAGAGGATGTGTTCCAATACCAAGATGTCAACTTAAGTACAGTTTCCATGGTATCTGTTATATTTATCCATTATACATGGGAACGTGTGAGCATGTCATTAAAGATGCATATGAACAGCTTATCCCAAAGACTTTAAAGGAACTGTTCGCCAAACAAACAAAGATAATGTATTATTCAAATATTCTCATGTCGTGAAACTGTACCACAAATTCCTGTGCTTTAAGTTATTCCGAGTTAATGAGGATTTTTTAACCTCTGAGTGGTGTCATCTGAGGGACACATGCTCCATGTGGAGGGAAAGTGACAGCTCTTCCTGGTAGAATATTTACATTTTATAGTTCAAGACTACTGACTGAATGTTAATCCAACAATTTGGCTGCTTTGATGATCTTTAGTCAACAGGACCCAACTTGTTTTTATTTTCTGCAGTTTATCGTTGAGGGATTGCAGAGGTGAAACTTCAGCCAGGAAGGCAGGCCTTCAGGGCAGCTAATACTGTAGGCTGGACTGCTTCTTGACTTCTCTAGAGGTACAGTGATCGTGCTGAGCAGAGAAAAGTGAAATCATTCAAAATGCAGTTCTGTGAAATGCTTAAGCTGTGCAGTACGGTGACCCTGAGAGCTCAAGGCACTGCAACCAAAGAAAACACATGCAAATAGACAAAACACAAGCAAATGAATAAAACATCTTCATCAATTTGGCAACACATGTGCAGCATTTAGAAGAAAAAAAAACACTCCAAAGATTTCAAATAAAATACAGAAACAGGCTACAAATACAGAACACACAACCAACACACAAATACTGTCACACAGAATCAGAAAAAGGCATGAGATTAAAACTAGTGAACGACACCAGACTAATGGCATCATATGCAGTCATACAGAATATCTGAAATATGCAATCATAATGTATCATAAAGCCAAAAAGCCCTCTAGTTCAAACACTACTGATGATCTACTTCAGCAATGTCATTAGTAACAGAGAACGGCAACAAATAATGTGTGTCAGGTGTATCCGAGCATTTTAAAGAACCTTTTCTTCCTTTGTGTTCTGTGTGTTTGTTTTCATTTCTCTTATTTGTTTGTATTTTCTTAAGCCGCAGCTTGTTGAGCTTTCAGGTCCACTGCAGGAGAGACTTTTCACTAAACTGCAGCCAGTGAGGTTTGGGTCTGATAATTTAACAGTGCAATGCAAAAGACGTTTTGAAGAGCTGATAACATGAAGGCTGCAGGATGAGATCAGCATATGTTTTCACCTGAATACCTGGTGCTTGTAAACATACTTGCGGTATTTATCCATGACAGAGTCTAATGTTCCATCCGAATCTACGTTAGTATTCATCTCTCTCCATAATCTAGTCTGTTAACGTTTCTCGCTGTCTCCTCGAGCGTTTAACCTTGTCAGAGATAGGCTGGGATCCATTAAGATTTCCTGAAAGGGTTGAGCATTACAGGCTCATTTAGAATGACTTCCATTTTTAATAAACTGCTCACAGCCCTGCAGATCAGATACCGAGAAGGTGCACTTAACAATGCCGGAGAGATAGATATGTCCCATAATTTATATTGCACTAAAGGAAATCATACCATGATTTTGTTCCCTTTATATTTTGTTCTTCTCTTTCGTTCCTCTTTGTGAGAGGTGTTTTCACACCACGCCGATACATTCAACATGTTTTAAAAGCTGTCTCGCCATCTTTTCAGGTTTGCCCTGCTGCAGCTTCGGTGTCACTTTTTATATGCTGTAATAATGTTTACCTTTTTTAACACACTGGCATCATTTTGTTTGGACACGGCATCACCGCTGCCAACTGAATCTATAACAAACTGAACAGGCTTGTTAAAGTGGATCACTGGCAGAGAAACTGTCCCCGCAGATACTTACACTGGTGATTTTACCTTTTTACAGCACACTTAAGATTACACCCGTATTTGTATTGCTACACAATCATGCCTAAAGACGAACGTGTGCAGAAATGAAGAGCGATCACATCTCAGCTGAGCCAGAAACGATGGGATGATGAGGGTTAACAGACAGTGAGAGGGGTGATGGATGCCATAGGGGAGGGTGAGGGTAATGGAATTGGTGCAGGAAGGTAGTGTAGGGAAGGCTGTTTAAATGGTATGTGAATTGAAAATGGCTTTTTAGCTGCTGAATCAATACACACATTCACATTCTGAGAATGTGTCGGTTGGTGAAGGCCCTTCAACAAGAGAGGTGAGAGGGTGTAGGTACAGACCTTTCTGCCTGCACCCTTACACACTCATAACAGAAATCCCACTGCATCAACATATTGGTATTACACCTCAAGTTCACTATCCTTTTTTTTCTTCTTTCAGAATGAGCTCCATAGCTATTCTTCCTGTTAATTTAGCAAAGAACATGCTACTGTAAGAAATGCTTTTGGTTTTCCTCTTTTCATGGAGTAGTGCTACTGGAGAAATGTATCTTTATCCTTCCAGTATCCACGGGTTTGACCTGCATGATTAAATGAAAGCGGCTGTATGCACACGGCATGAGTCAGTTTTCTGAGATCTATTCACAGATGTTAGCTTCTGCAAAATTAAAGTTGCTTGTGTAAATGCCACTGAGTCAGAGGAGGACAGAGGTAAGAGGAAGGAAGCAGACATACATGACAAAGGATCACTCTGGCTCATCCTCCAGGAAAAGGTTGTTGGCCGATGAGGCACTCAACAACACATGGAGCAATTAGACTACATAAAGATTAAGTATGCCAACATTTACCCACAATACAGAGAGAACAAGGATTCACTTGCCAGCTGAAAAATATTCATTCACAAACCATCATTGAACAAAAAAAATGTTGCTGCCAAGTCAAAACCTCCTGACTGGTTCTTTCTTAATTTTTAAATTCAACCAAAAGAAGCTGTAAGCTATGAAAAATGATTGAATCCTTTCAACTCAATATCATAAACTCAAACAAAAAATATCCTACAGTTCAAAACACAGTCCCTGGCATCTGTGGAGAGCAACAGACAGCAGTAATGTCTGTATTTTGACACATTTAATAGGCCTTTTGGCATTCTTTTAATATTACACATCCATAAAGTGTGGGTACTTGCATGACAAAAATAATAACGGTCAAAACTGGTGCAGCAGAGGCTGGGAAACTTTTAGTCACCGGTCAAGCTTCAAAAGTGTTGGTTCCTGCCTTTTATTTTTGTCAAACTAAATGTCATCCATTTATAACACAAGTCCTCTGACGAATATTTGAAGTCTCAAGCCCAACTCAAGGTGACCGTCACTTGTCAACTAATTTGTCACATTAACTTTATTTTTTCCTAATTTTTTCTTGAGTCTAATAACACTGTACAATTTCCATCATTTGGCACAAGTCATTATAATGTCTTTATGCCCATACGCAACTCAGACACATTTTGTGTCTATTGAACTGTTTGATAAAGGCATCACAAAACCACTTCTGAAAGTGTGATCTGTTCTGAAAACTTATTAATAAGTGAATTCTGCCTACAGCATGATGGTGCTGCTGGAAAATGTTTCCCCTTTTCGTGTGAGTACGCCGCTGACTGGAGGAGGGTGAGCTTTGCTCTTGGGTCGCATCCAAGCCTTGCACACCGTAATTGATGATTTTGAACAAGTGTCCCATGCAGCTCCATCTTTGTCAAGCTCAATATATTACTTTTATTCTGTGCAAATCATCCACCCAGGGATTGATTTGATTAATGTCTCAGTGACACATTATATTCATGTTATTCATCGATCCTCGGTCGGTCACTGTGACTCTTGTTCTGTCAGTGCCAAGAACCCTACTGACCCCCGGTGGTGAGGAATTTATGGTGCAGTGATCAGGACCAGGGACAGCGACAGAATTCATGAAACTTATCAGTGAACTAATAGAGCATTGTGAGTCCCTGATGGGCAGTATTTTGTGACATATCACAAACCACATATTTTAATAGCCTGTTAAATATTTCATTAAGCATTCTCATCAGTTAAAACACTTAGCAGACAGTTTTTAACCCGCTGGACTGCTGTACAGGAACAACTACTCTCCAATATTCAGTACAAACCTGCAGACCTGTTTTTTGTGCAATGTTACATTTCATTGCTTCATTAAATCTGCAAGGTCTCACACTACAAGGAAATGCAACTCATTACACAGTATTGTTGTCCACAACTGTAAATGGATCACATCTCAAAGGACTTTTATATTTTAGTACGCTGTAGATTGTTACTGGGAGTCTAATAACAGCTTTTATGGCACCTTCAAAGGTGTCCGCAGGACTGTTAATATGTTTATACTGTGAAGATGACATTTTAATTCTACACCGTAATGATTATTTAATCCCTTACACAATCTAAACATAGTTTCAAATATGCAAACAGAGATGGAGTTTTTTCTCTCAGTTTGTTGGATTTCATTTCTGTTCTCTATGAAAGTGTGATTTTATGAGCAAACATTTGCTTCTTCCAGCAGAGACCAAAGTCTTGCCCTTCAGAAAGTGCAGCTGTTTGTAAGCAATGCGGTGCCAATAACGATGCCTTTACTGCAGCACACAGTCGGTGGAATATGTGAAGCGAAGAGTTTGATTAGCCCAGAGGCTCTGCAGGGAATCCATCTGCTGCCAACAATCAATGACCGGGCTGCAAAGCATGCCAATCAGTTTTATTGGTTTCTCCTTGCTTTTGTGTTATCACATGCATCATCACCAACAATATGATATCAGCTCTTGTGGCGTTATGGTAATATCATCTGTTGGTGTGCAACTTTTTTTCAGGCTGATTTACCTCAACAGCTATTTGATGGTTTGCATCAAAATCTGGTACTCGTATTCAGGGTGCTCAGAGGATGAACCTCACTGACTGACTTACAACGGTGATCCCTTTTTCCTTCCTCTGGTGCACTATGAGGTTGACATTGTGGTTTTGGGTGAAGTGTTAAAACAACCATTGGATGGGCTGATATGATATTTAGTACAGATCCGTGCTGCCAGAGGATGAACCTTAATGGCTGGAGGCCCTCAGCCTCCAGTGTACTTTAGTCCTAACTATGTGAGCAACTGAGACTGTAAACAAAGTAAACATTATACCTGCTACAAATGGTCACTGTGCGCATGTACAAGGTTGACATTAGTATTTCGGTCAAAACATTGCTAATTTTGATAAATAAAAATAAAGAACTACATCCAACAAAGACTGAGCAGAGGTTTTTCACAAGGCCAAAAACCCTTTACTATACAGTGTCTTTCACAGGCTCCTGGCTTAGTGATACATGGGAACAAGAGTAATTTAGTGAGAAGATGTAATCTAGTGTCTTGTCCTACTTAATGAAGGTCTTGTCTCATTAGAGTGGGCACTGTGCCCTTCTATGTCCTGCCCTGCTCCCTGTGTCCTGTGCTGTTAATTGTTGTCTTGTCCTGAGCATTCACGTGGTCTAACAGTCTAAATCCAGTTCCACTGACCGTCATGCAAGTAATCTAAAAATCAAATAATCTAATAATAGGCATTTTAAAAGTATCTTACAAGTGATTTTTTGTGAGAAAAGTGACATATTCATCTCTTTCACGCAGGAAACCAAATAAGAAGGGGAACACCTACGACAGAGGAACAGGTAAAACAGGACACTGAGGACACAGGACAGCACACAGCAGTCATCTAATGATACAGTAAACTCATTGCACAGAATGGGATATTGTGTCCACATGCTAACAATACAGAAGCTAACTCAGAAATTAGTTAAGTTATATGGTCATCAGGCTATGTTTGGGTATAAACATCAGCATGTGTAGCTTTTCAGAAAGAAACATAAAATACAGTGGAACTTTGCTATGCCAAAGTCACCTTTGCTTTAATAGGGTTGTATTGCAGGCTGTGCAGGAACAACTGGATGGAGGGTCAGCTTGACTGAGAAGAAGCTCTCACTGTTGAAAGAAATTTCAAATGCCTCTCTTGTTAATGCCATCTAACAAATAACTCAAAAAGAAAAACAGTAAAATATTTCCAAATGAGGCTCAGGAATGTCAAGTAAACTAAAATCATGAAAATCAAGCTAAAGAAAAGACATAAATAGGCGCAGAATAAAACTCAACAAACCTGTGTGTGCCACCTGCTAACCATATTCAAAGGGAACTGCATTTATGTTTATATTTATGAGTTTATAACAGAGTATTTGGATCTACAACTCATCATGTCAGTATTATCAAAAGATAATATATCGAAAGACATGAAGCACCCGAGCACACAAACTGTTGCAAATGCTAGGGAACTTGATTCAACCACAACTGTTTTCTGTTGCATATTAATTGCTGTTCAAAGCAGCATTGTTTAATGAAAGACATTCAAACCCAGAGGGGAAGCTTTTCTACAACCTGGCTGAGGATCAGATAAAATAAAGACGCTCAAAAATCCACTTGACCCCTAATTGTGTCTTGTCCTTTTTGTGTAATATGCAGGGGGGGGGGGGCAGGTTACTGACTGGCAACAAGCCTATCATGAACAGATGCTTAAACCAATAGGGGTTTATGATAAATTTGAATAAGATTATTCAGATTATTAGATTTTGAGTTTTTAAATGGAAGTGGCTCCACAATTTAAGAGAACTGATCTCAATCTGTGGCAAAAGGGGTCATCCCAGCAGAATGACCAAAAGGATCGGAATGGCTTTTGTCATAATCAAACCTCCTCTATTATCTACTGTGAGCCACTTCAAAGTCTCACCGTCAGCCCAATGGATCCGTGAACAAAAGCACGTACAGAACAACTGCAACAAAGACAAAAGACACAACCATCTATTTAAAAGTAAAGTTTATTTTGCACCAACCAAAAAACATCTTGGTGCAAAAGGTAAATTCCCAGTTACGACATCACTGACAGTGCATCTCAGTAAAATAGTAATGCTCAAAAAACAGAAAAAGAAGAAAAATGTCACTTACTACAACGAAAGAATAACAACACCAATAAAAGCACATTTTCTTAAGTAAAAATTTCAATATTCAAACACAAACCGGCCAGTTACCTTTCAAAAGACACAGGCGGCAAACAACAAGAAAATAATACAGTCACCTGCAATAATGCTTCATCTGGTAAAGAAATATCAGTATAACTAACCTCACCAGCACCGCTCATGCTCTCACACATCCACCACCCACACAGCCCAACACACACACACACACACACACACACACACACACACACACAGCTGGTTCACAAGAGCCAATTTAATCATCAATCCCATTACCACAGCATTAAAATCAATTACATGTAATAAATATCAGTAAAAGCACCTTTAAAGCTGAAATGTGTTTAACTGATCAACTGACTGTGCAACATGTAAAAAAAAGAAAAAGTCCAATAAAAACATAATTACATCAGAAGACTAATATACCATTAAAACAGCTGTCAAATTTTAAAACATTACTTTTTTTTTTTTTTTTGCCTCTTAATCATCAAGGATGAGTATATACACACCAGGTCTCGCAGGTTGGGCTCACAAGAATCGTACAATTAAGTGTATCATTCTGTAACATGATTTAAATTGCAAAGCCATACAATGTTTGAAAACCACATCTGTAAAAAAGCAAATTTGGGCGACCCCTTAAGGGCAACAGAGAACCAGAATAACCTCTGAAAGTCCACAAGCCCAAAGGTGATGCTCACACAAAATCACCAAAAAGGATTCCCCCCTAATCGTAGTGCAAACACTCAAGCTTGCACGTGGTAGCGTAGAAACATTCTTGGTGACCTTTCCTTAGTGAGTCTGAGATACCAAAATATATAAAAAGTTCTTAAAGTTAATAGTCACAACAAATAAGCATGCTAGAGATGTTCAGACCAGCACAATAATGCGAGTAATTTACAGCCAATATAACAAGAAAATCACTCTCCATTTCATCACCGCTTTTGTGTCTTCATGGGTTTTTACAGGTGCTACTTGTGGACACTACCATACTGCAACCATCTCAAGTCAAACTTTGACTGTTTGTCAAAATGCGTTATTAGAGCCATCAATCAAGACAGGCGCTCCACATTGTGTTACATGATATCTGTAAAGATGGTAGTGTATTGGAGGTGCAAGTGCTTTGCAATCTTTCCAATAGAGAGGATTTTGACTGCAGTATAATTCATCCTCTGCAGTCTCAAAGGTCATATATATATATCTATATATATATAGATATATATATATAGATATATATATATAGATATATATAGATATATATATATAATGTCCCTCTGTGCTCTGTCCTTCCAGAAATTTGCTCCTTTTTTTAACCATTTGATCATTTACATTCTCTGCAAAAAAGTGCAAACACCTAGATTCTTGCTCAACCTACACAATTGAGAAAAGTTTTTTTTTTATTTTTAATTACATCTCCACAAACTGCTCTCTTTACAGAGCAGAATGCTGTTTTTTTTGCATGCTGCAAAGTTAAAAATAACTTGATATGATTAAAGGGTTAATTTTCTGCTGATTTCTGTCAGGACTATTCATTTGCTACGTGCAAATTTTTGTGTATTCACAACGGCTCAATTGAAATATTCACTGTTTTGCTGTATATATGGCTTCTGCTCATTTATGGCTCCTTTTTCCCTTTATCCCTATATAGCCAGGCACTGTTTCTTACCCACAGTGAAAATAGGTAAATATCTTTCTTTAATTTTTAACTTTTAGTGTGTCATATCACCATATTATGCTGGGTATGAGAATACTGAATAAGCAAAATTTTTTCTCAAGGCCACAGATTTCTGTCCAAGCCAAACCTCCATCATCATCTTCTCTTCAATTCACTCAAGACAAAACGTTGCTTTGCTGTTGAAAAAGTGGAAATTTTGTACTGAAAACTTAACACTAACCTAAACTGGTCTAGTGGTTTATCAGTATGGTCTTTTTTTTAGAACTTGGTGACCCTATCACAACTGGAGGACTCTGCGTTCTCTCTCCCATGTGATTTAGGCTAGCTCTGCTTTGGGGTCACAGTTTGCTTTGGCTGCACTTTGGACGCTGTTGCAGAGGCCGAGGAGGAAGTGGAAGAAGAAGAGGAGGAAGAGGATGAACTCCATCGGGTTTCTACACCTGTGCTCGTCATCTTAAGCTTGCGGCGTTTTGCAAGGGGAGCGTTGTCGACACTTTTCAGAAAGAAGCCCTCTCTCTTACCACGGTTGAAAGCCTGGTGGAAATGACAAGAGAAAAGCAAGATGAAACAAATGCACTTAACATCTCTTCTAGGACGAATTCAGTGCACAAAGCTATTACCTTGTAGGTGGCATTGACATAGGTGCGAACAGTAGGCCCACTAGACTCAAGCACATCTGGGGTGCACAAAGGAGTGGTGGACATGGATGCGCCACCCTGCAGCCAGCTGTTCTCTTTCAGATCTGACATTTTGAGACGTTTCTCTGGATCTACTGTCAATAGGCCTTAAATAAAAGGCAGAGAGGTTAAACCATACAAAGAAACTCAAAGACAAGAGAACAACAGGGGTGTACTATGAAGCCAGGCTGTGCACATGGTCCCACATACAGGGACATCATTGGACTCTCATTCAGCACAAAGATAGTGTGCTGCATACTTGAGTTAAGAGGAACAGGTTGTTATAATGGAGGGCCATGAAGAATATATATATAAAAAAATAACAATAAACAAAACACTCTGCATAAAGAAACATTGTTGCTGGACATTGCTGATCATGATTTATAAGCAAATATATTTATTTTACCGCTAAGCTCCCCCCCCCTCATATATTTTTAACATGACAACTGCACATTGTAGAGCTCTTAAACTTCAAACTCAATACAGCATATTTGAACATTAAACTCAAGAAATGCATTCAGGTCTGATGCTGTCCCATAATGAAGGATACATTTTAGCTTTGGCAGGCAGAAACTCTGACTTAGTACGTACAATTTGTAATTATGTAACGTGGTCCTATTAACTAAAAGAAACAGCATGTGTCAGTAAAAGTTTACTGCATCACATACCTTTAACGAGCTCTTTGGCATCCTCTGATACGCCCTTCCAGGCCTCCCCATCCAATGAGAAATCACCCTCTTTTATCTTTTGCATGATGTCAGCAGCATATGATGAGGTCATCCCACGCTGCTCACTCTGAAATGGCACCTGGCCTGATAGCATGGTGTACTGATGAAAACACAAACACACACACACACACACACACACAAGCATGCAGAGCCATTACTACCTCACTTAGACGTCCTGATGTGAAAGAATTAACGGTTTTAGGTTAAATTACCAAGATGACCCCAAGACTCCAGAGGTCACAGGCTTTGTCATATCCTGCACTTTCAAAAAGTTCAGGCGCAGCATACTGCAGCGTAAAGCAGGGAGTCTGCAGGGGGGCGCTGCCTGCAGGGCAGAGACGGGCAAATCCAAAGTCTATTACTTTCAGCACCGAGTCCTCCCCCTCGTCTGCAAACAGCACGTTCTGTAAGATAAACAAATAAAATTGTAAAATGAATTCTTTTTCTTTCTTTTTTTTTTTACCTTCTACCTCCATTTTCCTGACTGACCACTTAATGCTACAAAATGGTGTGTTCCTAATCTTGATATATGGTTTGCCCGTGTGCCCGTGTGGCTCAAAAGAGGAAGTAGAGATCAAACAGATGAGAGCTTCATTCAAATGAGGCACCACAAAATTAGTTGTTGATATTTTGGTGACAATTCGATTAGATGCTGGAGGACGAGAACTTTTTCCACATCACTCATCTCACCATGATTCATTATTTGATGATTCTGTCAACACACGCAGACTCAGTACTGCAAAGAAATGCACAGTGGAATAATGTAGATAAACTGTTTTAATCAAACACATTCCAACTAGTAAATGTGTTTTGATTGGCATCAAAAATAAAAGTTTATGCAATTACGACAGGCGTTTCGGCAAAAACACCGCGCAGAACTAAAAGTTAATGGGTGGTTCTTCGCGCTATCTGTCATTCACAGCTGCTTTATACTGAAAGCCTTCTCCTTCAGTTAATTAAATCCCACAGCCATCTGAACACAGCAGGATGTTTGTGTGATAAATCTGCAGCCTTCATTTTGAAAAGTGCCACACCACAGCACAGAGGCATTAGGCACTGTAGTTCACTGTTCACCTCGATTAAATCATGTGCAAACGATGCCGCAAAACAACCACACTAACATCCCCACACATCATGGTGGTCAGCTGTAACTCTGTATTCAGACAGATTATGTGGGACATCCTCGGGGCAGACAGGAAACATGCAGTTCACAGTGGAAAAATACTGACAATTAAAATTTCACTCTCTTGTCATTCCCACTGATTCACTTTTTCAACACATAACTCTTGCCTATGCACATGCCATGGCTTCCTTTCCAATCTCTAACTTCTCTGGCAATTTTTAATTATTGAAATGCATTTTAAATAAGATGTGATACAGCAGAATTATGACTGTAATAATGCTGGACTGATGTTTCCATTAACAGAATCATTTAAATGCATGTGAACAGGTCAATGCTTGGTGATACGGTCTCATTGGAGTGGAGTCATCACGTGGCTAATTATTTGGGGGGTTTTTTAATGAGAGACTGTGCATTTTTCAGGAACTGAATCAAGCCATCAAAGCACAACCCACCTCTGGTTTGAGGTCTCTGTGCACGACTCCAGCCTCGTGCATGAAGCTGACAGCTGAGACGAGGCTCCGTAACAGCTCGCTGGCCTCCGCCTCGCCAAAGAGTTTCTTCTTCTTGATCCTTTCCAGCAGCTCCCCACCTCGCAGAAGCTCCATCACTAAATACGTGTGGTACTGACAGAGAGAGACATGCAAAATGATGAGTTCATACAATATTGGGGGGGTTTGTTTGTTTGCTGCACATTGCTGAATATACAAGATTATAAAGTTTCCATTCTGTGCGTATTTCCTCCACTGTACCTGATCAGTATAGACTTCGTGCAGCTTGACAATGTTTGGGTGAGCCTCACATTGCCTCAAAGCAGCAATCTCCCGCTGGGTGTTTGCCTCCATTCTTAGAATCAAAAGAAACATTCATTGTTAAGAAGAATATTCGGAGACTTATGCCATCAGCTGGCACGGTGACACTGTAAAGCACTGTAAGGAACACAAACTTAAGGCTATTACTAAGACTGTGTTCACTCACCTACGGCTGACGATCTTGACGGCGTACTCACGGTCACTTTGCTTGTGTTGGCATTTCCGGCACACAGAGAAACTACCCTCACCTAATGGTGGCCCATTAAGACACAGCTCATAGAGCTGAAAAAACTGAGATTCCTGTACAAAGAAGGGATGGTATGAGTCAGGCTGAACTGTGAAGGGAGAAGTTTTGTTTTTTCTTTCCCTGTGCAATATGACATGGCTTCCAGCATTGGAAAAAGAGCTTTGGTGTGCACTGACCAATATGTGATACAACCTGTAAAGTCAATATTTATGTCCCTCAGAAGGGTTTGCTACAACATGTTGAATTTATATAGAGATTCAGTTCTATTCTTAATGCACAGTTTTATTTTGCACAACACACTTTTGCTATTAAATAAATAACATTAAACATACAACATTAAATAAACAATGACTGAAAGAAATGACTGGATTCTGTAATCTGTTGAAAACAATGTAGCTCAGCACCATTATGAAACACTTAAATATTGTTTAATGATTCCAGAAACTCATCGTTGTGATATTTCTTTGATATTGCCCAGCTCTTGATAAAATGTGATACAATATGCTCTGAAATAGGCTTTCTAACAGTGGTTAATAAACTGGGCCAAATAAACTAGTTTCTCTTCCTGCCTGCCTGTCCTATATAACAAACACTGCTGAGCTTATCTGATGCTACTTTACATAACCAGGAGCTGTGTTATGGTGGTTTTGCAAAACTGCATCTATAACACAATATAATCAAGAACAGCTATTATCCAAATAACTTGAAATCTTAAAATGGCTTTAAAGTCCAAGATCCATACCTCTAACATTGCACTGCGTTGCACAGATGCTGAGCCCGGTCGATCAGCACCAATCTGTGATCCTACAATGTCTTCCATGACAGCATTCTTATTGAACAGGATGGAGGGAGCAATAAAGGAATAACCCTAAAATAATGGGTAAGTAATGTTAGGTGTATGATGAATTATGAAGTCTGTCATAGACAACAAGAGAACAGAAAAGGCATTAAAACATTTTATATCATTTGATTTGTTATGAGGGCACCACTTACTTTCTCATAGGTCTGGGCGATAAAACACTTTACTCAATATCAATACATCTAAAAGCCGATCAAACACAAGAAGCTACCAGTGAAGAGAATGGATGTGAAAGCAGATCTCCTTTGAAAAGGAGGAAAAGGTCAGTGCTAACCAAGATGGGAAACACAACAAATGTTTTCCATCACCTGAACAGGTACCATCCCAGTGACCACACCCCAAGTATGAAGATGTGGGCCATGGTAGCCCACATGTCAGTTTTGTCCAGTGTCTTCAAGGCTGGCACTGTTGTTATTTTGTTAAAAGGCCAGTGTGTAGGATTGCTTCACCGCTCCTTTAAGTTTGTAGTAGAAACTAAGTTGGCCACTAAAGATGTGAAAAAGCATAAAGACCCTCTCTAGAGGGTCCAGTTTTTGGTTTTTCTATTTTGGGCTACTGTAGAGACACGGGGTACTCTGTGGAATATAACATGTACTGAACCTGTAGATATAATTCCATTTCTGCCATTTTTTGCCATATCACCCAGTCCTATTCTGTGAATGTTAATATTTTCAGATAGTGGTCATAGGTATTTTATTTTGAAAATCAAGCTTTAAAACGATAAAAGTTGAGATAGTAAAGGCTGACCTTGAAGAGACGGCCAGTGCTTGGGGGCGTGCTCGCTGGAGAGTAGACAGGATCCATGCCAGTGAACTCCTCAGCAAAGTTCCCCACATCAAGTTCACTCTTCAGCTCTGGCTTGAATGGACTTGAGACCTTCTTCTGTGCCAGATCAGCCCAGTTCAGTCCCTGTTAGGAAACAGAAAAAGTTATGGATGAACGAGAAGAAGGCACAAGGGAGGAGAGATATTTTAGAATTTCCCTTGGGATCAATAAAGTATGTATGTATCTATCCATCTATATTTGAGTGTAAGTAGGACCTTGAAGAAGGGGTGTGCTTTGATGTCTTCGGCCCCTCGCGGTCCAGAGCCCAGTCTCTTGTGGGGATCTTTCACCAACAACTTCCTCAGCAGGTCCTGAGCAGTGGGTCCAATCATAGAGGGGAACGGTGGATCACATCGCAAAATACGTCTGACAAAGCAGGAGTGGGAAAAATGGTTAAGGAAGTCAAATAATGCTCTCTTTGTTAGCAGGGTTTTGACAAAGTCCTGAAGCAGCTGTAAGATTTTTACATTTTTTTTGCATTAAGGACATCCACATGTAAAATTATTGAACTGCAATTTCTGCTACATAAAATAAAAGCGTGAGAAAAGGTACTTCCAACACAATGGCTGGGATCATTTTTAAGACTTGAGGATAAGAAAGGGTTGGTTTACTATTTGAATACATGCTTGGGGATATAGCTGGATTCAGCAGTACTCACTTTGACACCTCACTCTGGGAGTTCCTCTCTCCCTCCAAAGTGAAAGGAGAGGCTCCCGTCAGAAGCTCAAACATCAGGATCCCAAGACTCCACCAATCTACAGACTGCAGGAGAGAACAGGTTAAAAAACAATACATAAAGAGAAGAGAAAAATATGTGTGGATAATCCCAGCCAGCAATTCAGAGGATGACTGTTTGATATCAACTACCTTCCATAACCAAAAATGTCAATCTTATCTTTGATGTAATGCAGCCCATACAGTGTAGTGTTCACTGATGTTATTTATAAACCATTTAAAACGTTATGTGTACAGCACTTGTCCTTAACTGCAATTTAAATATGTATAACCACATATTCAGTTACAATGGATCTCACTGTCATCCTGAAAATCTTTAACTTTGAACACTGAAGACCGGTGCTTGCTGCATTACTATGACGTATTTACCTTGCCATGCCCTGCTTTCCCCCTGATGATTTCAGGGGCCATGTACTCAATGGTGCCACAGAAAGAGTAGGTCCTTTCCTTCTGAAATGAAAAGGGAATATAAGGAATAACTGTATAAACAAATCTTACATGAACAATAAAACACAACACACAATAACGGATAAAACACATTTCTTATATGATTTTGGAAAACACATTCTTATGTTTAGATTTTAGTGTTGCTTTTATGTACCTCCTCTTCCAGAAACTCCTTGCTGAGCCCGAAATCTGTCAATACCACATGGCCTTCACTGTCGAGAAGAATGTTTTCCAATTTTATGTCTCGATACACTATCCCAAGCTGTACAAAAACACAGTGAAAATTTGTCAACATAGATGGCATGAAGAACACAGAAGAACATGGCCAGTTGTCTACTAGTTACTTTCAGTCATCACCGCATTTTCCAACCCCATTCAATAATTCTAATCCCTAAAATCGTACACAAAAACAACTAATCAGACAGCAACACAAACTGAAGTTCAATCCTCAATTGCAACAACACCTCAAGTCACTAAAGGTGTACCGACAGTACTTGTGAAATGTAAGTGGGTAATCACTAAGTAAGTTTAGTGAGCTAGAGTGTATTTCAGGTAGAAAAGAAAGACCCCAGAGGAGACTTCCTGCCCAGTACCAAATCACAGACCAAGTCGGTGGCTATCTGGTGAACAAAGTCAAACATTTATTTTTAAAGGCTCATTTATTAAACAGAGTTTGGCTGTTCCTCACCCAGTTTAAAGCCGACTACGCAGCTGTTCCTGTTTCAGTTAATGACTGTGTTTCAACCTACATGTGAAATTGACGATCATTAGGACCTGTTTGATATAATTTGTTGATAAACCCAACTATAATCTGACAAAATCCCTGACTTTGTGCAAGTGCACCTATAAGGACTGATGCTGGTTTCAAGGCAAAGGGTAGTAACAACAAATGTTGACTTGATTTAGATTTTTCTTTTGTTCGTTCACTTTGCATTTTGTGAATTGATAAAAATATACAACTATTATCTATATTTTTGAAAGCATTCCTTACCGTATTTTTTCACACCTGCCTAAAACTTTTGCACAGTACTATATATTGTGATATGTTGGTGCAGTGTCTGCGTAAGCTTTGCCTTGTCTTTCTTCTGCCCCCTACTGACCAAAAATCAATAAATGTAGCTTGAAGTTACAGAACTGGAAGGAGCAACACCCACCTTGTGCAGGTGCTCCAGAGCCAGGATTATTTCCCCAATATAAATCCGCACCGCCTCCTCAGGGAAGTGATCTCGCTGGTACAAATGAGTGAACATCTCCCCACCGCTCACATAGTCTGTACTCACACACACAGACAAATACACAGGGAGCTTGAACAGACATAAAATTACACAAACACACATTATATAAAAAATGCCAACAAAGAGACATACAGTAATAGACATGAACATAAAGAAAACATCTATTCAGAACTTCAAGACCAAAGACACAAGATTTCACCATATCTGCCTGTAGAGTCCCATCACTCACCAAGGATGAGATGTAGTTTGCTCTGAGTCTGAAAGGCATAGTGAAGCGTGACCAGGAAGGGAGACTGGCGGATGTGCTCCAGCACCTGCCTCTCAGTGCGAGTGTGTTCTGTTGTCTTTGCCTTTTGAACAATAGCTGCTTTCTTTAACACCTGGGATAATCATACAAATGATACAAAAAATTATCATTTATCATCAATTAGCATTATAGCAATGCACCTCCCCACACAGCAGATAACAGAGACACAAAAATTGTATAGAAATATAGTGACAAAATTCAGATCAAAAGAATTAAAAATACACAACCTACTATAAACTTTTAGTTGTTTGCATGTCATTTACAACCCAGATTTCAAAAAAGTTGAGACAACAGTTAAAACATATATTTACAAACATTATTATTATTTTTTTTGTATATGGCATTAAGTCAGGGTTGTAAAATAACATCTTATCATGTGCTGCACTAATGTTTTCAGTACATTCTGTACAAATGCAAAATCAAGAACATGTTTCATAAAAGGTTTTACAAGATTTCTTTTGCCTTGAATTGAAAACAAAGCCATTAATTTGATCAAATTAACTGTGGTTCAATATTTAAAACTAATAGTTTTACCTTCATAGCATACAGCTGGCCCACATCATGACCGCTGTTCTTCCTCACCAAAAACACTTTTCCATAAGCTAGACGAAGACAAACAAATATTTCATTCAGAAATTCATACTACTTCTAATATGAAAGCAAAACTGAACTGTGCAATAACATTCCTGCACACCAAATTTAATAAGATGTTGTATTGTTGATGGAAACAGCCTCTTGGATCTCTCAGAGGTATTCATTACGGATGAGATCTAATAAGGGAGACATCTACAGCATACAGTCTGTCTTTTAAACATTCAGATACCACTCATGCTGCTGATCTACAGCTCTGAAAACAGAATATGAATATAAAGAAATATCTTACTACAGCGCTTAAATCCTAAGGGGAATTTTCTCTCACAGGCTGTGCATTAATTAATAATTGCCCTCAAGATATTTAACACTGACAGGAAAATACATCCTGTTCGCTCAGGGTAAATCTCATACTGGCATCTTACTGGAGTTTTTCTTGTATTTAATATATGTCATGCTTGATGTAAAAACTTGCCTCCAGTGCCCAAGACTTTGAGCAGCTCAAAGTTCTCCATGCCAACCTTCTCAGTGTGACCTGTGAGGTTTGCTAGTGGCACAAAGAAAACACCACAATTAAAACATATACTATACAGTGTGTGCATTATGTACATACCCTGCAAACATGTTTTGTTTAGAAAAGGATCAAGCAAACACATTTTAAAAATGCAGTAGAACCTCGTAGAGTATGCTGAGTTTAGCCCAACACATGATGTTTACAATTACATTAACAGTAAGAGACATAAATCTAATATAAATATTCAATTCTCCACAATGTTTTGAAGATTTACTAATATCAGCTACTGTACTGCAACTTTTAAGAATGCTGCCTGGTCTGTTGCTTGAAATTAAAAAGTTGTTGCACTTCAATCAGTATCTAAATCCTTTGACACAGTAAGTATCTCCTGTGACAGCTCATGAAAACCATGACAAGCTTCTCAGGTTTAATAAACATAGGCTGTAAAGCACAAGGGGCACAAGGGTGGATGAGATCTTTTCAAACACATTCCTTGAATGTATATTTTTTAACACATATATATTTTTATGTATAAAGAAAAGCAAGCACAGTAAACGTTATAAACACCTTACAATATAATCTAATCCAACACAATGTTAACACAAACTCCTAAGAAATGAGTGATAATTTTTAACTCTGCAGAATTTCATATGCTTGATTTTCTGGGTGTTTATTTTACTTACCATTGGTGATTTGAAGCTTGACGGTGCAGGCCTTTTCATTTGATTTTGCATCGGAGTCATCACTACTATCAGATGCGTCCCCAGGCATAACTTAAAGTAACGTAGCCTATACGGACTGTTTAAGATGTGCTGGGCAGAATGCAAAATGTTTTAGTGGTTACAGGATGTTCCACAACACGGCCAGTAATTACAAAAAAAAAAAAAATCTATTGTAGCTGCATTATGATGGATACAAAGATTATCGAGGTGAGCGGACAGCTGTGTTTTCTACACAATACTGATGCCCTAATGTTAATCCCCATGCGTTTGACATCCTGGTATTTCGCATTATTTTTATCATGTGATTGGCTGAAATCAGTCAGAAATCACAGATGTGTAGCTATTTAATTTACAGCTAGTAAACAACTGTAATCAAACGCGTTCTATCACCACAAGTTAGCTACGAGAAGGCTCATCAGTACTAATTTTGAGTAACTGTGGATGTTAGTTACAGCAAGTTTAAGTGGCTAACGTTAGCATTAGCCGTTTAACAGTAGTCATTATTCATAAGTTAGCGCACGTTACTTATACAACTTATATAATAATAACATTAACGCTTATTTTAAATACGCGACTGACCAAAATAGTGCGTTACTAGACAGTATGCAAACGCCTACAACACTAAACAGTTGGCATAACTGTTAGAATAACAAGAAATGTTACCGACCTAGCTAGAAAAGCAGTAGTAAACCAGCAAACTAGCAACAAGCTAGCTGCTATTGCCCGTCAAAGTTTGAATGTTAGCTAACGCTAATGTTTTGTTAACGTTAGCTATGTTGACTGATCTCTTTCAGACCATGTTGAAAGGGCCAGTTTAAGTAGTTCCCGGTCGTCTTTCTTCCCACTAGAGCGAGGCTAATAATTCGCATATCATAAATATATCTACACGTCACTTTATATTTTTTTTATCAGCGAATAGCTAATTGCTAATACCAGGATGCTTTCGACACAACCTGGGCGACGGTCAGTCACGTGAACTCCTAATGTGGGCGGAGCAACATCGCTGAAGATTTCAAGAAAACTGTTTCTATATTAGATTGGATTATTTAGATACAGTTCTAGTCGTGGTAGTTTTTTTGTTTGTTTGTTTTTGGCTTTAAGTATGATCAATTTTTGATACATAGCCATCACCACATAATATTAACAATTTGAATGTCCAAATGACTGGATGAAGGGCAATACAGCCTATGAATTGCACCTGTGTATGTACATTTGAGGTTTTTGTTGTACTGGCAAAATGTATTATGTTTTGCTATAGACCTTTGTAACACAAAGTACATTCAGTTTTGCTATGCCGACATTCTGATATTTGCCAATATATACTACAAATTTCTAGAACAAGTATGTTGATATTTTATAGATATTAATATGGGTTAAATGTATATGTGTTAACAAGCATAAATATTTACAGGAAGAATCTCCCCATTTTAATTTTTATTGGTATGTGTACTGTAAGAAGTTAAAGTCAGACTAAGACCCTTGTGTAAATTAAGGTCTACTACTGCATTTAATTGATGTCCACATTGTTGGCCTTACAGGAAAAAAAGTAACCACTGAGCTTTCAAATACATTCAGATACTATATATTTCATAGTACAATAGATTTCGATTAGTACATTACAGTTCTTGGGATAGTTTCCTTAACATCATGTGAGATTTTGACGTTTGTATAGGTTGTGATTACAAATGGACTTCGATGGTGAAAAATGCCTACACTCCTAATTTTTGCTGAGTTGCATGCCACAGGTCAGAGAATTCCAGATAGGGCAATTCTGCTGCGGAAATGTAAAAACACAACAGTGTCATAATTCATTTCCAATATACTTGTAGTCCCTCTTGGAAACCATAGCACGGAGATATGACAGTGTGGTGATTCTGAGGTATCTGAAGCCAAGTGGGGCATAATGGTCAAGAGCAGTATTAACACATATACACTGTATTTACGCTTTGAAAGTAAACACTGAGCAGTCTGCCCCTGTGGGAGGTATGAACAATTTACTAAAAGAATTGCCTTGCTGGGGGAAATGCACCCTTATGACAAGCAGACAAACATTAAAGATGCCTCATGAAGTGAGATAATCGTGACCTCTCATTACTCAATTAATAGCTGCTAGCTTGAAAGGTTAATCCACCCTTTAAATACCACATTATTCCCATTAAATAAAGATTATTATCTTGCAATATTTAAGCCGGGAAACCTGCCGCATTTTGTACAGCACCCCTGTAGTTTCATGCTACGGAAACTAAAATTTGAGGTCAGCCTTAACTAGGTACTTTGATTTGAATTATTGACACACCTCATGCTGCCTGCACTGTTTAAACCTCATCATAACCCTGAGGGGGGAGCATTGTGCTAGGTCATCATGCTCTTGTTCACAGAGCAGTGCATTTTCCACAGTACTCTCCTGACTTTTTTTGACAGCCTTGCTGATATTTCTAGTGACACAATGGCTTTCTACCAAATTTATAATTTCTGACTCCCCACAAATGATAACTTAGCACCCTTAATTATTGTATGGGCTTGTTAAATGTAGTACTGAAGATCAACCTTAAACTATGTCATGACAAAATATCCCTCCACACAAAAGCATTATTACTTATTTGTCTGGATATGCTCTCTCTCCACCGCAATCACGGAATCTCAGCACTTTCTTGATCTAATAATATTAACCATGGACAGCAGAGATTAATAACTAAATTCAAATATTTTTGAATTATTTTGGTGTATGAGAGGATCAAAGGAGAGGAAGCACTGAGGAAAACAGCTCAACTTTATAGCACCAATGTTTAGTCAAGTCTTAAAAGAGGAACACAAGTCTTGAGAACAATGAGAAATGTTGACAATTTCAATTTGTGAACTCAAGTACAATCTAGATTTTGAGTACCGTATATATATTTTTGCATGGAACCATGGACCATGGAGCAATAGGAATTTGTGAATTGATTAAGGGTGGATTTCCCTTTTAAAACACTGAGCATTCTCGGGACTGAACTGTGCTGTTTATTTTAAGATGTATTTAAGCATCTGTACATGTGAATCCAGTTTTTTCAAATGACATTTTCTGGAGTCCTGGAGTTGATGTCACATGAGATGGGTTCTAAATTACAATGTAAAAGTTGTGAAACTGATTTTTTAAAAAAAAAAAAACGAAAAAAAAAACATAACATACACACCAAGTCTCAGTGAGACCAAGGACAATATATTTTTAAATTTGAAGGCAAGAAAAGAGAATGTAATATTTTGGAGGGACTTGAACATTGTTCCACTGTTGCCTTGGAGGTTCCTCACACATCTTAGGCTTGACTGTCATCAACGAATGGCTATCAGTCCGACATCAATGAGTTTCTGAATCTTCTGAGCGATAACTGGATTCTTTAAGTGGCTGAAGTGGATAAAACAGAAAAAAAAATTCAATTAAAAAAAAAAAACAAAAAAAACAATCATTATCAATCTTTACATTTTTCATGTAGAGAGACAAAAGTGGGTCAAACTTACTCGCTAAGCGCCTGAGGGTCCTTCTGCATTTGCTCAAGAATCATGCGCATGGCTGGGTCACTCATAATCTGCTGCACCTCGGGATCAGCCATAGCCCTTTTCTTCACTTCCTCAGGACTGTCGTTCCTCATGGCCTGACTGACCATACAGCGCTGCAAACCTTCTGTGGCTTCCTGAAAGCAAAGAATGAAAAAATGTCAGGCTTCTGAAAAGTATGTTCATTTCTATGGACCCAATGTTGGGCCTCCTCCTACATGAATTACTGCATCAATGTGGAGTGGCATTTAGGCAATCAGCCTGTGGCACTGCTCAGGTGTAATGGAAGCCCAGGTTGCTTTGATAGCTTTGACTGGGTCTGGTGTCTATCACCTTTCCTCTTGACAATCAGGTCAGGCGAGTTTGCTGGCCAAAGGGCACTGAACCAGCTTTTGGTACCTTTGGCAGTGTGGGCAGGTGCCAAGTCCTGCTAAAAAATGAAATTAGCATCTCCATAAAGCTTGTCAGCAGAAGGAAGCATGAAGTACTCCAAAATTTCCTGGTAGATGGCTGTGTTGATTATGGACTTCAGAAAACAGTGGACCAACACCGGCAGATAACATGGTGACCCAAATCATCACTGACTGTGGAAACTTCACACTGGAGCAATGTGGATTCTGTACCTATCCACTCTTCCTCCTTCCAAATGAAATGCAAAATTTATTTTCATCTGAAAAAAGGACTTTGGACCACTGAGCAGCAGTCCAGTTCCTTTTCTACACAGCCCAGGTAAGACACTTCTGACATTGTCTCTGGTTCAGGAGTGGCTTGACACAAGGAATGCGACATTCATAGCCCATGTTGAGGATTTGTCTGTGCATAGTGGTGATGCGCTGACTCCAGCTTCAGAACACTACTTGTGAAGCTCCCCCAAATTCTTGAATAGATTCTGCCTGTCAATCCTCTCAAGGTTGCGGTTATCACTTTTGCTGGTGCATCTTTTCCTTCCACTCAACTTACTATGAATATGCTTGGATACAGCACTCTGTGAACAACCAGCTCCTTCAGCAATGACTTTTTGTGGCTTACCCTCCTTGTGGAGGATGTGAATGAATGAATCTTTTGGACACCAGTCAGTAGTCTTCCCCATGATTGTGTAGCCTACTGATCCAGACTGAGAGACCATTTCAAGGCTCAGGAAACCTTTGCAGGTGTTTTGAGGTAATTAGCTGATTAGGGTGTGACACCATGACTTTTCAATATTGAACTTTTTCACAATATTCTAATTTTCTGAGACACTGAATTTTGCCATAGCCATAAGCCATGGGCTTCACTTTCTGAGATGAGTGACAAAAATATTGAACTTGTTCATGATATTCAAATTTTTTGAGATGTACTTGTGGGTTCATTAAGAGGCAAGATTTTAGTATTTGGGTTTCTGTTTGTAGTCTTAGTAGTTTTGCCTAGTCACATGCAGGTGAACAGTCAGTGTGGAGAGCAGTAGAGGTGGGAAGCATAAGTGGAAACGTAATCTTGGAACTCGTGAGCTATTGTCTGGCATCAATTTAGTTTCTATTTATAAAGAATAGCTGAAGTCACAAATGCACAAGGAAGTCTTGCCAGCATAGTCGCTGTCCATTATCCATATCTCTGAAACAATGGCCATTGCCCTCAGCGGCTAAATGTTCAGATGGTGGCCAACGGTTTTAGACATTGTCTTACACCTTCCGAGGGTCATTTGCCTGAAGTGTTAAAGGTTTTGATATTTTTTCCAAACTTTTCTGAACTCTGTAAAAACCTATAAAATACCTTTGAGGAAGAATCAAGCTCCAGAGCCTTCTGGTATGCATCCATAGCTTTTGAATAATCTTTCATGGCCTCCAAGGCGGCTCCTTTACGCGTGTAGCCTTTAACTGTGGATAGACGTGTTCCAATTAGGTGTGATATCATAATCATTTGTCTTGAATCTCAAACACAACAGTTAAAGAGTGCAAAACACCACTATTAAAGTTGTCCAAGCAAAATGTAAATTAAATACAAAATTTCCAACTCACTGAAGGTGGGCTCAAGTTTGATGCACTCTTCACAATCCTGGCAAACAAAAAAATATCATATGGTCATATTTGACAAGCAATAAATCAAATAAAAGAGATACTTTTCTGCCAGATTCTGATTGATTTATTAGGGATGCATTGTACCTTCAGGGCAAGCTGAAACTCCAACAGCTTTGTGTAGCAGGCAGCTCTGTTACTGAAGAGTTTGGCATCATTGGGGTTTCTCTTGATGGCTTCACTGTAATGTTTCATGGCTAAGGGGTAGTCTCCTGTGGGTGGGGGAGAGAAGTTCATTTTCAAATAGTTTCTTAAAAGAGGAAACAAATGGAAATGATCAATCAATAAGTATTACAAACAAACATGTACCCTTTTGGAAGGCATCATTGCCCTTGTTCTTCTCTTCTAGGGCTAATTCAGGGTTGATGTAGGCTAGTTTCTCCTGCTCCTTCAGTATCTTCTCTGCCTGCAAAACCAAGTACAGTATCAGTGTATAAGTGAAGTGCCCACTTAAACTTTCTTGCCTTGAACAACTTAAAAAGTCTGCATAAAGAATATTTTCTAATGATCTTAGTTAAAATTAGGGAAATGAGCTAGCACTGCACCTGCTGACACTTCTTCAACACATCAGGAGTACGATGCTCCGTCAAACTCTTGTTGAAATACTGAATTGCTTCTTTGTATTTCTCCTGCTTGAAGTATGAGTTGCCAATCCTTGCCAAAGCCCTATAAAAAAGAATGTATATTAACATATCACTACATCACAATGCAATAATATGACATCTTTCTTGTGTTTTCTACCAAAACTCACAAACCAACAATTCGAATTGTGGGAGCACCTCACTTAAGGACAGGACTTTAATAAAAATTCTTATTCAACAAACAACCCTGCAAAATTCTTGAGTTATACAGATTTGTGAACTTGTATTCTAATTCTAAGTAATGGAGCAACATTGCCATCTGGTGGTTCTTGTATAACACAATTTCTCTTGTCAATGCTGCCCAGAGGCATGTGGCCATCCATCCAGATTAGAGCAGATATGTTCTGTGGCCTCAATATCAAGTTCCACAAAATACCAGCCCTGCCCTCTAGATTGAGGGACACTATATGGGCTGATTCAGGTAAAGAGAGAGAGAGAGAGAAAAAAAAAACCTATTACAGAACTTACTTTGCAATTTGCCTGTAGTCTTCCCGATTCTCTCTGCCAACATCAATGGCTTTCTCACACAGCTCTCGGCACTTCTCAAAGTCTCCCTTCTCAAAGTACACAGCTGAAGGGATAACACAAAGGAGTACACACTTAATTTAAAAGTGATAATCAGGTGAGTTTTCTGTTTAAACTGAAGAGAACTAGTGTCAAAAAAAAAAAAAAAAAAGTAGGATGATTGGGTCAATATTTCTCTGCTTTCCATATTGCTGAGCAATTCTCTAAAATGCCCAAAAGATCACAGCAATAATGTGAGAAAGGTGGTATTTACAACTGTGTCTATCACATTTTTTTCCTCTCCAAGGAGAATTTCATTGTGTTGGCCTAGTAGCGAAAACTCCAACTGATGAAAAAGTCTAATTATAAACAAGTTTTTTTCCCATGAACAAACCAGATCAATTTTACGTATGACAAATTCTAAATTATCCATTTGTTTTTTTTTTCACTTCATGGTCAATCAGCTGAAATGTGTTTTGCTCGTATTTGTTTTTCAACACACGAGAACTTGTACCTGCTTGGTTAGATATGTAAGTCATGTTGGTAGGGTCATGTTTGATTGCTTCTTCATAATGTTTCAGCGCTGTTTCAAAGTCTTTATTCTTATATGCAGAATTCCCAAGTTCTTTTTCCTTCAAAGCCTGTTAAAAATGGAAATTAGAGGATTAAAATAATGCAGAGGGATTCAACAGACAAAATGACTGACAACTCAAAAGAGAAAAGTAGGATGAATTGATTTGCCTTTTTCTTGTTTTCAGGAAGGTCTTCCTCTTTGGGAGGAGGTGGCTGAGTCTCTTTGGGTTTGGGGGGAGGAGGGGGAGAAGGCTCCTCTTCTTCTTCCATCTCAGAGAGGTTCAGCCCCAGCAGAACAGATAGTGTGGTCATCACTCGTGGATCCTGCAGTTTTCTGCAATGCAATCACACAAACAAATGCATTTCTAATAGCTCAGAATTCAAATTGATATTTGTACTCTGGTTTATTTCTATTATTGAAATAATAATAAGACATAATATGTTCACCTTAAATAAGACAATGTTATTTCAACTGAGACATATTTGAAAATGCACGTACGTGCCGAGCTCTGATGGTTTGTTCCTGAGCTGCTCCAGCAGTTCTCTGTAGCTGGGATCCGACAATAGCTCACGCGTCCGAGGATCACCCTCCAGCTTCTGATACAAGTTGGGCATAGCGAAGGGATTCATCATTGACTTCTCTGGTGAAACAAAATTTTCATATTCATTAGTGTAAATCATATTGTTACAAAGAAGAACTCAGGATGTCCATGCTTCTTGCTCTAGTCTAGGATTAAATTCATCACAGCTTTCTCTCCTCTGTAACAGCTACTAGCACTACAATGTCAATTTCAGTGATGCTGTCAGCAGTTTAAATCCTCTACCCATGTAGGATTGGAAAAGTGAGTCACAATATTCACACTGTAAGGCCACCTTTTGTGTAGAATAAAAGACAAGACATTCAAAGGTTCATACCTGCAAGCCGAGCTTCAATGTTCTGTAAACCCTCCTTCAGCTGCTGATTATTTGGCTCTTGCCTGAGACCTTCCTGGTAATTTGCTTTAGCATCCTCCAATCGACCAAGAAATTCCAAAGCTGCAGCTTTGCGGGAGTAGCCCTGGTCATCAAAATTGCAAAATTGTAAATATGCCTTCTCTATTTCTTAGTTCTACATATCTTGTCAACAGAACAACAGAAGAACAAATGATATCTCACCTTGCCCCAGTCAGGCTTGATTTTGATGGTCTGACAGGCATCCTGAAGAGCATTTTCATAGTTGCCTTTCTTAGCGTAGGCAGCAGAGCGGTTACTGAACAGGACATGGTTTGAAGGGTCAAGGGCCAAAGCTTCAGTGTAGCAACGTACAGCCTCATCGATATTTCCGGCACTTAGCGCCTTGTTGCCCTGGTCTTTCAATGCTGAGACCTATAAGCCAGAAAGACACGATCAAAATACAAGACAAATTGAGTATTTTAAGGTTCTTCTGCTCTAACTTCTTTAGCACTCTTACACAAAAGCAAAATCCCCAATATAGATCTGACAGGTGTCCCTGGCAGAACTGAAGAAAGAAACTGACAACCACTCAGCTGTTCAGGTCAGACAGGTGCAGCAGTGATGTAAAGAAATGTCTTTATTTTGTTAATGCACATTCACGGTGCTCCAGGTCCAATCTAGTCTAGTCAGAAAATAACATGTCCCAGTTAGCTTATAGCTTCACCGGAAGGAGGTTTCAGTCCATCAAAGATGACCCCACTTTTTGAAACGCCAGTTTCAGAAAACAATGGGGGTATTTTAAACTGAGAGACATGGTACACAGCTGCATACAGAAGCCAGCAAAGTGAACAGGCTTGCTAGCTGAAGCCCTGAACAGAGCTGCAAAGGGTTCTGATGCTGATTCCAGAAAGTTTATGAGCATACTTGTTTCCAACACCACTTGTCCAGTCCTGGTTAACTGCTGTGGTCTGAGAAGTTATGATGCTGCATCTCCATCTGTGTACTAAAATGAATTATACACTGAGCAAAGAGAAGCACCATTCTCTTCTAAAAGCAAGCTCTCTATCCCTCACTGATGACTAATGTGTTAACACTACATGTGCACTGACAATCATTCCGAACAAAGAATAAAGTCAGTTTACTGGTATGACGTTCCTTCCACAGTCGCTTGACCAGACCTAAACACCTTAAAACATCTGCAAACATAAAAGGCAGAACAAAGCAGCATCACAATCCCCTGGGACACTGTGGGATGGAATTTCTGTAAATCAATGTGCAGAAGCGCTTGAATGGACGAGAGCATTAATTTCAGTGAGGTCTGGTTGTTGATCATGAAGCTTTACTTTGGATACGGTCATTTGTGCCAAAGGAAATCCCAGCACACCTCTTTAAGCCATTTAGAATGAACACATAATACACACTCACAAACCAAAAGATCTACTACTACTACAACTAGATCGACTGTCTTACGCAACACAAAGTAAACTAGTAACTAACTCGCCTATGATCGAGACACTGTGGGTGTGTAAAAAGCCCGACGTTGATCATCTTTATATAACCAGAAATTATTTGTTAGAAGCATGTTTCAATATTTAGGCGACCGTATGGAGCGTATGGAGACAACAGCTGCGGGACTAACGATGTTTGAACAACAGAATAAATAACCATGAAAAATACACGTCTGGACAGCTCAGGCATGATCATATATTTCTTAAAAAACAGAAGTACTGTCTCAAAATCAATGAATGAATCACAAAAAATTGCATAATAGTAGAACGGATACGGCACTTGACAACAAAATGCGGCTGTAGCCATGACAGCGGCTCCGTGTGCATCTAGAATGATCCTCGGGTCTGTGTGCAGGCTAAGGACAATGCTGAGCTTGGCCGACCAAAAATACTCCTGCAGCATGTGCTACTCACCAACTAGCGCAGTTTAAGCTATCTGTTTGAATTAGCATTTAAACAAAGGGATTTAAGTTTCAATTACGTCCTTTATTGTCCGTCACCTTATAAATAATAGCGTTCGCATGTTGTAAGCTAATGCTGGCTTTTAAACAGCGATTTGCTAACTCGTGAGTTACCTAGTGCTATCTTGCCGGTGATTTGCAAGGGGTTTAAGAACTTATTTGTCATATTGAGCCATAAACAGGAGTTACCATAATGGCGAATTTTACTGAGGTATTTTTACTGACAAAACAGCGGTAACATTTTTGTGATAACTATTTAGTGTGGTGACAAATCATTACTTGGCCTCAATCGTGCACAAACTAACAACCGGTTAACCTAGCTAAGCTTGTACTTCCTGGACTAACGTTGCAGTTTAGCTACATAGCAAACTGGCGTTGTCAAAATATCACTATTAAACCCAATCGTACAACATCAGCTAAGCAGCCTCAACACATTATTAACGGAATGAGGCTAACTAACACGCTAGCTAACATTAGCTACTTGATATTAGCTAACAGTGAAATCCAAGTGTAAAGAGGTGGCTAAATACACTAACCACCAGATTATTATTATCAGCAGTCTTAATGTAACTTCGAGAAATCCATCGATATTTTTTAAACACATAATTCTGAAAATAATCAGTGTGAAGATTACAGGACACTCACTTTCTCCATGGTGCAAGCATGAGGTTCCTTCCAGAAACTACTACTGACTAGTGCCTCCCACTGAACAACATGTAGGTTGCCAGTTTCTACGCAGAAAATCCGTAATCAACGTTCAGATTTGGTTCCACCCCTGAGGGTTTTTGGAGACAATATATACCTCACGCACTGAAACTTCCAGAAGATAACAGAAATATCAAAGACAGACATCTTTGACTGGCAATACTTCGTAGCTGGGGACCAAGGCTGGAAGTGAGAGGGTGAATTTAAGTGTCAGAAGATCTATTTTGGCCAGTTATAAAGTCTTGCACGCTTAACTTGACAGTGTCTATATTGGTAATAACTACTTTCAAACGTAGGAAGGTGTTGTGGACAGTTAATATACTGATTAGTTTTCAGGGGTTTTTTAATATCAACCTGTAATATGCTGAGAACTTTCACAATATTTTTCAAGTATTCAAGATGCAGTATTTAAGATGTCATAATGTGCCAGATGTCTGAACTATATGTGAAAGATTATGATGGTGTTTGTAATATAAGGAAATATTTATTGCTATTATTTGTTCCACAGAGGGGAAATTGCAGCTTTACAACAGCAAGAACAGCACTGGAATAAGAGTTACAAGGATCAGAAATATTTAAGATAATAAAAATAAAAAAATATAAGAAATATAAAAATAAACATAAAATAGCTTCTACCTGTCTAGAAAACTCAACTACAAAGTTCTGCATAAATAATAATTTGTTATGATAAACCTTTATACACATTGAGCACACAATATACAGTTCCAGATTATACTGAATTTGTCAAGCCAAGTTCTTTCCTTTCGGCCCCAGCCACTTCCACCAGCTCATTCAGGGGATACTAAGGCGTTCCCAGGTCAGATGAGAGATGTAGTCTCTCCATCGTGTCCTGGGTCTTCCCCAGCATCTCCTCCTGGATGGGCATGCCCGAAACACCTTCCCAGGGAGATGTCTGGTAGGCGTCCTAACCATATGCGTGCATGAACCACCTCAACTGGCTCCACTCAGTGTGGAGGAGCAACAGACCCCGAGATACTTGAACTCCTCAGCTTGAGGTAGCGCTCTCCTCTGACCCAGAGTGGGCAATCCACCGATTTCCCGCTGAGAATCATGGCGTCAGACACAGAAGGGCTGATCTTTATTCCAGCCGCTTCACACGCAGCTGCAAACCATCCCACTGTGACCTGGAGGTCACTGTTCAATAAGCCAATAGGACTACATTGTATGCAAAAAGCAGAGACAAAATCCAAAGGCCATCAAACCTGAGTCCAGCCCTAACTGGGAATGGGTCTGACTTTTTGTCGGCAATGCAAACCATACCATATTGTGAATCGGGACAGATCTTGTGTCCTCCAAAATAAATAAAGTGTTTAGCTGCTATCTCCACTGGTCTCCCCTAATGGGATGAGGAGACCTCTTCAATCATTTGTGGGATCGGGCCAAGTCCAAACACTTTTGAGTTGTATGTTTATATGTGACACTGATTTTGAATTGTAACAGCAAAATAATGTCATTCTTAAACTATATGTACTGCCTAAAGTATCAGTGTTCTCTTGACCCAATATCATACACATTTAAAAGGTAAAGAATATGCTTTGCTGCAGGTTTTCTTGTAAATACTTTTTACAGCCTTGTCATGAAATTCCCTTCAAGACCTTTGGTCATGGACTCATGGACTCATGGACTGGATCTGAACTTCGGACATCACTGGATCATTGTGGTGATGTCTGTAGGTCTACAAGGGGTTTCTGTGAGTGGCTGTTGATATGAAAATGGCATGATGTAACATTTTTTATTAGTAGTAATTTTTGTTGATCCTTTGTTTCCAGAGAGACTATTGATTTCACACATCACAAGCATCAACTCACAGAGATACAAAGTCAGAGTGTTTAATAACTTTTATTTTCCTTAAAAAAAAGGGGGGGGGGGGGATGTACACAGCAGAGATGGGTGTTTGCCAGTCTTAGCAAGGGCCTTTCAGAGACAACCTACCTTTGTGTTACCTGGCCTGGTTTGACTGAAGCTGAACATGCAGCGAGGGCAACTACACAAATCAGACTATAGATTATAGTGATGCAGTAAGACACTTGGAACAGGCTTGTAATGAAACGACAAGAAAAAAGTTAATCAATTATTTTGATTGGTTGTTTTTGGTCTACTGTTGCTTACCTTTCACCAACCAGCAGCCAGGAGCACTGTTGTATGCAGGGTAGTTTTGTTTATGTTTTATTTTTTTAGTTAAGTTAATGGGTTTGTATTTATTGAAGATTTAAATATTCTGTTTTAATTATTTAAGTGGTGGTACAGCAATCACGACTGAATAACTGAATTGGTTTTGAACTCCAGAGCAGAGATGAAAGTGATTCAGAGTGTAGCAGAAAGTGACTAAAACTGTGGGTTTTGTTTCTCATTTGGACTATTTGATGATCCATACAGTTGATTCTCAGAAGTAATGGATATGGCTGAGGTTATCCTATATTCCTGTTGCTGTTGCCATGGATTCACAGACGGAGGAAACACAAGAAAGAGAAGCCACATGTGTCAAGATCAAAAAGAATCTCAGCAAGGATGTGACACAAACCCAGTGAGGCTGAAATCAGCCTCAGGCTCTGTGAAAAATGAAGAGCAGAGCTCCTATGTCTGTAATCTTTGCCCTCGTCTTTCCTTATAGACTCTCCAGCAAGATGTCCCCATCTCTTTTTAGTTTAGTTTATTCCCTCCCATGAATAGTCAAATGAGGTCCACGAGCAGAGCACTGCAGCCTTACCTGGGCTGTATCGAATGAGATAAGCTTACAACATGTGGACGTGTTCTTTACAGATTTTAGTACACTCCAGTTCTTTGATAAGGATTTAGGAGCAGATGAGAATTCTTTGTTTTTCTGTGTCAAGGAGGCTCCTATCAGGCATAAGTGAGAAAAACTTTTGCCTCCAATAAATTGTCCCCCAATCTACAAACGAGTGCTGTCAGTCAAATACTGTACAATATACCATCGTCATTATTTTCGATCGAGAGCGTTTCAATCGTCCCTGAGTTGTATGTAGAATCTCCGATCTTGCAAGTGGTTCGTGAAGAAAGCATCCGTCACCAGTGACAGTTGGTGCGTGTCGCTTTCCAAGGTGCTGAACCGGAAAGAATATTTCACTGTAGGTTGTTCTAACTTTTCTAAACTTTTGTCAGCTTTTGTTTCCATTTAGTTTTATATATATAGTTTTATATAGTGTTCTTAGAAAACTATTTGTGCTACTAAAAGCAAAAACAGTGACGAATGGTAGCTGTACATTACAGCTGTGGCTAATGGTACCTGCTATTTAGCTAAATTCGCTGTATAAATATTTAATGCTAGCTTTTTAACTAAATTATTTAGCTAATTTACTGTAGGCTTGTTGATAACTAGCTAAAGCACTAAAACAATGTACATTGGCTTGACTCGTCAATCCAGCTAAGTTCCAGCTAGTGTTAATCTACCTCGTTAACGAGGTAGATTAACACTTTTTAGGGCGACCAGCACACACCAGGACCTCAGTTGTATGGTCTTTTCCCTTTTATATGTTATGCATCTTCATGCAGCACCATAATATCACTCGCCAGTTGGGCTGCTCCCGCCATGAGGAGGCAGGACGACCAACCAGACAGGCCAACAGCAGGTTAGTAAAAGAGATTTATTTCACTGTGTGCTCGCTAGTATATTAATGTTCTCATATTAATAAGTACGTAGTAAGTATAAGTTGATTACGGATTTCTATCCCCGTTTAACTTTAGCTGTCTATATGAAAATGAGGGTTGGCTTTTTCTGTGTAATGTTAATAGTGTATTACTATTTAAAGAGAACATTTTATTTGTTTGGCAGTACTTATAGAATATTATTTGTGGTGTGGTACCATATCCAAAGAAAAAGCATCTAGTATATGTAGTATAATGTTGACAAAGTTATAGGAGTACTTTCTGTCTGTCTTCATGTCCCACACAGTCTGGTATGTTCAGATATGTGTCCCCTGCCCCCATCAGGCTTCCTCCCCGTGAAGCTCTTTAACCAGAAGAAAAGAAACAGAGTTCCTTTGACATCTGCTCCCTCTCAGAATGATTTCTTCTCCCACGGTGAATTCATGGCAAGCACCAGCTCAGCTACATCTTACAACACATCAGGTGAAGTATTCATTTAAGTTCCTAAAGCCTCTTTTGTATTTCTCTCACTAGGTGGCAGTACATCCAAAGACAAACCTAAACGTAAACTTGACAATTTCTCTGTTAACAGTGTGACTCACTCAGGGCATTTACATGTATTTTAAAAATGCTTTGTTGTCAGATTTATGTGTTAAACATGACTGTACCAACTCCTGCTGAGCCACAAAACTTAGACTATTTTATGTAAAGCGAATGGCAATATTGAAGAATAACTCCCTGTGAATTAAGATAACCTTTTACAGCTACACAATGGAATCTGCTATAAGATCTTCTTCTGTGAATGTGTCTTTCGTCAGGTACCTATGGAGGTTACCAGGCTTCAGATCCATTCTCTGGTGCTTCACAAAGCCACCTGTGGACCAGTCAGGGTATCCCACCATCCCAGCAGTACAGCAGCAACACACCTGCTCCTGGACCTGTCCCTTCAATGAAAAACTACTCACCCAAGCCACATCCATACAAAGTTGGAGGCACAGAGTATGTTTCATTGACTATTTGACCATTAGAGTTATGGTCATTGGTTTGACCCACTTGTCAAAGCCTAGCACAAACAATGTGTTCAAAAACAGACCAAAGAAATTCAAATATAATAAGAGTTGGAAAAAGCTGAAAACTTCAGTGACGTGTGGTTGGTATTTTGTGCACGCTGGTTTTCAGTTTTAGATCTGAATATATAAGAATAAGTTTATTTATTTTTATTTTTCAGCTCTAAGATGGGACAGCCCAACAACCCAATGAAGCAGTCTCAATCTAACCCCAGTGTTAACTCTAGACAGAGTGAATATCAAGCTCCCCGCATCAATGAGAGTGCACAAAGCAGGCCAACACCCCATGCTGCATTCTCTCAGAGGGGTCAGCAAGCAATTGCACATTACAGACCACCCAATACCACACATCAGTATTCCCAGCAGTCCAGACCTCTGTCTGCTCCTGTTCCACCACCCAACAGACCCTCTGCTCATGTAGTGCAGTCACAAAATAACTCCTGGAAGTTTACTGACAGCTTTGGGCAGCAAAAACTCCCATCTGTGGGAAACAGGAGCACAAATCAACCCCAGACTGCAAGACAAACTCAAACTGAGGTACACAAATATGTAGAAAATATATATTAAGAAATAAAGAAGTTTCATGAGGTTCGTGATCAGTGTGGCCTTTGTATTTGTGCTCAGCAGAAAACATTTCCAATGAAACCAGCCATTGAGAACTCACTGAGGATCCTGACTGCAGTTATTGATGGCATGAAACACTGGAGCCAGTTTAAAGACAAAGTCCCATACTTATTTGAGATATTTGGTCAGTTGATTGGGAGTTTCTGATATCTCTGATGTATGTTAAGTATTTTTAAACACCATTAAACTGATGTGATCTTCCCTCAGCTACTCTAGACTCTGCAGTCACACTGGGCCACCACGGAGCCAAGAACTTCCTCATGAGAGATGGGAAGGAGGTGGTACAGTGTGTCTTCTATGAAAACGTGAGTTGATAACTCCTCTTAAGAAGTAAATTGAATGATGAAAATACAGTATGAATATGTCTTCAGGGCATCAGAAGAAAATCTTAAAAATGTTGATCATATCATCATTGTTCTGACTCTCCTCAGCTTTAATGTCTTGGTGTTATCCAAGAACAATGATTATATTTGCTGTACCAGTAAACCTGTTAGTATGTATGAATGCAAGTATGTATGAATATGTTACTATCTTCAGTAAATTCCTTGGTTTGAAATTACAGGCTTTCACATTTAATCAAACTGAAAAATCAGGAGGAATTACTGAATGATTTTAATCAGCTGTTTAATCAGTGATAGTGAAAACAGGTTTGCATCAGGTTTGTGTCCCCTTACCAGTATCTGTGCCCATAGGTAAAACAAAATAATCAACTATACTGTAGGTTTTTTGATATTTCATCTCTGTTAAGTTCACCCTATGCTTACCTGAGCAGGAGCAAGGTTCCAGGTAGGCCTGGCTGAGAAGATGCCATCCACCAAAGTAGTGGGTGGGAGGAGTAGCCTTCATTTGTGTTTATAGGCTTCTGCACTGATGATCGCTGTGGCTTTATGTTTTAGGATTGTGCATCCTCATGCCCCTCCGTCTGTCCATCCATCTGTCTATCTGTCCCATTCGTGTGAACATGATGTCTCAGGAATGCCTTGAAGGAATTTGTGCTAACATCTTCCAATTTAGCAAATTTTAGAGATGACATTTTATATCCAAAAGGTCACAGGTCATGTTTTCTGTCTGTTGTTCGACACTGTAACTCAGGAACAGAAGGGCAGATTGTGACCATATTTCACATTTGGTCAAAAGCTGAATCAGTGACACTATTCTGGGGATCCATCCTGAGACTGTGCTGAGACTGTACAGATCCTCTGTGCTGCCAGGTTGAAGATGCATTTGAAGCATCCACAAGTTAGAATTTGTAACTGCTTTGCAGCAACATCCATATGAAGCACTGCAGACACCACAACCTCACTGGTTTTGATTATACTGAGCTTCAGGTGATCAGCGTTGCACCATGTGACATGCTCTCTGTCAGTCACTACATATATGGAGGCAGCTGCAAGGTGATAATTCTGTTTTTTTCTTTCTTCCTTCACATTTTAGTTGAATTTTCTGGAGTCTCAGTTTGCCTGACAATGAAAATTTGGCAGTTAGCAAGTATTTGCAAAATATAAAATAGCGCAGGACTCCGACTGAATCTGATTTTTTTCCCTCTTGAACAGGAGCAGGAACTACCCCGTCTCATCCGCGGTCAAGTTCATCGCTGTGTGGGAAACTATGACCGCAGTAGAAACATCCTGATGTGTGTGTCCGTCAGACCCGGCCTGCCCTCAGAGCTGAGGAATGCTCAGGAGGCTGTGAAAGCCTGCGATGCAGAAATGAGGGCGCTAGTCAAATCACTCAGTGAAGTCTGAGTACAAATACAAGCAGTACAAGGCTGATGGGAAGTAGTATACATGTGATGAGGCTACATGAGAGCCAAGTGCTATATAGTAAGACCTAAGTCTTGTTACGACTTGGAGAGTTTAGTTTTTAAAACACCTTTAAAGTCAAAGTTTTTGACTTAAAGTGCACTGTTGTCATTAGTTTGTTCTTTGCAAACAAAATGCACTAATGCTGTGGTTTAACTGCTGGAATTCACTTGCATGTTCTAGATGTTTTTGTCTTTATTTGTGAAACAAATAAATAAAGACTTGTTTGACTGAGCAAAAACTTAAATCGAAAGCAAAGCCTCTCTTTTTGTGAGTTCTGAAATATTTTTATTACAAAGAAAATTCACAGAACAGCAAACATTGTTTAGAGGTTAATTCAGGTAAAGCAAACACGATGAGGTAATATCTCAAAATATATCTTTGAAAAACGGGGCAGTTAAGAATAATGTGATATCAAGTACAGTTAGTTTATTTACAGTCAAACATCACAATGGAAAAAAACAATAATTCTATTCTACCAAAACAGTTTCACCAGTGCTGAGACTACACACAAAGGTTCAACAAACGGGGGAATAAGTTCAGTGCAGTCACGCTAGTCATTCCCACAAGCACAGTATGAGGTCCAATACAATACCAACACTTCTCTCCTGACCTTCTTTCAAATATGGCAACATAATCACAGCAATTTTCTTAATGTCAGGACATGTCATTATGGGAACCCAAATTTAGGTAATATTTAAAGAATAACCCATTAGAAAAATCCAAGCCATCATTCAACACTAATACGCACATAAACAGCCACTAGAACAGGGAGCCTAGCCTGATGAAACTGGCAGTGTACAGGGACAGTAAGTGGAGAAGTAGACATTTTGTCCTTGGAACATGACAGGAATGGTGCCAGCAGGAAGCAGAAAGCAGAAGTGGGCTGATGAAAAACACAGCAACATGTTATTATTTGAGGAGCTAATTATTTTAAGCCACGTTTACACGTAATGCGAATAATGTGTTAGCTCAGCACAGATAACCAAGGGTAAAGTTCAATTTGTACAGCTCTCTCCTCTACCACTCAATTTCTAAACCACACAGGACAAGAATGCCAGGAATTAATCTGTTAGCTGCATGTCACAACCTTTTAATATAGCAATTCAAGTTACCTCTTCCAGATAATTGGCAAGAATTCTCAGGGCGTAATTGAACACAAGTACACTGCTTTTATCTTTTTCCTTCTCTCTGCCATTACCTCCATGAATTAGAAGACATCATCTTTTTTTTTTATCCTCAGAGCATTTTCTCAAGTTAATGAGATCACTCTGCATCCCGCAAGTACACGAGAAACTTTTAACCTCTGAGAGGAAAAATATAGGAAAAAAAAACACACACCACACAACAGGATCCACAGTTTTCAGCAGAAAAAGATGATAACCTGATAATTGTATTAAACACTGGTCTTGGTTATGTTAAAAGGCACAAGTTGGTCAGGTCACATTTAAAATCTAGATCAATTGTTCTAACATTAACAAAGCCCATCTTATCATGCATTTTTTGACAAAATTCCTACATCTCCCTGCCTTTTGCATGTTTTCCTGAATTAGAGTGTTTAGTATTGTGTGTTGTAGATGGAAAACAAGTTTAACAAGCGAGTTACAATACACAAACATTTCTAGGGAAAAGGTTAACAAAAGGTTGTAGTATCCCAACATAAAATCTTTGACAACACTGCTCTGAAACCACTATTTACTATTATGATTCACTTCCTTGTTATGAGGAGAGATTTCCATTCGCTCTCTATGAAGATCTGAGTCAGTGTCTTCTGTCCTTTTCTTTGTGACACTTACTAAATACACTGTCCTTGAAGGCCAAAATGTCTTCTTGACTCCCACTGGTTCACTGCCTGGTTACAAGACTGTAAGGCAGAAAAAGTCTGAAGATCAAAAATCCTTCAAGGTGTCAGAATTCTTGTTTAAATGTTTTATTCTCAAACCTCAGTTCTATTAAAAGCAGATCATATGTACAGTCCAAGTGCTTCCACACAAAACATCGTCACTAGGTGCAACTCCTTCAGAGTTGAAGCGCATGGGTCCAGATCCATTAATATCCTCAATCGTCAGCCGATTTAAGGGGCTCTCTGCTTGAGTTCAGCGTTCTTCAGAACCTCTTACTGAAACATTATTTGATTGGATGAGTCATATTAGCACATAACCTCATGCTTCCACTCTCTTTATGCAGCCAACTACAAGGCTGTTTTGGAATGTTATACATGTTCATTTAGCTATAAAGGATAACAGAAAATGGGAAAAACACATCTTTAGCAAGCCGTTGTTATGTTTAAGCTAATTTTCATTAATCGTGTGAAATGAAGTTAACAGTCCTTGTGTTTTTTGACTGCATCATTTCCAGAGCTAACAAGAAGAAAACATCAAAGTCAAACTGCAGAAAACTGTTAGAGCTTATGAGAAAATTATAAGCACAGATCACTATTAAACATAAAGCATTCCATTTAACTGAATTTGATTTAATTACGTAACAGATGCAGGAAGACAGTATTTGTTGTTGAGTGTCAGTGGGGCATCCAAAACAGCATCACCTTAAAAAATGTGATGCAGGTGTCTCTCCATGGCATCAAGCCCAGGTTAGAGAGAGTGGTCAGGAGGGAAGAAAACCAGACATTGTATCACTGCACTATAACAACGTGGGTAAAGGGGTGGGGGACAGTTGCTCCTTCGGTGCATATTTGGCAAAAAAGGGCAAGAAGACGGTGAGCATGACTCCAACAATAGCCAGCATGTAGCCCCAGCCGATCTGGCACTCGCCCGCGTAGTAGATGTCAGAGTCCCCGCAGAAGGACCTGACCAGTGAAGAGTTTAGGCCAAAGGGGTAGACCAGCAGTCCGGCAGCCATGATGAACACTGCAGAGAAGACAGAGTGACTTAGGCAATGAACAGAATATTCATACAGGTTGTTGGAAGAAAGACTAAGCACCATATTAAAAACATGTTTATAGAGTCAAAGTCAAGTATAGTCCCTCGATTAAACCTAACTGTTCTACTGAGAGTAAAGCAAACCCTTGAATATCTGCAGTGCTTGTTATTGAACTGATGTGCCAACTGAGAGCCGCTTGGTGGCAGTAGAGGTTTTGCAGAAGACAGTCTGAGAGTTGACTGAGTAATTTTCACTTCATCAGTGCCGAAGTGCCTTCATTTGCACAGACTTATGATTTGTTGACCCGTGTTACATATATAAAAATAAATTGTGACCTACATAATGCTCAGTCCGATAGCGGTAGAACAGAGCTTTCAATATACAAAACAAAAGCTTTGAATATCTGTAATTGACAGAAAAATTATTCATGTCTCCTCAGATCAACTTGCACTCTTCATTTTTAAAACTCCAGGGTTTTGTAAAGAAGACCCCCATCCCTGCACTTGTGCTCAGATCAGCTTTCTCAGACACTATCCTCAGAGCCCATGTGGCCCGAGACCAGCTCGCCTTTACAAATTGAGTCAAGTCTCCCACCCTTTGCTGCCAAGCAGTTATCGACTGCGCTACAGGCTATCATTGCTGCTCTTAGTCATTCTGAGTGCTGGATCTCCATTACATTGCCAGGTGTCATAGTTGTTTCAGCTTTGGAGAGGTGGGGTTACTGGAAAAGCTTGAACTTGTGATAGTGAGCAGCCCTCTAAAAAACACAACAAATGTGTATTTTATTACGCTGTGTTGATTTCAGGAGATGTCTGTTTTTCTACTTTCAAGGGCAGCGGCTTCATGGTCGCCGAGAAACAGTGCTCATGTGAGAGATACAATGGAGTAGCTGTATGAGTATTAAATCGATGGTTTGTGTGGGCAGCGAAGGATTGTGAACAGGGATGAAGAGGTAGGATGCTTTCAATGATGTTCTTGCACACTGGAGCCGTTGGGATTGACTGTCAGGAAGAGCAAAGCAGAATGCTTAAGTCTGAATAGGTGAAGGAGAGGTACCTCTTTGAGCGTGGTTTGTCTAGCCTGCCGTAGTGTCTCTCTTCGGAGTACTTTGAGGCTCTACCCAGCCCTCTCTGCTCTCAGAAGGGCCCCATGTTTTATCTGCAGGGGCCTGCCGCCTAAAAGCTCACTGCCTAATGACACTTTAATGACCTTCTTTATCAAACTATCATCGGCTTTTGTGGAAGAAACACAAAGACACAAGCGTGCACTCAGAGCCCAAGGCCACTTCCCTCATACTCTGAAATGACTGCATTTTAAAAAAACTTGGACACAAAAGTAGAATGGATAAATGATGAACAACACTGCATAACCCTCAAATAGTCAATACAGGAATGAAATTCAGGCAGCAGTCACTAATGAGAGTCAGGTAAGCAGGATAAATGCTGGATTTTATTAATCAGACCAGGAGGGTATGCCGTGCGGGTGTCTGGATCAGATAAGCTGCAGCTCAGGCTCACTGGATCTCGGCAAGCCTTTAATGAGAGGAGAACTGTTGAAAAACTGCAAAATCAACCTCACATCAGAGGCTAACTCCAAATAGATCAATTTTATTCTTCAAGTCTGAAAGGGATGAAACCAAACCAAAAATATTAATGGGCAAGTCCACTGATTTTACACATGAAGTGTCATGGAGTGATACTGCATATGTGGCTTCAGTGGGATCTGAGTGTCTGGTGAATGTCCTCTCCAGTGATGTCACTTGAGTCGGCGACGACTGTGTGTTCGGGGCTCAGCCACCAGTATCATACCACTCCACCATTTCAACTGCTGACAGTTGCTTTACATTGTGGGTAATGTAGGCACATGTGGGCAATGTAGAATGTATATTACATAGAACATGACAGAACAGTGAGGTCTGTTTTGTGACAAAGCTTTGCTTAAGGTAAGGAAAATGTGAAACATCATTCTAGTTTCTGCTGCAGGTAGGACAAGCTTAAGTTCAACAGGCTCTTGCATGGCCTGCTAGTGTAATCCTGTGAAGAATGGACAGCGTGATGAAAGAGGCTGACATGCCTCCAATCTGCCATCCGAGCAGACTGAAGCCTAAAAGCAGGACTCAACATTAAAGACTGCCCGCTTGCTTGGGGCAAGGGGAAGTAAAATACCAAACTGCCAACCATTTCTCCAGAACTGATGAAGAAAGTAGCTAAGGAGGAGGGTTTATTTTACTCCGTGAGATTATTTTTATTATTATATTATTATTATTATTATTATTTAAAAAAAGCAGTTACAAGACAAAGATGGCTTTTGTTTTGACTCAGGTATCATGAAATTGATTTGAAGGATAGGAGATGTGATCTCATACATGTCAGACTATAGCATCATCTGTGATCTAACTTCACTCATTCTGTGGCTGTAATAACTCTTTAGCTGCTCTCTGTGCCAAAGTATAGAGTGGCTGTATTGTTCTGTAATTCTTGCCATATATTATTTTAAGATATGGAGAGGCTGCTTGCTTTTTACAAAACGAAACACAAGGTTCAACCCCCCCTCTCCACTCAGCAAGTTTTGTGCACTCCCTTACATGGGTTTTAAAGAGCTGTCCACAGCAGCCACCGGGCAGTAAAGAGCTACGAGTGCTTCCATCATTTACCTCCTAATAGACTCAAGTAGACCGTTTACTAACCTCCCAACCCCCCAGTCAATGCTCTGCATTTGTAAGAACTCAAGACAAGGAGGAAAGTCTAGCCCATCCACACATTTTTCCACAGAGAGGAATAAACGTGAAGAGAGTCTGTCAGCCCTGATCACATGAGTATCAAGGCTATCATAATGGCTCAGAGATGATGAGACGGTGAATAATGGAGAGACTTCAAGTTAGCTGGGCGCTGATGTGTCCTGGATTCATTCAAAGAAGGGTGCTGCCAATTTTTGAATGTGTACGTTTATTCAGTTCTGATTAATCGTTGTTTTGCATAATTTTGAGCCTTAAATAAGACTACTTTTTCATTCACAATGTTGTCAATTGCAGGCTGTTAATTTTGAGAAAACGTCCTTGGATTACTCGCTGCATTTCTCATTCCGACAACTTGTTTGAATGCACACTTGAGCAGCTTTGAAGTGTGCAAGGACTTCAGACTGAGAGAACAAAAATATTGATTTGGAAATGCAAAACAGCCAGAAGCATCCAAGAGCACCAGATTTCATTGTTCATCAGCTTCAGGTAGCAAGGCCACGGAAGCCTTTGTGTAGGATAATGAATAGAAAATACCTTTATGTGTTGCCATCTTTTTTTTGTGTACAGTGTTTTTGTGTGCATCCATGGCAAAGCTAGTAGAGATGCAAAATTAAATAAAACACAGCATTATACTGCCATACAAAGATGCCACGTAGCTTTTAACAACTAGATGAACTGAATTAACCTTGAATCTCTTTCTCAGTGGTGTCGCAAGAAATGGGAAGCTGCTCCCAGAGATGGTGAAACAGGTTCACAGCAGTGAGGACAATAGAAAGAGATTGAATGGGTCTGTGAGGCAGGAAGGTGTGTGATAACCTGGCATCCAAGCGTGACACTGAATCAATTTTATCACAGACCTCTTACACAGAAATCACTAGCTTAGTTTATCACACCAATGTAGACACACACAAAGCGCAGGATCATTCGAGAGTATTCAAGATATTCCAGTTTGAGTTCAGTTGTAGAAATCTGGTCAGTCTGGAATCTACTCTAGTCAGAGATGTCAAATAAATAAATGTAATTTAGTGCGGTCCCAGCCATTCATACACCTTGTAGCCTTTATAATTCTTCAGTTTTATTCTTCTCAAGACGTTACTAATAAAAAATTCAATTCTGTGAGCTTCAAGAATCCTTTCATTACGATGCCAAGACCTCTGCTTTGGATCAAACTCCATTTCCACGCTGTGAAGACTGACTAACTCTGTTAGCAACAGGACTGGTTGAATTAAACTCTATAGGAAATGGGTGGCTGTCCTATTGTAGATGCAGCACTCTTTAATTCCTGCTGGTGTCATCTGTCTCTTTTCTCCCTCTGGCAAACAGTTACATAAAATATATTAAGTGCACTGATTACTGTCACCTGGGCCCAGACAGAAAGACGCAGCAAAACCCGGCGTGTGGCATCTTCGTACTGAAGTGATTCACTGTCTAAACAATATGGTTTTTCATAAAACCTTTACAGAACATTAACAGTTGAACAGTAGCTTAGTTCACTAAGATGATGTCTTTGTGGGTTCACCTATAGAGGATAGGCACTTTAAAGGCACTGACACTGACAAATAAGACAGGATAGGTTATACAATATACATTCAAGTCTGCTGCAGGCAAGAGGGAACTCGAATATATTAGAATAGACCAATGCCCTGCTTATCTTCTCTGACCTACAAGCCAAACAGACAGTCAGGTGAAGACCACGAGCTCCACCAGGACAACAGCAGTCAGATGTGTAAATACCAAAACATCAAAATAAGAAGCACAGGACCGCAGAGGGCCTTTCGGGTCTGTGTGTCACCAGCTCCCACTACTTATTCTCACTCCTGAGACAAACTTCTTATCTGGCAGCTTTCCAAACAGGGACATTATCTGCTGCTACTATTCACTTCAAAGACACATGAAAGAGCACACACATTAGACTGTGGCCTTACATTACCACAAACTTGTTTGATGTCACATTACCTTGCACAGGAAAGACATCAACAAGCACGCCAGTGGGGGAAAAAAATAACATATTTTTCTTCTCTGCCAAAGATAATGACTGTCTTCTTCCAGGTAAACTTGTAGGCAAATGCGAAACAAAAACAAAATTTGTCTAATAAATCTTGATTTTCAACACAGCGCTCATTTGTCTGTGTTGTCGGCCATGTTTGTCATTGATGAAATACAGTGGCAGGAAACATATGCTGGAAAAAGCTGCGAAATGTTGCTTAGTCGCAGATGCAGGCCCAAAGCTATACATCAGAACTTCTGTTCTACTGTGATGTCTTACTCTGCTGCTTCATATCAACCTGTCTCCCCTTTTCTTTTTCCTTAAGCAAGCATTTTACATGAACCAAACAGGTGAGCCGGTCTTGGTCTAGTCTCATGTAGGTAATAATAACACAGATGTGATCAGGCAAGCTGATGTAAATGAGCTGCTGATTTACTTCAACAGCCTGGGGCAGTAAACACAGAGTGTGACCCACATACGCTCACACAGGCACATACCGTCGTGCATAGGTGTTACACACACACACACACAGTATATACAGCGCATCCGGAAAGTATTCACACTGCTTTGCTTTTTGCACATTTTGTTATGTTACAGTCTCATTCCAAAATTGATTAAATTCATTTTTTCCCCTCAAAATTCTACATAAAATAACCCATAATGACAAAGTGAAACAATTTTGCTTGAATTTCTTTGCCAATTTATTAAAAATAAAAAAAATAAAAATATAACATGTACATAAGTATTCACACCCTGTGATAAATACTTTGTTGAATATGGTGCATATTCATTTTCAGATCTCTCCAGAGATGCTCAATAGGGCTCAAGTCTGGGCTCTGGCTGGGCCACTCAAGGACATTCACAGGGTTGTCCCGAAGTCACTCCTTTATGATGTTGGCGGTATGCTTAGGGTCGTTGTCCTGTTGGAAGATAAGCCTTCGCCCCAGTATGAGGTCCAGTCCAGGCCCTTCTACCCCAATCACTCAGTTTAGCTGGGTGTCCAGCTCTAGGAATAGTTCTGGTGGTCTCAAACTTCTTCCACTTATGGATTATGGAGGCCATTGCGCTCTTTGGGACCTTTAATGCAGACGAGATCTTTCTGTACCCTTCCCCAGATCTGTGCCTCTACACAATCCTGTCTCAGAGGTCTACAGACAAATTCCTTTGACTTCATGGCTTGGTTTGTGCTCTGACACGCACTGCCAACTGTGAGGGCTTATATAGACTGGTGTGTGCCTTTCCAAATCATGCCCAATCAACTGAATTTACCACAGGTGGACTCAACTCAAGCTGTAGAAACCTCTGAAGGATGATCGATGGAAACAGGATGCACCTGAGCTCAATTTTGAGTGTCATGGCAAAAGTTGTGAATACTTATGTACATTTATTTACATTTTTTGTTTTTCATTTTTAATAAATTTGCAAAATGTTCAAGCAAAATTGTTTGACTTTGTCATTATTTTGTGTAGCATTTTGAGGGGGAAATTTAATTTAACCCATTTTGGAATGAGACTGTAACATAACAAAATGTGGAAAAAGCAAAGTGGCACTTTCTGGATGCACTGTAGATGACTGTTTTGGTAAATAGTGGCTTCTATAACAATTAGGAGAGAGTTCCTGGCTCAAGAGGAGTTTGACAAATAAATCTGAACAATGTGGGTATGTGTGTCCAACGATGAAAGCACAACAAAGGGCACTGCATAACAGCATCTCTTGGAAATTGCATTTTCACTGGCCACATGCAAGGATTATTTCCATTTCCCCTTGATCCACGGGTCGATGGAGATGTGGATGGATAATTTCTGTTTCTTATACACTTTTTTCCCCCACATCTAGTCTAGCAACATGGATAAGGATGCAGACAGACTACAAATGTCAGATGTTACCGTGCATTACCACGGTTAAAGATAAAGGAATAGTGTGTGAGCATCCCTGAAAAGATCACAAAACCAATCATCTTTAGAAGAAAGTCAAATCAAATGACACAGAGCACAGTCTACAGACCACAGCATATGGTTACATATCCAAATGTGCACTGAGGTTTTTGACCCCTTGGCGTGCTCAAGGTGAGGAATTGCAATGTGGAAGATGAAAGTTTCGGAGTTGCTGAAAGTTGAACCATGCCAGCAATGAATCTTCAGGTAGTCAGCTGGGACCTGGTGGAGTGTGGGCATAAACAGCAGGGACTCCATCCTAATGTGATGAGCTGTGCTCCATTCTGCACACAGCCATGTTGATAATTAAGCTCATTGCGCCTCTGGGAAATTATGCTAATGATGCTACTCCGACTACCTACATTTCACGAAACGCGTGGCTTAAGGTGATCCCATACACAGCGGCAAATAAAATATGGCTCCCCAGTAAATGTTTCTGAAAGAGATTAAGAAAGGAAAGAAGGCTAATGGGAAGAAAGAATGCAGAAAGAGGGAGAGAGCACTTTTCAAAAGAGTCAGTGAAGTACTAAATAGTATCTATAATTGTTAATATGTTTAAGACCTGAATATGTTTAAGTCCAACTGGAAAGGACATTCAGAAACTGGAGCCTCAGTTTCACTTTGAGCAAGCGACAGGAAAGATAAAGAGTCACTAAAGCTACTGAAAGTGAGTTTCAGGTACGTAAACGAGGAAATTAAACACCTGTGACGACCAATACCTGCTACTTTTCACTTTAAGAACACAAGTGAGGGAAAATCTCATTGTTGGGTCCAGCGTGCTTTTTATCAGGGGCGGAAGTAACATTAAATTCACTCTTGTTACAAAGTCGTTCCTTTTTTAGGATACCACAAAGAGGTGAGACAAACTAAGAGTGCGTGCTCAGAATGTCTACAAAGCTGATTTGAAACCTCAGGAGAATTACTTGTTGGAATCCATGAGAAAGCAACTTGGTAAAGAAAACATCAAACCATTTAAAGTGGAAACGGTCCACTGCTGTCAATGAAGCAAAAACCTGTTGACCTTGAGCAAAGCACAACAAGAGATAAAAAAAAAAAAAGAAGTGAAACTGCAAAGTAAGAGAGAGAAAGAGAAAACCAATGAGGAAATAAAATACAGGGAGTTGGGAGAGATTAGCAGGGCAATAAAATAGCTTCTGCTATCTTTATAGTGAGCAGGTCTGCCTGTGGACTGGTCAATCAGAGCTCAGTAATAGGTCTGTTTATCACTGAGTCATTCAGGCAGCTCTAAGCTCATACAGAGGACTGCATAGGTGGTTAAAGCCCACTGGTGCAGAGTGCATTAGGGCATGTAAAATTTTCTTTATTCGCACAGATTCTTAATGACTTGACTTTTTACATTTTGGCGATTATAAGCTGACACAGTCAAGTTAAAATGTTTTGTGTAAGCCTTAATGATTCCTGTGTGGCACTGCAGCGACAAAGACAATGATGCAGATAAGAATGAAACAGATGCAGAGTAGTGAAGATAAGACAACAAGCACTTACAGTACCAGAGCATATTTGTGATAAAGGGATAAAGAGAGCACTGTAAAGAGATTACAGATGGGTCCAAAAGAATAATTCAGCGTTTCGGAAAATACGCTTATTCACTATCTTGCCGTGAGTTTGATAATAAGACTGGTATCTGTCCGTTAAATATGAGGCTGGGCAGTTAGCTTGGCCAAAAGACTGCAGGCAGGGGGAACAATAACCCAGCTCTATCCAAAGGTAAGGCAATTTAAAATCAACATTTCCAAAACTCATGAAAGAACACAAAAACCAAAGTACATAAACAGCTGGATTTTATGAAGGGTTATGTGCTAGACTATTTGTTATGTTGGCCCTGTTATTTCCTCCCTTGAAAAACCACTTTTTCTTTTTACACTATTCCTACCATTTCTTTGAAAGCACTGGTTCACCACCCTGCTTCACAATATTATGTAACAGGGAGAAAGAGATAACCTATTGCTGCTGAACAAGACAAGACAAGACAAGAGGATAATGTAAATGAAAACTGCTGATTGGGGCTAAGGAGAAGAAAACAACAACAAAGAAACAACGAAAAAAAAGTTATAATAAAGTTCTACAACATAGCATGCAGTCACTGGACACAACTTCCACAGCCACCAAACAAAGAACACTTTAAGTGTGTTTCTCAGCACCCAGCGCATACCAAGCCATCTGAACTCGTGCTTTTGACTGTGAGTCTCCATCCTGGGAGCACTGTAGCGATCACACATGAATCTGACACCCTGCACTCAATCTATCATCTTAATTACTTCCATTTCCATATCACCATTTATTTTATTTAATGTTGCAAATTAATTTACACCCCAGACAAATTGCTTGTCCTTGACTTCCTTATCCCTTATGTGGCAATCCACAGCACACATGGAGTTGTGTCAGTGTACAACGTATCCCATCCCCACCACGCACGACCGGATTAGAGAGAGAGACAAACTACCTCACATGCGTGAATGTGAAAATAAATAATAATAATACATGAAAGAAAGTGGCGATTAGATTGGAGGCATCAATCAACTGTGAAAGGTTCTGCTCACTGTGACGACGGTATGTTGTGTGTAGAAACAGTCAATGAAGAAACAGTTGTTTATCTGATGAAACCTGAAGGTTTGCCCCTGTGCCGCATGTGGATGGCTGCTAAAGGTGGCGTGTGTGTGTGTGTGTGTGTGTGTGTGTGTACAGCCCTGTGTCTGACATTAACCTTGTGATTGTGTTGACAGCCTTTGGCCCTGAGGCTAAATCCTTAAGCTAGACGTTTCCTGGGTTCAGTAGCTGCCTCAGGTCCAACAGGGAATGTCAGCCATGAAAGTCAGCACAAACCGGTGACACTGGTAGCCGCACTATATATCCACCTGTGCTGTGGCATCACAGTTGACATTTGTGTGCCATGGAGAAGAAAAAGGTAGAGCAGAACATGCTACCATGAATATGACACAATCTAAAAATTCTTGTCTTGTATATATTATACAAAATAGATGAGAGCTACTAAATGAGGAACTGGTTCAGTTTTATTTGCATCCACATGATTATTTCACCGCACACTGGAATCAGGTTGGTGCGCCCCTTACCTCAGGAGTCAGAAGGGGATTGTCTTGTTGGGTAGCTGAATTACGAGCATCATGGATGGGTTCCTGAACGGGCTTACCAGGTGCAGGCACATTTTTTTCCCCTCTTCTTTAAAACTGTAACCCAGACCGGCACCCTATTCACATTTTTCTAAACTTGCCCCTGCTAAAACATGCATGGAAACACGGGATATAGTGGATCTCATTGAATGAATATACATGTATACATAAATACAGTACAAACACCATCTGTATGATAGAGCATACTGTAGAACTCATAACCCCCAAGAGAACACCACAGGTATAATGAAAAGTGCGAAATGCATGAATTCATGAGGTGAACTAAAAACAGGGTACTTATTTTCCGTTTGACTGCCACACATTTTTCAAATTGCAGAATGTATTTTGAATGGGTTTCCTCCGTCTTGGGGTTGCAGTGCTCGCTCAGCATATATGACAACACTGTAACTCAAGTGAGAAAATGTTAAAAACCTCGCTATGGAAATTCAACTTGTTGTGCTGTGTAAATTAATTTTGCATCCACAGACTAGTTATAAATGTGTCACCTTGGCAGTGTGTTGTTGTTTATGAAGCAGCGGAAGAAAGAAAGCGGATCCATATGAACGCGACACACAAGGCTGCTGTAGACAAAAGAAGACCAGGAGCCCTGCACCTGGGTGCTGCGAGTATATGAGCTCCCATTAATCAGTGTGTGTGTGTGTGTGTGTTTTGTATATGCGCCTCTCTGTGTTGCTTGTGGAGTCTGCACAGAGAACATCTGAAAACAATAAATGAATGTCCCTGTTTATGGATCTTGATTTCTATCTGTGTGTTACGCTGTGTGGGTGTGTGTGTGTGTGTGTGTGTGTGTGTGTGTGTGCATTTCTCTGCTGGTGGTGCTGAATTGGGGAAAAGAGGATAGACAGTATAATATCCTCTAGCGAGTCAAATAATCATGTTAACAGAAAAACATCAGATAAAAGAATCAGATGTTTTTGGAAAATAAGTTTTTAATAAAACTATTTCTGGACCATTTTATACAATACTAAGGGTTGTTAAAGCATTGAAAAAGAATCAATCAACAATTTTGCTATATCTGTGAGACTATAGCAAGTAGTACACCTGCTGAGGGAATGAACTGGGGCTGTTTTTAGAGTGAAAAGCACAATCTGATATTGGCTCACGACTCAGCAGTTGGCGCAGATTTGCTGAATGAAATTTTCAGGCATGGCAGTTTGAAAATGCTCTAAAATATAATGTTTTCTTGTCTGAGAGGGAACAAGAAAATGTGAGTTATTTTCATGTAAACAAAAGTGTGAAAACATGCAGCTGAGACAGTATTTTCTTCAAAAAGCAAGAACAATGGATGTTGCAGCCTCACAGCATCGAGGGGTCCAGCCGCTTTGATACAAACCTAGACAATCATTTTCTGACAATACAAAGAAACTTTCATGATGAGTGCTGGGTGTAGCTGAGTTGTGTGTCTGTGTGTGTGTATGTGTTGTTGGGGAAGCAGCAACATAATGAATCCCTACAGGAGACATGGGACCCTGCTGGGCTGCTGTAATGAAGCTCTGCCCTGCCATTGCTCTCTGACCCGCTGGCATTAAGGAAAAATGGAAACCATTACCTTCAGACGTCACCTCAAAAGCCTACCAAGTGGCGGACCTGGAGCACACATAGGTATATACGTGTATGAGGCTGAGCTAGAGGCGGCGTAGGGGATCCAGACGAGACAGAACTATTACTTCATATGAAGAATATGTCTGTCATAAGCAGGCTATAGTCTAGTGTAGCGTGCTTATGTGTATGTGCCATGTAAAATAAAGCCAAATATGTCCAAGAGAAGATGTCTCTTAACAATCTAAACAACTTTAGCTTACACAAACTTTATTTCAGACACACACACATATGGCAGACATAGAGGACAGGGTTTTAAAGAAGATTGGATGTTCCCTCTCAGACACATTTGAGTGTGCCCAGGGATCTTAACAGCTTTCTCTCTCTCTGTGAGTGTGTGTGTGTGTGTGTGTGTGTCAATACTTCCCTGCTAAGCTCATCCTTGGTTGAATGCATCTTATTAGGAGTAGACTGTCATTGTTGTGGATTTCCAACGGAGTAAACAGACCATGGTTTTCTGATGTGTGTGTTTATGTGAGTCTGTGTGTGTGTTTTTGCAAGTGATTTCCGCTGCAGTCTGTTTTATCACATTTCTGACTCAAAACTAGAAGCCATTGTTTAAATGTGTCGAAATCCACGAGACCCCAAGGGAATCACAACAAAGGGAAGGCTTTTGTCTTAATTCCCTACAAATGACTTTTTCTGGGCTGCTTTGTGAAGGGGTGTGTCAGCTGTAGCGGCTGCGTCCTCCACTGTTGGTCCCTCTAACTGGTGTGCCATTGGCTGGGTATCATTTGATCAGCAGATCTCTAGAATCATGTTCATTACAAGAGATGGAGCACCGCTGCAGTCTGCCACAGATGAACCCTTTAGATAAGCTTGGCCTCATTCCTTCTGGCTCTGCTCTTCCTTTATCTTTTTATTAGTCTTCACTTTCCTCCGAACCTCTCTGTTATTTTTCTAATGTGCAGTATGCAAGTTTCTGAGAAACTAAATATAATGTTGGTAATCATGTTTTCACTAGTGTATAATCACTTGAAGCTAAGAACCATTGTGTTTTTATTACCTTACAAAGGGTGCATTATATGTACAGAGGGAGTGGGCTGCCTTCCACGAAGTCTGCCATGTTGCACTGCCATGTTTCTGCAGTAGCCCACGGTGGAGGATGAGACAAGAAATGTTTACTTGGATGGAATCTGCAACTACACCACTACATGGTACTAAATCCTTCAAAAGCTGAATGAAAAAATTTGAATATTGTTATTTTGGACTTGAACATTTGCACACAGTTCACCATGTTTGCTGAAAAGCACGATTGCTATTTAGAGAAATTTTTATGCATTTTTTGGTATGTGCAAAAAAAAATTATGGTGGTTGTCAACCCACTTAATGTGGCAATATATTTTCTAAACCCCTGCTGATCCTGTGTCCTCAGTGGTAAACCTGTCTATGAATTATTCACCATCTTAACAACTTCCAATTTTTCAGTTTGAAACAATGCTATCTGCCTTCTAATGCTATGTACCTTCTATCATTTTACATTATGTGTAATACAGACGTAGTTAGCATGGAGAACTGAAACGATTTATTAGGATCATGTAGAGGATTTCGGGTTTTTTTCTTACTACATAATAAACCAGTTGGTCTTTCCTGGACTCTTTGCTCTTACATCTTTAATGAGCTTTTCCCATGCTCCCTCCAATAATCATGAGTGTGACTCACAGATGCACATACAAATACACATACACACACAAATCTACCCAGGCTAATAGACTAATAAATGACTGTTCCCCTCAACGTCACCCTGTGTCATCTCATTGGACTTCTGAAGCATCTTGTTCAAAGCAAGAGGACTCATCCTTCTCTTTAATAAATCATATCTTTTCTTTAATTCAACCAGTCAATTAGAAATCGTCCTTAGCCCGTGTATGCTGATAAATGGCTAGCATCTCTCCTCCAATCGATCACACGCTTTCAGATCTGTAAATGAAGGCTTAGGTAACAAGGATGGCCAGGGAGGTAATCAAGAAGACCACCGAGACACAAGGGAGGAGAGGGCTAATGCGGTGAAAGCATTTCCTTGGTTACAGCAGCCTTCATGAAAGCAGTCAGAAAAGAAAAGTGGTGGTTGAGCTCACCACACACACACACACACACACACACACACACACACACACACACACACACACACACACACACACACACACACACACACACTGGCCTGTGCGTGACTGTGCGACATGTGGCCTTTCTTTAAAACACAGTCTTGGTAACAACAGTGTGCCTCACTCTCCTTTATTTAATGCTTTGTCTTCTCTCTGTCTTCCTCTTGGCCACACACACATGCAGGGTGTCACTGGCCAGAGTCAGAGGGCAACCTCTGTTCACTGAGGCGTGACCCTGGGGTTTAATCACGCATACTTATGGTTTCACCCTCTGAGCGTCTATCATGGAAGAACTGACGGCCTGACTCTGATGGAAGGTATCTAGGAATGGCCATGGTCACTCTGAAGCAAAGACATGATTGTATGTTATGATTGTTATCATTATTTAGAGGCAATGTAGTTGAAGTTTGCTACTGTGTTATTATGCAAGTTGAAATACCTTCTACACATTCAGCATCCTGATCTGCAATTTTGTTGACAGCCTGCTTATCCTACTCAAGTGTTTCACAGAACTTAATGACATCATGAATCATTGATACAATTGTATGTCAAGACAAGCACACAAACACACACACACACACACACACACACACACACACACTCACACACACAGGTTTATGTCCCAATATAATAGCAAACACCACAGGCCAGTGATCGGCTGCATCCCTCTGATATCACCCACTTGGTTTCAAAGCTGAATTTGAACACCACCTCTCTTATGAACACACACAGATGTGTTGGCTGTCCTTCAGCCACAGCAGTTACAACACACTGACAGGAGAAGTGGATTCACTGTCAGAGAATGGGATAGTGTGATGGCAGTGTAAGAAGAATTTTTAGAGTACAAGGAGATAAAATGTCCTTTTATGGATACTAGGAATTAGGAGTTAAGTTCTCAACCCAAGGTAAACAATTTATATATACCAACACCACCACGAAGCACAAGCTTCATTGCACTTGCAAGTATGTCTGGTCTTGAGAGGAATGCAATTCTTGAGGCGAACACCTCCTCTTGTTCAGACTGGCCCACTGAGGAATCTGTCAGGAAGAGGAGAGGAACTCATCATCATCACTCAGGGATGTGGAGTCTGAGAGGTGAACCAGGTGGGTGGGGGCCTGGTGGGGAGGTCACTGGGGGTAGCACTGGGTATCAAACACATCAGTCTGAAACAAACACACCTGAATCCTACTTATCTACCACAGTCCAGTTTCGAGTCAGCTGAAATTGTATGACATTTGGCTTGTATTTTTGTGGTTGAGTGCAGATATCCACCGCTTGCTGCTGGTGCTGGCCACTCTGACGCTGTGAGGTGCTTGCACACTAGTGAGCAACTATTAAGTGTTATCGCTAGAGAATTGTGAGGCAAGCAGGACAGCGTAAATAGAGCTGTTATCTCCACCAGAAGCTGGTACAGTGTGTACACACACTGCACAAAAAGCGTCCCCACTTGATTTTCTGCAAGCTATTCCTGCATACATGCTCTGGGTTACATTCAGACTTGTTCAAGTTATGACTGAAATTATCGTTTAAATGAATGGATCAAGGATTTCAAAAATCTTGCAAACGCAATAAAATAACTGAACAATCCAAAGAAGATTTGTTTTCTGCTTCTTCTTTTGTTTTGGAACTGTAGCTATGCTCAACCAAAGGGAGGAGCAGAGCAAGACAAAGCCAGGTGTAAAACTGACTGGTCATGCTTTAATAACAAGGTGTAGTCTTTGTTATTAAGGCCTTAAATCACCACTTATCTCTTCTCTGTGTACAAACATCCCCTCATTGCAAAAGCATCTCCCGCATGTCTGAAAAACCCCTCCGTTTTAGAATGGTGATGTTACAAAACAAGTAAGATGCAGGATTTGTATTATTACAGGCTCCTGTGACCCTCTCCCCAAACAGACACACACACACACTCATACACACAAAGATCCCCAGCTCACATAAACACTGTGCTGAGGTCCCTTGTGTCAAATTATCATTATAACTGGGACATTCATCACGCTGCACAAAGGCTGGTTAACATCTTCAGTGGTTACTCTATTAACAGCTTTATCGCTAAGCAACAGCATGAAACCCCCCACCCCCCAATTTCTTCTCTCTCTCTCTCTCTCTCTCTCTCTCTCTCACACACACACACACACACACACACACTGTCCATTTAAACGTAATGGTGCTGTGTCTAATTTGGTGGGTGTTTGACAGACAGCATTTTAATGACCAAGAGCCTGGGTGAGAAGTTAAGCTGACAGAAGCATCTATAGGGCCTCTATCATGTTAGGGAGAAAGACTTTGAACAGACAAATAAACATCTATACAGAGAGGGTGGGGGTGTTTTTATTATCATACCATTAATACCATCAGCTATGAATAAGCAGAGAGTACAGTTAGTGTCAGAGCTACAAGACATACAAAGAAATTAAAGTGAGACACTGGAAAGCAAGGCAGGCCTTCTCCCTGTCCTCAGCATAATGCTGTGGCACTCTGGGAGTACTGAGTAGCGTGTAATGAGAATAACCATGCAGCTTTAGTCATGAAATGCCTAATTAGCCATTAGCATGCACTAAAAAGCAGCTATGAGACCATCACTGTCTTTCCTCCTCAATCCCCCACTGAGCTGATACAACACAGTTCAGGCCCAGAGGATACTCACTGTGGGGAGAGCAGTCAGCCTATCAGATGTCTCCTTCCACAGTTCAGGTCCCAGCAATGAGACCACGATAAGGTTTCTCTCTCACTGTGCAGGTCCAGCACGCCCACACAAATGGCGGCCTCCTGTTCCTCTAATTTTGTGGGTTAATTAGAATGAAGCTGTCTGCTGTTGACAAGAACGCAGCCATATGTAGTCCAGATTATACTCATCGTCACTTTCAGCAGAATGGGCTCCAGCTAAACACACACAGACACACATATGTACACAAAATCACACACAAATGGTTGTGCGCATGCTCTATTTTTGTTGAGGATTGTGTTCCCCGTCATTAGCAATTTTCTTCGCTCTCTCTGTTTTGGGCTAATTAGGCAGCTCAATTTGGTGCCCATCTTGGCTAATGGGAGATGATGTGCTGAGACTGTGTGTGTGCAGAAAAGAATCTGTATAATTACAAAAGACAACACAAATTTACTATTGACTTGTAATAATACAGTATAATATATTGCAATCCCCATGGAGAAGTTCACTTCTTTTTCACATGCACAGGGAGGTCAGAGGTCAGGCTTAGCTGCAGGACAACACCGTGCAACACCAAGGACACTTCAGCGGTGTGGATGATTGTCAAACTGGATCCAAGTCATCTGGTTGAGAGACAGTACATCTTTCTGCCCCCCACCCCAAGCAGTTCAACTGGTGTGTGTGGGTTTACCCTGAATACATTTACATTCATTAGTGTTGACATTTGCAATTGTGGTGCATTGACGTGGCGTTTGTCTTGCACTGGCTGTGTGATTAGTTTATTGATGTCTGCGTTCGGAAACTGATGAGTGTGTGTTTAGTCTGTAATAATAGTGTCACTTTGCAGGAACAGAACCACACAGAGGTGCTGCGGGACTGATGCATCAGAAGTGACAGAACCCGTCAGCGCCATCATTGATTGAACTGCAAAGACAAACTGAATATGCAGAACTGTACTCAGAGATCTCGACAGCAGAGTGTGATGAATGTGTGAACTAAATATCACCATAAAATCATCTGCAAAGTCTGTGACTGTGAATGACCCGCCGATAATTGCCTGGCTGGATTCGTTTGCGCGAGCTCAGTCATACCTGACAGTGTGATAAGTGCACAATGACCTCACATTGAATTTTCATTCATTTCCCAAGATTTTCTTGGATCACTTGCTTTAAACAGAACTTTTGTCTCCCCCTTCTGGCAGTGACAGGAATTACATAAACACTGTTAATGTGCATTCATGACATAAACCTCCACTATAATCTTGTTTGCTGTAGCCTACTCCAACACTACGGTTGCTCCCTCTTCAGCTCTGGCAACCAGTCATTGCTGGGTGATGCAAGTGCACTGGTACCGGACTGCCAGAAGGGGAAAGTCACCACAGATGACACCCGCTTTGAAAACTCTTAACTGGCAGTGGAGTCGTACACACCAGCTTTAAAACCTGATAATTAGTCAACTTAAAGTGAATGAATGGAACCATAGGCAAGGAAATATGTCTCCTGGTTTACTTTTAGTTTCACTGATAAAACAATTGGAATATTCTGTGACACCGGAAAATAATGAGGCAAGTAGAAAAGAGTCAGCAAACTCTTTCAGTAATTAATGTCAAACAATAAAATCCAGCTTTAAGATTACATCATTGTTTCAAAAATGACATGATCTAGTTTAAAGTTGTGAACAGATTAGTACCATCGTCTTATAATAATGTATCTTATGACCAGTACAAAGTGTACAACAGTCTTTTGAGGATGGTCACCATGTAAGATTAGGAGATCTTGATCTTGTCATGACATGATCAGGAATGGCATCCAAAGCATCACACAGCACACTGTAGATGTCGTCAAATCAGGTGAGAGAAGGCAAACAAAACCAAAAATTCACATGACAGGCTTACGTCATACACTCAGAACCAGTTGTCTATGATGCACTACAGAGGATTAAATGACAAACTGTTATGTTCAGTGCAAATTTTCATACACTGGATGAGGCCATTTTCAAGCCAGTATTGTATAGCCTCATCCCAGTTTTATGCAGAAATTCTCAACGCGGCCCCAATTCCCAAAGCCTCACCGTGTCCGACCCCATAAAATGCACCCAAAATGCACAACCGTGAATCCTACATTACACTCCCTCACTAAGTAAATATGACCAGCGTGCCCAGTGCAAGCCAAAGCATGTCTGTGTGCTTCCATCACCCACATCACTGCCCATGCATATCTCATGCCCAGCCTTTAACCACCCAATGTACCATCTGCCTTGGCAGTCAACTGCACCAGACCAGGCCAGACCATTGCTCCAAAGAAGGGTGGATCGGTGATGGGGAGGTGCTCCAGATGCTCCTCAATCCAGCTGCAGCCTGTTGGCAATGTCACGGCATGCCCCTGGATTAATGAGCCCCCCTCTGCTTATTCCTTGGGCTGCTGTCCCACAATCTGTATGGTGCCTGCCAAGCCCATTATCCATGCACGGTTTAAGTCAAAATGCCACACGCTCACTAACTGATCGATGGGGTCTTAAACAGTGGGGAGCCATTTAAACAAGGAGAGAAGGTTTGCATGTGTTTGAATGCGCGTGTATGACAGTTTTCTTACAGCCTAGGTTCCCACTGCCATCTCATCTTTCCCAGCCGTCTGTATGGATTTAGGCGGCTGGCCTGTGGGCCAGGCTCCATCGATTACAAACAGCCAACCAATCATGCTGACAGACAGCCCGGCTGAGAGCACACCTTGGCTTTTAATAGCGTTGTCTGTGATGCCCATGTTCCTGTGGAAGGCTGAGAACAGACAGTAAAACATGGGCAAGCAACAGACACTGAGGCTGAGCAGGCAGCCACCGTAACCTTGTGTATCTGCATGAAGAAACACACAAGCATGTAGACACAGACAACCTCGAGCAGTCACAACACACACACACGCAAAGACCAAAACAATGCTTTTTTACTTAAGCTTTACCTAAGCTTGCTTGTGCTTTTTCTTGTCCTGTGTGTGTCTCTCTGTTCTACTGATGGGCTGAGTAGCAGCTTCAAAAAATACTCAGGAAGGAAATGCAAATGACCTTGTCTCATCTCGACACAAACACTGGGAAATTAAATTAAGGCTCCGTGCGACTTGGGAAGTGCTGTTTCCTCAGTCTTGTAGGTTACATTTGTGTGCATGTATTTTTACTCTGTGTGTGTTTGAGTGTGTGTGTGTGTGTGTGTGTCTGTGTGGGTGTGTTTGTGTAGGTAGCCAAGCTGTGAGGAATTGATGTTTTTCTTTAAATCCTGCTAAGTCTTATTTCATCTCTTTAAACGTGTGTGTGTGAATAATAGCCAAATTTGGCCCAAACCAAACAAAATGTGTTGGAGTTTGTGTGTTTGCGTGGCCAGTTTTTGTGTGATTATGACAAAGAGTTCAGTAACATGTAGCTGGTTCTCTGTTGTCTTTGTTGTGTGTGTGTGTGTGTGTGTGTGTGTGTGTGCGTGTGTGGGTGCAATCTATGAATGCAGCTCTTTGTCTGGCCTGCTCCATTGTCACAACCACTAATAGGAATTCACAGCGATTTAATAATTCACACTGAGGTAGGCGGTTACAGTAAACTGTCAACAACGCAAGCTCCTACTGAAATCCCATTAACAGCTGATGAATTATTCCCATATTACATTGTCCCAGCCTTTCTGTACAAAAACACACACAGTAATAACACATATGTATCGCACTTACACACAATATTCCTAATGGTCCAACCCTAACCAGGCTAAGTCTGGAGGTCTGGCAAGGCTCTGAGGCACTTTCCATTATTAGACCGGTGAAATGGAGACCCCATTGGCTTCTGGGACGGAGTGCTAAGCCCAGGGACATTATGATAATGGAGTTCTACGGGGAGTAGTTGCCAAACTGGCTGATGTGTTGTCTAGTGATACAATAACAGCAGCCTGGCCACAGGTTCATCTCGCTGCATCTTGATCGAAACATTTCTTCCATTCTCATCAGCTGTAATGTCCTCTGTACATATTTGCTCCTTGTGGTTTGTGTTTTCCAATGACTAGTTACTGGAAGTGAGAAAGTAAAGCACCAAAGGGCAGGCAGGCACCAGAAGTTGATGGTGTCAGATTGTATTTGCATTGCATATATCCGAATGTGTCACGTACATATGGAACTGCTGATTTAGGTAAGAATGAAATGTTGAATAATTTAATATTTTTTATTTGAAATTGAATGCTGTTATCATCCAATGCAATATTTATAAATCACTTAAGGATAAAGATTTTTATTCCCCTGTGGACAGCTTTTTTTAAGACTTCCAGTGATGTTCAGATGTAAATATTAACTGGACAAAACGTTTGGTGGAGCCCTAGTTCTGTGCTTTTTTTTACTGGATAATGTAAAAAATAAAAAAATAAATGAAAAACAGCAGACCTTTAAATATTTATGGATATAATGAGATATGCTTAGGTATAAAAAAAACCCACTTGCTTTGCAGTTATTGTTCTTCAAATTAGGTGATACAGTAACGAGAAGTCAAACCTTTATTAGTTCTTTTGTCCATTTTAATTTAGAATGGAAAATTGTGTATCACAGTTCCTGATATTAAAAAAGTCCCATGACAAAAGATAAACAATAGAGTGTCATATATTACTCTACATCCCCTGTGCTATGGAATATAATTTTATTTTAGGAAACCCAGCCTTTCCTCAGTGTTTCGACATATCATGCATTTACACAACAGCCTTCAGCAACCAGCAGGGAGTGGCTCTTTGTCTGACTGCCTGCATTCAGCTCACACATGCACACACTGAAGCGCTCCTCCAGCAGACAGTAGACAGTCCCTGTTTGTCAGTGATGGAGATTATACCTTTCATCAGCAGTAGTGCAAAGCTGATATGAAAGCTATGTGGATTTCTGTTATCAAACATGTAACGGTTGGAATGCCCCTGGTTACTCAAGTGGAAAACTGGAAATGTTTTAGGAACCCTTTATTCCCCTTTTGATGTCTTCAAGATAGATTAAGACTCTTTAAAACCCCAAACTGACAGTTTAGTAGACTTTGGCAAAACATTTTTTTTCATTTTCAGTAATTGCTAATAGAGAACAAGCTATTAAGAAGCTGCAGCACAGCACTGAAATTGAATGTGTTTTATAACATAAGCACCTGCTTCAGGAGCCAAGAAGTGTCATGTTAATACTGTCCATTTACCATAACTAACTGCTTCAATTGAGATAATGGAGCAGAGGTAGGGGTGGCAAATTAACGACCACCATCATACAAAGTCTCCCTGTTTTCCTAAGACGACAGTAAACATTTTCAGTCGAACTGGCATTAATTTTGTATTCAGTAGCTTGTCAAGGCCATTCACACAGTTTCTGTAATTATTTCATATTATAGCCAATGGATGAGATCTGCATTCACCTTGCACAGTCAGACTGGTTTGGAAAATATTCATTCCAGCTTCGGTTATGAGGATCAAGCAGAATACAGAGCCAAAAGACACATGATGCACACTTGCACAGAAGCCCTAAAAGCAGCATTAGGGTTTAGAGTAATTGGATGTCCTTAGAAAAAAATGAACCAGCACTGGTTATTTGATGCTTGAAATGTGGCTATCTTGCCAACAGAAGCTGTTGGAGCTGTAAAGAAGCCATGGTTACACTAACAAAATTACGGGACCTGCTGGGTTGCTGTAGGGTTTCGACGACCCGGTCAAAGCATAACCTTTCGCTTTCTGTTACAGTTCACAAATCTCTCGCCGCTCGGCCCCGGGGCTGTTGGGCATTTGTCACCAACGCTGCCAAGTTATGAAAAAACTCACTTTAGAGCAAACATGAAAAGCGTGAGCTGCTGCCCCATCAGCAACCTCCACCCTTGGGTGGCTCCAGCTTGACATTAGCAGCCATCATTATTAGTGCTATTAGGACGTCAGGCATGTTTTTCATATCCAGGCTGAGTTAATGTGAGGTTAGATTGATGATGATGATGATGCGTGGAGATCTTGCATCTGATTTGTGGAGGTTGACAATGAGGGCTTCATTTCCATAATGAATCCTCAGCGCGCCTCTCTGATGAGCTGTTGACAGTGGAGAAAACAACAAGTGTCCTGCCTTCCACAGAAAAATAATGGAAAAGTGGAAAATGAGCCAGTTAAATTACTTCATCAGCACTATATATATATATCTGTATCTCTATCTATATGTGTATCTATCTATCTATGTATACAGAGAGAGAAAGAGAGCGAGAGAGATATAGATAGATAGATAGATAGATAGATAGATAGATAGATAGATAGATAGATAGATAGATAGATAGATAGATAGATAGATAGATACTTTATTGATTCAGAGGGAAATTCAACACATATATCTTTTGTTGGGTTTCTAGCTTAACAAAATTTAACAAATTTAACAAAAGTTTTGAGGCTACTCCTTACAGCCACAACTATCAAGCCAAAAGCTTTCTGCCAAAGAAGACAAAGCCTTGTCTCTCTTCCACACACATCCTTACGCCGCCCTTCCCAGCTCAGAACAGCCTACCTTCTAGCTTTATTGCCAGAGAGAAACTCTGGCTAGAATGAGATCCCCACACAGCTTAACATCTGGGCGCTTTGCCGCTGATGCCCTCATAAATAAAAGATAACTCCTGCCTACCGCGCACAGTCGCACTGGTATAAATCATGTATATGGATTTTCACTTGGCTTTCACTCTCTCTTACAGTCTCTCAACCCCCTTCCTTCATTCTGCCCCTTTTTCCATAATTCTTCCTCTCTTCCCTCTGCCTTTATAACCCAGCGTGAGGTCCATGAGACAAAGGGAGATGGCAGGTAATTAGAAGCTTCATGATGGTTGCAAGAGTAGCTGCTTCGTCCTTGTCCTCCTCCTATGCAAAATCATTACTGCTCGCTCTGTGGCCAGGATGTCTGAGAACTGCTATTCACACTTTAGGTAGTCGTCATCATCTGTAACACATTTACCTGTACTCCTGAAATAAAGTTTGAACTGATGTGAAAATAGACGACATTCATGTGACAGACGATGGTATGTCACATGAATCTATCAGATGTAAATGTATTCACCTTGGGGATTCAAAAGGTGGCAAAGGTTGCAGATTTGACACTCGATAGACTTAAATTGCAACAAAACATCATAGAAGTACCTTCAAAAAAGTTCAACATGTCCACATACCTGAATGACTGTATGGGTTTGATTGTCAGTGTCTCCCAAGACAATATATCAGAACAAAATGTTACTGATGTGACTCACCAACAGACCGACAAAGTTAGCAATTAGTGTATTGGAGCATTTAGTTGCTAAAGATCTGAATATTTCCCTTGGGACTTATGTTCACACTTGTTTCTGATGAAAAGGTTTAACAAAGAAACAATCATAGTTTAACTAAAGCATAGTATCATCTTCCCAATTTCTGTATCAACATTTCAAGTACAGCCCCAGAATAATAAAAAGCATTGAACGACTGTGTTTAATATACTATAATATTTTTTTCAGATTGTTCAGGGAGCAATGAGCTGCAAACTATCTTGAACCCATTTTAAAAACAGCAGCATTTCCTCTGTAAAAGAAGTTTTTACGATGTAATATTTTCATGGTTTAAGGCTCTGGGTTTACCAGCAGCAGACATCGGGGCATATTACATGTCCATTTACAATTTACTATTACAAAGATGAGCTATTGTGAAAATGAGGCCAATATTAACATAGTTTTTCATCAGTGTGATCCTTAATTGATGTCTTTGGGGAAATTCTTTTTCTTTGCCACCCCACACATCATATTATTGTAGGCATGGATGCATTGTGTGTCCGGTCATGAAGACACAACACATACAGGAAGACAACAGTGTTCAGAGAACCAACATACCAACTGCAGGAGGGGAGGTGCAACACAGGTCGCCATGGCTGATCAATAGCCTGGAATAGGAGGCTGCAAGACAGAGCCATGGACAGTTTTCAGTCTCGGGGTCTGGCAGCAGACGAGTAACTGTATGGCCTGATGGGGGGGCGGGGCAGTCAAATGACTGACTGATATATTTAATCCCCAAGGACAGGAAGCCCAAATCGTCTTCAAACAAAAAAACTAATTATGTCATGTCTCCTCTGGCTGATGATAAAGGATAATTACTTTTTTTATTCCTCTTGCTAAGACCGAATACGTTCCTTTAGATGTGGCGACGTAACCTTTAACGAACACCGCGTGATTGATGAGGCGCCTCATTTCTCCCTTCCAAATGATTACCGATCACTGTTTCCCCTCCTTAGACTCACACACACGCAAATAATCTATCCATCCTCACAACCAACTACAAACAAGTTTGTGCGTGACACTTGAAAAAGGAAAGCATCTCATTTCAGGACTTTCATTAGTCATATCATCTCATACTTACATCTCCAGTGTATGGAGGCAGAATACAATTACAGAGGAAAGAGAAAGGGTTCTACTTTATCTGTCCTGGGAATGAGATGCACTCACATCCACAATGACCGTTTCTGACAACAGTGTCAGCCACAGACAATACTCTTCCATATCTATCTGTCTTCGGAGGACAGATTCTCGGACAGTGGGAGCCGGTGACAAATGAGACATCTCCCCACGTCTGATATATATTTCTCATTTCCAGAACAAACAATACAGACATCGGATATGACTATCACTAGGTGATGGAACACAGGTAACACAACTCACTTGGCGGGTAGCAAGAAATAGACAACATGAGGAAACATATGGTCTAATACCACTAAATGTTTATCCTTTAATTATTTTGTACAAGTAACACTGAATATGTTACAGTTCTATGGTAAAATTTTGCCAAACACTGAGTCAAAACTATAGGGCCGTGACAATTAGTTGATTAACTGATTAGTCAGTCAACAGAAAATGATTTGACACCTATTTTTCATCGATTTTTTAATTGTTTGAGTCATTTAGCAATCAAAAATTTTAAGCATTCTTCAGTCAGAGTTTCTGAGAATTTGCTGCTTTTCTTTGTCTTACACCATACTGAAATGAATATGTTTGTGCTTTGAACTGTTTATTGACAGAAGTAAGACATTTGATCAAATAGTGATGATATCAAAATAATTTTTAGCTGAAGACTTGATCCATTGTCTTGGCTTTGAGTCTACCCATGGGGACTGGGTAAAGATGACTCTGTGTTATATTGATCCAGACTGAGTCCATTTTGATAGTCCGTTAATGCTCATGAGCTTGTAGCAACACTTACACCCTCTGAGAGGTTATCTCCATGACCCCCTTGCATTTAAAATCTTCATTTCAGCTTAAGAAAGGCCATTAACTTGTACGCCCAGCTTGACAGTAAATGAAATGAGACAGCTCTCTCCTCATCCTAACAGCTTGAGTGAATTCCTATGAGACTGGAGAGCAAGTGTACAGTTCATGCCCATATCTGGTGTATGTGCCTCATCCCTGACACTTGACAAATGCAGTGTTCCCCTCTAAACCTGGTTACTAGCAGGTTGTCCAATGACAGCATTTATTCGCTGTTTAATGCCACCCAAATCCGATTATGTCTTTCGGGGGTGCATTGGCCAGTCGACAGAGATGGATGGAGATTATAAACTGAGGTATTGGCCGCGTAGAACATTTCTCAAAAGGTTAGGATAGACGTAAAAATAGCAAGACTCAAGGATATCTGCGCTTGAATATCCCAGTACTCAAGGTCAGCAAAGTCAAGGTGAAGGAGATGACATGGGGAGAGGAACACATTATTGGTTCTTCATCCCGCAACTCCACCAACCAGTCTCAGAGACACAGATTGGTCATTGTAAATTATGACCACAAAGAGCGAGAAAAGAAAAGGACATGGAAACAGAGGGGATGAAAAATAGTTGGATCCAGGTGATGTGTATCCTGTGTAATTGCATAAAAGGAGGTCACTTGATCCAGGCAAAAAAGGTGACAAGGTCTTTACCCAAAGTCCCCTATGGTATGTCTGTCTCCATGTGGCTAAGCTATAAAAGAACAGCTGCAAACACGGATTCCTATCGGGATGAATAGCTAATCAAAAGCTAATTGTGCCATGAAGTTTTAGCACAGAAGAGAACAGTTTCAGTCTTTTGCCAGTTGTTTAGTGTGAATGTTGCACCACCACACATTCAGTCAAGAAAGTATCAGTTTCTGAAAAGAACCAGTGAACTCTTTCGACTGTATGTTTGCCAACACATTTTACTCTCTGGGAAATCCAATAATCACATTCCTCCTCTCGTTTTGTCTTTTAGCCATTCTCAGTTTCTCGAAGGGTCCATTCAGAGACAGGGGACTATTCTACCTTATCCTGAAAGGCTTTAAACTCTTTCCTCCACTCCTCAATGGCTGAGAACAGGCAGACCAGGGCTTTCTCTGAGTAACACAATTAGCCATGGAGCGTCCGGGCCCGGCCTCCTTCACATTCAGTCTCTGTTTGATGGCTAGCCAGCCCCTGACTTCATGCATACACACTATCAGCCTATTGCCATGCAAAACAGCGGTTCCTTCTCCAGCCCATGCACCACCTCACATTGCAGTCTAAAAGAGGTCCCCCTCTTTAGCCGTGCTTTGTCCCACAGCTACTAATGCGTGTAATTTTTCTGCGAATGAGGAACGAAGACTGTGAGCAAACACACCTCTTTCAGCTCAAGCTATTATGGGATTTGGCCCATATGGTGGGAGGAAGATTTGTGATTGTGGCCCACTGGGGAAACAGTGGGAAAGACAGCGTAATGGGAGGGCTGAGGAGTTTGTGGAGTTCAGTTTAAAATAGAAAGCCAAGGAAAAACAGGACTTCATGGAACACAACATAAGAAATAGCTACTAGACTTTGGTTTCAAGAAAATGTTTCACAAGAATATAATACAATTAACAAGAAAGCTGTATCATATCATATCAGTCTGTATCATCATTCTGAATATGTTTTTGATGTAAAGAAGTATTTCTGACTGTCCTTTGCCCTCATAAAAAGTCCACATACGATCCAAAGCACTATTTAAGGCTCAACAGAAGAGTGAAGAGGAATGAAGTATAAAGCTGGCATACCTACAGTGAGGGGCCGAGACGGCTTTATATGATTAAAATTGACTGGCACATGGCGCGGACCTCCACACCCACCCATAACAGACATTGAAGACCCCCCTGGGAGGAACGAGCAGCCAGAGGCCTCCGTCGGTGAATGAAACAAGGTTTGTAAAAGGCATGATGCTGCCGCCACAATCAATTTCCAACCATCCAACCCATGCGTATGTCTGTGTGCATGAGTGTGTTTTCTGAGTGTGTGTGTGTGCTATGCCCTTGTATCTGGGTACAAGTCACCAATTCTTTTCCTTTAAGTTTCTTAAAAACCACTAAAGCTCTCCTTGCCATACGTCTCACCCCATCCTAGAGTGATGTCGAAATAAATATTTATCACATCAGAGGAAAGAGAGAGGCAGGCAGAGCAAAACAGGAAAACAGGGACAGAGAGAGAGAGCGAAAGCAAGAGACGCTTGTGGTTACGATGACAACAGCTTCCACTTGGCAGAGGAGAGAAACTGATGGAAATTTAGCAGACTAAAGAAACAGTAAGGAGCAAGCAAAAGAGTTGTGAGTGTGGGGGAGAATGAAAAGCAGCTAAAGCCTCAAAATGAACCCAAGGTGGTGAGCGCCCATCTGGGCAGCATGCCACTCTGGTCAACTCCCCTCATTGAATTCTGGGAAAAACTGTGTTTTTCTACATCTGGCTCCCTAAAATAATTTCACATAGTAGCGTGCAATTTCACAACTCGCATTCCACTTGTCTCATCCTTCAAGTCCAAAAGAAGAATCCAAGTAGTTTCTTCCAAGAAGGCGATCATAATACTAACAGCATTATCCAATAGTGTCTTGCAAGGAAGGAGTGTGATGTGTATATATAACTGGTGTGCACACCATAGTAATACTCAAGGTTACTGTGAATGTTTATGAGTGAGAAATGCATTTAGGATTCAATCAGAGAGGAACACACTTTAGAACAGACCACTGAGACTTCACACGACACAACAGACTTAAAGCTGCTGTAGAAGAGATTTTCCCTGGACACACACATTACCCTGCATGACCTTTAACCCCAACGTGGCTGAGGGTCATGTGGGTGGGACTGACTCGTGGGAAGTGGGCCAGAGAACACAACCTTATATCTGATCACCAGCTGATAATTCATTTTGTCAGCTGTCACAAAAGTGAAGTGAAGTCATTTATCAAGCAAGTATGCCAAAAGTGGGATTATTTGCCACATTTCACTTTTTCATGTCTTCGAGAATTGCTTTTGATTTTGAACTGTTGGAACTGTCATTATTCTTTTTGTGTCAGATTTATGGGGTCAGCCCACCAATTTCACACATGAAAATCAGTTAACTGTGAAAACAGCTGTTTGGTGTCTACTGTGACTCTGGGATCTCACAGTTTTAAAAAATTACTGGTGATTTCATCCGCTGTCTCAGCTCAGACTTGATACTCAAACTGTCTAAAAAGTAAACCTGTGGACAAATAGGCAACAAGTTTGGTATAATGACAAACACTGTTGAGTTGTTGTGGGAAATGTAGGATCCAGCATTTAAACTTGACTTTTAGCCATTCTTTTTGAAATCTGTCTCCTCTGTGTCTTCCAACTTCATGTAAGTCAATGCTAAATCAATGGATTATCACCTACTAGCTGGTTAATTAATGAATCAATTATGAAAATAATCCTTGCAAGCCTGATTTATTTCACTCACGCTCACTTATTCATGTACAGGGATACAAGCTCGTATACATCAATTCGACAATAAATGTCTGAGATCAGCATTTGGTTTGACAAATTTCTATCACTGTGTTTGCCTGTCCCTTCAGGGTCTAAATCCACTTCAATGTTAATAGACACTTCCTTTTCTGTCTTTAATAGGGGCTTTAATAATGTAAGAGTATTCCATACAATTCTGTTAAATTCAATTGTGCAAATCTTAGCTTGAGGCATTTTTTCCACACGCTTCTTCACACTCCAGGTAGCCAACCTGAATAGGTCTTTGGCAGTTGTATCCATAATTCTGAATTTGCCATAGATAAAATCATTATCTCCTGCATTTGATCCACTTCAATCCTCTCTCAATATTATATTTCCTAATTAGGGAGGTGTGGGGGAGTGCAGATCCTTCCCTTGAGTCTTTATCCTGACTCATTTTCTTCCCTTTGCCATCATTTTCGCTCCATTCTCTGCCTTGATGTCTCTCTGTTTCATTCCATACACATCAGTCTCACGTTCCTTTCTATTTGCCTGCTTCCTGTTTTTTTCATCCCTCTGTCCAACAACCATGCAGCTTTATTGTCTTTGTCCACATCTTACTCCCACTTCCTCTCTGTCTCTGCCTCCTTCATTCTTTCTGTCAGGGGCAGAACAGTAGAGGATGATTTTCCAGGAAGACGTAAATCCCAGAGAAAGCAGCAGGGGGAGGTGACATGGGTACTGGGAAAGATAGAGTGATTGAGTGTAAGGAAAAAAGCAGAAAGAGGGAGAAAACCCTAAAGTTCAATTTGCAGTAATTCTGTTATCTGAGGCAGGCAGGGGCTAGGTCATAGCTTCAGATACAATGGATCTCCTTAGTCCTGTATTTCCCATGTCCAACACTCAACCTCAGTCTTATGGCTTGCTGCTGTTTGTGTGTGTGTGTGTTTGTGTGTGTGTGTGTGTGTGTGTGTGTGTATGTGTGTATGTGCGCATATGAACCACTGCCTGTGTGTATATTTTTTTTTCTGTGTAACCCTGGAAAGTACATTAATCCTTCAGAGCTAAGATTCTGTCACCAGCAAATGGTGTGACAGCAATGTGACAGAACTGGCAGCCATTATCAGTAAGGAGACCATATAGTCCTCTAAAAAATGAGATGTCTATTTGGAGAAGAAGGAGCATAGGAACATGAGCTTCACCTTCCAATCCATATAGCAAAATGTGTGATGTTTTGGCTGTCATTCGATAGTATTTGCTGATATCTTTGTGTACTTACAAAGGATGCTACAGCAATTTCCAAAAACACTGAATTCTGTCCATAGCGCAGCTCAGTAGTGTCCTCTAAACGTCATGCACCCAGTTTGAAAGACGGGTACAACTGTGAAAACGTTCTGTGAGGCTATACAGCATGGGGACATCCTCACACTGTTAAAGCTAACATGTTGTTTAATGTTTACCCTCTTATTTGAGCATGTTAACATGCTAACATTTGCATATAAGTACAAAGCACTCAGTACAGTTAGTAAAGTTATTTTCTCCTAAAGGTGATTCATCCAACACCTGTTGAGACATTTCACTGAAAATCACATATAATGTATCATCCTCATGATGACACAAAAGGAGAAGAAGATCACCAAAGTCAGTATCCTTCAGGATCTGGGGACCAGGAGTATAAATGTATAAATGTTATCTTTAATCCAACAGTTGTTGACATACATCAGTCTGAACCAAAGGGGATGGACTATCAGGCATCAAATCTGACATCGCCATCAATAAAGCAATGCCAAAAATTCTCTCTTGGGACCTGCAGGCCCAAGCTGAGAGCCCCTAATGACATCACCAGAGTCATTTTCTCAGATTTGATCAGCTCAGGAGCAACAGCAAGTATCATACAACCAAGTGTTACCCATCGTGAATCAGAAACTGACTGTGATGTGTAAGATTGGTGTAAGATCCATACATTCGCGAATATGAATGTATGCAATGATGGAAAACAGTTGCAAGCTCTATCAGACACATCACTGCTGTCTGTCTGTTCTCAGTGTGTCTAACAGTAATCACTGATGTAGCAGCTAAATAATCTGCTTTCACCTCTTCTGAATTGCACTCGGGCTAAAGACTGTTTCAGCCTTCATTCGGCAGCGAACACAAAGGTGTGACCTTCAATTACTCCCCTGCACATTCAAATCAACCGTCTTTAGCAGGACAGAGAGAGGGGAGACGCACAGAACAAGTACCAATGAGATACAACTATGCAAAAGATCAAAATCACACACAAATCAGTTTAATGACTTAATACTTACTGCAGGCTTTAATGAGCCCAGGATAAAACCACTTATATATTACGCAGCAGGTCATAATTATAAGAGAGGCTGAGCTGTTAAGTAAACAAATTAATAATTAATGTGTATGCAGCAAGAATTTGAAAATGTATCACTACTAGTGGATGCTGTGCTTTTTGCACTCAATTTTGAAATACAGTGTACACACAAAACATTCACACTTTGTTCTTTTCACTGGAGGGCTTAAGGAGGAACCGGAGTACAGAGCAGATATCGTCCATCGGGCTCCACTGGCCTGAGCAATGTGTTGGAAAAACAGCCCACTGTGGAGCTGGGCTTATTGAAATCTTCTCAGGCATTGCTGTTTTAAATGGGAAAGTGAGTGGTGGTGCTGATGCTGCGCGTGTGTGTGTATATGTGCACGTGTGTGATTGTGTGTGTCCCTGTGTGCACAAGTCACGGACAAGCATGAGCGCTGCTGTTGATGACATCTCCATGAATGAGTAAATCTGCTGCTTTCCTCTCCTCACACCACTGCTACTATAGTTTTACTAGGAAGTGGAGGGATAACAGCTGCCACAATTCTCTGTCAAACCAACACACACACACACACACACACAGTGGTGAGGTGGCTGAAAATGCTGAAAATGAGGGTGTGCAGGCTGTGACGGTGAACATTAATGGGGACAGCAGCTGTGGAATTAATGTGGCACATCTGGGAGGACGGAGCAGAAAGGAGACAGCAGCTCTGAGAGGGAGTGATGAGGAAGAGATAGAAGTAGACAGACAGAGGGGGGGTAGAGGACTTTCAATAAGCCCCCCCCCCCCAATCAGTCTCACTCGATATGGTCTCGCTTGTATTACAGCATCTGGCTGGAGCAACAGATTTTTAAGACTTTCCTGTCCTTGTCTCACTTGTTGGAAAGTCTTCATCTCTGACTTTAATTCACCTAAGAAAAGTTAACTTTGCCTCACATTCATTTAGACACCCTCCCATTACAGCCAGGACACCTTAGATTTACAATGCACGCTTGAGGCATTTTGCTAATGCATCTATCCACTGCAACCTCCAATAAGTGGGGCAGTTTGATAAGATATAAATAACATAAGAACATTTTCACGGATTAGGGAAGAGAAGAAGATGTTGGAAAAAAGCAGTGAAGATTTTGCTGAATTAAATAGGTGTAACAGATTCATAAACAATTTCTCCTACCTCTACGAAAGCACACCTTCAAGGCAAGGCCTTCCTTTGTCCCCACATTCAAGTGCTATCTGGGGAGCTCCATCAAACAAGCAGCCAGGGGGAAACCTTAAAAGTCTCGTCACCCCCCCACCACCACCACCTCCCTGCCTCTCCTCTCTGTTGCTTGTCTCTCTGTCTTTTGGATTTTAACACCTTTATTGTGGGTCCACAAAAGCGAGAGCAAGCAAACTTCACCTGCCTAGAAGAGACATCGCTGCAAGATTTTACTGGACACATGTGAACACACAGACAAGCTTTAACAGCAGTAGGCGGAGGAATGAGAAAGCTGCTTGGATGTCTGAATATGTGTACCTCTATGGAAAGCTACCACCACATGTCCATGGGATCGGAAGAGCTCCACAATGAGCCATCACACTCTTGGAGATCCACTTCAGCTTCAAACCAATCAGCTCAGAATATCCGGAGAGAGAGAAGGACAGAGGGAATGAGACATGAGCAGCTGTGGATTGTGGTGAGGAAAGGAGAACTATAAAAATAAACTGCTGCCTCTCTCTAGACACCTTTCAAATCAGAACATATGGCCTGATGCTGTTCATCAGCACCATGATGAATGAATAAGCCTTTATTGGAAGCTCACAAATGCTCAGTATTCACCTCAGCATCCTCTCCACTCATTATGTTTTCACTCTGAGACTGAACATGATGGATAAGAAAAACTCATACCAGACGGCTGCATGCTTTATACAGAAAATGTGTGTTTGTCAAAGCAAAACAAGAGCTTGGCACACCAGGAGTGTCTGCTTTAAGGGTGAGTTCTTCAGTCTGCAGTGCATTAAAGCAAATGGAAGAAACTGGCTAATTTTATATCATCTAAAGAGCAACACAGCTAGAAAATTTAACAGCAAGACGTGAAGAGGCTAGCAATGCTTTCACTGCGCAACATTAAGCTGATCAAAGGGCTGACCTTCCAAAACCTTCAGGATATGTTTTTAATATAGAGACGAGCACAGAGGGGGAGGAAGAGGGGAGGATTCACTCAGATGAAGACTCTGATGCTCGGACACTTCTCTATTTCCTATTAGAGAGAAGTATTAACACAAAATATCAAGTAAGTTATGACCCATCTGCAAGACAAAATTAAAAGTGAGATGAAGATGTAGGCCAATGAGCCTTACTGATATTCTCTGACTTCTTTGGCTGATTAATTGTCCTGATGACAGGGTTACCATGAAGGGGAGGGGAGACGTTAGCTGTAAAACAAGCTGATATCCCCCGTTTGCACAGAGCTGAAGATAGAAATGGATGACCTCTCTCCTCTCTTGCTCTCTTTTCCTCAGATATATTGTGCCATCAATCCCCTGCAGCGGAAGCCACACTAGGAAGATGAATAAATTAATCTGGAATAAATGGCCTCCTGCTTGACACATAATCACAGATTAGGCCTGGTTGGCCGGGAGTGATAGATTGAGCCAAACTGGTAGGGCTGTGCTGAGAAGGAGGAGGGGGTCATCCAAGTTAACCCCGACCCAGCGCAGGAGACCCTGCACAGCTTTAGCCAGAGACAGTGAAGAGATGGAGAACGCAGCACAGAGGTGATTTAAGCTGATCTGCTGGCTCGTCCCTGAGGTGTGATTCAAACCGTAGGAGGTGGCAGCTAATGATGTCACTAATGAGAAATTCATTACCAGGTCAGCCCTTTGAACCCAGCCAATGTTAACTCTTTACTCTGCTATGAATATAATTGAAAGACAATGATGAAGCTGTAATAAAACTCATAAAATACACAAAGTCACTGTGCATATCATATTGCTATATTTCCTGAACTCATGACAAATATCATTCAACTAAAATCAATGAGCATGCTACATCACCTTCCAAAACCATCAAAAGCATCCACAACATCCAGCAGCGTCCATGCCTGATTTTCTGCTGAGCGAAACACAATTATGGTGAGCGGAGAGATTCGTCATGTTGATTTATCCCGCACCTCACCTAATGAAATTTTCCCACACTCCCTTTTGAGCAAGTGGCTTGAAAGGAGGGAGGGGGGAGATGAGAAATTGAAGACGGGGCGACCCTCTGCACACCTCGTTCCTCTATTTAGATGAATGAATCGTACCGTTGTCCCTTTCATTTTTCTCAATTAAGTGTTTGCCATTTGGAATGCTTCCCAGCTTCATGATCATTAAAACCTTTGCATGTCAGAGGGGGTTGAGGGGGAGGAGGAAAGGGGGCTGGGAGGCACGCTTAATTCAATTTCACAGCCGTCAGCACTACCTGCCCTCATCAGCAGACAGCTAGAGAATGCGAGGGAGGGATGGTTAAAAGAGAGAGAGATAAATAATGACAATAAACACGCTATCCATCCGAGGAGAGCTGCCAACATGAAAGAAAAAAAACGTATTGACAGTACAAATCACTGCTACTTTGTCTGGTAATCTTCTTAAGATGAGTGAAAAGATATCATATGCTTCTAATCCAAAGTTCACAGATGTTAAAAAGGGAAACAAAAAAACTTTCCCTCAAGCCCAACAAGTAGACTTTAATGTTCTGCACAGCACTGAAAGACTTTTGGAGTCAAGAAAATTGGATTAGTCAGAGAGACATTTAAAAGAGCCTTGAGCCAAACACTCATCTTCCTCTAATCAGAATGGAGTCTGTACAGTTTCTTTATCTTCCTCCTGATGCCGCATTGACCAGTGCACAAACCCCTGACCCGGCGCGCTTCAACAGTTTACGTGATATATTCATGTGTCGATAGCTGAAACGCAGGGGGAGAAAATCAATGCTGATATAATACACTCACATTAACATGGGACCGGACAGCAAGGCCAGAGCGGAAACCCCCCTCCCTCCAGAAGATGCTATCTTCCTTCATAGTTAGCATATGGTCAGCGTATGAAATGGACAGAGACAGAGTGGGGGCCAACTCCTTCATAACAGCTCAATTCATCCTCTGTTTACTCCATACAAACCTACAAAACTTTTTCATTCCCTGTGCACTGAAGGATCATCCAAGCAAAAGGTGTGCGGTAGTACAGAAGTGAATTAGGTCAAATGTAGGTTGAATTATTATCATTGCAAATAGAAAGTACCAACTAAGAATAGCGATTTAAAATTTTGTTTAACTTATGACTATGTACTTGTACCAGCAATTATTATTTTCTTTGCAAATCTCTGTGAGTGAGATAGGCCACTGGGGCAGTGACTTGTAAATCCCCAAAGGTTTCATTTAGAAAGGAATGCTAATTCTTATCGACCCTCAAGTCAGGTCGGGAAATAAATGATGGCGGTCTGTTGCTGCTGCTTTGCCAATACCATCACAATCACAGGAAGAGGAGGAGGAGGAGGAGGAGGAGGAGAGAAACACCTCTGACTTAATCACATTCATGGCTCCTCCACCTCAGTGATTTGCAAACTTGAGTCTCCTGCACCCAGGGGTGCAAAACAAGTAAGTAACAGCAATTTGTGCTTCTTGAGTAAGATACAGTGTTTGACATGACTAGGAGATTTCAGCCAGTCTATGCAGCTGTAACCTCCTGAGAAGAAGCTGTGCTTTGAACTAAATGCTAACATCAAAATGCATGGTCATAAAGATGATGCTTACAGGCTGTTGTTCAGCAGGTAACATTTAACATTCTCACCATCTCAGGTTACCCCAGTATGCCAACATTTCCTGATTTGTACTGATCACAAAGGAGAGCTGAGGCTGCTCGTTGGTTTTGCAAGTTATTTCGTCACAAATGTGCTTTTGACGATGGCACTAGATGAAAAGTCAACAAGTGGTTACAATGTGAGGAACATGAAAATGTGCACCAAATTTCAGCTTTTGAGACATTTCACTTAAAACCATAAATATCAACTTTATGTTGATAAATGTTTTCAAAGTCATTAAGATATATTGCCTTAGGAATGTGAATATCTGGACAATGGTTTTTATGTCAACCCCTCTCATAGATGTTGAGATATTTCAAAGGATAATTGAAATATTTAACTTGATGCTTGCATGAAAGGAAATGTACGAAGGTCACCAAAGTCAGAATGATGGCTCTTCTTCTGCGAACCATTAATGTTTGAACAACATTTTAAATGAATCCATTGAGCAATTGCACAGATATTTGCATCTGGATCAAAGTGGACCAGAGTGACATCCTGGAAGCCAGAATAGCTAAAAAGCAAGAGTGTGAATATTTAGGAACAAAAACCTTCATTGAAGCTACTCTTAAGTCTCAGCATCTTGCCTCAAGGTGAACCTTCAAAACTCTTCTCGCTGATTAAACATCTAGAGAGAATGTGGGGCGAAGACAACGTATTTATGCAACAGTATGTAACCAAGCTACATATATGACGCATAAGCCAGTGTTGGCTTGACTTGTGTTCATGAGGAGCCTAACAGAAGCAGTTGTGGATGTGTTTATCAGCTTGCCTCCAACGGGACTTTCAAGAGTTTCATAAGGCAACAACAAAATGTGTCCACTCCTCTTCGCACCGGGACCAACTCCAGTATCGAGCGCAGTCGCCCTGCTGACATCAACCCATTGATTTATACTTCCTCCACCCTCCATCCACACTCCTCTCTCCATCCCTCCACCCTCCCTGGATGACTATATGTCGGCTTGTTCGGGACGTGGATCGACTCTTAATACACGTCTCACACACACACACACACACACACATGCTCAGCAGTCTCCCCACCAGGTTTGATTAATTTGGCTCGTAACGCGTGTGAGCAGAGCTATCACCGGCATCCAGATGTTCCACAGCCCTTCTGTCTGCACCCCCCACCACACACACATTCACACACCTGCTTTCATCCCCTCCCCTTGCCTCCAGTAGTCGAAGATGTGATGCGGCGTGCCGTGTGTTGTTGTTTTGATTATTCCCCCTTTGCTTCTCTGAGCTCTCTGTGAGCTGTGACTATCTGCTCTGCATCACAAGAAAGAAGTGTGTTTTTCACGAAGGCTTGCAAAGATTGCATCAAGGACTTGAGGGCAGTTATCAAAGGAAAAGAGCTGTTGTGTAAATACAACACAGTCTCGAGCACAGATACACACACCTTCTCCCTCAATGTAATCGCCACCAATCGCACGCTGACACACTCACCCACCGCAGTGCCAGTGTGGCACCATCACTAACAAGCACAAAGTAAGACATCTTTAGGAGCACTGCGAGAAAGCCTGAATCCAATTTCCCAGCTCTCTCAGTGTGGCCAAATACAACTGGACAGCCACAGCGAGCTCTGACAGGATCCTGACTCTGTTCTTCACTTCGGACCTTGCTCTTACCGCAGGGCGAATCCACGTCCTCTGATCCGACCTCCCACCTGCTAAACAGAGGTGAAGCATAGACACGGCAAAAAAGAGAATAAGAAACTGTGTTTTTGGAGAGGGTGAGCATCAGGAATACACAGGACAGAGAGGGAATGATGGATTGCAGCCACTGGGAATGCAGATCAGAGAGACGATAGCCACCTCATGTATGAAGGGCAGTGGGAGAGTTATGCAGCAGGGATCATTTTTGTTCCAGAAGCAGGATTGGATTCCATATTGTGTCTTTAAGGTTTGTGGCCTTTCATTAACTTTTCTTCAAATTTAGAAAGCTACGCAAAACTTGAATGAGAAGTTTGTTTTCAAAGTCACCATAGGACTAAATAAAACAAATACACAGAAACAACACAGTACAAACACATGCTGACAAAATTCTGGTATGAACACACACTCACACACACACACTCACACACACACACAAGGAGAAACCAACAGATGCTAGCACACATGAACAAATGCACACAGACATGCACACACCCTCAGGGTGTTTGTACTTCTGAAGCATATGCGTCCCTGTTTTTTACCAGTTGGAGTTAATGCGGCTCTGTATCTCAATAAGCAGCTTCAGTCTGTTCTCCAACAATCTGACGAAAACACACGATTAACATACCATCGTGTGTGCGTTTGTACATGTTTATGTGTGTTTCTTCAATACACATAAATACCAGGGCGCAAACCTTCTCCATCTGTTTTATTCAGCCACACACAGATGGAGAGAAGGTTAATCAGCATGTTTGTTGGAAAGCAATGATATGAAGCTGATGTCTTGACGGCAACATCTCGCCACTTTAAAAAGCTTTATTGTTCGGCGTGTATTTGCATACTGATGATGCCGAAGCTTCCCAAGACTCGGCAGCATTTTGATCCATAACAGCAATCGTTAAGAGTCTCTAAACGCACACTTTGTTTGAGTGGGCTGGTCTGGAGACAAACTTGAGAACACGCTATATGACGATGAGCAAATATAAGCACACACTTCTTATCACACACATAAACAAACCCTATAGAACACGATGGTGTGCGAAGAGCAGATTTAGCATGAGCTAATGTTGTGTGACGTGTGAAAAGAATCACGCTAAACCAGAGTCATGCTTCCATCTGTCCTCCACTTGGTGTTGGTCATGTTGAAGCCAAATGATTGTGAGTCATTTGTGCTGTGGTGTCTGAACAGTTTCAAAACATTCATATACATTCATAGTTGCATATAGTTCACATGACATATTTGGCCTTCTTTGAGTCCACATTGTTATGAACTTGACCTCTATGGCTCTTTTAAATTTTGACAGAGAAGTGGGTGTACTTATTTCAGGTGTCCACACTTTCAAAAAGATACACTATATAGACAAAAGTATCCAGACTCTGTATGGGGCTGTTTTTCAGGGGTTGGGCTAACACATAAACACTTAACCCCAACATACTGAAGACGATGCCGGTGTTTCTACATTGAGGAAGATCAAGAATATCATTAAATGGACATTTTTGAGTTTGGGAATATTAATACATGAACATGAATATTCTCTCTGTACCCGTGTGGGTGCTGTGTTGTTCGCAAGGGAAGATGTGTGAGCATTGCTGCAGTGTTGCTGTACTTTAATAAAATTATTTATTTATTATTATTTATCCTGAATAAATTTGGGTTAAAGGTAACTGTGACTGACCATTTTGTTCTTCAATGAAATAAAGTTAGCCCTCTTTTTTGAAATATTTCTGTTTTGTCTTGTTAGTGCAAACAAATCCACCTGTATTGTATGTGTGCTTGTGCATGTGTGTGTGTGTGTATGTGGTGAGATGTGTAATTGGCACACACCAAATGACACATTTCTGAAACCAAGTGCAGGCAAAGCTGAGTTGAGAGGGAAATGGGACCATCATTACAGAGATGATAACTGTGCGTCGATGTGTGTGTGTGTGTGTGCGTGCGCGTGGGTTTGTACTGACAGACTGTGTGTTTTTGCTGGACGGATTGTGTGCAGCCAATGCTAGGGGCCAAACAAAGGAGAGTTGTTTATCCAGCTTTGCTTTATAGACACTCCACTGCTGCACAATGAGGCCACAATGAAAACACACACACACATAGACCGATATGATTATTACGTGGTTCACAGCCTTGGCACTGTTTGACATGGAGTGTGTGTGACTGGCTTTGACTGTACGTGACAGGGGGAATTGCTGTCACTGCTGTCGCCAGGTGAAGATCGGACACGTGTGTGTGTGTCTGTCTCAGATGTGTACATGAAGAGCGACAGGTTTTACATGAAGTGAATGTGACATGTAGCCATGGCTGAATGTGTTCTGTCCTGTGTGTGTGTGTGTGAGAGAGAGCGAGAGAGAGGTTGGGCGCAGGTGACAATGTTTGCTTGTATGTTCATTCAGATGGACATGTAGATGGTGTAACTTCTTAGACGGAGGCCAGATCATTTGTTTACCTCAGCGGCAGAGAGAAGCAGCTTTATAGGAGGCAGGTAATGATTGAATTATAATGAATCCCCCCCCCTCACTTTATATCTCATCAGCTTTCCACTGTTTTGATAATTGTACACCACATCACCATGAGGAAATTCAGGTGAGCAGCGTTGCACTTTGTACACCTTGTATGTGTGGACTTCTGACAAAGTAATGGTGACAAAAAGTGAGGGAAAAAAGTGTTACCTGTATTCCAACACCTGCTTTGAACAGCTTTTCACTTTCTGATTGGTCAGGTAAAATCCTTGCACTGACATGTTCACACATGTTACAACAGTTACTGTATGATATTTTATAAATAGATGAACCAACCAACCTTTTCTGGCATTCTTAATCCACGTTCTTTAGTCCAGAGTTTGAATGAAAACTCACACCAGAACAAACAAAATGAAAATCAAAAATCAAGGTGTGAAAACCTCCCAGCAGGTTAAAGGGCACAATCCTCCCTTTTCCTGGTTGGCTCTTCATGTGACCATGAATGTCCAGCCTAGAAAGAAGCTGGATAGAAGTGAGACTTCTTTGCATAGCAGTTTTCATTTGAGAATTTACATTTGAGCGTGTGTGTGACTGAGTTTTTATTGTGAGCTCACTGTGCCCCACTGGAGTGTCTATGAAGCACTATCTATATAGTTACACTCGATACATATACATGCATAAACTGATGATATCTTCCCACTTCATTACCTCTACATTCACACACACACACTCTCTCTGTCTCACACACACAAAACCCACACACACTCATACACACAGAACCCACAAACCACATATCAGGTCCTATTATTTACACTAAACCACAACCTGATGCCTAAAGGAGGCCCTCACAGGCTCAGAGAGAAATCCCAGTGAAGCCTGCCGACAGGCTGAGAGCAACGCACAGATCCTCTGTGCATGTGTGACAAAAGAAATAAAATGAGGTTGAGTGATGCTCTAAAGTGGAATAAACAAGAATAAAGCTTTTTGATCAATAACTCCGAGCGGAGCTGGACACGGGGAGTGAGCTGACAGGCAGTGAGAGGGTGTAAGTTGATTATCTGTGAGCCTGGGGGGATTATCCCTCACCATTCATCCTGTGTAGCGAACCCTCATCACCTGGATAGAGAAATAACTGAAAGCAGAGAGGCAGGATGAGAGAGCTGATCTGCACACACTCCTATCTAGGAATCAGATCAAGGAGGTGAAGCACCATCCCTCCTCTTTTTTGTCTCTTTGTCCTCCCTGTCTCATTTTCTTTGTTGCTCTCTATTTAGCTTAAACCCAAATCTGTCTCTCCCTCCTCAGGCTTATATGGGCAGCAGGGAGGTTCAGATTTCAGATTGCTGGCATGACAGTGACATCAAGTCTGTGCCAAGCCTACTGTGCCTCGGATCATCAGAGAGGGACAGCAAAAGGACACTGGCAGCGATACGCAGGCCGTCCATGCACAAACACTAACACAAAAGCAAACACGAACGCAAACAAAGGATCCAAGACTATTTGAACTAACAGTGCATGTGTGTGTGTGTATGTTTGTGTGTATGTGACTCATGGCTCAGCAAGGGAGTGTGTCTTCCAGTTATATCAGAGGGAGCACAGTAGTCCCAAACCTGCCAGCGATATGCCTGACATCTTTATCCGGGCAGACTGCCCGCCTCACCCAAAACCACCACTCATCCAAGTCACCTTGATCAGGAGGGAGATCACGTATCAGGGCTTCATCATAGTGCACATGGATACTGTACACACACACACACAAACACAAACACACACACAGATCCACAATAATCCCCAGAGATTCAAAGGGTGACTCATCTATTCCTTTCATTCAGGACACTGGACTTGTAGACAAAACTACTACTGAGAAATCCATTTTATCACACATAATTTGGATTCTGGCAGCACATTGTCACAATTTAAAAGATTTACATATGCACTAATTGTATATACTAATAATAGTAGTAAACCATATAATTTTCAGACTTAAAGGGACAAATCAAAAGTACCTACAGTCTCCTTTAAGTGTCGTGTTATCTAGATTGTTTTGGTGTGAGTTGCAGAGGTTGGAAGATGTTGGCTGTAGGGATGTCTGTTTGCTGTCTTGAATATAATGAGACTAGGCGCCACTTTGCCTGGATGCTCAAGTGCCAAAAAAAGGCATTTGAAAAACTCAACAGCAATTTCTCTTTCCAGAATTCAAGAGTCTGTTACTTATAATTTATAAATGTTAGTAATTTCTGTTTCTCTTTTGCAGTCTCAAATTGTGATTTAGGTGAATACAGCAAAATATAACTTCCTGCCTTATTGAGTGTTACTATACAAACACATGATTGAAATGCACTGTCCAAGTGTGTTTATGGACTAGCACAGCTGAGGCTAATGGGAATAAATAAATATATATATATAGTATTTAGTAATAAGATAAAGAACTGGACAAAGTTTTAATTTTAATCTGCTGATGGTGTTGGATGAAGAGTCAGGGGATCACCAGTAGGATTCATCCCCTGGGAAAAGAAAGATCTGTACAAACTTCTAAGGCCAACCAGCCATCATCTATTATGTGTAGATGTTCAGGTGTGTCAAGTGAAAATTTTGACCTGCATATGCAAAGTCAGAATGATGCATCTTCTGGGAACCATGAATGTCTCCGAATCCATCAATCAGTTGTTAAGATATTTTAGTCTGAACCAGCATGGCTAAAAACCAACTCATCCCATCTTGAAGATGTGAAGAAAAATGAATACTGAACAACTACATTGCTGTAAACATTTTCTGATCTGCTTTCACTGGCACGACGACTCTGCATAGACAAGCAAATAAACGAAGGGTGGGGGGGGGGGGGGGGGCTGTGGAAGGCACTGATTAAAAAGCTGCAGGCAGGGACATACCGGAGTATCATTATTATTTATCAGCTCCTTATGGCTTGTCTCACACACCTGGGTACACGTATGACAGTGCTGCAGGCACACATATACAAAGAGCAAACTTCCAGAAATCTGAATCAGCAAAACCATTGACAAACCTTTATTAATCGCTGATCAGCAGATCAGCAAAGAGCTGAACAAGTCAGGCCTGTGAAGCAGTAAGGTTGGATTCCTACTTCAGAGAAGCCGTTAATTACGCTGGATAACTCTAATAGAGTCACGCTGCACCAATTAAAGACAACAGAAACACAGCGTAGACGTACAGAGCTCATTACTCACACAAACAACACAGGTCTCACAGGAGAGGGAGATTAATGGCATTTCTCTTATAGCCCATATATAGTGTTTGTATGATGAAAACATATGTCGGGGCAACAGGGAAAACACAGGCATGGGAGCTGATGAGTGCTCAAACGCACTTGCATGAGGATGAGAAATTGTGTAACAAAAGTAAATACGTGCACAAGGGGGAAGAATCATCAAGTGACGCCTGTGTGGAGAAAACAATAGAGGAGAATCAGACTTATTTTCAGTCTTGGGCAGACACATTTCAATTTGAGAGAATTTGAAAGCTTCTCGGGGGGCGATGTGCGTGAGGAGAGGACGGGAGGGGGTTGCAAGGAAGATGAAGAGGCGGAGGAGTGGCGGCTGGGCGACCGGGGAGAGGGTGTCAGAAGAGGAAGGAACAAAAGGAAGAGTTGAAAGGAAGAGCTAAAGTGCAGCGGGTGAGAGGGGAACATATTCTTGAGGAAAATTGCATGTGTGTATCATTTTCTTGTTACATCTCTCTTTGAGCCACAAGTAAGGCATTGGGGTTATGAGTGCATCCACACTGTTGCCGTCAGCAGCGCCTCTGGTCTCTTCTGATGCATGCCTGAACGTCTCCTCACCACAATTTCTCTTCCTCTTATATCCTTTAAAATAGCGAGCAACACGGCATTGGCAGTGAGCGGAGGCCTGCTGTCGTTAAGAAGGGCCAGAAATCATGATCAGGTCCACCGACAGAGACAGAGAATCCCTCTCCCTTTGTTGAAGGCCTTTCAGTCGACTGAGGCTGTTTGTTCCTCTCAGAGACTCTGACAGGCTGTAATTCTGTTTTAGGACAGAAAAAAGCGCTACACGGCGTTCAGGAGGAGTCACATTTTTTATTCATCATATTTTAGTATTTCTTGCAGGATTTTATGACTACCTTGTCTTCCCTCAGCTATACAAAGTGCTGGTTGTCCTTGTGACCTCTCATGAGGGTCAGTGACTTCCTCTGGCCTCTGTGAGCCCAGACTGTGCTAAACAGCCTGGCCATAAAAGGCAAAGCAGAGATGATAGTGGGATTAGGGGCTCAGTGTCACTTCTGTTTCCTACAGAAAGTCTTATCTCGAACACAGACTCAGACACCTCTGTGCTTCCACACTGACAGCCAGCACCATATAACTCTTACATTTCATCTGTAAATCTGTCAAAACCATCATTGTGCCACTTTTGTTTTAGTCACTGTGGAGCTATATTTCATAAGTATGTTGTATTTCATGAGTATGTTTCATAAGTTTTAACCCACTTTATTTTGCATTATATCCTTTATTGCTGTTTTATTCATGTGCTTTATTAATAAAACACCAGCTTATATGACTGTTCTTCTCTGTCTCTCGTCAGGGACCGCTTGTAAACGCCAGCAGATACGTCTGGGAATATGGGTACTTGGATAATTTTTATTTTCAGTTTCTAAACTTTACAAATAAAGAAAAAATTAAAAAATAGTGAAAAGGATGCATTAGAAAATAAGTGAGAAATATTCACATACACATTAAGAAATGGATGATGATTATATGAGCTCACAATGCTGGTGTTTGTCATGTAAAATTTCCACCATTTCAACCTCAGGGTGGCTGTAGAGAAAAGTCAGGGGATCATCACAGTTATGAGGATACATCATCCAGGCACCATGAATGCCTGTACCAAATGTCATGACTATCCATCCTATAATCATCAAGACATTTCGCTAAAAGGCAAAAATGTCGACCTGTTGGTGTCACCAAAGCTAAAGTCAGTATTGTGAAGGCCTCTAGATTTGTATTATTTTTATGCTGTTAGTGCCTTACACTCTGTGTTAATGTTTGCTAATAGCTGAAGGGAAGACTTGGTGTGTGTGTGTGCTCTGTGCTCTGTGCTCTGTGCTCTGTGCTCTGCACTCTGCGTGTGAGTGTGTGGTGACAGATTGAGGGTGCTGGGAGACTCTGGAGACCAATGACGCCTCTTGCTCCTGTTGCTGCTGCTGAATGTGCGCGGCACTATGGCTTGCTCTGCCCCCGGCAACAGGAAAAAGTAGGTGGGACTGGTTTCCACAATGTTACTTTCATCCCCTTTACTCTTTTTCCATCTCATTTAGTTTCCCTAGTTTGTTTTTCTCATTTGTCTTCCCACAAGAGACAACTTGTATCGCTGAGATGTCTCCTGCCTGAGAAGCTTTGCTGCCCGGCATTAAATTGCTTGTGTGTGACAGAGAGAAAGAGGAGCAATTTGCAGCCAGTTTCCGCACCTCATATCTCATAACAAGAGGCGCTAAAAAGGAATAAGATTTGTCAGCAGCAGCATTTTTCGACAAAATGTACATTCTGTGAGAAATGATACAGTGCAGAGCCAAATAACTAATGTTCATCTGCAAGTTTTACCATTACAGTTAGTTCCTGAATCAGCAATCATTCAGATAAGCGAACAGCAGTAATTCATCTTCTGCTTTTGCATCTTGAAGCATCGGCGGGTTAACAGGCATACAATCCTGGAAATTTACAGGTTATAATCTGTGTCATGAGTTTTGTTTTGAAGCCATCTAACAGCAGAAGTGATTTCTAAAATACTCAGAGGATGAGCACTGTTCAACAGCATTAGACTGACGAGAAGACAATGACAGCCTGCCTTTCTCAAATATACTTTCTCTCTCCATACTTCCCATCTATCCGATGTGCTCTGGTTAGAAGTTGAGAACCAGGGGAATTCCAGCCACGATGAAAGAGTGCAGCTAACTCTAGAGTAAACAAGGTTAGACTGAAGCAAGAGACCTGAGAGACAAGGGAAATCATTAATGCATCAAAGGCTGTCAAAAGAATACAGTCTAAAAGTCTGAAAGTGTAAACAGAGCAGATGGCAAGCATCTCGTCCATGGACGGGCGATTCAGCCCCGCTGACACAGTATCAGCTCCTACTGAGGTTGTTTGTATCGGCCTGTCAGTGAGAAGGGATAATGGGCAAAATAGCTGCATGGATTATGAGATTAGGCTGTGCAGTCTTGACAACAAGAAGTGAGATAGATGCCCAGAGCTTCCAACACCTCATCATAAAAATATTAATTACCGGTGTTAGTATAATAATACACTCAAATTCTGGCTGACTTATTTACTTATTGGCCATCACTTCTATTTGCTGATAACAATGAACTCAAAGTAGTCACGGAAATCTGGAAACATGTCTGTCTACATTGCCGCATCGAAATGGCGAGGAGGGAAACATAAGCTGCTGGCACAAGCGCAGGAACATATAGAAAAAAACTGACAGATGTAGAATCACACACACACTAAACTTGTGTTGTTTTGGACATGTGTGAAATGTACTGCAGTTATGATAAAGGATATTTAAACCTGCAACAAGTGCATTTACTGTCTTGGTTAAAAGCGTAAGCAAGATCTCAGAAACACTGGACACGTAAGGGCTGATAGCTGTTTTACTCAACATGTTATTACTGGTGAGTCAAGCCACTGAGACTGGCTGGCAGAATGAAAACCAGTGCAAGTTTTGGATACACGTGCCCAGGGCTGTACTGACAACATGCACCTTCACTCTCACTGGTGAACTGGTGTCCCTTTTACCAAGGATATTTTGCTTGTTACTGGACTGTTTAAGGTAAAAAGAATGTGTTTAGTTTTTGTGCTTTTACTTTGCACGTATGCTCCTGTTTGGCAGCTTTGGCACGACAGAATAATGCATCTACAAACATTAGCATTACGAAATGAATAAAGTAAGCACTTTAACATCCATTCATTTTCTATACCACTTATCCATCAGGATCGCGGGGGGGTTGGAGTCCCAGGAGACTACGAGAGGCGGGGTACACCCTGGACTAGACGCCAGTTAATCATTTCAATTCACTTAGAATGATCCTCTAAGATTCAATCAGGGTGAGCTGTGGTTGAAGCAATCTGACCTCAGAAGGAGGTTTGTTTAGCAGATAGCATACCCAAACATAACTGAACACGGGATGGCGGTTTGTCAAAGTGGCATTTAGTGAATATTCAGCATCCCTCAAGTTTCCCTGTGACAACTGAGCCAACTGTGTCCGCCACCCAAAAGTGGACAATTAAACAGACAATAAAGGGTGTGGTTGAGCAATCCGGCTGTCAGGGTGATCCCATTTTATTCATGCTTCACTTCCTGCCCAGCAGCCTTGTCTTGACCCCGCAGTCACATGGTGAAAGAAGTGAAATGAACAAGAGAGGCTGGTGGGGGAGACCAGGGTTTAATCTGCTCGGTCCCAGACTGGCTGCTCGCCTCATCCGTCTTCCTCTCCTGTCTGTCTGCTCTTGTGAGGTGCCCTCTTTAAACTGTAATCAGAGAGAGGCGAGGGAGGTGAGGGATGTGTTGGGACAGAGAGCGAGAGAGAGTGGAGGATAAACAGAGATCCAGTCTCTCTCTCTCTCTCCCTCTCTCTCTCCCTCCTAGCCTCTGTATCGTGTGTAGACTGCTTTGCTGTAACGGATAAGATCACAAGCTTGAGAGCATCCATCCCATCAGCAGATCAATCAACGTGAGCCGAGTGAGCAGGCCGACACACAGGACATATCAATTAGGAAGGAATTGTATATATATGTGTGTGTGTGTGTGTGTGTGTGTCAGGTATGCATTTTACGTGGTTGTTTTAACCTGATTCAGTTTCATAAAAGGCTGCTATCATGAAAAGCAAAGACATTTTCCTTATCTTACTTGAACTGAAAGTTTAAAATGCTATCTGCAGGGGAGGTGGACAAATTAATACACCAGATAAAAGAAACAGCCACATACTGAGTGATTTTCACAACTCTCACTGTTTGAAACTTAAAAATTGGGTTTCAAATAATTACTACAGTCATTAAAAAAAATTTCCAGCTCCTAGAGCCTCAGGTGAAATATTCAAATTGCTGTTTTGTTCAAATAGCAATCCAATACCCAAATATATTCAATTTACAATTATATAAAACTGAGAAAACATGTGAAATCTTAACATTTGAAAAGCTATAACTACTAAATATTTGGTATTTCTGCTTGATAAATGAAGAACCCGCCTCTCGCCTGTAGTCAGCTGGGGTAATCTCCAGCCCCCTGTGACCCTGATGGATAAGTGGTATAGAAAATGGATGAATGAATGCTTGATAAATGGCTGTAACAATTAATCACTGACTGAAAATGTCTTTTTTTGGCAATTCATCTATTGACTAATCTACTATGATTTCAGTGCTACTACACGGTAAGCTGTAGTTTGAACAGCAGCTGCTGTCACTTAAAGAGTGAAGATATTTTTCTTCTATTAAGTGAGTTTAACTACACTATACAGACAAAAGTATTGGGACACTTTTATTATTATTAATTAATTACACCTGCTGGGACTTCAATGACGTTGCATTCTAAATACACAGACAGCTTTGCAGCTCTAACAGATTCCACTCTTCTGGGAAGGCTTTCCACAAGAGTTTGAAGTGTTTCCGTGTGAATTCTTGCACACATTCATGCAGTACAGCAATTGCAAGGTCGGGCACTCATGTTGGACCAAAGAACTGGCTCGCAATTTCCATTGCAGATTATTCCAAAGGTGTTGAATGGGGTTGAGGTCAGAACTCTGTGTGAGCCAGTCGAGGCTTTCCACACCAAACTCATCCAACCATGTCATTTTGGAGCTTTGCTTTGTACACTGGGACACAGTCATACTGGAATAGGAAAGAACCTACACCAAACTGTTGTCACAAAGTTGTAAGCGTAGCATTGTCCAAAATGTCTTGGTATGCCGAAGCAGTAAGATTCCCCTTCACTGGAAGTAAAGGGCTAAGCCCAACCCCTGAAATACAGCCCCATCCCAATACTTTTGTCTATATAGCATACTTGTATACTTTCAATAGTACTAGAACTAATTCAATTCTAAACATAAGACATGATCTGCTAATCTACAGTGTAGGCCACATGTCAGTTTCATGTAAGTAAAACATCTTTACACACACACAGAGCTCCAAATCGACAGCATGGGACAAGTAGATCAGCAGGTGAAAACATGAGGACAGGTTTCATTACAAAAATGATCGTGTGTAGGGGGGCAAGTCCAGAATAATATAAGACTCTGTCCTCACGTAGGGAGAAAGACCCGTCCAAAAATTGACTGCTTTTACAACACCTTTGTGTGTATGTGTGTGTGTGTGTGTGTGTGTGCTTTTGGTCCCTCCCAGAAAACTGATCCGCGCTCTCCCGTCATCGTGAGATATGATAGCTCAGAGAGTGATGCATATATCATATCCTCTTCCTCCGCAAAGCCAGAGATACAAACACAAAGATGTGTCTGTGCGTGTGTGCAAGGGTGCATATGGGTGTGTGCTATAAAATCCAGAGGGCAAACACTGCATGTGTATGTGTGTGAGTTCGTCCATATGTCTGCCTGTCTTTTTGTGTGAGGAAGAGGGCAGTGAAAGTGCATGTGTTTGATTTAAGGAGGCACCGTGCCAACTGCATGTGAGGACCAGGGGGTTGGGGGGCAGGAATGTGGAGATTTTTCTCTCTCACTTTCCTTTAGGTATGTGATGTGTGCGTGTCGGGGTGGGGGGGCACGCACCTGTGTGAACCATCTTTCTGATAATGATGGAGTGGTAAGTTAGAAACTGACTTATGGCCCAAAGGAGCACCTCGTCAACACACACACACTCCCCAAGTCAGTTAGCTTCTATATCTCAAGTGGCAGCCATCTTTCACTGGTGCAGTATATTATAGTATGTAGTCTGAGTGGACAGACGTGTGGCTCTCACACACACCCGCTTTCAACACTGAAAAACCACATCGTCACACCACATCAGTTGTCTACCAAAGAATGAATGACTGGTGCATTGTAGGCTCCTGTCTGCCTGAGCAAACAACAGATGTTGTCTTACCTTGCTATCATTGTACATGTTCAAAAAGAGACACTTACATTAGGAACTGACCATTCATAGCAAATGGTTACACAGTCAGGTTTCACAGAAAAGGCTCTGCTTTCTGAGGGAACAACAAGGGTTCTGCTGAGCAAACTAACACCCCTTTAATTAAAACATTATGGAAATGAAATGTTAGTTAAATCTGCAATATTGAACAAATAGCACATAAAGTTGAAGGTGGCATAGGGTTAGCAAAGGGTTTCAGGTTATAATGTCTGTGCTGTACACCTCAATGAATGCGACTAGTCAGCTGTGAGTGAGCCAACAATTATGAAACATGAATGCCAATGGTGATCAGTTGATCAGTTAATACAAATACTTCGCTAATGCCTCCATGCCCTGCCTGAACTAACACTATGTGTATGCAGTATGTGTGTATTTGTAATCTTGTAAATTCTGTGACAGATGGACTAAAAACATATGAAGTAAAGCATTTGTATTATCGAAGTCCAGAAGTCCAGTTAAACATAAGCGATTCATAAATAAAATATTCCAATGTGACTTAATGTGAAGCACTTGAGATCCACCACGCAGCTGCAAATGCATCCAGTGTAGCAGCTGCAGACGTGGATCAGACAGGTCACAACTGGACAAGGTGTCACACACTGGTTTGTGTGAATGTGACTCTGTGTTTTACCTGCAAGAAGTATGAATAGTTTGTTCATACTTCTTGCGTCAAAGACAGTCGAGTTTTGCTGGGTTTCCTCATGCAGCAGAGGTATGGCTTAACTTCCTGAATGAAAGCGTGATAAAGTTTGGTCATTTTCAGATCAACGGGTCACTCTGCCCACTGAACATCCTTACTGAATCTACCTTATCAGCTCTTATCCAGCTGACTCTGAATGTACAGTCAGTCCCCAGCCGCCCTGCTGCCACTGATGTCCTTGTAAGAAAATATTCCCTCTGCTGCAGAAACTTGAAAGCTCAAACATGTCCTGGATCACTACTGTTCTCCCTTTTTCTTCTGTGCAGACCAGCAACTATGAAACCAGTCCCCGCTAGTACAAAACAGTATATTATTTTTGTGTACAAAGTATCAGCACAGTACATGCAACTGAAAGAAATTTGTGACTTCTTGTGTTTTATCTGTAGAATGTCTGGTATTTTTTGTTTTACATAGAGCATAACCGTATTTAAAGAAATAAATCGATATTTTGAGAAATACTCATAGCAGTTTTCATGGCACAGATCTGCCATGAATCTGCTATAACTTTTTAACAATCAGACATGAGAGTGGTCAATATTTTGACCTAACTCTTAACAAGAAAGCAAATAAGACAAATTTCTAAAAAAAAAACAACAAACAAACAATCAAAGCTGAACAGCTGTGAATGCCAATGTTATGAAACAGACTGGACTATGAGCTGAAATCTTTTGTTCTTTAGTTCATACAGTACATGTACAAGAATACACATTAGGTTGGTCAGTATAGTGAACACCTACACTTGATCCTCAGACGCAGCATTTTTAATTCACTTAGCAGAGCTAGCACATTCATTTTCCTTATGCAAATGAGAAAGTCATAAACACAAGCAAAGCAATAGCAATTGAGCAGCATTACCTAATCAATCATGGTGTGTGTGGGTGTGTGTGTGTGTGTGTGTGACAGGTACTGGCAGTCTGAAACCTTCATATTACCGACAAAAACTAATTCCAAATAACACAGATGGCGCAAACAAAAACAAGACAACGCGACACAAGCTCTCGCTCATCACTGTGCACTCAAGAGAAGCCTCTGAGCAGAGGATCAATCACTGGATGAGAGGCAAGAGGATAAAACGACATAAGAGAAATGAGACTGAAAGGAAAGCACAAATAAACACACACACACACACACTTCTGCAAACACTCATCCAAGAGTGTGCGTGTGGGTGCGTGTGTGTTTGTGTGTGTTTACGGCTGAGGGCCCAGTGTGGAGGAATAAAGCAGCTGCAATCCAACAGCCACAGACACAACAATGACTCATCCTGGCTGTTGTTCACATTAAACAGGCAGTAGTGGGAATTCCTGACACACACACACACGCACACACACACAAGAGATGCATTACTGTGACATAGAACTGTTTCCATCTTGTTCTACTTAGACTGAGTACAAACACACACACACACGTCAGCACAGGTGCTCATTGCAGAGACAGGTGTTACTGTGGCACACACCTCCAGCAAATAGCTCTGTTTCCTTTGCAGTCACACTATTTAGCACAGACAAGAGAATGTTCCAAGGGTGCAATAAACTTCAGATACTGTTTTGTCATCTTCTGTAAATCCAAGGAGAAGACATGCATAGTAAGAGGAGAAAGCAACATGGTAAAAACGTAGTCTCATTACACATCAATAAGTAATGGATTTCCTTCATTTGTTCAGCCTCAGTTGTTTACAGTCATTACGTTAAGATATTACTAAATTACATTGATCTTTCATACTGCAGCACACAAAATCCTTAAGTCACAAGTTTCCCATAAATAGCAGCTTCTGGTTTCTGCAGTAAAGCAAGGCAACAGCCCTAAAGTGCAGGATCTGGCTTCCACCTCATCATCTATGCTCTGAGTTGCAAAATGAAAAAAGCAAAGAGGCCTTCAGAGGTGGAGGACTCATGCAATATGCATAGCCACCAGTTCTTTGACTGTGTTTGTGTGTGAATGTGCGTTGGAATGTGTGTGCGTTTGCCAGGGCATTCATGGCAGGATGACGGAGGAGCAGGAAGAGAAAGGAGACAGGAAAGGAATAAGAAAGAGCCGAACATGCTTTGGACCCCGCAACGGTTCTTCTTCATCTGACAGAAGTGAGAGGACTGAGCCAGTCCACCAGAACAAATATGAAAAAGCAATATATATTTATATATATCTGTGTGTGTGTATTAAGCGCAGCAATACCCCCACCTTTCCTTTCAGTCTGCCTCTGTTCATCTTCCTCCCCTCCTCCGTCAACATGCCATTTGTCGCTTGCTATCCGTGACACAACTCAGAAAGGCAAAGCCACTTGCTAGGACATTTTCACTGTGTGTGTGCAGAGGCAGAGATAATCAAAGGGTTCCCAGCATAAACAAAAGATAAGGAAGGTTAATTAATGTTGTAAAGAACATTCACATCAGATGGAAACTTTCTTAAACACACTGGTATTCTTGCATCTTCACATTCGATGAGGGGGGAAATATCAAAGCACACGCTCCTTTCAAAGGGCAACATTAAAGATAGATTAAAAAAAAATGTTGATCTCAAATGAGGGCCTCAACACAAAGTCTATAGGAGAACTCTCAAAAGAAAACAGATGAATTGGACAGGATGAAAGTTCAGTCTTAATTACAGGCTGGCTCTAATTGAGTGGTGGAACCAATTACTGTGGTTTTTGTGGGTAATGTATCAGTGAGAGTGAGCAGAGCTGAGTGCCACCGTGCCCATAATTACAGTAGACATCAGATTTGACCAATGAGTGAGCTCAGCATACACAAGTACACAAACACACACAGGCTTTGATTCATAGGTAGACATTAGGCCTAGTTTATCCATTTGGGCGCATTTGCAACAATGAGAAATACTGTAATAAAGCAGAGCATGTATTTATGAATGAATTAAACACGTCGTATGTTTGTAAATGCTTTGTCAAACTGAGCTGAGTGCAAATGAAGTGAATGTGTAGTGCTTCTCCAGTATATTAATGATTTCTGTGTAAATCTGCTCCTGCCCTGTTTAGTTAATGAGATTTGTGAAACTGAACACAAACTCGAAGAAAAGCATGAGTGTGTGTGTGTGTGTGTGTGTCTTCTGGGGGGGATGTGTGAAGAAAGCAGCGATGGTGAGATGTGACCAATCACATTACTGTCAGCAGCAAGAGCAAAATTTAGCTCTGGAAAAACAAAAAGTCACACATGCATACACACCCAAACACTTTGACTGACAAGATGCACGTTAATGATTAATGTCTGTTGTCAGCGTCCTGTGAGTCACAGGTGAAGAGGTTACATTGTCAGCATCACACTGTATCTAAACTGGGTCACACACACACACACACACACACACACAAAACACAGCAGGCACTTGTGTGTAGAAGCTGAATCGACTTTTCTGCCCTTGATTTCTTCAGTACTTTGGTGAGATTCGGTGGATAACAAGTTCTTCTTGCAAAAACGTACTTTTCAGGTGAGCGAGAGCCTTTGAGCAGGCCAACTCAGGATGAAACAGAATGAAATATCAGTAATCAACAAAAAACAAGCAATGAAAAAAAAAAAAGCTTTGGGGTACTGACTGTGATAAAGATGTGCTTATGGGAAATACTCTGACAGGTGAGGAGTGTAAAGGATGAAAGCAAAAACTGGATGGAGGATGGAGGAGTGACAGCAGGTCAGCAAAAGGAGCGTGGATTGACTCCTCACACACTCTCAGACACACGGCATATTACATGAGAGGGAAGCAGCCTGGAGGGTGGAGCAGAAATGAAAGACTCCAAAACAATGACAGGCAAGGTATCTTTGAGCAAGGCCCTCAAGCTGAAGTTGCCCCCATCACACAGAAATAAGGAAAACTGGACAGGAATGGGTACATTTTGTGCCCAGAGGCAGCTGGAAGGAGTTCAAAAATGGCAGAGATAATCAAGCAATGCTTCAATGATGTTTGCTCTCTAAGAAAAGTCTGAGAGTTCGTTCTGAGACTTTCTCTCCGATTCTGAGTACTAATGGTGACCTGAATGATGGTCCAATCATCCTTCCTCATGCTGCGTGGAAAGAAAAACTCATTATGTGTAATTTAATTGTTGGAGGGACACATAGAGTCTGCAGTTTTAGTCCAGGCTGATATGGAAAATGTATTCATCTGTATCTGAGAGGTGACTGACGGCTGGCACAGGTTCCATATGGGCTCCGGCGGCGACAGCAGCACTGAAAAAACACAGCAGGTGCTTTGATCAAAGCAACTTCCTATTTTCATCACCATGATTTGGAGGACATCTGCATAGCAACTTTGCCCAAGGGAACGCTGACACAGCAGGCCAGGCTTCCTCAGCATCAGCACGATGAAACTGGGTGTGAGAATATGCATGTGTGTGAGAGAACACACACACTCTGCCTTTCGTTTCCCAAGCAGCCACAGTCGGGTGAAAAAACACTGAAGGACTCTCTCTGATGGGGATGCAGATAAGAAGGGACAATTTCAGAGCGTTGCACAGGGGGAATCTTCAAAGGGAAACAGTCACCAGGTACAACTGGGGTTGGATGGAGTTCAGCTGTAAATTAGAAACCTTTTGTCAACCAAAAGAGGGTCCACTGAGCGAATGATAAAATTCCTTCACAGTCATTTTCATTCATTCTGCAGTGACTGCAAAATTTGCTTATTCAGTGCCAAGAGCATCCAAAGTGTCACAGTTTTAATTTAAACTCAGTCCTGTGGCTGAAACAAAGTACTGTCACATCTGCAGATATCAGTAGAGGAATCTAGTTGATACTGATGTTGTACGACAAGAGGTTGGTTTTCCAAGTGCCCACAAGCGATTTAACCCGCCTATTCACAAACTTATCAACTACTGCCTTAAATCAGTGGCTGTAAACATGAGGACCAAGACCCCCAAAGGCTCGCATATATAATATATATATTATAATTAAATTCATAAATAGAATGGATATCAATTCTATATAATTCATACAGATCAAAATGGAGAAAACATATTTCTTCCACACAACATCATGTTTTTTGGGAAAATTCTTTTGGGACTTACTTAATAGTTTAACGCCTTGCACTCTTAACCCTAACAAGACTTAACCTGTACTTTAAACTAATTAACTTTAAGCGTGTTCATTTCATGCCAACGTGCCAGTGTCGTGCAGGTGTAATGTTTACCATGCTCACCCACTTGGTGTATTCCTATTTAGCATGCGTTAGCATGCTAATAGAGAAAAAAAGTCATGTAGTAAATTGCTGCTGTAATATTTCCAAATCCTAAAACCAGCAGTACCTTTCCCAAAGACATGCTGCTGTCTACACCACCTCACAAGGTTTTATTCAAGCACTGCTGCTGAGGGTCTAACAACACACCAGGCGTTGTCCATCAACAAGGCCAATCTACATTTACAGAATAAATTCAGCTACTTCTTCAGAACTTCACCTCTGTCTTCAGTTATTTCATTAGGACCTTGGCATTTTGGGGAAAGCACAGGAAAAATTTGCAGCACACCAAATATTAAATTAATGGATATCTAGTAAAAAAACAAATAGTGCAGCCAAAATCAGCACTCATAGTGCAGCCAGATTTCACTTGTGGTTCCCCATTAATTGCCGAGTCTCATTTTATCACTCTATGTAACAATGAAAACCCACAAACATCTCTGACTGCAAAGGTAAGAAAAAAACCCCACTTTGGTTCATATTTCTTTCAAGAGCAGAAAAACTGTTTCAGGCATATCCCTTTCAAGTCCTCAACCAAGGCAACTCCCAAAGAACATTTTCACACGAGTAAGACTTTTTGAACTGGAATACTACGCTTTGCTTGCAGTCAAATCAATGAAAGTAGAAAACCACAGGCAATCAATGCAGCACATATAATCTCCAGTACATTTTTTTTATGTAAGCACATAATGTAAATTGTCTCCATATGTTAATATGGCTGTGAGCCTGCAGGAAACCTGCTGAGATGAACCTTGTATGTGCAGCCAGTGCTTGTACACTCAGTCGAGTGCGACGTGTCTTCATCCTTGAACAGATAACGACACTGCGAGAATCTGCCTGAGCGTTGTACCATGAAGGAACCCCAACGCGTTGTTCAGTTGCTTCTGTCGGCAGGTGGATTTGAGTAAAATGAAGTATATTAAGTGGGAAGAACAGCAAAAATGAGGGGTAAAGGTCATTGAAAACTGGGCTCCTAGACATTAAGACACTGAGACAGATAGAAATTAAGATATAATGTGAAGTTTGTGTGTCTTTAATGTGCATTAAATCAAAGTGCAATAATGCTTTCATGTATTTCTTAACTCTGCAAAGTGTGTGAGTCTGTATCCCTGCCTGTTCACTTTCTCCACACACACACACCACAAAGAGCCGTCCAATCCAATGGATTCTGACCACTAAGAAGAACAGGCCGATGAAATATGCATGACACGAGAAAAAGCTCCCCGCCTTAGCACACAGAAATGTTCTGCCTCCCCTTCTCTCAGAGTGTAAAACATTGATGGCGGCAGTGCTCGGCGGCGCAGCAGCTGAACCGCTGGATGGAGCGCTGAGCCTCACCAGCGGTGGGTTATCAAGTTCACATCTAATTCTGGACTTCACCCACGGGACCACAGGGCTGAGAAAGAGTTGTGCAGTTTTACCTCAAAAAAGGTTTTCCTAGTTCAACCCCGCCCTCAGCTGTCTGTCTGCAAGTGTGGGTTTATAGGGCAAGACATGACAGAACAGATGACATGCAAGGTCATAATGTGCTTCCACCTCTGAGAGAACACACAAACATTCCCAGCTTGTGTTTTCTATGTTCCATATGTATAATAGTAGCAGTGATACTGATGTTTTGGAGGTGGGCTGTGTATGGCCAGAGTTTAGAGACTGATTTAGAGAATGATTCAACTTCTGGTTAATGCTGTATTGTAGCTTAGTTATCATTGAAGACTCCTTGGTGTATTTGTCGATCTGAATAATATCCACCTGTTGGTTTAAGAAAAGTACTTGTAGGTCAAGCTCTATTTCTGTAGCTACTGACAGCCTCCATATTTGGAGAATGTGCTGCCACCCGCACCTTTACTTGGGCCTGAATGGTGATAGTATCAGTCATTGTGTATGAGCTTAATTTGCACCATACATGGACATGAACATACACACAAGCACAGCACCATGCAGTCTTATCACTTTGTGATTTTACAACCTCACAATTAGTTTGGAGGTCAATCCTGGTCCAGTTTGTCTTTTCACTTATTGCAGTTTTTTATGTGATAATATAAGCCACATGGTACAATGGCAAATGTTCAAGTTTTGGCATTTTTTTTAGGACCAATAAAACTGTGACATTCTGGTCCAAGAACTCTGTCCATGACATAAACCTGCCCTTCCCTTCAAACCTGCTATTTTTTTGATATACGTGTTTGAATGACCCCACCTTGAATTATGTTTTGCTTTAGGAAACACTACAAATGAAACAAGAGCGTCTCAAAACACTGCTTCAAAGGGATAAATGTTCACCTTTATTCTTATCTAAACGTGTTCAAATCTTATTCTGATTTAAAACTCAATCTTGAACCCTGAAAGAAGCCATGATCAGCAAAATGTCCGCACTTTGTAGGATCTCCCTTTTAATTTTTCTTCTCGTGATGACTTTCAGTCTTTGTATGTGAAGTAACACACACTGTCTCACACACACACACACACACAGGCACACTCATATCTCTTTCACTGTCAGAGATGCTGTAGAAAACAAGGGGATCAAAACAGGCATCACTTCCATCTGCAAAGGGAAAGCTGACATGGAACGTCTTGTCAGTAGTTCATTTCTCCCAGTCTGCTAGAAAACACACAAACTCAAAAGCAACACTGATAATATGCACACCACAAAGAAGACCATTGTTCTTAATCTACTTGTTTCAGTTTATCAGTTCTCTTTGGTAGCACACACATATACTCACAAACACACATACTTGCAATGCTGGGAAAACAAACACTCTTCTGATCTGCCCTCCTCAGGGCTTTGTGAGCTCTCTGTGAAATCTCCATCTATCCAGACAAGAGTCGACCTGGAAACGGAACAAAGGCCCGTCTCCTCGTTTCTCATTGTCATTTACCAAAGTGTGCACAGAACGGGGCACGCACACACACATTAACAAGAGGCTCAGCACTCTTGCCTTTCCACAGACTCCTTCTCATCTTCCCAAAGCAACATTGATCTGATCCTGGAGTCAGACAGAGAAGTATGGGAGTCTGGCTGTAAGCAATAAGCGCCACTTTAAACACACCATTAACCATGCCCCGTGAAAGTTCCAGATTTGTCTGTAAAGATTTAACCTGCCCAATGAATCCAGTCACTAATTATGCTTAGTTAAGTACCACATGCAGGGATTTAAATTAGCTACTCAATATTCTCAAGGATAGAGGCCACATAATTGGTGCTGGAGCTAAATAAATGAGAGGGGAAAAAATAACAATTAAGGGTTTGTTGATCAGTCAACCTGAAGAACAGAGTGGCAGCTGAAGTGACATCAGACTTTGTAAATCAAAGCAATACACACACACACACACACAAAATGAAACATGAGCTCTTCTTTCCTCCTTCAGCTACTGTGCTAGCTAAACTCGCAGTCATCACCAACATGACACCATTTAGTCTGAGGGCAGCTAAGGGTTAGCTGGAGAAACAAAAAACCGAATTATGATTTATCAGTCAGCACTAGCACATACGTAGAGAAACAAGACAGAGTCTAGCATTCTAGCAGCTCTGTCAGTCTGTACTGAGCTGATGCTAACACCAGTATGCTAACATGTTCACTTGACAATGCTAAATGCCTGATATTTGGTATACAGTTTACTACGTTCAGCATCTTACTTCCACATGTTACCATGCTAACATTTGCTAATTGTCACTTAACATAAAGAGGTTCAACAGAGCAAATATGCAGTAGGAGCACGATAAGTGTCACCTTTTAATATGAAAGTGCAACACACGTACTGTATGTTGCTAAAAAAAGCAAACATGGACTATGTCCTATCATATAACAACAAAACACATTTGTACCAACTGCCATTAAAATGGTCCAATGCACAAGGCAAGAGTGTGAAGACTGGTACTGAGCGGTGACATGAGCCGTGCTGTCGTATTATGGGTTTTTGAAGCACAAGTGCTGACACCACTGCGTTTTGTTTACGAGAATAATTCTCTGTTCGAGTGAAAGCAGCGGCCTGATAAGTCACATGTAGCCCTGAACCAATGACCTGTGTTAAGGAGGCATAATTGTCTTTTTTACAACAAGCTCTAAATCTATCCCCACCCTCCCTTGCAGATTCACCCCTACAGGTACCATACAGACTCTGGTTGCCTAGCAGCAGCTGTCCTCGAGTTGTTTCTTTTGTATTTTTTGTTTTTGTGACTGGTGGGCAACAAAGTCAGCTCCCTTTTAAAACAGTTGTGGTAATAGGCAGCGTTAACACTACTTGCTGCAGAGATGCGGTGAAAAATGGAACGGTGAAGGATGTCTTCTGTTTGTTTGCACAAAGAGAAAACAGGCTACTAAAATTGTGGATTTTGTACATATGCAAGGATGTCGTCCGTGTCGTCTAGTATGAGTGTGTTGTTATGTGTGTATTCACATTTGTACTGACCTGCAGCCATCTGCATGTATCCAGCCAGGGTGCAGATCCTCCTCTCACATCCTCCGCTGGGCAGGAAGATGGTAATGATGGCCAACAGGGAGCTGACAGCCAGCAGAGCACAGCCTCCTGAACAGAGCACCGCACTGGTCTGAAGAACACAAACAGAGCAATTGGATATTAGCCCCATTTACAGAGCCAACACCACCCTGACTGACATACATTTGCACACATTGACAACAGGGAGCAAATTCTTCATCTGTGGCAAGCTGCTTGTTCTGTCATGCAGCCACAAACCAATGTGTACATGTTTATCTTCCTGTCAGAGTTAACCGCCACATTTGAAAACACTCCTCGAAGCCAAAAAGGTGTGTTTTGGTCAGGTCAGATTGTGTAATCTCACTCCTTACAGGTTAATGGCTCTCTCAGCTGGAAAGCAGCACTCCATGGCCAAACAACAGGACTCTGTCCCTGTTCATTACATCTTTGCTTAATCACACACACCATGCAAGAAGAGCAAAACAGAGACAGAAAGCACTATTACAGAAGCACACACACACACACAATAGATTCATTTACAACTTTTAACAGCTATGACTGTACCCATACTAGTAAATCTGCAAGCATAGCAGTGAGGAAGTTATTCCTACAAAAGTGCTGTCAGTTTCTTGACTTGCTTTTCACGCTGATCACTGTGCTGAACAGTCCTCTTATTTGCCTCTTACAGAGACTCCGGGGAAAGTGTGTATTCCTGGATGAGTGGCAGCTAAGTTTAAAACTCTGCAGTACATTAGCCCTGAGGAAGTGCACGCACATGTGGGTGTGTCTTCGTGGTGCTGTTTGATCTACATAACCCCTCAGCTGACTCTTCACCTTCAATAAAGCAGCCACACGTCCTCCTCGACACATTTAGCAGTCAAGTGGTTGGACAAGTGCAGCACACTAACACAGTCAGGAAACAGCTCTACGTTCGTTCGTGATTAGCATGCAGGCGGGGGCGATCAGAGAGAAATGTCTAACATGCACAAGGGAATTACAGCCCGAAAACACGTGTCATTATGCATGTCCCTGATGTGACTGACGTGAATGGAGGAAGGATGAAAGCAGAGTGATTTCCATGCCTGACAGAAGATTTAATTAGCTTGTTCTTAGAGTTTGGCGGAAAGGCAGAGAGGGCAGCAGGGAAACATTAAAGTGCTGTAATGTTGGTGGCAATGATGATGATTATTCGTTTGACCTTTTTTTGTCTAGGTTTGTTGAACGTGGGTGTTCTTCATCAATGCCCAGCATACCTAAACAGTGCATTTATACACATCTGGAGTACAGATCAGCTGGGAAGCTAAGTGCCTTGCACAAGGGCACCTTGGCCCTAGCTGTGAAGCAAAGGAGAAGTGCAGAATAAGAACAACTCCTTCAGGAACGTGATTTTATTGTAAATCATTTTGAGAATGATTATAAGTTAAATTTGATCAAATGTATGATTCAAATGACATTGTTATTCAGAACATGTTTCAGTTCTCTAGCAGTACCATGTCTGGTCACAATTTTTGCCTTGTGATGGTGGCTGGGATATTTGCTCAAGCAGCAGAGAAATTTTGAAACTCAAATTTTATACAGATATTAAAGGGCCCACTGGGATGAATCCTGCTCATCCAGGTCAAAAATTTTATTTCTTTATTTTTTTTTAAGATTAAAAACGTACTAAATTAACACATTCCCATCAGCCTAAACTGTACTTGTTTTCATGTGCATGGATGGATTACATGTGCATGTTCAGTACTAATTAATACACAATAAATGTTAGCATGCTTATTTACTAGCTAGTACATGGTAAACATATCTGCTGAACATCAGCACATCAGCAATGAGACAACATTGAGAGCTTGTCTGCATGCTGATGTTAGCATTTAGCTCAAAGCTCTGCTGTGCCTACATACAGTCACACAGCCTCACAGGGCCCTTGCATGGCTATGGCTGTTTTCCCCTGCTTTCACAGAGAGTATAAGAATTACAACCTGCAAACTTGGAGTCTTTATCTAATTTTGTCAATCTTTTACTCCATATAAACACAACACTTATTAGGTCTAGGGTCTTAGGGTGTCATATGCTTCACAGATTGTAAAGCCCTTTGAGACTAGTTTGTGATTTAGGCTGGTACAAATGAAACTGACTAGAACGGGAAGTGGAAGGGGAAAAATAATCACCTAAAAGATATGAGATAATAGAAATGACAGAAATGCTAAATATGATGATAAAGCTGATGTGAATGGAAGCAAACACAAAAAGGATTACTGGTTTGTTTGTGAAAGAAAATGTCCCACTTAATATCACATACATTATTTTGTCAGATTTTGTCTGACACCAAGAGCTCATTTTTAATTTAATTTTTTTTTGCACGAAAATCAAGGCTGAGAAAGGGGTGTGGGGCAATCATCAGGGTGTATCAGCATGACCCTGTTCGCATACAAGTAGTTATGTGAGCCATCATAAACTATACGAACAAAAGTATTGGGCCACCTGACCACCACACCAGCAGCTTTGATGGCATTGCCTTTTAAATACATAGTAATTAATATGGAGTCGGTCCCCACACTTGCAGCTACAACAGTTTCCACTCTTCTGGGAAGGTTTCCACAAGATGTCGGAGTGTTTCTGTGGGAATTTTTGCCCATTCATGCAGTAGATCAACATGAGCTTATAGGATGAAATAGGCCTCTATGTTCTCTCTGTTCCAGTTCATCCTAAAAGTGTTTGATGGGGTTGACTCTGTGTGAGCCAGTCGAGGTTTTCCACACCAAACTCATCCAATCATGTCTTTATGGACTTTGCTTTGTACACAGGGACACAGTCATGCTAGACTAGAAAAGGACCTTCACCAAACTGTTACCACAAAGTTGGAAGCATAGCATTGTCCAAAATGTATTGGTATGCTGAAGCAGTAAGATTTCCATTCACTGGAAGTAAGAGGCCAAGCCCAACCCCTGAAATATTCAAACACCTTTGTCTAGTGTATATGAGGTAATTTAATATACCATAACAAGGACATAACAAGTAAAGGAAAATGTTGTCAGTAAGAACCCTTATCTAAACCACAGCTACTTGTTTTTCTTGTTCTGAAACAGGAGACTACAAGAGGACAGAGAAAACGCAGCAGCACACTTGAAGATATGGGAAAGTCATTAACTTCATTGGTCTTTGTTCTTCTCCCCCTCTCGCTGGAATGATATTCATGTATGCAGAGAAATGTCTCCTTTCTCTCTGTAGCTTGATCTTGGCGTGCCTTGTGGGCTCCCAACATACCTCCCACCCTGCTGTTTTCAATTCACTATGACACATAAAAGGTACTCATATAGGGGAGTGGAGCTTGAGAGGGGGAGGACAGCCATGTTCAGGTACACTCTCACTAACCAATAAACGACATGTTATGAGTAGTCAGCTGAATTAAGTCTGATAATGGTGACTAGGATAAAAACACATGATTTTTGGGGGGGGTTGGGTAATGGCTAAATGTATATGGCTGTACATCCAAATGCATATGTAAGCTGTAAATCCTGCTGCTTTGTGCAGATTCCATCCATTTTCACTCACTTTATTATCTGCAAGCACTAATAGATTTATACACATGACATTTTCTGTGTGCCATTTAAACACAGCCCAAGAGACTAACAAAGGCTATCAGAGCGCCATACAGCTATTTTTACAGAAACCAACATTTCAATTAATGGTTCTTCAATTAATCAGCGCCCAACACTGCATCCGCATGTGTTCTGATGTTCTGAAACAAACTCTTTATCATTACCATTTTTACTTGCAGACAATAGGCCACAGAAGCATTGCGCAAGCTTCTTTCCTTCTTTCCTCAAATGTACTTGCGTTGCTATGAGCAAGCTAATTTAGTAGAAAATGAGCTGCTAACAGCACTGGTCGTCTCAGTGATGTTTCCTAAATAGATTGCAATTATGTGTTAATAACCGGTCGAGCAACTGTAACAGCTGGAGTCACAGAGGAAAACGATGGGTTGAAAGAGTGGAAAATTGTGGAGGGAAGAATTAAAAGTTTTCATTTGGCAGAAGACTGAAACAGAAACAGACAGACTTAATCTTTTGTCTTAATCGCTTTGTCTTTCACTTTACTGAATCGGAACACTTGATTTGGAAGGTAATGATCTACAGATATTGAGACTTATGCTATGCTGAAGGAAGAGACATAACTTATGCATCACAACCATGATTATTACGAACAAAACTGATGGATTTGACCCACTAGCACCAATTAATCCCACAGTGCTAGCAAGCAGCCATTAGCTGTTAATATAACCATAATTGTAACAGTGCATATGCACATGTATACTACCTGGCTCAGTCATAAAGAAACTTTATTGGTTTCCCACAATAAATTGTCCATATCCTAAGCCTGTTGGAGACCAATAACCACACCAATACAAAAAACTCAAGCCAGCTGCTTTGAGTAATAAAGGGACAGTCTGAAGGGGACTCTTTGATTTCCAATTACATTAAGGAAGTCAGGGATTACATTGTGTGGGCCAATGAAATTTCATTGTATCCCCAATTGGGAGTTACAAGATGGGGATGGCAGGGCATGTCTCATTAAACACGCTTTGCCTTTCCAAGCCTGGACTGAATGGCTAAATGTTTCAGCTGTGGAAAATGGGGGATTTCTGCTCTTCAGAAATATCAGCTATAGAAGACAGTTAATACTCAGCATCGGCCCTTGACAGAAATAACCCCTCCACTTTACAATCCAATGCCTCGTCTTTATGGAGGACAAGAGGTGAAGTGAGACCACTGCGGATCCTCCGGTAAGCAGACGTGACAAGTTTGCCATATTTCTCAACAGTTCTCTCTGCGTGTGTGCTTCAGTGTGCATTGTTCATGTGTACAGGTATGCCTTACGCACTGCAACTGCTCTCTCACCCTGTGAGCTGGCCTCAGCCCATCACAAATCAGCATTCAGCAGCGCGCAAGCCCAGCGGTCACACTGTAGCATGAGTCTTGACATGTTCTGCCTCGAGAAGCCCATTAGCACCGTAACACTGCTTTCCAGAACATTTCTGAGCCACCAGAGGTGTTTCTGCTCCTTCCACCTCACATAAGAAATCCGATTTTATCAAAAAACTGTTTCCCTTCCACTGTGCCTTTTCTCTCTTTGCTTGTCATGTAACTTCATCATCACTCTAATAACTCTGCCAGGGCACTAACACAAAAAATACCCCCCACCTCTAAATTAATGTGCTGAATAATACATCCATCCTCCTCATTGATCTTCACTAGGAAGAGAGTGGGAGAGGCAGTGTAGTACAGATAAGTGTGTGTGTGTGTGTGTGTGTGTGTGAGACGGTCTTCTGAATGGCTGACGCGGCTGTGTGTACAGAGTGAATACGAGATGGAGAGGAGATGAGGGAGAGAGGGGAGAGGAGATTAATCACCTGACAAGTGGATGGAGTGTCCATTTGTGCCTCGGGGACAGGCTGCAGATAGGATGTGACATTCAGGAGCACTTAGGAGGACAAGAGAGCGCTCACTGTTCCCACTCCACCACACACACACACACACACACACACACTGCTACACAGATGGAGTCAGTCAATGTTAGCATACAAACATATATGTTCAGAGAGGAATTCCTATTACTCTGGGAGTATAGGGATCGTGATATTGTAATATTAAATCCCATAACAAGTATGACAGTAGGACGTGTTGTCAGGCAAAGACAAAACACCTGTTGATTAATATGAGAAAAGGCTGGAATAGTTTTAGATATTTTGGAACTGACTTAGCGATGACTTCATCAAAATGATGAAATGATCAAAATGACTAAAATCAGTTCCAGGTTGCAACGAGACGGTTCATCACAGTCACACATGTACCTAAAGCTTCAGGCAACACTTTGGCCAGACTCATTAAAACGGTGACACACAAACACATTGCCTACTACAGAGCAGAAACTGTCAAATAATTCATTATCAGACAAGTCTGATGTGAACTTTTCCACAGAGATTTCAGTGGTTACTTTGCAGTAGTCTGATTCTATTACCCAAAGTTTTACTAACTGAAAAAAATGTAACCAATTGTAATTGCGAATTCACAACATCAGTCCAGAGACAGTTTTCCTTCAGGTTCCTGTAAAGTAAGTAACCAAAGTAAAGGAAAATCCATCCATTTTCTATACTGTTTATCCATCAGGGTCTCGGGGTGGGGGGACACACCCTATCCCAGCTTTCTATGGGCTCTTCTATGGACTGGTCGACAGTCAATTGCAGCGCTTATAGACAAAGACGGACAGACAGTAGTAGTCAATTAACCTAATGTGAATGCTTTTGGGATTGTGGGAGGAAGCCAGAGTACCCAGAGAAAACCCACGCAGGCACAGGGAGAACATGCAAACTCAACACAGAAAGGCCCAGACCGGGAGTCAAACCTGGAACCCTCTCACTGTGAGGTGACACTGCAAAGCACTGCACCTGACCTAAACAAAGGTTGCATGATTTTAACGGGATTTGTATGAATGTGCCTTAACCAAACCTGCTTATTCTTTGAAATATAGTTTATAGACACAGTCTTATTTCTGCCTGCAGCCTGTCTCTGTGATTTGTTTCAGGAACAGAAACCATTGCTTCACGAGTAAGGCACTCCTAATTTTTAAAACACATATTACATGCATATTTTCTTTGTTGCTGTGACAGGCCTCTTAGACCTACCACCAGCATCTCTTCTCACCAGAAATCAGCACTTTGATTTGTATTTATTTGCTGGTAAGCATAAGTGTTCGCATGCAGAGTGAACTCTTTTGCAACTTTACAAAGCTTTGAGTCCGACAGGAAAACTCCGACTGTGACTTTCATCAGTGATGTGATGGTGAGGTACATAAGGTCAAGTGCCAGCTTTAATGTCATTATGTAGCGGGAGATGTGAAGAATTTTTATCAAAGTAATGACATTAAAATGAATAATTTAAAAATGTAAGAGTTAAATAATTTAAAACATAAGCTCTAAGGGACAGATTTTTGCATTTCAGCACATTTCTTTAACCAGTTTCTGAAAAAGCCAACTTTCTGCATAAATCTCACCCTGTGGGTTGTCTTACTGCTTTTTCTTTTTTTTTCTTTTGGCCTCATGTGGCTGTCCCACAAAGTGTACACATTCTACTACCTGGAATAGTAGTAAATGTTGCTGTCTTCATGAAAAAGGAAAAAAACAAAAATAACTAACTAATAAAATTTTCCCTTATAGCGTCAGGGTCAATATCACTAATCTTTCGCCGACTAAGAGCCACAAAGAATCACAGTAACATTTAAAAGCTCCTCACTTTTCATTGGACATCCAGTGTTTTCTTCCAGGGAGCCACACAGGATGCTCCCTGCTTCAAAGCAATGCTTTAATGTGGTGTTGGGTCTTGGGTATCATGTTAAATGAAAACACTGTGGGAATCTCTCCTATACACCCAGAGTGTCACTTTCACACACACACACACAGTGACAGATGAATGAACTAAGACACAAGCCATATATGAGCCAGGCTTGGGCAGTGAATGTTTTTTCATTCCTTTATACCTTCTGTACACTATATACTATACTGTACTGCTGGTGACAGACTTCATTGTAGCACGTATGACATTATCTAGCCTACAATACTGCATGTTTAATATGCAATTAGCCTAACTACTACTAATAGTGGGTTTAAATTCTTATGGTCCATATATGGAGGAAATAATATCCATTCTTCCATAGATTCTTGCTTTAGGACTCAATAACACAGAGATCAACACATCAGTGGGCTGATTAGAGATGATGTGTGGATAGTGATGTCAGACTGGCAATTGAATAAAATCATATGACTAATAAACTTTGTTTGTCTTGCCTGGCTTAACTTTATCATTGGGCAGAGCTCTTTTTTAGCTGTAAGGCAATAGCTCAGTTAGCCAAATACACAGCAGGACTGGCAGGATAGATGATGGAGTATTTTCATAGGTCTCCTACTGAATAGCCAACCAGTGACAATGAGTGGACGCGTGATGAGAAGATGCAATCCACTGGAGTCAGCGTTCTGTGCAGTTTGTCGGTTGCTAAGCGACAGTTAAACAACCTTATAAACCTTCGAAAATCCTTTTCATCCTGGAGGCAATGTGGAAAAGATCTCTGTTCATCCCAAACATATTGTCAATTGTCTACATCTTCTGGTGGAGTGTGCTGCATACTACATTCACCTTACAGCTTCTCAGCATCAGTTTCATAGAAAAAGAAGCATACGTATTTTTGACTATAAATCAAGATTTCAAAACACCCAGGTATAATATCATAATGATAATACCTTGATACTGACTAAGGCTAGTATGAGCCAATGCTGGAACCTCTCCTGAAACACATTAGAGACAGGGAAGCACACACACCTTGAAAGACATCACTTTGTAAGTCAGTATGTGCAGTATGTGACGTGCAGGGATGTTTGATTTCAATCATATTTCAGGGAAGGAAGTTGGTTCAGAGTCTCCAAGGGCTCCAAAACAATCTGTCAATCTGTCATTACTGTTCATATTCCAGCTAGAGGAAGATATTTTTTTCTGAAACAGAAAGCCCGCTATGAGTGAACACACTGATAAACAATAGGCCTTGCACTTTCAGAAGGAGGCAACCAGACAACTGCCTCCAGACCCCACATTGCCGGGGGGCTCCGAAAGCCACTGTTTCACTCCATATGAACTGATTTTATGTCATTTGATTAACTGCAGATTTGTTTAGCCACTTGCACTATCAACTAAAGTTGGTCCTCCATTATCTAATCGCAGGACCCTCAGGTTGGATTCACAAAACACCCATAGGCTATAAATCCCAAAAATGAGGAGTGTGTCAGTCCTAACTTTAGGACTTAGAACAAGTCATAAAGCATTTTAGCACTGAGAGAAGTTCGAGGTAAACCAAAGGAGTCCTGCATCACTAAGTCTTGCTGTAAACTTGTTCTGTTAATGATACAGAAAGAAATGCAATGAACTTGTTGCTCTCAGCAGCTTTTAGCATTTCAGCACCGAGAGAAGTGCTAAAATGCACTTAGGAGCGCCTGGTGTTAAGATAAGATCCTTTGTCAATCAAGTCGAGCTCAACCGAGCTCAAAGGGATTTGTTATCGCAGATCAAGTGGTCCATATTATTCATTCATTGTCATTCATTCATGACATGCAGAAACCACAAGGCTATGTTGTTTGATTCCAGCACAGTAGCATTGGTTGATTGTTGGGTGCCTGGGCAGTTAATGAAGCTGCAGTGTATAGCGGGAGTCAATACGGTCTGAACAACTCATTTTTAGCAAGTAAATCCTGTCATGCCCACAGAGCTCCAGTAGAAATATGGCCTGGTTCCAGTTTAGCAGCTGCCTCCCTGCCAGGTCACTGCCCACCACCTGCTCCAACACCTGTAGACCAAAGGGACTTCACTTCTGGGCTCTGGGGTGATGAATAAGCTCAAATGATTGTTGATCAATGAGCCAAAGCTGCACTGTGACCTGTTGCAATGAGCTGTACACGGTGCTCACACTGACTGCAGCCAGTAAAATGTCTCCTGCATAAATGGTCATTCAGTTATATGTTAGTCTGAATGATGACTCTGCAACTCTGCAAGTGCCTTCAGTCTGTCCTGCATGTGTTGTGTTACTGTAAATACATAACTGCAAAATTTTAGCAGGCAGGTAACAATGTTTTTACTCCTCATAATTTCTTTTTGCTCACCGGGTTCCACACTCCGCTCGCAATTTGTTGCTGTTGTGATTTCAACAGCTTTCACAGATTCAGCTTTTGCTGCATTTCCCCAGAGGACTCATTAAAGTTTGTTTGATACATTCTCAGCTTTTAACTGAATGAACTGTCTAGTGTGCAATAATAATACAGTGGTCAGTAGGACATGCTGAAACATTATATGTAATGGGCTGCCTGTAAGTGATGGTAAGAGTTTCAAAACTGCAGCGTAAATTCTAACACACCAACAAAAGTGAAAATGAGACCAAAGATTACACCAGAGAGAAATTACCGCAGCTGTAAAAGTCTGTATCTTCTATAATGTTCTTTATTTTCAACAAAGACGTTTAGATAAAGATTTATTTCAATCTATGAATAGAAGCTGCATGAATATAAATTGCCTAAGGTGCCTGCCAAGCTGCCAAAAAACTTGACTGAGGCTCTGGTCCCAGAACTGCTGGAGAAACACATAAACCACAGTTCTAGTTTCACATCAGCTGCACTGCAGGAACAGGAAATAGATGCACACGGGAATCATCCCAAAGGAGAATCATCTTTATGAAACCCTCAGGTAGAGCAGCACAGACAATGACTCATATGTAAGAGACTGTTATGGAGGGCTATAGGGCGCAGAAAAAAGCTTCTATTTTAGGCACATTGTTCTGAGAAAAATACCTCCTTTTCAAAGCTACATAACGCCCAGCAGTCCCAGTGATTCACATCAAAAAACACAGTGAAAATCAAAACCTGAAGAAATAATTAAACTCCCTCACCGCTGATGATCAGGGTTCATACAGGTTTCCTTTATGGCTCAATCAAGAATTGTATGACAAAATGATCAAGTGTCCATCTGGCAGTGCTGAGCATCATCAGCCCACACACACACACACACACATAAATATGAGGCTGGGCCACATGGCTGATTCCCACTGTTTTCCCACAGTGCAGAGATCAGAGCAAGCAGATTACATGGCTGTACATCTCTGCCTGAAGCCAGAGATTTATACTCAGAGATTCTGTTCATACGAGCTCCTATATTCCCATACTGTTGCTATGTGCCTCCAAACTACAGCATCACTTCAGTCATTATATATCAGTGTATTGCAAGCTGCAATACACAAGGCTGTTCTCCTGCTTCTCATCTCTTTATCTCTCTCTCAATTAAATGGTGGTTGATTCTCTGCAAAGGATGGAGGGGGTGTACAGGTTGATGTGCATGCAGGATTTAACCAGAAACCTCTTAATGACGCCTCCTCTCTCTCCTATCCATCGCACCCTCGTTCATAATAGATCACAAAAGCGGATCAGATCAGATAGGGGGATCAGATAGCTGGTTTGGAATGTATGGGACCCCTTGCAGCCCACTTTAATGATGACATCCTCAGAGGTTTTTATTCAGCTTTTATAATAGGCTGCTGGTGGTGGAGGTGGGGGGTTGGCTGATGGGTAGTCAAAAGAGAGCAACCCCAGGCAAAGTTTCCCCTTTCTCCTCTCTCTCAATAGATGCTGTAATTGAATTATAGTGCAACTGATACTTTTGTGTCCAAACTCCCCTCCTCACCATTCACTACCTCCCCCCTGAGCCTCTTCAAAAGACACCAGCCGTGGAATTTGTCTTGCTTTGTCTCTTGGCTTTGAAAACAGATGCTAATAAGAAATGGATGTAAAACCATCCTGTTAAAATTTGGAATGAAGAGCTGAATAAATTGAGGGGGAAAAAGAAAGACGAAGGAAACAGAGGCGATCACTGTTAATCAGCACCTTTGATCACTGATACAGACGTATATTTGGCAACCCGACAAACAGCGGAGTATAACTGGTGCACAAAGAGGCCCAATCCAGAAATTATTTGGTTGATCTTTTTACATCAAAAACCACAGCACCGAGGAGAGACAGAAGGAGGGAGCTTAGGGGAGAAAACAAGATGGGAGTGTGAGAGAAATACAAAGAAGATGGGTGGGGGGGTACTTTGCCTTTTTAAAGTACAAAAAAAAATACAGTACTGTCTCATACTGGCACAATAACACTACAGCCCACATACAGTAAGGCTCCATCTGCAGATTGTTTTGGCCCAGTAATGTAACACTTTACTGAAAATGTAATAATGCCTGAGAATGTAATGAAAATTGCAAATTTAATAAAACCCACTGAAACAACTTGACCAATAATATGATTCTAATGTAGTAATGTGGAAACACACGCTTTATTTTCTCAGAAATGTAAAGGGAGCAAGTATACAAAATTTATAATACTGTTAGTGTCATGTTAGCCTACTGACAACACTAACAACTGACACTGATTTTGAGAACGTAAACTAGGCCTTATGTACAATTTGAAATATACAACAGATGGCAAAAGGTATGTTTTTATCAGGCAAAGCTGCATTAAGATAAATGGGAAATGAACCCGCCCGGCCACGTGCTGATTGGTCGTCGTGCAGAGATCAGACAGAACATTACCCAAGTGAGTCATGAAAACAGTAGATTCAATCTCCACCCAAAATCCTTTTTCATCATCAGTAAAAATCTTATTACAACATCAGACAGGACATTATTATAAATGAAGGTATTATTATATTATTGGGTACTGCATGTCTCATCCACCTAGCAGCTGTTCTTGACGTTCATTTATTCCACTTTGTAGATTAATAAAATGACTCTTGCTTTAATAATAAAAAGCAACAACCCACCTAGTCAAACAGTCACAACTAAGATGAAATGTTTGATTTGAAAAGCACCTGAAAAGCTGTCTTTTACGTTGTGAACAGTAAAGTGAATGCTGCCATTTGAAGCTGTCTTAACATTTATCTGTAACTCTAAGTTTAGGTCCTTAAGCCTAAACCTGCAACACAGGTTACTCCACGATGAAGACATGTTGACACAATTACCACTGTGATACCTCTGTTGATGTAATTATCACAAACCAATTTTCAAAAACCTACCTATACATGGTAAAATATTTAAAAAATTCTAATTTATTCAATGCTCCAAATGTGTATATGATACAACTCTCATACATACTGTAATAATTTCACAGCGTCCAAGAGAATAATTACAGGCTTATGATTATCACTTCAACATCTCTTGTCCTCCCATAGGGTCTCCTTTAGCGGGACCCTATCACCCTAACGTCCCTCCCAGTACCACATTCATACTTTAACAGTAATGAAAGTGTGAAAACACACGTCCACACTAAGGACCACATGTAAATGAGTCTGTTACACCAGTGCATGCTGGGAAGCTTCCCTACATGTCTACCTCACATAACTGCAATCACATGATCAGAACTCTTTTCACTGGCTGGGCGTTAGTCATGGTTTCGACTTTCGACTTATGGTGCCTTTAATGTCTGTTGTTAAAAGTAACTACATCCAGCACTAAAAAAAAATCAATTCTCTGACTTCAGATGAGGATCATTTAAGGATCATTTTAACCTGACAGCATGTTAACTTGGATTAGTTCTTTTGATGTACTATTTGCACATGTATGTTGCAAAACATAACACTTCATGGGGAGATGTTGGGATTAATGACCTGTTTACCCCATGCTGTTCTAAGGGATGAGTTGAAGAGTCTAAAAATTAATTAGTCTGAAAAGTGTGTGCAAATGCTATAATCAGTGATTTGTGTGTCTTCTAATGAGTGAACTACTTTTGCACAATCCAGCTTGAACTGGATGACTTGTCCCAGATGACAGAAAAAAGAAGAAATTTGGATTTTTTTTTCAAGAATTTGGATGTAATATTTATTACCCTTGCATATTGGCATTTGATTATGAGTACAAACCTTCCCTCACTTCAAAAAACGCACGTGGCTTTTCGTTGCTAAAATCTAACAAAAGGAGGACTAGAAGCGTGTCCACGTGGTCCAGCCTCCTCCACCTGTAATAGAGAAGTTTACGAGAGCGTGTGGGCTTCAGCCGTCCTTCAGTTCTCTCACACACACACCCTCAAAAAAAACTCACCCAGCCCAGCTTGCTCCTGCATTTATGCATGATCTGCACTACTGCTGGTCCCAAGTGCACATTTCATAATTCATACATACTGTACTGTAGCAACTGGAAATGCTACTAGATCTGCCTCCACCGCTCTCCTTCATTTCAGCAGCATGTCACACTGCTCCATGTTACGCCCAGATTACAACAAACTTCGTGACCCACTAAAATGAACGCATAGCTACAGGGAAATATTTAGTTCCCAAGTTCCCAATAACCAAATCAAACCAGTCAAACACCTCTGTTGTTTTATCACAGGGTGGAACGGTGTTCATCTTTTTCAAGCATGTCAAGAATAAAGTAGATCTCCACAGGGCCAATAAGTGTGTTACCAGGGCTGGATCACAGTTGCATCAGTCTCAGTATCAGGAGCATCTGTTGCATGTTAAGAAGCCCAGAGTCTGGCCCTATAGAGACTCAGGAAGAGAATGATGAAACTGGACAACAACATGCTGCTGAGCAGTTTCATCTCACATGATGACAGTTTATCATTACACAGTGGGTCACTAATGAAGCTCAGTTCTGTAGCTTGCTGGGAGAACACTGATGAATGATAAGTGAGTAAAGCTTGTGTTCAACCCTTAAATGTGCTGTCTTTTACTGTAGAAAGGCACAGTAATGTGAATTTAATTTTTTGAGTCCATTCACAAAGTAATATTTCTGTTTATTCCTGAGTGGTCAGCTAGGAGCTACTCTTCTTATTAAAGGTCTTATATATTGGCCCACGGATGGGTGCAAAAACAAAATTCAGGAAACTGAATTATTCTCCTGGACTTGGAGGGGGTACATTTAATAACTTAAAATAGATTTTTTTTTTCCAATCTAATCTGAGAAGTTACATCGATCGTTCACCCATGTCCCACTGGGTGCTCCCATAGTCACCTTTCCTTTCATTCAGCACAGCAGCATCAAACCCCTCACTGTAGCAGAGTAGGAAATGAACCTTTTATTGAGGAATAATTTCCTCCTCCCAAAGCTGGTTTTAGTGGGCAACAAAGGGTCAGCTAAACCACCGGCACTAGTTGATCATAATACACACTGTTGTCCATTTATAAAACTAAAAGAAAAAAAATCTGTGACACATTGTTCTCTAAGGATGAAGATCAGGTCCTGGACCTCACTGAAATCAGGCCCAAGGAAAAAGAAAGAAAGAGAGAGAGAGGGAATGTAACTAAAATGATGAAAGTAAATTAAAATACCAAAATAACCACAGATACACAAAAACATGAACTCCACTGTGTGCACTAAAGTTGCCCTTCATAAATGCTGCTTCTATCTACATAGTTTCAGTGAGAGAGGAAGAAAGTGTTTGCTTTGAGTAAAACAACCAACTCCCTGCAGAAAGATCAGAAAATCTGATTAGATGCTGAAATTCCCTTCTGACCCCAAAACTAAACGTTTGAGCAGCAACGCTGGCAACTCGTGTCCCAACCAGCGGCTAATTTTTTAATGTCTGACATGTATAAAACTGTCTAAGAGCTCATAAGAGTAAGATATTTCAAAGCAGAACTTGTGTGACATTTCCCTTTATGTAGCACCATAAGCCTACACACATGGGACTTGTGGATTTTCTTCTCTGAAGCTGCACAACTCGCTCAGGGATCCAACGGAGAAGTTATGTTTGGGAGCTCGGATGTGGAGCTGGATCCCAGGAGCTTTATGTTTTGATGTTGCAAGATTTGTGAGAAGTGAAAAAGTGGAGCAGAAAAACTATATCAAGACACAGTGGAGAATCACAAAAATAGTTTTTTGTAATTTCATCAAGAGTGTCTCCTCTTAAAAACCTCTTCTTTCCTCTACAGAATGTTAGCTTTAAGATGTGAAGCGGAGGTGGATTCACCACATTAAAGTTATATTACTGTTACCCTGAGCTCTTTTACCTGCAACCCTGACGGAGACCGACTCACACAGCCACGACCTGCTTCAGTGCATCGCGCCAAGTGAGCCATCATTTATGTTAAAAAATGGAGAAAGGCTCCCTGTTAAATCAATACATAAACTACCCGCAGGATCCACAGTGAAGGCAGAAGAAGCGACAGGCCGCTTAACAAATGGACGGCGGTCTCCTCCAGCCCGCTGACTCAGCGTGCTGGCCTGGTGGAGGAAACTGCCCTCCGTTATGCCTGCCCCATCTCTTCCCCGTTCCTATCAGTCAGACAGATCGCTGTGTCTACCTGGGAATTGCTGATCAGAGGCTCTTAAATATCGCCAAAGCAAAGAGTATAATTCATAGGAGAGATTAACGCTCGCAGTATGGACACGCTTGGTACTGCTGGGAATCCAGCCAATATTTGAAGAAACATTTCTTGTCTGCTGGTAGAGTATATCACATTTTTGGCCATTGGTGGCTTTCATCACAGCAAGTGTTTTGCTGTGTGAGAGTATCAGGTATCAAATATAAATGATCATACACCACAAGTAACATCCATCCATCCATCCATCAAGGCTTATGAGATCATAAATGCTTCTCCTTCTCAGCCAGACTGATTTCCTCTACTTCTCATAGAAAGGCATAACATGCAGATCAACATACTCCCCCCTCTCTCCTGCTCCTCCTCCTTGTCTCTGTCTGAACCACCTGTTCTATCCATCATCTGGACAGCTGTTCCTCTGCACTTTCAGTTCCTCTCCCGTATGCAGCACTGACCTCTTGCCCCACTCCGACTGTTGACATGCTCTCCCCAAATCCTGCAGAATTGTGGCTAAATCTAGTTAGACTGGATCGCTGTGAGGACGGACACACCCTACCACAAGGAAGAGCAGAGGCAGACCTTAAAACACAAAAATTCATGTGACCTTTCCCAGAATTCTATTTCAAACATGTGGAAGAACCTCTGAAACATTTAGAGGGCGACTGTAGCCCCACAGCTTATTGTAGGGTTGGTGGGTCAGTCTTCACCTCCACATGTTGAAGTGTCCTTGAGCAAGATGATGACCCCCAAAATGATCATGTCGTGTGTATGTTGGAAAAAACAACTTGCTTTGAACATATCGCTGCACTATTTTCAGTACTTAAGTTATTTTTAAAGCATGAGGAAGAAAGGCTCTCTACTGAAACCCAAACCTTGCATGTCTCCCATGTGTATCTTATGTGCTGTGTCTTCGTGATCATGTTGTTGGATATTTGACTGTAAATTGTGAAATAACGTTAATGAAAGTTGACTGCTTCAAACTGTGCCAATAACAAACTCCAGCAGCGTAGCTTTGTGTGGTCATTAAAGTCAACTGAATTGAATGAACTACAAATCCAATATTCTCAGCATTACTGGCAAATGTTTTCTAAAGCCTTTTAAATTGATTAGCTACCTTCCAGGCAGTCACTGCTTTGCATTCCTCTCTGAATGGCATGAAAATCAACTTGCAGAGTACTTTCATGAGGTGTAAACTTATTTGTTAGGGGGTTCAAGGACATTCCAACATGCAAGATTTTCAGATTGAGATTACAAAAAGAAATGCATGAATGAGCTAATGTGTGCTGTTGTGAATTTAAATCCAGAGGGAAAACAGTAGGACAAGGATGAACTTGTCTTTTTCATGGCCGACCTGAAAGTCTCAAATGTCAGAGCGCTCTTGAAGACATCAGCACAAAGAGTCTCTACTTCTAACTGTATTTCCACATGATAACATGATTTTGTGGGAATAAATAAATAAATAAAAGCACCTAATAATCACTGTGATGGACTCAAACAGGTCTGTGGTCTCTGTATGTTGGACGGTATAAAATCATGGTCTGACTCACTGGATACGGAGTGCTACATAAGCCTGCCACTGGACATCTATTTCAGGTGTCATTCTGCTCCCTGCGTATTAATGTTTTCATAATCCCCATCGCTACAGGAAACAACAACAACAATAACCTCTGAAAATGGTCGCTAACAGTATCAACAAACCAACAGCTGTTACCTTTTCTTTTGCAGAGATTTCTCCATTTTAATGCCGGAGCTCACCTCTCCATGCACAAAACAAGCCCCCCCAGTGCTATTTTGCAGGGGCACCGTTGCTGCGTCCTGGGCTTAGTGCTGTCCAAGATGATCTTGATTGGTTTAATGAAATGCAAACAAGTCATTACTTTATTTCCTCTATTCCAGAATGATAATGGATGCTGCCGGACATTCTCCAGACAGGTCTGGCAGTTCGAGACAGTGTAAGGTATGCACAACTCCTATTAATGGCATAATAAATGCAGAGCCACCAGTACAATGCTTTAAGTACCTTTCACAGACAACAGGCAGTGTTGACAAGTTTTACAAACTGCTCATATCAGAGGCAGACAACACTGTCTGACATATCAGCCCACCATTGTACACTTCTAACCCATGCCAACAGATATTGTGCTCAAAGTGCATTACATAATAGCAAACACACTGGAGTTTAAAAATGCTGTTTGGTTCCAACAAGAGGTGAGGAAAAACAAACTGTGTAAAAACTAGGCCCATTCAAATGGGCCATTCATCCCCAAATCTATCACTGTACACCGCTCCTCTGTATACACACTGCCTCCCATTAATGCTGTCACCAGTCAGACGGTGGCCTTGAAGTAAACATGCACTGTATGATAATAAGTCTGCACACTACATTTCACGCAGGACTTGCTGTCAAAGAATCAAACATCTATCTCGCTTTCCTGAGAGGTAGATGTTCTTCTCCTTCTCTACAGCAGTAGTTTTTTGCAATAAGTCTATTTCTGTACCTAATGTAAGTCAAGGTGAACAGACAGCCAAATACAAAACACAACTAATTTATATTAGGCCGAGTCTGGGGCCAGGGACATGTCTGCCTCATAAAGCAGCGGCTGGGCTGGAAGCTTTGCCACCAGCAGAAAGACGACGCGTTGCCCTGCTCTAAACCAGCCACCTGAAAAACAACTCAGAGGAAGAGACAGTAGTAAAACATGACTCTTGACCTCCTCGTTCTCACTCGCTTCTCTCATCCATGCTGTACTCTTTGCTCTCTTCTTTCTCTTTGTTCACAGGTAAGTGCACAGACAACAACACGCTGGATTAAAGGTCAGGGAGGGAACAGAGTGGGAAATGGATCGGAGCCGTTAGCCGCAACATAACAGGTGGAAGTCCTTTTATGATATCGCCTGAAAAGAAGCAGAGTTCAGATGATTACGGAGTGTGAATATGGCTGAAGGCTGCTTTGTGCTGTGGACGAGGGCAGTTTGCTGGGGCTGCTGGTTTTGAGTGGGTAAGGCCTTCTTTTAGCGCTGTTATAAATGGATTTTTGGAGAACAACAACAGAAAGGATTTCTACTGAACTAACTCACTGAGTTTAATTCTTTCCCTTCTCTTCTAATGTCCTGCGGCATTCCCTCCCTGAACCCCTAATTACTGCATCAGTGCTGACATGGACAGCCACTGTACATCAAATCAATGCCTCTTTTGATCACACTCTGATGGGTGAGAGATTTTTTTGTGTCTATGCATCTGTGTCAGTCTACCTCTTTTCATCTCTCTGTGTAAAAGCAGTACGTGTGTGTGTGTGTGTGTGTGTGTGTGTAGACACATCACATCAGTCTGAATTATCTAACCATACTTGCGTGTGTGGTGAACGTGCCTCTGTGGAAAGCGGCGTACATGAAGCTCGAAACAGAATGAGGTCGGTATGAAAAAGCAGCCAGACAGGTCCTCCTTTTGTCTTGCATGCAAACTGGGCAGTGGACTCCCCCCATGGGGGAGGCAGAATACAACATGTGCATTAGACCCCATAACATCATTTATAACAGGCAGACACACTTCCACACAAATGGCTTTCACCACAGAGATTCCCCATTAGCATTAAAGGAGAGTGGCTTTAAAAGGAAGAGAGGAGAGTGAAGCTTTACTGCTACAGTAAATCTAAGGAGCAACACCAGTCTGCATCAAGGACGAAAATGATGACTTTCTGCTCAGTGGAGATTTCACAGACCTCTGCTAGTCTGTTGAGCCGGTGTATTTGTCAGTAAGTGGCAGGGAACACATTGACTCCCCTGGGAATATGTGTGTGTGTGTGTGTGTGTGTGATTGGACTTTCTGGGCAAAGACCCTTCATTCCTCCTTCATGTTGTTCAGAGAGATTAAGTCCAGACCTTGTCCATCATTCTGTTATCAGGCTGCCCATGAACTGGTGAATCTCTGCCTGAACCCGCCGTCCAATAAGTTCACATCATGCTTGAGAGGACACATTTCATATCTGGTTAAAGAGAAATATTTAATAACAGTGCATTCACTCTTGCTTGCTGTTACCATATGACCTTTCCACGACGTCATAGCTCATCTCAGTGCTGTCTATTTAAGTCAGAAAACACTAGAAAACTGTGTATGACGATTCTGTTGCTGTCAGTAAAATGTGCTGTTTTCCAGACTGTGGGATAAAACATCATCTCCTTCAAAGAACACTCAGAATAAATGTTACTTGAATACTGTTGGATCATGCCAAAAAGTAAGAAAGACTTCAAACTTCTTTTTAGTGACTGTATAAAAATTAGTGGGGCAGTGAGGGGGGGGTTGAACATAACCTCCCCTGGATTATTCATGTTTACTTTGAACCATCCTTTTGAAAAAAAAAACAAAACTCCCTGGCCACAACATGTTAAACTGGCACAATATGTTTAATTGTACAGTCCCTGATCTGGAGTAACCAAAACTTGTTATTTTGTTCTTTAGTGGTCGACTGTTCACTATGAAAACAGTTTCACAACTGTCACATTTCTGATGCTCATGCGATTCTTTAAGGTGTGATTCACCTGTATTGAACTTGAGTACCATCCATTAGTTGAAGGAGAAACAGCCTTTAAAAAAACTTTGAAAAACAGAAAAGCTACCATCGTGAATAAAGATAAATAGCTGTTAACATTTTATGTCCTATAATGGTCTTTTTTTTTTAGTGAAACAGATATTGTATTTTTCTGTTTTTTATTTGGTGTATTTGCAACATATTCCTCAGCCGTGGCATAATAGGATTCTAGTTTAATTTGCCAGTAAACTGGAGCTTTAATCGGTTGCTGTTGCTTTATTATCTGCTGTACCTTGCAGACAGTGCAACACACGCAGTGAAGATGCTGCGACCCTGGTTTAACTGGACTACCGGGATTCATCTTGCTAAAGCAGTGAACTGTAAAATACAGATTACATCCTGACATTCAAGAGGCTATAAAATCATTTCACTATTTGCAATCATTGTACAATTTTTATGTAAAATAACATGCTCTCACAGTAAACTGAAAACAAGGCAGTAATGTCCATGTTTTTCACAGCTGAACTTACGTTAACGAGGGAAGGAAAAGACAAAAGCTGAGAAGCAGCCAGACAGATGAATCGTAAGTGAATTTCATTAAATGAGTTATCTACCTACTTAAAAGTAGTTCTGGCTCAGTGAGTAGTGAAATGACATTTGGAACATCTAGCAGGGTTTATGCACCAGTAAGTGTTCTTCATAGGTAGCTGGCAATTGTGCATGGTAGAACATCTCCAGCAACGTCCATAATTCATCGTTTTGGCGTGTGGGAAAGACAACATGGGCCGACTGTTTTGTCTCATGTGTCAGAGGATTTCAATGGAAGCCAATCACATTCCTTATTCCACAGCCCACAATCTCTGCCTTGTCATGCTGCCATTTTATGCACAGAAAGACAAAAGAGAAGGAAGAACTCAGACATTTTCCAATCAGTGCTCCTGGAGCTCGGCCACGACTCATGTAGGCTACAAGCTGACCTTGACATTAGTCGGGCATGTACGGTATGAGAACACACATGCCGCCACAGAGACGGCAAACACATATAGTGCAATCCAAGAGCACCCAGACACACCTCCTGTGTACTCACAGTCTATGTGTCTGAGCTGCTGGCTGGTTACTACACAGGCCAAGCTAATCCAGCTCCAGTGTTTAGTGCTGTGAAGCAGCTGGAAGCACATAAGCTGTTAACAAGTTAAAGTGAAAATGTTTTCTGGCAGGCACCCTCGTCCTCCTTCACACTTTACCTAGCAGCAGCTCACGGTCCTCCACCGACACGTTCAAGCTGGCAACCACCACCGCACGCTTTCACACTTCCACTGACTTCTGCACACATGTATGTCGTGTGCGTGTATAAAAAGCATGCTCACACACTGGCTATACTCTGTCTGCTGTGATGGAAAATCACACAACCTAGCAGCAACAACCAGAAGCAATAGAAGGAATAATTTATGTAGAAAGCCACAGTGCAGAAGAGACTGCTGTGCTGCACTGATCACATTAAAAACACTTTTATGGATCACTGATAGTGCTGAGTCACTGCTTTCCATCTTGTAAATAGGTCTGACGTTAACATCCAAGACATCATTATGACTGGGTGACTCAGCTTAATAAACATAGATGTCGTCCACCGGCCAAACCTTGTCGTTCAAGGTAACTGCTACTAAGTCAATGCGCGTTATTATTTTATTATGGTCGTTTTATTTCTGATTTGTATCTTAAAATAGACAGCGGCCCAATAAGAACAAATGATACAGCAGTGACCATTTTGACAACAATGTTAAATAACCCTCCACCTACAAACAAGCGTCATCAGCTGATGTGTGTCTGTGGAGACAAAAATCTGTTCACACAGTCACATTGTGAGGACCTGCCAGTCCCCACAAGATGAATCATTAAGTATTATGGTGAAGAGCTGCTTTAAGGTTAGGGTTTGGATTAGGCAGGTAATGTTTATTGTTATGGTTAGGTTGTGGTTAAGCCTCAGGGAACAAATGTAAGTCTATGTAATGTCCCCGAAAGTGTTGGAAACACGACTCTGTGTGTGTGTGTGTGTGTGTGTGTGTGTGTGTGTGTGTGTGTGTGTGTGTGTGTGAGACTAAATGGAGGCAGCTGCCCTGCCAGCCTGGCGACGGCCCACACTGCTGGGCTCCTGAGCACCAGCGGCACTGGATGGCAGCACAGTCCAAGAAAAAGCTTTTGACAACATGAAGCAACAACAGAAAAGCCCACAGAAACTACAGCACAAGTAGGCCACCCTCTAAGGGAGCCTTCTTCTTCTCCTCCTCCTCCTCCTCCTTCTCCTCTCCTGTCCTGTCCTCACCCTCCTCTGGTTCACTCACAGCATCCGCAGGGCTCAGCTTGTCTTTTCAGAGTGAGCCAACGCTTCCACTCTGATGGAGACCACAGAGGTCAACATGAAGTGATAGTTTGTCTTCTTCTGTTGCTGTATGGGTGCCTCAGCACATGCTCTATGCCCTGCACAGGTTCGTGTTTGCGTGTGCAGGTTGTTGACAAGTTGAAAATGGAAGGCATCATCAAAACGATGTGCACATCAGTGAGGAGTGCTGGAGTAATAAAGTGGATCTGATGAAAACTTAATGGCCCCTTCACCTTTATTAATGGCTGTGGGAGCAGGATCGTGCACTCGGGTTCACCGCCGTAATAACACATGTAGCTCTGCGCGAAAAAGCAACTCCATCAGACTCACACTCACTGGAAGAGAAGCTCACAACAGGAAGAGCCACTAATTGACTCACTGACAACTGGCTAACTGGGAAAATGACTGGTTTTAGCCAAATGAGCCTTAAACACAGTAAGCCACACTTAAGTTCAGTTAAGGACATGTAGTGGTTGATGTTGATTATAAATGAGATGATCTGTACATACAGAGAGCCTCATCTTGTCTGTGTTTCAATCTCTTTGCAGCTTCAACACCTGTGAAAAACAAAACCTAAGCGTTGCATTCTTCCTACTTTGCAAATACTTACAATCACACAAGCAGCCACTTATTAATATCTCCCTTTCAAATGCTAATTCTCCTTCATACATAAATCATAACTCCATGGGTGGCTGGTATAGTGTAGTAGTCTTTTAGTGGGGAGTGCAAGGCTGGGGGGGGCAAACAGCCAGCCTGTGGTAACAAATGAAATTATCCCATAACTTGCATGACTACTAAAGGGCCCAGATACATGTCTCCTAACGAGGATTGTTTTTGCTCTAACAAGCTTACAAATAGCCTCAGCGACAACCTGCAACAAAACTAAAACAGTCATTTCCAGTATTTTCCAAAGTCCAAGGTCCTGCAAACAGATCCACGTTGGATCACCGTGTCATCAGATGTTCGCCCTCAAACATTCCCATCTGTGAGCCTGTTTGCCGGTTGGATGCAACTGCAGAGCTGTTTACACCACAGGTGGGGAGAATGTAAGTGTGGTCCGAAACAACCACTCACACATTCCCTAACCGGCTTCAGCTTGACAAAGAGGGGAAGCACTGAAATTCCTGCGTGTGGGAGAGGCCTGATCGGTGAGCAGCCTGCCAGCCCAGTGCCACTTTAGCAGCTCTGATGTGTGTCTGGCACGCTGAGCTGCAGATGCTGCTCTGTATGATACACCCCCCAGATCAATGAATCATTTCTTCTGACTGAATCGCACAGCATTGTCCCCAGTGTGTTTTGGTGAAAACTGACTCAGGAGCAGCATCAGCGGCACGGTAATTATCTTGTTGCGTCAGTCAGTTTATTGTGACACATATGGTGTGTGTGCAGGATGCACAGAGCTCCGTCATGAGGTGTCAGTGAACCTTGAACTTCTTTTGCACATCAGCAAAATAAAATCAGCTTCTGTGGATGCATGGGAAAATGGTTCATGGATGACTAGATCTTGTTAAATTTGCAGCATAATAAGCCTTTAAAGTAGCATTTTAAGTCCAACTGACTTGTCATGGGTGCATAATCAACTTCTTTAATTAAAGATCTCTAATCAATCCAGAGTACTTTTCTTCAATCACATGAATTTCCATGATTGTATAATTAGGCTTGAATATAATTTGAAAACTGAACGATTTGCTCTGTTTTGCTCCTACAAAACCGCTGCCTTGCAACCGTTTCCTACCTATGTCATGCCCCTCTTAACTGAAACCCCACATGCTCTCATCTATCCACATGTGAAGGACACGGGTGTGTGTGGGTAACTACCTGCCAGGAGCTGGACGGGATCTCTGCGAATTTGCCCAGTCCCCCGAAGGTGTAGCATCGGTACATGTGATCCAGAGACTCCGAGCAGTGCCACAGCAAGCCGAAGCTCACCGAGTCCTTGTTGTTGTTGTGATGGTGGTGACTGTTCCTCAGCTGGTCCTTAACAATCCAGGCAGGAGATATGAAGCTGAAACTGCACACGGCGACCAGAGCGGAGGAGAGGAGCACCCAGAAGCAGCCCACACAGCTGAACATGGTGGCAGCTTGGGGCAGAAAGCCCGGAGAGAGACCCAGATCGACCCCAAACCCGGCTTCTTCTTCTTTCTTCTCCCGCCGGCCCAGGAGCGAATGCATTTGGAGCTCACACCTTCAAGAGCGAGACTTCAACTTCAGCCTCTGACCATCAGCAAACAAATCAGTGGACATCCGCATAGGCAGCCCCGTGTGTGCGCGCGTGTGTTCCCAGAACATTTGGTCTGGACAGAAAAAGCACGAAGAAAACGTCCAAAACACATGAGTAGAAGCAGTGACGGTGATAAAGTCAAGTCATCCGCGCCTCCACTCAGCCTGGAAAAAAGCCAAAATCTTGACACACTACACACACAAGATATTTGTCACACCCAAAACTGGATGCGCAGTTGTCCTAGCAGAGGAAGTGCAGGTGGAGGAGCAGGTTCAGAAAGAGCCACAGACACGAACATGTCCCGGAGCCGCTCGCGTCCTCTGCTCCTCTCAGGGCACTTGCTCTGCCTCCACACGGACAGCAGCGCGCTTCAGTTTCAGAAAGAGTGCGTCTGGACAACGTCAAGTTCGCAGGGTTACAAAAGCCTACTTCCGGGTGTGATTTTCAAAATGAAATCCTGAGCGATGAGGCGCGGCAAGGTACTCTGGGTATCCCGGAGCCTTCACAGCAAAACAAGGACTAAAAGGACATTACACTGATTTTACACATGGGTGTCAGTTTACTCGCTCCAGTATTTTAAGAGCTTGTATATAAATATGTTTCCTGTAAGTCCCCAACTTTATTATCATAAAACTGAATCGTTAGAGCATATGTCTCACTGACAGTGCACCACATAGACAGACATACAACAACGAAACCAACAGGAACAGCTGCTCACATGGGGACAGACTGTGGCTCAGATGTAACCCTCATGTAGTTCTGTTCATCTCAGGTTTAGTCACTGCTGTCATTCTGTGCAAAGCAGATGTGGGGGATATGGCTCACACCTGGCATATCGGGGAACCTTATTCAACCCTTTTCTTCTTTTAGTGTATGAGCAAATAGGCGAAAAAGGGCACAGCCTGATAAGATTATTACAGACATATTTTGGCTAAATAAAACCTACCTCACTCTGATTTAGGGAAAAAGTAGAAAATAATCATGTGGAAATTGACTCTGGGCATTTAAGGGTGACGTGAAATAATGTTGCATAGTCTATGACTATATTACATCCTAGTCTATTCACATCAGCAAGTTAAAACAGGTTGAAAAAGTAGAAGTAAACACTGTCCAGGTAGACTGACAGGTTTGACACCCACAGCAACACAGCTCTGGGGGTTTCAACACTTAATTCTTGTTTATGGATTTGGGGAATGCATCAGTAAATGTTGATAGTTAGGTTAAGTCTGGTAGATGATTGGTGGACAATATGTTTCTGTTGGGGGCCTGTGGTGGCAAATCCTGAGCCTGAGCTCCTTTTTTCAACAACATTACTTTTATTCTGAACGCAAAAAGCATGTTTTCCGGTGTTTTGGTTGTCTTTTTAACTTGTCAGCTCAGGGTCCTGCCCGTAGATATTTGAATAAATTCACGTTGTACTTTGTTAATGTTAATGTATTATGTTATGTGTATTGACTGTAAGACAGTGAGGCATACCGGTGTAGTAAAAACAGTATACAAAGTATCTTATTTATCCATATATTAATTTTTATAAAATTGTTCATTTTATTCTCCGCGATACAAAATACTTGTCAGCACTGACATGCAGGGTAAATTCATTACTGTTGTCCTCACTGGTGCACAGAGACTGGTCTGCGTTACTTATTGTAACGGCATTTTAGCCTTCTCTCAGCGCTCAGCACAGGGACTGTCTGCTTGTACTACAGCGGGAGTTACCACTGCACGTGACGCTTCAAAGGAGAACGTTAGCATCACGCTGTGATAGCATATTGCTATTTAACTAATTGGTGTTCAAAATGTTTATCGCCCTAATTGGCGTCAGTAGTGGGTGTAGGGGCACTGCAATTTAAATTCACTTACTGTTAACAATGTGAGGGTACTTACAGAGCTGATATTTTACTTCTGTCGTTCACAGTTCACACAGCAAGAGGTGGCAACACAGAGACCTCTGAAGCTTTGTGCGGTGCTGAAGGAGACTTTCGAGCCCTGTGGATTAAACTGTACTTCACAATTTGTGACTTTTTCTGGAGGAAGCCAACACAAATATTCTTATGCCAAAAACAATAAACTGTGTCATCATTTTTTCCGTTTTACCCTAACACAGTAAAACAGTCAACATCGCCCCCACCTGGTCAGAGGTGATAATAGTCCTCCCTATAGCTGTTAACACCACACGTCAATATTCTCACATTTTATTAGTTAGGGAAATTATAAAAGTCAACCTCCCTTTTAACTTAATAATGTTTGTCTGCATCAAAATTACCACGGCCAGCAGTGTGCTGAAACCACAACCAAACGCTTGAGCTAAAATGTGTCAAAAAAAAAAAAAGGACAGACAAAAACATTTCGTAATATATGTATTTAAATCAAACACAATTTAAATATATTATAGATTAAGTACACATACATGTCAGAAATCATTAGTGGTACATAGTACCAAGAGTTCTTTCTGGTTCTTCAGCAAATCTTGGTAAGGCTCAACAAATTAAAAAAAAAAAAAAAAAAAAAAATTCACTGAGCACATTTTCCAGTTGAACAGTCTGGTCATCACTGACATTTGTTTCAGTGATGCATTAAAAAAACAGCAATCACCATAAAAAGGACTGACATTAATATATGGGGTAAACCAGAAATCTACATATATATTTATATTTATATATATATATATATAGAACATTTAGGACGTGGAGTTTGGAGTTTTCCAACACAAATGGAGCACTTAAATTCATTGTGGGAGTATTTCTTCTTCTACACTCTGTCAAGGTGCCAGGAGGTTCATACAGGTTGTCAGCCAGTCCAAGAACCAAATCAGCTCATCTTCTGATTCACTGTCACATTTCCAGATGCTCTACAGTACATAAAACAGCCAAGGTAGGACAGCTCACATCAGTGAACAGCACACAAAACTACTCCAGGCAGGCTGAGGGATGCAAAAACTGTACAGCGCAGACTTTCATCTGCTTGAGCCTTACGTGGCTAACCCTTAAGAGAGAATCTCATCTAAAAACAAGGAATGCTTATAAAAGGTGTGGGGAGGTGCGTCATGAGGGAGTGAAGGTAATTCAGTCTTCGTCACATCCTCTGTAGGTCCGAGATATCGTGTTTTTCAGACAGTACGGCTACAGCATCGCAGTGACTGACTGACAGGCTGCTTCTCTTTGTGCAGGGTTTCTGCAAGCATCGCATTGAATGTGTTCCTCCTCTGGAGTGTCTTCCTCCAGTCTGATGTGAGCATTTAGCTTTGCTTTTGTCGACAACAAGTGTACCTTTATAGTGTTATAAAGTTGGAAGATTGCAACAATGATGTACTTCAACCGCTTCCATTAGCCCATGAGCGAACAACCACTCACCCAAGCACACACACTTGTACAGACACATGATAAAATGCCTTGTTCATTCTCAGAATTATTCTGCTCAATGCAAGGTGAACCGCATGTACAGTCCATCACTGGTTCGGCCAGCATCTGCAGGGAGTGACGATCTTTTGGTTCCTCAGTGGGGTCATAACTGCGGACAGACAAAAGAAAACACTTAGAGAGGAAATCCACATCACCGCACAGGAAAGAGACTACAGAGTGAGATTTTGTACCTTGGTGGTCTTGCCTGGGCTGTTATGGTTTGACTGGTGGACGACGTCATTGACGATCATCTTGGCGATCTGCCATGCCATTTCCTCCTGGGCCTGGATGGAAAGAGTCCGAGCACACTTTTTTTTTCTCCACAGACTTTTGATGATATTCTTTAATAAATCACGTCATGTGCTGATGTCACAAAGCGTATTTGAACACATGCCATCAAGAGCCTTGCCATTCAGACTACTGAATCACTGCTGAATATTTTAACATCCTGTGGGCTCACCTCATCAGAGTTGCCTTGGACCCATTTCTTCATGGCTTGAGAAAACATGGAACCTAAATCAGAGGAAAGGGAGGCCAAATGAGACATCAGTAAGCACTAAACAAATGAATATGAACAGATACACTCAAACAAACTGCAGGGGTTTTTTTTTCATTTCTGACTTTTTCAAGGTGAAAGAAAGTACTCTTAAACAAGATTTTTTCATGTTAGATCTAAAGAGCAGTGGAGGTTGTTCTTAAATATTTCAAAAGGGGTTGAGCTGTGAGGAGAATGGAAGCAGAAATAGGATGAAGATTTAAATTCACGGCCACAGAGTGGACATTTTTCACCACAAGGAGGAATGAGATCAAATATGACAGAGTGAAGGCAAAGAAAATAATGAGACAGAGACAGCCTAACAGGTTAAAGAGAGAGACAAGTGTGTGTGTCATGCCTTTGGACTTCTTGACGTCCGGCTCCGGCTCTGCCTCCCTGATAAACTGGCCCATCTCATTCACCTTCCCGAACGTCATCTTGCTGAGCAGACGGGGGGGAGAAAAGAGGAGATGGATGAAGACCAAAGACAGAGCAAATGGGACAAAACTGAGCCTTCAACATTCAAATACTACTGTGTGTGTGTGCACGTGTGTGTGTGTCTCCATTAAATTACTATAATTTAAATCAATAACATTCTCTGCAATTATCTTCATACTGGACTTTTCAAAGCACGCTCATAAAACACTTCACGAGGGACTCAAGAGAAACACAGCAGAAAAAGAACACAAAAGGAGAGAAACATAAAAGTAAAAGATGACCTATGAAATAAATGACCAAAAAACCAAAATGACATAACAGAAGACATTTAAAATTACATTTAAAGAGATTAAAATACAGATTTAGCCAGTTTACAAGTCACACACTGGCTTCAGACTTAGTTCTGATTTTTCAGGGCACCACTGCTTTCCACTCAGTTTCACTCTGTTACTGGAGGATTTCTATAAACTCATGCTGTCAACTTACATAATTGACAGCAAAGGAACATTAGGCACACAAAGCTTACCCAGCATACGGCCGCTGGTACAAAGACTCAGGGTCCAAGCTGGCAACGTCCACTGTGATGGCCTCATCAAAGTTTTTCAGGATCTTGATGGCTACCTTTTTGGATCCTTGCTGTAGTGAAGATAGCATGAACTGAATGTTTGGCAGAAGTATAGATATGAAGACAGCTGCAACAATAGGAATGACCACAACCCTCTGGCATTAACATCTCAGTGTTCATATAATGAAGTGGAACAGGTCTAAATGTCAGCAGACGGAGGAATGTCCCCAGGGGGGGGGCTGAGGATGTGGGTTAAAGTTGGGGTCACCTGAGTCTGAGAGACCTCGCTGGCATTTGAACTTGAGCGGTCGTTGTCCGCGGGCCCGCCCTGACCTGGAGTGTTGACATTCACAAACTCATCTGCCCGCACCGAGTTGATGAGGTCACTCAGGTATTTGTAGTAAAGGTTGCTAGACAGGAAGCCCGGCATGTAGACCTGAATAAATGCAAAACACGGTGAACTCTGTTAGAGAATAATGAGCTCCCTGATGTGTCTGAGCACAAGGTACAAAGGTTTGTTACTGACCTTTATGCGCTAACAACAGCGTTCAGCTTTCACCGCATTCATTTAAGGCAGGTGCATTTGTCAGTGGTGTAAGAGGACAATTTGTCAGTGGCTTACAACACAAAAACCTTTAGCAGGTTTGTGTTGCAGCTCGAGCAAAAAATATCAAATTAAATGTTTTAAAGGGTAATGTAAATGAATCTTTTAGGATGTTTTATTTCACACACTGGAATATTCCATATTTCCTTACATAGTAAAAGAACACACGGAGAGACACATAATGAAAATGAGCCCTTGATGTAAAGTTATTTAAGAACCTGACCTTCTCCATGGTGGTCCAGGCCTGTCTGAGTGGAGTGGTGAAACAGTCGGGGAGCGGACCTCCCTCTCGGCAGATATTCGATTCTATCTCCATCCGCACCGAGTCACCAAAGCCCAGAGGGTTGGTAGCCTGGAGTGAAAAATACCTGGAGATGAAAGAGAATAATGAGTTTAGATGAGGGCACCAATACCAAGATTTTATTCAAGCCCAGATGCAATGCAATTCAAAAGAAACCATAAGAACTGTAAAAGATGTAGGTTGGCACTGGAAAACATGAAAAGGGGATGAAGCAGGTCAGAAGGCAGGACTATATGTAAAAAAGGTGTCATTTATTAATGAAAATACAAACAAAGCCAAAGCAAAGGCAAAAATAAACCCCAAGACCTTCACAGTTTCATTTAACTGGAACCTTCCATCTGCTCTTCTTATATGTGGTGAGAGAGACGAACACAAAGCTTTAAAAGCATACAGAATAACAAACAAACTTGTTACAACAGAATTTCACGATGGCTGCAGACGCAGGATGACTGCACAACAACTGTCAGTGAACTAAACTGTAAGTGGAATTTGACCTTCACTTTAAGATTCTGCTATGATCAATGTAAATACTGGACAAAAGCATACCAAGGCATTTTGGACAATGCTATGCTTCCAACTTTGTGGCAGCAGTTTGGGGAAGGCCCTTTCCTTTTTTGAGACTGTGAGCCAGGTCTTTTGGTCCAACATCAGTGTCTGACCTCACAAATGCTCTACTGCATGAATGGGCAAAAACTCCCACAGAAACACTCCTAAATCTTTGGCTTCTGTACATCTTTTGGAAATAAAGCATTTTTTGGCCTGATGAGGAACTATTATGGATATGCGATGCATGTTGATAGTAACGTGGGAATGTTTCTGCTGCTGAAGCCGAGAGGAGAAGAAGCAGAAGCCTGATAAAGTCTATCTGACTGAAATGAACTAATTAACATCTTGTGGATTATTTTCCTCATAAAAAGAAAACAGTGGGTATTATTTTCCTTTCCAATTATCATCACAAAGCCACATCATGTTATCCTGAGCTGCACTAATGGAATATCAGTGAAAAAAAGTATCCACACGCAGGCACCCTGTTGGGAATTAAAAAAAAATATTTGCGCAATTAAAATTCAGCTGTAATCATCATGTTAAAATCTATCTATCGCTCTGTTTTGAGATTGTTGTTCTGTTGTCATACTGGAGTGGAAATGAGAGGCCTGGAACATCAAAGGTGATTTGACTGATCTATAAAGACATTACTTGTCACTTCAAGGTAAACTCTTTTGTCTCCAACCTTCTCAGAGGTTGGAGAAGCGGCTTGTGATCGGAGGGTCACTGGTTCGATTCCCCCACCGGACGGGCAGGAAAAATTTGAGTGTGGGCGATTAATGCGAAAAATGTCCCCACCCGTCCATTAGCCGGCTGATGTGTCCTTGAGCAAGGCACTATGCTCCCCAGGCGCTTGATGCTGCCCACTGCTCCTGTGTGTGTTTCACTGCATGTAATTTGCCGGGTGTTGCATGTGTCTGTTCAACTAAGAATAGGTCAAATGCAGAAGACGAATTCAGTGTGTGTATGTAAAAATATATATCCTGTCAATAAAGCTGATTCTTCTTCTTCTTCTTCTTCTATCCTGTAGGAATGATCAATCTGTTTATCACTGATCTGATCAGTCAGGGGTAAAGCTGTTGATAGGTTTTCACCAGCTCCACTCAAGTGTTTAAGCTGACTGATGACTGATCGAATAAATTAACCAAATTGATGAATGATTTAACAAACACAAAAAAGACACTGGTAGCATGTTAGGTAACACCACTGATGGAAAAGCGCAATCTTTTGATTTGTTTTACACTTTAAGAAAAGATCTGCGCTAACACAAACTGAATGATCATCAGACTGTGGCAACTTCCATGAATCAAGTCAAATCCACTCTACTAACAACAACAAGTGGGTGTTCTGGAGCACAACGGGACTACAAAGAAGCCGAGTGAAGACCTACTTGTCGTAGAGGATCATGGCATCATTTTGAGCCTCCTGGCCATCATATTGGCCCTTTTTAGCTGCTAGCTGGTTCTGGAAGTTGTCTGCTGCCAGCCAGAACTGCAGTACATTCATCGCCTCCTCCTTTTCCATGTACTGCAGAGAAGGGGACAGGGCACAGGACAATTCAAGGGAAAGTCACCAGGGGTTTCTGCAATATCCTCGTTTCAGATTTACTACATGTCTACATGCCGACATAGAAAATCTGATCAACCAAGAAATATTTACTCTGAAAATCTTTGACTCTGTGTGGAGTTCTGGTGTTAACTGTCACTTTTGCATCATAGGAAAAGTTGGAATACTGTAATGGGAGCATCCGTATTGTTTTTGTGCTGTATTTTTATGTTTATGTGTCCTTAGTGTATTGCTGCTGGAACAGTTTCTCCAGCATAGACAAATAAACAGAAAACAGAGGCTGTTTCACAGTAATGGCAATAAGGGACAGGTGTATAATGAGAAGTCAAGAAGAGGTACAGTTTGCAGCAGAAAGGGAAAAAAATGTAAAAATGTGCTTGTAATGAGAAATGTCAAATAAAACATGTTTTGGGAACCACTGGGCTCACTCACCTCAGAGAAGTAGAAAAGAGCTGATTCACAGAACAAGATGTCAGCCAGGAACACGGAGCCACTAGTCAACACTTCAATCTGGTATTTACAGAAATGATGGCTCCGCAGGAATTCACTAAAGTGCCTAGAAATGAAAGAGCAAGTGGCAGATGAATGCAGCCACTGCTGTCGGTGTCAAGATGGTGAAACGACAAAGGACACTGGCTGCACTTTAATCACAGTGTCAAAACGTGACAGTGGGGAAACCTCGCTGTGTGAGCACTGACTCCTTTAGAAGATGAGTAGGCAGAAACTCACTGTTGCTCCAGGATGGTGAAGACGACCGACTGTGCAATGACGAAGCAGTTTGGGTCCACCATGCCATCCTCTCCACATATCTTAGCTAAAGTAAAGGAAAGGCACATTATTGCCTTGGAGACTATCTTTTAAAAATGAATGATTGAAAAGTTTTTGTCACTGAAACCAGTGCGCACAGAATTCAATTCAAATCGTCAATTCCTCTTGGCACTGTCCGTCTTACCAACTATGTCATTTCTGATCTGCTCTGTGATGGGGATGGGCCTCACTGCATCTGGAGAGATGTACTTAGTGAAGATGGTAACTGCATCTTTCTCTATACCTGAAAAACACAAAGAACTGATCATCCAGTGGCACTACAAGATACATAAGAGAGAGGTTATTTCTCCAGGCTATGTTAGTGCAATGATATTTTAAAGGACAAGATCTTAAAGCAATCCTAACATGTCCATATATACACTGAAAATGTTAATGGTCAGTACTGTTAACACATCTGGACGACACCAGCTGTCAAGACCCCTTCCTAAAGTAATTCCAAGTGTGAGATAAGGGAAACAGGCCTTGTTTTGTGCATAAATGACTGCTAAAATTCAGCTGGAGATAATAGAATCCCTAGAAGAATCCCTCTGCTGTGATTCAACCCACCAGCAAGGAAGCACACAGAGTGAATATGAAACTAAAAAGGTTAACTTCTAAAGACAAAATGTCTGACTTGTATATCTCAGACTGCTAAAGCCTGGTTTGAACTTAAGGTAAATGTACCTTTACATACTGTGGACTCTTTCATCTGTCACTAACACTGAAATCCCTTTATTCTTTACAGCTAGTCTGGGCAGCAGGAATAACGACAGCAACCGATAAAACATTCGATGTACATATGAGCTTGGTGAGACTATTTTTGTTGCACAGCAAGTCAAGAACAGAAAGTTAACAAATAGCAGTCCATAAAGTTTACCTCCACCTTCCCCACAAAACTGCCAAGTTTGTCTCCAAAATTCAGAGCACATTTTCAACTCATTTCAAGAAAATCAGCAACAGAAAATGCTAATTACATCCACTGCTGTTATACAAACATAAGGAGTTGGATGAACAGTTGGTGGGTCTGACTGTCAGCTCTGATGCCACTAACACATTGTAGAAGAGTCCAGCAAGTCACAATCAAAAAAGCGCCAATCAAACCTCAAATGGCAGAAAACCACGTGGAACACAATATGAAAATCTGGCATTTTCTTGTTTCATGTATTTGAGGAAGGTTAGAGTCTCCTCAGCCCTCCACACAGATCAGACCAGCCACGTTTCAGTCGCTTGCTTCTTCTTTTCTTTGCCTTTAATTATTATTTTTATTGACAAACAAACATTTCTTCCTCAGGCAAGCATACAAACTATTTATGACACTTTTTGGAATTTCTGGCATTTTTCCACTGCAGTTGAGTGAAAAATCAAAAATGTGTATACAAAGGCCACCAAAGCACAAGCATCTTACTTAATCAATAGAAAGTTTCCTTTCACGATGACGGTGAAAAAATTTGCTTTGAACTGTGAACTAAAGTGAAAACAGGATGAATGAATTCAACAGAGTCCACTGAGAGTGAAGAAAACATTCAACATTTAAACAACCACAAAGAGAAAGAGTTTGAAAGGTGACTCACTTTTCATGAGTTTGTCTGAGAGGTCTCGCAGGCTGCTGTTTGACTGCGTCTTGTAAGGAGTCCCTGTCCTGGAGGACGCCTGGCTGCTGGGGGTTTCAGATCGAGGGGTCCCGGGTCTGAGGTCCGCTTCTGTGCCGGAGGGGTCCGGCGGCTCTGACTGAGCTGTAGGACGTTCGCTGCTACTGTCCCGACCCATGGCGTTGGGCGTGTATTGGGCGAGCCCCCGGAGCTCTGAGCCGTCCTGGGAGGAAGGGACTGGCTCGGCCAACGAACTGTGTTTGACAGAGTTTAAGCTGTGGGCTCGGACCCGCGACCAGCTGGTAGAGCGGAAACTCTCAGCCTCCAACCAGAACCGAGCCAGGTGGTCAGCGCCCCGTAGTTCCATGAAATGCATGTAGTGAGGTATCGCCACGTTGTCCCGAAGAACATGGTCTAACGTCTTGGACAGCCGAGAGCGGGTCTCTTGGGGGTGATAGTTCACACTGGAATGACCTTGGAACATACAAATTCACACGCGATTCAGCCATCGGCTTAGCAGAGGGAAACACAGGCTTCAAAAGACACATTTAAGACTAACAGCTCTATCCAGGAAAATTCAGAAGTACGTAAAACAGGTAGCTTAAGAAAATAACAAATGACTTCCCTATCATTTCTACATTTAAAGCTAATAAAATGCAAACAGTTTGGAACATTATATTAATCCTGTAAACAAATGCCTTTACCCATATCTAATATAATTCATCTCCAAAGAATTTATTAACTGATAACTGTCTTGACACAGGAAGAAAAAAATTTTAACAATAAGTTTTGAGATGTTTCCTGGGCATTTTTAAGGACTTGCAGCTTGAGTAGCAGCAATTTGTGTTTGTATGGCCACAACAGCAGATCTAACATTATTAGACCTCATTTTTACAGGTTTTACAGTGCCTTTAAGTGCACACAAGTATGCAACCTTACTGACAGACTGAGCAGTTCATTTTCAGGTGTTCACAGCCGTTAACTTTCAAACTAAAGGAAGACAAAATGTGCAGTAAAGTGAGGGCAGCTGAAACATTAAGCAAAAGATAAAAAAAAGTGGATTTTCTGTGTTCAGCTCTTCTTTGTCAACGGGAAATTCAGAAGGCTGACGTGAGCTGAGTTTAAACTCCTGAATATTTGTTTTGATGTCTTGTGAACTTCCAGCTCTGTCAGTCTAAAGGTGGCCTTAGACTATGCAATTTCACAGATGATTTAACCCAGACAAACTTTTCAGAATCACACGTCAGCAGTCTGTCTGTGTGAGCTGTTCATCCTGTCACCCATGCGTGTATGTGTATGCGTATGCGTGTAAGTGGTCAGCAATGGCTGTGGCATCCATGGCAACCTGTGACAGCCTCCAAACTCCAGCCAATCTGAATACTGAAGGAAGTCTGATTTCTGCAGGGATGTCATAATATCTGACTTCACGATATCTCAAATAGAGACTGTCCGTTTGAAAAACATCTGCCGTCCTGGGGGACTGGAGGTCACAAACACACTCAAAAGAAACAACGCATGGGCTGAGGCTTCCTGAAGTTGCCCTTTGAAGACAAAACAGAGGTGCCAATCAGCATAGGTACTTCTCAATAAGCCTCTTAAGATTCCTTAAGATCACACAGTCAAGGCCAAATTACTACTGAAAGCTGTTAAAATCACAACAAGCAGTGCAGCGTCTGTGTCTGCATCACATCATCAAAAGGCCTCACTGGCATTTCTTCTCATAGTCTGTCAACGTTTGATATGGCGCTCCCTAACGTGCTGCATCCACTCTGCACCGCTGTCAAAGCAGAGCCGGGAAATCATGTGACTGTGTTCTCACTGCCAATCAACTCCTACAGGCCACTGACCTGTCGAGTTCATTTCTTAACTCTTACCATCTCTTTCATTCTCCGCTCTCCGCAGAACTTCCACAGCTGCCTGTGAGCTGCCACACAAACAAAACCACCTGAGTTCCTTGAATGCTCCTCCCTCACTTTGTCTTTCTTCAGTTCACTCACATCTCAGGAATCACTGGCATGCAGTGTGTTTCATTCAGATGCTGTCTGGGCTGCGGCACAGGTTGCTCCACTAAGTCTGACTCACCTCACTCTGGACAACTTGCTTGTACAGTTTCTGTCATCGCTGTTGCTCAGCAAATAAGCCACACTACACACTCACTGCTTCATATCACAGGACCAGGCATACACACTTAGAATCTAATTTTAGTGTACTCCTGATAAAAGGGTGGAGCTGTTACTTCTCCATGTGACCACAACAGGAGACCAACATTTTCCAGACAGGCTTTGGAATGTTTGGATGCTTGTCATGAAATGTACCTCACACAGGATTACAGTAGTAGCGCTCGCCACTTGCACAAGACAGTGTGCTGCTGATGTCAACTTTGTAGTGCAAGAATCACACTCAGGCATACTGCAGCTACAGCACATCACTGTGAGAAACTAATCATCCCAGTAAGGTTAAACAGGAGCTCATGAAGCGAATGTCGCCAAGTTCAAAGTAACTGTAACATGCAAAACATTCCCAAACTGGTTGACATGGCATAGACTATTGAATAATGTTACTTACATACTAACTGTAAACACTGAAGTAAAACAGGCTGCTGTTTTGAACTGAGGTACCCTAAATCTTGATTTTCCATCTTAAAAGTAACACTTAAGTTATGGTTCAAAATGTGCCTCAAATGTATTCATTGAAATGTTTTAGTTCAAGCCTTTACGTGCTATTATAATAAACAATATCCATAGACATGAGAGAAGGCTCTGTACCAAGATCTCCAAAGTGTGCAGCCTCCATGTGGCTTGGCTGTTTCTTGAGGATGGCGGTGCGACCGCGGGCAAAGGAGTCCATGTTGGCAGAGATGGCGTTGATGGCCACATGGCTGGGCCCGGCAGCTTCCTGGATGGCATGGTGGTTCCTCTGTCCTAGTGATGGAGAGTGAGGGCTGGTGTTAGCTGTGAGTGGAAGGGGAAAAAAAGAGAAGAACAGGAACACAGTGATGTCAAAGTTCCAAGGGGCCTGAACATATGACCCCAGTGTGACTTGTATGAAAAGGTCTTTTTAGGGAAGGCTTTTGAAAGAGCTCAAAGTCGGTGCATAAACGCCTCAGGGTGTGAGAGATGTTTCTAAAGACAGGCTGCTCAGTGTTTGTCTGACTGAGAGCTGTATGCCTTTCATTTCATAGCCGGAGGTCAAAATACTGGTCCTTGTGACAATACAAATCAGCAGTGATTAAACACATTAAAAGCCAACTTAGGACAAGACTGATTTGAATCACTTCTTTACAAATGCCAATCTCAGCAAAAGCATCTCACATCTCTCATGTTTTCGTGTCATTTTGAATACTATAAATAGACCATATTCAATTCAACAACATCGTGTGACACTTAATAACCTCACAGAGGTGACAATGAACTCACCTCTATTGACTTTAGCATCTGTCACTCTCTCGGGCTCTTTGCTTTTTGCTGTGGGGAAGAAGATGAGAGCGGGTTTGTAACTGGAGAAGAGCAAGGCATTTTGTTTCACAATACAGGCTGAGACCAGCATACTGAAAATATAAATCACAAATGAGGCTCACTGAGGGAGGACGTGTCATGGTAAAACTGGAACACATTATCAGGTTACATGATAACGTAGTGAGACAATAAATATACTAAAAAAGCTGCAGAGCTATGCTACACAAACAATAATTAACTGACTGCAGCCCTGCTTCCCTGCCACCGCGGACAGATGAAGAGACAAATAGGGAAGCTGTGTTCTGATATGTGAAAGCCGCCTCAGTCCTGCTCATTATATAATGAGCAGGACTGAGAAGGCTTTCATACTGGACGTCAGCATTAAGAGTCCTTCCTAAGATTAGTGACCTTGGTCTATCAGTTCTGCTGAGTCCCAGCAGCTTAAAGTCAAATTTTCTAGAAGTTAACTGGACTTGACTCTCTGAAAGCTTACCCTATGAGAGTTGGTTATTGTCAAAAAAAAGAAGAAAAAAAAATGGTCTCATAGGTTGGTGGATGAGCTAAAACTGCATTGCCTAATGCAAAACACTTTCAAACTACAAAACAACTGGGGACACTCCTCAGCTCTGTGGCTACCTGTCAAATAAAAACTGAAATATGCAGCCAGCAGTGGAATGAGTGCGCGGTGGCAGACACTCATCAGAGTGACTCACCATTCACATCTCAAGATTAGGCTCTTGCTGCAAAGAGCAGTCGGGCTAAGTATCAATTTCAAGCACTGATATTACAAAATGGACTGAGGGGCCCGGGCAAACGGTACAGAAGATGCTCTCTCAGCGAGACATTTTGGACAGAGCTGTTTGTGAGAGCATGTGTCAGCCAAGAGTCAGAGTCGGCTGGCACCATCTGTCACGGCCGAGAGTCGTGACTTTCAAAAATCTGACAACCTTTGATGTACTGAACTGAAACATGGTACAAATAACACCAGAGGTCTCTGCTCCAAGTAAACATTCATTGGACCGTGATGAGTTGCTGTGATGTTCGGGGTTAAAAAAGAACTGCATTTTGGATGTTTTACAGGCAAACTGGTAACAAAGCATTGATGTGCAGAGTTACAAGCCAGCTCAATCAGAGAGAAAGAAAGAGAAGCTTTGAATTTAATTTAAAAAAAAACTACCTTCATTACATTAGCAGTACAGACTATAATCGTGACGTAAAAATGAAAGTTCAATCTTAATGCACCATGAGGACTCGTCTTTTTGGATGGCCTTGAATAGGAGCTACAGATGACAGCAAAGTATAAAGACTCATTGCAATGAATGAGAGCAGTTTTGCAAATGTTATAGAAGAAATGTTGTGTGGGCCTGAACATAACAAACTCAATGAAGGACCAATGAACAAAAAGAACGTGCATGATAAATAATCAAAGGAATAAACCCGAATCCACAAAATGCATGTAAAATTTTCTCTTCAGTTAAAATTTTGCCTGTACATTTCAACCATGTGTGTAAAATGAAACACATTCACTTCCTGTTAGTTTCTGGTCCTAGTTCGACACATTGCAAAAGCACTCTCTCTGATATTTCCTCATTTTGGAGGTCTGCTGTGTCAGCTATTTTGACCACTGCAGCCTGTGATAAAAATCAACTCATCTCACTTAAGATGAACAACTGTGGGCCAGTTTAGACAGTGAAACTACTGTGCCCATTTCCCAAATAACCACCAGCAGAGACATAAGCTGAAATCCATTTCACAACCTCTCCCTTCTGTCCTGTCACATTTGTGCACTTCCTTCCAAAGTGATGAGATACACTTCTTGTAAGAAAACACACTGAGTGAAAAGGCCTCTCATAACGCAGATGGGATGGTGTGGTAAGAAAGCATAGTGCTCTGCCTTTGCATACACGTTGTTAGGCCAATTTATTTGCTACACCTAGCTAAGAGCAACAACCTTGCAATAAAATAATGCAATTAAATGCCACCTTCACGAAGGTTATCATCTTCAAATTTGTTGAAATTTGCTATAGAGCAGTGTTAATTAAACTTTATTGTTATCATGTGGAGGCTGTTGGAACTGTTTTGCATCATATTGAGAGCTGTTTCCAATATTTAGTTTATCCTAATTAATAGAAATAGCGTGGACAAAAGATGTGCAGCATATGTCGGTAACTATAATGCAACAACAGTCTTCAACGGTTACACTCTGCAGTTTAATCACTATCTCAGTTTCAACAAATACTGAATATTGTAACCTTTGTGAATGAAGGAGTTATTGCAGGCTTAGACTGCATTAGTGTTTAGGTAGGTGCACCTGATAAATTAGCAAATTAGTGTGACAATGAAGCAGTTTAATCACTATGTATTAAAAGAATTTCCCTTCAGAGACAAATAAAGGAATTCTGATTCTGATTCTGATCTGATTTCTTACTACCAGTCTATCTGAGCTGTAGCAGCTGAGAACAGGTGAATTAATAGTCTAAAATGTATTATGCATATAAACTGTCTCTTATTTTTAAAAGACTGTATCCACTGACAAGATTTTACCTGGCAGCCTAAATGGGGGGGGGTTAGCCTGTAATAATGCATTGTCACGTAGTGGTTTATAACCAACACTGCTGAAAGCCAGGTCCAATTTAATCAGATCCTTTTACTTAACGAAGATGGCCAGTTTTAATAACGTTAGCAACATCTCCCACGTTTCTCGATGAAGAGTAATGTAAAATGCACTAATTTTCTTTACGACACCTAATAAGTAATTCAAATAAAACGGGCGTTTATGAAGTCTTGATGGTTAAGGCTGTATGAAATGAAAAAGCTAGCTAGCTGACATAGCAGAGTTCAACACTTGTGTCAAGTGTTGTCCATCGCAGAAAATGGTGCTCATTAGGGAGTTTTCACCATTTAGCTCGATGAACCATTCAATGCACACATAATCAGTGTGATGTGTCTAAGTGGTACCGCTGACATCTTTGCGGTGGATTTATTGCCTCCCGCGTTATGTTAGATAAGACAGGGAGGGCAGAGAGGCCACCGCTAAGCTAACCATGTCACTGCAGTAAACGGCGGCGGCAGAAAACCTGATTTCCACAAATACCACGGTGTCCTTGGCTAATTTATTTGCGGCCGCACTCTCGACCACACTGGATACATCTTATCAGGCATCACTCTCCGCTCTGCCGGACTCTCTTTGCGACTAACTACCGTTGACGTTGCAGCCTTCAGAGGCAGCTTCCTTACCTTTCCTCTTAAAAAACGACATGACGGGTTTCACACTCTGAACGTTTCCTCAGCTCACTGACACCATCCCGTGGATTCGCGGGTCCCTTCATTCAAAACCATCTGTCCCGCACACTCTTGGGGTGGAAATTGGTTATTATCGCAGCTCCGCGGAGTGCTGTCAAATTACAATTTTCTCCAAATCCAATCCCAGTTCCGCGGCCATATTGTCAATAAACGTCTTACTTCCGGGCTGGTGCGGCAGCAGCATTGTGGGAAATGATGTGTCGTTACCTGCCATGGTCAGAAGAGGGCGGTGTTTCCATATGAACAACGAGAATTACAAGAAGCCTAATGATTCTGCTATTTAATAGAACCACTTTTAACCACTGTTTTATTGATTTAACTGTTATCACAAATCTAAACAGACAAATTGAAAACTTTTATTATTACTTAATGAAACCAAACAGTACACTGATGATAAAAGTGTGCTCTATCTTATGTTCTATTGTTGTGAAGGAAGTTGAAGACATTGGCAAAGCAACTCCTAAGTGATATTATCCCAATGATAGATTTTTCATGCACATATACAAAATATGTTTTTATCAAAATTACATTTTTGGACAGTTTTAATAGCCACAAGAGTCAGAACAGGTTTTAAAGTAATGTTGTCAGTTATATTTAATATAATTGTACTAAAATTCAGTCTTTTGTTTTCTATAGGCCTACCAGAATGGGCTACTGGATGCTTGAATTTCGCCCCAGGACAAATAAAGTATCTATCTATAACCTTAGGGTGACAGTAGACCTAAAACAGTTTGGTTTTTTTGTTTTTTTTTATAATTAAGGTAAAGGTAAAGGGGGAACAAGTGTGCACGATGGTGTTCATACTGCTCACTCATTAGAAGTGAACAAGAACAAAAATGTGTGGGCTTGTAAGTGAAAAAGGTTACAGTTACACATTCATACAAAGCCTCCGTTGAGTTTTTCACCAGATGACTACTTAAGCACCAGCACAGCTGTTTTCACTTCTGCTCCATTAGACCTCTGCTATGATGCTCAAGCAAATGAAACAGTGAGAGATGTGTGAAGGAGGTGTCGAACACTTTGCACACACCTCTGCTGTCCTCAAATGAGGTTTAAGAGGCCTAAATCAAGCGAATAAGTGATAACACCTGAGTGTGTAGGGTCTTTATTGTGCTGGTTTTCTATCAGGGCAAACACATTACTTCCACAGTCTGCTCCAGTCTGCCTTTTCTTTCATCATGATGGAGTTGGAAGGCACTTTGGTATTTTAAATGTTCTATTCTACTGAAAGTGAAGAGTGTTGTTGCATGTTACTAATACATTCAGTGGACAAACAACAAAAAAGTTCTTTTATCACATTTGTTTTTATTTGTTTATAAGAAATGTTGATTTATTTTCAGAAATGTAATTCAATAGCAAAGATTCACAGAAATGATTTGAACGAAAGAAAAGATGTTTCTGTGGGGTTTTATAATACAAAGAATCTAATATAAATCACACGCTGCTCGATTCAGTTAGATGATCAGGAGATGCTGCGCTACAAGCTTGATTTATTCATTCATTTTTCAATCTCTTCCGACTCCATGGGTCTCCTTGGGCCTGTCGATGCGGTAGACAAACTGTGCAGGCATGAAGTAGCCCAGGTACTCCACAGTGTCAGGTGTGGTGTCTATGTAGTAGTGGCCACCTTCTCCGTGGTGGCTGAAGCAGTGGGTGTGCTCCACGCGCAGGTCTAAACCCTGGATACACAGCAAACAAATGAACGAAAGCATCACAAAGCAGCCTGTTTTACAAGTGCACATTGAAACGAGTGTGTTTACTTACAGGGTCTCTGGATACCAGCACCGACTGGCAGATGAGCGGGGCGCTGACCTCGAAGTGCTTGAGCCAGCTGTTGACGTCATCATTAGTGTTGAGGGGGCACATTGAGAACTCTCTCGGCTGTTGACGAGCAGACACAAGCAAATCAATGCACACGGCTGTCAGTGACAACTCACGCTTTCTGCGTCACGTCCAGCGTTTACCATGATGTGGATTTTTGCTTTCCCTTTCTGGATGATGAAGGTGCCTCCCAGAGCCAGGTTTTTATCAGGGTAGTGACCCTCGAGAGTTTTCCTCAAAGCCGTCACAAGACTGTGGCTTCCTGTTCTCTTCTTGGCTCGCACCTCTATGACCTGGAGAGGCACACGGGTGAAGAGGGCACGACGACTCAGTCACTTTGCTTTTGTTAATGTTTATCATTTCAAATTCTGGCAGCACGCATGCCACGGGGGCCGAAGTTCACACACAGCAAGTTTAGCAAGGCCATTAACTTCCAGATAATTGGGTCTAAGTTCATGTATAACCAGAGATGTTCATTATTTGTCAAAAGCATAAGAAAAGATGACTGCATTTTTCATCCTTCACTCTCAGATACAACGGATTACCTTCCCAGACTTCCCTTCACAAGCGTACAGATTGCCCAGCAGCCCGAAGCTGCAGTCGCTGTATTTGTCACTGTATTTTTCTTGCAGACACTGGCCATCGGCGGGATTGATGGAGGAGAAGTAGCTGCTGTTCACCGCAGGCCTTCCCTCCGCTTCGGTCAGAACCAGAGGCATCAGCTGTGGACCGCATCAACCTCTGTGTTAAAAACAACTGTTCTCCTGGTTTATAATGACAGCACGATACTTTACTGCAGGAGAATCTAGTGTTTCACTTTTGACTCTCCTCAGGAACAATTCATCACTTCGCTCACAGGGAAGACGTGTGGCTTCCAGTCCAAACTTCAAAAAACAATCACACAAGCACCCAAAGTTTTTTGCTTAATCCAGTGTTTACTCTGTAGCCAGACAGGCTGGTCAAGAGGTGATAAAACTCTCTGAACTTAAGACATTACTGGTTCCAGTTTTGATTATTCTTTGCCCACTACTTTAGCAAATCACAGTTCTGCATGTCATAGAGGCTTTCAAAATGATATCTGGGGCCTCCTCTCTAGGGGAAAGGACCAGAGACGGCAACACGTAAGCAAATCTAAAGGTAAAAATGACTCACCTCTGCATTCATTCCAAGAATTCTGGAGGGAGCACCCGCAGCACCGAGGATGAAGGCTCCTGGCAGCTCCAGCTCTTTTGATATGGCGTTCATGTCGTATTCCTGGGATGAGGAGAGACAACTGCATGATAATCCCATTCACTACACATCATTGCTCATTACCTCCATTGCAATGTTTTTACAAAAACTACCTTGTGCCTTTGAACCAAGGGGATCAGGTATGGCACGCCCCCAACATCAGTGATGCGAGGATTTCCACACAAGCCTGCAGTGCGAGGACAGAGAAGAGGACGGTGACCCAAAGCGGTCACGTCTCCAGTGTCCCACTCCCACACATGCACACCTGAATGAACTGGTCTGTCTCACTGTCTTTCAACATATCCGTCCTGGTCGCTCGAAGCAAAATGAGGTGTCATGCTTGCTTTGAAAAGCACCCATGAAATCCCCTGGTGGAGGAAGCATTCATGTCCTCCACATAAGTAAAATACCACACTTTGAAAGCGCTGCTCTACAAGTAAAAGTCCTGTTGCTTAAGCACAAGTATCAGCAGTAAAATGTACTTCCAGTAGTAAAAGTACTCATTCTGCAGAAATATGATGTTTTACTATTCTATCTGAAGTGATGTTTAAGGCTGAGCTGTTTTAGTTCAAAACTTTCTCTTGTCATGGAATATTTTCGCAGTACTTAAGCACTTTGTACTTAAAGGCATAATATGATATGACTGTTGCTTGTAAACACGTCATTAAGAAGTTATTCTGGAGAAATAGGGTTGATTGTTAACTCCATGGGAAGGAGACGCAGCAATCAAATATCTTTGCCCAGAATCTTTGACCCCCAGAACACCCGAACACATCAAAATAAAGAGACAAGGCAGGGCGCAGGGTCTCTGCAGATACAGACACTGGGACACACTTTTAGTGGCACTGTTGCCTCACAGTGAGAGGGTTCCAGGTTCGAATCCCGGTCTGGGCCCTTCTATGTGGAGTTTGCATGTTCTCCCTGTGCCTGTGTGAGTTTTCTCCAGGTACTCTGGTTTCCTCCCACAACCCCAAAAACATGCACATTAGGTTAATTGGCTACTCTACATTGACCTTAGGTGAGAGTGTGTGGTTGTCTGTCTTTGTGTGTCAGTCCTGCGATTGACTGGCAACCATTCCAGGGTGAACCCCGTCTCTCGCCTGTAGTCAGCTGGCACAGGCTCCAGCCCCCCAGCCCCTGACAGATAAACAGCATAGAGAAGGAATGGATGGAAGTTCTTGCATTGTATGCCTTTAAGCACAGTACTTGAGTACATGCACTTTGTTATATTCCAATACTAACAAAATCAGAAAAGTCTATTACAGTTTGATTCAAGTAAAACTAAGTACAAGTTACTTTGACTAAATCTTTGTTTTTCATCATAAAACATTAATGCAACATCTAATAAATGTCTATTTATCTCTCTATCTCTATTTCCTCTGGTTTTTATGGCAAATAGATTACGCAACACGTCCATGTTAGAAACTAAGTTGAGCCTTTGAGAGGCTGATAAATGGACGTAGTACAAAAACGTCGTATGACCTCGGTGTGCTGACTGGGTCTGAGCAGACTTTACACACACAGGAATCACAGGTTGTGTTTACCGAGTAATAGGCATGAAGCGGACTTGATAGGCTCTTACCTTTGACAGGAAACTGGAAGGGCTCTTTGGTGAGATCCGGGCACTCCACAACACTCACCTGAACTTCAGCAAAGTTGTCCTGCAGTCCTGACTGCAATACTGCAACCAGCAATAAGTCGTCATCACTCCTTACGAATCTCATATTTCATACATGCCCGTGTCACTTCGCCTGTATATCAAAGCTGAAGTCCTTACCATAACGCAGTTCCTCTAAATCTGGTGCGTGCAGCTGAACCTTTTCAGTTTTACTGATGCCTGCCATAACTGTACTGGAAGGTAACTGTACGAGCAGATCCTCACAGCTGCTTCCCTTATACTGGTTGGTTAAGGCACGAGCTAAAGAGTAAATATTAACAAGATAGTTTATATCCAATATAGCGTTTCCTCGCCTAGGCAGCCATTTTATTAATGCGGCTGTTTAATACGAATAAATATAAGGATGATATTGTAAAAAATGAGCTTTAAGAAGGTAAAGCGGGCACACCGAGAAACTCTTTTGAAACACATCTGATTTTTTTGGCTGTTAGCTTAAGGTTTAAACTCTGAAATGTGAAAATGGTGTGCAGTGTGGGATGGAAGTTGAGGGAATGATATACATATAAAACAAAACAAGAGGCTCAAACAACTCATAATGGCTACTCTGTAATTATTATACTTTCCATAAACAATCAACTTGTTTCAATTTATTTAAAATATTTAACTGTTTCCATTTCACCAGTATTCACCTACTATCTACATAAATGTACTGGTATTATTTGGTTAACGTTCAAAAATTTTGTTGAAAACATCATTCCAATATTTGTTAAAAAAAAAACAAATAACTCAGCGTTATCCTACCATCTTGCTTTGCAGCTAATAACTTCATTTCACAGCTGATTACCACATTTCAGTGGGACATTTTCACTGGCTTACGCTAAAAAAAATCAACTCTACTGTAGGATTCGGTGCAGCCGAAAACGGAAAGACAACGAGTTAACCTCTTGTTTCTTTTAGCGTCTCCTGCCTCCTCTTTGGTGATTGGTGGGATTATGACTCGAGCCGTTGCTCACGTCGATGACGTTGAAACACTTCCTGGTTGACCCAGAACTACATGTACGGTGTCTCTTTCTTCGTTTGTTTTGGTGCCGCTGCACGTTGTTACACGACATTACTGAGATGTGCTCTTAAAAAACATCATCGTTTATCCACAGCGGACGTTTAAATGCATCAGAGAAACTTTTTGTTGGTGGTATCGAACGGATTTCATCTCTAACTCTTTTCTTTTAATCGATAGCAGGAGTACAGGATTCTCTAATGTCTCAGTCTGCTAGCCTTGCTGAAGTTTTATCAGCGGAGTCATGCCACATTGTCCTAGAAACGTCGCCTCCAGACTCTGTGAAGAAAATATCGCGGTATCTTGAGTCTCAGAGCAAAAAGGATGAGGCATCTAATGAACCTGCAGAAGCAGAAAGGTAGGGTGACCCTAACATTGATGAGCTGATCAGCTCCTCCTAGAACAACAGCATGAAAGTCCCTGAGTTTGACTTTCTAAGTGTATAATTGTGTCTCAGCAGTGACTCAGGAGACAGCCTGTTCATAACTCAGAAGCCAGTACCTGAGGCTGTGAGATCAGGAAAAAGACATCGATACAAAGTGAGGTCACACCCCACATCTTCCAGAGATCTGGAAGAAAGTGAAGGCGACACTTCGGCGTCCTCTTCCAATGGAGAAACTGAAAAAGAGAGAAGAAGAAAGAAGTACAGACTGCCAACATACAGTTTTCCTTTCATCTCAGGGGGAAAGTGGAAACCCAGAAGCTCTCTGTTACCAGTCCCGCAAAACAGAAGCCTCCATGTAAGGACAGCCGATACCCATTTTTAATGGCTGTCATTGTCTAATTTTAAGAAATGCTCCCAAATGTTTTTTAGTGGTAAAGTCTTTCCTCTTTACAGAATTTTGCAATTGGAGGCTTCTTTAAATGTGTCAGAGAGCTGTGGCGGGGCTATCAAACAAGAGATGAGGTGGTGTCGTCTTTACCTACGGTTGACATCGATGGAGATGACATATCTCCACTGTCAGAGTACGTTCATCTTAAGCTAAAATGCTCATTTGAAGTTGCATGTGTAATTTTTAAAGAAGTGTCCGTGATCCATCAGCACCCAGTGGCCACCAATTAATCTCTAATCTCAATCATTCATTCTAAGCACAGTTTTAGAGGAACTGGTCACGTACACTTACATAGGTTCCTTAAGGAAAACAGCACTTTGTTTGAGGCTGGTTTACAGGGACAGCTTTAGTGAGGGTAGGTGATGAGCTTAGGGTAAATCTAGATGCAGTAAACTTTTGGTTCTGGTACAACTTGATCTGAGTGCTGCTTTTTGTATAGTTGATCACAAACTTGTGTTAAATAGAGTAGATTAACCAGTGTGGAGGAGTTTGTTCCTTAGCTTTTAGGCACATAGTTCTGAAGTTCTTCTTAAAGTTCTGTCGCAATTTGATATTTTTTCCGAACACTGTAAAATAACTCGTGGGGTTCCCCAAAGTCTGTTTGGGCCCACTACTTTATAAATGTTAGCCCTTAGTGGTATCTTTAGGAGACATGGAGCAGCTGAAGTGTTCGTATCTATAAAAGGAAACTGAATGACATTTCATTAGCCTGACTTTCCATTCAAATGCTTTATAGCCATTATTTAGTTTGTTTGTAGATTCAGTATGTAGGAAATGTTGTCCATTCTGGGCTACTGTAGCTCCATTTTTATACATAAAAAATAATCTTTGTTCATATATGTTCATTTTTTTGCAATTTATTTGCATTGCAATCATTTGTACTTCTTGTGTGCATTAACTGTGAAATTGTTTTATTTATTTACATTTTTACTGTCATGGCCTGTAAATGGCTTTGAGTTGCACTGACCTGTCAAAGGTCCTGTACAGACAACGTCTGACTGATTGGTAATAAAACACACCTCTTCTGTTACAGAGAAGAAGAAGAAAGGCCAGAGGATGAGGACTTCAAAGTGGTGGTAAGCAGGCTGTTAAAACTTAAAAAAAAATCTTGCATCTCATCACATTTTTGTTCATGAACTTTATTTCATTTTTGTCATCTTACAGGAAAGGAAATGTTTTATGGTTCCATCTAAAACAAAAAGGAGACGGTCCTGGTGCAACCAGTTAAAACAAGGGAAGAAACAGGGAAAAGCTGGCAATGCCAGACAAGTAACCTCAGGGGAAGGACAATGTAAGACGTTCCATAAAATAGCAGCTACTGCATCCAAATCAAGGGCCACATCGTTGTCCTTGGATACAGAGAGCCCTCATGGTGGAGAGTCTTCTTGTAGTGTTCAGGCCGAGAGGGAGAGCCATGATGAAGCTGCAACAAGTGACGGAAACCTTCTGGTCCAAAAGGAGAGACCAAAGACAGAGAGACGCCTTCCACAAGGAAACAAGACTCTTTTTCAGCAAAAAGCGAGAGCGGAAGAGCTGGGCAGTGACAGCGATGCTACAGTTTGTGAGTCACTTAATGTACAGAGAAGTCCACAGCAGGGCAGAGAAGCATCCACAACTACAACAGAGCCGGACACAGCTGTTGTGCACACAGACGATATGCCCCCTACAGGACAGACAGCGGTCGATCCTGAAAGCCAGATTCTCTTCCACAGTCTCCCGGACCTTATAAGTGACACTAATACTGACAGTGCATGCAGTGAAACCAGGGTAAGCAAGAGGAAAAAGAAGAAAAAAGATAGAGATCACAAAAGCATAGAAGAAGGAAACGATCAGAAGATCCAGCCAGAGGGTCTGCATGCTGTGAAATCTGTGGAGGTAGAGGAGACTCCTGGCTTGTCTGAGCATAACAGGACAGAGCCTCCAGCCTCACAGGCTAGAGATGAGAATGAATGTAATGAAAGAAATTGTTTGGAGAACTCATCACATGATGGTGCCATCGTGACACAGGAGGAGAAAGACGTTCCCCATTCAAAACAAAAGAAAAAGGAGGGAAAAAAGTCTGCGGCAGACAGTGTCAGACAGGAAGTAGGTGGACACTTCGAGTCAGACGTGAGAATGGAGGATTCAGTGAGCTGTAACATCGAGAATGGTGGGAAGAAGAAGAAGAAGAGGAGGAAAAGAAGTGATGAGGATGTTGAGCAGTTACAACTCTGTGCAGCTGCCAAACATCTAAATGATGATGACATCCACATGAAAAAGAACAAAAGGAAAAAAGAGACGATTGTAGTTGTGGAGGAAGGTGAAGAAAGCGAAGTGTCACCAGGACACTTACACGAATCTGCAGTTACTGAAGAGGCATTAGAATCCAGTTATGGTAAAAGAAGCAAGCACAAGAAGGCCCGACACTCATCTGTTAATGGGGAAGAGGCTGCAGATGTGAGCTCTTCTGCTCATGCTGTAGCCTTGGAAGAAAGCACAGGGTTGTTACTGGAAAAGAAGAAGAAGAAGAAGAAGAAGAAGAAAACTACCTCTGAGACTCCTGAAGAAAATGAAAAGTTTAAAGATGAAGATAATATCCAGAAAACAAAGCAGGGCCTTGAAGAGCAAAGTGATGAATTGTTGACTAAGAAGAAGAAGAGTGAAATATGTAGCAGGACTATGTCCAAAGACAGTGTGGGACAAAGCGATGATTCGGTGTCTGTGCGGAAAAAGGAAAAGAAGAGGACCTCATCCTTCCTTGTTGCTGATGCAGAGGAAAAAGATGCTCAGACACAGGAGGAACAGAGCTCTCTCTCACAGCCTGTGGATGTTCATGTCTGGGGTGCTGAAAAGCCTTGCGTCAGCGCTGCTGATTTTGAAGCACAATCGGCAGAAATCACAGGAAATTTGGAGGAATCTAACGATGGGGTCAGGAGAAAGAAAAAGAAGAGGGAAATGTCAGTAGAGCAGGACAGTGTGGAAAAAGGTCGCAAGCGTGAGTTTGAGGAACCACACAAAGCATGGCCGAGTGTTTTGCCTGAAACTACTGCTGCGGGGGTGAAAAGGCAAAAGAAACATATGGGAAATGAAAGTCAGCTGGTGAACCCCACGGAAAGACTGGAAAGTGCAGCTAATTCAGGATATTGTCCGACTGGTGAGGATGTGGTGTTGAAGCAGACGAAGAAGAAGAAGAAGAAGAAGGAGAAGTGTAACGAAGAGCCATGCCGTGTGCAACCACCATCTGCCACTGATCATATTCAGTTCCAAAAATCTGCACTGAATACTTGCAGCGTGGATTCACACAAGAAAAAAGGCAAACATCTGACTTCTCCTTTGATTGCAAGCAGCAAATATGAATGCAGTGCTGACATGTCCAATGACAGCAGCACTGCTGACCATGCAATCAAGGAATCTCTTGTTGAACAAGCTTCACCGTATCCAGAGATGCCTGGAAATCAGACATTAAATGACAAAAGAGTCAAGAAAAAGAAGAAAGAAATGAAATCCCCTGGCAATATTCTGCTTGAGGGGGAGTCAATGACCAAGTCTGCTGATTTAGAGCCCCAAGAAAATAAAAAGATGGAAAAGAAGGAATCAAAATCACAGATCTCGTCTCAAGACTGCATCATGAAAAACAAGCACATAGCGGTTAAGCGGAGACTTCATAATCCAAATGAGGACTTCCTTACAGACTGTTAGTATGAACTCACCAATTATATGACAAAGCCTGGTCAGTAGAGGAGCGTGAACACACAAATGGACAGTGTTGAAGTCCCAAGTTAAAATGTGGCACTTGTGAGGTTTTTAAATCATTTTTTTATGTATTTTGCTTTGTATCAAAGCATTTTTTTACTCACATAATTCTATGCTTGTTTGTTTTTTCAAAATAAAAACACCTGAATTTGAAATATTTGAGGTAAGAAAGTGTCACAAGTTAAAATTAAAAGAAAATTAAAACCACATCAAATAATTTTAATCAATTTGTGTGTGAACACTTGATTTTTGACATTTTTAATTTAAACACACCTAGCCTGCAACCTAATGGGCATTTGGGAGAAAAGTCAGGGTCATTCTGTGGTGAAAGCCAATGCACTGCAGCTGCTTTAGGTTAAACATTTTCTAGAAAGTAAGGACGTGTTCTGGAACTTAATTTGTGATTTTGTGTCTTCTGGTGTGTTTTATTTTGTTTGTTTGTAAGGCATATTGCCCTTTCTACAGAGAAATATGCTGAATATTATATAAAACCACTGACTCGACTCGTCCTATTTATCAATTGTCATCAGACTCTTACTTCCACAACTCCCACAATGCACCACAGAGCGACACAGGAAATGTCGCCATCAAACTGCTAAACTCTGCACTGTGACGGACACACTTACTTTTATATATAAAATGTATATATTGTTTCACACACGTAAATACCTGTGTTTTTAGATTTTTAGATTTATACTTATCTTGCTTTTGTTTATCCTATTTTTATATCTTTCACTTTTCTTTCTTGGTCGGGAAAACTGCAAGTGCAATGTCTGTACGAAAAAGAATTTACCTTCGGGGATAAATAAAGGAATTCTGATTCTGATTGTGATCTCCTTAATAAGGCGAATCACTAATGGGATTTAACAAACTCTAGAAATAGTATTTATTGTAAACATATTTGTGTTTTCCTGAAAACTTGAAATCTTTGGTGGCTGTATAAAACAGGGTTATGTAGCTGTATATATTGTAAAAATGACCTAAAGAGGAGGGTCGCCTTTTAAACTGTAAATTCCACTGTCATTTTTTATTTCTTGAACGCGTCGATTTGGTTTATTTTGAAAGTCATCACCGGATGTGATATGACCCGTCAAATTTAACTTAACAGACTACCTATAAATCCAAAATCATGGAAACGTTGTTTTGATTACATTTTGTTTTGGAAGAACCTCACCGGAAACGAATGGTTAATACTTGTTGTGACTTTGTCAGTGAGAGGTAAACAAAGGGAGGAAGCTTGTTAACTGGAGTTTTTCCGCCCGCAACTCGCGATGTCGTGCACAACTCAGCGCATTTTACGCACGGTGACTGGCTACAACAAGCCGGCGGGCACGTTACGTAAGCGCGCAGCCACAGCCAGCATTTAAACTGTGAAGGCTGTGAAGCTCAGCTGGAAACTTTTCCTGCGCGCCTCTGAGACCAGTGTGTGTCTTCACCCACACCTTGCGCCGTTTGCCGTGTCGAGCCATGTCCTCGTACAACAGCGTGTGTTTTAACGAGGCCAGGAGAGTGGCTGTTTTCGGGGGAACGCACGGGAACGAGATGTCAGGCGTGACACTTGTAAACCTGTGGGTGAAGAATAGTGCCGAGATACAGAGAAAACGGGTCGAGACCAAACCCTTCATCACCAACCCGAAGGCTGTGGAGAAGTGCGCCAGATACGTGGACACGGACCTGAACCGAGCCTTCAGCCCAGAGAACCTCAGGTAAACACAGCTGCCTCGGGAGCTGTCACGTGCCGTGTCGCGGCTGGACGTGTTGCCGTTGCTGTTGTACGTTGAATGGAAACTTTTTTCATGGCACGCAGGGATCCAGAAAACAGGCTCACGTTCCACAACAGATTCTCGTGTGACTTGGTTGGTTAAGTTTTGAGCTCAGACAGACGCAGACGTGGAACATGTGCAAACCTGTACTGACCTGTCGTGACACCGAGCGGCCCGTACATGTTCTCATTAAAGTAAAGAACCTAACTGTGGTTCAACGTTACATCCTTGTAGGTCTCGGCTACACGTAGTGCTTGTGTTGGAAAATGTAATGACAGCGCAATTATGCAACATTATCGACATCATTGACCACTTGTGTGCTCTGCCAGACAAATGAGGAAAATAGATGAGCGCCTTTGTTCACAGAACGTAAAGGTTAGCACAGTTCACGCACTTTGGACGGATAGACGTAGATAAACATGGAAAACAGCCAAGAAAATAGTCTAAGGTGATTTCAGTTTTCTTCTAGGAATTCCTAAGGTAACACGGTCTCGTGGACATCTCCATCAGACTGTTATTATCACAGGTAGCGTGTGTGTGTGTGTGTGTGTTTACCATCAGCTCGCCCCCCCACCCCCCATGGCTCCCTGCCAATAACAGCAGAGCAGCGCGTCCCCGGACTTGAGCTGACGGTCAGCTTGCAGGAATAAAAACGTGAGCGAAACGTGACCGAGCTGCAAATGAATCGAGACCGTTTTATATTATTCGTTCCTCTTCGTGTGCGCCATAGCGTAAAATGTCTTACGCAAACGCTGGCTCTTATAGCAAGTGTGCACGGAGGCACACAGCAGCCTATTTCCTAATGTGGTTGGATAACAACATCACATTCCCCGTTCATAAATCATCATAGGAATCCTAGAATTAATTACATTACCCGCGTTATTACAGTGTCTGTGGTGCCTGTTGGGGAGGTTATAGTTTTATTTTCCTGTCCTGTTGTTTTTCTTTTTATGGGAATGTTGTCATCTCTGCTTTTGGATGGTAGTGAAAGGGCAAAAACTGCTCTTTTACATAATTTCTTATGATGCATACCACATTGTTTCTGTGTGGTGCTTTCATATTCTACTGTAATGTTTTACTCTGGATTATGAAATGATGGTAAAAGCTCTGGTCATACTGTAGGGGTGAAGTTAAAATCTCATCATGCAAATTCTGAATGATCTTTAAAGACTGTCTCAACGTTCCTCAGCTCACAAACCGTTTCGGCCTCTCTGAGGGCAACACGTAAGAAGATTAACTGCTCGTGGTGTGCTTTTCTTCCACAGAAATAGACTGACAGCTCTGCTCTTCCTCATATTTACAGTCCTCTCAGTTGACGTTGGTAAATTGGAGATCACTCCAGCTGCAGTCCACACTGTCCACACGTGTACCAATGTCCTGGCAGTGCAGACAATACCAGATATTTGCTGAAAATGGGGTCAAAAGAGCAGATGTGAGGGAGGCGAGACAATATAGACAGCAGAGGTGCTATTCTACAGTAGTTTGGAGAATATCCTAGAACAGTGGTTATTTTGAATTGCTTTAAAAGAGCTAAGAGAATGAAAGGGAAGCTCTCATTCTCTGCTGTGCTGAATGTCTGTCTGATGGGGGGTAGTTCATCCTGAGGACAAAAGACATTTCCCAAGGATCCTTTAGTCCAAACATGCAAGCACTGAAGAAAGGTGATAAAATTTCTTCCCAACGCTCACCAAAAGGAAGCCTGAATCCAACTTTTGTACAGCAGCTGTCATGGCTGCCATCATGCTCTACATGAAACAAATGAAGTGGATTCATGGAATATAATCATTTGCAAGTCACTCATGTTTATCTTTTCCAGTCATTTGCATGAAGACACAGAAACAAGAAATTTTTGTCTTGCAGCTCTTGTACATGTTCTCCATTTTAACCTCTCAGTTACTCAGTTAACATGCAGGTTGTTCCACAGAGAGATTCTCCACTGTGGGCGACAGTGCGGTGAAAGTGTTACAGGGCGTACAGATCAAGTAGACACCTTTGTGTAATAAATCATTAACCTGCTTCATAGCTCAGTGTTTCTTCAGCAGAATTGTCTGACAAGATGTGAACATGTTGGTGTCTCGTGCTGCGTGACGTGGGCTGCTTTTCTGGGACAAATTTCAGACTAAGACCCAGTGAAAGTGGGGACGGGTTGTCCAGTTGGAGACTTGACTTTTGTTCCCATTTAGACAAGCTGACCCCAAAATAGCTCACTTTTGGGTCAGTGGTTAAGGTTTGAGTAAGGATTAGGGTTAATGTAAGCCTCCAGGAAACAAGTTTATTTTGTGTGTGTGTGTGTGGTGTGTGTGTGGTGCACCCTGCAGTGCCCTGGGAGGAGAAGACCTGCCCTACGAGGTACAGAGAGCCCAGGAGATCAACAGGATATTTGGGCCCAAAGGAAGCCCAGATGCCTACGATGTTATCTTTGACCTCCACAACACGACATCCAACATGGGCTGCACTCTCATTCTGGAGAGCTCCAAAGACCACTTCAATCTGCAGATGATGAACTACATCAAGGTGACGGCCTTTAGCTGTCCTTATGACCGCTCATCAAGAGCGAATAGTCGAAATCAGTCGTGAAGTCTGACACCCCAGTGACCTCAGCGAGAAATGTTCCATAAATATGTTCTATGACACATGCAGTACACCATGTAGGATGCTAACAAGTACGATTTCTGACTTCTTAAAGTGAATGGTGGTGACTCGGTGTCCCACTTCTGTCTTCCATTTCTTTGTGTGTTCTTTAAAGTCAATGTTTTACCAACAAGTCTGCTCAGAGAGGTTCAGTTAACCTTTGTCAATAATATAATCAGCAGTTTACCTTTATGTGTTGGACAAGCTAAATGATCAACCATCCAAATAAACCAGAGGGCCACAAGAAGACACCTTTTTAATCTGTCTCATGTGCAACCGAACACGTTCAGGGCCTCCTCGTGGGTGGTGCATGTCGTACTTCAACGGCAGTTAATCAGCATAATGTTTGTTTTAAATTACAAGAAATGAGATGCAGTTCAAATTGCTCCAAGGCCACAACACCAACCTTACTGACATTACATCAGGTTTCACTCCAGTTACTGACTCTAGTTCTTCTCAAGACACAAGACAAAGGCATACAGCACCACGCTGCTTGTGACTGTAAGATCATGAGAAATACAAGATGTTTTCAACTGTTAGGAACACAAAGTGTTACAAAGAGACGCATACGAGACTGACTTCAGAGTCAGCTTTCTTGCCACATATGTTTACACAGACGAGGAATTTGACTTGGCACAAGGTGCGATTACAAAATATAAATATAGAATTACAATTACAATATGTAGAAGAAAAACTTACTTAAAAAATTACTAGAATTTTAAATAATAAGTGAGATGTACACTTGGTGCAAACATATGATCATGCAGTGTTCACAGTATTGAATGAAACAAACAAGGAAAAGGTGAGGAAAGAAATCACTCTCTGAGAAGCCCAGCATGAGAAAATGTTTTAGAGCCTGTTTTGTTAGTAGAAAGAAGAAGGCAAAAGTCAAGAGAAACATCCTGTGTTTGTCTTCTCAAATGTCCATTCAGGGGACTGAGCTCCTCCACCGATTCAGAGACCTCATTCAAACCAAATGCACACAAACACATCAACAGTGTAGCATTTTTTTGAATAATCAGTAAGTTAAACTCAGCCATCCTCCTGATAAATTATGGAGACAAGAATCACATTGCTGCCTCTGCTGAAAATGACCACCAAGACAGACTGCCAATGTAAACTTGACTCATGCACGTGGTCATTGTGTTTGTCACTTTGCTATTATATGTGTCAAATTTGTTCCGCTGTGAGTTGCTGTGCATTTAATTTTCCGTTCAGTCGAGCTTTCGCTCGCGGTTGAGGTCTGCTTGAGACGGTCAGCTGATGTGACTGTGTAAAGGTTTGTTTTCTATCTGCAGCTGAGATCTTGTTTTTGTCGGTTTCATGTTGCAGAAAGCCATCGCTCCAGCCAGTTGTCTTGTTCTGCTCAATGAACATCCTCTTTTGAAATATTCCACTTCACGCTCTGTTGCCAAGCACCCTGTTGGTGAGTCACTCATGTCCAGCCAAACTGGTCTTGGGACGAAGGGCTTTATTTAAGATATCCCCCAGACATCCGCTCAGGTGGAAGGAAATCGTTGTCCATGTGCAAATGTGTCATCTGATTGTTTCGTTTCAGGTCTGGAAGTGGGTCCTCAGCCTCAAGGTGTTTTGAGGAGCAACATCTTTGAAGCTATGAGGGTAATACTGAAACATGCCCTGGACTTCATCGAACTGTTTAATGAAGGTAGGGCAGCCATGCCATAGCAACATGTAGCATTCAACAACTGGCCACATCATGAAAGTGTTAAATTATATTTCAAGAATTTTGGCTTGGAGGCAACTGATATTATGATTCACCACATGTTATGTAATAGAAAAATAGGTTGGGATGTTTTTTTGGGTTTTTTTTTTTTTACAGTCTGTCAACTTGTTTGTCAGCATCATCATGATGAGAAACATTTTGTGACAAAACGCCCGTGGGTGCCCATCTGATTCACCCAGATGTACCTACATCCACATCTCTAAATTTGTCTGCATGTGGCTCATCGTGCCTCCGCTCTCTCTACCCCAAGGCCCAGAGCAGTGTCTGCCACGTTTAGGTGCAGGGCAGCCTTTTCCTTCCTCTTTTACGTAAACAAGTGGTTTGTGCCAACTGTGAGGTGCAGTCTGTCGGGTTCCCCTGACTGGCCTGCTTGTTGGGAGTTGGTCAGTTTCCATGTCATTCGAGTCTGACTGCCAATGATGTGGTAATGTTCTGTTGTGGGACCACACTGGTGCTGATGAATGCTGGGCCATGGTGATGAATCGTTGTTCTCGTGCTTTGAAGCTGAAGAAACAACTCGTTTAGCTCTAAGGGATTCAATAATTGTTATAGCTGAAAATAGATGGCTCCGTTGAATCACAATCACAGACTCAGTGGGAGAAAGTGTTTGTCCTTTTTTCTCTGTGCTGTCATGTTCTTAATAACACAGCTCAGTGGTCACTTACACAGTCAAGCAGGTGATTTGATCCACTCTGCCAAAAACCAGTGCTCCTCCTGCTTAGTTCCAGAGACTAAATAGGGCCACTTTGGCACCATGTGGCCCCCTCCAGTTCGGGATTCAACAAATTTTATCAACATACAGTAATGTAGATGCATAAGAGATTAAGTATAGTGTTAGAGGCCGCTGTTTAGGCTTACTAGTCTGTCTCAAGAACGTAAATGTGCACGTAGGAGTAGATGTTAGAAGTAACAGACACTCATCATTTCAATGTGCTTGTTTTTTTGTTTTGTTTTTTTTTTCAATATTTGACATTGTTTCCTATTAAAAAAAAAATCTGAATTTGAATAATTTTTTGGATATTCTGTATTTTATTCAGTCACATTCTTTTAGATTTTTTAGGTCTGTTTTGTTTGTTTGTTTGTCGCTTATAAATAGATCATATTTATTAGCCACCTTAGCGACATGCCTGTATGGATGGTGACATCACTCAGTCCATCATTTTGATACAGTCTGAAATGTCTCAAAAACTGTATATGGACTGCCATGAAATTTTGTCTAAACATTCAAGGTGCCCAGAGGATGAGGCCTCCTGACTTTGGTGTCAGACATGTGTTTGGTACCGGTATCCATGGTGTTCAGACAATAAAATCCCCATGATCCCTCCTGACTTTTGTGCTAGTACCAGCAGTAGGGCAAGATAATCAAATGTCTGTCAAATAACATTTACTGGATGGATTCACATGAACTTTTGTACAGACATTCATCGTTTCCAGTGGATGAATCCAACCGACTTTGGTGATCTTGTTACTCATCTAGAGCCATCATCACCAAGCTAAATTTTTGATTTGTCCATAAGCTAACTGCTGAACCCAGTGGACCGGAAACTTAGGAACCCATTCTTTGTTTAGTGTAATTTTTGTAACAGCACACTCCCAAGGAAATTATCTGGAATCATGGAGAAAACTATTCCTCTTACATAATGATTCGTCTTCCGCTGCCATCTCTATGGCTGAATGGTCATCTGCCTTTTGTCACTGGTTTGCTATTCTCTTTTTTTCTTTTTTTTTTAGGCCTTTAATCTCACATGATCAGAGACGTTATCACTGTTTATTCTAAGGAGGAATTTTATTAAGATTGCGATACCCTGTCACTGTTTATTCTTCATTTCTCTTTTTGCTTCTCTTATTGTGTGTCTTTGGACATTTTCTATCAGCCTTTTTTTTTGTTTTTGTGAAATAAAGAATTTTCCAGGATGCTTACAATATTGGGTATGTTGTTTTCTGCACATTGTTAAGGCATGGAGTTTCCTTCCTGTACGGTGGAAGTTTTTCGGGTTTCAGAGAGGATTGACTATCCCAGAGATGCCAATGGAAACATCATTGCCATGGTGCACCCTAATCTGCAGGTAAAAATGAGAGCAGTCTTAGTGACGCCTTCACTCTCCCAACCAAATACTGTATATGATCTATTGAACTTGTATATATGGGTTATAATGATAGAGGAAATGAGACATCCTAGACTAATGTGAGAATATATTATTTTAGTTTGAGGGACATACTCAAGTTCCTTATTGCTTGTTGTTGTTTCAGGACTGTGACTGGGAACCACTGAACCCCGGTGACCCTATGTTCCAAACCTTTGATGGAAAGACCATCCATTACCAAGGCCCAGGCACCGTCTATCCCACTTTTATTAATGAGGCAGCCTATTATGAGAAACAACAGGCATTTGTAACTACCAGACGAGAAACCTTGGTAGCAAGTGCCATCAGGAAAGCATGAAAACTGGTTTGCGAGGCTAACGGAGATCATGAATATATGTAGCCACAGCAACGATCTATGTGTAGATTTTACACTTTGTTTTGTTAGCAAATGACTCAACACCATGTTTTACACACTGATTTAGTTTTCTATGAGTTTACTATCAGCAAATCGATTAACTATGCAAAGAGTATTTGTGGAGGCTTTGCGAAGACTCACAGGGCAAAGTCAGGGAAACAGGGAAACACTGGTTTATTGCTATGGTAAGTATTTATGATACTGCTGTTATTTTAAAAATATATTTACATTAAATCAACTAAGTTTCTATATATATATATTAAAGGCCAGGCTTAATCATTGATGGCTTATGAATCATTATACAACACTCCAACCTCTGCTCAGGACGGCCATTGAGGATCATTAGCCAGAACTTTTGACCCAACACTGTATGTCGTTTGTCTTCTTCTGAAAATATATTTGTAACATCTTTGGCAGGGTGTCTGTGGCCTTTGATTCTACCTACCTGTAACTCCAGTGGTTGCATCTGTGGTGCTGTCCTATTGTTGCCTTAATAGAGATTTCAGAGAAAATTGCACAACAAATTTGGAGTGGAATTTGTAGATTATATGTGTTGGATAACAAGATATTATTTTGATAAGAAATGGTATATGTTCTGTTCATCTATACAAATGGGATGCAGTTTGAAACATGTTTTATAATAATAATATATTTGTGGCTATTTTAATATATATGTACGTTTGGTTTTATGTGATGTGTAAGACTTGTTGAATCAGGAAGTATATGTACTTTCTAATATTTTTACTTTCAAAGCGTTATCACTGTGGTCTTACTGTAATTCATTTTACATTCAGCAATATTTTCGGTAGCAGCATTTATATGGTTAGTTAAGTTTGCTGTCTTTGAAGTCCTGTGGAAATCATACATTCAATAAATGTGGTACTATGCCACACTGTGATATTTTATCTTTTGTCGGTGATCTTGACTAGTCGGGCACATTTTGTCATGTAGGCTAGAACCTGCAGCCACAAGAGGGCATCACATAACCATTGATTCCTCCTCAGTCCTCTTAGCGATTCCCTCCGCTGCTGCATATACTTCACTGGAGTAGCCAGTTACAGACTGTCAGAGCTGCGTATTTGACTCACCAGCCTGTTACTGGTGCAGGACATATCACTCGATTGTAGCCAACATGTAGTCATTAAATTAAATTTCTTTGTAACTATTTCAATACTTTGCTTGTCCCAGAACCACAGACCCATAACTCAAATACACCAATCAGCCATAATCACATTATGACCACTCACAGGTGAAGGGAATAACATTGATTATCCCATTACCTGGCAGTTGGTGGGATATATTAGGCATCAAGTGAACATTTAGACCTTGAGGTTGATGTTATGGAGGTCGAAATCGGCGTGTGCAAGGATTTGAGTGACAAATTGTGATGGATAAACAACTAGGTCAGAGCATCTCCAAAACTACAGCTTTTGTGGGATGTTCCTGGTCTGCAGTGGCCAGTACACAGGCTACCAAGAGTGGGCCAAGGAAGGAAAAGTGATCAGGGTCACTGATACATGTGGGGAGCAAATGCTGGCCCGTGTCGTCTGATCTAATAGAAGAGCTACTGGAGCTCAGAGTGTTGAAAAGGTCATACTGGTTCCAACAGAGAGGTTTCAGAATGCATACAGGACTGTATAGCTGCAGAACGATCAGGGTGGATAGTGAGATGCGTGTGCTTCGCTTACCTGGGGAAGACATGGCACTAGGATGCACTACGGGAAGAAGGCAAGCTACTACTTTGTGTAGTAGACATAATTTGGACGTATTTCGAAGTTGTCTGAAGTCCTGACTTCTATTCAGCTGATTTAAGATGAATACTGAAACTCATGACCAGAGCCTTTTTGAATTTGTATCATTTTTAACAAAGCTCTAAGTCTTCTTTAGCACAGAACATAGTACTCTCACTACATTAAAAGAGCATTAAAAAAGCGATTACTGATATTGTATGTATATACAGCACATATTTTGCAGATGATACAGTCAGTGTTTAGTGCAAACACACAGATGTGTTTATAGTTCTGCATCCGTTTTCAGAGTATACTGTAAATGTTACAATTACAGTGTAGCTGGAGGTTTTGTTCATGTCCTTCATCCTGTTATTCTTTGTCTCACATACTTGGTTGCTTCTCATTCTCAGCAATGAATTCCATTCAACAACTAAATTAGATGTGTCTCGTGTCCCAGGACATCTGGAACTGAGCGGGTGTGAAATAGGTAAAGAGGGTGGACAAAACCTTTGGGAATATGTTCACTTGTGGTGAAAGAAAGGTTGGAAGGCTTAACAAAGACTTAGCAAAAACATTAAGTATGTCGTGCTGACGGTGTCATTTAATCTGTAGTACGTGTCTTTTTGGAACAAATGAAATGAATGAATGAAAGTATTTTGGGAATGAGATGGAAAGAATGTTGTCTGCCGGCTACACTCTTTGTGCACAACCCTATCATTTCAGCATTCATGTCGTTATCTTTGTACTGAACAAGCACAGAGGTAAGACTAGTTAAAATCTGATGTTATTTTTCTGTTACACTGTTATGAAACTATCATATCAGTAAACATGAGGAATGTGACTCAGCTGAGGAAGTCATACTTCTGTATTCAGCAAACTGACTGTTTTGGTTAACCAGGAAAGTCCATACATTTCCTCTTACATCACATTAGGCTTGTGATTTATAGTCCAGTTTCATGGCTACAGGCTGGTCAGAGCCTTTCTCATCTATTCATTACAGTAACCCGATCAGGGCTCTCAAGCCTGAGGCAAGTGCTGATCAATGATTCCTCCTGACTACTGAAAGCTTTTAGGAGAATGATCTTTCAGTTCTGGGCAGAGATCCAAACGGGCACTCAAAAATACCAAGTGCCCATCTGTGCCTCCACCCTTCCCTCTTGTCCTTTGTCTGCAGTGATACAACTTTTCCTTGTGCTGTATAGCATTACAACTCTGGTTTACTGGCAGTCTTCTGCTTGGCTGGTTACCAAGTTTTTAGTGACAGCATCTGCACACATTGTGCTGAGATAAAAATGATTAGGTTTTATGTCTACTCCTTTGTGTAACCATCATGAAAACCACTATGATCAAAAGTTTTCAAGGTAAGATATATTTTTTTTCCATTGCTAAATTTAAACATGTTGACAATGTATGGTGTGTTTTTGGAGTGCTACAAATCAAGTGGGTGGAAAAGGCTGAGCAAAAGTGACATTTCTCACCCAGCCTTATTCTGGATAAAAACAAGCAAGAGAAAGAAAATGTGCTTTTTACACATGTTAACACATCTAATATATATGAGAAATGCTTATTGGTCCTGTTAAAACAATTAATGACATAATAAGAGACACATAAATGCACCACTGTAAAATCAATACAGATTATAAGCCAGGGTTTCCCTTGTCTTTCTGTGGCATTCAAAGCAAGTGTTAGTTTTCACTCTCCCCTGGATAGCATCCTCGTCATGTCAAACATGTCCTGGTGTTCTGCCAGGCATAAATAAATAAATTGTGCAGTATCCCATCAGTGCATCTTAAATAGAAACTTAAGAGTAGCGTATTCATATAACATATGAATAGTAACATAAAATTAACTGTCTTTAACGTTCTGTGTTTTCTAAAGTATAAATGAATCTGTAAACGTAAGACTCAGTCATGATTCGAATGAAACTATTCACATTTTCTTTTGGAGACAAAAAAATTCGTGTGAACATTTGACTCCTGGTTAAAGGAGTTGAATGTTGTTGGAGCTAAGAATTACTCCTCGACTACTTTAAAGTCGCTCGTTGCATTCAGGTGCTGTTGGAATTCTTTGAAATATTTAAACATGGAAGGGAAATATGTGGTAGTTATATACACTGGATGGTATACATTTATTATTGTTATTATCATACACCATTATCTACTCTGTGAAAACAAAGTAGGGCATAGTGGGTGTTGTCTAAATGGTAAAGCCACGAGAGCAATCTCATTGCATTTGTCCGAGCAATACATGAAGGCAGCACGTCTCAATACAGGAAGTCTCGAAACTTTTCAGTGCAGTGAGAAACTTGTTATCGGCGTCTGACACGCAGTGCACACGAACGCCCGCTGTTTGTATGTGTGGGAGGCTGGAGATGGTAAGAACGTGGTCGAAAACATATCGACAGACCGTTCTTAGGCATTAAAGCAGAAAAGGAAGGTGCTTATGTGCGACACATACTCCGCTAACTGCCGGTGAAGACGTTGAACTGTTAGCTTAAACATTTCTCAGACTGTTGCATTGTGAGACTGCGGTTGGCGGAAAGCCCAGTTTGAACATCGATATGTGGGAACAGGAGGAATTTGCGAAACACTGGAGGAATGAATTTCCTGACGGAGAGGTACCCCAGATGGACTTGAATTCTGTAGAAGACATTGAGTCTGAGCTGGAGTTATGTAAAAGAAACCTGAAGCGGCTCCAGAAGGCTCTGGCCGAGGAGAAATTCAAGGTGATCTACCTGCAGACCACGGTGTCTCGACAGAAGAGAAACGAGCCGGGAAGGTTTGAAGGCAAGGATGAAAACTTTAACGCTGAGACATTTACATATCCTAAGTCTGGGAACATTACGAAACCGCGGCGGCGGTATGATGATGAGAGCGACGGGCAGAGGACCAAGGTGTCTGACCCTGGAGGCGTGAAGCTGCATGCCGCAGGTAATATACCGACTGTTACTAGCTCCTTCGGCCGAGAGCGGAGTAGGTTCAGCGGAAAGACAGGTAAGCCTGTCCCCATCCCTGTCCCGCCACAGAAACCCAGCTTTCAGAGAGAAAACCCGCCGCCACCTGCCGTCCCTCAACCAAACGACAGTGAGGTGGGCAGCGACAGAGAATATGAGGATGTGGAGCTGAATGAAAATTTCGTCCGGAATAACTTGTTGGTGCCAAAGGTCGTCAGCAGGGACAACCAGAAGACGTCAAGCGCCTGCCGGGACACCCGGCGGCCTTTCCGCCACAGCAGGGACTTTGACTCCGGCGACGACGGCAGGCTGTCCCCGTCCTTCCCACAGATTCACCGCAGAGCCTCCCGCGGCTCCGGGTGCAGCACCCCTGACAGGAGGAGTGATGGCTACCTGAGCTCTGACCATGACGACTCCTCCTCTGCAGGTAATAATGTCAGCACTATGACTGCTGTGATTATCACCATCAGAATGAGAAATTTAAATATTTCTGCTCAATGTTAGCCTGCTAGGCATCCGTTATAACTAAAATAAGATGACATGCCAAAGGAGAACACAAAAGAACTGCTCAATCAATGGCAGTGGCTTTGAGCCTCCATTATGGACAGTGGAAAAGTCAGGGTGAGGATCTGACTCAGACAGAGCTGATACATTTGTGGCAAGAGACCTGACATTAGGGAACTAAAGACATCTTAAATGGTACAGGGGGCAGCACATAAGGGAACTAAGCATCTCTGCTGATGGCTGTATAATTAAATGAAATATTGCATGTCAGTTGTTACCAACCAATACAAGTATTTTATTTGACTTTGATTACCTCAGATGGTCAGCACATAGACAGTCAATATCTTAGCATAGCCCATTCACTGTCCTACAGTCTGCAGTCACTTACAATTGATCAGCGATGTAATGTGATTTATTTATTTGTGGCTCTTGATTCCTCACCAGCTCGTCCATTAGAGACTGATGATATGAGACAAAAAAGACCCTGGTGTTTGTTGTTGTTTTATCAGTTGTTTTAACTCTTGTAGCTATCAGATCTGACTACAAGGAATTAATGGCTATTACTACAAACAATGTTGCAACATGACAGTTTTCTGGTGGGAGCAAAACAGCAAAATAGGAACATTTCCTGTTTAAACCTCTGCTTCAGCACCGCAATGTTTATTTTTCACCATGCGGACTAATGGTTTACCTCAGCCTGGGCCCGTGATATTCTGTCTGTGTGCTTTTGGCATTGCCTGTTAGTGAACTGCAATGCTTTTGCAGTGTATACAGTATTTTCCTTGTATGAAATAGTCTGCATGGAGTGGTCTGTCTAGGAGCCTGATCTGTGGGAACTGGGGTCTTTTGACAACAGACTTCTCAATTGTAGCTAAGTGGTGGTGGTCTTAGATCAGCCTCAAAGGAGGTGAAGGAAATTGGGGTGGGGAGCTAGGGAAACTGAGGCAGTAACAACACACACACTAGTAGGATCTTTTGTTTTTTTTGGCTGCAAATAACAAAAAAATCCCTTTTAACACAGTCGGCCTCTTTATGTTTTAAAATGTGGTTTGGATTAGTTAAGTTTAGGTTTCACTGTTACCCACCCTTGTATGATTGTCAGGCAGGTGATGTTTGATGTCATATCCTGTGAATTCAGCAGTAGGTAAAGTAAAGACATTGGGACAGGTGCATGTTTACCACTGTGATGCACTATCTCAGTTCACTAAACAAGTGTTTGTGAACTGAGGACATTAATTGTTGAAGTTTTAAAAGTGAAATTCTTTTCCAGTCTTGCTCGATACATGACTTCACTTCTCTTGCTGTCATATTTTGGGCTCCATAATGCAGTACACATTTTCATTGGCAGACAGGTCTGGACTGCTGGCAGGCCATTTTAGTATCTGTCGCTGCTGCGAAGCCTCACTGTTGTAACACATGCAGATTATGACCTTGCTGAAATAAGCAGGGATGCTTCTAAGAAGATGTTGCCTGGATGGCAGCACATGTTGCAAAATCTGTATGTAGCAATAATGGTGCCTTTACAGATGTGCAAGTTACCCACGCCATGGGCATAACACACCGGATACCATCTCAGATGTTGGTTTATGAGCTTTGCACTGATAACAATCTGGATGGTCCGTTTCCTGTTTAGCCTGGAGGACATGACATCCTTGATTTCCAGAAACATACTGAAATGTGAACTTGTCAGACTGCAGCGCATATTTCCAATCTGTCAGTCCATTTCAGGTGATCGGATATGATCAGATAATCATATTGCAATTATTTTGACTGACGTTATGATGGTAGTATGATTCATGATTAGTCTGAATGATCATTCTTTCATGACATTATAGTTTATATATGGTAAAAATCCCTGAATTGTTTGTAATTTCAAGGGAAAACAGCTATCCTGTGCCTGCCCAAAATAACAAAGTCTACCAACCAGCACGTTTTAAAGCTGTGACTGTCCTGACTCTAGCTTCGTATTTACTGAACACATATGAGAGTGCTATCAGTTCTCTCATCTCACTATTGTCAAGAATGCAAATAATTCCCTCAATTCTTAAATTGTTCACAAATGCACAATCATAAATGCTGTGGTTTTGGAACTTCCTCATGCAAGTGTGACATTATTGACTGAGATTGTCTGCACGACATGAGTCAAGAGACGCTGACTAACTTGAACATGAGACTAGATTGAGGAAGGCTTTTATGCCGACAAAACATTTTCTGTGACACGTCCTTGTGCTCCAATCTGTTCCACTCATTAATATCTGAGGATTTCGGGCATTTCAGTGCTAACTGTGAGCTCATAATTTTATCTCTTGCAGTCTGTTGATGGCTTTCAGTGTTAACTTAAGTGAGATGCTGGATATGAAGTGGTCTGAATTCTATTAAAGGATTTGGTAGACGACCGGCTTTAGTGTTTGAAGTTAGAATCCCAAAATAATAGCAGGTAACAGTAACAACCAGGCAGTCTGACACTAAAGCTTTTTCTATCTGTAAAACTGACCGAGGAAGGGACTCCACCTCTGGTTAGATGTTGAAATCATTTGAAGCAAAAGTGGGAAATCATGTATAAGTCACATTTGAGGTCATTTAAAGAGACACCTTTGTTGAAATGTCGTACTTTATAAAGGAGATATGAATGTGTGGGACATGGCTCTGAACATAGGTCGTTGGCCAACCAACAAACCCTGTGTCACTAGAGCTGTCTCCTGTCTCATATCTAAAATTGGATGGATCTGGGAAAAGAAAACATCTGCATTGTTTTCTGATCACGATATAATGTTTGTTTTGCGGTGCAGTGGGTCAAGCGATGTAATTTCCCATCAACCTGTGGAACATGAAGGAAAAGCACTTACTGTAAGGCTCTTAATCTACTCCATCTTTGTTGTCCAACAGGATATTGATGTTGTGGTCTGACAACTGGGGGTAATCAGTGATTGTGGCTAAAGACAATGGAGGGTGTGTGAAGCTGTGGGAAAACCATGAAACATTTTCAGTGGCTGCTGCCCACTCAATTGAAGTAACAGCAGTCACCTGGCCCGTGGTCATTTGGGATTATTGGATGCAGTCCTCTTTCACTCCCCCATACACATACGCACCAGCAGTGGGCTCATACCAGGGGTCTTGCTCACCCTGATGGCTTTGTGCAATGTGTGTTTGCTGGGAAGAGGTCATCTATCAGGTCATGTGTGTCTGAAGTCATAGGTCTGGACTCTCTGTGTGGTTCTTGATTCATCTCTGATTCATGGCACAGTGTTGTTCTAAACCGGGAGTATTTCACTGTTATTTCAAGACAAACAAAGCATTATTATCTTATTAGGAGTTTGTTGATTCAAAAATCTTGCTGATCTAATCTGAAAGTAGTTTCCACTGGTGTTTGTTTTGCATTAGTTCAGTCCAGTCGTGCCAGACAGACTCCAGTTTTCCGCTATTCTAACAATTTAAAGCATTTTATAGGAGAAATGTCATTTTTTGTTTTTGTTTTTTTTGTGCAAAAGTGATGGGCAGAGAAATCTTTTTTTATTTCTCCACGGCTCATAGTAAAGTGTTATGTCTCACTGTTTAAATGGTGATATAATCACCGCTCCCACAATAAGTGTGACAGTTTACTTTAAGTTCATCTGGTCGGTTTATTGAGAGCTGTTGTTCTTAAGTCACTTTCTTTGTTTTTAAGTCACTTTGCCAACACGATGGCTCAGCTGAGAGAACTGTTTCCTGTTCCTCTTACCTATAACACACTTTGCCAAGCATGTGGTTGCTCAGAAAACATTCTGCAGAGAAAGCAAACTGTCTTCATTCATCTCAGTTCACTAGTACTCAAACAAGTTTTGAAAATTATTTTCAAGTGTTTATGAAATCCTGTGTAAGTGATACAACCAAAATCTGATATAGAAATGATTTTAAAAACCTTGTGGGCAACATGTTGAAACAGTTTATGTTAGTGTTCTGGACTGTGCATCATTTTGGAAGTCTTTGGTGTGACCTGTAGAAACACACAGTAAGGATAAAACATGTTTAATCTTAGCACTGCAATGTTTAGTCTGTATTATTAGACCCAGAGTGTGAATGCGATACCGAGATAATGAAATAACGATCAAACCCAACATGCACCCGACAGCATTAACACCGAAGAGAAAGATAACTGCATTCGTGATTTTCTAGTTGCTTCAATGTTAAATCACTCACTTCAGATTAGGAAATTATTTTCCCCAAAAATATGTCTGGTTTCTGACCTAGTGTTTTCTGGCACGACTGACTACTGTAACATAATGAATAAAACTGTATCACCAGGCAGTCTTGGCAGCACATGCTGTGTCATCCTGCTAGGGTCAGTTCTCAACACTTCCTGTGTTGTAGGCATAAGGACATGCTGATTAACTGTTTCCTGGTCGATGTTGATGACTAGATATGAGAAGAAAGTAGTTCGACCAACACATGCTCAGAAAGCTGGAGAACAAACCTGTTCTCTTTACTCTACTAGAGAGTTGTTGTTGGATATGACGACATATTCCTCCTTTCCCTTGGGTTGGTCCTGTCTTCACTCAGATAAGCAGGACTTGTCCAGACCCGCCTTGAATAGCATGTTCAGCAGGGGAACTATGAGTCTGTCATATTGTTTCCATCTTAACGCTCTCTGGTGTATATGGCAGTTCAGACTATTTGGTGTGTAGTACTTTTCTCATAAACATGCAAATTACAGTTTGTAGGCTTGTAGGCCTCAGTAAATACTGTGTGTGCAGCTCAAGTTACTACAGTATCTTACTGTGAAGTGAAGATTTTACACTGTGGCAGACTGGAGTTCAGCTTGAAGTCTGTCCATGTTTGGTTTTCATTTTCAGAATATATTAACAACAAGTTGTTGTCATTTTGAGTAACGTTATGTTTCACATTTCATATGTCTCCATTTCTTGTCCGTAAGTTACTGCGTGTGTCGACACAGGAAGGCTAGCCAGTTATTTTAACACTCAGCAAGAGTATTTATAATTATTGAAATGAGTCTTTACCAACATTATAGGAGTACAAAAATACCCTGTACAAGTCACCTCTACTGCTAGCAATGGCAGAAGCACGTAGCAGAGACGATGCACCAGAAGAGAAGGAGGCGGAAGCATACATGTCAATTCAAAATAAAGGAATGAAAGCATCTTAGATTCTTTGGCATGGGTGGCTGAACAGTTATGGGGGAATCACTGAAGACTTCCAGAGAAATAAAGCTGGAAAAGATAAAATTTAGACAGGTATGACACTGGTTAAAGCTAAATCTATTAGTCCAATAATTACTGAGTTGACTGTTAGACAGTTAATGACAGACAGGACAGACAATCGATTTTTGATATCGATTAATTCTTCACTTTTCAAGCAAAATGTCTAATATTTGCTTGTTTCAGCTGTTCAAATGTGAGGATTTCTTGCATATTTGTCATATATGATAGTAAGCTTAATATGTTAAGGTCTCATTTCAAAGACTTAATCGAAATAATGAATGATGACAAATTAATAATGAAAATAATTGGTTTCAACCCTGATATAAACCAACAGATTGAGATTGTGATAGAGTTATTGCCCGTTTAAAAAGCTTTGACTTAATACTGTGATGATGCAGCCGGATAATTTTATTGCATGTTTCAGGTCAAATAACTTCACTACTTCATTAACTTGACTATTTTTTTAATACTTTGTGGCTGTTTAACACCTACCCCTATAACCTCTTGTAGAGCAGTAATGGGACAATGCAACAATTTTTTTTCACATTTCTCAAAGCTAAAATCCTCTCAAAGTGAACGTAGTCAAAGAACCCATGGCTTTGAAACCTTGAAACTAAAATCCTATTTATGGACTGGCTCGTCCCCGTGTTACCTTGGTGATGAACGTGTCATCGTGGCTCTGCAGGCAGGCAGACAGGATGCATCTGTGATAGAAGAGGAGGTGTGGGTTTTGCAGCATCATTGCTTGTTCAGAAGGTGGATGCAGGAGTCTGTGTGTCTGCGGAAGCCTTGACCATACTTCTACATCTGAGGTGTGAACTGCAAGGCCAGGATTTGCAGTGCAAATCAGCACTTAAACATTGCCTGGTGCTCTCTAATCTATAGATACATCAAGCACAGCAGCACAGTACAAGAGGCACATGCTCACAAACCAAAAGATTGTGATCGGTTTCTCTCTGAGTTGGCCACATTCTACATACACCTATATCTTCTGTTTTCTCTGTTTTGACTGTTCAATTTTTTAAAGCAGTCTACCTTAATAATCTTAAATGAACCTGGAAACTATAACAGAAGTGGAGTAACTTGCGTGGTAATCTCTACGAACAGATTCTGCATATGGGACAAGAGAGAATTTTGGTAGCAGAAGTGTCCTGGTTTCTGTTTGTATTTGGTTTGTAGTCTGAGTAGCATTGACCAATTGCATTTGAGCAGACTTCCGTTACAATCAGGGGATATGGAGAATAAAAGAGGATGAAAGCATTGTCTGAAATGCATCAGCTATGTCTGATAGCGATGTAGCCATCCAACTTGTGTGTCTATAGGGGTTAATGAGACTTACCACTGTATGGCAATTTGGACCCCATCAACAGACATCCCTAGCTGTGACACAGTCTAGTCGTAGATATTCCCTGTCAAATCCAACTGCATTCATTTCTTCTTCTTTTGCCATTTTCTCATCTTATGTTTGTAGTTGCAATGTTAACGATAGCTGGAGAATGAAAGAGGAAGTTTCAGCTCAGATATCTGTTGTTTGCTGAATATGTGCTGGCTACACAGAAAGCCCTGAAACACTGGCTGTTTCCCTCAGTGGGTAAATCATTGTCAGATGATAGCTGATGGGTTCTGAGATTGCTCTTAAGGGGTTTTTCATCATAGCAGGATTTCCCTCAGTACAACCCCAGGCTCAGATAACAACCAGTGAAGTTGCTTCACATAAAATCCTGTGATGCAATGTATTCTGCTGACGTCAGCAGCCACAACTATTAACTGTCGAAACTGAGTAATGAAAGCGGTTGAGGTGCTGGACCAGATTCATGATGGTGAATGTAATATCTTGAAAAAGTAAAGCTTTATTACTGGTACCTCATTTCCCACCAGCTTACTGTTCAGGGGACTTTGGCACACTCCTCTTTGTACATGTGCATCAAATCTTACAATCAACCAAGGCTTTGACCTCCCAGTGATTAGGAACATGGCTATGCTGGGAAGTGCCTTAAGAGGAGCAGGGAGAGACTGCAGGCTAACAGAGGTGGTGATCATCTAGCTGTACCCTCCATCCACCAACAAAAACCCCTGCTACTGTTCCCATCTCCCTTGAGGCAGGGCTGAGCTGTGTTACCCTTCACGAGCCCTCCCTGATTCATCTGATAACCAGAGCCCAGACGAATTGCACCAGCCGTTTCACTTTCTGTTTTTCCTTCAGATTATGGCTCAGTGCTAGGATTTTAGAAAGGGGAATACAGAGGTACAGGAACCACAAACTCATTAATGATGCCGTGTGTTGTCTCTCAGTTTAAACCAAGTTGAGATGAGTAGCTGCGAAACAAAGGGGCGGCTGAGAGTGGTGGTTTTCCTGTCAGTTAACTGATTCATACACCACAGCTAAATGAACAATCCACTCATGAGTCTTCCAAAAAAGTGACGTCAATAATCTGTCCCGCTGTTGTCACTTTGTAAATGAACAGAGATGCAGGAAGAGCACATTACCTACGTAAAACGGAGATTACATTTATCTAAAACAGCCAACCCCACCTTTTCTGTGGTCTCCCAGCTCAGAGCAGAGAAGACACCTCTCTTCATTAAGTTCTCAGAAAGGTTTCCGCTTTCTGTTCGTCACCTTAGATCTCAGTCTCTGATATCTAAAGTGATTCTGATCAGAGTGCCACTCTGATTCTGATCAGAGTGCCATTTGGTTACCATTTGATAATAATGTAGCTGGTGTAAGACTTGAACATATTTCACAGTACCCAAGCATTCTGAGTCTCTCTTGAAAAAACGAGTTGTTTTTCTTGTGCTGCATCATATGAGCTCAGTTAAAAGCAAACTAAATCACTTATTAATTTATGACTTCTATTGACATAATACAGATGCAGACATGCACAAACAGGTCAGCTCTTTTTTATTGTTAACTTTTAGAAAAACTTCCGCTTGGTCTGAAATAAAAGAAAGCAAAACATCACTTCTGATTGGCTGGCTGCTATGGCTGCCATGGAGACCCCCAGTTTGGTGGTTGCGGAATAAGCTGGAGGGCGTGTGTGTGTGTGTGTGTGTGTGTGTGTTTTACTTACCTTGTGGGGACAAAATCTGTTTACACAGTTACAGGTGGGGTAGGGTCTCAACTTCCTTATGGGGACAAAATGCAAGTCCCCATGATGTATTATTGACATTTTTTTATTTCAGCGTGCCTTTTTATTCTGTTTTTATTTTATATCAGCATTTTTTCCAACAAGAATGTTATTTTATATTAAGTTTTGTTTTATGATTTTCATGATAATCCATTTTGTTTCATAATGTCCCTTTTTATGATGGTGTTGCTAACAGTCACCACTCTATTAACTTTCAGTCAACATGCTTCCTGCTTCTTTTAAATTAGCGGGTTTGAAAACAGACACCCATATTTAGCTAGTTAGCTCCTGTTAGCAGAGCTACAACAATCCTAAAGTTATTCTGAATCAACTATCTATTGTCTACCGCTGTAAATGAAGAGAGTGCACTGACACTAACAACAGCTTATTTAACTTATGTTAAATAAGCTGTTACATGTCGGACAGGTAACAGGCATTTGGATATTGTTGGAAATATGAATATGAGAACACATAATTGCTAATACCAAATAATAAATCTATAATTTATGGATCAGCCATGTTGCGTCAAGCTTCTGTTTTTGAAGGTATGAAACAAAAATTCAGCTCATTAATGAGAAGGGAGAGTTGTGTAATGAAATGGTGATTGGTGTGTCAGTAATCTGATCTAGTCATACCTTGTTGTTGGACACTTGACAGACGAGGAGCTCAAAATGGTAAATGTAAATGTTTTGCACATGGTTAGTTTCCTGTGTTTTTGTCGTTTCATTTCCACTGTATGAAATGTCCAGCAAACACGTTGTGATTACAGTCATGGTCTCGTTCTGTCCCTGAATGCAGACCTCGTGTTCTCCCTGCTGGTGTGTGAAGCTCTCATGGTGACAGTGTTACCGTGTCAGATGGCAGCCAGAGGAAAACTGTTTTCATGTGCTGTCGTGGGCGATCACCTCTGTGAAGGAGACTTGGCTCAGACTTTTAGTTTTCATAGCTGTCACAGTAGGCAATGTTATCATGATCCGACTTTCTTTTTGCTCTGAGCACAAGGTTATTCTTTCTCAGTGCTATGACATATCATTTCCTCCAGCATTTGTCACTCCTTCCCTTCTGTGACCCTCTCAAAAAAGCTGTGGTGGTGTCACCTACACACCAGGGAATAAAAAATTCAAACAGTGATATTCACTGAAGTATAGCAGTGTTAAAACACCTGTACAAAGCAGACGAAAACATTCTCAGTTCCCTGTCCTATTGTGCTTTGGTTATTATGTTGTGGGCTTTTTGTGTTACATTTATCACGTTCACTTCCTGTTACTAGGTAGAGAAACAGATGGATAAATAAAAAGATAAGTGAATTGGAAGGTTTACACTTTCTTCATAATAGAAACTTGCCACAAGTGCTTGTTTCTCTATTTATGCAACAACATAATAACATAACAGTAATAATAATAGTTATTTCTGTAATATGCCACTCAGGATAGGAAAACTCACCCACCTGTTAAGTCAGTGTAAGAGAAAGGAAAAAAGTATTAGAGTTTCAGGTCACATGAGCTCCTGCCGTGGGTATTGAGTGTCACTGTGTGTGATCCCATGTGGAAATTATAGATACACAGAGTCTGCAGGTCTAGGGTTAAAAGTATAGGCATAACATTATACATAGAAGGCGATTATTCCATTCGAAAGATGTGTCTTCCTTCCACGAGTTCAAGCTGTTTGCACAGTGTTAAGGAACTCCCTGTCGGACCAGACATTGTTTGTTGGTGCATCATAATTGCGTTCTACCCTCAAGGACTTGGCAAAGGAAAAGAGAGCAATGCAACCCAGTGCTGTTTGCTATCAGGTCTGGATTTTAGGTCACGTTAATTATGCAACTCTCCCAAACACTGCCTTCATTGTATTGGATACTTCGTGTTTATATGCCATTTTTGCTCAGTGTATAGAGGATTTCATTGTTGATTCTGATGACATCAGTCTTTGAAACTATATGTTCTCTTCTTTGCTATTGTCACAGCCCCTGCACATTCATAACAGGCACCTGTTGACTTGTTCTGTGACAGGTTGTGGTGAGGTGGGTGGTATCATGTGAAAAAGTGACGTTAATGCATGCTTTCTGTAGGGGCTAGCAACCAAAGCATGACATTTTTTCAATAAACTTAATGATGTCAGTGCTAAAATCCATAATCTCAAGATGTATTTTAACATAGGAGGACATATATTGTTTTTATCTTTTAGCACAGCTGTAAAGATGCTATAAATGTGTGACAAATGATTCTGATGCAGCAGTGTGGTTATTCTCTGGTTCAGAGCAGTAGTTGTCTGACAATGAATCCATACGGGTGCAGCTTTCATTCTCAGTTTTAAAGTGAGTGTCCCTGTCATGTGCCAGTGAGTACATGCAGTGTATTCAGTCCTTATGATGCAGTTAACCTGACTCAGGAGGTGTGCCAGCTGGCCAATCAGCATCTCTGCAACTGACACTTTATCAGGAATTGTGTTTGTGGAGTCTTTTATTTCCAATGATAATCCGATTAGGAAAAGCTATAATTGTTTTTACCATGAGCCTTTGAGAAACTGCAAGGAACTGTTCATCAGATCATCAGAGAATGCTCCCAGTTTTTGCTTTTTATCCCTACAATGCTCATGTCACTGTTGCCTGCAGTCATACTGAAAGTTACCCCAAAGGTAAAAACATAATTGGTCCTGCGAACTCAAACACACTGTGACATATTGCTAGTGAGAGCTCACCCCCATGTGGACATCTGTGAGAATGACAGGTTTTCTGTTATAAGCTTGTTTTCATTCTGTAATGTTTCAGTCTTTGTATGTTTTTCAGATTGGCTTCCATTTTTGTAGTAATAATGACACTTGTTCCCCATATTCATTAAGCGTATTTTGACTGTGCTTCTTTTAATCTGTCTCTTGTGAGCTACCCTTTTAAGGTAGTTCAAAATACCGTAATGGGAATTAGAGCTGTTAATTATTTGTGTTAATTTAAATTGTTGTTAAAGTTTCCTAACATGGCTGCAGCTTTTCCCAGACATCAACCATCAATGGGCTGTCTGCAGTCCATTGGAAACTCAGCTCATTTGTCTGACAGGAATTCAGTATGTGTATGTAAAAATATATACTGCCAATAAAGCTGAGTCTATCTTACAAGTATTAATCACAATGTTTTGAATAGTCTGAGTGTAACTTTTTTTTTTTACTGTCGAATTCAAACTGCCCTTATCGATTTTGTGGCTGTATGTCCACTGGAAGTTTGCTGGGCATTTTCCCCATGATAATGGACTCTTGAATCTAAAATTCTTACTCATGATCCCTCCCCATCACATTACTTCTCTTCTGTCTTTAGAACATTTCTGTCCACCTTGCACTGAAGATGTTGATCTGAACTTGTGTTGACAGAAATTTAACACTAGAGTGCAGTAGTTCTTTACAAACACATCAGTACCTTCGCTGTAATCCCTGACCACCGTCTTGTTATGAGGTGTGTGTGCTTGTCTGCGTAACCTGAGGGTGGCTTTGTAGTTTATAGTCAGATGCTTGATGAAATCCGTTGGTTTGGAAGTTAAGCCAGGTGTTTTTATTGTCTTCTTAGCTATTTACAGTCGTACAGTACACAGTGAAACGAGACAACGTTCCTCCAATAGGGACAAGTCAACACAATACAATACAGAGTATGTATATACATACTATACAACTCTACATAGAGCCACACAAGGACGACACAAGCAACGACAAGAGCCTAGCTTAGAAATCAGTGTGTTGAGTAGATACACACTAACATGGTGCCTTTTCTATGTTGGGTCAAATACTAATGATGAGCAGACAGCATAAATAACACAAGATGTTTTACAGTGCGTGTACATTTGAATGTGTGTGTGAGGGGCAGTTCTGCTTATCTGGTGTCTGTCCAATCACAGCATGATTCAGATGATTTCCACATTGACCTCAATAGATCAAAGTGAATTCAGCTGGCAGCAGCATGATGATTGGTCCTGTGAACCCCCCCCTCCACACACACACACATACACATGCAGTGTATGTTTTCATGCCCAATGGGGACATTACATAGACTTACATTCATTTCCTGCAGACCTACTCAAACTAAAAGCGTAACTTGCCTAACCCTAACCCTAACCTTAACCTAAACCTCAAACTCAACCTAACCTTAAACCAAGTCTTGTATTTTGTCCCCATAAGTTAGATGTGTCCCCACGTGTAGCTGTTTTTGTCCCCATGAGATAATAAAAACACGTATATACACACACACACACACACTTTCGTCAGTCTCTTTGTCCCCTCTTCTGTCTTTCTCCTTGACACAAACAGAGTGCAGGCTATTTAAAGAATCTCTATCTTGTCGTAAATCAACGGCTGGTTTAATAAAGAGACAGCAGACACACACAGAGATGCGTCACAGTGGTTGGCTAGACAGGGTGATTCTAAGTAATTGGACGGTCAAGGAGTTAGGGGGGACATCCAGGGCAAATGAGGTGAGGGGGGATCTGGTCTGCCAGAGCACATGCTGTGATTCGGACACACACAGTCACTGTTACGGCTTCTGTCCGCTGTAGCTTTGTCAGTCAGATAGACTTGCTCAGTGGTGACAGCTCAACTATCACAGAGAAGTGTGAACAAGGTCATGCACAGAATGTTCTTACTCTAATAAGGCACACACAGGAGAAGCAGGAGAATCACGAAAGCAACTGTTGATGAATGACTCTCAGTGTGTTTTCGCACTGATATAACCTAGAATTGATGGAGAAAAAAAATACAGAGGACAGACAAAAGACTTATTTGTGCTGCTGAGATAAAAACAAAACCCACAGGGGTTATCACACCATTTCACCTAAAACAAAGGAACTGGCAGACAAAAGCAAACAATAAAAAAATGCCCCAGATGATTTCACGCATTCCCATTTAACTAGCAGACATTCATCACGAGTGCACTCAGGGCTCTTTAATAATGCATAGTCATCTCTCGTCTCTGCTGCCGTCTCCCCCAGCCCCCCCAAAACAAAGGGATGCGTCTGAAAAACATACAGCCAGAGAATATAGTCATCTATATCTTAGGAGTGTGTTCACACAGAGTTCCTCATACTCGGCTGAGAGTAAGTGACCATACAAACACCACATACATGATCCACTGTTAGAAAAAAAGGTTAACTTATTCTTTATTGCATTTGTCTCTGTGTTAATGTTATTAATTCAAGGGCTTTGATTCGCTATGAAGTTTTACACCTTAATAATAAACTTTTAGTTGTGTACTGCCATGTTTTTATTTTAGCGTCCTCAGAAAACTATTAAAAAACTGGTATGCGTTCCCAAGTTAAGTTATTTTCATATTTATGTTTTTAATTGTGCTAGTGGCATGGCTCTATGGATGACCGTGTTGTTCTACAAATTGGGTACACACTGAAATATCTCAAATTTAATACTCTGGTGTACACTGAAATACCTGCAAAACTGACATTCCCATCAGCCCGAGCTGTACTTTGTACAACGTCAGCATGTTGGCATTGTTAATGTAATCTTGTCAGCATGAAGTTAGCATTTAACTCAAAGCATGATGTGTTTAGATACAGAACCACTGGCATGGCTTGTTCACTCTCCTCCTTGGCATATATGTGTATATATATATATATATTTTTTTTTTTTCAATTAAATTTTATTTAAAGTGCCAATTCATAACACAGTTATCCCAAGACACTACGGGTGTGTAACACATTCGAAAAAAAAAAGAAGAGAATCAGAGAGAAACAGGTCTCAGGGCAAAACCCCACACTGAGTAAGGTAAGCATTTGGCAACAGTGGCGAGGAAAAACTTCCTTTTAACAGGCAGAAACCTCGAGCAGAACCAGACTCAGTGTGGACGGCCTTCTGCTGTGACCGCCTGGGAGGGAGAGGGGGGAGAGGAGAGACAGGGAGATGGGGAGAGAAAGGAGAGGGGGGAGAGGAGAGACAGGGAGGATAGAGAGAACAGTGCAGAGTAGGTTTAATTTAATACAGTTTCTTTTGCCAAATTTATAATGAGAAATATTTTTAATATTAAATATCAATTTATCTTTCTACTGAGTGCTTAATTTCTCCCTCTCTCTTTGCCAAGACTAATTTTGTTTTGCCTAAATTATTTCTGTGATTTCTGTTTTGCTCGAATGCTTCATTAGGCCTTTTTGAAGCCACTCATCTTGCTTCAATACAGATGAGTGGCTACAGATGTCTACTTCCTGTGTGTGCAGCCCCAGTCTCTCTCACTCTCTCACTTGCAAACCAGTAGTGCTGGACAACATTTTAAAGTAAATTGGTGGGTGGGTTGAGGAGGGAGTGGGGTATGCATGAGCAGGTTGTTATAAAGGGCAGATTGAGATTTTAACATTTCAAGTTTCTTTATTCTCATCAACCAGTTTTGTTCCAGTGCCAAGCAGAGGGGGGGTGGAGGCAGAGTGGAACCAGACGCCCCTCTGTGGATACTGCCCTTGAGAGACAGTCGAGGGTGGTGACTGGAAAATTAGTGCTATCAACATACCACCCCCCCCCCCTTCCCCACATCCCACAGGCCTGGGGTTGGGGTCAAAATGTTGGCGAAGAGTTAAAGGGTAGATGTGGTTGGGTTGGTGGAGTGGCGTGGGGGGCGGGGGTATCTGGGTACAATGGACAGCATGGGAGGGGTGGGAGAATGGTGGCTGTTTGATTGGCTGGTGGGTTGGTACATTGCCTAATTACACACGCACACACACACACACACACACACACACACTGGTCTTGCCATGACCATTATATTCCTTGCGGCTAAGACAGAAAATCTATTAAAATTTCAAATAAAGAATCTGAAACAGCTTTGCTTAAGTGGTAAATTTTCTTTGTAATTGGTTGATTTACCATGGAAATAGACCGACCAACAGCCTGTTAATGGGAGCTTAAACAGTGATGACCGCTATGATTATATTGGGGGTAAAATAAATTGTGTTCCAGTAAACCATTTCCATCCATATCTGATAAATGTTGTATATAGCTTCATTATGTATGCACTAAATCCATGATGATTTTGTCTCACTCATGTAGAAGCTGTTTTTGTTTTTTTTGAATAATACTTATTCACACTTTCAAAAGAAGCTTTTTGTGGTGGCCTATTAAACAGCTGTTCATTAGAAACAGCAGAGTGGATAATCAGATTTCCAGCAGGAGTTGGTGGTGCAGAAGCGCTCTAACTCAAATTTGACTCAAATCTAAATATGCCTTTGAGCATCATGCAATACAGTGGGTTGCTCACAGTGGGATGACATGCATGATCAAAGGCAAGTATTGATTTTAGGCTTTATTTGTGTTGTAGTCCTTATCTATCTAGTAATGATGTATTGTCTTTTTGTGCTAGTACACCCACATTAGTTGCAGACACTCGTGTGACTCTCTGCAGATGTTCACAACCATAGACTGCACAGACTGACTCCACCTGACCTGAAGGCGAGCTGAAACAATGCACCTTTTTTCCTGGGAAAAGCAGTTTTGATTTGGAGACATTTAAAATTATGATAGCCTGCAGCCAAGATCTTATCCATCCACTCAATCCACCTGCTTGGCCATTATTCCAACACACATACACACAAACGCAGAAATTGGAGGACTGTTGCTGAATGTTGACCTTTCTGGAGAATGAACATGAATTACTGATGTGTTGAGCTCTTTTGTTATGTTACAAAGAGCAAGACTGCCCCCCAAACATCTGCAGCTAGACAGATACTTCAGCTGCTCTTACCTGAACCTACTGTTCTAGCTGGATGGCTGTGCGAGTAGTATTTTTTTTCTGTGTGTCAAGGGGTTGTAGAGACAGTTAGTTCGGCCCTTTTTACTACACAGCTTGACTGCCTATAAATATTTGATAAATGCACGTTTGTGACGCTCCAGGAAGACTAATATGCAGCTTGATGTGTTTGCATATATGGGGTGTGTGTGTGTGTGTGTGTTTTCTTTGTTTGGTTTGCCCCCAAAATGATGAGGGCTTTGGAGCAGTCAGGTACATGCACACTCAGAAAGTGTGTGTGTGTTTCCATCATGTGAGACAGAAACACTGTATTGTCCGGGATTTAGGACAATGGATGTGCAGTTTATAAATCTATTTTTGATGAAGGGCCACTCATCAACCCTGTGTTCCTCTCTGCTTGCTTAGCTTTCCCTTTACATTACACAATGTATGTGTGTGTGTGTGTGTGTGTGTGTATGTGTGTGTAGTCGCATTTTTTTCATGCAAGTGCTTTCTTCTTTCTAATGACACACTTATATTCATTAACAAGCCTGACATACATTAACACATGCAGGCTTACTTTAAATGCCTTGACACACACACACACACTCATAAGACCTCTGGCTAGATCAGCTCTGGGGGTTCCCTGTTATTGATGTGGATGTGTGCGTGTGTGTGTGTTTTCTCCAGCTGGCACATAAGAGCTCTGTAGCCAGACAAAGAGCAGCGCTCGGGGCCCGGTGCTCTGCCTTGGAGGGGGGGTTCCTCCTGTCAGCCTTTGTGTCCTAATTGAAGTTTTTCTGCCTCTCAACCCTCCCATCTTTCCTCCCCCATGCTGGTTAGAGGATGAGGGGGGGAGGAGTGGACCTGACATCAGTTTGAGGGGAAGGTTTTTTTTCAGGCTTTGTTGCTGCTGGCATGATGTTCGTTTCTAATGTAGCACATACGTGCATAAACACAGAGTTAGCTGGGCCTGATGAAGAGAAAGGGCGTCGTGTGGTGATGCCATCAGCTGTGTCTCTGGGAACACGACGCAACAGGAGAGCTAATGTGCTAAATGAACGGATGTGCCCATTAAAACCTGACAGATAATATGAAGTTAATAAAGCAGACTTTGAAATTGGATCATGACAGACTATTGATTTGTTTGCTTTGAAGGATGAGGGTTGTACTTTGACCTAATTTCTGTATGATAGGGTTTCAAAAATGTACTCATGACGTTGTTTTTAATGCAGCTATAGTCAGATATTGTAAAAAAAAACATTTAGTAGGCAAAGATTTTCTGAATCCTTTTATTATATGGTTTCATACCTAAGAATATATGTAGAGAAGAAGAATGACTGTTAGGCCTGAGTGATTTGATGAAAATATTGGTGATGTACATTGTATGACACATGATACTTTTGTATTTTGTAATCAAAAGGCCATTTGTAGAAAAGAAAAATCCGTTATAGATCCCAGCATGTTTTCCATTCTGTATTGTGTCAGCTGCTCAGCTGACATCAGTATTCAGCTCGGTCCAACCACCTTTCCACAGTTGCTACATGCACATTCACGCTCACACCCTCATGTCTGAGTGTCTCTTTCATGTTCTTCCAGTGTATGTGTGTGTGTAGATGATGGGGTCAGAGCACGTGGCTATGAGAACAGGAGATGTGAGTAGTTTAAAATGTGACATCTGAATCAGTCACTTTCTGACTGAATGAGTGACTCTGTTTCTCACACAGGAGCTCATTGTTGTGCGTGGCAGTCAGGCGGCAGTGATCTTGAGCTCATCATATCGTGCATATCCTACCATCGTGCTTCAGAAGCCTGCCAAAAAAAAACAACACACAAAAAAAAAGCGAAAGAATACACGCAAACACATAAAACCATCCTCAGGAAGCGGCAAACAAATCTCGTCTTGGGGCTAGTTTGTCCTTATGTATGGGTGTATATATAAAAAATGTTTTAGAAAAAAAATATATCCCGCAATTGCATTTTCATGATACCTTACTTACCTTACATTTCTTAGGTACACTGCCTTTGACTTGAAATTGAGGAATTCAGATCAGGTTTAAATAATGTGGGAATTGGTGCACCTCTTTTGTGGTGTTATAGTTGGCTTTGCTTGTTTATGTTGTTTGTTATTTGTATTTATTGTCTCTTCAGTATTTTTATGCTGCTGTCTTGCTTAGGTTATCTCTTGATAAGGACTTCACGAAAGAAGTTAAATATCAGTGAGACTTTTACCTTGTTAGATAATGACAAAGCAAAAGAGAAGAAAAGCAATGATATGAATATGGAGAATTAAGGCTTCAGGAGCAGGGTAGGGCAAAGTGAAGCAGTTGAGGTTGCACACTGTGACTGAGAGCTATTCACCTAAAACACAGACAGAGACAAGACAGCGAAAGAAACTTTGATATTCATTCAGTGACATAACGTAAAGAGAGAATATCAGAGAGTCAGGGAATCTGCCAGTTAATTCATGTTTAACATAAGCGTCGTTCATCTACAGTCATGCTTTTCCTCTGAATTCCTGCCTCCTCTCAGAGAGAAAGAGTGATGAGCCATTCGCACAGAATTGAGAGAGAGAGAGAGAGAGAGAGAGAGAGAGAGAGAGAGAGCGAGAGGAGGGGTGGATGGAAGTGAGCGAGCAAGCCAAAGAGAGAGAGAGGGAGTGCTTCTCCCTTCCCCTAGCAACGGTCGGCTGTGGTCGTCTCCAGCCTGTTGTTTTCTCTCTCTCTCTGTCACACACACACACACGCCACTCACTTATACACTCTTTCTTCGACTCACTCACTCGTCTGCCTGTTGGACCCCGGGGTGTCTTTTGACATTTTTTCCAAATGATTCTTTTTGCTTCTTCATGCGAGATGAAGACTGTTTTTCAAGGATAAGGAGAAGAAAAGAGACGACGCAAAAAGCAGCAACAGATAAGGACTGCAGAGATAAAAACGAAGCAGAGTGACTGAGGAAAGGGAGAGAAAAGGAGGATGGAACCTCTCAGTGCTCGTGGTCTGCCCCGGCTGTCCTGGATCGACACCCTCTACAGCAGTACGTATTCCTCCATCCTCCGATTTAGTCTTCTCCACACATCGCTTCCCATTTATCTTTGCGCTTCTCTTTACCTCTAGCCATTTTACCCAGCAACCCCCTCCTTCTCCATCTCATGGGCTGCCTGTTCGTGTTACAAGCAGAGCTACATGCACACGGAGAACACTTTGCATTTTTTCAGGACTTCTAATTAACGGGCATCACTGTGGCTGTCCATAACAAGATGGTCAAACCCTCCCCAACTCCTCCTTTTGCCCCCGTTCACCCATAGTGGTAACAACTCGTGTCTGTTGTTGTTGTTGAGCTTTTTGTTTGCTAGCAGACACAGAGACGGGGGAAAGCCTGGGGAAACTGTGTGTGAGAGAGCGTGAGTCATGCTTACAACCTGGAGGTAGAACTTTATGTTCCAACCTATCGAGGACACAAGCTGTCTGCTGTTGAATTTTTAATCTGCTCTTTATTGTGGACTTCATGCTGTGCTGGAGACACAGTCTGACATGTCAAACTGTAAGCTGCACTGTTTTCAGATCAGGCAGCTGTAGCGCATTCAGGTTAGGAAGAGACAAGACGGAGTTAGGAACAGACTGTGACATTCATTTAACCATATAAATGCAACTTTTTCTAGAAAAAGAATATTTTAATGAGAATGATTTACATAGAACAGAAGTTGAACATGTTTTTTTTCCCACTTTAATTCAGAGCAGTGAGTGTACACTACTTTGCAGCAATTATGCACATCCCCATTGTAGCAGCTGTGATTCCCTGTTGTTATATGCTGCTGTGACACTGTGTGTGTGTGTGTGTGTGTGTGTGTGTGTCCGTGTCCGTGTGTGTGTTTTTGGGCACATGACACAGCCTTTTGGGATTTGCTCTGCTGTTTCACCATTGTTACCCTGCCTTAATCTGCAGAGATGGAGTATCTAGGAGAGGAAGAGGGAGACAGAGTGGTGGTGTTAATGATTTTAGCGATACAGAAACAGAAACCCAAATTATAAGTATGTTGTAAGAAGTGTATTTGGTGGGCAGCTGTTGCTTCAGTTCTTCAGAGAGGTCAAAAGACTCACAGAGGCGCTGAAGGTAGCTACATCGTGTTAATAATAATGTCATCATGTTGGACAGTCATCGGTCTGTTTATTCTGTTAATTATCAAAAGTGTATCATTTTGTGTATTATTATCTCTGTAGCTGAGTGTTCTACTCAATGTGGTGTGAAAATCAGTAACTGCAACATAAATGTGTGGTTGTGGTGTGACAATTGAACTACACATGTTTAGTTTTAGAAATAGTTTAATACTGACTAAGATTTTCAGTCCACGTGTCCTGGAAGATTTTAGTGTCCCTGACAAATGACAGAAATTCTGGTCAAACATAGCCTTTAAAAAGAAGTTACTGATAGCACTGATGCATGCAGAGTCCGTATTTGATGACCTCAGAATAGGAATCAACAATTACTTTTCTCTTTATCGCCCCACCTTTGAATCTATTCAGTTTGGGCTTGTGTTTGCAGAGAAAGCCTTGCAAGTTTTCTTCCTACAATTTGTGTTACTTTTGTGAGTTGGACTGTAGTTTCATTTGTGTATATTCACCCCAAACAGCCAGAATACCTTTTTGTACACTTTAATTTGATGAACAGTAGCAGGCACCAAGGGTGTGTTTGTGTTCAGTTCAGCCTCTGACTAAACTCAGTCTAAACTGCTAAACACCCTGCTAAACTGCTCCTTATAAGAGCAGGGTCCAGTTGTGCACCCCTACAGGAGCCCTTGCTCTCCCAACAGCCCTCTCTTCCCATAACCAAACTGAACTCTGTATATAATTGCATTATACAAAAAAGTGCTTCATGTTTGGTGTGGAAATTATCAGGAAATTATAGTCTTGATGTTTAGATAACCGCATGGTGGCTGTAGCTTCATATTGAGAATACAGACATGAGAGCGTTATCTCATCTAACTTGCTGCAAGAAAATGAATTAGTGTAATGTATTGTTGGCCTTTTCCTCAAAATCATCATTTTCTAGTACCCTTGAATGCATTTTTTCAATGGATTAGCACTGAATTCTGAGTGCATGCATTTAGTACACTTTTCAAAAATAGATTAGGTCAGTGTAACTGGATGATAATGAATTTAGATCAGTGGGGATTTTATAGTCTGTGTACTATTTTAATATTGCTATTTTGGTTCTGGTATTGTTGTGACCAGAGACAGAATAACTTAACACCTCATGTGCTTTAACACATTTAGAATTCTGTGAAAGGGTGCATGTGTACTATAAAAGATAGAATATTAACATTACAACATGCTCGATCAGGGCTTTACTATGAGCTTTTCTGAGGGAAAAAGGGAACAATCCTTTTATGCACCTGTCATTTCATCATGCTTTTGCTTTCCCACCATCCTTTATCCTATCCTTCATGTGCCTGGCTGTGCCACTGTGTGTGTATTGCATAAGCAAATTTGTATGTCAAGGGCTCCTGAAATGACCTCCTTCCTCCACTCAGGGGAATAAAAATACCCTACCACTTTTTCAAGCTTTTCGAAGGCTAATGTTAAGCACACTCCCTCAGTGCCACTACACTGACCCTGAAACAGCCTATTCACCAGTTCACAGGCTATAGCTCATAACTGTGACTCATACCTGGTTGTTAATGTTGTGTGATGGCCCAGTCCCACCCTTCATTTTGGGTAGTTGAATGCAATGTAGTGAATTGCGAACTTTCTTTCCAGCCACTGAAACTGTGTTAATGGCTCAGTATTAAGCGGTGACCACACATCCTTAACTCTCTGAGTAAAGTGCTGAGTGGATGCTCAAAGCCTCATCAGCTTCAGGAGTCTTTCTGTCCACTGCTTGGCCACAGCTGAACAGGGCAAAAACAAGCTTATCTATCCCACTGCATCTTCTCATTGTTTTTGGTGTACAGACAAATAGAGGTGCATATAAACATGAGACAACAAATAAACAGCTGCACTGGCTTGCAGAATGGTATGCATCCATATACAAATACACAACCTCCAAAAAAAAAAAATCACTGGCCCAGACCTCTCATCAGTCATCCTCTGCCCCACTTGGCCAGGAAGCAGCATAAGTGGTAGACTCCCAGGCGGCTGTTAGTGTTTGTGTGTGCCCGTGCGTGCATGTGCATGTCAGTTTAAAATACTTCAACACAACCTTCTAATATCCCCTCTCATCCTTCTCCTTTTGTTCTTTATTTTATTTTCTTGATCTAAGAAGCTCCTAATTTTTTTGAGTGTGTTTTTCACACACACACACACACATACATTTATGGTTTACTAATGTTATTCTGTAGAAGGGTAAAAGGGTTTTTTGACCCATGATCTGATTTTAGAAGCATTTTGGTGGTGCCATTTTTCTATCTCCAACCAGTTCATTGGTTAGTCCTGCATTGTGTATCATGTTTCTTTGTTGCTTCAGTGGTTTCTATATGTTTAAAATTGTTTCTAACAGCTGCTTTGCACATTTGTGTCATTTAACAGTGAACAAATGTCAGCTTGTTTTGCCTAATTTTCACCTAGTTTTTACTGATATATGATGACATGTTGGGCCAGTTTTTTGGAATATCATATTGCAAAAGACCCCAGACTGATGTCTACGGTTGTTCAAGGCCACATTTGCTTCCCAGTGTGTAATTTCTGTGCATAAACTGCGGTACTATTACTGTCTCTGCAGCCAGAGTGGCAAACTGACTCTGATTTCTGACTCTTGCAGCCTACACTGTAACGTTCAGAGAATTAGCCAGACTCCTCTCTGGCTTGTTTCGGTGCCACGTGATGCTAAAGCAACATCAAAGGAAAAGCTAGATTATGTAAGAGCTGGAATATGGGCATTTTGGCACAGTACAGCCAAGGTGGCACGTGCACATGCACATATGTCAAAATGAATTTCCCTAATCCAAGTCACAGTGAGGAAAGCTTGAATATGTGTGCAGCTCTGAGGGAGTATTAAAAATAAATCTATCCTCATTTCTGTACATCCCATCAGTGTATTGCGGAGTAGTTGAGTTCAGCCCAGCAAGCCATGCTAAAATACCACTGTGTGAGTCAGGGAGGGCGGTTTGCCAGATTGTGAAGGGTTAATATGTGCTGCTTAATCCCCTACTTTCTTATGGCAGTATTTGCAGATTGCAATATGCAATAGTATGTTTGTGGTGAGAAGTAATCTGCTGTCTGTTTTGGTGCCATTCACTCCAATCACAAACTGTGGAAAAAAGTGTGTTTTGACTCATAGGTCAAATCAGATCCACAACAGATTGGATCCTATTTGGAGCTGATGTGGGACAAACATCAAACATACTGAGGTATAATATACCCACCCACCTAAGCAAAACCATGTTTTCAAACTAATAAATCTCTATAATCTTTTTGGAGCAAAATCTTCTTAATCACCATCCTGATGCACATGAAAGAAACTTTATTTGGCTATTAAAATCCTGCATTACTGTGAGAAACATAAATTAGAGTTACTTTGATTGCTTTGTGATGAGACACCTTTGACTTCATCACTCAGCCATGGGTGTTACTGTTGGAGGTTTAAAAGTTGTTTTTAGATGACAGTTAGGACCTTAGACTCATTAATAAAAAGATTATGTGGCTCAGATGTTAACAGTTTTTGGGTTATGCCTCCACATTTCACCTCGCACCGATGGCTTTCTGTGGCTGTCTAATCTTTGGTCTGGTTCCTTAGCTGTGATAGATGGAACTGGCTAGCTACTCCTGGCTGACTTCAATCCAGTCCCAGTTCTGTCTTTAAGTGTTTAATGTTAGTAGTTACTTGGCTGGCATTTGGCCTGCTTCACCCCAGTAAAACAGCAAAGTGATTCTGGATGGCCTCCCAGCAGAGCATCGTAGGGAAATTTAATAGAACTAGGGATGTCTCATTCATCACACCTTACGAAATCTATTTGACCAAACCACCCACCTCTTTTCCTCTCAGTCTCTCTCCGTCTCACTCTGTTTGAATAGCCAGTGGCTTTGTGTCCTTGTTGCCAGCAGAAACAAGTCCAAATCAATGGGATCTGAAAGTATTTCCAAACATGTCATTTGTGGCTTGACACAATACAGCCTGCTTAAACCTTTCGTTCACTGTGAAAATGACGCATTCTTTTATTGCTGCTGTCAGGTTAGATTGTTGGTCAGTAGTTTATTTTAAGCTAAACTTGCCATTGAGCAAAAGTATTGAAATGTAGTGCAGCAAGCATGCACAAGAACTCTTGCTTGCTCATCTTTTGTGTTTGATGGAAAAAAAAGACACCCATATGAATCCTGTTGGAGAACAACTCCGTCTTTCTCTCTCTCTGTGGGTGGAAGATTGTAAATGGTCTATCATACCATTAATATAATTAATTAATTGCCATTTCACTATTGCTACATTATAGTCACCCTAAAACAGCCACTGTGTCTGTCCACTAAACATGAAGACAGAGTGAGGATTTGCTTTTCAGCAACAAAAACATGTTATGTAACTTAATCTGTCCTGTATGTCCATTCTTGAATTCCTGTCTTCCCCCTGCCCAAGCTCCATTATCCTGATCAATAGACGAAGCTGTTCCTTCCATTCACTGTACCGTATCTATAGAAACAGACATTTAAATCTGTTCTCTCACACACGAGCGGGAGAAAGAAACTGAGTCAGCCTGAAGCAGCGTCGTTATGTAATACCGTCATCTCTGCTGCCTCTTCCATGCCACTCTTCCCTGTTTTGTGTTCAGGCATCTTCCTCTTGTTGGGTCTGGTAGGGGGTTCATACATATAAAATTTGCTTTATGTTCGCCTTTGAAAAAAAAAAAAAAAAAGCCAGAAAACAGTTGTGTGATTCTCAAGAGGGGGAACCAAACACTCAATGCTTTGAGTGTGTGGCAGGGAGAGACAGAACCTGGGACACTTTAACTGAGGCTCTTATCTAGCAGGACTCTAAGTTGACAGATACAGCCAATTGAAGCTAATTTTACTAGTACCGTATTTAAGGAGCAATCCACATCACAATGTAAAAACACACTTGTTACATGTAATGGATACAATCGAAAAGAGCATCCATTGTCACTAAGCTTAAACTATGCAGTTGCCCCCTCTTTGCCCAGGTGTTGTCATTTCTCCACCCAAAGGAAATAATAAATGGGAAATTAAGAGTCCGTAGTTTTAAATATCTTTTTGGCCATTTTAATGATCCTGAATTTCTTTTCTTTCAGTCTCTATTAACATGTTATGTCGTACATGTTGTACAATGTAAAATGTCAAAAACATAAAAAGCGAGATAAGTTTTTTTCGTTGGACAGTGACGATATACAGAATTACACATTAATACTAACTGTACAGCTGTAGTGAATAGGCAGCCCCATTAAAATGTGGATATGGCTACTTTCTCAATGTTCCAAGTGAGTGAGTCCAGCTGAATGGAATCAAGGAAAGACTTGGCGGTGGCACTAAGTCGTAAAATTAACTTAGCTTCTTCCATGTCCACATGTTAGGTTACACTCTTCTGTGCCACGGCCACCTGAGTTCATTCAATGACAGCCTTGTGAATAGTAGTTAAAACTCTTGACTCAAAGTACAGTATGTTGTGGCATTTTGACACATGAACATGCTTACTGGGGCTAAATGATTTGGTTAGAATATCCAAATTCAGATTTTCTGATCACTATTGCAAATGTGATATGAAATGCAATTATTTTCTAAAACTAAATTATAGGCAACGTAATTTTATAGTAATAACGATGCTGCTGGTAAGTGATGTCTGACAACCTATAAAGGATTTAATTGTTTGAGCTAATATTAACATCTAATTGATGCATCAAACTGACTTATCTGTGGAGGTTCTCAGTCATCCAGGTCATATTCACTCAAAGAGTTAAAGCAAGGCGTCTGGAGACAGAACTGATGAAGCTGCTTGGATTAGCAGCCAAACGTCTTCAAGCCAAATCTTCTCAAGTCCAGACGCCTTGCTTTAACTCTTTGAATCAAACTGACTATATTTTTCTATTAAATTGGTGATGGTATATCTGGGAGATTCCATGTTTACAAAAACTGTACCCAGAATAAATATACTGAACAAGAACAGAGAGAGACCAAGAGACCGGGGTTCAGCCATAGCTCTGATAATGGAGCTCTTTCTGTTTGAAAATTTTAAATTGTCATTTTGATATAAAAAGCAACAATTTGGCCCTTTTTAATCTTTCACCGCATAACCGGTTAACTTGTGTTTCTTAAACAGCTTATTACATTTGTTTTGTTGCATTTTTCTGTGGGTGCGTTTGTAATAATGATTTTTGTTGTTTGTTTGAACCCAAATCAACTGTGCAAGTCAGTGTTTTACATAAGCATAGAGGAAATATGGAAACATTTTTAACTGAACATAGCATGGCTCTTTTTTGCTTATCACAGGAATCACTGGTTTAAGCTGAGCAATAATCTGGGTACAGTATCTCAGATAGCAGTCATAACATATTCTCCTTTCAATGCTACATGTCTTGCTATCTTTATGTGGGTGAAGCTCTGAAAACCCTTTGTTGTGCTTGATGTGAGAGGGTGTGTCATATGTCTGAGTGTGTTTGTGTTCTGTGAGTCTGTGGGGATCTTCACCATGTCCTGAGGGGCTAGACCTCTGTGTGTGTGTGTGTGCAGGGTATGTTTCCATGGACAGCAGTCATCCTGTAGGGCTATGGTAACCACCAACCCCTTCTTCTTTTGCCACCCATGTCCCTTCCCTCTCAGCCAATCGAGTAAGAGTAACACCACTGTCTCAGCCAATGGTACGGCTGGCATGTTTACATGCTCCCAGAAGGCAAGGGCCATGATTAAGCATTCAGAGTAGTGGAGCGAAAGAGAGGAGAGGAGGGAAAAAGAGGGGGAGACAGGAAAGGGTGATGAGGCCATTATGAGTTGAAAGGGCTGATGGATGCGCTCGAGCTACGACCAGTCACTCAGAAGGACTCAGGTGAACAAACACATATAGGTCAGGTATCAGGTTTTCTTAAATGGGCTCATACTTAAATCATGGTTATGAATCTGACTCCGCACATGTTTGGTTGCATGTTTGCAGTACTGTATTAGAAGCTGCCAAACCAAGAATCTGTCAACCTGCAGGTAGTCATATGTCTCTCATTTTGTGTGTGTGTGTATGTTTAAATGTGTGTCTGTGCATGTCTCATTAAAGATTAATGGCCCCAGTTAGAGTTTGCCTTCTGCTCTCGGTAGGTCCTCTTTCTGCTGAGGTCAAAAAGTGGATGTTCATATTCAGCCTGGTTGTCCTTTTGGCATTATAGAGAGCCTCAGAGAGAGGGGAGAATGAGGACAGAAGAAAAGAATCCAGACAGGTGGAGCGGTTCATACATCTTTTGAGAGATGTTTTATGGGAGGTGGTGGGACTTGATTAGAGGGATGGTCTACAATCGTACGGGGAAAATAGGCTTTATTTTTAGGTTAATCTTAAATAAGGTTATTACCTACGGTGTGATGGATTGGCTGAAAACTCACAGTGCGAGTTAGGTTAGCAGAGGTGCTTGTTTCTTGCCTTTCTCTGTAAATGTAAGGGATATCTGATTAACATTTATAAAGTTGAGTGTTTCATGTTTGCCCAAATAGGATGCTGGCACCATTACAGACTATGATTGCCATGGCGAGGGCACTTGTTTAAATTACTGTCCGCTGTCTATTCACCACTTAACTGTGACCTTTTGTAGAGGGACCAAACTCTAAATCAGTGGAGTGATATTTGCAAGGTCTCTTTGTAGTCTCTCTGTGTGTGTGTGTGTGTGTGTGTGTGTGTGTGTGCAGTGTGCTGACACACTCAATGCCAGATGGCTTTGTGTCTCTGAGTGCTCTTTCAGTTTATCAGGCATCTTGCTGCGTCCCTTCTTACTCTCTTATCTCCTCTGTCACTCTTCCCAGCGTCTTTGTTTAATAGAAATTAACTCAAAGTAAAGCAAATGTTCAGACCATTGCCTGTGAAGTCTGATCATTAGTTTTCATTCACAATTGGAAAACAGGATGATGGGTGACATATGAGACCCCTTGTAGATTTTACTGTGACAGATAGACAGCAGTAACAGTTGGCTAACGGTTGGCAAGTATGAGAAGAGAACAGCACAGCATCACAGCACAACCATGGGAGAGTCAGAAAAATCTGCAGAAAGGCTTGTTTCCAACTGACTTAACAATATTTTCCTGAGAAGTCACATGTGCATTTGGTATGTAGTTTTCTCATCTTCCCTTATGCAGGTGTTTGGCAATACCTGCACTACTGCTGTTATAGCTTCAGGGACAGCGGAGCTGCTGCAATGTGGGATTGTTCTCAGCTCTTTCTTCAGAATATTTTTATTCTCTCAACTTCTGGTCTTGTCTTATAGGCAGAAAAATACCTACTGTCTACTATCTACTGTGAAAGTTTAGTGCAGTTATTCCAGTTTTGTATCAAAAAGGTTTGAATTGACATGCTGGCACCAACATAACTAAAGTGCTCTGTTTTGAACTGTTTGTCTCCAGAGGTTTGTATAGCTTGAAAGTAAAGAAGAAGCACTTAAATATCTGGTTTGGTATGGTGCAATCATGTGCAATAGTTTTCATCATCGGTGAAGGTTGATATACACACGCTGATGCTGCACACTGTTAACAGATTGCTGAACAAGTAATCACGATGACATAATCCTGTCTTCATAATATCCACATAGACTGCTCAAATAAATGATAAAATGCTCTTGTAAGTAGTTAGATCCAGTAGGAAGTTATATTCTCACTTGAAGTGCACACCCACACACTGCCAGTTTGAGTTTTTATCTTCATGCCTCTTTTTGGCCTAATTAGTTTCCAGATGGGTTTCTCCATTGTCACAAACCTTCTCATCATTTTTTTTTGTGCTCTGCCTGACTCCCGTGGGAGAGGGTCTCTCCTTTTGATGTCAAAGACTTGCTCTTTTCTGCCTTTCATTTTTGGAAACTTTAATGGCGTTACTGTGATGGGAAACATTAACCTGCCTGAGCAGCACACTACTGCTCAGGGCGTCCTCTTCTATCTGACACATCTAGAAGAGGTGACAGAGTGTTTGATACAAAACGCTCTGTCTTTAATCTGCATCATATTCATCTAATTGGGCTGAGGAGTGTAATAAATAGACAGTACAATCACTGCCAGGGTTGCCCTGAGGGCCATCCACAGCCGCTTGCATTTTAATAGCTTCAGTCGTTGTAGCTCTTTTGTTTCACTGCACAGTTTGATACACTTTCCATTAGCACATGCCCACGAACGAACGCAGAGAGTACTGCTGCACACTGAGGTGCAGATGCCCACACAGTAGAGCGGCTTTACAGTACGTTGCTTTGCTGAATGTGGGTGTGTGTTGGCAGTAAATAGCTCTAAAGTACATGTGGAGGATTGATTTACTTGTACCTGCTTACAAACACAGGGAGGACGGTGCAAGGTGGAATGTGGGAGATAAAATAAGGTGGATTAGTAGGGGTTTGTGTTTGTGTCTTTTTGTGTGTGCGCATAGATGTGTCTGCTCTCGAATGCGACCTCTTGTGTACTTGTGTTGCAGACAGACATAGCTTCAGGCCATGTGTACGGCAGTGGTTGTCCTAATCTATGGAAGCAGCGGGTTGTATCCAACCAGTTCGAGCCTTGGGATTTAGACTAGCTAATTACAATGTATAGTGGCTGGCTGCCATGGTAACATTGGTTGGTTGGGTTTGGGAGCTGCAGGGACAGAGGCTGTAACAGCAATTCATGCATGAGGCTCTGCAGTGGAGGGGGTCCTTATCTCTTGCGACCTACAGGCATATGGCACATGAAGATATGCAGCTGTAGGAGAATTGTCATTCATTTGAGGTATAAAGGGACAGTATTGCCTTTTATCGGACTCTTCACTTGACAGGGAAGTGCTCTAGATGTGTGCTCACAGGTTGTGAAGTGAATAATGGGCACACATCTTCATTAGCACCATCTCAGTACATTTGTAGTGGAATGCACACACAGTGTACAACAGCAAAAGGCTCATCTGTCCGAATGTGTTAGATGCTTTGTACTGTTTAGGTTTTGATTTTAGATCTGCAGCTCTCCTGTCATTTTCCATTAAAGCACAATAGTTTGAAGCCATCGCTTCCTTTTTCCCTCGCTGTCTATGATTTCTTTTGTCTTTCTGTCTCTCCCCAGTAACTATTGTGTGGGAGTCCTGCAGATTATTGACCTTTTTAAAGTGCTCTCAGCCTGTTGCCTGAGCACAGTGGTTAGCTCAAGCTGAGGAGCTGACCCATTATCATCTGTATCAGGCTGAATGAGGGGAAAGGGGGAACAAAGACCCCAGCTTAACTTCAGGACTCACAGACTTTCAGACGGCAGCTGCTCACAGCTCTTGACACTGGCTTACTTAGCGTCATTTAGCATTACTGTAACATCAAACCCATGGAAAATAGTGTCCTATTCATTGAAGTGCAAGTGGCACACACTGGCATTTCACTGCAATTTTGGGTTGGAATCACTAGAATAATTCTCAGGTAATCCTATAATCTATGGTTTACATCTATGAAGTAGAATGACGGTCAATAAAGAGAATATATTTTATTATTTCAACAATGAATAAGTCCATCAGAAGTAAATTAGTATCAGATTTGATTTGATTTCTTCAAATAGACTTGCTGAATTCAAACATAAGCCAATCACCTCTGATCTTGAGGCAGTTGTTGGGGGATATTCAAAGTGACCATGACTCATTCACACCTTTCCACGCTGCAGTGTCCACGCACATCCTGTGTTCATTTGAAACTAACGTGGTCGATTATTTTTAGAGCATTAAGCTGTAAAAGCTCTTTGTAGCTTACACCTTCAGTATATGCTGCATATGCTTTATAGATCACACAGGCTGCAGTGGATGGCTGGTTCAAGTGAACAGGTCCTCATTAATCCTAGTTCAGGTGAGTTTTTGTATAGATGCTTAGAGACTTGGAGAGAAATGGATATAACTACATGAGCACTTCATCCTCGTATGTTATTTTCTTGTTATTTTTATGGAGCCATAAGTTTGTTCCAGCGCCGTTTGTCTTTTTTCCTGTCAGAAAATATTACGTTAATTGTCGTGTTTTCATGTTTTTGTAGTGACCTCCACTAGTGAATTTAGTTTGTTTATGCACCTCATTACAAAGACAGTCAAAGCAGAACCTACCTAAATCTAAGATTCACCCGTTTTTCCAACAGATCCCATCCAAAACGTCACTCTGCTTTGCTACAGTGTGCAGTGTGTGCTGAGCACCGTATTTCCTCACTTACAAACTTATGCTCTTCTTAGCTAACGAGATATGCTTCAAATGTACAATCAACCTTTGGTGATTTAGAGGATGTCTCACCTTCTTTAATTCAACCCATAACTGTTTCTTGTACAAGACTGCGCTGTAGCCGTCTGCTGTGCAGTGCATCTGTTAATGCTTCACCAACATTCCCTGTCTCTGAGGGGTTTCTGAGCCTCCCTGACAAACAAAATTTCAATTTGATGCTCAAATAAAAGGCTAGATTGGATTCTGTGATTGTGCAGCGAGACCTGGCTCTCTAAACATCTGTTATCTGTCTGTGTGTGCACATGTGGCTTATTGTTCACTCACATGTCTGCAAACGGAGCTGTTTGAGGATCTCTGTGTGGGTGTTTGGATGAGAAAGAAGGTGGGTGTGTCTGCATATTAATAACTACTTCAGCTAGATTGATCACAGTTGAGACGGCTCCTGGGGGAAGCAGCATGTAGGAAAGAATGCGGTCTGTCGCTCCACATCTGCCTCTCTAGCTAGCGGCTGTTTGTCGTCAGGTGACAGATTTACCTTTTTACTTGTGGAGGGTTTTCTGAATACAAACTGTGTGAAGAGAAAGATCTCTGAGCACCTGATGATTCTTGGACCTGGGAAAAAGAGAGTACATTGAAAACTAATAAAGCAGCAGTAATTTTATTAAGATGTTTCTTGTTTGTCCCTAGAGATTAAGGGTAGTTTAAATTGCATCAGCTAGCCAGTTTTGAGTAATTTGTGTAAAGTGTAATCTCTTGTCTGTCTTTCAAATTTAGTATGTCAAAACTTCAGATACATCTCACTAAAGCTTCCCTCTTTTGAGCTTTTTATTTGAAGCATCTGCATGCAGTGGAATTAAATTGGTTTCCAGTGCTGCAGTGTTAGCTGCTGGTTCTGTCCTCAGAGCCTCATGTGATGTTGCTGCAGTTGAAATACTTTATGTTGATGAGTGGAGTAACAGGCCCTGGCTGTAAAGATAGACCTTCATGAAGGCTTTTAATTTCCCCAGTGTCACCTCCTGATTGACTACAGCAGGACAGGGAGGTGTAAAAGCCTTCGTGTACACCGTCGTCAACGCAATCACACACACAATGACCACACATCTGTCAAACAACCGATGTACTGTCATTGTGTCATGGCCCCATAGGGCTCTAGAAGACTAGTAGCTGGGCAGGAGGCTACATGAGACAGTCTTTTTGTTTTTCTTCTCTCTGTCTTTTATCTGGTCTGCAGAGAATTGGATCTGTTATGGTTGAGCTCACTTACATCTTTTGAGAGCAGCACTGAAGACACGGAGGAATATCTTGTCAACCACTCAGAAAACACTCTCTCTCTCTCTCTCTCTCTCTCTCTCACACACACACACACGCATGCACACACACACACACACACACAATTACGGTATATATTCACTAAAGATGGTTGAATAGTAAACATGTACAAACATGTTGAGAAACTATCACACATTCCCTCCAGCCCTGGCTCATAACCACACATCTCTATTGTAAAAATGAGTGTGTGTATTTGTGCATGCATGCTCAGTCACTGCAGCCATGGCCCCTATACAGAAGCAGTTTGCAGGCATCATGTTGCCCACACAGTTTTAGCTGGCTACGAAGCATGATGTAATCCCTCTTCTCCTCAGAAGAATCTGCTGAGCAAGGCAGCACAACTCCCTGATTGAATCCACACACTGCAGCAATGTTTCCTTCCCATGACTTAATATGGTTTGCAACTTTGCAGAGCTGATCAAAGCTCCTCTAGATGGACAAGGCAGAGAGCGTGGAGGATTACTATATAGACTATATCATATGGGAATTGTTTGTTTGTTTTTAATCCCATTAAACCTCCCAATAACCCCCTTTGCGTGTTTTTTTCACATACACATATTCTAAGTCCACTGTAGTAAATAATGGTGTGTAAGTGTGTTATCAGCATTTGAACCTGTGACATTTTACTTGCAAGATTAGATAGAAGATACTTTATTGATCCCAAGGGAAATTCAAGAATTCAAGATTAATTCTTCACCAAGGTTACTAAGTTTTTGACACAATGTGGATTTTCTTGAATACACTGCTCAACAAACATGTACAAACGAGTCTACTAATGTAATGTGAGAACTCGTTTTTGAAAGTATCTACAGAGCTATAGAGGTATCTATAGCTGTAACAAAAAAAAAAACGGTATTGGCAACTTTTTGAACGATCAGTCATAAAAGATCAGTCCAAGATCAGTATCAGATCAGTATCAGATCAGATCAGATCAGATCAGATCATTATTTTTTTTTTTTAGACAACAGTAATTCCACCTTCTCACACTAGAGCTAAAATAACCATTTGAAACCTAGCATTGATGATAACTGACTAATTGCTTCATTTTTCAAGCAAATATGTCATGAATTTTCTGGTTTCAGTTTCTTAAATGCAAGATTTTTTTGCTTATATGATAGTAAATGAAGAGTTTGGGTTTTGGTCTGCTAATTGGACTAAAGGAGCATATGGCAGATGTCACTTTTGACCCTGGTAAATTGTGATGAGCATTTTTTGTTCTTATTGACATGTTATAAACGATTAATACATTAATCATGTGAAGATTTGCTGCATTTCTCTAAAATAATTTTAAACAAGATATGTTTTGGATTGTTGGTCAGACAAATCAGAGATATGCACTGTGTAAAAAGATAATAGAATTTAATTTTTTGAGAGATTTTTGATATGTGAGTAAATTATTATCATTTAATGAAGAAAATAATTGGCAATTGTTTAAAAAGTTGTTAACTTCTGCTTGACAGGTTTACTGTTAGAATAGTACAAGGGTGTTTATCTTTTATTGTTTTAGTTATGACTCATATCATACAGTAATGTTTTGGCACATGTGTATGTTTACATTACTTGTCTGCAGTGACAGACATATGTTGATCTGCACCTGCTTTTCAATGAAAAAACAAAAAAAGAATAGTGGAAGGATTTTGAAACGCACACACACAACCCGCTATTGAATAACAGGAAAACAAAATAAACAACCTTTTATGTCTTAGAGGTGAGTTTATACGACCAGCCATTTTCATAAACTTTGGCCTCGCTTCAACTGAGTGCTCAGTGAAGTTAAACCACTGGCATGCCTGCCATCACGGCTCTATGCAGGGGTCTAGCCATGTGAGATCGCCTGGCACTGGAGGTGCTACTCAGCTGACCAGTGTGGGAGTGAGGAGGTGTTTTTTTGTGCTTCAGTCTCATGCTTCTGCTACTTCTTTCTTGCATTCTTGTGGCGCAGCTACCTTCCTTATGAGGGACCAACAGGACAGGACACGACAGGAAGTGGTTAATTGTTGTATTATATGTTCCAAGGTTTTGATCGTTTTTTTTGTTGGAATTTGCCAAATTGTGTGTTCAGCTGGAATTGAGCAATTCATGTTATCCCTGCAGAGGTGTAGTGTGTGTGTGGGGTGTTGAACACAGTATTCTCTCTCTCTGTGCAGCCCTCAGCTAGCTTATGACTCAGGCTGCTCGGTTTTTAAAGTTTGTTTCTCATCTGCTGGCTTAAATAGCACAGGTCTTCCAGGAACATTGGTGACTTCACGACTCAGTCCAGCAGCAACATTTTTTTTTCTCGCAAACAGGAAGCCTTTGCATCAACCTGGCAAGTTGTCATGGCAGCCTTTGTCCTTGCCATGGAAACGAGGACCGGTTATTGAGAGTGACAGGTGGGTTTATAGCTGTCTGTCAGGAGAGGATAACATGAGAGTGATGTGAGCTGACATTGGGGCGGAGGTCATGGTTGTTGCAGCAATGGGACCGTAGATTTAACTGGTTGGTTATGCAACAACATTTGGACCATGTCTGCTGACACACACACACACACACACACACACACACACACACACACACACACACACACACACACACACACACACACACACACACCACAGCAGCGATTCTCAGGAGAAGCTCTGGGCTCTGTGCATCACTGCTACCTATTGTTTCTCTGTTGCCAGCTGTCTGTGGTGAAAAATCACACCAGTGGGGACTTGTGTATTGATGAAGTGCTCTTCATTATGTGCTCTTGAGTCAAGTTATGGTGTCTAAACAAAAGCTTACTGTTCATCCCTTCACCCCTGACCTCTTAAAAGGATCACATATGAGATTTTGCATGTTTTATCCCTTTAAATACAAAATGCATACAGTTTACTTCCAACCATTATCCCCTTTACTTGGTATCAGTAAATAAATATCTTATTGCAGATACCTGCCGGCTTCATAGAGACAATGTGTCTCAGTGAACATTTAGTCCGCTGCTTTTTATTTAGTCAGTGACACTTTGTGCTGTGAGGCAGTGCAGATGCAAGCGGGGAAAAGTCTTTGTTGTTGGAGTCGGCTGGTGAAAGTGTTGCTTTCTCATGTCTAAGGAAAAAAAAAAAAAAACCCTGAACAGACAATGAGCAAACTGTGACATTATGAGAGAAATAATGTAAATTTGCTTTATTTGCATTTATATCAAGGGATTGTTATTCAGCAGCTGCCACTCAAAGGCCGTATGCCAGAGCCTCTTGAATGCATCAGGGAAGAATTCTTTAAGGTGTCATCTGGACATAAATGGCACCAGAGACTTTATTTATTTTAAAGCAGCATATTTAATTTCCAGGCTTTTGCATTATTGCTTTGTACATTGAGGAGAACATTGGAAGGAAAATATGGCAAATTATTTTTCACTTTATGTTTCATTTTATTCACTTTGATCTCTTTGTAATAAGTTTTTTGCCACCACATGTGGAACTAGTTGCTCTGAAACTGCTGAGGTAGTTTTCTACTCACGGGACTGATTCAAACATTTGGCATTTCCTCTCTGTCACACAGACTTCTGTAGTCGCTGAAGTGAACAATTGACAATTGCAGAGCAGAGTGCCGTGTGTATGTGTGTGTGTGTGTAAGTGTGTTTATCCCTTTTGAAAGGTTTTCTGGTGCAAGCCATTCCTTATTAACTGGAGCCTCATTGATCTAACCCTATCAACACACAGCAGAGCCCATGAGTAATTGTGTAGAGCATGTGTCTGTGGTGTGAGTGACACAGTGAGAGTGTCTGTGTGTCCTCATGGGCTGCACTAATTTCCCTAAGCATCATGTGGAGCGCAAAGGAGGTCCAGAGAGAGAATGAGAGCGAGCAACATCAAAAACACGAAACTGTCACTGTGCTGGTTGTAAAAGAAGCAGGAAAAATCATCTGCAAAACACCTGCAAAGTTGGTGGTATATTTTTAATTTCTAGATATTTTTTGATGTATTTTGTTGTTATTTTTATCCTGTGTAAGATCTTGGCCATATGTAGATGACGTAATATCACAAGTTTTAGAATGTGACCTTTTCAGTATTATAAAATATCAGATGAAATGTCACATTTTGAATCAAAAAGCAGCTCATTTCTCTGTATTAAACTGACATTTTACGCAATATTAGTAGTTATACAGGGGTTCCCTCCCCAGTAGTTCAGATACAAATTTTAGTGGCGGTAACCTCAATAGATGATAATGTAGTGCATTTAGTCGAAATGTTTTAACTAAGGAATGAGGTGACAAGTAAGACAGTTGGACATGCCATGTAAATGAAAAAGAAATAAGATAGATTAAAAAAAAACATATGGCTATTGATATGTTTTCAATAGCCCAGATGAGAACAAATCTGCCTTATGTTCAGCTAGGTTGATCTGGCAGCAAAATAGAAAATAATTGTTCAGATAATTGACCTAGTATGTGGACTGAAATGCCTGTAGTTAGCTACTGTTCACTGCGCAGTAAATGGGAAGACATGTAGTAAAGCTTTTATTAAGGTAGTGCCAATAGCACTCAAGCACAAGCAGTGTGTTACTCCAACTAGCGTCAGCATTAAATCTCCATTTTAATCAAAACTTTTCTTTTTTTAAAGCTCTCTGCAGGCAGCCCTGCCTCTGTCAGCACATGCAAAATATGAACAGTGTACATGTGGTTTTATCTTCTTCATAGCTCAGTGTTTTCTGCTGGAGGAGTGTTGATTTCATCCTCTCAGTTCAACTAATGGTGCAGTAATGGCCATCATGTCCAGCCCAGCATTTTTGGTTCACTGAAGGCATATGTTTCTGTGCACAGGGGTGGCTCTCAGCCATCTGTGAGTTTGTCTGGTCACTGTCAGGTCAACCAGTGGGGCCATCAGTGTCAACTTGCTGTCCATTTGTCAGACTGAACCTTTGTGTATTCAAACAGCGCAAAGGAAACCTTTAAAAGAAGATCTCTGTGAGTTCTGTTGCAGCTGCATTGTCACAACACTACAATTTTGAAATGAATTGTAGGGCTTTAGAGCTCCTAACTTATATCTAGATACACCCTTTGCTGTGTCCAGATGACAATGCATGTTTTTAAACATTCACAAATGATTCAGTGGTTGAATGATGTACCTGGTTCCCCTTTGATAAGAGCCAGGGGGGCTGGAAAAATCCCAAACTAGATTTTTAAATAATCCTATAATAGCTCATATTCAGCTCATCATCTCATCATGAATCATTTCCTGATGTGAAAACTCCACTAATTCACAGCCGGTTTGACAAGTGGTTGAAGTGCTGCCTGTCTGAACCAGAAATCCAGTTTTGGTTGGTTCCTCATGGTAAAGTACATGGAGTGTAAACTAAACTTCATGCACATACACCCACGCTATTGATTTTTACATATGATTGACCCATAAACTATATCAGGGACGGTCATTATTGGCCAACAAGGAAGTGATGTGACAGTAGTGAGCGGTCAGAGAAACACATTGATGCACTGAAAGCATTTTATAGCTTCCATACAGTGACTGTTCTTTTTGTGCATCGGAGTTTATTGCTTCCTCCTAGGCTGTGGGTGTTGTTGAATACTAGATTGTTGCCTTAATTTGAATGAGTGCTATGTGACTGGTTCATAACAGTGGAAGCATTCAACTGCGAGCAGCACCAAAGCAACTCTCTTATTTTGGCAGTGCACCTCTCAGTTTGTGTAGATTTTTTTTGATCCCACAGCTGTGACATAATGTTTTTTCGACTGCCTTGGTGACATGATTAACTCCCAGTGAAGGTGTTTAGCTTAGACAACACTCACGCACACACCAACAAGGTCATGACTTTTTTCTTTGAGGCCGCGTGCGTCATTCGTTCTCTCCTCTTCAGCAATGGTAAGTCTGATCACTGTGTGTAGTTACTCAGCTCTGTGGATGTGTGTGTCAGCATGTGTGTGGGTCAGTCTTGACTGGTTCACTTCGCTGTAGTGATGTACCAGACGGAGGCTGTATTGATTTCTCAATAGGATCTTCCTCCTCTGCAAGTCAATCCTTGTACTTGAAGTGATCTCCTGTTTAATTGCATGTCATGTTGAGCTGGTCCCTGTTTTAACCCTGTAAAATACTATATGTGTTTTGGTTTGGGGGCTACTCTGTTGAACAGAGTAACTGGTAAGAGCTGATGACACAGAAAATTTCCCTCTCTCACTTACAGTGCAGAATTGATTTTTCTGTTTGTCATGGGGATTGTCAGGATGCATTAGCTGACTGAGGCAGCCTACATTTCAGCCTGTCAGAGTGTGTGCAGATAAACATGTGCACGTGTGGGCTCCTGTGTCACTGGTTCATGCACATGTGAGCGATGTGACTGCCCCCCCCCCCCAATAGAACAGCGGTACAACAGAGTGATGTTTGATAATATTGTGAAATTGGAGGTTCTACTTCGTAATGTGCAGTTGTTGTTTTTTTTTTCACTGGAAAGCCTGTGTTATTGAACCAATTAGTCAAAGACATCTGCAGCGCAGTGAGAATATGTTCATTTTCAGTTGTCTTTGTAACCCAGAGTCTGTATGCAGATGAAAACTCCTCATTCAGAAAAAGATATCCTTCGTACCAGTGATACAGACATTTAGGAGCGCATAGGATGGATTTTAAGGGTCACAAAATGATTGACACAGCGATACCACAACTGAAAGAATAAATTTTGATTAAAATGCAGCCTATAGTGAATATGATTACTATGCAGTAGAACGATTATGAGACATAAATTTGGTAAAAACCAATTTGTCAGGTGTTTTATGTCAAAATGTAAAATGTAAAAATGGTTTCTCTTTCCCTTCCTTGTTTAGCTTTACATCAATGATTTTTGTTAGCTCTGTAAATTCACACTCTCTGGGTATTCTTATTTACTTTCTAGTCTTTAAACAAGAAGCTAGTTGACCTGAATTATTTAATGTCTTCCTCCTCAATTGAACTCTCTTCCTGTGTGTGGCCTGATTGCTTACAGTAGTAAAGCCTTGTCAAATATATAATAGCCTATTGCTGTTCTCGTCCATACTGGAAAAGCATTTGTGACTACAGTTTCATGTGTGAATAACAAAATGTATTGTAATGTAATGTGAGAATGTTACTGAACACAACTTTTGTTTCTGTCTGTTTAATTGATACTTTGACTGGTCTTCTTGGGCTGATGTTGTCACTGAGGCGAAAGACACGTCTTCGCAAATGCCCTTTCCTGTCTCCTCACTACTCGGTTTTTTTCTGTGTCTCTGTCTTGCCCTAATATGCTTAATCAGACCACAGTTTCTACCACAAGTAGAAATAATGACCAATCACACACCAAATTGCTTGCAGTGAATCATTCAAATGCAAAGTGACTGTACCTTACATTAGCAGTTTAACACACAATGCATGCAAAGCTGTAGTGTGTCCACACTGCAGGCTGTGCACGAGCCAGAGAGCTGAGCCTACAGTATATTCAGCCCATTTGCTCTGCTTTGTCTTCACTGCTCCGACTCTGTTCTCCGTGATGGACTGGCTCCCTGTTCAGCACACTGGGGACTGTATTTCTGAATGATTTGCTACCTATTGATGTTCCTGAAAATAGAAGTGAATCATGGCCTACATCTTAGTTAAAGAGGGAACAGACCTTGGTGCTTGTCGAGACAAGAGTGCTTTGTTGGGTGCACGATGTAAGATGTTTTCCAACATCAACCTTGGGCTGGCAAGAATAAGTTTTGAGGGCACTGTTGAGTGCTCTATCATCAGGTAAATATCTTGAACAATTTACTGTTTTTCTCTTATGCTCACATATACACGGCGAGGAGGCCAGAAGGTGTACAGAGGGGTCACACAGGAAGCAGATGGAAGAGAGAGATAGAGGAGAGAAAAAAACAAATACACACAACCACACACTTGCATATTGGAAGAGACGATCTTTTCTATGGCATGATGGCAGCACAGTTGGTGATGGACAGATGACCGTATCTCAGTGTTTTAACCCTATCCTCACCTTTATGTCTCATGTGTTGTGTGTCGTTTTGCAGCACTTGCACACACACAGTTGCTGTTTTTTTTTTTGTTTTTGTTTTCGTAAATGCTTCACTAAGTCAGCTTAGACCCAAATGCACTATTTGTTAGCTCTTTGCCCAACAGCTACAAAAAAGCCATATGGCAGCTATGACTCCCCACAATCCACATACAGACTCGCATGCAACTAACAGATGGAGGGAATTTTTTTGATTGGCAGGTGGGTGGTCCAGTGGCTGTGGCTTATGGTACATGTCAGGAGGTGACAGACGGTGGTGTGTCACCACTCGAGGCGCTCATCAGCATTAGCTTGATGGGGTGTGCTGTCCTAGTGGGAATTGACCCCTGCTTTTATTTTCCAATTAGTTCTCACTTGTGGCTTGTTAACATTGCCTAGTATTCTTATACACACACACAAGCACACATTTATCTGTGTAATAGTGATGAATTGCACTGTGAATTGGTGCATTCGTACTCAAAAGTGGTGGTTAAGATCAGCGTAGGTTATATGGCGTCACATATGCTCACCCACGTACCTCCCACATAATTTGCTTTTCAAACATGTAGTTCTGCTTTTACACCTGCCCACTGCTGTATGGCTTTTTGTAATAGTTACGTAAGCTTCGGTGCACTTCTCCTCTTTCAAGTTCATATAAGGAATGTATTGTGTCAGATAGATAAACAGGATTTGTACACCACCAGGCTAAAAATCCTGGAATGTCTATAGTTATTGTTTAAGCACAAACAAACATCTTTCCTTGCTATATTTGCACCTTTGCTTGCAGTAAAATAAATAAATAAATAAATAAATAAATCCTCCCTTTTTTTTATTCTAGTCTGTGTGATAGCTGGATAGTCCCTGACTGTCTGTCAGAAATACCCCTCTCCTCTCTAATAAGACATCAGATATAAAAAGTGTCAACCTACCATTTTTCTTGTCTGACAGTGGCTTTTTATATCCCCTATGCCTTTTTGTTATTCTGCTGTGTTCTTCACCAATGTTCTTTTAGCAGCAGAAGTGGATTCGGTGTCAGTGTTGTTCCCTTCCACTTGAACTGTCACTGCTACTCAGGCCTGAACGCCAGTGTTGTTACTGGACATGACAATCGACCTCAATCCTGACTCTTAGCCTAATAGAAAACTTCAAGACAGTGATTCCACAGAAGCAAAATCAAACTTAAATTAAGACGGTTAACATGGTTTTTACTGCATTATTGCATCTTTATGTGCAGTGCTGCCACGTTACACTGTTTATTGTTATTGTTTTCAGCCACGGAGCTTTACACAAGCTGCGTCATTTCACACTTTCCATCAGTTACTTTTTGTATTCCCGTGTTTATTCTTTGAACTAATTGAAGTTCGCGTGCCCCCTGCATGGAGGAGCTGAAAAGTGGTCGACACCAGGAGAATTCAACACCTGGAAATGGCATTGAGGAAGTAGATTTTTCTCACCGAATCGTGGTAGCAAATCACTGGAACCCAACAATGGCTTTGTTATTGCTGGCTTTGTTTTGGGCATAATGCAAATCAGCATCTCTCTTTCTCCTCTCTGTCTTCCAGACTTTAACTACAACACAGATGGCTATGAGGGAGACGGAGCGGAGGACGGCAAGTCTCAGGACGGCTCGGAGACGCTGCCCTATATAGATGAATCGCCCACCATGTCACCCCAGCTGTGCACGCCCCAAGGGCCCGACGGAGAAACTGTCTCCCCCACACCACCAGAGGGCCTGCTAGCAGGGGTAAGACAGCACACACACACACACACACACACACACACACAGATGAAGGCAGGTATAAATCAGTAGCTGTCCTCCGTGCGAGAACGTCTATACACAACGTCACATTCTCAGTCAAGGGAATAATGTGACAGATGGGAAAGAGAGGGCTGTGCCACATAAATCACAGGCCAAATGTTTCAGGTAGTGATTACACGCTGCATGACTGATTGGCTCAGTTCAGTTCTCTGTCAGGCAACTTTCTGAAGTAGAATATGTCCAAATCCTGAACGGCCTGAAGGTGATTTTGTAGGTTTCAACTGATCATCTATAACTGGTGTGTTGTTAAAGGGACCCTTCACCCCAAAATATTTTAGTGTGAGTCGCTGAGTTTTGAAGATATTGACTACAGAGTCTGTTTTCTGACAAATATAATGAAACTCAAATCCACAACAGTTAAGACTTACTTACTTCTGATTTTGGTGTGAAATATCCCTTTAATAGTATCTTAATTATCTTATCTCAAAAGCATGCTTTTTTTAGTCATTTGTCAGTGTCACTTACATTTACTGTTGAATGCTAATGCAGCTGTTTTTGTCATTTTCTGTTGGTGCTTTTAAGAGTTGCTGGAAGCTCCATGATGTCTAGTCTAGTATTCAACACGAGTTTCCTGTTTTTGTGGAAAAATAGTCTCATCGCAAGTCACATTATTCTCGCTTATCCTTTAAAATGAAATATCTCTGCACTCATTTATCAAATATTTTATTCAAAAGATTCTTTTAACGTCTTAATGCAATATCTTAATACAATGCTCACATGTCTACATGTGTGTTGTAAAAGTTATTGGTTGCTGTCATCATTCCTCCCAAGGACAAATTCCACAGTCCTCATTCTGTGTCAAAATGCATTCTAAAGTTAGTCACATCGAGGGTGGGTGTCTTTAGTGTGACTCTCCCTCTTTGCGTTTGCCTGGCCAGAGTTTTGCCTTGCTGAGCTGCAGTGTAGGGACAGTAACACAAAGGTAACTTCATCCTACAAAAAATATTGTAGTACAATTTTAAGTACTGTAATGAAAGTATTGTTTTGAGACATACTGAAGAAAAGGTGAACCTGTCCATCAATGTACCGCTCAGGAAAGTCTTCAGAGCCCATCACCATCATGTTTCTGTCCCAAAAGTGACTAAATGTTCAGAATTATGACCGTTGAATCATATTTTACAGACTTAAAGGATTTAAAAATATCTCATGCGCAATTAAAATGTCTTTGAAATGAGCTCATTTTAACAGCCATTTCAATATTTTTTCAAAAGTCAACATTTTGTGAACAACCTGACATCAAGCCAGGAGTATATTACAGTTGTTCTTTTTATTAGCATGAGGTGGCTTCGCTCCAGACTCCATCTGTGATGACAGTCTTTGAGTCTTTTCTTGGACGACTCATTGTTTCCTCCTGACGTTAGCCGCCACATTATGACCCAGTGTAATTGTTAGCAATTAGCCTCAATAGCTGGACTCCCAGCAGCCAACTGCAGGTGGCGCATTCACAGCAGCAGGAAATGAACGCTGACCCAGATGGGGCTTGATGTCACCATTGCCAGGTTAGAATGCAGAATGCATTCAGAGCTGTGTTCATCCATAAAGTTGCAGTTGTTTTAAACTTTTCTTTTCCTTTTTTTTTTTTTTTTTTAAGTGGTCGGTGCAGTCATCATTTGTCATTTAATCAGAGTTCAGTCCTGTGGTGTGTTACTGTCCATCTACAGTACATAACTGTCATTTAGATATTGTGGGTGGCACTCATTTCTTTGTTTATTCTATCATAGCTGCTGCCACTGTGCATGTGCTTGTCACTGTGTACTCCACGTACACTGCTGCTAGACTATAAACTATAAAAATGATGAATGCTTTCCTGATTTTTTTTGTATGCGCAGTTCAGTGTCTGTGGTCCTGTCATGTACTCCCTCCCTCCCTCCCTCCCTGAGACCAGTAGTTCTGGGGTTACCAGTGCTTTTTTCATGACTCAAGGCTATACGTGTGTGTGTGTGTGTATGTGAATGTGGCTTATGCGTCTGATTGTGTGAGCGGAGCGACTCGGCGGGAGTCATCCTGACCCTGACCTAAACCGACCCTCACACACACTCACACACGCAGACACACACACACTCACACACAGTAAAAGAGGCTAACAAGCTTTCACTTCACACATCACAAGCAGCTTTGACAGCATGTAAAAGCCTGTATGAAAACTACAACAATCACAAGAGCTTGTCTCATATTTTTGTTATCTGATGGATCTTCTTTGTGTCTCCACTATACATTGAACAGCAATAGAGAATTTACCATTTGCTTTGTTTGCCCTTTACATCTGCCTGCTCTTTCCCTATGACTCTTTTGTCTCTTTTCCAAGTAGCTGTATTGTCATGGTATTGTAAATACACTGTGGCCTGATCTTTGACATCCTTGCAACAGTTGTAATAAGAGAATTATTGTTCTATAATATATAATGTGAGTCCCTCGGTGTAGGGTTCAGGTCTTGTAAATGAAAATGTGTCTCCATCTAGTGGCAAGTTTGGGTATTAACATTTTCAGATCATTTAAAATGTACTCATATAGTATATATAGTTCAGGATATTTAAAAACATTTTAATCCCTCCACCTTTGGAAAGTCATTGTATCATACATGGAAGGTACAACAAAGCACTAGGTAGTCTAGATTTGTAGTTATGATGGTGTACACTGTATATATTGTCCCACTATGTTCTCCTAACCTCTACACTTGAGAGCAGTATATATATATATATATATCTGGTTGGTTTGATGAGATGAGAGATCGTTTGTGGAGAATCCATCTCGGACGTGGCTGCCTTCTGGACTCTAAAGGTCTTTTCACTGAAGTCGACCTCTCCTCACTGCCTTGTTCCATCGACCTTTCTTTGTGCTGCGTTTGCATGGGCCTTTCATCTGCTGACACGAGAAAGCCGAGGCTGACACCTCCATGCCAGAATGCATACATCCAGCACAACAAGCGGGTTTTTACACATTCAGGCATGAGAGTTCAGTTTGTACTTTGGGATGTTTTAAAACTACGGTTTCTGTCTGAAGAGGGATCTCTTTGTTTTTCTCTCCCTTAAAGGTTTTTTTTTCCTTTTTTGAATGGATGCTTGAAGGATAGACGATGTTGTATGAGACAAAATCATGATTTGGGGCTATATGATTAAGACTGCAATTTTACGTTTTTGTTTGCGTCCTCTTCTTTTTATCCTCCTTGTAATGTTTTCTGTTCTGTGGGTTCTGATGTCATTTCCTTTGTCCTCTTTCTCATATGATCCTTTCTCTTCCCATATTAATGGCTTCTAATGGTGCTGACCTAGAAATACAAGCCACAAGTGTAAATTTACTCTTATTTATTTTCCCAACACCCTTCCAAGTCCTTATAAAATAGGTGTGACCCATATAATGTAGGCAAGGCAGTTAGCAACCCGAAGAACCAGCCCAGATGTTAACATCTGCTGTCTGCAGACATGGCCCACAAAGATGAGGTTTGAGCACTCGAAGAACAATCACAAAATCTGCCTGAGATATGTGGGCAGAAAAATGTAGAGGGTGGTTGATAGTGCAGCAAGGGGTGTCACTTCCTGCAACGTGACACCCAAGGGTCAGTCGCAGGGTTGGAGGTTGTGTCGAGTGAACAGTTTTCATTCACAAATACCCATAAAAGTTGAACTATCACGTCATTCACATTTTTAGTCTCATTTCCTTTCTAGTGGATTTATTGATTTTCCAACAGCTTGTCTTGGTGCACAGGCGTCTTTTTTCTTTTCTTTTTTTTTCTTCAAGCCCACGTTCTGCCTGTGCTAAACTGCTGCTACCCAGTGAACTATGTGGCTTGTAATTAGAATCAGCCGCCCTGGAAGCACATTAGCTGGTCTCGGCTCCACATCCAAGGCTCTCAGCAGATCAATAAAGAGACAATGGTCAGAGAGAAGCAAGACCAGAGAGAAATGAACTCTGTAACACTCAGTAAAGCAAGAAAGCAAGAAACTGTGTATTTGAGGAAGTGCCTGAAGATACGGAAGACAGAAATGAAGAGAATGAAGTAAACGACTCCCCCAGTGAAGCACAGACAGAAGCGGCCTGTGTAGCCACCAGGGAAGTGGCTTAAGAACGTTTGTCGTGAGGGGAGGGGCAGATGTAGAAGGAGGGCAGACCTCATCGACCGAGGTGGAACAGTGGTGCAAACACACACAGAGTACACACACGCACAGTACACACATACACACTCAAACCAGGAAGCCCAGCAGAGGAAGGGGGTGGGGTGTGTAGGCGGGGTCCTCTCTCTTTCTCTCTCTCGGCGTCCATACGACTTACTCTGAAGGGAAAGAACTGATGTGTCCAGGCAGGCCCTGAAGCAAGGGATCTTGGGCAGAAAGAGGAGACGGAGAGGTGAAGGAAAGAAAGAAAAAGAAAGGAAGTCATGGAGGAGGAAGAAGAGGAGGTGCTGTGCTACTTGGACAGGGTGCTGGAGGAGGAGGAGGTATTTGAATATGGAGATGGGGAGCTGGATCCCATCACTCCGGTACATAGACAGTTCAAGGTGAGATAGCGGCTGAACAACTGGATGCAGAGAACACACACACACACACACACATACACACACACACACAAACACAAACACAAACACACACACACACACACACACTAACGCGCTGACCAGTCTTGTAAGCTTGGCTATATATAGCAAAGTGGAAAGCGTTATTGGTGTCTTGGCATGATGTAGCGTCACTATGTGCTGCTACGTGTGCCTATGAGCCATCTGTGCTGCAAGAGTGTGTGTGACAGCCATTGGTCTCTCAGCGTGGCCTGATGAGGCAGATACTCTGGAGCACATGTCTCCTCCTTACTCTGCTGCTTTTTAAAGACACATGGTCTACATTTCTAAAGGTAACTTCTATCTTTTAAGAAGCCTGCATGTGTGTGTGTGTGTGTGTGTGTGTGTGTACGTGTACGTGTACTCTTCCCCACTAGATGAACTGACAGAAAGCAGTGCTGCCTGCGCTGTTCCCGGTCATTCTTGATTTCAGCAGCTTTAGTATGCAGAATGAGGGTACAATAAACATGCAGCATTTATCACTATGAAATGTGTAACTGAGAAGTGTACGCACCCAGGCAGGTTTCCATGGAAAATTCCTTTCACCATTCATGTATTTCTCATCTTGCCCTCTCACCACACAGTAGCTCTTTGTAAAGAGGAGGGAAAATATTCCCACTGTTGGAAGAAGTAGTTTTTCCTCCTTCCTGTCTTGTCGTTTTTTTTTCTTTTTCTTTTCTTTTTTTTTTTTTTTTTAATCCATGCTCCTGTCACTGAGGGAGTAGTCTTTACACGTCACCAACGCCCACGTTTACATTGACAATAAAACACATTTCTCCGCACTACGCTGCACTACATGGAGCTGGCATCATCATAACTCCTAAGACCTTAAAAAAGCCAAAATAAAAGCAAAAGACAAAAATGTGGACAGACATATGGTTGCACATTTCATATCAAAGAAACATCTAAGACTCTGACTCTTTTCTAGCACTGCTTTTTTTAGGACGATTAGTCATAAGTAAAATGACGGTTTCTTTTAATGAATAGCTGCAACAAAACAGACAAAGAGGCTCAAACACACTCAAATCCATCATTAAATTGCTGAAGTATTAATGTGAATGCAGCTCTTGAACATTTTTCATTAAGAGACGTGGTTCTTAACATTCATGTATGTTGATGAACCGGATTCACATGTATCATTTTGAAGTCATGATATAATTTTAGTATGTGATTTTGACTCACCAGTATGATTTATCATCAGTCTGTTAAATCTTCTGTATGTTGTGTGTTTTAGAAGTAAAGTTGGGGATCAAATAATAGTTTGGCTAAATCTTTTACTGTTGCCCAGCAAAATAATTGTAATAACAATTATTAATAATAATAACAATGATGGTGTTTGTACTGTAGCTGGTCGTACAGTGTACCTCCTGTCTTGAGAGATGTCATCTTTGTTTGAGAGTGGATGTTGGGCGTGATTGGGTTAAAAGGATGAGGTCACGGCTCCGTCCTCGTGTTATCACGCAGAGCTGGTGTACTGATATCATTATAAGGATATGGTAGTGTTAATAATTAATCTTCCATTCTGCTCTCTTGGCTGTCCTTTGGCCTACCTTAGAGCATGTATTTGTTACATTGTCATCACATCTCCAGTTTATTGCCTTTCTTCAGCTGTGGGTAAAGAGCCACTGGCAGCCTGAGCGGGTATACCTGTGTTTTCTTTAGGAAAGTTGTTCACTAATTGCTACGCTATATGCAGTTTCATTAAATGTTTAAATGAGGATTGCTGAAGTAGCTTTTCATGTGTTTTAATTGTTTTGGTCAACACATCGTGTTTTTTTAGCACGTATTAACACCACTACGATATTTTGCCTTATACAGTGTAGTGTGAATCGCGCTGGAGGCGCTAATATATCACTGTCGACACAGGTCACATATAAAATGTAGACACATCTTGTTCCAGTGTCTTTTTCAGTCACATTCACAAAACTTTCACATTCACACTCTCTGAATTCTCTGAAAAGAATCAGATTTTACCCATCTTCTTCTCACAACAAGTGACAAAGTCTTCCATGGTCTGCCAGGAAGAACTGCAATACAGTAAGTTTTGCAGTTCTTACTGGCATGCATGGTTTGTAGTGCTACTGCAGTCTGCATTGATGCAGGCCTGTCTGAAGTGTCAAAGCACTGCTTAATGGTCTCTGGTGTCTAATTACACCTAAAATAGAATGCCTGTCAGGTGGATTCGGAGTGGGAAAAATGCCTAGAGGTGTGAATTGAATTGTCTGTCCTGTCTGGTCCTATCTGGTACTGTGTATTTGACTGCTTTCTGCCCAGTGCATGCAGGAATAGTATTTACCATGCTTCAGTGGGGATAAGCAGGAAGATAAAAGAGTGAATTTCACTGATGTGTTCTGTGACTGTCAGAACATTTCATGTGAGTTTAAACTTCCTAGCTCTGTATTTCTCATCTTTTCTCCTTTTAAGTATTCCGAATTTTTACTCAGACTAGTGTTTTCTCAGGAAAACTAGTGCATCGTGTTTTGCTCTCGCTCTGTGTTTCTCATACATGATTAGGAAGGTGACTCCCTTCTTATTGAAGTCAAATAACAACAGCCGAGGAGTAAGACTTTCCACAGAGGAAGCAAGCCATTTAGATTTTAGATGAGTGAAGATTCCCGATAAACAGCTGTTCACTCCTACACACTTTGGATGTGTGTGTGTTTTAATCTCATGTTTACCTGATGTGGTAACTGCTGTGGCCAGATGCAGGAAATGAGCCTGAGTCGTTCTTCGGTAGTGTGGCATTGGTTTAAATAATGAATCCTGGATACATAAAGTTTTACCAAAGGATCTTTGGCGTGTGTTACGTGCTGCTCCATATACATTTTTACAACCAGGTCTGTTTTATCCTGCAGGGAGACATAGAGAAAGGACTGGAGATGAAGAAGCTGGTGCTGTCTGGTTTTTTGGCCAGTGAGGAGATCTACATTAACCAGCTGGAGGCCCTGCTACTGGTGAGACACAAACACACACACACACATACACACACACACACACACACACACACACACACACACTGCAAAAACTGTTGCACATGAAAGTAAATAATACAGCTGGTGTGAAGATAATTTTACTTTGTGTTCAATGCTCTGAAAAAGACAGCTTGCAATGTAGGGACACGCGTGTTTGCTGCTGCAGGCCTGCAGCTGGTGCAGACCTGCTAGTGCTTAATGGTCATACTGAAAATACTGCCACAGTTCAGTAGTTTCCTGAAACACTGAGTGAACTTACTTCCCCATATTAAGCTAACTATGTCATATCCTGCCGCTTTGACCGACATCCAATCTGTGTGGCATCAAGTGTTATGTTACGCTGCAGTGTAATTTTGATTAGTCACACAGCAGTTACAGTACGAAACCTTCAGTGCTGAAACACAAAAATCTGTAGTTAGTAGTCAGTCAGTTAGGTAAACTAAAGTTTGCAGTAATAATGGCTGAAATCTGGTTTGTGTCTCGGTTCCTTCTGTATCAACTTTCAGTGACGACACAGCAAGTCATTTTACAATTTGCCCAATGAAGAGTTTGTTCCTCTCTTCCTCCACTTCCTCAGTTATTGAGACAATATCTGAAATACACAGTATGGGTCAATACTTTCGTTTTTACTTAGTTGCATATTGTTTATACTTGGCAGGTTTTAGTTGACACTGCCAAAGTAAAGGCAAGCCATATGCGAATATCAGACAGCCAGCAGCTGCTTATGCTTGCTTATGTCTAGTAGTGACACCCAAAAAGACATATTTACTTTGTTGGTTCAGACACAAACTCCCAACAGACAACCTCGCCAGGCTTCCCTCACAGTGCAGTTACCACCCGGGGTATAAATGCCACTTTCTACTAAATACCCCTACTTAACCGAGTGCAAGAGACTCTACAGGACTCAAAAACCATTTCTGTCTGGGAACATTTCTTTTAAGTTGAGAAATTTATGAGTGTGAGCAAAAACTTTTCATCAAAACATCTCATCATCATGTGAAACTTACCTGACAACAGTATCAGATGAAACCTTGACATAGGGTTTTCAAGGTGTGCGGATATATGTTGAATATCTCCTGCTCTTGCTTTCATGAACAATATGTGTGACATCATGCAAGCTTAAAATGAACAACTTGAACGTGCGGACGTACGCTACACCCGACATGGCAGGGCGCCATAAACACTCGCTCATAAAAGTAGATAATTATTATACCTGTTGAGATATTGACTTCCCATATTTTGATCTGTAGCAGTACACTTCTAACAGCTCTGTGTCACTTGTGCAGCCTGAAATTACCCTGTAGTGTAACCAAGATAGATTCGTTTGTATAGCACTTCTGTCAAGATACTACTTTACCATCATATATAGATCAAACAGGAGGTGTTGAGTGTGTGTCTGCCAGTGTCAGTGCTTTTAAATTAGTGGGAGGCTGACTCATCATCCGCCTGAGAGAACTTTTGCTTCCATGACGTGAAAGCCTTTCTGTTTTCACCCCCGCTCCCCCACCCCACCATGATGTCCACTCCACACGTATCTGTGATTAACTGAGTTGACGTACAGTCTCAGTGGTCTGAAACTGCACAGTGGAGAAGAGAGTCACCCAACTGCAGTGCAAAGTGGCTAATATTATACTCTTATCACTGGGTGACACATAGCAAGGTCAAAACGTTAATTAGTGTCTTACTATCAAAGCATGCTGTTTGATTAGACACAACCTCACCCTCTTTAGTTAGAATTTTGTGTAAAATAAACATCACATAAAAGCAAAGATGCCGTTTAGCCTTGCTTTCCAGGGTATTCATGTTGTATATTTACTGTAGTTAAATGAAGACTCACTCTGTTTTATCCAGCCCATGCGTCCTCTGAAAGCTACGGCCACAACCTCGCAGCCTGTCCTGACCATCCAGCAGGTAGAGACCATCTTCTACAAAATCCAGGACATTTTTGAGATCCACAAAGAGTTCTATGATGCCCTCCTACCCAACATCCAGCAGTGGGACGACAAGGTCACCGTGGGACATTTGTTCCAGAAACTGGTGAGTGTGACATGTGCCCAGAAGTTACACTGTGTGGTTTTTTTTTTTTCCCCTCTTCATCATTTGCAGAGAACGGAGTGTTAAAAGAAGAATTGTCAGACTCTCACTATTTGTACTTGTGAATCACTAGTCTAAATTAGACTGTGTGCCTAAGTGAAAAAGTGTGTGTGTGTGTGTGAGTGCCCCCGTGTCTGAGTGCATTAGCTGTAATGTTACAGCCTCCGATCTATCACGCTGTCTTATTTGCAGTGGATGATGTTGCTTCAACAGGTGTCCTCAGTACATAATGGAACAGCATCATTGTTATGTGTGTGAATGTGTGTCTGTGTATAGAATTAACAAGGCTCCAGGCCTCAGCTAGTCTCAAAGTGAATTAGTCCTCCTTCTGTGTTAGATCAAAACATTGTCAGATATGCAGGCGATAATGTAATTTCAGCAGACATTCTCAGTATATAACGTACCTTAAAAGCATGTGCATATACAGTGTGTGTCTTAACATATTTTACATAGTCATTATATTTGTACTACTTTCCGTAAAGAGGCTGATGCAACATGCTGTAAGCGACTTTCAAGTGTAAGAAACTGGACTTCTACTTGGAAAACAAATTCCAAATACAAGTTTAATTTACCAGGTAAAACCCATTTAATGTATGAATTCAGAGGCAGTCTCCAGATTAAAACTGTGGCCAGCTGAACAATTCCAATTTCATTTGGTGCTGAGAACAGTTAGAGTAGCTGGTGTGATTTGAAGTAAATTAGCCCTGGCACACTTTGTCCTGTGTGGTCACCAAGAGTACATCCAGTGTGGGGGTGGGGTAACAGAATATTGTGCTTTGTAATTTTCCTAGAAATTATTTAGAAAAGTAGGAGTGACTGTTGTTAAGTTTCTTCTACCTCTTCTGAACTAAAGTTGGGAGCATCACAGCATCAATTATTATTATGCACTTATGAATTATATAAGCCTTGAATAGTGTTGATTTTCATATCGTTCAAATTCTAATCTTTGGTGCCCTGCTGTTCAAAGGGCTATTACAGCTTTTACAGCCTCATTTTGCACTATATTTTTTTAAAAAGATAATGATTAATGAATTCTTCTTCATTACCTTCTGTAACATCATTCTACAGTAAAACATAGTCTGTCGTCATTTTAGAGAGGTGTTGTATTTGATATTAAATCAGTAATTAACTAACTGATTGAAAACATAACACATAAATTTACACAAAAAAGCTCCTTTAGTCTCCACTACTTCTTCTACTTTTTAAAATACATGGTACAGCTGCAGGATCAAACAATAATACTGTCTAGTTGATAGACAAGAAATATATGTGTAGTTTTAGAAATCTACCTATAGCCTCTGTGTTGATAACCAGACAAATGTTATTAACTGATGTGGGATCAGTAATTAAATATGCCCTGTATTCAGCTTGCACTGTGTATTTGGATCTAAGGAGACTTAATTTAATGAGCTGTGAATTAAACAGATGTCCCATTATGAGAGATCTGTGACATTTTGCCAAGTCATGAGCAAACTGTTGTTTTGACTGAAGCACAAGATTATGTGCCAAACCAGCTCAGATGAGTAAACTCGAGACAGGACACTGGGAGCTACAACCTTTAGTTGTTGAAAAGACAAAATTACTGTGTAAAATATTTCTGGTTCCGCTGCCTGTGATTCAGTGTTTATTTGTGTGTGCTGGCAGCTTGGATTTAGAATATGTGACATATTGAAACAGAGAGCTGAGAACAGTTTTCCCTCAGTTTTGAGGAACTTTTTTACCTCGTACTTCAGAGTACTCAGCCCTTCTAAGGACAGCATTTCCACTCCCTATTAAAGCCCACTGTACCGAAAATCAGCTGCAATCCACCTAGGGGCACTCGCAAAGTAGTCCTCAATGAATGGGAGTGATGGAGCTAAGTGGCTATTTTAGTTTTTACAATTATACTATTGATTATATATCAGAATTGAAAAGACAAAATGCCAGTTCGTTTTTCTTACAGGGCAGATAGTTTTTGCCCATAAAGCGCTAGCATTCTGCTAATGTTTGCTGATTGGTCGGTTAAAGATTTATGACCAGCAACGTTATGTTACGGTAGGCTAACTTCAATCATCAGTGCATGAACATAACCATAATAATATTTCAGTTTTATGTATTAAAGTCCATAAGTATTTTCCTAACAATAGCTACAGCAGACATTAGAAGCATGTTAAAACAAAACACAAACTTCCTGCTTGATTGATGAGTGAAACCAAAATTGCGAATGCCATAAACTGCCGCAAAAAAAAAAGTACAGAAAGGTATTTAGTTATAAAAAAGATGTGAAAATTGAATTGAATCTAATTGTCTCTACTACTTATGCTGAAAACATAAAGAAAAACATTTTTTACAACCTAAAAGTTACATTTTGGGGCTACAGCTGCAAAAGCCCCCATTCGTTTTGGCGAGCGCCCCCTACACAACCGAAAGTTGAGCGGGAGTTCCTCTTATTAGAGTTTCTTCGGTAGATACTCTCCCAGCACAAAAGGAGCCATGAGCCATGTAAGCTGGCAGTGATTGGGCCAGATGTAAGTGTACTTTGATTGATTAAACACATGAACCAATGCAGCACTGTGTGAAACATTAGCCGTGTAAACAACAACAGGTAAAGGTATCTTTAAAAAAATGAAACAAAACAGACAGATGTTCATGAAATTGTTTTGTACATTACGCAGAAGTGGCGTTGTTATACCAAATGCCGGCCAGCTTACTTCACTGAAAGTTTCAGCGGAGAGAGAGTCCCCAAAACTGATTGGTCTGAAATGTTTGCTTTTGTTTAAGTTTATTTTCATTGGGCTGATTGTAAAGCTGTATTTACAATCATGTGTTCAATTCATTTACACCCCAGTGGCACCCCAGATACAGATTCTAACCAGGTTTTTGCTTTGACAGATGCAGAAATATGAAAGCTTTGCTTTAAACTGAATGAAGTTAACACCATCATTATGAGGAACTTGTTAAAGATGCCTGTCTTATTTTGATATGAAACTGAGCTCTCTTTCATGTTGACAACTTTCAGTTTTGGTTTTTAACATCTCACAAAGGTTTCAGCTACAGGAATCTTTTTTAGCAGTATCTCACTAAGACTCAAAGGTTGCAACTTCTGGTTTATTCATAGGATTCTAGGTCTATATATATATATATATATATATATATATATATTATGTATAGAACTATGCAAGAAGACATACTGCACCTGATAATTGTTGACAGGGATTTTTCCTTTATTAAATCACAGATTTTCTCATTTTAGACTGTGTTTTATATGGACAAAGTTCTACAGCAGTACAAGTTTTGTTCAAAAATGAGCTTTTGCATTGTGCAAGTTTGGCTTCTTTTGACAGATATACAGATAATAGTTCACAGGGTAAGATAAAGTTTTCAGCAGTGCACCAAGATGTGTTTAACAGATTTAGATTTAATGAAACGTTAATAAAAGATCTATTGAACGTTCAGTGATGGAAATGTGTCAGCAACTCGGGAACATTGATTGGAAATGCTTTGAAGTTATGTTTAGTAGCAGAGCAAATGAACAGAGCTCTCATGCAGAGATGTAATTCTCTTACTAAATGAACTACTTTCTCTCGTTCCCCTCCTCTCTGTGGACCCTAGGCGTCCCACCACCAAGTGACACCTATTAGTGTAGTCATCAGTTCCCATCTGTGCCGCATATATGTGCGTACATGAGCGTGTCATGTGGCAGCTAAACATTTAGTCAGAGTGGCAGTGTGAGAGTACAGATGGCAGCTTAATTAGCTGGTCTGCTCCCTGCTGCTCCTTATCAGCAGCATGGAGGTCACTGGAGCAACACAGAGGGAATTAAAAACAGTTCTAACTTTTCTCACCTTTTCCAGACAAGAAGAAAAGGGCTCAGCTGTAGCCTGTGACTGCCAGGATTGCATTTAACTGACCAAATTCCTTGGAGGCATTGAGTGGGAAAGGTTTCATCTTGCTACAGTCAAGGCTCTGAAGAGCTTTTGGGCCCATCTGAACAAATTTTAAAAGCATTTCTGAGGACACTTACTGTAACTGTAATCCATATATTGTTGTGGTAAGTGGATTACTGCTTCCCCATGATAACCTTTTTTTCCATGCCAACGGAGTCGGTCTATGGATGGCAGTGTTAGCTTGTCAGTTGGTCAGTCCACCACTTTTGGACCAGGCTGAATAACTCAACAACTCTTATATGGATTATCATGATATTTTAAAGCAGGCATCTCAAACTGGTCCACAGTTGTGGCTGCAGGTTTTTGTGCCAACCAACCAAGAGCACACCATTTCACCAATCAACTGTCTGAAGACGGAGATCAGTTGATTAAATGAGTCAAGTCTGGTGTGCTGCTACTTGGTTGGAAAGAAAACCTGCAGCCACACCGGCCCTCCTGTGGACCAGTTTGAGATGCCTGTTTTAAAGAGACATTCATGGTCCCAAGAGGATGAAGCTTACAGACTTCAGTGACCTGTCCTGTAGTGCCACATGAGGTTGATGGATTTAGTGAAATCTCAGTAACTATTAGATGGATGGCCATTAAAAGTTGCACTGACATTCATGTCCCCCTCACAATGAACTGTAATAACTTTGGTGATCCCTGAACATGTCAGCCCACTGTATCCTCACAGAGATGCTGACGTGGCTATCGACTATTCTCTCTTGTTTTTCGGATGCAAAGTTCTGTTTTTTGCCTTGTGACTGGATTGTAGTATTTTACTCAGGGTAGAATGCGGAGGGGATGTCAGAATGTGGTATGTTATTTACTTCAGTTCACTTTGGATCAGTTGTTGCATGCTTTGAGAGTGTGTATTGTGGTAGAATTCCCCTGGTTTGATTGAACTATGCAGTTATCAGTCATGAGACATATGCATTGACTGACAGTAGTTTGAGTGTTGAAGACCAAGAGCAAAGACCAAGCAAAGTATTTTAGGAACAAGAGAAACTCCGGCCCACCACAGACAACAGAGAGAAGCACATGATTGAGCGTTTTGTTGTAGACTGGGATTTCACACTCCATCATGCTGATGATTATTTTGCGTGACAGGAAATGATTGATTGATTAAATGCTTAAATGTGTTTAAAGAAGAGTGAGTAGTTTCTTTGGATTCTTGGAAATCCCAGGGCCACGAAAAACAGCCTACGATACTGCTCTATCAAGTCTTTTTAGCATTAGAGTCCAAGGGTTTTATGGCTGTTTTTGTTTTAATTTTACTGATCGTAACCATATGATCAGTGCTTAAACAGAGCAAGGCATCCCGTGAAATAAAACATCCAAACAGATCTTGGACAGTATGTTGTGCGTTACACAGAGGCAAAAGTTAATAATTCTTAATGAAACATGGTTGGACTGCAGCTTTGTGTTATCCAACAGGTCATTGAGGATTTAAACTATCTATAGATGTTTTTAATCAGCCAGAAAGTGCCTATTTTTTATTACCCCCTTTCCTGGTTTCTTATTCCTCCCTTCTTTTCTTCTTTCCTTCATCTTCTCCTTCCCACCTCCGCTCTCAAAACACAAGCTGTTGTTTCCCACCCTCCGCTGTGGCCTGTGATCTGGTTGAAGCGTAGGCAGTATGTTCGGAGCGTTGCTCCAAGTCCCGTGTCATGGTGACGGACGGAGAGGAAGACGCTTCATACCGGTCACAGCGTGTCCAAGCAACACGATGATCTGATGAAATACCACAATCGCGTCATTGTGCTTAGTTTGTGCTTTCCAGCCAGGCTGCCAAGTCAAAAATCTCTTGTCTTTGGAAATTCAGTCATCACACATTGTGTTTCTCCCTTCTGTCCGAGGTCTTACTTTGACATAACAAAGTCTGTATGATGAGATGACACACAGTCAGTGCCAACTTGTTTGACTTTTTTTCATCTTGACTGTTTAAGTCATGTGCTTAAATGTTTGTGTCACGATTGTGCAAAGAAGACTATCCCACAAAATAACTGTTGGCTATTTGTTTTATTTTCTCTGTCTTTTATTGTCTCTTCCCATGAAGAATGTATTGATCTACCACATAATCTGTGTCATATGAGGCTGGATGATTCCCTCATATCTCCTCTCTTGAGTCCAACTGTACAATCTGAGGGGAAGTGGAAGGAGAGGAAATGAAAATGGGGTGGGGGGGCTTAAGGACAAAAGTAACAAGTCTTACTCATTCACTCTATTCAGTTGAATCCAATCTCATTGCTTAAATAGGGTGCAGTCAGCTCTTCAGCCTGGCCATTCAAGCATAGCTGTAGCAGGATGCATATTCATGCACTGCTGGTCTGCAGCTTGTGTTACAGTGCATTTACAGTGGAGCAGAGAGGGCTGTTAATGAAAGGGGCGAGGAAAGAGAATCTGTTTCAATCCAGAGGACTGCACAGAGCCACCGGTGGGGAGGTGTTATGGGGATATGATTAGTCCTGTGTGCATTGACTACATGCATGCAACGGTGTGCGTGTGTGTTTGAGGGGGGTAATATAATGTATGCTGCTAGAGAAAAAGAGAAACTGCAGCACTCTTTTCAACCCTCCACTTCAGGCGTAAATGTGATGGGATTTCAAATTAATTTATCTGTCCAAGCTGTAGATGAATTTTAATGTAATGATTTGACATGCGGAAGTGTTGAAGTGGAATCAAACTGTTCTCAGGCCACCGTATTTTGGTTTACTGCTATGATGCTGCTATGGTCTCCAGTGTCCTTTAAAACCAGCTTGTTTCTCCTGTACCTAATGCCTGCTGCTCTCTTTTCACTTACCTCAGGCCAGCCAGCTGGGAGTGTACAAGGCCTTTGTGGACAACTACAAGGTGGCGGTAGAGACAGCAGAGAAATGCAGCCAGGCCCACAGCCAGTTCCAGAAGATATCCGAGGTAAGTTGACAGATTGACAGATATTTCAAGAGTGCTTGGCAGGAAGCAAAAAAGGACATGTCTGAACAGAAAACATGCAGCATTTAAGTTATTTTGTTATGTGATGATTTGGTTTTATTTTTTCACTGTATTTTTCATTTAAACATTAAATCATAATTTTCAGACACTAGCATTGCAACAATTGTTGAGCACCCTATTAGACAAATACATGCTGCTTTACAATGCTTTACAATTTTTTTTCTACTGGAACCAAGGATGCTTAAATTTAAAGAAAATCAGACGCTGCATTTAATATTTACTGTGTTTACTCGCTTGACATGGTCAAGAGTCTTAAGCACTTTGATCAGCCATCCTCAGTATAGTAAAGGAAAAAACAAATACGCATGGAACGACGACATAGAGGGGAAGCTGGGCAAGTTAACATCCTCTTTTGTACAAGAAGCAGCAGTGTTTATGGGAAAGGCTTATGCTTAGGGTTATGTATGTGGTCTTAGTTTGAGGAACATTAGTTTTAAAACACCTGGTACTTTTAAGCTAATTAGTGTTTGGACTGATGAGCAGTGCAGTTCACACCACAGGGTACATGTACTGTATGTCAGCACATAGTGGCTGCATTTAGTGTTGAGCGCAGGTGTGGAAGAGGAGTCTTCTGGGGTGCTAAAATTCCTCCTGATTGCTCTGAAGGTGGTATAAATTTCAATTGACAAAACATCTGTGGCAGAAGTGACTTGTGATAACCGTGATAATGCCGAATCCACAGGTATGTCCCTGTTTCCAGGCTGGTTACAGACGAAAGATTAATCATTGTAAAGGAAATTTCACTGGACTCTCAGAAGATGTGACCACCTTAAAACCTGTGTTAAGGTTGTGGGATAGCAGAATCTGATACGATACAAGTATAAATAACAATATTTGATGCTTCTTTCAATACTGTAGCAAAGTTATAAACAATTAGGTAATAGGTATTATTTTTACCAACCTGCACACAGTGCACGTACAGAAAAGATCCCTGAAGACAAATCAACAGATTTGTGATTACATTGATATCCATGCAGCCTTTTTATTATTTTTTTTGTGTTTAAAACACAAAATTTTTTTGACAGTTGACAGTTTAGTTGTAAAAGTTGAATCAAAACCTTAATTTTACTTATGCAATGTAAAATGAATAGTTCTATCATACCCTAGAGGTATATGTTGGTGGCTGTAAAGAAGGTATAGAAGATATAGAATTTACTGTGAGGTTGCGCTGTTCAGACCTATTCAACTGTATCAGTCTACTGCAGTGGCCCTATACTTCTTCATTAGTGGTATGAGCCTCAGCCAAGCCAGTAGAAAGCTGTGTGTGTGTAATGAAATTGATTATCCTACTCCTTTGTTTTTTTTTTCAGAACCTCAAAGTCAAAGGTCCTAAAGACTCCAAAGATTGTACCACAACTGTCTCGATGGAGAGTAAGTGTGTGTGTGTCAGCATGTGTGTTTACTGTGTGTGTGAGTGTGTCCTTGTCTTTGTGTCCATTCGTTTTGTCTAAGCTGGCTTGCTGCTTTAAGACTCCAGCACTGCCCCTTCTACTTGTGTATGCAGTGGCGGGCTTTGGGAGGCAAACTGGTGCATGTGTGAGCACTCACACACACACACACACACTCTTGCTCTCTCGCTCTCTCTCTCTCTCTCTCTCTCTCTCTCTCACTCACTCTGTCTCTCTGTCTGTGCCTGAGAAAGGAGGCAGTGAGCAGGAGAACAGACTGAGGAGAGGAGATGAAGGATATGGAGGTGCTTCTGGTCCTCAGACTGTGTTGTAACTGCACATACGGTAACGACTGCGTGATTATGAGCTGCCGTCATTTGACTCAGGAAACTTGGGGGTGTTGTTTCTTTTTCTTTTTTTTCTCATTTTTCTATGAAGCAGGACGTCAGCGTTGTTGTTTCTGCGACAGATTGGTGGCACACCGTGTGTGCTGTAAAGTTACCGATAAGTCAGATTGATTTAGGATAGCAGCATCTGTGAAAGGTATTTGGATTTTATGAACTGATGCACAAATAGTATCTGTCTGATGTGAGACATTTAAATGGAGTTTGCCTATTTCTGTACATTTATGGCTGCTGTAACCGACGCAGTGAGGTGATAAAATTAGTTTCTTTTCAAGTGCTGGACCTTTTGTCTGCTTGCTGTGTGATGATCCTCCGCAATATGCCGCACAGGGGGACTGACAGGCTGCCGTTGTTCGTGTCTTTTAACATATAGAATATACAGGAGGACAGCAGCTTTTTTGTGTGTGTGTTTGTTTAAACGCAGGGCACGTTTAGTCTGTATATGGACTGCTGGCCCCAGTCTGCTCCTCAAAGAGAATACTTATCACCAGTGAATTGAAACAAGTCTGATCTGTATGATGTGTGTGAGTGTGTGTATTAGAGAGCAGGTACACCTTTTGCAAACTTAACCTGGGGATTGTGCTCAACTAAACCAGGGGTTAGACCATTTGCTGCAGGTGAAAGAATGAGATGTTGTGGGCTGTCCAAATTATGCAGTGATAAGCTAACATGGTGAGCAAACGGTGTGGCTTTGTCAGGCTGAGACAGAGCTGGTGAGTGTTCAGATGTATGTCAATATTCAGCAGTGTGTACCTGTGAAGTGTATGTTAATTTATGCATCGTAAATGATGATGCTGTAATTACATTTGTTTCCCATCTTTATTGCTGAGACTATACTATGTTATCCAAAACTACTATGTTGATGAATATGATAATGCAGGTTACTATGGTAATTTAGGAGCGCAAAACTAGTTTCATATTCCCTCAACAAATCAGTGTTTGTCAGCACCCAGGGCAGCTGCTTAGATTACTGTTTGTATTACAGTTTCTTAATTACCTGGTCAGGTAGTCGAGGGATTTTTCTGGCTCTCATCTGTAACTATGACTTCCTCTTTCCTTGTCTTCCATATTTCTTTTATCATCTGTACATCCATCCACTCTTGTCCATCCTTCTTGCCTACCATATGATTTTCTGCCCTGCAGCCAGTAAAACTGACACATGCTTTTGTGTTTTCCCTTCTTTGGAATAAGTCAATTTGTCAGGCCTGTTTAAATTAAGGAAAGTCGAGTGTATCATTTGCCTAGCACCTCCTAATGAATGGATGCAAATAGCAACACAAGTGCTTGATCAAACAAGCATCTGACATCTTGTTTTACATGTAAATGGAGACTCCTGCTCCTCTGTGTTAATCTGCCATCCTTGTTTTCTTTCACCTATTGCTCTCTCTCTGTCCTCCACGTCCTCTGTCTTGGCTCACGTCTCTCATCAGTACTGTAGCTGTTAGGCGAGCCAAACACTGAAAGCTGGCAGTCTCGGCGTCTGAACTGTAGAGCTGTGCTGTATGTGTGTGTGGATGCATATTCCTGCAGTTGTGGGGACAAAAATCTGTTTACACAGTCACATTGAGAGGTCCTGCCTTACTTATGGGGACAGAATGCAAGTCCCCACAAGGTAAATCATTTAATAATGTGGTGAAGAGTTGCTTTAAGGTTAGGTTGAGGTTAGCGTTAGGATTAGACAGGCAATGTCTATTGTTATGGTTATGTGGTGGTTAGGCCTCCTGAAAATGAATGTAATGTCCCTAAAAGTCATGGAAACATGTGTGCGTCTGTGTGTGTGTGTGTGTTGTGCCTATTCAAAGATTTCGCCCACATGATCTATCCCCTCGTTAGTGAAGATGAAGTCGTTGTCCGTCAGCCAACTGGCCAAGGCGACCTTGAGAGCAGGGCCAATCAGAGGCACCTTGCTGTGACGGGTCATCGACTTCCAATAATCCACCTCTCTGTCTGATTCTGATTCTGTGTGTCTTCTCACCCTCCCTCGTCTTGACTCTGACTTTCTGACTTTACCAGATTTCTAATGGGATACGTGTGGTCAGTGTAAAATCATCACACATTAATGCTCCATTGGTGCTACAGACACTGAGAAGGTTTTCATACACAGTAGCATCCTGGCTATGATCCTTATCCTTTCTGTTTTCAGATTATGATGTTATAAACTATTAGTAATCTGATGTTAGCATTTAGCTCAAAGCATTGTTGTGCTTAATTACAACCTCACAGCATGGCTTCCTTGGCTATAGACTCTTTCCAAGCATAACAATGGTGCGGCGGTATTTCAAACATGTAGCACATGCAGCAAGCAGGCCATACATAATCAATACGGCTGATGTACTGATCTGTACTGCCAGCAGTCATACTCACAACTCTTCAAAGTGGCAACTTAAATGTACTGTACTACAATCAGATTTTTGAATTGTACCCAAGCTAACTTCAAGTCACCGAAATTTTGAATGAATATGAACCTGTACACACTCATAATTAGAGGTATTCACAGCCCTTGTAGTCAGTGCAGGTCCTCTAGTTAATCCTCCAGGAGGCAGGGTTCAGTGAACCAGGACCACTGATGGAGGCCACTGTATTTATGGCCAGAGGGTGGAGGAACTTCAAAGAGCATCAGCAAGACTCTGTAGAAGATTCTCTTTGGTCTTATACAGTGGCTGAGTGTGTGTGAGTGTGTGTACGTGCGTGTGAGTATGTATGTATATTTGAGCATATGAGAGTGAGTATGGAGTGTGTAAAGTTCGGTATGACAAGCCCTATCAGTAGATCTAGACGTGTTCCCTGTAGGTTTCTGCGCTCGCTCTTTCATCTGTTCTTGTTGAAAGAGGAGGCATTGAGAAAGGAGAATAAACACTTAAAACTGAGAGCACAGAGGGAGAGAAGAAGACAGAGATAACATGTTGTTACTTCTGTATAGTCCAAGGGGGCAGCGTTGAATGGTTTAAACAGATAAGTGTGTAACATTCAAGGGGAAGTGTAGCAGTGTTTCTGCCTCTCTGTGGGAGCAGAGCACTGCCTGCCCTGCATACAGAAGGCACATCACTTCTCTCTGTTTCACTTGGCTGGCTTTTCTTCCCTTTGGTTTAAAAATCAGTTGCTGTAACTCTTTCACTATAATAAATGGAGATTAGCTTGATCACCGAGTGGAACATTGTCAGCTGGTTGCCAGATTCCTCTGCCCTTGTGGATCTGTTTTTGTTTTTATTGCATACCCGTCCTCTTTTTTTCTTTTTTGAGTAAATGTACAGAGCAGCATTATTATACTTTTTTTTTCTTTTTCCAATACTTTGTGGCACCAGTGGCATTATTATTTTGAGACACTGAGACATTTTTGGCATTTCATTATACGACTGGTAACCCAGAATAAAATTCCTCTCCCTCAACCTCCCTACTCCCCCTCTCCTTTCTTTTTATACATCGATATGTGTGTTTGCTTCTTACTCGTCTCTCAATAGGGGTTCTCGCATCTGCCGTCTTCCCTGGTGCACATCTCCCCTCTATTTTCTTTCTGTCTTTCCCTCTGTCCTGTCTGTGGGAGTTTCTCACCTAGTGCTGTCTTGTAATGTCAGACCTCACACCACCTCAGCGGCAACGCCGTCCCCTGAGAAACCCAGCCAGGCTGAAATTGTGATTTAGAGACAGGAGCCGTGGCGTTTGGGCACGTGTCTGTATTTTCGTATGTACATGCGTTTTATACATGCGTTTATTTGTGCTGTTGATGTGCGCTCCCATATGTTTCAGACAGACTGTCTGAAACTCCAACGTGAGAGCAGGCTGTAGTTTACCTAGCAGCAGCCTAATAATGCAGTGGAAGCAAACTCTTTCAGAACCAGTAGGAGGCTGCAGCATCAGCCCCAGAGATGGACTGCATGTTAAGCAGCCTGCCTACAGACCTCTGTGTGTGTGTTTGTCCATCCCTTCATTGGGCAGCTCACAGACTGCTGCATTCCTCCCACCTTCAGTCTGTACAGCAGACAAACAGTCAGATTCAAAAAACAAAACAATAATATGCTCCTCTGTTGATCCCCACGTGGAAACCTTCTTTTTCAGAGGTCAGGGCCAGCTGTAGGCGTTTCTAAGAGATGATCTAACAGCTTGTTGTCATCAAGGAATCATATCATCAGTCAGACTATGGCTGTCAAAAATTCTTCATCTCCACAAGGAGACACCAAGTGGTGGTTCAGTATAGTGGTGCTGCTGTATCCCTTTTACCTCCCACTTCAATTAACTTATTTCAAAGGCAGGAAAAAATCCTTTTAATCACCTTTAAAAGCCACAAACTAAATTGCAATTTTCTCAGTTTTCAGAAGCTCTGTAGACTATAGTCAGAGTTGACGTAGCCTATGATTTTCTCCACCTTCACCACTGAAACACAGTATTGGGTTAGAGATAGTTCTTTTTTTGGTGCAAGCTTCTCATCTGCCAAGCCACTAGCTATAGTTCATGTGGCATTGTTACAATATGTCACCCAGGGAGGAGCCACGAGAAGTCATCACCCACTCCCAGTGCCTTGTTTATCTGTGTTTTAGAAGTGAACTGTGACCTCCTGTGTGTGTATGTGTGTGTGTATATTTGTGTGTAAGCAGCACTGACTCAGAGCCCCCCTCTTCTCTCTCCCCACAGCTCTCCTTTACAAGCCGATTGACCGCGTCACCAGAAGCACCCTGGTCCTTCATGTGAGTACACAGCTTTCGGTTTGCACAGCTTTAAAGGAGCTTTTCACCTAAACTGATTCGAGAGATGTTGCTGCTGAATTTTTTCAAATGTAGTTTTTAGAAACTTGGTTACCAAGTACATTCACTTAAGTAGTTATGTGGTACTAAAAGTCACTTTCATGTTGCTTGATACTTCCACTGCATTTTTAATGAAATACTGTACTCCACTCCACTCCATTTATTTGACAGTATTAGTTACTTTTCCTATTAAAATATTAGAATCTTATGAAATACGGTAAGATGGAGCAAGTGGGTCCCATCCTTTTTGGCTTGTGACCTCTTTGCAGAAAAACCGTGTGGTTGTGTCCACCCTTGAGGGTAAAACTCTCACGTGCACGTCTTCATTCTTGGTTAGATACTCCAAATAGCAGCTCAAGAACTGAAAAGTCAAAGCCTGTTTTTTGTTGTTTATCACAGTATCCTCCTAGCCTAAATAAGCCTTCCTCTTTGAATGAGTAATAATTAAGTGGAAAGTGCCAATCAAGAAAGCAGAAATGCTTGCGTATGTGTAGTTACGCTCCAGGAGTGTATTGCATAAATACCTTTGCATAAAGCTGTCAGAACAACGCAATGTCAAGTGCACGTAAGGCTAGTGTGCAGGTTTCTACCAAAGTCATGCTCCTGTCATCCATGTAAATTAAGAGGCTAGTGAAAACTGGTGATTTTGAAAGATAGACACCTGCTCAAGCCGCTGTTGTCAGCTGTCCTGTTCATCTTTTCTGATGAGAGCAGCTTCAGTTAAAACGAGGAAATGAGATTTTCTGAGATTACTGAAGTATTAAATAAGAAATCTGTGTACCCTGGAGTGAAGTCACATCTTAAATAAGAAGGAAATCAGAACTTCTGCTTATGCTTGGATGGATTTTTTTATAGGTTCAATAAAGGCAATATTACTTGATTGTTAATAGACTCTTTTTACATTAATGCACCAATTATTTCTACACTTTCACAGTACAATAAAGTTCTCTGTATCAGAGCACAGACCTTGAACGTTGTATGTAACCACTAGCGTTGGTGCATGTGTTGCAGGACCTGCTGAAACACACTCCTAAGGACCACCCAGACTTCCCGCTCCTTCAGGACGCTCTGCGGATATCTCAAAACTTCCTCTCCTCCATCAACGAGGAGTTCGAGCCTCGCAGGACTGCTGTCACCACACCCAAGGGAGAGGTGTGTGTTTATGCAAAAACAAATACTCCTTTTAGTATTTTAAGTATGAGTAAGATCACAACTCCTTTTCATTACCTACAAATAACTAGATAGAGCCTGCACACTGTACCTAGTGACTATAATGAATATAATAACAGTAGATGATGTTTATGTCATGTTGTTTCTTTTCTTTTTTTCCTGCTATAGAACTTGTTGTTTGTGTGTTGAATATATTTTAAGACTATTAAACCTTATTATGCAGCACATTTTGTACATTTAGAAGTATTTCTAACCAACATGTGGTATTACACTCCACAATATACCAGCCAAAAAAAGGTCAATTTATGGCACCCGCATTACCCACAATGCAACTGAACCACTGACGGTTCAACTCTGTCAGCATTGTGTTTGTGTTGGTGGCACAACAAGAAGTGACATTAGGTGTTCTCTTAGGCCCGTCAGCTGGTGAAAGATGGCTTCCTGGTGGAGGTGTCGGAAAGCTCCAGGAAGGTCCGCCACGTCTTCCTCTTCACCGATCTGCTGCTCTGTGCCAAGATGAAGAAGACTGCTGTCGGGTGAGCCCACTTTGGTTTTTCCTTTCCGTCCAGAAGAATCACACTGCATTTACACCAGAGCCATTAGAATGTGCATCAGCTCTTTCTGGATTATCCTCTCTATGCTTCTGTCTGCACGTATGTCATTCATTTTGCCTTCCACATCAGCACATCGACCCCCGACAGTGAAACAGAAAGGACAACACTTTACAAAAGATTCTGTTTCTCTCACTCTGTTCCTGGCTCAGCAAAGCAGGAGGGCTTTTTGAAGGCTCACTAACAGAGAGAAATACTCGCAGGCATTTTGCCTCGGGAGTTTTGAAAAGTGGAGGCGAGCAGAAGATATACTTACTGAACAGAGAGTGAGGATGAAGCTGTAATTCAGAAAAATGTCTAAGCACAAGTAGAGGTTGGTGTGTTTCAGGAAGCAATCTGTTAGAGTGTGTGTATGTGTGAGAGAGAGTGAGATGTTACATCCAAAGGCTTGACACGTGTCTGTAGGCACATTTACAGGATTGCCTGTCGCTGGCCTCGTCAGCATGGCAGCTGCTGTTAGCCTGATTGGAACTTATTTTGGTTGACATTCACCATTTGTCTGTGTCATTTGCAGCCACCTTTCGCTTAGAGGAGCACGTAGTGTTGCCATAACTACCAGACCTGTTAATCAGACTATTATGGTCTGAATTGTTATCTCACAAAGCTACCTTCAGGCTGCACACACTCGCACACAGTCAGAGCAGAGCAGCCATCCAGAAACTTAATCACTGAGGATCTTTAATCCCACTACCTCTGTCTGATTATCTCACTTTCATCATGTTGGACTTTGTCATATTTACACTGACTCCGCTGGCACACATGTTCCACTTCCTGAATACATATTTTATTGTTTTCTTCATGTATATCAGAATCAGAATTCCTTTATTAATCCCTGGAGGGAAATTCTTGAAATATATAAAATATATAATATAAAAAAAATATAATATAAAAATGAAATATATATTCAACTGTTGCCATTGTTATGAAAGGGCAAGGTTACAGGAAATGATTTGTACTGTTCTCAGATGTGTATCTGACTGAGCCCCACCCTTTTATTTGTGTGCTTGTGATATTTACCAAAGGCGTGTTTCACGAATACACTGGGAATAGAAAGAATGGATGATCTGCAAAATAATTCCCAAAAGACCAGAGAATATAGAGACACAAAGGGTGGAGGTGTGGCCAAGAGATCAGAGGCTAAAATGAACATACTTGGAAAATAAAGAAATGAATAGCCCATCTTTCCTATTCTGCTGCGAATCAGCTGTGAAGAGAATCCAAACTGCACATACCAAAACTGAACACGGTGTTGATTTTGAAGTGGCTGAACAAAGGTATACAGTCAAGTTGAATACAAGTTGAATTGTACTGTTTCTTCAACATTTGTACCATTGAATAGTTCTTCCACAGATCACATGACCTGAAGATAATTTGCTGACTGTGAAATTCAGACCACATTTTTTGTGTAATTTTACATTTATGTTCCTCTAATTCAATTGCGTGAGTTTTGTTTCGACTTTGATGGGGAAACACTTTGAGTAGGCTTCTTCCTCATAAAATTTTGAGTGTGAAACACTTCAATTTTCTGTTATATGGTAAAAAAAAAATGCTCCAGTGATTGGCTTTTCTGCATCAATTTATCGTGGAAATGTTTTTATTTATGTGAAGGAAAACACAAAATTCAGCCTCCAGATGACAATTCAAAACATATAAGAGTGGAATATCATGTAGTAAGGCTTTCAGGCAAACTGACTGCCAAAATAAAAGCTGTGGGGGATCTGTCCCCTTCATCCCTTCTGAAATTTACACCTATGCTCTAATTGGTATGATCCAGAAAATACACAAAATTTTTCCCCTTCTAAACTGTCCTGTGTATGGCCATTAAAAGGTAATAAATGCAACTTTTCGATGCTTGCAAATGAAGATTTTAGACATAAAGGATGATCCTTTTGTTTCCAGTCTTATTCTCATTGTGTAGCTGCTCAAATTTCCGTCTGATGAAGGTTTCCCACTGGTAATGAGTTCACTGTGCAGCACCCAGGAATGCTAATGAGAGTCTCATTAGTGACAGTGCACATCAGTCTTCTCAGCCGTGGTGAAAAGTAGTGCTGTGCTGAGCGTGCATCATTTTCAGTAATATAGCTTAATGAATACACAGATAGGCTGAAGATTATTCTTCATTTTGATGTGCTCACATCAAATTAGCCCAGAGGTGAAACTAGCGCACCTTTGAATCTTAAAGTAATGCATTTGCGACAATGACCTTAAACTGTAGTGCTCCTAATTGGCCTATTAGTGCAATTTATAAGATTTTTGTTTTTTTTAATAAATGTTTTACTTTTGTATTGCATCGACATGTCTTTTACATTGATATATTTACACTACAGGACAGTGACAAATCTCTTATTGGGAATGCTTTGGAAAAATTAGACCAGAAATATTAAATTAAATTATGACATCTATATTATTGCATTATTTTTTTAAAAAACAGTCATCTGGACAGACATAATTTATTTAAGAATTTTCCATGAACTCTGCTATTACTACATGTTTTTTCGCCGCCTTTTTTTCTATAGATCTTTATGGCTTAGTTAAGGAAGGATGTGTTTGTGTGATTCTTTACCAAACTGTGCTACACACTCTCTTCTGGATCCCTGTGTTTTCCTCCCTGTCCCTTCTGCAGTCGCCACCAGCAGTATGAGTGCAAGTGGTACATCCCTCTGGCAGACCTGACTTTCCAGACCCTGGACGACTCCGACTCTTGCCCCAGTGTCCAAGTCCTGCCCGAGCATGAGATCGAGGAGATGAAGATCAAGATCTCAGCCTTAAAGAGTGAGATACAGAAAGAGAAGGTAATCCTGTTGTGGAATCAAATATGATGTATTCCTGTGACTCAGAATAGTGTTGGTCTAACACTGAGACGGGAATGAGAGCACTGTTATTCTGTATTAATGCAAAAGAAAAAAATCTGGTGTATCTATATTTTTATATATTAAATAAAAATATTACATTTTTCTGTGGTTGATGAAACAGAAAGTATGACCTTTGATACTACAGAACAACAACTGAATGAGTCACTGTAACTGAAATACCTTTTAATTATGGGAACAAGAATGAGTAAAGCAAAGCATGTCACTGTGGTCGTACTGCACAGGGACTGAATAAACCATTTTTCTTGGGTGAGACATGCAAAAGGGGCAAATTTCTCATCATAATAATAATGAGAGATTATTTTTAAGATTACTGGAGATAAGCAGACATGATGGACTGGGTCATGGCACACAGACGACTCTGTACATCAAGTTAGGGATTCAGTCAGTGTGGGTTAGTCAAAGTAGATACTGCATAGATATAAAGCTGTGTCTTGCTGTTGAATATCCCCTTGTGTGAATGGGATTCACAGGCAGTTAGGTACATTAGAACAGAGTTAAGGTGTGAGCTGTCAGAGAGCTCAGTACATTCATGATGACATGGTTTGATACCCACTGCAAGGCCTAATTACAGATTGACACCATATTTTAACGTGAATACTCGACTTCTCCAGGAATTGATTGATTTTGATATTTCCACAAACAAGCATTTGCGTAATTATCAAAGCTGTAGATTTAATGTCATCGAAGACTGACACAGTGATCACTCGGAGGGCAGAAGTACAAGAAGAAGAATTTTGGAGCTGCTTGCTGTATGACGTGCTGATACATGTATAGAACCACATGACATCTGGTGCAACATGATAAGGCAAAGTTGGTTATTTCAAAATCAGACCTTCCATTTTCCTTTAAAATTACTGATCAGTTCTTCAAAGAAAAACAAACACAGAAAAGTGACTGAGGAGGGAAATTTAGACTGAAACTTTGATAGCCATCAACCTGCCCATGTCAATGATTTTTTTTTCTTTTTTATTTAAACAAGAATCAGTGTACACCAAAACATACCTTTTTTCTGTAAAAGTCAAAAAGTGTTCTCCCTTCTACCACTTTCTGGGTGACTCTTGCCAGGGCTGAAACAATTTGTTAGTGCTAGAAGTAGGAAAAAAAGAAGCTGTAAGCCTCCAACATTACGCCCCCGCGGCCTTGGCTGAGACACACTGAAGGCTTCGGCAGCAGAGAGTTCCTGTTATTCCCCGCTCACAGTGTTACAGTCGCACACCGGGGCACAGCGAGTGACCACGGCTGGTATTTAGAGTCAGAGGAGGCCAGAGCAGTGAGAGATTCAGCTGATTGTATCCAGGCTCTGACTCACGGCTTCCTGGTGAGGCCTGGGAGGGCATGTGTATTGTTTTCCTTCAATGCTTACAAGAAGCTGAGATCTTTGAGTTATATATCAAGACTCAAGAAGAAATTTCAATAAGCCTGTACTATGCTGATAAGAATGATGTAGTAGTGATAAAACATTTATTTCTAAGTTTAACATATCGCATAGATGGTGTGTGAACTGGACAAAATAAATCTGTAACAACATTATTTGATGAATGTTTCCCTCTGCCACCAGAAAGCACCAAAGGGTCAGAGTCGCGTGGAGCGTCTGAGGAAGAAGATGAACGAGCAGGAGTCATGGCTGCTCCTGCACTCCCCCACCATCCCCTTCCGCATCCACAACAAACACGGAAAGGTGATCCGCTCGTCCTGTCCTGTCACTTTCGTCATATCCGTGTAGCTGTAATGCTTAACTCTCGCCACTAGATGGAGACATGTATCCAAGAGTCTGTGTGTAGTCGGCTTAGATTTAGACTTAATTAAAATCTTTGTACAGCATGAGATGATTTCACACCAGTTTTTCGAGAGATCTTCAGATAGATTTCTACAGAATCTGCGCTACTCTTTTTAAGTTTCTCATTTAACTCGGAGGAGATGTCTCTGATATATTTAACAGTGTTTTTCTCTGTGTGCATTCAGAGCTACCTGTTCCTTCTCTCCTCTGACTACGAGAGATCAGAGTGGAGGGAAAGCATCCAGAAACTCCAGAAGAAAGGTAACACCAGCCTTCAACAGAGCTGTCCTAGTTACTGTTTCTGTCCTTAGGAAACATTGGTGTGTGCTTCAGCTTAACATGGGTTAACTTTTTAGACTCTCTACCACAGAACAGTGAAAGTTGTGTTTTTGTGGTTGCTGTGTGTTTTTCAGATCTCCAGGCGTGTGTTTTAAGTTCTGTGGAGCTCCAGGTCCTGACCAGCTCCTGTTTCAAACTCCGAACTGTCCACAACATTCCTGTGACCAGCAACAAAGACGGTAAGAAACACACACACACACACTCACACACACAATATCGTCTTTATTCTTGTCGTCCTCTGTTTGGAAGCTTTGTATGATTCTCTTGCTTTCTCCTGTTTCTTCCCCACAATCACAAACACACAGTCTTCCTTCCTCTTCTCTGCTTTGAGTTTAAATTCAGAAAAAAAAATGTGCCCATTAAACTCTCAGCACAAAAAAGCCACATAATGAGAGAGGGAGGCCTTGCAGGAGAGAATCTAGGTTACAATATGTTTCTGATCCAGCTCGAAGTCAATGCCTCGCAGTGTGTCGGCGGTGGCCTGCGCTGAGCTCTCAGTCCTATATATTTGGTTTTGCTCCAGATTTCCACGATGCACCGCTTTCAGAGTCTGGTGGTGACATTAAAGCCATCTGGCTGACCTACTCTGATTCCCCGAAATGGCACAGTGATCCCTGTATTCTCGTGCACACACAATAGATATGCCTTACCACAGAGCTGACAGAGAGTGTTCGAGACTCTGAAAGGCATGCTGTCTCAATGTCTCTCACATCCTAGAGAAATAAAGATCCAAGTTTGCTTCTTATACAATGGCATCTCTATGCAAGTCAGCTGTTATTTTGACATCCAATACCTTTAAAGTTGTGATCATAGGGATTCTTGCTTTTAATTTCAATTTTAAATTCTGGTGAACTTCAAGGGAAACAAGAAGTCACTGCTGGAGGGCTTACTGCTCTGAACTTTTGTTAGTTGCCAGCTGAACAGTGACTGTGACTTTTTATTTTATTTAAAGGAGATCCATTGATTTTTTTTTCTTTTGTGCTTAAATTAATTACCCAGTTATTCCTTTAATCATTCAAAACAAACTACAAAGATAAGATAAGAATTTTATATTTCTGCGTGTGTAAGTTTCAGATTATTAAGCATTATTCTTTAGAAAACACAGTCACACACTCTCCATGCAGTTTAATTAAACCGATATTTAATTAATTAAACCATGACCAGAGCTTATTTAGGCTGTGTTCAATCACCCATCATACACACCTAATACGTCAATGCATGTACATCAGAGAAACATTTTACACACTCCACAACAAGAGAACAAATATAAAAAATATGACAAATGTTTTTCTAAAAAACTGCAAAGGGTGCTAACCATCACAAAAACAGACATTTAAACAGAACCTCCATAAGAATCTCACATCAAATCCAGCATTCATACCAGAATCTTAAGAAAAAGACAAATTGTGCTGCGACTTTTTCCCTACGTATACTCTACTGCTATGACAGGTGAACATATGTGTCTCTGTGTGGAACGCGAAATATCACCTTTTGTTTTAATTTGAAATGTTGAAAGTGTTCCACGTTCTACAAAGGAGATAAGAGTGTGTGAGGTGGAATATGATGAAGGAAGTTCAGATTTCACCATCAAACACACCAAGATTGGTATTTCACTGGAAAGTCATGGCTCTTGTCAAGCTGTGAAAATGAATTTGTCTTACAGTTTTTCAACAGCAGAATTCATTTGATTTGCTTTACATCCTCTCATCATGAGAGGTTATAAAACATGTCCGCCATATTTTTCTGAAAAATGTCACCTCACTGCAGCTCTTTATTAATGAACTTTGGGTTACAATGTTAACTGCTCCAGGAAGTTTTTACTTACATGTTAACTCGCTCTGCTGATTAAATTTAAACCATTGCCTTTCTGCTGTGCAACAGGTCGGTCATTTTGCTTCAGTTTGTTGATTTTTTTTTTTTTTCCCCGGGAGGTAATACCAGTATTTGGTAAAACAGAACTCAGGCCCCACATCTCACACACACACACACACACACACACACACACACACACACACACACACACACACACACACACACACCTCAGTGACATGTGATGCAGGGAGAACAGTAGGGGTTTAAATGGAGACCAGCTGGTGAAGGAATGTTTCACACAGCTAAGAGGATGGATGATATTGTAGAGAAGTTGATTTAACTCCTTTTGATAGGACGGTCATCAGTTATCACATATTAGTTAATGGATTTCCTCAGTTTATTGTTGAAGTTACAAGTTATTTGGGAGAGAAAGAACCTCAAGAACCTCAGTTTTGTTTGAGAAGCAGCTCATTGGCCACCTCGAAGCTGAACCTTTGAACTGTCTCTCTGAGAAACTCTGTCGCTTATATACAACACAACACGCTCATGTTTAACCCCCGGAGGGGGCTGACTGCTCTGCTCCCAGCCTCCTACAGTGGAGCTCCAAACAGTCCCACTGCCCTCCGTCCGAGTTTATTTTACCAGGAAACAGCTAGGCTTCACAGGCCTCAGCCAAAGCAAGAGTGTATCCCCTTCATGTGTCTGTCGGCAGGGTCGGGGCTGGGGGGGCATATCAGGCCACCCAACAACCGTCCACCCACAAACCTCCACTCAACGGCCAGCTCAGTTGTTATGGCAGAAGGCTGTTCTTGTTGGTGTGAGGTCTGATATCCATCTGTCAAAAGGTTGCAATAACAGTTAATTTGCAGTCCTCACATAACTTTTTTCCTCATTTTCTGATGCATTGTATTCAGGTCTCGGCTAATGCCATCTGAAGTTGAATGTGTGTCTTCTTCAACACAGACTTGAAACTGGCTGTGTGATTGAATGTTAATAATGACGTTGATCCACAGTTTGGACCACCCAGCCTGAAGTGAACGCACACATGCTTGAGTAATTTTATGTTGATTAGTTCTTTGAAAGACTTCTAATGAGGAACTAAGGAACTTTTTCGTACCCAAACCAATTAGAGCGTATGAAAAGTACAACTGCCTGTGACATGTCTGGTATTAGACAGAGAATATTACAGCGTTTGGTGGGTGATTTTATGGTGTTGGGTGCATCAGACGATGATTCAGGACAGTGCAAACTCTCCAACAACTACTGAAATGTGGAAGTTACTTTGCTAAAACATTCCAATAAAAATCCTAAAATCTGAATAACTTCTCACTTTATAATGATGTTGTTATGGTGAACAGAATTTTAAATCAAACAAGAGTGGTTTCCACCCTGTGAATTTTGTTATAACCAAGCAGAAAATTCTGCGCAGAAGGAATGCGGTTCTCTTACGTCACTCTTGAAGTAATTGAATAAACACATGAAAAGTTCACTGGGTGTATGAGTGTTTCTCTGGTGTATGAGATCTGCAGCAGAAATGTGACTGAAATGACGTCAGGAGATACAGTAATGTTCAGTGGGGATTTCTTTTCATTTTTATCTGTGAGTCTATCTCTTGTCTGCACAGTATTGATGTGGAGATGCAGGAGCTGCATACAAGTCATGATGTGTCATGACTGTTTATCTTTGCGTTGTTTTGTGCACACAAACTCCGATTCTGAATGACTTTTAAATACACTGCGTCACCATATTTACTCAAGGAACTGGACTAATTGCTCTGTCTGCTTGTTTTCCAGATGAAGAGACTCCTGGCCTGTACGGCTTTCTGCATGTGATCGTCCACTCAGCCAAAGGATTCAAGGAGTCAGCCAGTAAGTTGGCCAGAAACAGCATTTTCTTTTTTTTTGCCGCAGTTGCGCGCACAGTCTGGCTCAGCCTCCCTGCACACATAGCTGCTGTGCACTTAGACTTCTGCCAGCAAAACACACAACCCGGTCACTCACTGCAGCCTGTGCATGCAGTCTCCATCATGCAATGGCCCAATACTGAGATGACCAGATGGATTGATGGAGGGTAAGAGCACAGAGGACAGGGGAGAGAGAGGACGGGAGTCTCAGAGGAGAAATGAAAGCCACAGTGGAATTTCTGTGGTTGTTTTTATTTAGCAGACGTCACAAATGACACAGAAACTTTCACATGAAAAGGAAAGAGAAAGAAAGTCATGCATAGCAGATAAAGACCATTTTCAAAGTGAACTGCTAGCAAACATCATGACAGTTGTCTCTGATATTGCCTGCCTTACACAATTATTCCTTTTTATAACTGTGTGTGTGTGTGTTCGACAGCAGTCGAGCGTGGTGTTGGAGGGACCGTGTCAGTAGTGGACAGCTGGTGCCTCGATACACTTTGTGCGCTGTTGCACAATCGCCAGTTTAAATATCAAATATCTGGAAAAGAAACGGGATGCAGACATGTGATTTCCTCAGCTGCCATGACAGTCTTTAGAATGTGAGAGCTGGCCTGCCAGAATTTCCCGGGTAATGGACTGGAAAGCTCTGGTCTCTGAAAGCCTGTTTGATCCTTGGTGGGGTGCAGAGAGCTGAGGGGTTTAAAAATGAAGAATGTGTGCATGTGGAGGGAAGTTGGCTTTTTTCACTGATACAGTTTGATCTAAGCGAAGTGTAGAGAGCCTGGGTGGGACATACCAGCCATGGAGATAGTGTGAGGTAGATGGTTTGTTGTTGTTGTTAAGCAGCACTCTGCTGGTGACGATGATAATGGCCATTATGGAGGCATTTGTCCTCAAAATGAATTAATATTTCACACTCTGTTTAATGGACAGAGACGCTGTAATAACTTGTCAAAATAAAAGACAATGTCCTCCTAAATGGCATTCAGAAGTTAACAAAAAGTAATTATCAGGCTTGCTGTGGAGAGTGAATGCATGTAGTGTGAATTTTGTTTCCTCGCAATCCGACGTAGCATTTATGCACATCCCTTTGGGTGTTGAGTTTACACAAGTTAAAAGTCTTTCTTGCACTATTTCTTTTTAAGTTTCTGGGATTGCTTACCCCACCCACTTTTGCAGTGTGATGAAAACAAACAAAGTAAAATATGCGACTGATGTCAATTTCTCAGGACAGAAGGACAATCACGCCTTTGGACCAAAGCCCATAAGTGCGACTGTCAGCCCATGTTATGTTCAGCTAAAGCTTTAGAATCAACTTCAGAAATCTGACAGAGGAGAAAAGAAACTGGAGAGTCAGTTCAGAATAGAAATTGTCAATAATTTTCTTGTACGTTTCTGTTCATTTTATACAACTTACCAACTTACCAGTTTATTTGTTCAGCTGTGTTCACTATTCCGTACTAAAGAGTCACCAGCTGCACCCACAGTGCACCACTGCTGCCGCAGAGCACCTGTGTTTTTTGGGTTAGGAAAGTGTGGATAACTGTTTTATATATATATATATGTGTGTGTGTGTGTGCATGTGTGGGTAGTTTATATGTGGGAGTATACTGACTGCGCCCGTAATGCTGTCTTGTTTCTGGCTGAAGCTGTTCATCATTAGTCAGACGCTTAATGTAAAGTATAAAGAGTAAATGACACTATCACACCATTAATGCATTTGAATTTTCTTGATAAATGATTCAGCTGTCTTTTATTGCGTTAGTGGTCTATTCAAGCCTTGCATCCTGTGGTTGAAAGTACTAATTCTTGACATTTCAGTTCATAAAGATAAATGTTATGACTTTTGTGTTGAAATTGCAGTGAAGGTCAAAGTTGTAATTGTTTTTTATAATAGTGTTTTTTAATATCCTTATAGGATCCTGATTGTGATGCTGGCAGAATTTCTCATTTTTTTTTCACAGATGGATGTTTTGAGCCCATCATAGACATCGTAGAGAACTCAGACTTGATGGGAGACAGTATGTTCAAAGTACTGCTTTTTTTCTGCCTGTATAATTCCCTCCAATACCACAAATGACTAAAATTACACCATTTCCTCCAGATGTAGCTTAATGATGGGATCAAATTTGCCTTTTTATGTAGATGTTGCGCGGTGTTATTGTGTAATTCAGCCTGTGTGTGTTAGAGGTTCGTTGTGGTTTCAGTTACATTGTTGATGTCTCCTTCACCGTCTCTGCTTAAGTCATTTCTCATTTTGTTGACTTCCCCTGCAGGCCATGTGTTCTGCAGAAGGATTTGGAAGCGGTTTTCCTCTCTTTTGCATAATAATGTGTGTGTAAAGTATGTGCTTTCTGTTGATGCACATGGTAATTATTATCATGTTAGGATTGAAATATGCAATGACTGGAAATAACATAATTCAGTGGTTCAGATTATGAAATAGACATGTAATCATCCACATCAGCCTCTTTTAGTTTCTTTATTGATTGATTGAAAAATCACATAAGCTGCATGAGCAAGAAGATCTTATTGGAGCTGAGTTATTTATGTCACAGCAATGTCCCCCTCCACCAGTGGGAAAGGGCTTTAAATTCAGCCCAGGGCAAAGTAGTCAAACTGGGTCACAGAGGAGGAACTGGGAGTCAAGCATCTTCCAAAAACTCTCAGGGAAAAAAAAAAAAAAAAAAGTAGAAAACATGACCTAGTAGAGAGGTGCAAAACATGTGCGACACTTTGTTCTCGGTTTATTTTTGTGTATGTCAGAGTGTCAGCAAGTGGCATCGTGCATTGTTCCCCTCATATGTGTTCAACGGCTTCTGCAGTTTGATGTTGTCTGATTGCAGTTTCCCATCCTACACAGGAAGTGTGTACAGATCCAAACTGACACAACTGAAACACGCATTTTAAGTGTAGCTGTGCTACAGTAATCTGAAGTTAGTTGCATGAAGTTCTATGAAGTCGGGATGACTGCAGAAGATGGTCTGTGATACTTGCTTATGCATCACTCCCATGCGCAGGATGCCAAGTCACGAATCAGACAAAGTGGCCTGGCCCCCCTGCAGTCGTCTCCTACAGAATCTTCTTGTCAAGATTGTGATTGACAGTGAACTCCAGCAGTCATCCAGAATTCATTGTACCTGACTGTGTGCTTTGTAGCTCTTGTACTATTTCAATTTCCTGACTGCCGCAGATGGTATGTAATACCTGGATATGCATCATAACCAGTTTTCAACAGCCACTACTGTTCCCAGACAAAGTAAAGTCAAAACGCTGCCATAAGTGTTCACATGTTCTCATGTGACTGTTGTGATCTGCTTGTAATCGGATCCAGCCATGGCAACAGGTACTCCTGTTCATTGCTCTCCATGTTTTCATCTGTTTCCTCCTTCTGGATTCTATTAAACAATGCAGTTATGCTCCTTTCCCTCCTCATTTTGTTCTCTTAGACGAATATTTTGTCCTGAAGCCTTCCAGATAAATGGACAGTGAACGAGTCTTGTGGCTGGGACTTGTAGCTGTGGAGATGCTCATGCTAGTTTAACTGATTATTGCTTGTCTCCTAATTCTGTGAACCAGCAGTTTGACCCAACATTCAACACGGCCTTGGGCAAAGATTAGCCTCCTGCGTAAGAACAACCACACGCCACAAGGGCTGCGGGCCTCAGTTGATTGAGATGGAAAAGGATGGTATCCATTAACCCCTGCATTTTGAGGTCAGGGATCCCATGCTGACCAATTTATCCCCCTCATACTTTGAGCCTGATGGTGACCTGCCAGGAAAATGAAAACTCATGGAGTTCCAGGCTTTTTTTTTTCCAATGTGTCCTACTTCTCAAAGCCCTCCTGGATCCACTGCGAGGACACAAAAAGACCTCTCTAAATACATTCTGCCTGGCCTTGTTTGAATTTTAGGTCTGGGCATATAAACCTATTTCAGATGGAGAGGAAATCAACTTCCAGAGAAAATTGGGAGCTGCTCAAACTAAACTCTGTGCTTCAGTGTAAACTATCTGGATCATTTTTGATGCTTCCACTGTGTCATGCCATCCCTTCACAGAAGCAGACTCTGACAGGTAGCTTGCTGTAATTTTTGGGGAAGCCAGACATCGAACCAGAGGTGACGGCCACAAGCTGTTATGCCTCTGTATGTAGCGGAAACGTACGATAACTGCTTCATTTCATAAATATCCCCCAGATGGTCGCACTGAATTCCCCTCCGCTGAACTTCCCCCATACCGCCGGCGCTAATCTCTTCCTCATTGGGAGTAATTATGCCAGAGCCTTGAGAGAAAACAAACAAAGAAGGAATGAAACCAGATGAGATTCCATTATACTGTATAGTCCTGTTAGGGTTCGTTATATGGCTACATGTGTGAATGTTTGCTCCAGTCTACTGGTATGCTTGCTATCTCTCCATAACATTAACCAAGCCTCAGGTAAGGCTGTTGTTCCTGATGAGGCCATTACTTTTGATGTTGTAGTGTAAACATATTCTCTGTCATCCTGCAAGTGCATGTTTATATGTACATGAGATTAAACCAGCCTCTCCTCTGCCTCCGTCTTCCTCTACTCCTCTCCCGGTGAAAGGTCGAGCAGTACATCCATCCATCATGCTGTCAGATGGAGGTTAACCCGAGGGACCAGGTCCGGGCTGCAGGGTGTCCTGTAGACACTTTACAGACAGCCGATAGTGAGGTCTGCAGGAACCGCGACAGCAGCATTTAAAGAAACACATTAACAGACTTAATTGCTCCGAGTAAGAACTGAATGTGAGCTGATTCCCGGGGGTGCGACGGCTCTACTACGAGGATCTAAAGAGGGGAGGAGGGGAGGAGGGCTCTGAATGTGTACACAGGCAGGAGATTGATGTCTTGTCAGCTGACAGACTACAACATATCGACAATTTAAAGGGCTATTTCACGTTGATGGAATGTCCCCTTTAACTTTTAAGTGTGCATTCATTACAAATCTGTTACCAGAATTAGATGTTAACATGCTGTCACCTTCTTTTAAAACTCTTCAAACATTTCTGCCTTAATGTGCTTTTAGATGTGAAATTGTATCTGCCTTTATATTTATATGATTTTCACTGCTTGTGTGCATAGAGGGAGATATACATACTGTATGCAACGACATGATGACAATGAAATGTTGCCTTTAGCCATGCAAACATTGATTCAGCTCTGGCAAATGCAGCACGGAAGGACTTGGGTCACCGGGCCTTGTGCCATTTTAGATACACGAGTATACACCTCACTATTGGCTCTGGAACCCTGCGATGGTTTTGTTGTATTTGCTGCAGTGATTGCTAGCCAGGGGTACTTGTAGTCCAGGGGGTCCTTCTGCTGTTAACAGGGTATGTGGAGAGATGATAGCTTAACTAAACTAATTGAAAAATATTAAATTAATGATTTATATATATATATATATTAAAAAAAATTCCACATATTCAGTCAGCTGTAACAACTCATTAGTGTGGTGTTTTAAGGAGTCCTAATGTCAGTTAAGAGTGTGTGATGGAGGAGATGGAGTATTTAGCGAAACGTAATATATATAAACCGTTGAAACAGATCATTAAATTAATGAATAAATAGTTAAATAACACCCAGTGTGAAATGAATTCAAATGAATGCATCTGGAATGTAACTGGGGGTGTTGATGAAGGGGTGCTGGAGATCGTTTGACAGGACTTTGAGAATTTTGCGCCTTACCAAGAAGGAACCACTGCAGCACTCCACACAGTTAATTGATTAACTGAGAAATTTATCTGTAGATTATATGATAATGAAAATAAATGTCAGTTTTAGCCCTCCGCTGTAACTTAAGTCTAAACAAAATGAATAAAGAATTTCTGCTCAGTTAATGAGAAGACATTATTTCCATACTATGACATAATTACCCACTAAAAGTCTATTTTAATGGCTGTAATAACTATTTAATGGCTGTACTTTTACTACAAGATGATAAAAATGGGATTAACAGAGGCATGTAATTTGACACCACTGTGTTCCAGAATGCTTCCAAAATACAATTACTAAGATATGTTATAAATTACCCAGATGAGTCATATCACAATGACAGAGCAGTCAAGAACCTTAAATGTTTATTTAATGCACTTCAGTGATTTGCAGGCTCCAGTTTCCTTGATCTGTCTACCTTGTGTGTTTCTTCCCAGATCTATACTGCACACTGGAAGTGGACTCGTATGGATACTTTGTCAGCAAGGCCAAGACCCGTGTCTTCAGAGACACCACAGAACCACAATGGAACGAAGTCAGTCACCAAGATGTCTCCTTTTACTGTGCATTGCCACATTTTAGTTCCTGTGGTATACTAAACATTTGACTCTCCTCTCCTGCATGTGTTCGTCATTTATAATAGGAGTTTGAGATTGAGTTGGAGGGCTCCCAGTACCTGCGGATCCTGTGCTACGAGAAGTGTTACGACAAAAGTATGCTCAACAAGGACGACAATGAGATCGTGGACAAGATCATGGGAAAAGGGCAAGTCCAGGTAAGAGGACGGCTGCTGGCAGGCCTTCACAGAAACAAACCATACACAAAGTCGCCTGTGTCCTCTTGGGGACGATTCCCAGCATGTGACTCATTTTAATTAGCTGTCTAGCCTCGACACACAGCGGAGTGGTTTTGTCGTGGTGGACTCTAATGATGCTGGTAGGATTAATAGTCTGACAGAGAGTTTATTTAAGGGGGATTTCCCCTGTCATGTTGTGAGAAATGTTCCTATAAAAATCCATTTTAGTCTTGTTAACTAGATCCTGCCTACACTGTGGAATCTGTGGTTTTTTTTTTGGTTTCAATGCAAAAAGCCATCCTCCTCTGCATCATTGTTTAGGTTATGCAGAGGAGCGTACAGAGGAGTCATATTTCCAGTTTTCCAGAGCCTCTTCGGAAAATCCGTTCAGTCTAGTGGAGCTTCACTCCTGTCATTTTCCCTGTAATTCCGTCCAATTGCTATCGTTCCAGTTTCGTGCTCTGCAATCGATAAAGCATCGCCTTATGAAATTAGGTCAACTGTGAGGGTTTTAGTTGCTCTTATCATCAGGCAATGTCCTCATGTTTTTCTCAAGTGATTCATGTGTCAGTGCCAGAGGTGAGCTTGTAGCAGGTTATTTTTTAACCTGCTTCTGATGCTTTTTCACTCTCCAAATTTGACAGAAGATTTAAATCGTTTCAGTCATTCAAGAGTTGTTTGTTGTTGCCGCACATAGAATAACATTTGTAGTTGCGGGTAAAATCAGTACCAGTGACAAGTTTCACTGGGAGTACAAAACTCCTGTCTAACATAAAATGTGGGGCAAACTTGAATCACTCACATAACGTTACATTTTATTTTTCAAAAATATCTCTTATGTTCTTCAGTGGGGTACCTTGTTTTTCCACAAACCCAAATTATTGTTGTATATCTTTCAAACAGTCTTTGAATGGAAAAAAAAAACAGGACATATTTGTTGTAGCATTTCCTGTTTGTCACCATCACTTTCCATGCTTTTTGCTCTTAGTGTGATGGTTTGTCTCCCTGAGTGTTGCCTTTGACTTTATCTGAAGAGCAAATGGTAATATGAGTGAGTGTGCGGACGCACAACTCTTGTTCAACCGCATCCAAACTAGGTGCATATTAATGTGGCATTGGATTTATTCTTCATATGACCTTGGATATTTCTAAAATAATTAACAGATACATCCACTATGTGGGGGTGATGGAAATGTGTGGCTACTTAGCAGTCAGTCGTTGCTTCTGAGTGTAGTGTGGTAGAAAATAGTCAAACCTTACTTGTGCTGCGTGATTGGGTTAAATTAGTCAGAAGTGTGCTCCTGATGGAAGATTAACTGACCTATGAGAGGATTAAAAACATAATTATGTACATGTGTGGATGTATGTGTGCACATTTGTTTCCATCTCTCTCTCTCCGTCAGTTGAGTAATTGTTAAGGCAGAAAAATGACTTCTTCCCTTGTATTTAATTAATTAGTTTGGTCTTTATTTTAACAAGTACTCCTCAGTTGTCATAGAGAACGGATAATTTGCTGACTTTTTTTTGTAAGCAGAGCTATGCAGCTGTCTAATAATCTATTTTCTTCCCTCTTCTTTGTTAATAGGGACCTTCTTTTCACATAAGGTACCGTGGTTCATCAGTGATTCAGAGTTGCATCTTACATGACAGTAAAACCCAGCCTCTCTGGTATGGCTGCCAGTCACAGAGACAAATGCTTCTGCTGCTGCTTGGGAACGTCTACTTCCAGCCAACAACAGCCAAAAAAACAAATAAATACACCAGATGTTTGCTGGCTCACTATGAGAAGGGGAAAATAGATAGGGGGGGTAGATATGGAGAGACAGAATGGCATGTTCTGTCCCAGACTCTGAGAGGGTGGGAATGGTTTGTGTGTGACAGGGATAGAGTGTACTTATAGAGGGGGTTGTTGGGATTTTGGGTGTGTAGTTGGCAGAAGAAGAATCAGATGATTTTCTTAAAGAATCTGTTTCCCCTAATTGTATCAACTGTACAGAACTGCAGCAATTCTAGCAGTCTGTTAATTAACTGATTGATTGGCAGAAAGGTAATTGGCTATAATTATTTTAGTCATATTTAATTATTTTAGTCATATTTAAAGCAAAAATGCCAGATTGGTGATATTTTGTTCCAGTTTTTTAGACGTTTGTGTGATGTGACATACATGAAAGTAAACTGGAGTGTTGATCAGACAGAAGAAGACATTTGAAGACATCACCTTGGGATTTTAATGGAAGTTTCACTATTTTCTGACATTTTATAGAAAAAATTAATCAACTTATCGTGAAAATAGTTAGTTGCAGCCCTGCAGTACAGTATCAGTGATGTCAAGTACGACAAAGTGGTTTGGGTAGCCCCACAATATCTTGAGGCTCTGAATGTTTAGTTTTGGTTTACTGACACAAAAATGTGATGAAACCCTGAGAAAGAGTGTTTTATGTGACTGCCCAGTGTTTACATATGGTTTAGAGATTGATGTTTTATCACACACTGCACATGTCTCATGTCATATGAATGTGGCAGCAAAGGAACCTAAGTACTGTAGATTTCTGCAAAGAATAAGCCAGAGGGACATTAGCCTGCTCTATAGTCCATAGTGCATACCTAAAGAGACTTTCATTTGGACCCGAGCTGTTTGCTTTCCTGGTGAAGCTGAGTTTCGAAGGAGCCTCCAATGTTTTGTTTTCCACTCTGGGGACCCTCTGATTTATTTAACAAGCTTGTGGAATACTGACTGACCGTAAATGGGCATGTTGGGCTGGAAGTCTTCTTTTTTCACCCTCTGCTGTTACTACTACTTTGTTACTGATGAGAAAGCTGATCGCTTCTGTCATCAGAAGATGTTAGGAGATTTTATTTTGATAGTTACCAAGGAAACCAGTGGTATTTTTGGTGCAGTATTCTGTAAATGGTATGGCTTTATGTGCTTTATGCACGAGGTGTAAAGGCTGAGAGAAATGCAAAGGTAGTGCCCTCATGTTAGCTTGATTGAGTTGCCTGTCCACAGGGGGAAATACCACCATTTATTTCCAGCCCTTCAGCCAGCTGACGTCCCCCAAGCAGATAACCTCTGACTTCTAAGGTCACATGGCTAATCCTCCATTAAATGGCAACAACGTCAGGGTTACGCTCCCCCTGTCTCTCAAACTGGCAACACAAATGAATTGTTTAAAGTCTCCAAGCGGGCGGTTTGGAAAATTGATCACTATCAGCTCCTAAGGTTGCCAGTTAAAGACAAGTATTGCCTCCAGTGTGTCATTTCCCTTGCATGTTGTCACTGATACTGTTGCTCTGTAACCACAGATTGTCCTCTGGCTAAGCAAACTTTGTGCATGCATGTTACGACCTCAATTACATTAAGAAACTTTTATTGTTTTTGCAGTCAGATGTTGTCACTAGACTTTGAATGTGCCAATGATGAGATGTACATTTTTAATTACAAACGCTTCTGGATCAGACTGTGTTGGTTTCTGATACTATTTAGCTGCCGGTCTGATGCTTCGCAAATCTCTAGTTGCCAGAATTGTGTGCTATAAAGGGTCACCAAGTCCTAAACTGGTCACAAATGGAAAGTGCAAACATTCATCCGGTCTGCCTCATGCACTGTGCAACTTCTCCCAAATGATCCTTAGGTGTCAGCTGTAGCTTGCAATACTTGTCTTCAGAGGAGCAGTTATGTAATTGTTTAGGTTAACAGCCCCAGTGCTGTGTAGCAGGAACACAACACATCACCCAGTGTCAGCAGTGCTTTCATCTTGTAACCCATCCCAGCCTCCCCAGGGCTCACCTCTTAGGGCTTGTATTTCTCGTCTTATCGGTGGAAGAATGTGTTGTCTTTCATACACCCACCAGCACCCTTAGTCATTTAGTCTGTTGAAAGAGAAACTCAGGGATGATTCCACTGTCAGTAACATGGTTCGTGGTTGACGTCAATGAGGTCGTTTCCTTGGATCAGAGGTTATCAAAGTGGGTTGTGAAAGGTGCATGCCAGAGTTCTAAAAACAGCAGGGAGTTAGTTATCGTAGTTTGGCCAGCTTATCAACACGTTCAACAGCTGCAGCAGGGGCTGTGTCACACAGCTCGGTGAGGCAATTAAGGTACTTAAAAAGCACAAGTGCCTGATTGCAATTTGCATCAAAATTCTCACACCTTCGTTAACGCTCAGCCAAGCATGAACACACAAATATGATGCACATATTTTTGGGTTTAGTATGAGTTAAACTTCTTGAGAATCATTATCTTTGATGCCTGTTGCAAAGAAACATCCATAAATCTGTTTTGAGATAATAAAAACACATTTCTCACAACTAAAAAAGTTGCCTGAGAATCATTACTATCATATGGAAGTAACCCGGCAATTGTTACGTCTGTGTCCATGGGTATATTGCAAACAGGAAATTCTAATATCTAATTCATAATTTTAATAGGCTAAAATAATCAGAGCTTAAACTGTGACTCACAGCTAATTAGCTGACTCCATGGCAACATCATACTTCCTGTTTCCATGCCCCTAAAGCTCCCCAAATTACGGGAGCTGTAGCTGTAAATTTAAAGAATGATTATCCAAAGTAATTACAGGGCAGGAGAAAACCCTTTGACTACTTTGAGCATGCAGTACACCGGTAACCACTGTTCACTTAGGAAATCACAGCTAAGACCACAGTGTTCTGATACTTTGTTTTTACACGGGAACTGCAAGTTCTCTGTGTTGTCCGGGTCTGAACGTAACTCTCTGTTGCAGCTGTTATCCCATTGTACCTCATGAGTCATGTCACATGTCCAGTAATGTCCCCAGCAAAGGGGCACCAGCTCATCCTCTCAACCCCCCCCACACACACACACACACACTCTCTCTCTTCTCCTTCCATCATCCTTAACACTTGTACACCTCCCTCTGCACAACGCTGGGGGTTGTTTTTATTGGTTTGGATTCCAGAGTGGAGTGCAGCAGTGTTAGTGGCCCTCAATAAGCAGTAACCTGATAGTCTTGAATGGCTTCCCGGAGATAATAGGAGCCAGAGAATTTGGGCATTGGGAGCGAGGAGAGAAAGGGGTGATGAAGCGGTTTGTTCCTGGCAGCTCTCAGCTCCCTCCCCGAAGTCGAGGAGCTGAACAGGGGTGCACGCATTAGCTGGCATTACTGTAAAACTATGGGTGCAGAGGGGTTGTAAAGTTTGAGAGCGAGCATCTATGTGCACTCTCACTCCCACTTAAGCGCCAAAGCTCTTTCCTCTGCATGCAGTATTAGATGCAAAGTTTGACATTTACATGCTATGTGAAGGGTTTATTGGAGAAAGTGCTATTGTTTGGGCTAACAGCAGACTGGGCATCTGGAGAAATGGTGGTGGACCAGTGGCACTCAGCAACACAGAAAGCACAGGCCTCAAGTTCTGATGTCATCTCTCAGAACTCGATCAAATATGTCATGAGAATGAAGTACAGCCTGGTGACTGCATTTAGCAATATGTACAGAGTGTGTGAACAGCATCGAGAAAATTTCATCAAAAAATAGTGAAAGTAAAGATGAAGGAACTGGCAACAAATCAGCTCAAAATTAAGATTTTTTGGATTCATTTTATATTTTATTAGGATCTAAATAAAAGTTTTTCACTGTAGCACAGAATTAACACTGATGGGAACATTTTTTGCCGTTGTTTTCATGGAAACTGTGCCCAGGGCTCCCAAGAGATTGTTTTTTTTTTCTGTGTAATTTCTACTAAAAATGTCTCTTCCTGTGTGACATGCAGGGTGGTGGTATTTCTTGTAGTACTGGTTTTGAACATGGGTCTCAGTGATTTTAATGAGCGTGTGTGCATGCGCGAGTGCGCATACGTGCGTGCAATGTATATGTATTAATATAAGTTAGTGTCTAATATATGCTGTCATCTATTTTGTTTCCGCCAGCTGTCATTTGGGGCTGTGATCTGTCATGTTTCCGCCCTGCACACCCCCTGTGGCCATACACACACACACACACATAGATGTCAATAGCATTAACAGATGAGACGCTGTTGTGTGTGTATTGTGTGTTCAGCCTCCCTGGGGACAAACACCAGACTCACATACACAGACAAATGGGTGATGGGCTAATGCATTCTAAATGATATCAATAACTTTAGCCTGCTACATTACATGGTGTTTATTAGCTCCCATCTCCTTTGTCTGGCTAGGTATGTGTTTGTGTGTGTTGGAGTGGAGGTTGTAGATGTGTAGAGTGTGTACATTAATTTTGTAACAAAGCTCGTGCAAATCCTCATTGCTCTTTTCCTCCTAAACCCACTTAGTTTATTCTTTATGTTCCTTGTAGTTTCTTTTTTTCATTGTGGTTTTTAATGAGGCTAATCCCTCATATAGCCTGCCTGGGTTTGAGCATATGGTGCTTTTTTTTTATTGATGAGTTCCAATTAAGCTGACTTCCTCATCAGAGGATTCTTGTTCAGTGGAGCTGATAGCAGCTTTTTGATGGATTTTAGTCTTTCCTTGTCATCTTCCCACAAAGAAGCTCCTCCATCACAACCCCTCACTTAGACAGCCTTTGTTCCCACTTAAAACATTCACTCCCTGCCACTTGGGGTATGCATGCCCTAAATAACTGCACACACTCCTGTAAGCATTCTTAGATCATGTAAGCATTCTTAGATCGTGCAAACATGCACGTTCCCACTTTTCTTTTGTCTTTGTGAGCAGAAAAGGGAAACCCCCTGACCTGTCAAATCTATGTGTGATGACAAAATGACGCATTTGATCAACATTTGTCAACCAGCTTGATGCTTCTTGGAATCAAATGTTCTGAGCTTGGAGGAACAGGCAAGAATGACAAATTGCAATGTATTCTTATAATGTCATTTTCTTATATGAACGTATTGTAATGAAGAGAATCAAAACCAAATGTTGGTATGTTGGACTGTAAACAGTTTCTTTAGTCCTGCAGTTTGATGAAGGCCAACATATGTTGAATCAGTGATATGATGTTAAACATGTAGCACATGGAGCCTGAATACAATGTTTGTTATTTCATTCACTGACCAAAGTATTGGACAAACTGAAAAACACCAAAGTTGTTAAAATTTATCTTGAGGGGGCCATGACTGTCTGAACAAAATTACTTGAGACATCCACAAAAAGCCTCTTGTGATGCAAGACCATAGTCAGTAGGCTTCATTCTCTGGGGATCTTGAACATCTGTATCAAATTTTATGGTCCTCCATCCGAAGGTTGTTGAAGTATTTCAGCCTGAAAGTGGTGGACTGAGCAACCGACCTGCTGTACCTAAAGCCAAAATGCTTATGAAACATTATGGACTGCAGCTTTGAAAGTGATGAACAGAAGCTTAGTCAATTCTGAATCCTACCAGTTATGAATAAAGAGATGCCAGTACTGCTTAAAATTTCAGCTGCTGGATTCGGTACAAGTCGGAGGCGTCGGACAGACTTTTGATTCAAAAAGTGATAGAGAGTGAACTGTGAACCGTGTAGGAAGAGCAAAGTAGAAAAGCTTTTGCTGTATGCTGCTGAATGACTGAACTCCGTGTTACCTCTTTCACATCTCTCAGTCTCTCATTTATTATCCCATTTATCCCTTTTTTTCCTGCATAAAGTACAAACCCACTGCTCTCCAATGATATCGAAGGCAAGCCAGCTTTGTAATTGGTCCTAATTATACTATTACATAATGTTTCAAGGAAGTGTAAGGGATTGACAACAGATGTATGATTTCCTACCATGAACGTGCATATGCAGCACACGTGGAGAGCACAGTTGGAGAGACAGAAGAGGAAAGGATGGAGGAGGACAATAGGAATGAGAGCCCCAGATGGTGGCCAATTATGTGATGCTGAGAGTTAAAGTGAGAACAAAGGAGCTCATCACAGCCTGAGGAATGAAATGCTCTCCAGAGAGACACCGTGACTCTCTCTGTGCATTTACCACCGCCCTTTTGTCTTACAGAAGAGTCCGGGTTCGCCAATAATTGGAAGCAGTCCTGGGGAGGCGGGCAGCTAATGCAAAGAGTGTCATATTTGAACACAGAGGCCGTCAGTTCTACACTCATAGAAAACCGTGAGAGGTGATGAGAGCCTCTCAGTCCAGCCATAAGAGCTTTGACCAATGAGGATCACTTGACGTGGTTGTTATTAACATTTCCCAGTACCTCTCTTATTGTTTCAGCTGCTTTGTAGCTTTGGAGCCTGAGACTTGAAAAGAATAATGCAGAGGCTCTGTGGTTGGAGACGAGCACAGAGAGAAGCAATAAGTGGTCATTAATGATGACAAGTAGGCTTTTGTTAACACCCCAACTTCTCAGTGATTTTGTAACCATGTTGTGTTTAAAACAATCAACTCTTATTAAGTTGTTGTTTTTGTAGGGCACTACTGCTAGCAGACCATACTGCAAAACAATATCAAAATGACATCACTTACATATGATTAATCCTGTCTTTCCTTACTACAACAGGTTTTCTTTCTTTCTTTCTTTCTTTTTTAACCAGACACTCATCATTTCTTCTAAATCACATTTAAACATGCCATTCACACATTTCCCGGGCTTCTCAGAAGCTGAGGATTTATAACAGACAACAGATGACATTGGGGGAAAAGATTCACCCCATCCCTCTCATCACGGTCCCAGTCTGACTCTCTGAGGGGCAAAGCTCATTTCATGCTTAGCTCTGCTTGCCGCTGCGAGGCTCATCCCATGGATTGTTGGGAGTTCACCTCATGTGAAAGGTCTGTGAAATCCTGTGTGGTCAGTGGCTGATTGTCCCGTCCTACCTATTGTTTTATGCTGGCAATTAAATCTCTACGTTTGCTTTCACGCCAAGCCCTCAAGTAGCTAAGGTAGTTATGATTCTAGTCTGTCAAGAGCAAAATATTAATTTGGATGAGATTATTATCGAGCATCAGGGGCTGCTGAACGGGATGGTCAAGGTGAATAGGTAGGTCACTAAACTGTTGGATTTAAAAACAAGAGATTGACATTCATTTTCTGTTTCAAGTCAGTGTTGGTTTCTTTAATCATGACTGCAGTTGTTTTATAATTGCAACCAAGCGCTTATTGTTAACAAGATAACAAGATTCACCTTAACAGAGTACTGCGTTTAATCCAAACCACAATGTTTCCTGTCTTCCTAGCTATAATCTGATATTTTACCTTCCCTTTTTTGGATATAAGTGTAAAAACTGCATTTTTTTGTTTTATGGGTAGTTATGTGTCTAACTGTTTCTAGTGATTTCCTCTGGTCTTTATGCTGACGCCGCACATTTAATTCAGCTCAATTCAGTTTATTTAAATTTATTTTAAATTGAATTTAACCGACTAACATAAAAGTGGACTCGATAAGTAAGTGTATTTATCGTCTCATACATGTTCCTTTTGAGCAGCCTTCCATTCTGAAGCAGCTCTATAGAGGACCCCCATCCACTTGGTGTCTCTCTGTTTTCTCCTCTTTCTTAATCACATTTCACATCACTGCCAGAACCAAGAATCTGACCACAGATGCGATTCTGTCTTTTTATCCCCACTAACCCAGTGAGACCAGAATATTTGCTTGCGTCCCTCTCACTTTCCCCCTTTTGTTGTTGTTGGCAGCCTTTCGATCCATATTAAAGTAAATGGGCCTCAGTAACACACTGTGTCCCAGCATGGAGAGTCCGTTCTGGCTTTCAAGTGGCCGGTTGTGGAACCAGAGCTGTTTCTACAGCATTAGGATGTGATGGATTTCCATCTGTGGCCGACGTTTGCTCTGGGCTGCTTTTGTTTTGAGCCACACACTACCCTGGGGAAGCTGTTGATCGGGTTGGACAGTTATGAAGCTATAGAGTTTAGTCATATGCCACATTGTTAAAAAGCTCTCCCCAGTTGTTTGTTTAGACGTGATGATTGTGCAGGAACTTTGATGCTTTCCATATGGTCAGAGCTGGGGTCAGAGATTGAGCAACTATTTGCCCACTGTGGTTCTGCACCTCATTATGCAGGGTGGTTGATCGGCCGTGGGGTCTGTAGGAGGTTTGGTTTTTTCCAAGAATCAGGAATATGGTGGGGAGGACAGTGGAGTGGTGGTCGGTGGCCACGAAAGTACTAAGTCCAAAGTACTTTGTAGTACCTCAAGTAAACACAATTTTAGTATGGTTGATCCAAGAAAAACTGGAAAGAAATATGACAGTTACTCATGTTGCAGGGTGATCTCCTTGTTCACCGCTCTTCCCTACTGCATCCTGTTTTCTTTGTAGTGTTTCAACTTAAACGTTTTCCCCAAAAGCGTCCATAAGAATCCGGTAGTATAGTGTGTCGGAGAGGGATTACTGACATCCTGGTTTTTCGTTTTACAACCTCAGGAGAAGCTTTGTGAAACATCTGTGATCCAGTGGCAACATTTTGTGTCAGCAGAAGTGGTTCAGGTCTGATGATGTTTAGGCAGAGCGAGGTGGCCTTTCCCAACAAGGTGGGAGAAACAATAGAAAAACAGCGACTGGTTTGACCATCATGTGAGGTTTTGATATTGTCCGTCAGTGTTTTCCAGCCACGGTTCCATTTTTTTGTTCATTGACATGCTGAAAATTCCAATGATTTTTGAAAGATGAACCTCACTGCTGCTGTCTGCCAAGAGCTGTGGGTGTGTATGTGTGTCTGTGTACTCATTTCTAGGTTGCTTCTTGTCCTTGAGCCCTCTGTTGTATACGTGTGTGTGTGTGTGTGTTTGTGTGTATGCCTCAGTAAGCTGTCAGATCTGTTTTTATACTGTACACTCTGCTCAGTCTCAGTAGCTCTCACACCCTTGCAGGTGTTGGAACTTAGTAAAGGAGAAGGGTTCATCACTTCTAATTAAACATTTTGATGAAGCTGATTGTCAGTTTATTAAGGTCGTGGATTAATTTCACAAATCTTTGGTTGATACCTGGTGCTGAGCATGTGTTTTCTTCCACACCATATGAAGATGAAACAGTTGCTGACTCTTAATAAATAGCTTGAGGTTCTGCAGCTGTTATTTTTGGGTTTTTGCATGCAGCTTTTGCATGTTCCAGTGTCGCAGAGGCATCTGCTCGTTGATCTAACCACGTTCATGGGTGAGTCAAGAGAGAAAGCCCCCAGTCACAAATGCACATAATGTGTTCGCCTGCTAGACAGTGAAAAAAAGAAAAAAGAAAAAATTAAACTGGACATGAATACTGCTTGCTGAGGGAAAAGCAGTTATTAATAGTGTTATTCCCAGGCTTATATGGAGATTTTAAGCGAATGTTAGGTCCCTAAAATAGTGCTTTGAGTCTGTAACCTTATCTGGACTGTGACCTTTTAACCTAATGTAAGCATGAGCTGATGTACAGTGGCGGAGATGCAGCTGGTGACATCAAGATTTATATCTCAATATAATGGTTTTACAGCAACATCTGGTAAGTGCATGACAGTGGTACATAGTGGTACAAGACCTCTGCATGTTTCATATAAATACACAAGAAACCAAGCAGTTAGGTCTCAGCATTATACTGCTGATATGACCTCTGACTGATCTTAATAATCTTTAGCTTCTACAGAATCTACAGTATTTGCCCTGCAAACCCACAGCCACTTTCAATACATCAAGTTTTCATAACTTCAGTTATGGCAAAGCTTTGAGTTGTTGGTGAGTCGATGACTTCCCATGGCTTTCTGCTATTCGTATGGCGGCACCATGAGCAGTGCCAGGCGTTTGATCGTGCTTTATGACTTCCTGTCCCAGGGCAAGGGAGGCGAAACTGCCCATTTCCTGTTCGGACTGTTCAGACCACATGAACTCTGAGCTCGCATGTGTACTGATAGCACAGGCCACAATCTAATTTGTTTTGGTTTTTTCAGTAAATATATAAACCCACCATTGAAAGTCCAAAATTGAGGCTTTATTAAATCAGGTTTTGTGTTTTTTTTAATGTCTACAATAATGTGATTCTTTTCCTATTCTGCTTTATGAGTGTGCATCTAGACTGACAGCTGGCCACGTGTTTGTGTTCACTAATGAAACACAAAGTTCTTCTTATTGGTTTCCTGAATTTCTGACTCAGGATCTTAGCATTGGGCCGCTTTTGCTGTCACAAACTAAACTGTTGATGAAGATGTAAATGTTGTCATGTGGAAAACATTTCTTGTCCCTACAAACTTCTGGCAGGGATGTTTTGAACTTGCCATAAGATGAGGTCATATCCATTGTGTTGATCTAGTGTTGATGGCCAGAGCAAATCCAGGTCTGTTATTGCAGAGCCAACTGGTGCTTCATGTAACACGTCAGGGATCAAAACATTTCAGCCTGATCTTCTACTTCTTTCACACATTCAGGAATGTTAAACCTCCCAGGAGAAGATCTGTTTAGGTGTAAAGCTCAGCCCTCGATTTTCTAAACCATAAACCCACTTTGTGGTTCCAAAAACACAACACTCAGCACGCAGTTTATGCACTCTTATACGTTTGATTATGTTTTTGCACAAAACATGAATAAAGAACAATTTGAAAGTAGCTTTCAGAATACTTCACTATGACTTAACCACTGATATGTACCATTTTAAATAACCTTGGAGAACAACGCTGTTCACAGCTCTTAGTGTTTCTCAGTTAACAAGTGCTCTGAATCTCTTTGCTTGAAGCAGCCTGTTGCATAACCAGCGTGTCGTGCTGAATTCATCTTAGCAATGTTTAAAAAAAAAAAAAGTGTCCCTGGCAGAATCATAAAATGTGTTGATCCGGCAGGGGTGCCAGCTCGAGTTTGTACCTGTTCCCTCTACTGGTCCTGCTTTCAAAGAGCTGAGTGCCGAGTGGGTGTTTATGGGGGAGGGCACTGCAGAAGTCTATTTCACAGAGTCACAAATTGTTTGAATTATGTAATGTGTGTTGTATAATAGTCGAGGAAGGGATGTGTACTGTATGTGTGTGTTCCAAGGGCTGCAGAGGAGTTGATTGCCATCTCTGCCCACTTGTATCTTCTCCTCTCCCTCCTGTAGAACCTGATGAAGTTTCACTCAGTGAGCCTGAAGCAGTACCACCAGCTGTGGTTAGACAGAAGAAACCGTCATCCAGCCTCACTGATCTTGTCACTGGTTGCTTGGTATCATTCATTAGTGCAAAAATACTTACTTAGTTTCTAATCCATCTTATTTATCTGTGAATTTAATGGAGAAAGGGGAGAAGATGGAGGATCAGTGCAGTGTGCTACATCAGAGGGAAAGCCTGAGGCGGTTTGCTGTGTTGCCCTGCTAACAGTGTTAAACAGAGAGTTGTCATCATAACCACCCAATCATCAGTGTGCTTGTTAGCAGCAAAGGGCCAGTGGATTCCCCATTGATTGAATAATTGATTTTCTACTTAGAACTTGATGGCTTCTTCACTTCCTAATGAGGTTTTGACCCTGCACTGACTTTTTTTTTTTTCTTGTTTATTGGCGAAGGAAGAGGTGAGCTGGGAGGGCGTGGATGCAACTGGGAATGACTTAATAGAATAGTTCACTCAGTTTTGACGGAAAATAACGTGTCAGAGCTTACCAAATGGATTTGATGACAGAGATTTTCATGTCCCTTATTAAAGCAATATTATGCAACTATTTTACCTTGAAAACTGTAGGCGCACCAAAAAATACTAAGTCCTGCGTAGTGTTACACACACATACAGTACGCATAGTGTAAATATACCACCTCGGTCACATTTTGTGCTGCGAGTAATTTTGAGAATTCATGGGCCACACAGTGAATTATTTTGTTTTCATAACTGCTCTAATTAAAGGAAAAGTACATTAGAAAAGTACATAGACATTTTGTGAAGCACCCTTACTCACTTGGTGAGATTTGTGAGATTGATGCCACTTCTATGTCTGTACATTGAATATAAAGCTACTGACAGCAGCCAGTAAGCTTAGCTTAGTGTAAAGACTGGATGCACGGGAAGCCAGGGTGAGTCCAAAAGTAAGAAAATCAACCTCAAACAGCAGAAAGCATTGAGCACCCCCCACCCACCACCATTCATTCAGTCAGTCATACTCAAAAGAGTTTCTTGTCAAAGCTTTTTACTGTAACCTCCAGTTGCATAATACTTTCTCATCTCATCTCGTGTTGCTTGAGATAGTCCTGTCACCTCTTCCTCCCCGTTAGTCCGACCTCCCTCTTTCCTGTTCGTGTAATCTTCCATGGGGCTGTGTCCAGTCAGCCGTGTTTTTACACTTTACAGTGAATTATTCAAGCAGGTCAGCAGCGTCGCCGTCCTGCGAGGCTGCTCTCTCTTCATCGCTGGAACTGGGTCACCCTGTTAAGATGTAACACAGCCCTGTCCCAGTCAAGCAGAAGGCACAGCCTGAAGATCACAACTTCATCATGATGGGTTCACATGCACATCACACTGAAGGAGCAGAGTGATTCTTGTGAAGAAATCACACCCAACTCCTGTCTGCATCCCAAATTGTGGCTGAAGCAGAGAAAAACATGAGACTCTCTTTTACACTGATTAAACTTATACCAGCTATGGCTGCATTTGAACATCTTGTCTGTGCACATAAAATTAACAAATTTAAAGCTGCGTGCGAGTGTTCAATCCAGAAAAACCTGGACACTGCAATGATGGTAAAAGCTGCTGTAGAAAGATTTCTTATCTCCATCTCGTCTCCTCCAAGCAGCTAATGAAAAACATGGAGATAGAAACTCAGTAGTTTGTGGTGTCTCTGTGTTATGGTGCTTTATGAGGAATGAAATATAAACTCTTTCAAAAAACTTGTTTTGCACCACCACTTGGGGTTTCAGAAATGCAAATTTGCCTTGTGCAGCTTCTACTTTATTTAGAGTCACGGGTGTTTATTTAAAGCAAACCCAAGTTTTAGCTCGACTCAGATTGTATGCTGTAATGTTTACCAGGGACAGGTGGATCAGTTGTAATTAAAGAAAGTTGTTGTCTAGCTGTAATTACCTCCACTAAGACAGGTCCTGTTGTTTGCCTGTTTGGCTGAAAAGATTTCTGCTGTTTGATGAACAAATACGCTTTGAGCCGAGGAACGACACATGCAGAGCGTCAGCTGCGTCAGTCCTCTCTGTGGGAAAACTGATGGGAAATGATAACCAAATCATAATGAAGAATCATGACAATAGAAATTAGAATAAATCAAGAGGAGAGCAGTAAACATAGCAATTAGCAATAACAACAAATCAATTGGAAGTACAGAAGTCACAGTGTGGAAAAATGGTGAAGAACAGCATGTGTATGGAGTGTGACCTCATTGTTTGAATGAAGGTTTGTTATGCTGAACCTGCAGTGTTACTGCCTCACCATTTACTGTTGCATCACTGCTTCACAATCTCTTTTTAGTCTTTGTGTCCTCTCGCTCTGTTGATCTTTCTGGCTCTCCCTCTGTCCTTACCTTCCAAATGTGCTGTTCAGAGTTAAAAAATCTCCTTTAATGAAGAGAACACCAGTTTTAATTGTGCCTTTATATTTAAATACACGTGAAGCCTTTAAATAGCTGTGTCTGTTCATATCTTCGCTTATCCTGAGTGCTTTGTTTTTCCACCCACTCTGTCTTTGTCAGGACACACACATACGCCTATTCTCATCTCAGCCACACCCAACAGCCCACAACAGACTCGAGCTCCATGCTAATGAAACCTTCTCCTAGCTCCTTTCCTCTCCTTGCCTCTTTGCTCTTCATTGCCACTTTTGTTACAAGGTGCTTAATAAGTGATGGAGCGGTTAATCTGAGGAAGACGCCCCCCAACGGCTCACATGAAAGAGAAGCAGGAATAATCTGTAGAGCACCCTAAGGCTGTGATTTCCCACCCTGCCAAACCCCCTCCTGCCTCTGCACTCCCATTTTAGCGCTTCCACTGTACCCTGAAGGTCCCTCCCTCGAAAGCCCCCACCCCTTAAATGCACACACACACACACACACATACACACACACACACGCACACACACACACACACACGCACACACACACACACCTCTGTTTCTCCTGCCTCTTGCCTAAGCCCAAGTGAAGGCAGCAGGAAAGATCAAAGAGGTGCAGTGGGTCATCTTCTAAACATACTTACAGAGACTGTTCAAATTAAATCTGATTGATTTATCCGCTCACAACGCGGCTTGCAGCTATCGATGTCACCCAGCCAATCACAGGCCTCAGAGAGACACACACATGATGGAAAAACAGCACTTTGTCATTTTTGATGGCTGAGTCAAATAAGCCCGAGGCCACCTCCCCTTTCTTTCTTTGATTTCATCATTTATTGATACCCAAATCCCAGATGATCACCTTTGTTCCTCTGTTAGCTGTTTCACAGAACCTCACAGAGCTGAGGCCAGGAATGTGAATGCACAGTTCAAAACCCAGATAGGCTGGGACAAAAAAACATTAAAAATGCCTGTGTGTTCGCCATGACAGTCAAAAGTAACCAGTAACAGTCTCCCTGTGTTTTGGTGAGCACTTGATTTGATAAGAGAGCTAAAAGATTGGCTGAACCACTTAAAAGATGTTATCAAACAATTTTAAATATGGAAAAAATAAATAGAACCAGATTTAACTTTGACCCTGCAACTTACCAAAACTTTTAAAATCTATTCTATGCTCTGTGGAGTTTAAAGCAAGTTCTGTCAGTAAAATCCCCCAAATGTTCTGCATTAAAGGAATAATTCAACATTTTAGCAAATACCCAAAACATAACTCTTCATTATGTTGATACTATGTGCCTTAGGGAGGAAAAAGTAGTCCAGGGTAGCAGATTTCACAATAAAGGATACGAAAGTAAAAAGTAAATCTGTGTAGTATTTATTTTACATTGAAGATTAGATGAAATGATAGTAAAGACGGATAACAAACAGCATATTCAAAGTTCATTTTGGGATGTTTTGGAGAATTGGAGGAATGTTGCTCGGAGGAATAGTGGGACACACAAACACTCAAACCGTTCTCTAATTATAGGACTGGATGAAAAGAAGTCATTGTGGACTGCTTAGCATTACACTCACACATAAGGTTTGTTTCATACAAAGGGAGAGAGCAGTGAAGGTCAACCACAAAACATTTACAGGCAGATGTCTTCAACAGCTGTACATATTCCCTGCATGTCTTGTTCCATGCTAACACGCTGAAACACCGGACAGACTGATGTGTCAGAGCCATCCCATGTTTAACAACCAGGCATGGATTCAGAGCTGCTCCATATTCATGTCGGAGCACCATCGGCGTTAAATTGATCATTAATTTATCTCTGGGTCTTGAGGGTCTCCCTGATTGGCAGAGCAGTGCTGAAGCCTGCATAGTGAAGGCCGGAGAATCGCAGAATCAACAGAATCACGGTGCTCGTCAGGGAGCGGCCGTAGTCCCAGATGGGAGTCTGGAGTGGAAACCAGGACCTAGTTCAACATTCCCCCCACCTTTTGTCTGGTCATATGGAGCAACTTTACGAGGGGCTGTGGCACCCAGCACATGTATAATTAAGAGCCAGGGCTGGTCCTGATGTCAGAGTATAGGCACTCAGGGCTGAACCATCTGCTCTCTCACCTTTTCATGTTGTACTCAAATGGGTTTATCTTAATCTTTTAGGTTGAAAATAGTTGAATTCTTAAGAGTCTATTATTCTGATTAATAATAAACTCCTTGAAACATTTGACCATTACCCTTTAAACAGTCTGGTGTCACTGTCCTCTGTGTGCAGATTTCCAACAATAAAAGAAGAATTGGTGGGTATGTTGGCATGACCCACAGCGTTGACGAACACAAAAGAAAGAGATTCAAACATAGCAAATAACACTTAATCAAAAGTAAAAGAAAAAGGCAAGCTAAACAGCCACACTGTCAGATGATGGAGCCACACTAACACCACAGCACCAAACCTGGGAGAGAGCAGAAAACATCTCAAGGATTACCGCTTTTACTAATTACTCTTTCTTACTCTTTTCTTTCATGTAGTCCCCCATTCCCACAAGAACTTTTAATCTTATCTCCCTGTTGGACTCCCTCCTCCTCCTCCTGCTTGCATCTTTCCACGTTTTATCATTCCCATGTCTCCCAAGCTCAAGGCCCCACACAGTTCATCCTCTCATATGGTTAATTTATCTCTACAGTACATTTTTATCTATGCGAAGGCCTTTGAGGAAAATAAGGGCCCACTTCTGACGCACAACAAAACCTAATCTAACCAGCTACACCAGGGAGATGAAATAGTTTGCTGCCTCCAACAAGATTCAGACAAATATTGTCCTGGCACATTGCTATCCTGTTATTATTCTTGCATTTAAATGTCATGTAAGGAGTTACTTTGGCTTTTGGGGAACTGAGGCGGTCTGGACCAGAGTTGGTGTGAGCCCACAGTAACATGTCTGCATGTACAGTATGTAGGCGTGTTTTTATTGCCATAAATAGTGCATGAGCTAACACTAGACGGAGTGGAGCACTGGATGTATGAATGTACAGTGTGCGTTTGTGCTCTTCCATCTGGGGGAATTCATACAGGCATGTGTGTTCCATCCATGATTTTTCTGATGTGATGTGAAGTGTTGGACTCTGGTTGACCCAGTAGTGTGCATGCCTGAAAGCTTTGCCATACTCCAAAGAGTAACTGTGTGCTAACATGACACAGTGAGGAAAAGAGGGTTTGCTGATAATCAGGAGGGGGAGGGGGTCATAAAATGCTCCAGTGTTTATTTGGAACCATTTTAGTCAGGATATCATGGCCTCTTCTGTGTTGATTTTGACCGTTCATTTTTAATGAATCTGTCTCTTATGTGTCCTTAGACTTCATCCAAGTTCAGTGTTAAATGGCTGGAATACCCCTTTTAAAGCAATGTAGCTCTCAAGTTTCTCCGCTTTGGAACTTTCAATATTGAAATGTCCAATTTGGACCCTTGATGTATGCTGTGGTAGCATGCCTCACTTGTAACTAAATATCTCTCTCTCTCTCTCTCTCTCTCTCTCTCTCTCTCTCTCTCTCTCTCTCTCTCTCTCTGTCTCACACACACACACACACACATATATATATATAACAGTTAACATATGCACAGTTAAAATATGCGTCTATTTCTGTGTTCTTCTTCTGTCTCATCTTCCCCAAAAATATCTCCCATGTCCCTGTGGGGTTTTTTCATCCCACTTCCAAAACACGGTTTTCCCAGACAATCTCTCCAAGATGTGACGCATGGAGTGTGTATGTCTCATAGTTCCAAAGCCCGGGAGACAAAAATACTCTGTGGTGAGGGTTGACTGAGGTCTCCTCCATACTAACCCACCACCTCCTCCTCCTCCTCCTCCCACGTTGTCGGTCACATAGTCAGACATGCAGACTGTTCTGTTCGCCCTTCCTATCTGTTCACTGTTTTATCTTCATCTCAGGAACACGCACTAACCCACATGTTTTTACACCACTGTATCACACTGTCTGGTGCAATCTGAACCTCATGATGACATGATGACTCTCTGGTTTGTAAAGGTGCGTTTGTTAAGGTGTGTTCAAAGCCTATATGGATATCGATAACTTCACTGACTAGCATGGAAAAGGGTTTTTTCGATCATTACTACTTTTGGTTAAATCTGATTCTTTTCACTGGTTCTATAGTTGAGGTTGACACATTCAGCAGAGAACTGATCACCTTCACCTCAGTAAGCACAGCAGCTCCTTGTACTTTGTCTGAATCCCTTTATGAATCACTTTACAATCATCAGGGAGCAAACACGGAATCTGAAGCTTAACTACCATCAAGCACAGCAGACAGTCTGCCTTACTGCTGTGGAGGCTTTTAAATCCAGCTTTGCGTCTGTGACCTTTCCCCAGTAGAATATTTCTCCAAGCTAATTCAAATGGGATGGCACGTGGTGGATGGAGATGGAGTTTGACAGGCATACACACACTCTCCTGCCCGTATCGATCCATTATACAGAGGAATACGCCTTTTAGGAGCAGCCAGCTCCGGCTGTCCTGTTGAATAAAGATGGTGATTCGCTCTGCGTGTCTCCAAGGATGTGCGAGTGTGCGTGCATGTGGAAACCAGAGAACTGTAAGAGCGTGGTGTGGAGAAGTCATCTGCACACAAAGGCACGATAACGGACACACAGGCAGAGAGGAAGTGGAGGAGGAATAAGGTAGAAGGAGGAGGAAAAAATGTGGCTCTTGTCATATTTTGAGGATTTTGAGGAAATAACATCCAAAGATTTTAAAGTCACAGATTTCTACTGAGATGGTGTCTTGCGGTGTTTTAGACATTTTATCCTTACATCTTTAGCATTAGTTACCTGTCCAAATTTCACACTTTGTCTTTCTCTCTCATTACATTCCTCTCTTTACTCACATCCTGCTTATGCTGACCAGCTCTGGGAAAGGTTGAGAAGGGGTCAAAGTCCTGAACAAAACACAGCGTTTAGCAGTCCCTCCATCCCTCCCTCTTTCACTCTCCCTCTCTGTCCTCTGCCTCTCATTTCTCATTGACTGTTTATCGCTCCCTCCTCCCCTCCCTCCTCTCTTTGGAGGTGTGTCCATCAACATCTGGAGAAGCAGGGCCGCTCAGTGACAACAGGAGCTCATTCACTCCCTCGATCTCCCTCCCCTTTCTCTCTCTCTCTCTCTCTCTCTCTCTCTCTCTCTCCCTCACTCTCTCTCTCTCTCTCTCTCTCTCTGCCTCGCTCTAACGCTCTGTATCTGTGTTTGCTGTAGTGGAAGTCAGATTGCACAGTGAGGAGATGTTGGCAGCTGACTGTGGAATGAGCTCAGAGAGAGAGAGGCACCAACCTGGAATTATTATCAGGCTTATCAAAGAGACCATGGCAGCATCTTGTTCTCCTCCCTGTCATCACTCTCTCCATTTTTTGAACTGAATATCAGCTGTGGGAAACCTTTTATTTTGTCCTTTTTGCTGGTGAATTCCCCGGAGCGGCTCTCCAGCACCTGGTCCGGTGATCAGTGAGAGGTTACGTGGGGATTCGTCCTCCCCCCCTCCCTCTTTGTAAGCGACAGTCTGTGGAAGGAACGTTCAGAGGCTTTTGGGATGACGGAGATCCTGGTGTCGGATGTAAACTTGAACTCAGTGTGTGAGCGTCTGGAGCAGCACTGCTGCGTGGACCAGAACCAGCACAATCTGTCCAGCCAGCCACAGACCCCTGTGCTCAAGAGGCACACCAACACCGGGGCCAAGCTATGGGGCCGCGTCCGCAGCAAGCTGCTCAGACAAAAGGTGTCTGGCTGACATATGCACACACACACACAAGCTGTATTTCCTCTCTTTTATCATTTGTACTCTCCTCTTTATCACTCTGTCACTTCCATCTGTTTGTTCTGCCTCTCTGTTATAGTCTCCATGTGTTGTGCGCTCTCCCTCCCCGGAAGTCTTTCTTTTAGTGCAGAGTTGACTATTGTTCTTATCTGATGGGTCTATTGACTGCAGCAGAGGCAGTGATGTGGTGCTAAATGAAACGGTGGCTAAACTCTGACCTGCTGTGACACCAGCCACAGTGAACACAAAAATATATATATTTTTAAGAAATGCTTTAATTTATGCTTTTTTCTGTCTTAAACAATTCTGTTCTTAAATACTTGCATCTATTTAAGGAATATAAAGGAATTCTGATTCTGATAGTTGATGCTGCTGCCTGCAAATATTCGCTACTGTCAGCTTTAAAATGGGGATGAGTGTACCACAAGAAAGTGTTTCCTATTGTTGAAGTTTAAATAAATAGCACAGATTCTAGGAAGGACCTGGACACTACACCCTGAGTGTACAATGTATTTACCAAGAGGTAAAAATCACTATCACTTTCAAAACCAGTGCTACAATGGATGAGATGTTTCAGTGTCAGATTAGCTCCCTCTGCTGGTAATTTTAAGTACTGTCCTCCTCTGGCTGAGCTGATTTAGTGCCTCTGTGGCATTTCGATCATAGAATCACTGATTAACTGCCACATTATTCCAAATAGCCTCTGACACATCGCATATTTACATCACGTTTGGCTTTTTTTTTTAATGTAAATAGCATTGCAAGGGTAAAGTTTTGGACAAACTTTGACATCTTGTAGTCATATGGCCAGATATCAGCACTTTCTCTTTGTTGTTTTGTTACTCATAAACCACTGATGTTTATTTTCATTTTTAAATGGCAGCAGTTGGTTTGTTTGAAGTTAACAAAAAATTAGATGAAAAATGTAGCGATCACTGTATGTGCTATTAGAGGACTGATGTTCATTCAGAACAGGCAGTTGTTGTTTGGTTTCAGCCTTCAGGTGGGACTGAATGACCCCTGTGTTGAGGGATCTGGATGCACACATGCACGCATATCTGGTATGGTGTGGTTTAAGTACAGGTTCTGTATTGTGACTCATGCTCGGGAGCAGGAAAAGGGCTCCTTCCTTCTTTTTTTTTCCTTTTTTTTTTTCCTCCCGATGCTTTTGGCATGTGATAGATACAGAAGAAGCATGTGAGCCTGTCCTGGTTCTATGCGTAGCCCTGCACACGCAGCTAAAACTATGACTCACTTTTTTTTAATTTCACTGTGCATTTGCACATGTTTATTCAGCAGTTCTCAGCCCTCATCTTCATCATGAGCGCATCGCCAGCATTTTGAGCTATAATTTGTGTGCATAATAAACAGGTTTAGGACAGTTGAGAGTTGGTGTGACCTTTGCTTCAGTGCTTTCCATTATTCAACAGAGGCCTGAGGAAGGCTGACCACTGGTTACACTGAGCGGGGGTTAAACAGGGATTACATACTAAGACCAGACTTAACTGCACTGACCTGCAGGTCCTGTATTGATTCATTCTTCTCCTTTTGGTAAAAAAAAGTCTTAATGGCAAACGTTGTGAGTATGGAGGTTTCTGTATGTCATTACTGTCTTAAGTTTGTCAATTTTGAGTTTAGTTGCTAACAGCCTGTGCAGAAATTCCTGTTCACCAAACTGCTCTGTGAGGTCCCATTCATCCTTTCATTCACTTTGAATGAGGCTTTGAACACCAGGTTTTATGAGTAAATTTGAGTTGCAGTTTTTCTCTGCTCTGTAACCTTTTGATCCTATCAGCTCTTCTACAATTCTGCCTTTCTTCTCCCCCGGGCCGTGCATTTCTGCTTCTACATGGCGGTGAACTCTCTTTGGTGGGGGTCAGAAGCGATCATGTCAAATCATCCACCATCATCTGAAACAGTAGCATGACCGGCTCTCTGAGGGTCATCTGAAATCTTCTAAAGTCTAAAAATATCCTGTTTTTATATTAAACAGGACGTGCTTAATGGATGTTTTCATTTCATAGACTTTTATAAACACAGTTGGACATTATTCATTTCTCTCTGACCTGCCTATTCATTATATTAATAACATAATCAGCCATGTTCAAAATGAAATAAATTGTTTTGCTGGCTTTATTTAACTTTTCAAATTGATGCAAAATCTACTTGAAAATTTGTCTTTAAATTGTCTTAAAAGTGTAAACATTCACTTTCTAAAGATGTCCCTTATGAGGAAGAGCGATTTCCAATGTTTTCAGATCATTTTTGACGGTGGCAGGGAAAGCAGACTTTGGAACATATTGATCTGTATGTGCTTCTGTGGCATGTATCATGTTATTTCCAGGGTGTTGAGAGGAATGTGGATGTTAGACGATGTGTGAGGGTATGGACGTGCAGCAGGGGAATTGTCCTCCTTCAGCCTAAAGCGACAGCTAATTAAGACATAGTGTGATGAGATGGGAGGCTGGCTGGGAGCACTAATTGGACTGGAACCAGACATAATGTATGGTATGTGTCCCAGCAAAAGAACAAATGATGATTAAGCCTTTGCTCAGATGTTAGTGTGTTTTTTGGCTGTGTGTTTAGCATAATGTTTTTTGTTTTTTTTATTTTGGCTGATGACCTGTTTGCTTGGCAGGTTTGGTTTTATTTTCTTTGTGGAGTTACAGTCAGCTTAGTGAGGAGAACAATGGAGCTGCCACACTGGCTTATCCGTGGAAGAGAATCAGATCCAACCATTATCATCCGCCCTCCGCCTCGCTCATCCCACCTCTCGCCCCCGCTGCATTTTAGCCCACGTACGAAATTATGCCCTTCCATTTGAGTATGTTGATTAGTGCAGATGAGATATTAGGGTTTCATCCCTCCTGCGTGCCTAAAATGCCAGCCAGTCCCCTAATGGCCTTTTATATAGGCCACATAAATCTCCCGGCTGTCCCCACCGGAGGGCATAGCCCTTTATTGGCCCCAATCCATTCCCAGTGCACAGAATTTGCGATTGGTTAATGAGTTCCAGGAGGGGAGTGGCAGGTCAGTAAAGCACTCTCAGGTTGATACCCACAATGACCCCCGCTGGGATGAGTCCAGCCCCATCACTTCTGGCTAGAGAGCGTGCCATATGCAGAGTGACAATAAGGCATTAATCGTGTAATTGGGTGCTGAGAGTCAGGAGGTGTGGGCTTCTGATATGTTTGTCGCATGCTCTAACAGTGGTATTGGTTTGGGTAATGACAGGACAGTTACAGCAAGAGGACGATGAATCAGGGCGACCACATGGATCCATGGAATCTGATACATTCATCTGAAATAGTCAAAGGCAGTTGGGTTATGACTGTCTGAAGGTTTTCTCACAGCTCACAGGCTCACTCCAACTTACCAAACTCACTCTCTGAAAAAGCTGATGAATGTCACATCAGAACTAAAGTGAGACCACCCCGACCATCTTACTGAGACCTTCTTAAAGACTGCTAACATACTTTGTGGACTCCACTGAGTAAAAATATGTAGAGATGATCTCATGGCTTACAAATGGTACATATTGTTAGAGGTAAAGATCACAAATAACTTGAATAGTATCATAATGAGCTAGCCCATAACTATGCAATGTTTCCAGGAGGCGGACGAGTGAAAAGCATTGCAGCAGGTCTGTTCTAGACGAACGTGAGGGTTCATCAGAGGAGAAAAATGTGACTTAGATCCCAGTCTCTTGATAGCATATGTGAGTGTACGTTCTTTGGCATCAGATTAAGTCAGAGTTTTGGTGGTTCGTGTGTATAACAATGGAACAAAGCAATGTTTGCATCTGTGACTTCACCATGTGGGTTTTAGATCGTAGATGTAATGAGAGAAAACAGTGAACCATGCATTTTTTTTGCATGAAACATGAAAGCACTATTGGATAAATGAAGCTTTTGTGTTTAACTCAAATTCAGAGCCATAAGGAAATTCTTCTTATTTCTCTGGTCTTAAATGTAACATAACTCATGACTCTCTGTGCAGGCTGCAGGCAGGGTCATGTTGCATAAGTGTAGTACGGGTCTGTGTGATGCTGTTTACAGGCCCCATAAGAGAATCACACACACTGCCTGCAGAGATGCAAGACTACCCTGCAAATCACAACGCCGCGCTGCCTGAAAACCCTCGCCCATTGGCTCAGACGGTGAAGTGAGGGAAGAAGGCAACATGGCAACCGAGTCAAAGACCTCACATGGCTATGGTGACATCAGCAGCTGTTGAGTAAAAGACTCGCTGTCACTGATGCACATGTAAACATTATGCTTATGTGATTCATTTGTCTAAAAATAGTCATGGTGCTTGTACATTATGAAGCAAATATTCTGCAGCACAGTGTGCTGGGAGGCTCAATCACTGCACAAACAGTTCCTGTAATCCTGCTAAAACCAAGGAGCCGTGCAGTTTGAACTACTTTCTAATTAAAGGACTAATAAAAAGCTTTCTGCAGCTGAATGAATATTTAATCAGCCAGAGAGCAGCAGTGGAAAATGCCAGTGAAACACAAAGGAGAAATTAAAACAGAAATTCATTAATTTAGCATATCAGAAGATCAAGTTGTATTTGGAATATTGTCGTTAGCATGCGTTAACTCACCAGCTCAGCAACAATGGGCTAATTAAGTGTGTAGGGATTTAATTATTAAAGGCTTTAAACATCATTTCGATAACTGACTGTTTAGCACAACGTCTTCTGCTAGTTCGGCACACACTTTTTTTTTGTCTTACATCTGCATAATCAGGAGTAGTTTGTTAAAGAGGCATATGCTCATGTGCATGTGTGTGCAGGACAAAGGTGAAGCCCAGTGATTAAATCTGGGTTGCAGTATGTAGATATAAAATATTTACATGCGGGATTTAATCTGCACATAGGAATCAAAGAAGGAATCTTTTCAACAAAACAACTCTTTTTGCTCACATTATTGCAGGTGTGCATACATGTGCTTACATTTCTGTTATTCTCCTGCTGTAGTGCTGCATGTGCTGAACCAGGTCTCTGAAGCCTCCTGTGTGTTTCGTAGAAAATGTTAACAGCTCCAGAGGAGTGCAGTCCTCTGATCGTCCCTCTGTGTCGGTCTGTTGTTGCTGTCAGTCTCACACAGGCCTCAGGAGCGTGGCTCACATGTCACATGCTGGTGAAGGAGTCCAGGCTTATCTTTGCAGAGCAGGGAGGGGGAGCTATCAGCCAGTTCCCGTAGTGTAGTGGTTATCACGTTCGCCTAACACGCGAAAGGTCCTCGGTTCGAAACCGGGCGGGAACAGCTCTCTGTGTCTTTTTTAATTTAAAGACAACAGGTGTATTTCTTTTTGACCAGGAGAACTGCAGTGACGTTCTTTGTTATTGTGCAGTGATTTAATGGTTAATAAACATCTTGTCTTATAATTCTTCTTTTTTTTCTTGTTTTTGCCACATGTTGATGTACAGTTTTGGTGGTCAAATTTTCAGACTTTTAAATTTATTTGCACCCAAAAGGCTGTATTACCATATGATACTCAATGAATCATTATAGAGTATATAGGAAATGCCAGGAAATAAGTTTAGCTGTGTTTACTTGTAGAAGGAAAGCAGCGGGACTTATCTGCTTTGTTCTGTCCCTGCAGATCAGTTGGGGGAGAGTGCAGGCTGTGTGTACATCCTGTCTGCTTCTTTTATTGAAATGAAGACCCTTGGCCATGATATTTGTGCCTGTGTTCTGCTTGACTGAATGAAGTTCCAACTAGAGGCGTGAAAGATACTGAAATCAACCGTTGGTTTTGTGTAGAGCCTACAAGTGGGCCGTATCACATGAGAGCCACAGAGCTCCTGTCGTATCCTGACTTGTTTCAGATGCTCAAACCTGCCAAAAGTAATGAGATGAGGACGTGTGTGTGTGTGTGTGTGTGTGAGAGAGAGAGAGAGAGAGAGAGAGAGAGAGAGAGAGAGAGGTTTAGTAGGCTATACACAGAGTTGAGAGAAAGTAAATGAGCAGCACAGCAACCAGCTGAGCCCCAAACCTGGGACACGTTCAGAGACGTACACTATGAGCTGCTTACAGAACAATGTGTTCCCATATAACAGAATAACATGCTGGTTTGATTGCTCTGTCCAAACACACACACACACACACACACATTTATTGCATTCTATATAAGGAAAAAGCTAGAGTCCCAACTGGAAACAAATCAGTGTGTGCAGCAGTTTTCTAGATTTGAGGTATTTCTGTGCTTTGCTGTGGGTTGCAGTCCACTCTGGCCTCTTCTCACTCATATATCCTTGATAGTTTTCATGGTCCTACAAAGACAGCTTTGCCACGAGAGTAATCAGAACCATATCGGCCTCTTATAAAAACCATGAGACTCCTTCTGACTTTTATCTTTTCCTGGACATGTGCATGAATGCACACACATATAGTTGATGCTCATGTGCTCAAAATCCCCCTGAAGCATTCTTAGCAGTGGAAATTGGTCATTGAACTTTTCATCTTCTTGGAATGAGATGAAAGAGGACTAAAGCTGTGCTGGTTCGCTTTCTTCTGGTCCAGATCTGAAAAGGACTGAAGATACGGGAAATAATCTAGAAGTGAGGCTTTGAAATATATTCTTTATATACAGCCTCAGTTCTTTTGTGTCATTTCCTCCTATGGCCATACTTCTTAATTCATCATATTCAATCAGACTGAGACCAGTCTAACAAGCTTCATTTTTGATCTTCTAAGTGGCATGTCTAGGCTGCATTACTTTTGCTTCTCGTCTCTCGCCTCTGCTGGCTGCTGCCCTTTTCCTGTTAGCTCCCGCTGTGAGCCGTCACTCAGGATAAGGCATTAAATCCTCTTGCCGCTTTGTTTAGACCAGCTGGCTGTAAACATCCCCCAACACGTCACAATTCATTTTCAAGAAAGCTGTTTCTTGTCATGCTGCATTTTGTTCCTAATTCTGAATGCACTATTTAATAAAAACTAAGTTGTCGTGTAGGCCTCCTTAGCCAGACTGTTTGCAGTCATCACTTTAGGTCAACTCATTACCCAGGAAAGGAAAATAAGAGGGAAAACAAGTTCTTTTATGATAAATAAATAACCCAGTTGAGGATACATTTTCAAAAGGGGTCAGTGAGTGTAACCACCGGCTGTAAAGGATCCTCTTTGTTTTTATAGCCCTGTTGCAGTACATTCATTTTTAATCAGCATTTTTGGAAATTAGCAGAGGGTAATGAGAAGGAAATAGGTGGGAGGAACAGTTTTTTGTGTTTTTTTTAGTGGGTCTACTTTGAGGGGTTACGGGAGGCGTCAGCTGAGAGTCCTGGACCTTTGCCCAGTTCTCTTCTTGGCAGTAGCTGTGTAAAGACCCAGTTGCAGTGATTACCTGTCTCTTGTCTCAAACCCTGCTGGGAAAACAGGCTTTAACGATAATAGGAATGCGTGAAACCAGTGCCAAATGGCCTTTTTACGAGGTAATGAAATATGCTCACTGAGAACTTTTAATGGTTGCAGCCTAATGCTGACAATAAGAGAAGTGTGCTGCCCTTGTGCTCACCCAGTAGTCATTATTTTCCTCTAAGTTGTGCACATCACCATGCATGTTGTAACGACATGGTGTAGTAGCGCAGCAGCGCTCTCACATACAGCCTATGAAAAAGGCATTAGCCGTTGTGGCCTCACGCAAGCGGGCACACACTCCAGGAGACTTCAAACAACAACAGGCTGCCATCTATCATGTCTCTGAGAACACATCATGGGACGTGTGAGCCAGACTTTTAGAATGTGTGTGGTCAAGTATGCCAAGTGTCTGAGCCTTTCTGGAGCCCTTGTTGGACCCACAGAAGGCTGCATGCGTGGGAAACATAAGTGGCATTTTTCTTTCCCAGAGTTGACTTAGTGAGCGTGTTGTTGTAAAGCAGCAACACGGGCCACGGCGACAGCTAGACTTTGATCTGGTCCGGAGGTTTGAAAACTGAAGCAGCTAAAAGGTGAACTCTGGACTCAGTGAATATTAATCACAGCTTCAAAGTGCCTTCCCTCACCTTTAAACTCTCTGTCAGTGGGAGAGGGGGCACCTCAGCTGCCAGCCAGTTCCCGTAGTGTAGTGGTTATCACGTTCGCCTAACACGCGAAAGGTCCTCGGTTCGAGACCGGGCGGGAACAGCTCTTTTTTTTCATCCACCAACAACAGATGGTACCTCAGCAATCTTGAGGATTTGCTCAGTCTTTGGTGGTGGATGGAGAGAAAGAGCACTGCATTAAATGACATGTAGAAATATCTTACTTATTAGACTTTCCTCTAGCTCAGTGTGATTCTGATAAAGTGAATGAAAATGAATGTCTTTGTCGTGTCTTTCAGCTGGATCCTCAGACCGTGCAGTCCAAGAACTGGCAAATGGACGTCATAGAGATGAACGGGGTAAGACTGAAAGATTTTTACATATACTGAATATTGTACATATGGTAATGTTATGTTGCACAGTGTTATTTATTCAACAGTGTAGAGTACACAGTACACAAATTTTTGAAAAATATTTAGTTTGCAGTAATAACTTTAAGATTCAATGTTTTCCCGGAACAAAATATCTGATCGGATGTAATGTATCAGTAGCTTAGTCTTAAAATTTCTTAAAAATGTCAAAACATCTATAACCAAATAAATAAAAAAGGACAAAAAAAAGAAAAGGTTCATGAAGGTCCCGGAGTTCAGTTCGGGCTTCTTAAAGGAATCCAGTTTACTTCAGCTGTGTTGTTTGTTCATCATCAGATCAAAGTGGAATTCTCCATGAAGTTTACAAGTCGGGACCTCAGCTTGAAGAGAACGCCATCCAAAAAACAGAGTGGGGTGTTTGGAGTCAAGATCAACGTGGTGACAAAGTAAGTCTGCTCTGTGTCTCAGAGACCTGAAAATAAAATAAGACGTTCTGCACTTCCTGGCGATAGTGAATCTGTATTATTAACACGGCTGCTGTTTCCATAGGCGCGAGCGCTCCAAGGTGCCTTACATTGTCCGTCAGTGCATTGAGGAAGTGGAGAAGAGGGGGATTGACGAAGTGGGAATCTACAGGATCTCAGGGGTGGCCACTGATATCCAGGCCCTCAAAACAGCATTCGACGCCAGTAAGACTCCATTTGCTGTCCATCTCTCAAACTCTCATTTCCTCACAGCTTCTTTACTAGAAACCAAACGATGGGGTTTTAGCAGCATGACAGAGAACCAACAGATTACAGTGCATAAACCGCAAACACTTTTAACAGCCCAATCCCATCAGTGGTGCATTATGCTGAGCTGACAGTTTTGTGACCTATGTCTAATCATTCATTCAATTCCATCAAATTATACAATGCCATGTCAGGCATCAAACATGCACCTGGAAATGAAGTGTTTGCATAAAGACTGTATGTTTGGATGGTTATGGTGTGTGTAGTTTTAAATGTAGAGACTTTAGATTGAGGTCTTTGCTGTAACACAATGTAGAAGTGAGATTTGTGGGAACAGCCCAGGACAGAGGAGGAGCAGCAGCTGTCAGGAGTTGAAGTTTTATGTTTTTACATCATTCCTGGAGACAGAGAAAGCAGCTGTGTTTTTGGGAGGCTTCAGTAATGTGGTGTGTTTAGCTTCTAATCCGTCTTCATTCATGTCCCACCTTCAGATACCAAAGATATCCTGGTGATGCTGAGTGACATGGACATCAACGCCATCGCGGGAACACTGAAGCTTTACTTCAGGGAGCTGCCGGAGCCTCTGCTCACCGACCGCCTCTACCCCGCCTTCATGGAGGGCATAGGTGTGTGTACAAGGGAGTTCAAACTACCCACCTGGAAAACATGAGAAGTTCAAAAGCTGTTTTGCCACAACTGACATCTTTTTCCAATCACTTGCAGCGCTCTCAGACCCAGCAGCCAAGGAGAACTGCATGATGCACCTCCTGCGCTCCCTGCCTGACCCCAACCTCATGACCTTCCTCACTCTGCTGGAGCACCTCAAACGGTACACACACACACACACACACACACACGAAAACAGCCTACTGTTCACAGTTTGCCGCCTGTCAGTAAAAAAAGTCATAAAACCTACAGTTGTTCTGCACCTCTCTGCATCTTTTCATAAAAATTTCCGCTTCCAAAAATCTCTGACTGACTCAAATTGCACCCCACTCATGCATTAGTGTGCATTGGTCTCTTAATACGTTCAAACGGTCTGGTGTTTTGTTAATTGACTGTGAAACACTTAGATAGATAGATAGATACTTTATTGATCCCGAGGGAAATTCAGGAATTTCTTTGAATTGCGTTTAATTAATAATTAAAAACAAGAAAGCATGATAAAAATGTAAAAATTATTCTATGCCTCTTAACATTTTGTTTTTTATATCATAACATATAAAATCAACATTGTGGATTGGTTTTATGTATTTTAAGTAAAGGTAATCAGTAACCCTGTTGGACTTTTTTCCTCTCCTAAATATCAATATGTATTAATATTTAATATGTATTGTTACATTAATATGTGTTGTTATTTGAGGCTAAGATGCACAGAACCAGTTAGTTCTGATATTTAACATACAGTAACTTTAGCAGAGACACGTCTGTCTCAATATGACTACAGTGCTGTGCCCGCTGGCTTCTCCATGGCCAGCTTTAAGAATACAAGAGAAGACTGTGAACCTTCTTTTACAGCTTCGCTTTCACACTCATCAGGAGTTTCCCAGCACAAGCGCAGTGATTGTAGTTTTTCCTCTACATTTGCAATGACTGCCTTTTACAGCATGTGTATCAACCCCGTCCTCTCTTGGTGTTCGTTCCTGCAGGGTGGCTGAGAAGGAGCCCATCAACAAGATGTCCCTCCATAACCTGGCCACTGTGTTTGGCCCCACTCTGCTCAGGCCCTCAGAGTCAGAGAGCACGAAGGGACAGCACATCACCTCCGCCTCTGACATCTGGTCACACGACGTCATGGCACAGGTACCTACGCACAGTCGCATTTGCATTTTGGTGCTTAGAGAGAGGCATACTATGGTCATACACAGAGTACTGTCTTCTTAATAGTAACAAAGTAGGCATCTCTCTGTGAGTGTACTCAGTATACAGGGGGATTGGCTTGTGTACATGCACTTTTCCTCAGTCGCTGCACGTCTTTTCCTGATGAATTTTACTCCCACATCACTAAGTGACCCATGTCACTGCCGTCTGCTCTCCCAGCTGTATTTAGGCTGCTGGTCATCCATTCATCTCTACTGAGAGATGGGTTTCCTGTGCACAAATGTCTTTTCTTGGCAGAGTAAACAACATCCAGAGTAAATCATCATAAACAGGGCATCATGCACATGCAGGAGGCTCCATCTGTCCATTACAGTGAAGCTGAGTGTTTGTGTTTGGGCTTATTTAACTTCTAGATGTTTATTGCATCAGTATACAACATGTCAAACACCAATGAAAGATGTTTCCGCCACCATATCCTGAATAATAATGGAATATGGGGGTCAGGAGTGACTGAATCGTCCTTTTTTTGATAAAATAACTCATCCAGCAATATTAAAGAGAAGAATATAGTGTTTTAGGGAATATGATTAAGTCCACTGACTCACATAATACATCTTCTCAGAGTTCTAAAACACATATTGTAAATTCAATTACTCGATAGAAACTGTTTTCCTTTGAATTCCTGGCAGCATTAAATCGAGTTAAGTTGTTCAGACATATGCCATTTGGTGAAACCGATTAAAGCGGAGATTAAGAGACATTTGTGGATCAGTGGAGGATGTGGGGGACATGAGACTGAATCACCTGTTTTAATAGCAGATTTTCCATGCTTGCAATTTTTTATCCCAATGGGTACACAGCAAGCAGGAACTTCTAATAGCAAATTCAACATACTTTAAAGATGCTAAATTTCCATAATGTAGACAAATAGAGGCTAAAAAATTCTCAAGTTGCAGTTGTACTGAGTTGCCAGACTATAAATCGAATCTTGTTAACATCCCCCAAATCATTATGGCGATTGTAGTTCCACATCTAGAGCATGATTGTCCCTTAAATTGATGTAAGAAAAGAATAATAGTAATAGGAGGAACAAACCTCATTAATATGGGTGGGGTGAGTTGACAGGGGGGGACACATTTTTTTTTAGGTTTTGTCTGCAAGGGGCCTAGAGTCTCAGACTTTACATTAGACTAAGGAGTAGACAAAGACAACCTTGATAATATGAATTCATTTTCAATGAATTAAAAGTCCCTTGTTTTCTCTCTCCTTAGGTCCAGGTGCTGCTTTATTACCTGCAGCATCCTCCCATCTCCTTTGCTGAACTGAAGCGCAACACGCTCTACTTTTCCACTGATGTTTAATCCCTGCCCACCTCCCTCAGGATGCCATCTGGAGAGGAGAGACTGAGAGACTCCTTACAAACCCTGGTCCCTGCCACTCCTGTCCTCCTGCCTCAACTCTCCTCCCAGCAGGCTCATCTTGACTGTACAGCCCCCAGCCTGCACATCTTTCCTGACTAAACCCCACCTCACCCGTCTGTCCTGAAAAGAGATGGAGCTGAGCACGATGAGAGGTGTTAAAGGACATTATCTGGTCATCTAGTAGTCATGTCCTGTAATGTGAGGTGAGGAGAGCCGACCCCCGCCTCCTCCAAGTCGACAAGGCATTCTGGGACCACAGTGGAAAAGTTCAGGGGGGGGATCTGGAGGCCATAGCCTGGTGCAGTGGCTAGTAAACCCTTTCCAGACACTGGTCTGATGATCTCAGAAACCTCCAACTTTGTTTTTCTCATCAGAGGCATTCCAGAAAAATGGCATTTACATGTTTGATAATTATGTTAAACTGATGTTTTGTTTCCTTTTTTGATCTTTCTCGCTTTGTGCATGTGCGTGGTGAAAGAGGCTGGGGTGTGTGAGTCACAATGTGGATGTATTTGAGTGAGCGTGTGTGTGAGTGTGTTTAAGGGACATTGAGAACTTGTGAGGTTTAGAAGTGGCTGGGAAGCCATGGTGATAAATGGCTGGAGGTGTATCTCTCTATACTGACAGAGAAGAGAGAACTGCCATCCCCCGTGAGTCTTGGCCAAATTAGCCCTATTTATTTTGAATATATATAATATGTGTGCCTGTACAGTTCTGTGCAACTAGAGAAATGCTCTAAGGAGTCTGTTTTTTGAAGTTAATCAGGTAGTGATGTTATTTTTAGTCTGATTTTTCTCATTCACCATGTCCCTGGTTGGTAAGCTGTACTGAACAGATCACCAGAAAGTCTGCTAATTAATTTCAGATCACTTTGTAGAGGAGAAGGGGCACTCTGTGACATGAGGGTTGTTGGGTGAAAAAAAACACAATGAATGGAACATTTAGCTTTTTTCTTGTTGTTTCATTACAAGCCTGTTCCAAGTGTCTTACTGCACCGCTATAATCTATAGGATGATTTGTGTAGTTGCCCTCGTTGCATGTTCAGCTTGTCAGTCAAACCAGGCCAGGTAACACAAAGGTAGGTTGTCTCTGCAAGGCCCTCGCTAAGACTGGCAAACGCCCATCTCTGCTCTGTACAAAGCCAACCTTTATGCTATCAAGCCTGAGACATATCTTACAATTCTGTAAGCACTGCTAGATGAGTACTATTTGATATTTTTAATATAAGATTAAAATAAAATAAAAAATGTTGTATTTTACTTCCTTTGCGAAGAATTTCAATATACTGTAATATTGAGGCTAAATGTTAATGTGAACTTTCTCCCCCTTTTTTTTAGTAAAATAAAAGTTATTAAACACTCTGACTTTGTGTCTCTGTGTGTTGATGCTTATGATGTGTGGAATCAATAGCCTTGCTGGAAACAAAGGATCAATAACATAATAACTACTAATGATAAAAAATGTTACATCATGCCATTTTCATATCAACATATTGTGCATTGATGACATTTAAGTGGAGCATGTGAGGATAATAATCAGCCCACCCACCCCCAGTTTAAAACAGACTGCACAGTCTGGTAATGTGTTTTCCTTCTGTAGAATTATCTTCCCATAGGAGTTGTCACAATTGTGACTTCTTTCTGTTTACGCTTATTCTTCTTGATAGACCAAAATCACATACTATATCATCTGAAAATCTGTCAATTAGACTGAAATATGAAACCACATCTGGATTTTTAAAGTTTCAGATATTCGCACATTGCGCCCCCTGGTGGTCACCCTTACAAACTGAATGTTAGATGTTAATTCTTTGTACGCCAGTGCAGTTAGCACAGTTTTGAAACTTATCACCCACAAAAACCCCTTGTTGACCCACAGACATCACCACGATGATCCAGTGAGGTCCAAAATTCAGATCCAAATCTTATAACACATCCAATAAAACAGTGATATATAACGTGTCTGCGTCTTGCCGGGTCTGTATGTCATGGAAACAGCATGATGACCCAGCTGAGGTCATTTAAGGGCTGCAGAACATTTTGATTTTTCTGCACTGGAACTCTGACACAAGTTGTAGCAAACCCAAACTGTGGACAGATCACTCTCCTGGAGACCTGACGCGCTGGAAAGAATCAACTGGAAAACCTGAAAAAACAAAACTGTTGGATCAATACATTGCTGTGGAAAACTGAAGCGGTTAAAACGGCCCTCAGTAGACCACTCATCAACGAGAAACACCTGAGTTGGACGATAACCACGCGGGTAAGACAACTTTTAGATTTATCCGTTTTTCTTTGGACTCTTACATTGATTCTTCCCCTTGAAGAAGTTTATCGGTTGCGAAATCAGTTACACTTAGTAAATTTCAAGGTACAGTTCAAAATCAAAAATTGTGCCTGTTGGAAGTCTTTCCAACAGGATGATAACAGACTCTCAGACTCGATTTCACCGTGTAAAACGATCATTTGATGGACAGAATGTCCTAAATTTCCTGGGAAATGTGTGTAATAAATGAGCAAGCAGTGTAGAGGTTTGAAAACATTGTTATTTTGGTCTGAGGGCATCAAATTTAACAAAATGTGCACCGAAATTACCGAAAAAGATGGCGGCTTAGCCTAAATACGTTCAATCATAGAGGTATGTTTTTCTTGTGCACCATGGAGACGATGGAACTTTCAGCTGCGAGCGTCACGTAACGACGTACACGTGATCAAATGAGTTGGATTGTTGAAGTTTGACTTACTGTATCCCGAACTCAAGTCGAATCATCGATTAATTTTTATTCGAAAGTTTATGTTGTTTAGGACTTGAATAAAGGAGGTGAAAACAACGATGAATGACTGCTGTCTCTGAACCTTCAGCGTTAAGTGTTATTTTCCGTCATCACGCAGCTTTTATTTGACATGTTTGTGTATTAGACACATTGAAAAGCTGTCTGCGTGTTCGTCTGCTGTTTGGTTTTCGAGGGAGAATAAAGTTACGTGTCGTTCAGCTCTCTGGGACTGCAGATGCCATAATGTACTCTGAGATTCACCTCAAGCTTAACCATTATCACCATCTTTAGTCCAGACTGAAAGCTGTCAGAGATGTCAAACAGCGAAAACTCAAGTCACACTTACATTAAAATATGAAAGCAGGGGCCGCAACTTTGACTCAAAATAGTTCTCACAAAATTTTGCTGTCAAACCAGCTGCTTTAAATATTCTCAGCATTATGTCAGCAGCCAAAACTATGCTCACTTTCTTACATCCTACAAACGTTGTCAAGCTTGTCAGTTCTGTAACAAGAGTAACAAACAGGCTTGTAGTTTTTGTCGTTTTAGTTTGAACTGGTATGAAAAATACTTTTAATTTGAAATCAGGTTTTCAGGTTTCTCTTGCTTTTTTTCCTCTTGGGTGGTGTAAACTACATCACTGAATGTCCTGCTGAATATGACCTCCCTCATGATGTCCCAGAGGATGAACGAATGGAAACAGATGAGGAGGATGAAGACACTGATTATGATGAGGACTCAGGGTATGACTCAGTGTGTGAGGATGAAGAGGACTGTAATTATGATGATGATGATGATAACAATATCAGACCTCACACCCCCCTCATCCAGCAGTACCCTCCTCCTGTGCCCGCTTGTCCACCTGTTGCCCGCCCTCAGCAGCTAACTGTAGGTACCTGCTCAGCATCAGGAACTCCATGAACAGCGAAAGGGACCTCCTCTGGAAGGTCTCCCCTCAGTTTCTCAAAGGTGGAAAAGATGCTGCTCCCTCAACCTCTGGCTTCAGCTCTTCCACAAAGGAGAACCGGGAAGAAAGCAGCACAGAGCAGGTTAAGTGCTAAGAGACAGAGGTGGAATCATGAGGAGATCCATGAGGAGTCAGCTCCCTCAACTTCAGGCCTCGGCTTCTTCACAGAGAGGAGCAGGAAAGAGAGCCACATGAAGTCAGCTCCCTCAACTTCAGGCCTCAAAAACTCTACAAACAAGAGCTGCTGCCTCGGCCAGCAGTCTAATGGTGGAAACCTCAAATAAAGTTTCCTCTCACAATAGAAATAATTGTGACCACACACATATTTATATAGATCACAGAAATTTAAACTTGAGTTAAAGTTGCTCTTAAAAATCACTTTACAGTGTTGTGGTCATGGACATGTGTAAACTTCATCAAGAAAAAACATCCTGAATGCGCAAGTTAACAAAAAAACAAGCATGTTTAATTTAAATAATCCTGATGCGGATTAGTTACTGACGCATCACGCCAATGTGATGCAACTTGAACAGCATGTATCTGAGTCTGATCTGAGGTGGTCTCGACTCAGCCTGAAGGCAGCTTGTGTTCAACACGATACCTTCAGCACAGGAGCAGACCCACTTTCTCAAGATTCTCCACATCATGTTGCTTTGCTTTGCTCAAACTGCTAAAAAAAATAACGAGACACTGGGAAATACATAAAGGTCCTTTTCAGCCCACTGCGCCATCACTTAACCCCACAGGAATCTGCCACTTCCACCATATACTTCTGTTCTTCTTTAACAGCAGTCCTCCATGTGAGAGTAAATATTCACAAGGATTTCTGGTCCAGATGTGCATCAATTAAGTTCTTGTTCACAGAGCCACCGTTTAGCGGTTCATCGCAAATAATATTCAATGGCAGCTGAGAATGCAGCAAAGCCTCCACATCCCAGCACCCCAGCCTTGAGACCAGCTGCAAAACAAACAAAAACAAACAAATGTGAGGACAGGAGAAATATATGAACTTCAGTTTAAAAAAAAAAAAAAAAAAAAAAATCAAATTAAATACACCAGATTACACACCACGAAATCCAATGGCTCCTCCAGTTACACAGCCGCTGTACACTGCGTTCTTCCAGTCAGATTTGCCTCTGTGCTGTAAATCAAACACAGGTACAGTGTTATGCACTTGACAATTAGGATCTCCATTCTGGTTGGAGATCCTAATCCTACAAATTAGCATGCTGCTGTGTCAGAACTGTATTCATATGGAGGAGTGAGTTGTTTTCTTTCATTCACACAGCTTTAAGCACTTTTGGACACCAGAGGGTGCTATGAGACCATTTCGAGGAGGTTAAGAAAGCAGAACTACCAACTACCATGAGGTTCCAAATAATCTCAAAAAAATATAATGGGATGATAAATGTGTTACAGAAACAGTATCGGGATTATTATTCCCTTATTTTGGTTATGAAGCAATCACATGAAACCTTGTTAGATTATCTGTGTGCATTTTCAGATCCTGCTCAATTCAGTATGGACACCCAGTAATTATATATGAACAAGTTATTAAAGATGAGCAAGGACTAATTATTACAAACACAGAAGCAAAGGTGGAACAAATCAATTTCCATACTAGTTTGTCCACCGATCAACCTGAGTTCAACCTGACATGACTCATCCTCTCTGTTGATGCGTTTGTCATCATCGTTTGCCATATGGTTCCCCTTGACATATTAAATAGTTCTGCTGTGTTTTTTCGAATTGATGTCCCTCTAATGTCACCACAGATGAGATGTATAGTCTTTTGGGTGCCGTGTTAACGAAATCATAACCCGGCCTTGTCGCAGTGTTTGTAATTGTAAATCACGTCACTAAGTGTTTGCATTATTTTGTCTGTTCCCCATTGTTCTCCAGAAAACAAGCAAAGTATCCTCATTGAAACTCATTTATTCCTTTGTGCTGAGCTCTGACAGAAGTTAAGTTCGGCTGTAGAACAACTTAAATTCACTGCTATGTTGTTCTCAATGTCTTGTCACGTGTTCACACAATGATGCTGGTTTGTGTATCATTTTGTAGTGAAAGTCATTCCTTTCAGTGTGGTTTACAGATCTGTGTGGTTCTGTCTAACATCAGCGTGTCACCTCACCGCCACTAGACCGAAGTATTGAAGAGAAAAGTCACCTACTGATTCTATGATGCACTCTGTACAGGAAAACATGGCACCCACGATGGCAAAATTCTTGGCGTACGACATGCCCCTCTGGCCCATGTCTTTAAGGACTTCTCGTGCAGTAGGAGTTCTCAACGGGTCTTTAGGGTCGAAGCCAACATTGGTATCGATACCAGCAGTGAAAACACCAAAAGCTCCTCCAAGGACAAACCCTGTGGAGAAGAAAAATCTCTAACAAGTGTCTGCAAAATACATTACAACACTATTAACATGAATAAAGACACACACCATGCCTGCTGTCCTGAATGGATAAATATTATTGCCCTTTAGCTGGTGGTCAAGTTTAAAAAAAATAAATAAAAAACTGAAAGGTAACCATCACGTAGTGTAGGCCTCTTAGACAAACACTGGAGAAAGTATAGTTCACTTGCTCATTTAATATTTATGATATCATGATTACGTTATTTGATTTTACAGACAGAGATGGCCTAATATTTTTTCCTTGGAACTTGGACGTGCTGGAGGCCCGTCTTCCACTGTGAAAACCTAATTTCAGCTCCGTATTATGGAAATATCACATCCCAATCCCAATGTTCTCTTCGAACCCCATGACCCACATGGCATATTGGAGGCGACAGCAGATATCATATCATATTAAAAAATTCGCACCTGTCTGTCACCTGAGGTTGGACGGGCATGCAAACACAGAGATGCTATGCAACGCTAGTGTCATTGCTCACCTCCAACACAGGCCAGAAGCGACTTGAAGGCGCAGCTCTCCATTCCCCTCTCGATCATTTTCTGCTCGTCGCTTTTAGGAGGCACCGGCAGTCCCCCCATAACGCCAGGATTCAGGTCCTTAACGGCTCTTTTGTCTCCGATGAGATGGTCCAGAATCATACTGTACTGAAACACTGGGCTGTCCATACTGGGACCAGCCGAAGCTGGACCTTGTGGGTCGGAGGCAGCAGCGTTAGTAGCACCCGTGGAGGCAGCCATGTTTCTCAATGACAGCGGTTTAGGTAAATGTAGTCGAAAACGAACGTGTGCTGATTCGTCACAATTATAATGTCCGTTTGTGCCCGAGAACGGAAACAATGGGAACATTACCTCTATATAATTACAGGAATGATACAGCAGCAGCTGAAAACATATTTAATATTTTACACATATTTTAAAATGTTTTGATTCCCTCATTAATGTTTATTTTCGTTTCGTTTCATGTCAGCATATTCGCTACACAAAAAAATCAATCCGCTTAAGCCTTCCAGTACATGAAGCAAGTTTTGTTTGTTTGTTTGTTTTTTAATTTTAAGGTCAGAGGCGAAAGTGTGTGTATTGATAATTTGCATTGCATTAGATATTTGTTTTACCTCACTTAACACCTCGCAGTAAATCCTCCATTTGTGCAGCTTTTGTTTTGAAAGTGCTTCAGAGAGGTGTTGAGTCTGTCTCTTTCAAACAAAACTAGATCAACATCAAAGAGTACTTATTCCAGAAACTCAAGTTAACAAAGGTCGGATAGTGCAAGCGTTTTTTATCCTTCAAGTATTGCATTGTATTCATCTTTGCTGGTGTTGTGTACAGTTTTGTTAATACATTTGTTAATATTTTTGGGACAGAAGATAAGCAACGCCATATTTTCTTTAAAGGTCCAGCATTCATTCTCATCAACAGATTCAGAAGGCATAATGAAGAAAACGATATGTAAGTGGTCCTCATACATACAGTTCTTCACGTATCTATAGAAACATCTTTTTTACACCCATGCATGGTCTGGTCATATAATTGACACCTGAGAAACAGTCGTTTTCGTCCTTAACCAATAGAAAGACTCTATTTCCCAGAAATCTCCCCGAGCACTGCGCCAAACTGCCTTCGCGCGCTCCACCTACCGGCTCAGCACAGGCCGGTGGTGACACTTAAATGACTCGTGTGCGTGAGGCAGCAGCAGCATCCTGATCAAGCAGAAGCAGCACCGCCGCATTACCGAACAGGTGAGCACAAGCTAGTGGCTAATAGTCGTTTATGTCTACAGCTTCCTTCACCCTTTCCCTTCCACTTGGTTGAGTTAAAATGCACAAAGTTTGCCATTAACGGTGGACATGAACGAAGCTGTCAGAGAGGGTCGCTCGGGGTTCAGTTGTTTTGACCAGTTGGTCACCAGACTTTCATGACAGCTTGCTTATTGTCAGCGTCCAGAGTCCCAGCAGGCGTCTCTGTTCCTTAAATGAACGACTAAGTCATTCTGTCGCAGACGTGTCTCTCTTATGATAACATAAATTGGCCCAAGGACGGGTTGTTTTCACGCTATTTGAACGTGCCACGGGATGGCTGTAAGGTTAAGCGACAGAAAGTCGAATAACACGGGTCCTGTTACCATGTGAATCTTTTCATTTTGCATGGCATTTCTTCAGATACTCCCTCCTAATTTTACAGTTTACTTGCTAACGTTGCACCATGCGGAGTCGTGAGTTCAACAGGATCCTTACCCCATCACCATCTGCTATATAAACATCCTTTTTCTTGGTTTACATCTTATTCCACCGTGGATATAAGTAAAAGCATTAACGCAGTGATATTGTCGTAGCCTAATGTTTTACCTAACTATGAATGTTTTCCTGTGTGGAGGGACGTTTCAGTGAAGATACTTCAATATATTTATCCAGTAACCATAATGAAAGTCTTAGTTTTTTGTTAAAAAAAAAAATGTAAATCTTAATTTCCAACATGTTTAAATGCATCTTCCAAGCCATCTCCACACAATAATAATCAGGAGGAGAAATGCTGTGGCCTTTATTTATTTCTGATTTTGTTGGCTAAGAATAGCGTAGTCAAATGTAAGCCCCCTCAGGTTGTGAAACACACTAATTCCCACAAATAAAGAGGAAATGAATTCAGTGTCCTGCTACAGCCTTTAGCTCAAGTTCTCAACAATTCAGGTGTTTTGTTTTATCATGATATAACAAAGATTTGACATAATGAAAGTTTTTTTAATGCACAGGTGATTTTTATGTTTGTCTTGCTGACATAAACATCCAAATATGCTGCTGGATCAAGTTACAAATCCATTCATCAAATGAGCTCTACTGCTCAGGTTTTCCTATGTTGTTATGTAAATTTCACATTTTGTTCTCAATGGGAAGTCGCCTTTTAAACCACATCAGTGCCCTGCAAGCATTTTTTTTCTTCACATGATCAGCCAGCCTTTTGTTCCTCATTAGATCATTACCATGTGAAGCAGTCATACAAGGGCTTGTTGTGTTTGCTGTCTTAAATAGCTCCTGAAATGCTTCAGTGTAGCAAACTATCCTGACTAAGCTCCTGTGTGTGTGATTCTTCTCTTGCCACGTAACATGTACTTGTAAATCACCAGAGTGTTCCACAAACACCAGATTGCTGTCTAAAATAGTGACGTTTGAATAATAAACCGCTGCTATTTTGCTCATGGCTTGCTGTGCAGCATAATTGGACATCTCAATAATGACAATTGGGAAAGTAAGGTTGTAAAATATCCTAACTGCAGAGCTTACGTTGTAGTCTTATGTTTATAGAAGAGGCCAGCTTTGCAGTGGAAAGGCCCTAGATCATTTAGAAGAAACCAAATGGGCGACAAATGACAGCTTTCACTTTCTTCTCTTCCTTTTGATTATGCCGGGAGAAATGAGACTTCAAATGTGAGCAGCGCACCAGTCATTTATGAGGCAGTCAATGTGAATGTTGTTTGTAGGTAATTACAACCTTTGTTTTTCTCATGGTTAGCCATCCAAGAAGGGGAAATAGTTGGAAATCTGTCTTTTACTTCTGCGCTGCGTTCAGGGCCGACTGTGCAGGATACCAAAAAAACACCAAGGAAGGCTGGTTGTGTCAACATAATGATGGCAGTCAAATGAAAGCGCTCATTCAGATATACAGTTTTTTAACTATTGAGCTTGACTGATAGATGTGTGAAGAGACTTTTTTTTCTCTGTCTACATGGTCTGTTGTCATAAAGTTTTCAGAAAGGAAACTTGAATGCATCGGACAACAACTTACAGAAGTGTTAAATTTGCGGAGTTTGTTCTTGACTCCATGAAATTGTGTTTGCCCTTGTCGGAGGTGGGAGTGTCTCTTGCCTGGACTCATTCTTAGCTTGTCCTTGTAGAGCCTGAAGCAGTGAATCTCTCCTGTTTTTTCTATAGCTCCTCTCATCCTCTGTTCAACTCATTATCGAGGCAGTTCCTGTCATTGGCTTGCTATTTATAGCCAGGGGTTATGTGGGAGCACCCAGGTCCAGTTGTACAGTGGTGGCATGGCTTGTTTTTGCTAGACAGAAAGATGATACCTGGTGATTTCCTTGACCACTCTGCTCCACGGTGAGCATTAAATGTGTGTGACGTTCTAAAGGGAATTCAAGGTCTCCTCTCTTTGCTGCCTGACACATTCAGGAATATCTTCGGCCAGTGCTGGTGTCCTGGATTCACTTCTGTTAACTATGCGTTGAGGTACTGTGAGTAGAAAATGAGCAGTGCTGGAGTCTTTCATCATCATCATCATCATCATGGAGTGACCTTGTTCAGCTGTGGGAAGAAGGGTGCAAGGCAAATACTGCAGTGATGAATTCACTGCATGGTTACTCTCTATGGAAGAATATGCTGCCATAATAATGACCTGTAGGCTTAGTATAACTCTAAGACATTGATCTGGATCTCACACTCATGAATGGCGGCAAATGCACGCTTTTGAGTAGGTCTAGTACCTCTATATAACCAGCAAGAAATTTGGTTCTGCCGAGTGTAACAGCTGTGTAGAGATACAGTCATTTGCATGACCAAATGTAGACAAAAAAAGTACTGATCAAACATTTCAGCTGAAATCAAGGCTTGTCGAAATCGTTCCTTTTTAACGAGGAGGTACAAGTAGGTGCAAACTTGACTTTGTTGTGCAATGCCAGTTAACTTAAGAATGCAGTGTGGGGCTGGAGGAATGTTTTGTGGTTTTAATATTAAAAAAAATAGTAATTTCACAGTAATTATATAAAATAATTACCAAACAGACACCACCTCGAAATGGAGGATCAAAAAGGAGGCCGAGCCGCTCCAGTGTGAGCCTGTCAGCAGCCATTCTGATGCTGCAGCTGAACCTGTAGAGGTGCTGAGTTCATCAAGTGTGTTAGTTGGTGTGCAGTGTTAGCCTGCAATGACTCTTCAGTCGCTGTGCAGTCACAATTATGTGTTTTGAGTTTTGTCAAAGGCACAATCGCTGTTGTACACATGTCCAAAATATTCTGCAGGTCTCTCCACAATGACAATGACCTTACATTTGAGATGATTTTATGAGGACATTAAATCTAAAGTAATGATAGGCAGTAGTTTTTATTTGCAAAAATGTAATGGAAATTTTAATTTTTCTCCTAACAAACGTGAGACCATACAGAGAATTTTCTGCTAGTTATGTTTTGGAAGCTGGTGCAGGTGGACGAGTGTGGAGACTGTGTGCTGGTTCTTAAAGGGATCGACTTGACCACAGTTTTGCCAGCGTACGTTATCAGGTAAATCCATTACGAATTGATTGTCCGGTCGGATGTGTTGCATAGGATTCAAGTAGTCTTCTGGACTGCACTGGGTTTTTTGTGTGCATGAAGTCTAAACGAAGCCTCAGATGTGTGGTGAATAGATGTTGGGCCAGAGGGAGGGCCTGACTGGGTATAGTTCATGAATCTTGAGCAACACGATTGTCCAGTGTGACTCAGTGTAGCAGACTGACCTGTTCACAACAGCTATAAACACTAGCTTGAATAGCAGCTTGACTGTACGGTCAGTTTGCCAGAGCACTTTTGTTTGTCTGAATGTAACTGCTCAGTCTTTAATTCTGTAAATTGTGACCTTCTCAGTAACAGTAATAGCTCTCACGCTCTTCAGCGTGATGATCTTTGGAAAATATTAATACTCTCAGAAACACATTTCTCTGTCTGGTGTGCTCAGACAGCCCTCTTTCCCACTCCGTTCCTCATGCATTCAGAGAAAACCACTCTGCGTGATCTGAGAAGAAAGAGCCCTTATCAGTCCTCAAGAGGCGAGGTCTGGCCTGCATGCAGTCAGAGTGGCATGTCCTTTACTGCAGTGGAAGAGGCTTTAATTGAGGAGATAAGAGGAGATGAGCTGATATGAGCAGGAATGAGTACTGGCCTGGCACTTAGTCAGTCAGTTGAATAAAGAAAAGTCTCCATATTTCTGACAGAATGTGAGGCTGCTCAGCATGCAGTTAGCAGGTTGCAGCTATTTTGTGTAATGTTTTAACTCATTACTTTTGCATTACAAAGTCACAGATGGCTACCAGCCTCCACAGCATTGCCAGGCTACCTTCCTCTCAGTTTCGAAAGCGTCATCTACCAAATGGCCAGTTGAGAAAAATGTATTGCACCGGCACTGTCGTGTTTTCTGAGTTGTATATAGCTGAGAAGGAAGGTAACTCCAAGCGTCTTTTTCCTCTGGCTCTTTTTTTTTTTAAGTTCAGCACCATCCAGGAAACAGACTGCATACTTGACAAGCATCGCAGTGTAACTCGCCCTGCGGAATGCTAGCATGTCTGTAAATGGGTCATCTAGGCCATCTTTAGCCTGAGAGCAAAGACGGTGTCTTGCAGAAGTGTGATGTGCAAGTCACGAGTAAGACGGCTGATCTGATACTATCCCAGCCAGGTAAACGGGACAAGCGAGTTGTGACGTTTGGGAGTGTCGTTAAAAATGTTTGCACTGCAGCTGAAAGAAGTCAGATCTATTGAAATCTCTTCTGGTGTCTCTTCATACAGGTTACTAAACACACCCACGGGGCACATCAAATAGCTCTCATGCCACAAGTCTGTGTACTGTTGCAGACTAGAAAGACACAGAGCAGGGATCGCTTCTTTCCAATTGGACGGTAATTCTACTCAGTGGAACAAATACTATGGTGTGCCATTGTGGAAAATCACTAAGCTCTGTGTTGTGGTTATTTTTTTTTTTATTATTATTCCCTCACAGTTCTCATGGATGCTATGCTAAGTGTTTCTATGGAATCCACCCACACGCTGTACATGCAGCCAGCCAGGCAGACAGGAAAACAGCTGAAGTTTCTCCAACATGGCTCTATTTATTAGACTTAAACTTTGACACCATCAGAGCAGGAAGTTTGGTCCTCGTGGGAGCCCTGCTCTGAGAAAGAGGATGAAGCAGATGAAATATTCATGAAGTGTCTCAGCTCCTACTACTGTATGCTTGCTGAAGCCAGGACAGAGCAGTTTTCTGGGAGGTAATGGGTGGCTGACTGCTGCGAGATGTCACAGTTCAATACATTAGTGATTCCTGGGCCAAACAAATTAGAGTGCACATGCTTACGCCCATTTTTGTTTTTGTTTTGATTTTTGCTTTGTTTGTTTTTTTTTTTTACTTTTTGGTTTGCTAAATTAATAAATTCCACACAGCATAATCATAGCAACTATTTTGATAACTGAGTAATAGTCTTTTTTTGTAAGCCAAAATGACAAACATGGTTCTGGCCTCTTATGTGTGAAGATTTTGTGCTTATCTTTGTCATACATAATAATAATATCACTGCTGGAAATTACAGATTATAAAGGGCATTTTTCAGTATTTTCTGGCCTTTTATAAATCAATCAGTAATATAATGGGCACATTGATTGGTAATACAAGTAATCAGTTGCAGCAATAGAGGACTTAATTTAAACATAATCTTATAACTGCCTTGTTGAAATTGTACAGTTACAAACACAGAAAGAATTTTTTATTTCTATTTTCAAACATTAGCTAATGGAGATAATAATTTTTATTCCCATGAGTTATGTGTCATGAAATAGAAAAATATTAACGTTTTGAGTTTAGTTGTTTGTTTGTAAAGTAATTAATAATCTGGACATGAATAGTTTTAAAATTTAAATTCAAGTACACCAGAATTACATAACTTATGCATCATGAAATGTGAGAATATTGTATCTGACTTGTAAATAGAGAACTGAACTTCCCAGCTTGAATATGAACAGTCACAGTTAACGAGCCAGGATCTCGTAGTAAGCACTTATTATTTTGAAAGTTTGAGAACCCTGCAGCGTAGGCCCAAACGACCTATTGATCTCTGTCCAGATCAAAGCAAATCATCATCTCAGCACTTTAGCTGCTTTTTCCCCATCTCTTCTCGGACTAAAAAGTGCTGATCTAAGCAGCAGCTCTCGTCTTTTAAGCTTTTACATATTCAGATGCTGAGAAGAAGTTTTTTTTTTCTGTGTTTCAGCTGACAAATTATAGTATCATAGTGGAATACTTGATAGGATTCTTGTTTTACTCTTTCTAGCAATAATAAGGGTCACCACACAAAAGCAGGTGACACTAAAGTCAGTAGCAGAAAGTGTTGCAGATGCTGGCTCCATATGCATTTTATTTAAATGTGATGATGTTGGTATGATGCCCTAAGGCTTTCTTTAAGACCAGTCAACAGCCTGAAAACACAGTACAAACAACCATATACATATATAGACATATACAGACATGCTCACACCACTTTTGAACCAATGCTTTCCAACTATGGCCTCATCTTGAATCATATAAAGTCTGTTAATATTAGCACAGCTGTAGGCAGTGTGGTGTGTTTGGTATCTTTGCTTTGGTCACATTCATATCTCACAAATTATTAGTGGCTGCAGAAAATGTCGCTGATTTGCTGCGTTGTTTTGTGTGAAACTAGGCTGCAGCTTCCCCTCATACTGTTTTTGAGGAGGAGGTTTTGCGCCCTGTTGTGTACTAGTTTCAGATCCCTTCGCACTAAAGGGGAAACCCAGAGGGAGAGCAGAGACTGTCTCACAGCATGGGATACAGACTAATCCCACACTCTTCCTGTTTCACTGTAGCTCTGATAATGACTTTGCACACACTGTCTCCCCAGACCCAGGTGCTATGCACATGCTTCAGAGCTGCCGACGTGTCTGGCACAATTAATACATTAATGCAAGCATGTATGCACATAGATTTCCCACTGCAGTTTTATTGTCTCAAATAAGACTGATATTAACGTGAAATGGATGGTAATTCTACAATACCTTATGTTTATGTCGCAGAAGAAACCTGTTCTGATCTCACTGGCTTTTAATGCACATGTTTGACAGATGTACAGCTGCCGGCATGGAAAAGTGCTCTCAGTAGTGTAGTAGCAACATATTAATATCGCACCAACAGAAGCAATGAAAGATAATTTTATTTTCAGTGTTTTGATGCATGATTCTAAGATTTTTATTAAGTTGTGTTCTCTCAGATTAATTCAGTGTTAAATCTTCTTGTTTCAGAGCTTCAAGACGGCAAAAAACACTCACCTTCACGTGCAGTAACATCAGGAAAAATAGAATGGCAGGCTTAGTTTTTTAAATCATGCTTGGCCACCTTATCTTCATCTTCCTAAATATATTTTTAAAAAAGTTGCAAAACCAACTGCTTCTTCCCACTGCAGTGTTGCTCAGAGCACATGCTGATCAAACAGCCTTATAAAATGTGAGTGCAGTTTCACACAAAAATAATGTAACGACTGTGACTGTAAACTGAAAACCATTTCTTAAATCTTTGACATTTTGAAAAAGGGGTACCCTTTCACAGCCTGAAGGCTTTACAGTGAATGAGCCAGGATCAAAATTTTTAATTCATGATTATGTTTACGGGTGACAAGCACATAGCATAAACCCGTGCCACAGAGCACATCAGGAGCAAATCATATAGACTGGAGCCAAATCATCAGTGTTGTGTCCAGATGCTGCTGAATCCACAGATGTGTGGAGCTAATCATATCCTACAGTCTGTATTACTCTGTCTAAATTTCACTCTGCACAAAAATGCTGCTTGAATTTGAATTTGTAATCTTAATCTATTTTTACAAGTGTTGTGTATAGTTTTGTTTTGAATGAGACTTTGCTCTACTTTCAGTGATCATGGGACAAGCATTATTTTAAGCCTCGCACTGAGTTGAATCACCATCCGTGCACATTTTACATTTGTTTTCACATCCTCTGCAACAGTGTTGTGTCTGTGTGGAGAGTCTGACTCAGTGCTTTTTCCTGTGGACGGAGGGAGGAAAAAGGACGAGAATAGGAAGCAGGCAGAGCTTGGGAGCTTCAGTGTGGCTGCTGATGGTTTTGTCTGAGAAGTGTGGTGGTCCTTCCACTCAGCTTATTGTATCACACAATGACAGGAATCCCCCGAGAGCCACTTCACCTTGGCAGCAAGCAGCCACGTTGATTTATGTTCCATAATTTATTAACTTTTGGCCTGTTTCCTACTCCAGGGCTCTGTTGTTTCCTTGTTTGTAATTCACGCCCTACTGTAAGAGTTCAGTTTTAATTTATACAGATGATCTTGGCAGTATGCAAACTCATTCCTGTTGGAAATGTTCTTTTTCTCAGAGACTGGAGATTTCTCTTTCAAGTCCATGTTTTGTATTGAGACACTTACAAGCAGAGAAGTGAAGTACTTTGCGCCGCACTGGTGACTTTCGATAGTTTAGTTAACTTGGTGGAGAATCCTTCTCCTCCTCGTGAAACTCCTGAGCGGTAGATAAAAAGCACAATATTTTTACTTTCTAGAAGGGGAGTTCCTTTTTCATGGCTCTGTGGATGGTGACCAGTCTGTGTCTTGGTCCACCACTTTTATCAATAATTACATATCTCAACATTCAATACAGGACACCCATGGTTTCCAGAATAGCTTCCTAATAACTTTTTAATTAACTAGTTATTCTAATGAGCCAACCGCATGGTAGTGGAAAACTGGTTTTTAGTGAAATGTCCCAACATCTTCAGCATGGCTTGCTGAAATTTGGGCACTCCTGCCCTTTAGGGATGTATTATAGTATGAAGTATTGCACTTCTTGTGTGATTTGATACAAAGACAAATCGAGTCATGGGTCAATATTTTCAATATATTGCTCCTATCAGACATGATTGTTCAGCACTGCAGAAATCCATAAAAGATAGATTACAAAAAGTATAATAGATGTAAGTCACATACAAATGATTTTTCCTTGGCATGCTTGGAAAATATACAATAAAACAGTAATTAGGCTGTTTACTAGAACTATATTGAAAGTGTGACACCTTTGACCGTTAGTGTGTTTTCTGTGGTTATGGTGTAATCCACAGTTGCCACGCACATTGCCACTGGCACTGAACAATCGCAGGAAAGGTACAATGTTTTGACGGCATTTAGCAAGACTGTAGTCAACGAGGTAGCGTCAGCCAGTCACAACATTACAGAGTCAGTGTAGTCAAAGGGTTGCAACAAATGTTAGATCACACTCAAAATCTGTATCTGCAGGAGGTCGTGAAACAGCATGCAGTGCTTCAAAAAGCATTCTCAACTGTTTCTCAGGCCTTTACAGCTTTCTATTAAAAAGCAGTTGTGGTGGTGTAGGGGTGTGGTCATACCAAGTTCCTCAGTTTACCACTTGCCACAAACTGAAGCTTGTTTCATCCCGGACCAGAGTGCATTACGCTCTCTGCCCACATGCTCCACAGCCTTGGCATGCCGTACGTTGTGGGATCCAAATTAGACCAGTGTGGTAGAGCATAAAATGGAGACCCCCTCCACAAATGATCCACCCTCACATTAAGAAGTGTTTCTGACACAAAGACTGGCTTTGTCGGTGTTGGTAGTCACTGTTTGTGCCCAGACAGCCCACAGATCACTTTGGAAATAAAGAATTCATAACAATGTCATAAATCAATCCTTATTTTTCCAAGTCTACTTCAATGGGCCAGAGATGAGTGGACATACTGTAGTGCGCAGAAATTTCACTGAAGTAACTGTGGTTTTTAATCTAAGAATACAATGGGACATTAGTGTCTCTCCCACAAACCACAAGCACACACGCGCCCAGGTTAAATCAAAGTGCAAACCTCTGTCCTGAGAACAAAGTGAAGACACCTGCATTTCAACCAACAGTGGCTTAGACTGTGTGCTCATATTGAAAACCATTAGCCTCATTCAGACAGTGCATGGCCCAGCAGTCTCACTGCCACATGTTGGAGATATGTTCCTCCTCCTCATGGTCCTTTCTCCCCTTATTGCTGCCTGTTCTCCTCAAGTAAGAAAAACGCCTGGAAAAATTATGAGAGGAGAAAAACATGCCCATGGCTGAGACTCTGTCACTCTTCCTCTTTGTACGAGAGAGAGTGAAAGAGGCAACAGCAGAGCGGTTAGCAGCCTGCAGTACTTCCTCATCCTGACTGCTGTATTGGGGGCAGACAGCCGTTGCTCCTGATTCTTCATTTTCACCCTCAGAATGTTTCTATAGAGCTCTGCAAAGGACGAATATTTTAGTCCAGTGGCGCTCAGACAGAGGGCAGCCTCTAGGACAGCATCCAGTACACAACACGTGAGTGAACTGCACCGCTCTTATTTTTACATTTTTCACTACCTTGAGCTCTCAGATGATCTTGGAGTATGTTCTGTCTTCATTGTTTCCAGCTTTATAAGGACTATGGAGTTTACTTTGGATTGAAAATGTGATTGGCAACTGTTGGATTGGAATAGGAAGTTGAAATAGGAAAAACTGAAGTCATTTTATATAATGAGTTAGGACAGAAGTGACTAAGACCATCTGCTGCTGATATTTCTGCCAGGTTTCTCACATTTCTGTCAGGCACTGAAAGTGCAATTCTGAAAGGGATACGTGGCCTCATTGCAGTAGTAGTAGTAGTAGTAGCATTTACCTAAGGTTTTACAGCAGTGGTTAAGCAGAGGAAGGTGTATTTAGGCTTATGTTACACTTACAGTGTGCTATATTTGGGTTTATGTTAGCTTTTTAAGAGTTAATTTGCTAACCAATGAGCGAGACAGGAAAGAACACATGAGAGGATGTGATGAAACACTGTGACTTTTAACCTTGCATCTTATATCCTTTTTTATTTTCCCCAAACACAGGCAGAAGCATAATCTATATGTATTAGTTGAACCACTGATTCTACTGGTTTTGGTGGTCTGGTGTAGGTGAGCATGAATCTGTGGCTGGCGTTTTAATGTCCACATGATGGCTAAGAAATACTTTAATTCAACATAGCTTTTGTGGTTATGCTTTGCTGTGTGTTGCAGTGATTGAATCTTAATGTTATTCTTTGTAGACAGAATAGAAATTATTGATTGGAACAATGCAGCACAGTTACACCTGAATGCACTTTGTTTTATTAAGTGAAACCACAAGAAGGCAGAAGGTTTTGCAGCCAGTTCTTTGCAGACGTGTGGTTTCCTCATCTGATCAGTGATTTTTTTTTTTGAAGGACTGCGTAAATGGCAGTGACAGGATGTACAGAGTTCTAAAGGGATGATGTATCTACTTTCATATCGGCTCGATGTTCTACACAAATGCATTAAGTGAGCATTTGAAGTGTAGTGCGCATAACCCGTCCTGCACTTAACCATGGCAACCTGCATTTAAGGTCAGGGAATGGTCAGGCCTGGTTAGCTAGGATTTTCTTACGTGATGTGAGGCGCTTTGTGGTTGTGGCTTGATGAATAGGCCAAGTTATGCATTCGTGCAATGAATGTGTACTCTTAAGATGGTATTTCATCTGTAAGCCATATAGTAGCGAATTTGTAAGGAATAATTATTGGTTTAGTCTGAACATCTGTCCCAGTTCTGCTGAGTAGCAGTTACTGCAGCGGGCACTGTAAAATGATTATACATGCAGATCTTTTCTGTGAAAATACTGGAATTATATTTATACAAATAGGTATCAGTCAGTATTGATGTAATATTTTCTTAATGTAGATTGATATACACTTAAGTTAATAAATTTGTGTGTTGTCATGTCTTATTTGAAATTTCAAATTTGTTGACCTTTCGTATTTCTTGATTTGATTTGCTGTTATTTACACTATGTATAAGTGTTGATTTTCCTTATGCGATGAAAGCACATTGTCTTGTCCCTCAGGGTTATGTTGGATCAGATGCCGTGTGTGAGAGAGTGTTTCATCCAGGACCAATCTGATAACAGTTGGTCTTGACTCCCAGTACTTTCTCCTTGTTTGCTTTCAGCAGTCTAGTCCAGCAGCAACTGTCAGAAATAACCAGAGAAACTCCTCCACCACCCCGTCCCATATTCAGCCTTTACATTCATCTTCCAGCAATATAATTAAGGCAGATTAGAACCCATTACTTATGGCTGTGGTGACTAGAAATTATATTTGGCTTTCTAATTGGATATTTTTTAAAGCAAATTCCATGTTTAGCTTTTTACCAGCCTTGTTTAAAGCACAATGTCGTCATCCTGCATTTTTGTTTTGTCAGACCGTGCAAGCTGTAGTGTAATAAGATAGTAAATCTGTCGTTGCTTTTACGTGGAGATACCAAACTCTCACACTGTCTCTAAACTCTTTGCTGGTTCAAGTTTAAAATATAACCCACTGTCTGTCTCTCAAATACATTTGGGTTCCTAACTAGGCCGCTGTAAAGTAAGTGGGACAGAGTTCTGGCTCCTGAGAATCATATCTCTGCAGAGGAATATAGAGAGGTCATATTTGCAGAGTCCTGCCATGGTCCACAGAGGATGCAAACAAATCGGATTAGACTTCACAGACCTTTACAGACCTTTTGTACAGCAATTTTAATGTCATTTTTTATGTCATTATTTCAAAGTTCTCTGATATAATTTCTTAATATCCTCAGTTTTGCCGCACTTCCTCCTTTAGCCTACACAGAGATCAAAGAAGACTGAGAAGCGGGTTGAATTTGTGCCTGGGTGCTGCTGTAGCCTGGTAAAGTAATCTAGAGGGAGGTGAACCATCACTGCAGAGGTGTTACACTACCAAGCCAGGCAGGATTTAGTCACAGGATCTGGCCTGGAGAGTTCTTAGTATCATATGATGGGCCAACGGGGAGACACATGCTCTCATATGGGCAACAAAGTGCATACAATGTGTTCCTAATCAGATAAGCTCCTAAGCACCTACAAACATTATCTATGAAGAACAGTTTAAAATGTACATAACTGTATGTCCTCTGCTGAGAACATTTTACTGATGTGGATCCTGTGTATGTATCCTCCTCTTACTTCCATCAGAGTGTTATTTCAATGATTGTTTTTTACCACAGCATCATTTGCCCTCTTCTCAACTGTTGTCTGGTAAGCCATTTTGGCAAATTATTGCATACAAATAGTTTAGGGTGGAGGGGGGGGGGGGCTTAATTCATTTCCCTGCTTTCTGAGTCTAGAGGGTATCCCCATTAACAGCACTGTGTTTCTCAGAGGCAGGAGATCAGGTTACATCAAGCCTGATCAATGACTCAGACATTGTGCTGGGAGCTACAGTGTTCTTTGCCAGTACACATTCTCCTTGGTTAAGTGCACTCTTACCTCCTTCCATTTCCTCTAGCTACTCGTTGTCCAGATGAGTGCATTTCTTTCTGGACATCAAACGCACACCTTTAACAGTCTTTGTGAACACATCCTATTGGAAGAATTGAACATTTGCTGTACCGCCTTTTAACTGTATTCCTTACAGAGGAATGCCAGTTGTAGCTACAGCCAGCTGAATGCCTTCTGCTAGATCTGTGGAGATATTGCTGTGTGTTGGTCAGTGCTGAACAACGAATCAGATAAGAAATTTTGTTCTCTTTCCTCCCTCTGAACAGGAAGTACTTCAATACTGTTGCTTCTGGAATATCCTTAGCTGCCCTCCGAGACAACACTTGGCTTGTGTACTTTGGAACAGCTGCAGAATGCCACTAGGCAGTACTAATACAATATAGTCTTCTTGTTTACGTGAAACAAAGGTGTACTTCTTATTATTCTGTACTTACTTACGTACTTAAGTTTTATGCAGTTGTGGAGCTTTTGAGAGAATTTGACTCACATCTATAGCTAGCATATTAGCATATTTTTCTTGTATGTAACACAGTTATTGTAGGGTATTTGTTTTTGTTTTGTTTTGTTTTTTTAGGTTTCTGGTTTTGCCGGTCCTATCCATTTTGCAAGCTTGAACCGGTTTAATTTTATGTAAACTGTCTGAACCTGCATTTGTTAAGTGTAGATGGAGAGAGCTAGCAGCATGCAGCGAGTAAGCATGAGCTACATCAAGCAGAAGTCTTCTTTATTTAGTGTTTGTGTTAAAGAAGTTGAAGAAGTAGATATGTGTCCTGATGGACTGTGGTGCCGCTACACTCTATTTACAACCTCAATATGAGCAATGGCTGACTAAAATGTGTCAGCTAGTGGCAGAATTCAGTCCAATGTTTGATCTCATATCAAACCGGTTTGAAAACTTTCTCTCTCATTTGTAATTATTGTTTTAATATAATTATTACGTAGTTGTAATAAATGAATTGATTTTAGACAGTAAGTGACAAGCATGTGTACCTGTGTTGTTGTTATCAGACACGTTTGTTGCTGTAAGTGTTTTTCTCATTAATATAACATGATATGTTCGTGTTTCAGCTGTGCTTTTCGGTGCCTCTGGTGCAGTGAACAATGTAGCATAATGGTTAAACATGGCAACCTTCAATGAGACAATACAGAGCAACTGTCAGCCTGCTTCAGGGGAGCTGTTCTGCTGTACTGCAGTGAATACACAGACACATTAATGCCATTTAAAAGTTTGTTTTGCAACCATTTTCTCCCTTCTCTAGAATCCCCCCCCGGGTGTAGTTCGCTGACACGCAGCCATGATGAAAACGGGCGCCACCAAGGTGGGGCTGCCCAAGTCGGGACTCCAGGAGCGCACCAAGCAGGCCTCCTTTGCCCATTCTTCTTCCACCACCACCCCCACAGCCATGAAGACCTCCAGATCATCCAACATGCTGTCCTCAGACCAGCGCCTCAGCAAGGTGAGTCACTGACACATAACCATCTACCACAAACCAGCATGGTGGTGCTTTACATTAGAGAGGAAGCTTTTTTCTCAGAGCATTATTTTTGACACTAACAGCAGATGTGTTTCTAGCTGAAAAGAGCCAGCAGTGATGATGCCTTGACAAAGCCTGTACTGGGAGCTGCTGCCTCTGGCTCCAGGATGAAGAAGACTGTGACCACTGGAGCCATCTCAGATCTTGCTGAGGCCCGGCCTCGCAGCCTGTCTGGTAAGGGACTGCCTCTGTCAGATATCCTCAAATAACTCATTTCAGATTGAAAAACAGAGGAGAGAGCTGGCATCTTCACAAATTATGGATATTTTGTGTTAGAGTTAAGACGACATCATAGTGAACACTGAACAAAGTGCTACTAACCACTTGCAGCCACTAGAGGGCCACAGTACATCACTAAAGCTACATACTGGAGCTCCCAGGTGCTGGTGGGAGCTGTTTGCTCAAGCGATGCTTCTCTTTACCCTTCACTTGTTTTTGCTTGTCTCATTTTGTTCTTGTTTGGTTGGCAGTGATGAAATGCAGGTGGCTGAGGACTATGTTTCTCAGGATTTCAGTCCAAAACTCAGAGACTAGACGCATTCATGGTCTGCCCCTCAGACAACATCTGCTCAGCCGTGTGAACAGCAGGCCATGTTTTGGATGACAAATGAGGGAACTCTTTTATCTATGGATGAGAAAGAGAGAAGGAGGGGGGTGGTGTTGTTGGTGTTTTTGGCAGTTTTTTGTTTTTTTTTTTAAACCTTGCCTTCATGTAAGATATGTGTGTGCATAGTGTGTGTATAGTAAGGGCTGAAATATGTGTACATTATATATCAAAATTCAGGTTTTGTCTATAAACATTCTGTTCATCATAATCATTAGAAAAAACATTCTGTGGATAGTTAACAGTTAACATGATATTATTTAAATTTAAATGATAATATTTACACAGCTTTCTAATACTGTACAGATTTAATTACCAGTGTATGAAATATATTACAAATTCTTCACAAATACTCTTTGTATCCATAGGTGTGATTTTTTTTTTTTTAATCCAAATCAAATCCTGAATTCTTTTTACATGTTCAAGGAGATGAAACAAGTTAGGATTTAGGATGATGATTCATACTTACCCAGAATGCAACACACTGAAAGTCCCAGCCTTGAGATGTACTGTGCTTTATTTATGTTAACCATTATTATTAAGTGTTGAGGCTGCGTGTGAAGGTGTGGCAGGTCCACATTTACACCAGCAACATCTCAGGTGACATAATGAAGGCATGCAGATCTTTTATGCCTCTGGTGTTGCATATGAAAGCCAGAAGACGAGTGGAAATACCCGACTGACTTGAGCTATTTTAATAATTTACCTCCATAGATACATATGAGACAAATACTGCTCCTTCTTTGGGATATGTGCTCTGTGCCATCTGTGTTCATTTCCTGTGAGTGAGATACACGCTTTAGTTTATTATCTTTTCTGGTTACTGAAAATACTGTACATTATCAACAGGAGGCCATGATGGTAAAGACTTGTCTAAAGTGTTGTTATTTTTATGTGTTGGCACAATACGAGTGAGGTGCACCATTGGATAAACAAAGCAACTACAAATACACCGGATAGTAAAATATCTATTGCATGTAGGACAAATGTGGCGGTAGGTAATGACAGGGATTTGTTTGCAGTAATTAATGTTTTTCACAGCACATCCTTGAAAAAAAAAATCCCCTGTGAGGGAAATAGCTGTGTTTGTTTATGGTGGCCAATCCACACAATGTGTAGATGCTGTGCTTCAGTGAAATTCTTCTTCAAAGGGTGGCTGTGCTAAAGCGAAGATAATTGAATTCTACTTGACAAAAGACTTCAGAGGAGCTCAGAATCCATGGCCAAGTGAGGCATTCGCTTCTTTGAAACACAATTACACCATGATCAGCTTTAATCGGACTGTGCTCTAATTAACCAGAGTTTGGTTTTTCAAAGTGTTTTCGCACGCAAGGACAAGAACAGAATCCCACTTTGTGCTGTTCACGATAAATTCATTACTCTTTATGTACTTCTTCTGGCCTGGTTTTGCTGGCCAAGTTCTGGTAGCCAAAGATGAGGACAGGAATACTGCTAAATAATTCTTGGTCGTTAAGAAAACATTGGTCTTTGAAATAGGGCAGTGTTGATGTTGTGATGATATGTAGCTGTAATTTGCATCAAGCCAACTGGCATCCTTTAGCTTGTTTTGCATTTTGGGCATCACTATAGGAGCAAAATCATCCATCAGTTAGATGGAGAACAACTTTGGACCTTAAGCATATTTCATCTTAATAATTTCACTGAATTTACACTCAGTCACTTAAAATTTCATAATACGCCCATTCTTAATGAACGCCTTCAGACGTACAATAACTGGCATTCTTGGGTATAGCTGTAGGACACCCATGACACGAGCAGTGGCTTTTGCTCAACATGATGTTCCCACCAGACACACTGTATTGTTCTGCACCTGGACTAGGACTCCATGCTCCACTGCATGTCAAGACATATGACAACAGACAGTGAATGGACATGTCTAACAGGTCTCAAACATCAAGGCAATCAGCAAGTGGAAAATCAAATCTGACACCTGAAAGAGCAGTGATGGTTAACCATGCACGCTCAGGGTGGCAATCATCATTTAGCCTGCTGCTCTCATAGTCTGACTAGAAAGCACTGCTGAAATATCCACACAGGGGAGATACCGTGATTTGAATATAGATTGAGGTAGTCATCTGTGGTATTTTGAACTCACTGATGTTGAGATGTAATGCTCTTGAGTGTTAGTTATTGATGTGGAAGGGAAGTCTCTGAAGCAAAATCGCTTTTGGACTGAAGAGAAGAAAATTCAAAAATGATGAATTTGCTTCATGACATTTTGGGATAAATATATTTACCGGAATTTACTGAGATGTATCTTCTGGCTTGTCTTAGTCATGTTGTCACTCATCAGTGTTGTCAGGTTTTTCATAAACAGTAAAGCTTTTCCCGAGTTGATATGTGGCATTATGCCCTGACAACAAGCAATCAGGACTCTCTGGACTCTGAGGCACACTGCAGCAGAACTGTCATCATACCTGCCAGCCAGTAATTGAGTCTTTTTTCAGTGACCATCCAAGAACATTTTGTCAGTAGACTGGGTGCATGACAGAATCCTTACTGAGCATTGAAAACATGCTTTTACTTAGTAGCATGGGGCCAGGGAGATTTTAAGCAACACACCGCCGTTTGTCCACTCCAGAAATGACACCCTATTCATATTTCAGCAAATATAGTATGTCATCTTGTTTCGAGCTGTAATTGTACCCACATCCCATTCAGCAGATCAGTGCTAATGAGTACGAATGCGGGCGGTGGTGATGAGAATCCTTTTTTTTTTTTTTTTTCAGTTTTTTACATAACTGGGTCAGATGTGCTTGAGGTGCTTTGCATACACTGAAAAGCAAAGAAGCAAACAACAGAGGAAACTTCTTTTGCTAATCAGTCTTATTTGAAACCCCAGCAAATTCTGATTTGTGCAATAGTCAGTGTTCAGTAATGGAATTGATCTGTGGTGCCGTCTTTCACTGGCTGAAACTGCGGAAACTGCCTTATTTTTATCATAACCTTTTGAAGTATTTTCACTATATGTTGTCTCTAATTCCAACTAGATGTCAGCTTTGCAGCTTTGGACTTATTGTATTCACTAACCTTACACATTTAAAGGTTTTTGTTGTCTTAAAAGACTTCAAAACAAGTTCATGGGACAGACTTAAATGCACTGTAGTGGCTAAAAGGGTCTGCCTGTCCTCGCAGCATGTCGCACTAATAAGTCAAAACTGTTATTTTTGCTAATGGAGTCTTGTCCCTGTCCCAGTTGGCACTTAACCACCTCTATCATCCTGTGAGACAATGGGTTAAAACCCAGCCTCATCCTGATGACTTATTTAAAACAACTCATCAATAATTCAGAAAAGCTTTCACTAGAAGTGGAGTCCCTGTGGAGCGTGCAAGGAAAGAGACAGAAGGAGATAAGCCTGTCCCACTCTATAAATAACAAGCTTGCTGGGAGTGACTGCAGGGCATAACTTTACAAATGGGCACTTCATTGACAGGCGCCTTCCTTCACGTCTGTTCGGTCAATGTTTTCACATTGATCATTAATGTTTGGGTGTCTTTCATTGAGTGTTTTCCTCATCTGATCCACTGTATTACACTCATGCTTTCTAGCAGCTCTGGAGTTACAGTTGGTAAATCAATTGCACCACTTCAGCATTAATTCAGCTTCACTAATACTTCATCCTCTGTACCATTTTGCAACCACACTTGCAAGTCACAAATAGATGTAGAGAATACTCCACAGGTTTAGCATTGCATCCCTATAATGTCATGGACGTTCAGGAGTGTTCCAGTAGTAGCTTAACAAGCCTCAAGCATCTAGCTTCAAGCAGAGGGGTCTGGTAAACACTTGTTTTTAACGCCACACAAACACTTCCATTTTCTTTTTTCTTTTCAAATTTATGGTCTTTTCCCCAATTGGCCCTGACTCAAGTGATATCACTTAAGTGCACGAAAAGGCTTTAACTTTTTTCAGATATGCTTTAGTATCCCCTGAGACCTGTGGATGGGCGTTCACAAAGTGACAATTCTGTTTTTGTTGTAATGTTGTAAATGCCTTTGTTATTCGAATAAATAAGAGCTGATTCGTAATCCATTTGGAGCTCCGTGATTGAAAATGGAATACAAAACTACATTGAAATACAGATGTATATCATACTACTCACACTAGTACCATTTAAATGCTTGTAATTTGGCTTTCTGTCTTGCCTGGTCAAGCCAGAAAGGATCCAGATACTTTGCTCTAATCATATTTTCTCTTGCCTGCTATCATGATGCATTTCTTGTTCCACTTGTGTACTTTTAGTAGTATCTAGTATCACTTAAAGTTGAGAACAAATATGTTGAGTCTTTGTCAAGAGTTTGGACCTCTGAAAACATGTGCATCCGCCAGTCTTACTATGTTTCTGCTGCATGCTGTTATCCCTCTGAGTGACATGTGTTAGCACCATGCTTTCACAAAAGCAAATGATCAGGATTAGCTTAGCTTTACCAAGGAGCATCAAGGTCTCTCCTACCACATCATTCACTTTTCTGTCACACAGAGATAATATTTCATCAGTCTGCTACATACTGATTCAAATGTATCTTGTGTGTGCTTTTCCTCTGTTGATTGAATGCAAATTTCTGCAGGCGTTAATGTTATATAAGTAATGTTGTATTTTTTGCTGTGTCATTCCCCAAATATCAATCAGCCACAACAGGACTTGTTTTTCCATTAACCTCCTGCCTCTGCTGTGTGAAAGGTCTGCAGTCAGAGACTGATGGAGATGAGGTATCGTTCAGATTGTTTCCTAGCCACAGCAGATGGACTATGAATTTCTGGTCCCTATTGATCATCTCATCAGCTCTTATCATTTGTTCATAGCACCAATTAACTGCCAAGGAGAAACAGAGGGAAGATGGATGGATGACGCAATTGTCAGTTGACCTTAGTTAACAATCACAGAGAAAGAGAAGCAGAGCTAACAGACTGAGGTGCACTAGGAATACAAGGACCCAGAGTCTGTGTGTGTGTGTGTGTGTGTGTGTGTGTGTTTTATTACACACAACTCATACACCAGGCTCCAGACACCAGTAACATGTGGTCCCAGCAGGACCCTGTCTGTCTGTGTGTGTGTCAGTGCTTGGAGGGCAGGAGGAGACAGAGGTAGAGTCCTTGAGCTCCTCATATCTGTCAGATGAATTAATCAAACACGCCTCAGTCCTGTGGGACGCCTTAGCCTGCACAAGCACTCAGGGTTGAAAGACACACACTGACACAAGCAGTGGAAAGACATACACGCATGTGCATGCAGATAGGCACACACTAATATACATGCAAAATCACCCACACATTTACCTATTCCTGTCCTCCATGCTGCCCTGTCCAAGTCTAAATATACTTTATACCAAAGTTTAGACAGTATGGTAATGTACTAATTTTGCATGCAGTGTAAAAAAAGAGTATGTCAAGCAGGAACAGCTTTACTCACACTCATTACAGTCAGTTTGCTTCAAAAGCAGGAATCAACACTCTATCTGCTCATCTGACATCAAGTCAGAAATAAACACACCTGGCCCCTCTTAGGTTTGTTGACCAGAGTTTTGGCACTGAGTATGAAATTCTTCTCTTGAGAAGCTTGTGACCCGAGCAAGTTCCCTAAAGATGCAAGACAGAGAGAAATGGTCTTGCCAGATCTTGAAAGAGGCCTGTTGAGCACACAGAGATGGATGTCCTGTGGTGAGGAGAACATTCTTAGAGGCATGTTTGTTTACCAAGGTACCGTAGATGTGCTGCTTCAAGTTGCAGAGAGAAGAGAATATTCAGAAGGAGAGAGAGGAGAGGAAAATGTACCAGCAGTTTGTGCAACATTCATAAGAAATGAAAAGGCTTGCAAGCAGCCGTGTACAGTATTGTATCAAAGTGCTGGATATTTACCCTGTTGTGGGCAGAATCATGCAGCAAACTAGACCCTCCTTACAGCCATTAGAACATTTTTTGAAAGGCTTTTTTGGCCAGAGCTTTGAGTATTTTGTGCATCATACATGTATTGAACACAACTGCAGCTATATCTGTAATTGTAACTGTACAGCTGTCCAGTGCTATATTATTCTACTACTTCATTTTTATTCCAGTGATTCTTCTCCGCAGTGAACATGAAGGAAAAAACTGTCAGAGCTGCAGCTCCAAGCTTATGCAAGAGAGATGCTCATTCGACTGAAAATTTCAGTGCTTATCTGTGTCAAGTATGGCTTTAAAAATTGATGATGGAGTGAGGATGAATTTTAATGTCTGATAAATAGTGCTTGATACAGATTGTGCATATGGCTTGCTTTGAACCAGCACAGCCTACTGTGTCGTAGACACTCAGATAACAAGACATAGTGCAGCCTCATTGTATTACTGTAAATTGAGGTCAGATTAAACACTACTGTGTCTTTTGTGTTTGTTTTAATCCCTGTTCTTATTTGTAACAAGGTAGAACTGTAGAATACAGATTCTTGTGGTCCATGGATAAAATGATCTTTTTAAATCAGTAATGACAGCAATTTTTAGAAAACTAATTTCTTTCTTCCATGTGTTAAGGCCCAAGAGGGGTTCTTAACGATTTTCTTGATGTTTATACATATGTGCAAAAAAACACAAGAGACCAGAACAACTGAAAATGACAGGGCATTCTCCCTTAAAGCTTGGTTTCCCCATGTAGCCCCTGCCATCATAAATATTTAACACGAGCAAGCATACATTCTGAATGAGAAATGAAAAAAAAAAAAACCCCAAAAAAGCAAGCCCTCCTCTCACTAGCTCCACACTGCCCTACCAAAACTAGTGCACCACCCCCAGTCTTTATGCACATGAGAGCACACTCACATACACACATGCTATTGTCCCCTGCTGGGTGCGCTGTGGAGAGAATGGTGTGGTCTCCTATCCCCTAGACCAGCATCTCCTTTCCCTTTTGTTTGGAAATAGCAGTTATGATTTTGCAAATGGTGAGCAGGCAGACAGAGTGTGAGGTCCTAGCCTGTAAGTTCCCTCAGTAAGAAAAGACAAGAGCTGCCTCTGGCAAAAATGCAAATAGTACCTTTCCTTTCCTCCTGCTCTCTGTCTCTTTGCACACTCGTCTTTTCAGTACCAGTGAGAGGGATGGTTCGTCTCACCATTGTTCAACTGGTATTGGTGAGAGTAAACTGGCTGGCAGCAGTGGGAGGAGGTGTGTTAATGTGCGTGCGTGGCCTGGGAAGCCACTCCTCCTCTGAGCTGATTCCAGTCATCACAGCAATAATGAAGTGCACACAGCGCTGCCTGCCCGCCTGCCTGCCAGTGTGACATACTGTCACCGTTCTGGAGGACACACACACACACACGCACACACACTTACAGTCACTCAGTGACAGGACACGCAGCCTGCCTTCTCACACATGCACGCACTCACACACACTCTCCACAGTCCTGGGAAGGAGTGTAGAGGAGAAAAGAAGAGCAGAAGGAGGGAAGAATTTTATGTGTCCTATGGTTTCCTCTCTGTGTGGCTTACTGGCGCTGGTTGTGGGTGCTAAACAGAGGCAGCAACGCCGACACTCACACACACACACACACACACCTCACCCACGCAGCCACGGATTCTTGGATCAGTCCGCCCCGGTGTGGAGAGTGGGAGTCGTGGATCGGATCAACATGGGGAACCAGGCGGGGAGACAGGAGGAAACAGAGTCAGGTCTGCTTGTGTTGTACTGTTGATTGGCTCAGCATCACTTTACCTTTTTGTATGTGTCTGTCTGTTTCTGTTGATGTAAAAGGCAAAGACATATATTTGCCAAGTACAATAGGTTTGAGTTAAGTCATGTCATGTCTGAGTACATCTCTGACACGACAAAGACCTGACTAATGAAAACTGACTAAGATGTGCACCAACAGAGCACTGACTGATGAGATGATGACTGATTCATATGGCCTGGAGTGAATTAAGCTGTTTAGACGGGTTAGAAGTTAGTTGTCCTGCTCTGCTCTTGTGCTTTAATTTGTGCGAGTCATGCAAGTCCTCACTCTTGTACTTGTGTGTAGTTGCAGATCTGGTATGTTGTGTGTCTGCATTCAGTCAGTGCAGGTCTGTATGGGTGTATGTGTTTGCACCTGTGTGTAGATATTGGAAGTGAGGGGGTGCTGATTGAGATTTACCTGGCAGTAAGCATGAGGGAACCTGCCAGAGGAGATGGTATCATCAGATCTCTCTACTGCCCCGAGCTCACTGCGCCTCAGTAAGATTTCCATTTCAAAGTGCCTCTGAACTGCACTCAGCAGCAACTTCACACTCATCGAAAGACAACCAAGCTCTTCTGCAGCTTTGTAACCTCCCTGAAAACCAGCATTTGCATCTTTAATCTGTGTATACTTGTGTATGTTCCTCCTCACATTTGTACTCTTACATTTCCGCTCACATTACACTCAGAGCTTCTTCATGTCTTTATGCTAGAATACGATTATATTTACATGTTTCCAGCCCTACAAAAATAGATGCTAGATAGACTAGAGCCAGGTGGCTTGCTAGGGCAACAGGCATGGGCGTACATGCGGGCACGCACACACACACACACACACACAATACAGTAGAGTATTTTATCACTAGTGGGTGTGAAGCTGCATCATTTCATAGCAGTGGCGTGTGTAGCTTGAAGATAGAGCACAGAAGGCTCAGATTGGAAGGCAATGGTAGCAAGCTGCTGCATGCTTGAAAAGATTAGCACTCAGTTTCTTTTCTATACACACATGCACACTCAGACACACACACACACACACACACACAGCATTCACTGCACAGTTAATACATTATATACAAAACAAAATATTGTTGAGTCTTGAGTCAAACATAGGAACAAAGAAAGTTATTATTACCTTCTTTGATCTCAATAAATATTCTGTAGTTACGTAAAATTGGGCTGAGCAAAAATTACTCTCTGTTGATTATGAGATTGGTACACATATGTGATATCTGGAAATATGTGGGGTTAAAAATGAGTCAGAGTAAAATGTTTGCTCAGCCATTGAAGGAATGCACCACCACAGTCACACTTGGGACAATCGATCACATTCTTCAGTCTATGAAAAATCTTTCAGCTGAGCTTGGTACAGCACTCCATGATACTTGGTCCCGCCATTATGAAATAAACCAGTCAGCTATATTGTTAATTGATTGACCTGATATTCCTATAAATCCACTCTCCATTTTCTCAAATGAACCTCTATAGTAAATGAGAATTGATCAGGAAAAGGCTTGATTTTTCGTTATGCCGGTTCATGACATGAAACCATAGATCCAAGAGCACTAAGGACACACAGAAGCCTTTGAATCTATTTTTCACACTATTATAGCATAATAAGTGTAAAGACTTTTAATCCTTTAACTGAAGCCTGGCTTCATTGGTTGCTTTGCTGTGAACAGCAGTATAGTGATGGAAAACAAGAGTGAAGTCTGTACTCTCCACCCATGCAGTGAAACGGCCAGCTGAGGTTTGTCAGACTTTGGGCTTGGGCAGTAACAGTTCTGGTGCTGGAAGTAGGGAAAGAAATGTGGGAACGGGAGGAACTCGTTCTGATTTGATTGATGGTGTTATCTCTGAAGTGGCAGGCTAAGGAGTAAGCTGTCTGCTGCAGTGATAAGGAGGTCGTTATCAGAACCAAATTGCACTGACGGCTACTACACTGAACCTTCTTGTCTCCCATCTGGCTCACCAGGAGAGCAACCAAGACCAGAACCAGCCGTCAGCATGTTGTCTGCTGTTGATGGATTGTCAGAAAAATACAGTCCAAGAACAGTGGGTCTATTTTCAGCCAGTTGTACCCATTTGGGCCTGGGATTAAGGGAAACTTACAACATGTTTGTGTAGTGAGGTAAAATAGACTGAAAGGGCTTTCACATGGTCAAAAATGGGAAATGTTACACTGTTGTGGTTTCTCCAGAAGTTTGATCGGAATGCTTGAAGGTAGCTGTAATGCTTCAAGGTGCTGCCAAAATCTTCTGAACTTTGTGAAAGTAGGGGATGCTATTGATGTAACAGTTAGCATGTTGTCATTGGAATAATATTGTTCTTTCTGTTAACACTCAGTTTATCAGCTGCACAACCACATTAAGTTATTATTTTTATGGGTACTGGAACTGAAACCCAATTCAGCTCAGACATGCAATATGACATTTTGCAAATTTCAGCACCATGATTGCATGATTTAATGTTGATTGAAAGATGCTTTTCTCGCTTTCTTTTGGACTGTTTTGTCTGAAAAAATGTCATAGCTGATATTTCACTTCAACTCTTTACTTCCACATCTGAAAGCGTTCTAGACTTTTTTTACTTGATTGACATTTACTTAATTTTTACTGCCAGTTTTGTTGCATCTGTTTGGTAACAGCATGAAATTCCCATCATCAGCTTAAGCAGAAGTCTAATCAAGCAGAATAACCAAAAACACCTGTGAGCATGTGCAGGGTCTTTAAAGGTAATTTTTATTGATCAAATCAGTGCCACTTCAGCTCAGAGAAGAAGCTGTGTTTTCATGTTGTGCTTCGGTATGTTGAACTCCTGTGTTAAGGCAGTTTTCATGCTCACTTGCCACACATAAACTACACTACATACATCCAGAAATATCTTCTTGTCTTCTTGGATATTCTTTAGATTTGCTCGCTGCTTGACAAATGTATCACAGCACTGAAAATAAGATCCCAATAGATGTTAGAGTACAGCTGAGATTTTATTGTCTGACACTGATACTAAATGCTTATCTGTTGGCTGTTATGTTCAGTGAATCACTGATTCATTGTGCTGGGTGGGTGCCGCTCCCATTCAGGGCACACTTTGACACCATGGTGAGCAACAAGACAAAGAACATGGAAATGTGTAGATTATTGTGCCATCTCAACAGAGCCAATTGACGTAGAGCAGGGATTAAACATGAGGAAGCAAGTTTGTCCAACTTGTGATAGGTGGGACACTGTGAGGAAGTTACATCAGTCATACTTTCCATGGCAGTGAACAGTTGGTACAGAAAACACACAGTTCATACCACAGTGCTTTGTGTTTGCAGAGGGAGGCGTATGCTGTTTAAATGCCCTGTTTGTGTGACAGGAGAGAGTACAAGCTGGATATCAAAGTTGGTATATTATGTCATCATAAAATCACTAATATACTATAACTGATACCCCAAAACACTTCAGCGTGATCTGACATGTAAACCACCAGGCCTGTGATGTGTGTTCAGTTCAAACCAAATGATACCTGTTGTGTTGTGGTTTGTCTATCTGTCAGCTGGCTGTGGTGTCTCCTGGTCTCTCTGTGGATGTAGGTTCTGCTGTCAGCTATCCCCAGAGAAAGCTCAAATGACAGGCACTTATTGAGGGTAAGGTTGGGAATGCTGGATGTCGTCTTCTTGTCTTCGTCCAGTTTCTTCACAAAATGGCACAACAGAATTCATTAACGCATCCTTGGGAAAAACTGCCGTTGGAAGCTGGGACCATCTTGTAGGATATATAACACAGCTAATATGACAGATTAATCCCCAGGGTAGGGACTGTCAACGTGGTTTGAATTTTCATGGCATTTGCATACTTGAAATTGAATAATATTCACCTTGTCTGAAATGTTGCCTTCACAAATGCTGGTGTGACTGAGCTTTTATGTAGAATCAGCTGCCTCTCTGCTGTGGTCATTGGAAAGTGTTGTTTGAGATTAAGGACTGATGTTGTCTCTGTTTTTGTCCTTTTTTCTTTTTTTTTTGTTTTTGCAAATCCCTAACATTAATCTTTCCACAGTACATGCTTATAATCCTTTCTGTGGTCAATCCAGGAAAGTAAATCACAAATGCTTCATACATCCTAAGTCTTGCAACATTTATTCAAAGGGTTTAAGTGCAGAATGTAAATCATTGGAAGATTAAAACTAAATTTATCAATGCTCATTACAAGCTGTGAACCTGCATTTGTGGTTCCGTCAGTGAATCCTGCTTTGAACCGTTTTCCATACAGACCATGAAGAAATTCTCCCTCTGTGCTGAACAGCTCATGGTCCTATTGAACATCTATGGAGGGTATTGGCTCCATAAGCAATGTAAGTCAGACTTGACCTGCATCAGGATGCTGTGTCAAAAGTTTTAGCTTGCAGGCCAGTTAAAATGACTCAATCAAAATGGTTAAAGGAGCCAAAGAATGCAGGCCAGGTGGTCTTGTGCGGCTTGCCAGCTCTCCTGCTGAACTTCCATGCTGTGCTGCAGCACTGAGCTCTTCACTTTTCAGACAGAAACAAGCCTCTCAACTAAAATAGACGATCGTGTTCTGCATAGTGTATGTTTGTTTTTAAAGGCAGGGCGGAAGGTTTGCCTGGTCGGTTGTAGGCACGATTGTTTAACATGCCACTTGATGACAAGACGGTCACAGCAGTGACTTCATACTAAGAATGTATAAGTGTGAATGTATCACTGCTCCATTTTTTGTATTTGGTCCACATTATTTCTACTAAAATTAAATTAGAGTAAAAGTGATTTTCAGCCTCTTTTTAGACTAGTTACCAAAAATATTTTCTTTGCTTTGCTATTATTTTAACCTCAACACAAATACTTTCATCAACAGAAGCCTTTTCCATTTAGTTTATTTTATATTATCCTTTGAATGTGGTTTTTATGCAGCTTCAGTTTTGTAGTGATGTGTTTGCATGGAGAAGAGTTTGAATAGAGCTTATTGTGTTATCTGATATTGTAGCAGTACCTCCATTCAAGCAGAGAGGAAAATCTTTCGACATAAAAAAAAATGTGCGAGGAAGTATCTTAGACCTTTTTTTTATGTTATTGGTGAGAACCAGCCAACAACAATTGTGTTGGTGTGTTAGCTGACAAAATATAATTGAAACAAAAATGTATTTCATTGGTGTGAAAGTCAGAGCATGTCAGAGCAAGGTTTGTTTTATTTTGCAATCTGAGGATTGTGTGATGAGCTTATCCCAAGTGCAAACAGCCACTCGAATCCTCATTCAAAGACTGGTGTTAGACTGTTGTCAGCCTTCAGTAAATCTCCGAAGCTCAATGATATAGTGAAGTATATCTAGTTTACACAGGTGACTATTGTGAAACGACAGATGCTGCTCTTGTTGGAGTTAATCATTTTGGCATGGTTCCAACGAGCTTCTGTAGTTTTATATTATCATGTTTGCTTATTTATTAGCTTGCCTGTGATGTCATGTCCTGAACTGGAAGAAGAGTCGGAGATTTGAGCTGCATCTTAGGAAACAGCTTTACATGTTTTCATGTTGTATTCACAAAACTTGTTATCTTTACGACATCAGTTGTTAATCCACTTAATGGTTATTCTCAACAAGTGGCGCTGTCATGGTATTCAGTGGCACATTGTTGTGACGCAGCTTCCCACCCAGGCTAATCTCTGCCCAGTCACTGTGACAGTCATGGAGCCTCAGTTCTGTCTATCTTCCACTCCAGTAAGAGGAAAGGAATGCTTGTGAGTCCCAGCGTCTGACTGAGGGGCGCCTGTTGACCTATTTCATGCCCTGTCAGTTGGACAACAGGAAGGCCAGCTCCACAGACTGCGTTTTCTGTCTCTCCTCCCCACTTCCACCTGACTGAAAAACTGCACACCACATTTCCTGAAACACAGAAGGGAAGAGCCAGAGATTCCCATCCAAAGCTTGTTTGTGATTGTGACGAAGCCAGTGCGTCGTTTCAGGTGCCAACTCTCTGACACTCAACCACCTGCAGTCATTAATTCATCGTGACTCCTCACCCATGACCCCCCTTGTCCATTAAATGAAGACTCTGTACGCTGCTCACAATGCACTCTGTCCCCTCTTGGCTGGTGGGCATGCTGGCTGCAGTTAACTGGCTGGTGCTGGACTGCTTCCAGCCACACGGCTCCTGCTGTGATTTGAAAGCTTATCTTCATTAGAAAGACAGAAAGAAGCCAGCACAGTGCATTACTGTGATCAAGGAGCTGACTTCCCATGAAATAACTGAATGCCTTTGGATTACTGGAAGTCAGTGTGTGCAATTCATTTAGATAATTAGTTAATGTGAACAACACAATCATTTCACATGCTCATTCTCCCCAGTCAGGTTTGTTGAAGTTGGCAGCAAGTCCATGTACATGAAAAATTCTTAATCAGGAATAATCTCCAAAGAGTCTTCTTCAGTTGACAGTCTAAGATATGGCTGTTTTTTAGCATTTCAGAAAAAGGAGTGTAAAACAGGTCTGAGACCTATAAAATCACCCTTTGTGACAGTGTCGTCATTGGAAATAATTTTCCTCTCTTTCTCCAAACCTGGTATTTTGCAGTATTTGCACTTTGTTATCGATAAGCGCTGGTCTGTCCAGACTGCATGAGGATTTATTCTTTGCCAGAGAGGAAAAGCTTCTCAGCAAGCCATTTAACTGCCCATTCCACTCCTTTTCACAGTGCTTCTTAGAGGTAGCTATTAATGGTCCTGCACCTGAGCCGGCCTACATCGAAGACAGCACTAAATTAAGACTACGATAACTCATAACCACCCAGATCGTGAATATGTCAGCTTTGATTTGCACCTGCACACCAGCAGTAGTGTTTTGTGTCCTAAATACTGCCACACATTATGTGTTGTCTGGCATTATAAAATTGTCACACTTACCAATATTGTAATGCAGTAGGCAAACTTGGGGGTGGACATTTTATCAATCGTTTTCTCCCTTTCCCCTTTTCAGCAGCTATTAAGAAGGAGGGTGATGTCAATGTCACTCAACATGTAACATGGGTCCAAAAGACTTGGGAATTTCAGCTAAAATGTTTGTAAGGGAAAAGCAAATTCCGAAAGAGTATCTCTTTCTCCACCCTGTGCAACATCATTATTGATGATGTTGATTATTCAAAATAAAGAAACTATTCCTGGTACCTGAAGTAGGATTGGTAGTAATGATTATGTTCTTTATCTATTAATCTGCCAGTTATTTTTACGATTAATTGATTAATCATTTAGTGTGTATAAAGCTAAAAAATTTCCCAGAGCCCAGAATGATGTTTTCAGATTGCATCTTTTGTCCAACCCATCCATCCATTTTCTATACCGCTTATCCGTGAGGGTCGCGGGGGAGCTGGAGCCTATCCCAGCTGACTACGGGCGAGAGGCAGGGTACACCCTGGACTGGTCGCCAGTCAATCGCAGGGCCAACACACAAAGACAGACAACCACACACTCTCACACTCACACCTAGGGGCAATTTAGAGTAGCCAATTAACCTAATGTGCATGTTTTTGGTATTGTGGGAGGAAGCCGGAGTACCCGGAGAAAACCCACGCAGGCACAGGGAGAACATGCAAACTCCACATAGAAGGGCCCAGACCGGGATTCGAACCTGGAACCCTCTTGCTATGAGGCGACAGTGCTAACCACTGCACCACCGTGCCGCCCTCTTTTGTCCAACCAACTGTCCAAAACGGAAGACACTTTATTTACTGTCTTACATTAGAAAGAAAAACAGCAAATCCTGAATCCTGAAAGCAATTAACATTTGACATTTTTGCTTGAAAAATGACTGAAATTATGACATCTAATTTTCTGTAATCAATTAATTGACTTATGTGGCAGCTATAATCTGATCCAGTACTGTGTTCAGCTGAAATCTGGGAGCTAAGGGTGTGTGGTTTGTTTGATGTCTCCTCCTACCCTCTTTGTGTCAGTTTATAAGAATTAAATCTCAGCTCTTTCCCTCCTGGCAGAGCAGTGCCTTTTAGTGGTTCTGTGTTTGGCAAAGTGGGTAAAAAATTTAAATTATGGACTCTCTGCAACTGCAGTGTTGGTCTTGGAAACAGGTTGTCTAACTGTGTTGGTATTTTTAATTTCCTAGTGACAAAGTGACAGTGATAGTGTTGGCCACTATCAGTTTTATTAAACAATATTGTACTTGGACTAATATTAATAGCCAAACTTTGGTCAAATAATCTTTCTTTATGTGTATCTCTCACTCAGTACATCTGTCAATAGAATATTGTCATAGTGTTCACAGTTACCTTTAGAAAAGCATGTCGTGCCAAAGTTAAACCTGCTCTGCGCCTGCGTTTGTATTAGCTGATATAAACATAAACATCAGGGGTTTTGCATTAAAATGTGTGGAAATTCGTCCTCTGCAGTGAAGAGAGTTATAAGGCCTTTGTTTTGAATTCGGAGGTTTTCTAACTATCCGATGTTGTAGTGTCTGTTTCAGCCTCTGCTGTGTTGCATTTGCTGACTCCTGGCATGTACGCTGGTGTCAGTTCTCTGTCCACATGAAGCAGCTGTGGTGAAGTCATGGTTAAAGAGGTGGGCGATCTAAAGATGAGTGACTTCATGTGCTCCATCTGGCTTTTATTCACTAAGAGCAAGAGGAAAAGAGAATATGAAGGAACAGCAAATGAAAGGCTGTCCCACAGTCCCACTTTTGGCATCATTCTTGCTCATGGGAATGGACTGATCTTATTCACATCAGAATCCTCTCTCTCTTTTAACAAGGACCTATTGTCCCTCTCTTTATTACTCCCTATAATGGGAACATGACAAGTGGCCATAAAGTAGGCGTAAGCTGTTTCTCTTTTATTGCCTTATCTGGATGATACTTCCTATAGTGCATAGTAAACAGTCATTTATAACACACAGTGCTGATTTAATGTTAGCATCTTCCATGTGACAGTACATAATTTACAAGTGCATGACGTCCTCATTCTGTCAGTCACAGATTCATCCTCTGTGAAGTGCGGAGAAAAGTGACTGTGGACTTTTAATGGCACTGTGGATCTTTTTTTTTTTCTATTCACGAACAAATTCATCTGTCTGATTGGGACCAAGTGCTGCATTTGTTAATGTGAATTTGAATGGCGACACCTGCTCAAGCCAAGCAGGTTGGAGTTCTTTTTAAAGAGAACATGATCCCAGTGACATTCAGAGCTGACAGAGCAGAGATTCACTGCATTCTTTATTTCTATAGCCCTTGATTTTGGTTACTAAACAGTTTTAGGTCATCATTATTATCATTATTGTCATATTCATGACTTTCCATTTACGCCATTGATTTGTGTTTACCACTCTACTTAAAGCACTTCACTTTTTCAACCACAGCAGCACACTCTGGGAATGTTAAATGGCTTTGTACCCCAGAAATCGTGCCAGTGTTGGCAGCTCCTGCCACAGTTGCCATTTAATTCAGTAAGGGAATAGTCGATGCAAAGTGCCTATCAATGGCAGAGTACTTAAAGAACCCACAGAGGTATAGGATTTCCATTCCAAACTAGGCCATTTGTTTGTGGATTCTGTGTGCCGACGTGTTGCTCAGGGTGATGTGCTGTCTATCTCCGCACACAGGCTGCCTGTCTAGTCTCTGCTCTGTGGGTTTGATGATGATGCGTGCATGTGAGAGACACAGCTGTCTTTGTCTGTGCACTACTTAAGCTGCTTTGTGTCTGAATGCTCCACGTGCACAGGGACCTTTGTCATCCTCTGAAACAAGCAGCCCCCTTGTGCCTGCACTGCTGTTTGCTGATGATCTGAAAACAAACAATAAAATGTTTTCAGACAGCAACCCGCTCACGCTGGGCATCTGTAAATACACTCATATTTGAGAGAGGGCTGGAAAAGACTCGCACCAGTGACCCACGCTGATGCCTTTTGAAATGCCACAGTTAAGCTCTGCTGCAGCACTGAATGACCACAGAAGCAACAGACAGTCTATGCCAGGCAGATGCTCTGTTGTCCAGACAGAGAACAATATGTGAATAGATTACAGCGACCAGCATCATGAAACTGCTGAATAATACAAGTGTCTGAATGTGACTCACTGTCCATTCAATTAGTGTCATTACATGATGTGAACAAATTCATGGTCCCAGCATGTCTGTGTGCTGATTCCATTAACCTTTCTTGTTTAACCTTTAACCTTTTTTTTGCACATCAATGCTACTATAATATAATCCCATAATAATAATAATAATACTATAATCCACCGCTTTATGGATGCAACACAGTAAATGCTGATTTGATCACTTAGTACTTTTGTTTTGATCTATGTTGCAGGTGCACAAGCAGCCAAGAAATCTGGTATCCCAGCTCCTAGAGAAATCCCCTCTAGCATAACAAGAGATCGCATCTCTCTGAGGGACCAGCTTAGGAGCTCCACCACAAAGAAGATGGTTTCTAGCGCCAGCACTTCCAGCCTATCTACCCTGGCAAAGCAAACGCGCAGTTCAACCAAGTCCCGTGGAGACGCAGAGGGACAGGAAAAGGGCCTTCTGGAGTGCCAGGTGAAAGAGCTGCTGGCTGAGGCCAAGGCTAAAGACTTAGAGATTAGCAATCTCAGAATGGAGTTGCAGCGCTGCAAAGGTAAAACCTCCCCTGCATCTTCTTCTCCCTCCCCTAACTCTGTCTCACACCAAGAGCCTGCTGCAGAGCAAGACCAGGGACAGGCAACAGAGGCCCTTGTTCTGGTTGGAGAATTGAGGGAAAAGAACGGGAAGTTTCAGAGAGAGCTGGCAGTGCTCAGGGAGGAGAACCAGGTGCTGAAGGAAAAGCTTCTTTGCTTGGAGGCCTCACCTCTCTCTAGTACAAGCACAAGCACTCCCTCCAAGCCTGTTGTGAATGGCCTGCCCTCAAACTCCGACTCCTCAGCTCCACAACAGGACAGTCTTCCTTCTGCTGCCAGCCCTCTCAAAAATTCTGTCTCATCCAGTTCTGACATCACCAAGGACTCACCATCACCTGACTCCTCCGAATTTGAGAAGATCCCATCACGCTCGGAGTCGGTGAGCAGTGGTGTCAGTGGGGGAGCTGTTACAGCAGGGGCAGTAAGCAGTGCAGAGGGGCAGAATTTGTCAGTGCAGAGCCTGACGGAACAGATTCACAAGATGGAGGAGAGCCATCACAGCACAGCTGAGGAGCTGCAGGCAACTCTGCAGGAGCTGGCCGACCAGCAGCAAGTGGTGCAGGAGCTGACAGCTGAAAACGAGCGTCTGGCTGAAGAGAAGCGCCTCCTGCAGACCTCACTTCAGCAGCAGCGAGAGCGTCTGGAGGTCCTGGTCCAGAAGAATGAGACGCTGGCTGGTCGACTTCAGGAGCAAGCACAAGCTCAGGCCCAAAGGGAGGAGGAGCTGGGTAGCCAAGGGCCACGGCTGGCCGAGCTGGAGCAGAGGTATGCAGAGCTGGTGGAGAGCTCACGGTTCGAACGGGAGAAGCTGGTGGACATCCAGCAGCAGCTGACGGGCAGCCTGCGGGCTCTAGAGGAAGAGCACCAGGAGGCCCAGGGCCAGGTACGCTGCTTAGGAGAGGAGATGGACAGGCTGCAGGCCCAGCTGGGCAGGGAGCTGGAAGCAGGAAGTCAAGCAGCACAGGCCGCAGAGGAGCTGAAGGTGACGGCAGAGAATCTCAGACTAGAAAACAGTAGGCTGAAGGCACAGGTGGACATTGAGAGGCAAAAAGTGGGTGAGCTGAAGGCCGTGCAGAGTGCCAGCGACAGCACTGAGGTGCACAACTTGCTGAAAACAGCACATGCTGAGAGAGACAGGCTGGAGGCGGAGCTGACAGAGCTGAGGCAGGAGTTGCTTCAGGCCCAAGCTGAGACTGAGCATGTGCAAGCCACATTGTCCAAGGTAAGGAGGGGTACAGTGTTACCACTTGGTTTCCATCTTGGAATTTATAGTATTAATAATTTATTGCAACTTTGTTAGGTCTCTTGATTAAGCACAACATGTATAAACACTATAAAGGAAATACTAGAATAGCTCGATATTTTTTCTCTTTTCTGTTTACTCACAGAAGGGAATTCAGTCACAATATGACAGAATTCATACGTATTTTCAAACAGTTGTTGTCACCAAAAATTCAGATGAATCTATTTATAACTCAACAATTTTGTTGCAAAGATTTTCGCAGTTCAAACATTTCCCACCTGGTTGCTTCCATTGTGTTGTGTTAAGTGGTGCGTGTGTGTGTGTGTGTAAAGCAGGACTTGAATTATAAATGACTCACTGTGTTCAAGAAACGTGTTGTTTTCCGAGCAAGCTCATAGTTGTGTATGACAAAACTTTAAGGAATTGCCTAAAGAACAATGTGCTCGTCCACATGTACTGTTAACTATGAAAAAGCAAAGCGTGCAGGTCACTCATTTCTAAACAGTTCATTAGTTTTTGTTCAGATGCTGTACTTGCAGTGCAGTCAATTTCAGTCAAAAGAATAGATTTGTCAGGAATAGGAAGAGACCAGAATCCTATAGCTTTGTGTATAGCAATAATAATAAGTCAGTCTAGCACTTGTTAATGATTTAAAGATGTAAATTAAATGGGCAACTGTAACATTATTAATAGTTCTGTGCTCAGTCACGTATTGAATGTGAACATGAGGACACACTTTCCACAATGGTTCAAACAGGATTTACAGCTGGTTTGAGGTACTTTTCTTCACCAGCACTGCACGTGAACTCATGTTCGCTCAAATTGTTTTCATATGTTTCTCAGTTGTCACTTTGGTTTTCCCCTTCAACACCACAAACACCAAAAAGGCTCAGGCAGTGTGGGTTTGGTGTCATGTTGACTCCAAAGTGAGGCGTGTCTCCAACAGCTTAGTGATGTCATCATTGTTGGACTGCGACTGCTGTGCCAGCAGTAGGGTGGTCCATCGGTGTGTGACCCTCTGAGTCACGCTCCTGTCCTCTGCCACATGGGTGTGAGGGTGAGGCCACTCCATAACTTCACTCACCAACAAGCTAATCTGTTAGAGCCACATGATGTTAGTCATGCATAAGTACATCATTTACTTATTTTAGCTTACAGAGATCTGCATTACAGTGTCATTTCTCAGGACGACAACAGTCATCATGGTTCACTGACTTCAGCTGCAAGGTAATTGAGTAGTTGGAGCAGAGGACACAGCAATGCAGTCAGATCTGACCCAGACTGAACTCTTATTTCCATGAGTCACTGTGACCTTGTCTATCACCTTTTTAAACTGTGGCCAATTGGTCATTGTCAGCCATAGTTAAGCTCTTGTGTCAACAGCACTGCGTGAAGCAGATCTAGGTGAAAGTTTACATTTACCGTTATTTCTGTGTGACTTGTAGAACTTTAATTAAAGGTCAGATGTGAAAGCTAATGTGCTAAAATCAGTTGTTTGAGCACCAACATTGCAATGAGGACAAATGTGCTCAAGTCGCGTTGCAAATGATGCCAGGCATTAAAACCAAGTGGACTGACTACTTGTTCATAGAGATCAAAAGTTTCGCATAGCTGATAAATACCATAACATAATTTAGCTGATTTTAATTACAGATTGGATAGTAGTTTCATCATCTACCTCATGGACACCCAAAAATCTTGTCCTGAAAACCCTTTTTGTAGAGAGCATCTTTGGTCTGATCTTTTAGAGATGTAAAAAAGCACCATCCAGATCAAATGGAAGCACTGCACCACAAGAATGTCCGGAAGATATCATAAATTTTAATGTCTAGAGCCGAAGGTGACTTAAGTGCTTCCATCTAATTAGCTGAGTGACAGCCTGCAATCACTTTAACTTGAAACACTGCCTCTTTGTTTTAGCCCGTTTCCGTACTAAGCCCATCACACTCACGCAAATGCGCACACATACTCACAGGTGGAGGCCAAATGCCAGCAGGTTCAGGAGCGGGCTGAGAGGAGGGAGCAGGAGCTCACCAGCCGGGTGACTTCTCTGGAGGATGTCGGGATCCAGGCTGAGAACCAGGTGAAGGAGCTGAAGGAGACCATCTTTGAACTGGAGGACCAGGTGGAGCAGCAGAGAGCCGTCAACTGCCACACCAACCAAGCTGTCCTAGACATGGAAAGTATGTTCATTTTACTGGTTCACTGCTCAGTTCTCTGGGGCTCCATGGAGTCTTAAATGTAATCTCGAATTTAAATGAATCATTGACTGGTTTCTAATATTTAGTCCATCCTCATTATATCAACAAGGTGGACAAAGAGAAACAGGTCTACAATAACCATAAAGTTGAAACAATATGCCTTTAAACGGTTCCAAAAAAACTGAACATAATGAAGTTTATGAAGGGAGGATGTATGGATGTGTTGCAGCGTTGTTGTATTAGACTTCATGTACATGATAATACTAACACATTTATCTCTGACTTGCCATTAGTGCAGCTGGTAAATGAAAAATATATGTAGAAAGATGTAATTCTGTCCTGAAGTAACTGTTACTTCTTCTGAAAACTGAGCAGGTGAGTGGTGAATGTTTAATTGGTGTGATTCTGCCACAGTAATCCACAGTAAGTTAGATCTGCGGTTCTTAAAGACCTTGAATTTGTCATTGCAGATCTTGTCAAAAAGCTGGAGGAGCAGAAAGCTGAAACGGAGCGACAACTGAAAGTCTTGACCAGACAGATGAAGGTAAGAAAGACTCAGTATGCAGAGTCATAAAGCTCCTTTAGAATGTAATCTGTAATCTGTAATTAAAGCAGTTTGGACATCTTAAGCTGAAGACAGTTGTGGACAAAATGAAAAGATAATATATGACAACAAAAGTGTCAGACTTCTTTTGTTGTCTCTTTCTTTCTACCTTCAGCCTTGTCGTAAGAGCAGAATTAGAAATTAGAAATGTCCCCTCTTTTACAGCCATCTCTCTACCCTCCAGCTTTGAGTGGGTGGTACTCCAGAGAAAAGTTTTTGGGCGGAGTATCACTTTAAAGTCAGGATGATGTTCTAGCGCTCAGTTTTTCCTTGTCTTTCTGCCAAAATGTTCGACCTTGGAGTCTGGTGTCCACCGAGTATTGTCCAAGTAGCATCCGGGTGGGCTGTTCAGGCAGTTATGAATTTTTTTGGCAGGCACTGATACTTTCTTCAGCATTATCATGTAGACCAGATACCAGATTCCAGGCTTTTACTGTCACCTCTTTGGTACTTATTTTGTACAGTGCTCTCTCAGAGGAACTTGTTCTTTTTCCCTCTCTCATGTATCTGTCTGACTGTTGATGGACACCCACATCTTATTAGATGCAGAAAAAAACATGTGGAAAATTTAAAATGTATTAAGACACACCTAAAGACTAATCTACAAGTTACTGATCTTTGTCTTTAACATTAAATATTGGATATTTTTTACTTCAAGCAGCAAGTGATCTGTTGTTTTTTGTCTGCTTCAACATCTGTTGTTCTGCCTCCATTTTGTGAATCAGATTAACAGTTATTTCTGTTTCTGTGCTTCCACACATCTCTGTCACAAAGAGTAGACACTGTTGATAACAAATATGGATTGTGATGGGGCAAAATGTCACCGACACAGTCGTTATGCTAGACGTTCATGAAGTTTTCCAGCCTAAACTGTGAATGCTTTGCTAACATCATCAGTAAAAAAACAAGAAGGTATGTATTTGGTATTGTTTTTGTAGCATTTGTTCTGACTAACTGACCAACTAAATCTTTAGGATGAGAAAGAGGAGTGGCGCCGGTTCCAGGCGGACCTCCAGACGGCAGTGGTGGTGGCCAACGACATCAAGGTGGAGGCTCAGCAGGAGCTGCGTACGCTCCGCAGGCAGCTGCAAGAAGAGCAGGAACGCAATGCAAAGCTTTCCACGGACCTCGAGACCCTGCAGGGAATCAGGTACCATCTCCACCATACTCCTACTCTCATTTCCTCCCATTCCACCAGCCCCCCCCCCCGGCTCCCCTTGTTCGGGCTGCAGTTCTTTCCTCTGTGAACACCATGTGGATATGAGATACCTGCAAGAGTCTTGCCATATCCCCATTCAGCGTTTTATATACGTGATACAAACAGGAATATATTATCATCTAAACCTCCAGGAATCTATTGCTTAAGAGCTTTCCAAAATCAGTGGTCAAAAAATGTTAAACAGGATGTGTTGAGTGTCAGCATTATTTAGTGCATATCTTGTGTATTTCGCAAGATTAAATCATCGGACTTTGAGAATTTAGGTTCCTGGGATTTGGCAGACTCTGTTGGTAAATTAGCAGTCTCCTGCAGTATTTCCCTCTGTGTATTCTACTCCTTTAAGCTGCTGCCCTCTCTGTCTCCCTCTTCCACACTGACCAATGCCCTATATAACATTTAAGGCTCACACTCCACAGTAAACTACAGTATATTAATTAGAGGACATTATTATCATACGAGAAGGCAGACCTGCTCTACACGCGGATGCTGCTTTGATCCAAGTGCATTCCAACACTGAAGCCAGTTTAACACTGTCCTCGCTGCACTTATCAGTGAAGGTATTCCACACCAGTGTGTCATGCTCTCATGTAGTGTTGTGTGTGGCCATGCAATAATGTGACAGGTGTATTCATAGGTTTGTGTGTGAGTATACTGTATATAATTGTATATAAGTGTGTTTGAGCATGAAATGCCGTGGTGTTTTTGACAGTGGTGTCCCTTTTCACTATCATGCTAGGTCTAATACGTACTGTGCTAAGGTTTGCTACTGTATAGCACTCTGTTTATCTGTGTGGCCGGTCATGTTATACTCTTTAAGCGAGCAAATGGTCTCTGAGTTGTTTCTACTTCAGTCTGTATCACCTCACAAACCTCATAGGAATACTTTAAGTATGCTAGAAGTAGTAATATTTGGTTTAAAACCAAATATGTTCAAATTTCATCCAGTCCTTGTGAATTTAGTACATTACATTACTGGTTTTAGACTTGGGCTAAATCAGAGAACTTTCCCCAAGATTAGCTGTTGCGCTGCGTCCACTCCCCACCTCCAGCAGCTCCCTGTGATGACTCTGTCAAAGATGTCCCTCTGAAAAGCCTCCTTGTGTAAAGCTCAGGTGAGTTCCCTGCCCTGTCAGCCCTCTCTCAGCCAGCCTGCCTCTCCTTGCTGCTGCTCACTGACCTTCCTGTCTGTGTTTGGCTTCGTGTTGCTGCTTCAGCCTGTCTGACTCTGTCTGTCTCTCCGTATGCTGACTGACTGAACCTTCAGGACTATCTTACCTTTTTGGTTTGCTTTGCCTGGTTCTTTAAACCTGACATTCAAGCAGATGTATCTGGTGCCACCTGCTGTTCTTGAATGAGTAACCCTCCTACTTTTTTAGTTAAACACCAGGATGGTCTGCACGGCATGACTGGATTAAACTCATGCTATGCATCATCTGCTTCAGATACATTGGCATAGCATTTTCATCACCGGGTGATTTAGATATTCTAGACGTTATGAGTGGCCTTATTAATCCTACAAGGTATGCATGGTACAGAGTGTTAAAAAGTCCAGAGAGTGCAAAGTGGTTTGCTTACAATATACAAATACAAATATTAAGAAGAAATGTAACATCTCAAGTTTTGCTGCAAGTGTAAATGTTTAAAACAGTTTTTAGACAGTGGCTTTATACAGTAGTTCATCTCCCTCTTTTTTTTTTTTTCTTTTTTTTTTTCAGAATAAGTTCCGGAGCCACTTTTGATACCAAGACGGCAGTAGAAGGGCACTAGAGAAGTGCTCCCGCCTCAGCACCATGTGAAGACAGTGTTATCATTGCACTTATTACTTTTCTGTGTCATTTGAAATGTAAAGTGGTAAACCAGTCTCATCCCAAGCTGCAGTGACCAGTGTAGATGCAGTACACAATGAGTCTCATGACACAGAGTCTGGCTTCCATTTCCCTACATGTCTTTTAGAATCTTTTGAATAATAGTTCTGTATTTTAATTTCTCAGTGAATGTATCTTTTCTTTGCAATGTTCTTGACCTCTGTTGAAGAAATGTTCGACAGACTCTCCTTTTCATACTGTACAAAGCTGATTTGTGCCTTTTTTTGGAAAGTCAAGATGATAAAGCGTGATGACCTGTTACAAAAAGCACCATGAAAAAAGAATAATATTTAGTCAATGGCAAAGCTGAAACAGTTCAGATTAACAGCATATGCCACATGTAAAGCAGAAAACCCCATTTTCAAGGTAAGAGCAATGCATTGGAATTCAATTCAGTTCAGTTCACTTTTCATACTATTTCTGCATGAGTCAAATTACTTTCACTTCAACATCGGTTTGCTTGCTGAAAGAAAAACAAACTTCACTGTCAGACCTAAGTTTGGTCTGTGGTCCAGTGGTTGGAGTAAAACTGAATGTAGTGTCATATTTAGCCATGAGATGGCAGTATTGAACACACAATTACCATAGACGGGTGACATCCTTAAGGACATTCTGGTATCATCTGCTCTGTTACTGTTACAAAACGATTATATATATATATATATATATTATTATTATTATTATTTCTTTTTTTTAATAATTGCTGTCCTTTTAAATTTATATCTTCAATTCTTTCTGTCAGATAAAATAACCAGGATTGTTGACATCCAGAGCACTGCCAAAATTCATACAAGATTCAGGACTGCCACAAACACAAACAGCTTTACCTCAGAGTCATTTGTTACTCTCCACAAACATACCAAAAGGTTGATGCTCGCATTAACACAACTTAGAAAACTGTGCTTCAGGTTTGTAAAATTATTATTTTTCAGATCACCAGTATCTAATGATATCCTGAGAGTTTCAGAGGACACTCACGATACTTGTTCCTTGTTGACCAGTCTTCAGTGACTGTTAAACATATTTAAAGACTTCTTGAGCGTCCTTTTTAATGTATCAGATCATCAAAATAATGACTTATTTCTTCTTTGAGCCAGACCCTTACACAATATTCTGTGTTGCAGTTTCATGACATTGCAGGATCTCAGGTTCTACTCAAAGTCAAGTTTTTATCAGAGCTATTCAATTTGTGCATTTTATCAAAAGCCATATTGTTCGACCAGATAATTTACTGGTGCTCAAACTGTAAACATTTGAATCTGTTCTAAAATACCATCTAGAAAAAGATAAAATGGTAACAGTGTGACATTTTTTGCTTTTCTTCTATAGTAAAGCCCTTTAATGAACAATACAGTGAATGTGCTGTTAATTTATTCTACAAAGAAAGACTTTGAAAGTCTTGTGACTGGTTCATGCCTGTGAGAGAATACAGAAAATTGTATTGTATGTGTGTTTGACTGCTGTTCATTAGGAAAGTGAATAAATGAAACTACACCAGTCCACCTGTGTTTGTCTGTCTCTTTCGGTCGACGCTCTTTGGAGGTGAGTTGAGTGCAATGTTTAAGACAGAAGTTCCTTACTTGTCATTCATTCCTCATCCATCACTGACAAAGACAGTCCAAATCCCTCACAGTGTGGCCTGGAGTCCAACGGTCACCAAGGGCAATGGGTAGACAGCGTCCTGACGAATTGATTGCTTAGTGTTCCAAATTTAGGTCTGGCTATCTGCAACTGGTCGTCGATTATTGACAGGTTTGTTAGTTCAAACTTTAAACTATGATCACGTGATTTTGTCAGGTGATCTCATAAGATAAACACTAAAGTGAGGGTTTGGACTCTAATCTGCTGTTTGCAAATACACATGCTGTCTGATACTCTTCTGCCCAGATGTATGTTTTGTGTATGTCTCTACACAGCAACCCTGTTCATTGTGTCTGTTAGGTCCCAAGGTGACGAGGTGAGGGTGTCCGACTCCGATAACAGCCGTCACTGGTGCGGCATCTCCATGATCCCGACCGCACCCACAGATGCCAGTGGAGATGCCGACTCGGAGCCCGGAGCTACTGTCAAATCCCTCATTAAGTCCTTTGATACAGTGGGGCAGAGTGAGCACCGAGCACCTCAACAACACACACACACACACACACAATCACTCAGTCACGCACAGACACACACAAGAAATCCCAACCCAGCAGTGTAACTATAGAGGAGAACAGCTGGTGAGATCTCTTGATGGATATCTGTCATTTCTCTGCAGCGAAATCATGTGAAGTTGTGTGGGACTGTGTGGCCTGGGCTGATCCCAGGCAGGTGGGATAGTTGTTTAGAGTTTAGAGTTTTTTACGAAAACATTAAATTTAAATCCTTTGGTGTTCAATGTTGTGTTAACACAAATGCTGACCAAAAAATACACTGTTAGATTCATTAGTCTATCATTTAAATCCATTCAAATAGATACACTCAGTGGCCACTTTATTAGGTACACCTGGACAATATAATGTAATGTGAAACAACCTTCCTGCCATAGCATCTGTCTTTAGGATGTTTATAGTGTTCAGTGTTTGGTGACAGTGTTGGAAATTTGTGAACTTAATCACATGTTAAAAGTTGATGAGGTCACATTAAAGGTGATGCTGTGCTGGACTACATTATACTGAGAGCTGTTTCTTGTATTTTGTCCCTCTTTTTTATAACCATGAGGGGAGCAGAATATGAGAGATACCTCTGACGGTCTGCAGCAACATCATCACTAACTATGATCTCATATGATCTCATGCTGAAACAAAGAATTTAGTTAACACTTCTATAAGAGTGTCAACAACAATTACCGTAATTTCCGGACTATTGAGCGCACCTGAATATAAGCCGCACCCACTAAATTTGAAAAAAAAAAACAAAAAAACAAACTTGTTCAGCCACAACTGTCTATAGGCCGCAGGTGTCCACGTTGTCAGTCTCTCTTTCATTGTCGCTCTCAATGTCGCTTTCGTCTCGAGGCAAAATCCGTAAACTAACCGCATCATTGTTTAAGCTGCAGGCTTCAAAGAGTGTGAAAAAAGTAGCGGCTTATAGTCTGGAAATTACAGTAATAGGCATCGTAAAAGTAGCCTTTCTGGCATTTGTATTGGATTGTGTCAGACAGTAAAAGTGGACCTGATGAGACGGCCTCTGTGTGTGATCATAGAATAAGTAAACAAGTCAGTCAGATTTCAGTACTTGACGCATTTGAGGTTTGATTCCCAGCTCTCACTGTAGGCTGAACTGTCCCTACAGTCCCTCATTTACAGTAATTAATAATGAAGTCTTTGAATGAATCTTGCAATTATTTATTTATATTAAAAATTATTTGTGGTACCTTTTTTGGTACAATAATCAGTGGGTATATTCTGTGTTCTTTCAGATGGACCAGGACACACAGTTCAAATGCATTCCTCCCCAAGAAGCCCTCTGAGTGGGATCCCAGTACGCACTGCGCCTGCCGCTGCTGTGTCCCCAATCCAGGTATACACCAAGACATTGTTCCTTTTAAAATATAGAAATATACTTCCTGTAAGAGAAACGGTTTCAGACTCTGATATCATGAGATCTCCATTCTGTTCTATCTTTTAGAGACAATCATACATAAAGCCACTATCAAAGACATTGGAAAAAAGGATCAGCCATGGAGAATTCTCTCATCAGTATGGTATGTAACACAGATATGATTCAGTAAGTTCATTATGATCCCTCTGTTTCTGGTGCAATCCTCACCTTCTTCTTTGCCACCAAACCCCCCCACCCCCCCACACAGATAAGCTGTCAGGCTGCGGGGAAGACCTGAAACCTACCAGCCTAATGAGAAAGAGCCCTTCTCTCGAGTCTGTAATCAAAACCCCCACCTCCTTCAGCCGAACAGCATCCTTCAGCTACAACCGCTGCAACAGCAAGCTCAGGTGCGGCTCAAAAAATGATTTTGTCCAATAATTCACTGTGAGGTCATTTAGACACAGACAGTGGGTTTTTTTGAAGTGCTGAAAAAGAAATCTACCAGACAACTTCCCCACCTCAACTTCCCTTCCCTTACTAAATAGTCATCATTTGTAAACGTCCGTCTGTATAATGACTTCTCTACGTGCATCATAACGGTTGGTTGTGTTTCACATGAAAGAGGACAGAAATGCAAGCTGAGTGTTGTGAAAGGTTTGTTTTTTGTTTTTTTTTCCACATGAATGCAGAACTTCTGTGACAACCAAACATCTCAGAAAAAGAAACAAACAACAGAAACAGAGTGACTTTTAATAGCACAAGAAAAAATCCTGCCTTTGGTGTCGGATACTGTAATACTAGTTTCTCTGGAATGTAAAAAAATTCTTTGCACAGATTTTGCATTTGTTTAAAATAATTACAACTTCAGAATTCAGAATAGGGTACCCAAGTAGTTTGAGGTTTTTTTTTTTATTATTATTTTGCAGTGGCATAATGACTTATTCAGATCCTTTAGTAGAAGTAATTATACCACAGTAAACATTACAAGTAAACCTGCAAACCTTTCTTCAATAAAATATGTAAGTATGATAAGCAAAATTTACTTAAAGTGTCAAAGGTAAAAGTAGTCATTATTCATAAAATTGTCCCTGCTAGTGTTTTACTATTATATATAATGTTTTTGAATTAACCTGTAAGGGAACACTTAATCCTTCACTTTACCAGAAACATTAAAAATGACCAAATTTTGAATAACACATTGTTTTCACTAGACAGGAAAGATGTGAAACATTTATTCTGAAAAGTAACTAAAGCTGTCAAGACAAATGTAGTGAGGCCATTGCAAATTTTGCAATAAGTAAAGCCCCTCACATTTGTACTTAAGTCCATTCCACTGCTGATTTTAAGTAACAATTTATTGCTCTGAAATTTCGTGTTGTGTTTTTAAGCCCCTGCTGAGATGCTTTTGAGTTGCACAACATTAGTTGCCAACACTGTTTTGTGACACGGACTACTTCAACACAGCACATGGAGTAAGACAACAAACATGATATCATCTTCTGACTTCTGGCATCATTTTCCCGCACAGACCCCTCCCCTCTGTACACACAAAAATGACCAGTCGTGCCGCTCCATTTAGACTCGTTCTGTTGCTGGTTGCAGTTGAGGTTGATGAGTCAGTGTTTAAATTTACCTTAATGTGTTGTCACAGTGAGTAAAGTTGTCTGAAGCAGTCAGATAATTGAGCATCACGCTGGACAACACCCTCAGCTTTAACCAACATGTGTGCTGTTGATGTTAACACACACTACTGTCAGTGATCTGGAAACGAACCTGTCTGTCCAGCCTCACCTCTTCTTCCTCTGGTGTCCTGACAGTGCTCTGCTCTCTACCTCTGCTCCTAACTGTCTGTATTTACAGTATGACTATCTGTCTGTTTGTCCACATCCTCTCACAAATTAACATATTTTGATGTCTGTAAGCATGTCTGTATTGCAGACCTTTGCGCAGCCCGTCCCGCTCAAACAGCAGATCAGTAGGTGTACATTACCGTCTTTGGTATGGTTTTAGGATTATCATATAGCTGCTGTGTCACTGCTGATAGATGCATGCGCCCTCTGCCTCTACAGTATTTATTTGGACAGGATCGTCCTACTTCTGGCCTTGCGGTACCTCAAACAGAGAAATAATGAATTTAACAGCAGAGCTGCAGTGACGTGTGAAATGTTTACCATGCTCAGAGCAATGACCGTGTCTCGTGGTCTTCCCATGGCCCCAGCTCCAGCACAGACCCCAGGGAGTCAACCCTCTGAATAATACTGCACAAAGGCATTTAATCAGTATGTACCTCTTGTCATTACTATTTTTTGTTGTTTTTTTTAGCATAGTGCAGTCAGTATACTGTAAATAAACATTCAAGGTAGACTGGCAAAGCTAAAAAAATAGCCCAAGTGAACACTGAGCTGTATGTAGTTGGCTTCATTCCAGAGTAATCATGAGTGTACTCTGAACTCTTACACAAATACTGTAAAGTAGCTTTTGAGTCTGTAATAATAATAATAATACAAGATCAAACTGTAGAGTTCCCTTTGGTGAAAAAATCCTGGAATTCTGAGAGCTGCTTGTCAGAGAGGGAACATTTGGAAATTAGATGAACTATGTAGAAAATTAATGTAGAGGAGTATCATTATTTTAGTTCTTTAGTATTAGAATGTACTTTCAGTATTTCAGTTGCGCTACATGCCTGGTGGCATTTCTCTTTTTGTCATTAAGCTTCTATGTGATGTGCACAGTTTTACAGGTCCAAAGTGAAGGATTTAGTGCCACTTAGTGGTGCGGTTGCAGATTGCAACTAACTGAACATACCTCATCTCCTCTATAGTGACTGTTAAAAACACGAAAAGCCCCCACTTGAGCCAATGTTTGGTATGTCCCTGCAGGGCTACTGTAGAAACGTGACAATGCAACATGGTGTCCCTCTGCAGATATAAAAGGCTCATTCTATGATTCTTACCAGTCAAAATATAATTTTGATTATTATATTCCATTTGTGCCACTAAACAATAAACACTGGACCTTCAGACTTTACAGGTAAAATTATTGCTGCCTGAATCAGAGTTTATGGGGGTAGATAAAAAGGTGGTATGGAAAGACAGACAGCTTCAAACAGTTTATTTTCTTATAAGGTGAAAGGTGTCCTCAACGTAAAAAGGAAATTTGAGGGAAAGTAAAATAAAGACAAGGTAGGAATGGTATTTTGACTAGAAACTCAGTTAACAGAACAAGAACGTGCCAAACTTAGAGAGACAGGGTTTTGACCAGGTTTTTTTTTAACATGGGGGGGAGGGCGACGACCACATACAATGTGGTCAATGGTACATTTGAAGGGCATTTGAAGTCCAATTTATATGGAACTGATATTAAAAATAAGATGAATACTTTGTCACATCAACTTAGCTTAAAAGACCAATGAAAGAAAAATTGCAGAAAGAAATTCAGATTTGTTTGAGTCAAAATGATAATGTTCAATATTCAGTTACATTTCCAATGAGTCAGTTAGATAGATCGATAGAATAGTTTCCCAGTTCTCAGTGAGGCGAATAGGTGTGAATCTTCCAATAAGAGAAACATTAACACTACGGTGGAGAAGGTAGTGAAAACATTAGTATAAGAGTATAAGACCAGAGGCAGCTAAGCTTTGAAATTTGAAAATATTTGAATTTGAAATATGTTCAATATCAAGTAAGAATGCTCTCACATGAAAATAGATAGCAACTAATTCGCGTATAGTCGAGGTCTTGTTTAATGTCATCATATTTTTGTAATGGAGAAACGAACGTGTTTCTGCTGCTGCTAGAAATCTTTTTTATTTACAAAGTTTTTCATTTTTGTTAATTTTATTATTTTCTCCCAAGTCATTTTTTGTTTTCTCCTACTTACTTAATTACTTAATTCCCCTAGCACTGATAATCTTTCATTACTTTTATGCTCTTCCTTCTCAAATTGTAACTACTCAGACGTCCATAAGTTCAGAAAAGAGAACACCTCATACATGTTCACAACAGTGTGGTTCCTGTCTTGTACCTGCAGACCAAAGTGATTCACGTGAGACATGATGTTGCACAAAAACGACCAGACGCCATCTCCTCCTCTTCTCCCACAAGCCCTTGTGTGGTCCCACCATCAGTGGAGCCTCATTGGTGCATTCAAGGCTCCACTGTCATCTTGACTTAAAACTTTAACAACCGTATCAGTTGCACACATTTTCATCAACTCATCCTCAGCGAATGGCTTTTCAGCTTCAGCAGTGTTCTGTGAAGCATGACGTGATGCAGCAGTTTCTCTTGTGCCGTGATTGATTCACAGAGAGTGTATGATATCATGTGGCTTTTTCGTGCTGACAGTGTTGTTCTTTGTTCAGGACAGTTTTGTTCATCTGTGACTAAATTAGATGGCAGGCAGCTAACTGGTAAGCATGCAGGGCATCTGTTACGTCTGCGCTCAGTAGTTATAACTCATAAGTCAAAGGCCGTGTACAGTGTGGGATGAGGTCAAGATAAAGTAAAGCAGGGTGCACTTTGTTTCACATGTTGCACGCTTTATTTCACATCTTATGACAAGCACATTAGTGGCAGTGTGTCCGCGTGAGCCGGACATTTGGCTGTCGCCATCCGGATGTGGCCCAGTGAGCCCATTATTGGGTTTTGGTGACTTAAATGATGATAATATTTATGAAGATTACTTAATGTCCATTTGCACAGAAGTTTGTATGTGGATGTAATGATAATAAAGGTTTTATGGAGTAAGCAAACACTAAACTTAACGCTTTCCAAATGACTTACTGTAACTGTCTTTCTCTCTCCCTCCCTCCCCCCGATTGCTGTTCATGTTTCCCTGGTGACAGTGTGGAAAGAAAGGACCCCTTGGCTGCACTGGCTCGGGAGTATGGAGGATCTAAGAGAAACGCTCTACTGAAGTGGTGCCAGAAGAAAACAGAAGGCTATCCGGTAGGGATCACAGGCCAGAGACCTCTCTCTAACACAACAGGGTCTGCATTCACTTTCACACCCTGCTTTTTCTTCATCTTTGTCTGACACTTTTATTTTAGTCTCACACTCCTCAGGTTTTCATTTAAAAGTGAGATGACAGCTCCCACTCGCTCCCTTTATATTGGTCTGTCTATGCCCTCAGGTTCTGGAGTTATTTCTTTTCTTTTTTTTTTTCAGCCGTCACTGAGGTGTTAGACTGTAGTGGCACATTACTGCATTTGCAGGTACACCATTCATCCGCCTGTCATCTCACTTGGGATTTGAAATCCCATTGGCACAGAGGTAATGGAAACTATGGAGAAAAGGACTCAGTGTGACAGACACAATAAAACCCTCCTTGTTTTTAATGCATGTCCATTTGTTTATGCATTGTTATTGTGTCCCCACCTGTGCTCGCTGTGTCCATGGAGCCAAAGGCTGACAATCACTTGGCTTAGCTGCTCCCCTAATACCCAGTTTAAGGAGCCCATTAAACGCAGTGGGATTAGAGATTTGCCCATGCAATCATGCCAGCTAGTTAATGCTAACACTCTTACCACCAGGCAGGCTGGTCCCTGCCTGTAAACTCTAGTTTAGGAGGAAGAGGAGTTACTTCAGTCCTGTCAACATTCTAATAGAAGATGAATTATAGCTATAAACATAAATGACTCTGGGTTATATCATGTAGCTCAGGCTTGACCAAGTATGAAAAGGCACAGTTGATGATAACAGCTAAAAATAGACCCAGCCTTGCCAGTGATAAATGGTCTGAATAATTGCGTGAGTTGTCAGATCAATAGTTCCTATTTCTCAGGAACAATTGCGCTTAGTGTACTTTGAGTCACCCTCGTTACATCTAAGGCTGGTTGTTGGATGGTCACATGGTGGGTGTGTTGGTAAAACACACACAGTCGATCCTCTGTGATGGAAATGTCTCAGCAGATGTGATAAAACTGCTGCTGCTGATCTGTCTGATAAGATGTTGGAGCTGTACACAGACTGCCACGTCTCAGTTTGTTTGGATTCACACTCCTTTGTTTGATAAAGATATCGCTACTGGCAATGGAAGGTTCCTTACTCATGTCCACCACCAGCTGGGCGCTTGTTAGAAGAAGTTCCTTTTAAGAACCGTTCATTTCAACGGCCTACAGAGGAAACGCTCAAATGCAAATTGAAATCGTTTCTAAGACGTATGAATAGATTAATAGAAGAAAGGCCTTGATAAAACTTTGCAGTTTAACTGTAAATTAATGTGGCTCATTCAAAACAAAAACTAGTACAGGGCAAATGTTTCCATCATATTAATTCAGGTTTAGATGATGTCGAAGGCATTAAAATGCCTGATAAAGTCTAGCAGTGTGATGTCTTCAGGCAGTCACAGAAGAACCCACATTCCCAGCATGACGTGTTAAATCCGTTGGTGAAAGAAGTAACCACATCCTTAACTAATGAAGTAAAAGTAGTTGTATTACATGTACAAAATGTATCAAAAGTATTAGACAGAACCACCTCTTTCTGAGTGTTATTATTATTTATTTATTATAGATTAGAAATACCAATTACTATTCTTGCTATTTATCTTTAAGGGTCACAAAATAGTGAGAATGCTGATCACAGATCCTTTGAGTCTAAGATAATGTCTGCATTTTACTCAAATTACTTCTTGTATCTGACTATCTAAGTACAAAAGCTGAAAATAATCAGTTTAATGATCACATAAAACAAAGAAAAGCAGAAAGTCCTCACACATGACAAGCTGGAACCAGAAAAGGCTGTAATTTTTGCTTGCTAAAAGAGTTAAATCATTATTGGAATTTTATAATTGGAAATTGTTGACGATTATCTGTTGTTCAGTTAATCAGTGTTATTATTGATTCTTTCTTTAAGTAGCATTTTAATGCTATAGCTGGTCAATACTAATTTGATCTACTTTATGACCTGTTAGATAAAGTTTAATCTACAAACATCTATCATTAAATTTGTTCATGGAAAATCTTACTCTGCAACTATAGCTCTTAAGAAAGTACCGTAAAAGTAAAAAGTACAACGTTCCCCCTCAAACACTGCGGAGTAAAAAACAGTATCAAATCAAAACACTCAAATAAAGTACAAGTTGCTCAAAACTGTACTTAAGTATAGTCCTTGAAAAATGGAATTACTTCTTCACTGCTTAAACTTAAATGGGCTCTTGTTGAATAATAACCCAAATGAAATTATAAATCTCAGTTCAGTTCAGGACAGTTGGGTCCAGCGACATGAAACCCTTAATAGAACCTCATTCCCATTTAACTATGGAACCTATGATCCCCTCTCACAAAGGACTTAGCAGCACAGTGTGATTATATGCAAGTATCAGGAATGCAGTAAGAAGATTTGGCTGCTGGGAGTGTTTCGGTCTGTGGCATAATCAGCCCCTCCTGGAGTAACTGTTGTTGAGTTAGCTGTGATCCGTCGTGTTTGTGCATTTTCTCCATATGCCTGACCTGTAATTGGATTCATTCATGGACTATTAAGCAGCTAGCCTAAAAAAAAGAAAAAGAAAGCCTATTTTTAGAACAAGTGTGACTGCCCTGTACATTTCATTGCCTTCAGGATGCGTATCTATTTGCGTAGCTGATGGAAATTTGTTTCCAGTTAGTTATTTTATATATCTGTCCACAAGACCAAGTTTCCAAGAAAATTTCCCAGATATTTTGAACATTTGGTCTTTGACTTTCTCTGCAGATATACAAAAATGGCTTTTATTTGCCTCGCGAGCTTTGTCCATGTTCTGGTGAATTCCACTACCTTCCACTGGGATTTCTGTTCCCCGTATGTACTGCTTTTGTGTGTGACATGTAGTGTTTGTGCATCACTTACGGTAAGTGCAGCACATCGATTGCACGGCACCGGACCATATGTGACCACAGGCCCAGTCCTGCGGCGGGCTGAGGGAAAAGGTTACTGTCAGGGGATGCGTTGAGTTTCATATGTCTGGTGAAAGGTCAAGCTGAACAGTGTTATGAGGCTTCTGTCCACATGAAGGCGACTAATTACAGTCCTAATGTCCAGAGAGACTGACTGATCTGTCACACAGTTTGAAGCTCCAGGACAGCCACTGTCTGAAACACAGCCGCATCCAGGTTGCCTGCTTTGTCTTTCTCCCTCTCTGTCTTGCTCGTGATAAAGGTTAGTGAAGTTTGGTTTCATCAATACATCCTCATGCACTTTGTGGTCCCTCTCTTCTCTGCTGTGGACTAAGGTCAAACAGGTAATAATTCAGCACTAATTGGCTCCTCAGTATAGAGTCACCCAGTTGCACTTTATGCTTGGCCTCTTGTGGCTGCATAATTAATGGTCACTTTGAAGAGGCAGCTTTGACCATCGCCTTTCACTCTCCATTCTCGCTTGGTTTCTGAACGGTGGAGTCAGGAAACAAGCTCTTATATCATGCTCATCTGTCAGCGCGGAGCCAGAAAAGCCGCTGTGTGAGACGGGGACAAAGCCGGTGGGAGGGTCAGTCCCGTGCCAGGTGTTATTACAGTCCTTTTGTTGGTGGACTTTTTGGTCAAACAGCAGTCTAATTAAAGTGAAACAGAAAACGGGATTGTATTGTATTGTAAGCATGCCTGGGGATTATTTGATGTTTAGGTGCAAATGTCTGCTGAGGGCACAGCAAATCAGTGTGATTAAAGCAGGACACAAATCCTTGTGTGACACTTTGCACGTATACTGTGATCAATAAAGGGATGAGAGAGGTGAGTGCTTGCAATCATCACAAGGAGATGATGAAATAAGACCACAGAGGAGGGTGTGATATGCTAAAAAAAAAAACCAAGAACCTAGAGAACTACAGATAAGCATCAATTTCCAAATCTCATATGAAAATCTCTCTAAAGTATCACTGTTATCAGTATTGTATACTGAAGATGTTCTGAACACACTGAAGTAGACACACTGAAATCATAGCAGCTTTATACTGAAAACATAGTTTTGCATAGTTGGTACATTACTATCATTCTGTGGTTCACTCATGTTCTGTGTTGCATGTGAGTATATGCAATGACCCCATGCACATACATAAACACAGATGAGTCTGAAGAAGAGAGTGATGTAACTGCAATGCCTAAACGTTTACATAAATACAGGTATTGTACAGGTGTATATTGTGTTTCTCCTGTTGGAACCCTTTTACAACCAACTGGGCAACCAGATTATTAACCACTATTTGTTGGGTGACTAAGCTGTGTAACATGTTATCATATGCAGTGGACAAATGGAGTCTGCAGACAGATGACGCACATAGCAGCAGAACAACGTGGAGGTAAAACTTCCAGTGTGCCGTCACTGCCTCCCGCCATGTTTCCACTGACACAAAACCAACCCACGTTGCTGCAGCTTTGGTTAATGCAGCTTTGGTTGATGCTGAATAGTATTTATTGTGGGCTTTTCAAAGTGTCATAATCAAAAATGGTTTAACAGTAATTAAAACAGTGATACAAATCGTCATTTAAAGTAACCATTTCATTCCTAGTTACATATCAAGTAACGTGTGTTTTTGAAATGGATGCCTTTCTGTGCTTTCAATGCGCACAGGTGACAAGGGAAAAAACCATGATGGAAACAGCAACTATGGCCTACGTGCCTTAAATCATCCATCTATTCAAGCCACAGGTGTTGGTGTGTTTATATGTATGGACTTGCGAGCGGACGTGTTGCTGTTGACATGCATCGGCCGTATGGATCTCATCTCTGGACAGACTGTGACAGCTAACACAGCTAGAGAATGAAAACATGGCTATTGGCATGTATGTAAACACAAAGACACAAGAGTAAGATGACCGTGTTGTCACCATGAAGAAGAGCCCATGTCCTCCTAAGGGAGAATGGGGTGTGTGAAGGGGTGTGTTTACCCACCAGCTGCCTTCCTATCCCCACCAATGCAGAGGTCTTTAAGCAGTTAAATACCTGACCTGTGTTAAACTCTCAGCAGAGGATGAGACGTGAGCCCAGGCATGTCCTGTCACACCTCAAATGTCAGATTCTGGGAAGCGCAGATCGATCAGTGGAGACCTTAAGCTGACTCTGATTGACTCTGCCCTGTGGGATAGACTGAAGGGGCCTCTCACAGGAAATTAGTATTCACAAGGGATCCTGTGCACGTCAGTGCTGGATTGGACACTGACTTGAAACACAGAACCGCTTTTGTACAACTTCTGTCACACTGGTTTTTAAGGCAGTTTGTAGGATCTGACTGAAAAGAGCGTGTAGCTGCACGGCCTGGAGCTGGATGTCTTGTGTATTCTGTGTGGGCCGAAGTTTCTCCTGCTCTACAGTTCAAAGTCTTTGCAGTGTTTGAATGGACACCATGCAGCATGCATGCTATAAGCAGTTGTCATAGATAAATAAGATGGGCTGTTCTCAATAGAAAATCTCATATTTTTGTATCAAAACTTTTGATATACATTGCGAATTTTTATATCTTAAAGAACTCACATGTATTCAGACACAAAATGTCTACTTGTGGTTCCAGATTTACAAAAGTAGCCATTTTTGGCTTTCTTGAATGTCTGATCTATTGGAAAACACTCTAGTCTCTCACTGTATATTTATCAGGCACTTTGATGTCTTAATTTAGGACTGCTCCGGACACTTTTTAAGCTTTTCTTTTTTCTTTTTTTTTCAATTAACCATAGAAGCCAAGAAAAAATAAAGCACTGTTTGTACAAGATGGGAACAATGAGCAAAGGCTCTGAACATTAGACTCAGCTGGACCTGACAGAGCACAGCTCATCCGGCCTTGTCTGGGAAACTCTCTCTCTCTCACACACACACACACACACACATTCGCCAAGCCATTGAAGAGACAGGAATGGAACCCCATGCAAGTGTGGAATAGAGGTCAGACATCGAGGAGGGGAAGAAGGAAGGAGTTCAAAGAGTAATCATGACTTTAAGTTCTAATAATGCAGGATTAACAGCATGAGATCATCAGTGTAAAATAACAGACTGCAAATCGTGATCATAGCAAAGGCTCACTCTCCTATAGTTGAAAATGAATGCGCCGCATTGTCTGTTGTTCCTCAGATCATCAATAATTGCCATTATTGACCAATATCTGTGTCAAATATTGAGCTGTACTTTTTCCCCAAGGCAGGTGGCAACTGGTAACCTAGCTCCTAAGAGTTAAGAAGATAAAGCACAATACAGTGGTAATCAGAGACACAAAGTCATTAAATTAGAAGGACATATTGAGTCCATGAGTGACATATCAAACCAGTTGTGCAGTTAAAATTTAAACAGTAAAAAATAAAAATATGGTCAGGAGTGACATTATAGTCTAAATCTCTTCTGTAATATTAATAATAATACAGGCTGCTAGCTCACAGGCAGACCTGTCATAAATCCTCAGTGCAGATGACCTGTGTGCACTCGTGTGCAGATCAGATGCCATGTAGAGACATGCTGAGGCTGCGGAGAGAACTCCCAGTTCCATCAGCTCTGTGACCTTCCCTGTTGCCCTGTCTTTATCTCCACAGTGCTGCCTGCCTGGGCCTTCAGCCTGTTATTCCTCATGACTATCATTCATTGCTAGGTACATTAGGGTGTCCTCACCCTCTCTGTCTCTCTTTCTCTCTCTCTCTCTTTGTCCCTCCATTTCAGACTTTCTTTTCTCATTTTTGTTATCTCCTTTTCCTCTGTTCTTCTTTACTCTTTCTTTCTTTTTTGTTTTTGTTTCTTTCTCACCTGTCATTCTGAGCCATTTGTCTTCCTGTTACTCTGCTCATTCAGTCGAGGTGATGTAGAGACATTCTGCTACAGGAAATATACTGAGACTAGCTCATCAGTCTTCTGACTCTCTAAAGCTTGATGTCTCCAGCTTTCGCTTGTGAGACTGATGGCTTATTAACAAACTGTGTGTGTGTGTGTGTGTGTGTGTGTGTCACAGTCACATCCTGTGTCATATCCTCCGTCACTCCCTGACTTCTTGCTGCATGTTGCATTATGCGTCAGTGTTTGTACTTTCTCCATTCATGAGTAAGAGCTCATTACTGCAATAGTGGCATGTAGACATCTGCCTGTCAAGTGTCATGACAGCAGAAGAGTTTTACTCCATGTTACTGAATGTGACACCAGTCCAGTGGCCTTTACATGTGGCAGCAGAGGGCACACACTTACCTAACTGCACACAGTGTTAAACTGGTGTCTGTGTAATGTTTAGTTCCTGGCTCGTGTCCAGCTCTACTGTGAATTCAATTTCTAAGTGGTTCAGTATGATGTCCAGGCTGGATGTGACACGTCCTTGGCCTCTAACGTCCTCTGCAGCTAAAGCAGTTTCTACAGTAGTTGTAAATATTTTGCTGACTGCTTTTTGTGCCTTTTTTTTTTTTTTTTTTTGAAAGTACACCATTACATGACTGAGAATCATACAGCAGCATGGGACCATTCTTCACAAAAACACTTGTATGTGCGACATGCATATATTCACTCATCATTTAGCCACTGATGTTATCATAGATTATATCTGCTTTCCAGCTAGAGGCAGACCAAAGTAAATATACACAGATCAACTTGACACTTCTCTCTGTTCAGTCCTCTGTCTGTCCAGGCCCCTGCTTCTCTCTCATGCTCTCTTTCTCTGAGCCCTAAAAAGGGACGGCTCTGCCTTTTGTGCCCAGCGAGACGCTTCCTGTCGCTTGATGCTGTGTTTGCTTTTCTGAGCCGGCTCCCAGAGAGCTGTTGTTGTCCACTGCTGTTTTAGCATTCATGCCTCTCCCTCTCTTTCTACCCTGAACCATACCCCACCCTCACCACGACACCGCCACCACCACCACCAGCCCCCTCCCTTGCTCTCCTACTCCCACCCTGAATTTGAACACACCCACCTGCCCTCGATTAGCACATGTGTTCTCTTCAGACCACCCCAACACCCACAACACACACTTTCACGCACACACATACAAAAACTGCCCTCTGCAACCTGTCTTATCAGCATATTTGTTATTGTATATCTCAGTCTCAGAGACTCTGGGGGACTGACTAACCCCTATCGCTCCCTCTGTGTATGTGTGTGTGTGTGTGTGTCAGTCTGCACATGCATCTCTCTCAGACACACACACACACACACAGTGCAAATAGTGCTACTGCTGAGCCAGCTAAGAGAGAGGGGGGCGGGTTATGGGAGGAATGTGGGCTGACATGACCACACAGGTCTGCCCTCCAGGCCTATTAGACAGTCAGTGACTGATGGAGAGGAGACTCATGCATTCAAAGACACTCTCAGTCTCAAACATTATCAAAGCCTCTGATTGTCTACATGTTATCTGGACAATAGAGATCACTCTTGGGAGTGATGTTAAAACATTGCTGTTAGTTAATAGTGCAGACTGAGTACTATCAAAGTGGTTAATAAAATTGTCAAAATATAATTCTTTTGCTGATTGCTTATGATGATCATAAGTTAATGTGCATGATTTGAAGGGGATTCTCGATTCAATTCAATTTTATTTAAAGTGCCAATTCATGACACAGTTATCTCAAGACACTTTACAGGTGTGTAAACAACACATTCAAAAAAAAAAAAAAGAATAGAATCAGAGAGAAAGGAGAGGGGGAGAGGAGAGACAGGGAGGATAGAGAGAACAGTGCAGAGCAGGAGCAGCAGGATCCGGGCTGGGCCATGGAGAGGGTTCTGGATCCAGCAGCACTGTCAGTGCAATAGGCAGGGCCAGCAGCGTGCTCTGGAAGTGCTGAGAAAAGATGGAGCACAAGAGCTCCGGGGGATAACACACAGCATCCTGTTTAGCTTCAGTCAGATGATGCAGCTGCCCCTTCAACTGACTTTGTGACCACAAATGCTCCCTGATGATTCAACTAACTTGTATTTTAATTAGTATTTTAACAAATCAGGCTTAAGGGATGTTGATGCTCTTGAAATGTTTAACTCAAAACCAGTGTGACAGATGGCAGTATAGGGAAAGCCAGGGTCAAAGGTCAAAGTCTGTAGTATTTCTTGTATGACGACCATGACTGTACAGAATTTCATGGCTGTCCTTTGGATATCTGTTGAGATATGTGAGTCTGGACAGAAGTGCTGGACGAACTGACAGCCAGCTGATACACACAGTCATGTTGCTACGTGGCTAAATAGTATATTAAAAATAATGGAGGGGAGTGTGTTTTCATATTAGTGATCTTCACCATCCATAGAAACTGCCATCATAACACAGTGTATGTAGTTTTAAGCTGTAGTAATCCATAACGCTAATGCAGGCGAGTGAAGGCAATCAGAAATACCACATTTATCAGCAGTTCTTAGGAGCTGCTGTGTCCCTGTGACTTCTAATTCCTGTCCTCACGACCCAGAGTAGGGCACATTTTCTGTCCTCTCCATCAGGTGGTAAATTACATTCACTTAGTGTTACATGTATGGATCAGTCACTGGTTAAAATGAAAATCAGCAGAGCTCTGGTCCTCAGGGCTTGGCTTAAAGACCACTGGTTTACAGCAACACTAAACAAATACATGGCTGCATGTCCAATGTTTAGCATCCCTCTGGAGTCAGTGCTGTGTGTACAGACACTGTTATTGCAGTCCTTTATCCCAAACAGTTAACACAAACAACATCACTTGCCTTCTTCCTGCTTAAAAATATACGTGTGAGGAAAATAACGACCCAAGCACAGTTTGGTCTCTTGTCTGTGTGAGGGTGGAGGGCTGATGGTGGTGGATGCATGCTCAACACTGAATACAGTCATTCAGGTTATTCAATGTCCTGATGATGGGAGAGAGAGGAAGAGAAAGACAGACAGAGAGAGAGAGAGAGAGAGAGAGAGAGAGAGGAGGTGGTGAGACGGCAGATGTCCATTTTTACCAGATACTTAAAGACCTGCAGTAGTATGCCATACTGTACTGACCAGTACAGCGTTGTGGCCCAGCGCTTAACAAGCACTGGTGCCAAATACACACACATCAGGTCCCGGCACACAAACAGAATGAAAACAAGCCATAAAAACACCCTGCCTGATGTCCCCATCAATCATGATCGCTTCATAGGCTGCGGTGTCTCTTCGGGCAATGATGGACCTTTTCCTCATTTTAACGCTACATGGAACATACCAGCAACCCATGTTATAATGTGAAAAGTGTGTTTTAATGACATATGTTAGTTATATCACCTAACAAGATAATGTGATATGTTATAACCAAGAAAAGAAAAACGGTGTAATTTTGTGTCTGATTATAATGAGAAAATGTCATATATTTGTCAGAATGTGAAAAGGATTATGTTTAAAAAAAATGTAGGCATGTCTGCTGAGTTTTTCCGACTGGGCTCGATCAGAATGCTGTAAATTCCTCATGTTTAGGGTGTGAATGTTTCTAAGTGTGGGAGGCCTATAAAGCCTCACAGAAAAATGCCCATGACTCAGGAGATTCTCACTGGCTGTGTGGCTGTGAGCCCCATTTCCAAAGCTCACAAGGAGGATGAAAGAGGAAGACAACCGACATAACTTATCTGTCCAACAGGGAGCCTACGACTCCAAACAATGGCCCAAAGGAAGTCTTTCCTCCAAACTCTCCACTCTTATCAGGCCCTGAATACGCTGTATAGGGTGTACGAGGTGACGATGCTCTGTGAATCGCACAAGAACACAAAAGCAAAGCAGGCTGGACGTGCTGCTGTGCACGTTCTTCACCCAGAGGAGAGATCAGAGCAAGCTTCAGAGGCTTTAATGGGATCTGAGAAGGTCCTCCAAAGGAAACATGACCTGGCATTAATGGACGCTGAAAGACCCAGGACTGCCTGTAATAGCATTACATTTTAATTTTCATGTTTTTGCCTGACTTAATGGCTCTTTTCATAGCTAGCTCTCCCACCCAAATTATGAGCACTTTAAGCTCATTATCTTTGCATGATATTGACATTGCTTGTTTGTGACTTGTATGTTTTATTTTCCTTAGCCTTGTCTCTTCTTCTCTGTCTTCAGAATATCGATGTGACCAACTTCAGCAGCAGTTGGAGTGACGGTCTGGCTTTCTGTGCCCTGTTGCACACATATCTGCCTGCCCACATCCCATACCAGGAACTCATCAGTCAAGATAAGGTAGAAAACTACAGGAAGGCTGCACCCACAAACAGACACGCACTCAAGGAAGACCTAAGCACATTAAACTGATCAGAAATCAGTATTTTCATAGAAAAGGGCACGCCTCCACTACCAAATGCTGCCTCACTTGCATGCTCAGGTTCAGTCAACGCTTGGTCGTGACCCACACATATTGAGTGAGTGGAGCAAACAAACTGCATGTTCACTTTCTTGTTGTCCTCCACCTTAGATTTGCAGAATTGTGTCTCAGGGAAACACCACACACTCACACACACACACACACACAGCCACAATCAGTTGTTTGTGGAAAATGTGAACCTATAAACCGTGAACATGTTCTGCTTATACAGTTGGTCTGAAAGATGCATGTTTGCCAATAGGAACATAAAGTTTCAGTAATGCTTTGAAGCCATTTTCCAGCAGTCATTTTTTCCACCATTAAGCTGCGCATTCCAGACTTCCTTCATGAAGCTGTATGCATTTTATAGGTCTGCCATATTGTCCACACAGCGTTAAAAGATTGCCTGAATATGAATTATGAATGTAGAGTTTGTGCAGCCACACTGTAAGTGATCCTGAGCACACAGGGCAGCAGCGGCTGTATAGCTCGGTGCTGACAGCTCCGTAATGTGGACATGCAGGTGGTATATACATTAGCTTCTAAACAATATGGTTCCTCTCTGGAGGCTGCTGCAACATTACAGCATTAGACAAACACCTCCGACCCTCCCTGACACATCCTATGTGACAAATTGGTCATGTAGACGTGCGTGCGTGCACGTGCCGGTGTGGACGTGTAACACTGAGCTGATGACAGAGACAATGCGCGGCCCATCTCTGTGAATAATTCAATAGACGCGTGTTGGCTTTAATAACTCTTGCTGAGTGACTTTCCCCTGAGGCCCAAACACCCAGCCTCTTCCCAGTATAATCTGTCCTTCCAATAATCCCATTACCGCCCTTCTTTGCTAGATGTTTTTAAGAAAACAAGGTTAAAGGTGAATTTACATTTTAGGTTGAAAAAAGGAATTTATTTGAATTTATTCTTTCAGTAGCAGTCTACAGCTGCAGTTATTAAGTACCTGTACTGTCCATTCAAAAGGCTGAAAAATTATACTTGAGGTCCAGAGAGACAGAAAAAAAGCACAAGATAGTATGCAGGTGGACTGAGGCTTCTGTCAACAATACTCACTTAGGAGGCCAGTTTATATTTCACTCTCAAGTTTTATATATGCAAAACTATACAAATCTCCAGCATCTCATAAGGACTGTGATGTTAAATCTGCAGGGATTCAGATCATGGGAATGTTCATAAGGCTCACTGACAGGTCTGTGTTTACAGAGATTTCATCCAGTATAGCTTTACACTTATCAAACAAACATAGGGGATAAAATAATACACTGAAATGCTCACACAAACAAGCTGAGGCTTTTACAGTATGTGCGAATGGGTGTTTGGTGGTTTATAAATGAATTTGTGGGCTTACTGCTGCTGTTTGAAGCTCCATGTGTGGTGCTGCAGGATGACAGGGTGCAGGGAGTTTCACAGTCCCTCAACACCCAACGGTTTGTTTTTCTTCAGGTCCGGAATCTGACCCTGGCTTTCCAGGCTGCCGAGAGCATTGGCATCAAACCCTCCCTGGTGAGTTGATCTGCCACAGACCTCACACACACACAAACACTGTGATAATGCAGAGGGACCCTTTGATTAGACAAATAAGAAAGAAAACACACAAACAAAATTTCAGGTTGTGAAACTTCAGAACAGAGATGAACCATAACCTGACAATCTTGAGCTTCACTCCTGCAACACATGTCGAGAATAAAACTATCCTGCTACATAATTCAGATATAATTTGGTTGTGATTAGCTTAGTTGCTCTGTGCAAATATGAGCAGCTCCACTGAAATATTTTGAATCCTTGATTTGTAATTTGTAATTTGTTTGTAATAAAATCCCTTGCTGTTAGGGGTTAGCACTCAAAGAGCCCTAATCATCTAAATATTATTATGCAGCGACACACTGTAATGTGTTCACAGCACATATGTTTGTTCACATTCTGGCAGAGAGTTAGATATGAAGTAGTTTTTCTTTTGCTGTGTGTCAAATCTGAAGCTCGAGCCTGGACAGCCAGTCTGATCAGTTTGATCGACAGTTGCCTGGCAACATTAGCAAACAACCTCATACCTGTCATCACATTTCGACTGAAAAGTTTTGACTGAATCATGACTGCTGTAGGGAAGTGTGTTACATCACCTTTTTCCGAGTGAGCTCTGCCCACTTCAAACCACAGAGGAAAGCACACACAAAAACACAAATTCACAAATCAGTCGAAACTATTCAAACTTTCATAGAAAACAGTGTGTCCTTGTAAGATCTCATATCACTGTCAGTACGAGTGAGAACACCAAACAGTTTAATGCTGACCAAACAAACAGATGGATTTATAGAAACGATCTGAATCCTGTGTGTGTTTTACTCCTCAGACATCCTCAGACTTTCATCGGCTCTGCACATACTGGCTACACTTAAAGCTGTTTTGAATATGTTAGACGTGACTGCAGAGTGTATAAGACGTGTTAACGTTGATGTGACCTCACGTCCTCCCTCGCCTTCTTACTCTCTGTGCACAACTGATGACTGTTTCGTGCTTTGAAGAGTGATAAAACAAATAAACGTACATGCATTTTTGTTCTTGTTAAAAGTTCTGCAAAAATAACCGCCCTGAGATGACTTTGAAAACACACAAATCAGCATTTGTCAGCATCAACAGCTCATTTGCTTTAAATCTGCGAGAGCCAGCTGGACATCAGCATGGAAGTGAATTAGGCTTAAATGTTTTACGGAGACCAAAGTTCACGTTGTTTCATTAATTCTCCATTACATGCTTGTGTCTGCAGGATTGGACACACAGGCATTTAAAACTTGTTCCCATGCCAGTGACTTAAAAACTATAAACAAATAAATTACTGTAACCACTGGCTCTCACCAGTCTCTACTGACAGACTTCTATAAGCAAAAGCCTTGGACACAACCCAGAGAGGACCTGATCCTCCTTCTGTTAAGAGCTTCAAACATCATGGAGGTGACTGCACCGAAGCTTCTGTGTAAATCTGAGCTCACAGAGTCGACTGTGACACCGGCTCCACAAGAAGTCATGTGAAAGTGGGGTTCGCTGTCAGCCAGGATTTGTCTGTGAGCGGCCGACTGCAGCCTGATCAGATTCCTGAAAGATTACAGGTTTTCCTCTTGAACACAGTTTAAGGACCATTCACCACACCAGTTTATCCTGGGCAGCACATCACATTCACTTGTCCTGCAAAAGCTCATCACACACTCAAAGCATTTAACTCTTTTGTGTCAAAAGTACAGAATCGTCAAAGTGACCCGTCCATTTACAATTGGTCAGATCAAAAAGAACTGTTCTAAAGAACTGTGGCAGAATGACACATTCAGCACACTTTATAAACTGTCATACAAACAGTCGGTCAGGTTTCTCACTGATAGTGTTCACTGTATATATAACAGTAATGTAAAACTGGCTGGAAAATGAAAGTAGATAAAAAGCATGTAAATAAGGAAATATTTTAAAGCAAAATCCCATCCAGCAAAATAAAGAACACACACAGAAATCATTTTTGCATGGTGCACAGAGGCCTGTTGTCTCACCTTGCTGTCTGCCTGGCCCCCACCCACCCACCATGCTCAGCCTCAAAGTGTTTTGACAATGAGGTGCTGCAACTTTATAATAAATTAACCATCATGTGACCATTTACGCTAAAATGTGTACTCTTCCATTTAACTTCTGTCTGAAAGCAGAGAAAATGAACCGTGGAGTCAATGAAACTTGTCACATTTTTGTTCTGGGTTCTAGAGCTGATTGGACTAATGGGGCTTCTGTAATTTAGAAAATCTCATTTGGCACACGAGAGACTTCATAATAATACTGTTCACCATTTTAACGACAACACATGGAGCTGTCAGTGCAGAATACATTAATTATTTACATTAAGAACACCTATGAAAAAGCACAACATTATTACACACTCTCCTAAATCTTTTGCTCTTTCGGTTCCAAACAGGACATCGAGGAGCTGATGAAGACGGACAGGCCTGACTGGCAGAGCGTCATGCTGTACGTCTCTCAGATATACAAGTACTTTGAGACCTGACCGGTGGGAAAAGAGGAGCAGGAGACAGAGCAGCTTTTCTGTCACACCTTGCAGACAGACTGAACGCTGCCACCTCAGTGCTTCTCCCGCTCAACGTTTGACCAAATTCCAAAGGCTGCAGTCTTTGGTTTGAACATGTGCCAGGTCTTCTGCTAAAACACAACTTATATGAGACCATCCATGCATGGTTAAAGTGGAACCATCTGTCTGAGTGTGCAGTGTGACGTCTCTTTCCACTGAACAACATGCAGTCATGAGTGAACTCAACTTTTTGGTACTAAAATGTCTCAGAGGACCAAACGCTCCTCATACTGAGCAATTATTGTGAACAAACAGGAGTTCTATTTTGCAGAGCAGAAAGTATTTTGACAGGTTTGAGTTGAACTGAAGCCTTTATATTTTCCACATTTAATTGTGTGCGTCCTTAGATAAAAGCGAGACAAACCATAGCTGCCATCTGTGACGTCACTGTAAAATGGCTGAGCACTTCGAGAGTTAATTTTGTAGAAATATTTTTGATGGAAACAGATCGACTTCTATGTTTGCATTGTCTGCAGCATTAAGGATTGGCTCGGTCAACCCATCATACTGTGCCCAGCTTTGTTGCTTTCTATCTACATGGTATTGCAGCTGCTGTGCAAAATACATATTTTGCATGCCATGTTAAATTATTAAGAAGAGGACATCTTTTACATGTAAAAGTTGAGGCACAACACTTTCTCAGAGGTATGATTTAGACAAGCCTCCGTTTGCAGATGTCCTTATGTTTTGGAAGATAGAAAGTATTATTTATTTATATTCATCCTGAAAAGTGAAAATGTGGAAAGAAATGTATAAAGTTTTCTATTTTATGGATGTGAAACTTGGAGGCCTATTGGATCAATATTGCTCAATAAAGAATCGTCAAGTTTTATATTCAGTCATCATATTCAATAATTTACCATTAATCTTCAGGTTTTATTTTGTCACAGAGATGCTCGTTCAGTTGAGTATTGTGTGAATTTCCCACATTCTCAGCGTGTGGATTGTAATTGAGGTTAAACTGCTTTTCCACTGTGCCCATTAAAGCTCTGCCAGGGCTGCAAAACATTTAGCTGTGTGGGACCATGGAGTGGAAATGCATTTCAGCAGCAGTAGGTGTTCATGGAGAAATATCTTAACAGAATAAAAATGGGTCTGAGGGGAATTTTAAAAAGGCCTTAAGTATAAAATGACAAACTTTATAGGGTTTATTTGGTAAATAAACTGAACAATTATGACCATTCTTCTTGATCATGTAGAGAATTTAGTGATCATGGACCCATAATAACATTAAATCATTTGGTTTTCAAAATGTCAGGCCCCTTTCCTCTCTTTAAAAGAGACTTCCAGATATAAACAGTACTCTCTCCTCTGACTTCATCTCATGCGTCTGCGTCAGCCAGAAGCGGAAGGTAAACTTCTGCTTTTGCCTCCACTGAGTCGTTGGCGTGGGGGCAAAAACTGCGCGATTTTAACCTGATTGAAACCAGATGCTGCCGTGTTTCTGCGAGTATGTATGTACGTGTGTGTGTGTGTGTGTGTGTGCGCGCGCGCGCGCCGCCCAAACATTGCAGCACTTACATTAAAGCACGTGGGGGCATCGGTGGATGGTGTTTAATTGGCGCGTAATTACGCACGCTGGGATTCACCCTTGTTATATTTGTACCGCGTGTGACTCTCTGTCTGTGGGGGCGCGTGCTTGTATATGTGTGTGTTTGGGGCGTGGCCTCTGTGAAATTGAGTTTTCCCCTGTTTTTTTTCGCCCTCCACTTCAAAACCGCTGTCGGCGGTAAGTTGTGCCACATTGTAGCTCCGCTGCAGATCCACAGATGCCGCTTTGACGCTCCGCAGACGTGAAAACACTCAGAGGCGATGAACAGGATCATTAAGGTGAGCGACAACAATGTAAAGTGACTTTCTGTCTGTGGCTACACTTCTGCAGCTGGCGTGGAGGATAAACGCAGCTAGTACAGCTTTTGGCAACTTAGTGGAGCAGGAATAGTAAATTGCTCCTTTTTTAAAAAAATATTAAGTCAATTCCTTTTTTTTCACCAGATGGCTGGCGGTGCAGCTCACACTTGTGGAATATTCCTGGATTACAGCAGAAAGACTTCTTTAGTCCTGTGGGACTAGAAGCAGCTTTGTGGGTGACCGTCTTTCTCTGTGAACAGCCTGCAGATTTCATTCCTGTAACACATTTCGCTGAGATGAATTTCTTCTACGTCGTTATTGAAGTAATAATTGCTGTTCTCTCAATATCCGGCAACATACTGGTTTGCTGGGCAGTCGCGATCAACAGCACTTTGAAGAACGCCACCAACTACTTTCTGGTGTCTCTGGCTGTGGCTGATATTCTGGTCGGTTGCCTCGCCATCCCCTTTGCCATAACCATCAGCCTCGGCATACGTCTGGACTTCTATGGATGCCTCTTTCTGGCATGTTTTGTTTTGGTACTGACTCAAAGCTCCATCTTCAGTCTTCTCGCTATTGCAACTGATAGATATCTGGCCGTCAAAATTCCTCTGAGGTGAGTATGATCGTTCATCACTTGTGAGACATTAATTTAAAAAAGAATAACTTCATCTGTCCCCACGTGACAAGTTTACTTACGTAAGGGAAACCTCAGACTGGAATAGTTGCTCTCATTTTACTTTCCTCTAATTAATCTAAATGAAATGAGGTGCTCATAGGGGATCTGCTGCTTTTGGCTCCCAGTTTGTAAAGGACCCACTTAAGCAGAACAACAAGTTAAGCAGAACAATACTGAGTTCCTTTCATCCTATCTTATAAGAATTCAAAATATTTTTTTTAAAGTAACTCAACATTGACATGATGGAAACTGTTTGAATTCAGGACCTGAAAGATCAGAATCAGCTCTTAGATCTCATGAATCCTCATGTTTCCTATGGAGCTTAGTGTAAAAATAGCAGAGTTAACATCTAAAGTTGGAATGATAATCAGATAACACCTCTCTAAACATTGTTTAAATCGGGTACTGGAGACAGACTTAGCAAACACTTTGAAGTGCATGTTCCTAAACCTTAATTCAATAATCTAATGGGTTTAGTTACACCTGTACAGTGTGGTGGTGGCTGTGGTGTTTCAGCAGGAGAAACCCAGTAACTCTGGGTCTGATTATGTGAGTCCTTTAAAATAATGTTCCTCAGCTGATCAGTAGTGAGCTCTTGATAAAGAATAAAGAAAGCTCTTTAAAGAATTTCCCTTCGGGTATAAATAAAGGAATTGTGAATGTGATGCTCAGCAGACACCTCCTGCTCCTCGTGTAGAGCTGCCAAAGATCTGTCATGCAATTGTTTGGCGACACACCAGCAGAAGCCGCTGGATCAATAATTGGCCACAGTGTGTCACTCCCATTGATCCTGACGGCAAAGGCCATCGAGCCTCACTGTGCAGCCGGTGAGCAGGAAACAGAAAGGGGCAGAGGCAGCACAGTGCTGCTTGATATTTCCGTGAATTGAAAAGTAAAAGCTTTATTATTAGAGGGGAATTGTCTGTCAGCAGGTGCTGTTGCATTTGACATTTCACCCTGTCGGAGAGTTGTCAGTTTATTTATTTATTTATTTAAGTAAACACTCACTGCGGTGAATGTTGTGGGCACTGGATGTGGTTTTGGGGGCTGTTCGTGCTGTGATGTGCTGTCATTTCCATTAGACTCAAACACTGGCAAGAAAGGACAGTTTGACACTCATCAGGGATGAATGTTATCTGCCATCAACCAAGTGGCTTGTAAAATCCCCACTCCTGCTTCTATTTTTGACCTAAGGACGGAAACCGAACTTTCCTCATTCTGCCTCCAAACACAGAATGCACTGACTTAAATCGCCTTTAAAACGGCGACACGCTCATAACAGTCATAAAAACGTTCACAACATGACATTTTACAGTTTCCTCTGAAAGCCGAGCTCCGAAGCTCACAAGTGATAATAAGACCAGTGTGTGTATGTTAAGCTCGGATTGTCCATAGTGATGGCTGGAGTGTGTGTGTGTGTTTGAGAGAGTGTAGGGCCAGTGTGCAGGCCTTTGGGGCCCCGATTCGCTCTCAGATAAAAGTGTTTTCACAGATGTTTTAAGTGGAAGTGAAAGGCCAGAGCCAGATGTTTGAAACCCCGTGAGATGACAGAGCCGCACACCCACTCAACGTTTGCGTCAAACCCCCGTCTTCCCTGCTTGTATCTCTCAGAAAAAGACCCTCCAGCTGTTTTGTCTCTCCGTCCTGACTGCGCTTTCAGATAGCCTTTATCACATCACGGACCTCAACAGCTGTGGTCACTGTAATCTCGCCCGGCTGCTGAGTCAACAGATCTCTGTTTCATCATTTTATTGGACAATTTGAGAAATTCCTTCACTTTGTTTCCACACATGTAGAGGGAAGCGGGTGGGGTACAGTGTCATCGGTTTCACAAATAGTGTAATAATATGGGAAATTTAAGGTAGTATTAGAGCTGAAGAACCAGGGAAGGCTCTATTAGAACAACAAATTACCGTAATGTTATTTAGTGAAAATGAGAGGAAGACAAATGTTTCAAGATGAACAGGCAGTGAGGGATGCATCATACGGTGATTGGAAGTGAGGCAACAAATGCAGTCCTGAAATGACTCTGGATCAGCTGTGGAGACCAAAGCACAATGAAGTGCAGTGTGGAGTGAAAAGAAGTCTGATAAAGAGGTTACTGTTGGTAAGAAATGGGGTAGAGTTAAGGTTTAGGACTGTGCGTTGTTTTGTGCTGAGTGAGGGTTTGTGCAGCTTGTCTTGAAAATAAAACACCAAGATTTCCTCAGACGTGTATCTCACCAGCAGCACGATCACTTCTATAGCTCACTGATTAAACACATTATATCTCGCTTTCTGTATTCATACGAAAACCAAAGTTTAAATTTGACAAACAGCAGTTTTATGTTCTTGAACTATTTCTGTGTACAGTGAAGTTACTGTGTCTACCACGAAACTCCCTATGAAACCACAAATTATTGTTTTTACATTTTAGTTTGTGTGCAGAACAAACAAAGGGGAAATAACATGTTTAGGAGTGAGCTTTCTGAGGAGCTGCTGGGGGTATTTTGGAGTTGAGGGTAGAACCAGTTTCCCCCCCAGTTCCAGTCTTTATGCTAAGGTAAGCTAACAGACTTCCTGGCTTTAGCTCGACACTCAGCTGACAGTCGTGAGGGCTGACTAAGGATATGATGTTTTTGGATATTTTACACATAAAGCTGCTGGACAGGAAGGTAGTGGAGGTTCAGGGTTACACCCATGGTGATTACTGACTGCAGGTTGTGATTGTTTGTATATATCAGAGTGAAACCAATCTGACCATTTTCTGAGAGGAAGAAAATCTAAAAAGCCTAAACAAAACAAAACAAGACTTAATAGTGTAGCTGTTGAGTTTGGCAGCAAGACGCACACTGAAATAGCAAGTCCATCTCCCCCATGAAAATATACAGAGAAATTGTATCTGTTCACCTTTCCCTCTTCTGTCAAGACAACAGTCTATTTGCATAATCACATCTTAATTGGTGTGTGAAAGCTTTACAAATTTGCCAGCTGGGTGAAGTGCAAAATCCTCTGTGCTGTCAGCGTGAACGGCCACCTGTTAGACTGCATTTGGAGCAGGACTGGGGACACTGCTGGACATTTAAGAGGATGCTGTGAGAGTGTGTGTGTGTGTGTGTGGCCGGCCTGGCTGAGGTCTGTGGCCCCGGGCGGAAGCACGGTGACAGTAGAGAAGAGAAGGGATGTATGGCGAATGGAGCAGGGGAAGAAAGCAAAACAAAGCTAGATGCCAGCGTGCTGTCGTCATGCCAGAACTAATCCATTCAGCCGCTCGGCCCTTCCCTGCCTCCGAACACAGAGAGGGGAGAGTGTGAGGCGGTTGTGCAGGAGACGGGCCCTCTGGGAAATGGTCCCCGTGTGGCCTGTTGTACGTGTGACTGACAGACAGAGGGAGCAGAGGATGGAGAGGTGCAGGGGGAAGGCAGAGCGCTCTGTTATTCGTGACCCCCGGGGCGACCTGCTCGCCTCCCCCCCCCCCCGAGAGGTCGCAGGACAGAGGCGGGGCTCGCACACCATCGATGAATAATTGATTGATTGAGATTTTTATATCAAACTGTTTCGGCTCTGAATGTGCACTTGGAGGAGAACTCGCGTAATGATTAAGAGGTCGTACCATTCCAGTAACTTTCATTTTACCAATAAGTGCTTTGCCTCTGAAACTAACTAACTAACTTTGATGGCATTCATTTCCTGCCTGTGTAATCACAGTCTTAGATGTTTGCTGCCGGCTGAACCCACTTCCTTTTAGCATGAATAAATATTTGCAAATGTATTGCTAAAGGTTTTAAAGTAATTTATTTTTCATTTTCTTTGTCTTACTCACTGGTTAGTTATAGTCCATTTTAGTGTCTGCAGATAACCTACTTTCTATTTTTAAACAGTCATGTTTTGGATTTGCCCTTATTTGACAGTTGACAATGAACAGACAGAGAGGAAACAAGGGGACAGAGAGATGAGTAAGACACACAACCAAGACTTTCTGCTGCAATCACAGAGAACACTGTGGTTATGTGGCACACACTAACCATCAGCCTTTTCGTCAAGGACGTGAGAGTCTGCGGTGGTAACGACAAACAACTGCAGGAGTAAAACAACAGCAGGATGAGGTGATGCCGAGTTGCTCGGGCTCAGGAGGCTGCGGGTGGTGCTGTGTTAACTGTGGGTGTGCAAAAAGAGTCAGAAAGGAAAAGAAGAGAACTTTGCAGATACTTTTCAGCCAGGTTTTGTAGTTTACCACAATTGTTAAGTAGGCTTACAGATGGCTCATTAAGGATCACAGTGTCCTTGTTTACCTATCTGTTGACTGAATCAGAACTAAGTTACGAAGGGTCTCTTGACTACATTAAACAGAAACTCTTTGGAAATGCAGGGTTTGTGAGCATTGTTTTAAAAATAGTGATCCCATCCTTTAACATAAGTATTTTACCATAAACAAGTGAAATATATTTAGAAGTCACTGACGATTAAATAACTTGTTAATGTTTTAATCACACTTTAACTAATTTATGATTTACAAATGATTTATCAACTCAGTTAATGGCTCATATTAATTATTTAATTAAAACTGTACATAGTGCGCATGCGTCGATACGTGTGCAGCCTGTTAGAGACGCTCCCGATTCAAGAATTTCCCTCCAGGGATTAATAAAGGAATTCTGATTCTGATTCTGTTCCATCATGAACTAATGATTTCATGATGATGAAAGTATAACGGCAAAAGTTACACTTCTTTCTGATTTGCTGTGATCGTGTCCTGTGCTGCACAGATGTTATTTGTGGCACCTCCAGCTCAGACTGGCTTGTGTGTGTGTGTGTGTGTGTCAGTAAGTGTATGAGTCATTACCATGCAGTCGATTGCATGAATCACTTTGAGGAAACAATTCCTTTTGCTTCAAGCACAGTTCATATGATGGGGACAGTCAGGGCGAAACTGGTGTGAGTCAGCCCTGCATACGCAGCCTCCGTGCACCTGCTCTTCATCATTTCACATTTCAGTGAGTCTGTGGTTTAATGGGAAACACGATCAGTTAATCAATCTAGTGCTCCACTTTCATCTCTTTACCAACAGTGAAAAACACAAGATGGAGTTTTGGCAGCAAAAACGCACAAATTGAGATGGATGAAAAGTGAAGACCTTAAAAAAAAAAAAAAAAAAAAAAAAAAAGTCCATCAGCGCAGCTTCATTGGCTTCTTTCACTTTCAAGCCTTCATGCTCTGTTGATGTGAATATCTATACAGAACACGCGTGAACTGACCTAACACGTCAAGTGAGGCGTGTGCTATTTTACTGTTATGTTTGTGATATGAACTCAGGTGAAAACAGGATGTGAGATAGTCAGAGAGATAGCAGCAGACTTTGTTTGCACTTCGCAGCTGATGATGTACTCAGGAGTAACATACAAACAAGCCTGTCAGTGTAAGCACTAAACCGTATTTTCGTGGAAGACAGTGTGAGCTGTAAGTTCTTTTAGCTGTTTACCTCTACCTGTTTTTCTCTCGTTTGCTTTTAATAATTTAATTGGGGGTATAATTTTTCACGTATGAAAGCTTGGTCATTAAGATGTTGTTAACAGACAGTTTGCTGCAGTTTGTCACAAAATCAAACAACCCAAACATCGCTGTCAAAACCAACCTGCCAAGACTTGGAAGCTGATCTCCATCCATTTTCATTTGGATGTGCTTTAATTATGTTATTCTAGCGGCACAGGGCTGAAGATGATAAAATATTTCAAGTGTTTTGCACTTTGTATGTGCAAAACAAAAGAGCAACAGTCTCTATGGGTGCCTGTCCAATCAAAATATGTGAATTTTTAGCTACAGTATTTTCAGGACTGTTAGTCAACTTCTTGATCATTTAAAGAGCAATTCTAGTATTTTTAAACCTGGTCTCTATGTTTACACAGGAATGTAAACATAGGGACCATGATTCATACTTACCAAAACTTTTGGAACTAGTCCAGTCCTCAGGTGGCATCCACAACACTGCTGCCATGCCTTCAGCGTAATCCTTTGGGGCGACTGTCCGTTGTTACTCCAAGTGTTTGACAACTTTATGGCTTTATGTTTATGTACAAAATAGACCCTTTTGCTAAAGAGTAAAATCCTTTTTGCTTAACCAGAAATACAAGTCCCACTCTGAAAGTCTTGTTGCATTTGTACCTCTTAGAGATGGGCTGTACCTGATCTTTAGAGCCTATTCTGAGTGTGACATTTGTCCAAAACTTCCACATTTCACAGTATCATTTAGACTTTGATCAAACCGTGTGTTTTCTCCAGGTACAATGAGTTGATGACGGGAAAGACTGCCAGAGAGATCATCGCAATGTTATGGATCCTCTCCTTTGTCATTGGCCTCATCCCCTTTTTTGGCTGGAACTTGAAGTATTCGAATTGCAAGAACAGCAGCTCTGTTGTAGACAACACTACAGACACTGACCTCGGGGAAGGGCTGAGGGGCGGAGCAGACTTAATACAGAGCTGCGAGCTCCAGTGCTTCTTTGAGAGCGTGGTGGACATGCAGTACATGGTCTACTTTAATTTCTTCGTCTGTGTGCTGCCGCCGCTGCTCATCATGCTGGGCATCTACCTGAAGATCTTCACCGTGGCCAGGAAGCAGCTGAGACAGATCGAGCTCAAGTGCGTGGGCAACGGGGACAGCCATCACCACAGCCTGTTGCAGAAGGAGATCCGGGCTGCCAAATCCCTCTCCATCATTGTGGGACTGTTCGCCATCTGCTGGCTGCCCGTCCACATCCTCAACTGCCTCACGTTGTTTTACGGTGAGCTAAAGAAGCCAGAGTTTGTCATGTATGTGGCCATCATTCTGTCTCATGCCAACTCCGCAGTCAACCCCATCATCTACGCTTACCGCATCCAGGACTTCAGGAACACCTTCCGCAAGATCCTGGCCCAACACTTCCTGTGCCGCAGGGAGGAGCTGTACCTCAGCTCCAATGGAAGCAGACGCAATAGAGACCAGATCCACATGACCATTGACCCTCTGCTATAGAGTCATGACAGAGGACAAAGTATTATCTGTCAACTCTATTGTCTCACTCTTGAATTTTATTTTCACTGAGGTTTATAATGTTTACAGAGGGTGTGATAGTGAAGATGAACAGATGTTATTTAAGAACTGTGCTGAGTATCAGGGGTCGAGCGGTGAAAAGTTAAATGGCGAGTCTTATGTAACTTTTGTATCGTGAAGGATTTTTTTATTTAAACAAAAAAAAATGTTGAAGCTAACTGGATTTGTAGGACTGTGAACAGGATCTAAACTTTGCTACATTCTAAAATCCTCTTCGTCATTCTGAATCCACCCTGTTACAACTCCAAACACTCCTTTTTTCTGCCAAGCTATTTTATATTGTCAACATTCAGTACCAGTGTTTATTAATTTATTTATTACAAGACCTTATCTTTGAGAATGTAAAGATCAAAAAACTTTTGTGTGGCTAGATCTGTACTTGTGGACCCTGAGAGGTACAATAGTATTAGTCTACATCTGTGGTTATTTTTGGCCCGTGACCCTTTGAAATGAACTCATAATGATGCTTATCACAGGCTCAATAATACAGTAAGAAGTTCAGGTTTTCTTTATTAATACCTTTTGTGCAGCCTAACAGCCGACGTTCTCGAGCTGCTGCTTCATCTAAATGCCAGCGTTTGCAGGTGTTCTGTCGCTGCACTAATGAATCCTCCAAAGTTAATGTGTGCACAGGCAGAGGGACACACTAGTCCATGTGGGCTCTCATACAAATCACAAATTAGAAGAAAAGGGGGGAACTACAAACATAAACAAGAATATAAATGCTTTTCCTGTCCCATGAATCATCTCTCATATCCTCAGGGGTCACAAAATTATCTTGTGACCCCTATGGCTAAGAGCCAGTGGAAGGGTTTTTGGAGCTAGTGGATAAACAGCATGATCCGATTTAGTCACACAGACCCAGACATTAGTAGTTTAGGAAAACACACCTGCGGTGCTGCTGCATATCATTTCCATGTTAACAAAACAAAAGCTCAGGAAGTGGGAAACTGATTGTACCCTTTACAAAAGTATGACATCTGCATAGAGCATTTTCAGCTGCTTTTTTTAATCAACAAAGTGACAACATACTTAAAGTAGACAAGCCAATTTGACTTCAAATCAATGCAATTTACATGATTCTTTATCATCCAAGCTTCTGGTACACATGTATTTAGTGGCTTACATAATACAAAGCCCTGTTGCTTTGGTTCAGTTGGATGCATATGAATGTCCTTTGCCTTAGGAGTTTAGCTGACAACCTCAGACGCAGTCTCAGCTGGGATCCTCATCTGCCCCATTAGTGCAGTCAGTCCTCCACGAGCTGCTCAGTAACCAAGTGAATTGAGCAAAAAATAACACAGAGGATTCATTTTAATCAAACAACTGATTAATGAGCTCACACTTCTTGATCAGATCACTGGTTGATAGATAACAAAGTGCAGTAGAACCCACAAAGACAGAAATAACTTTAAAGAGTGAAAAAGGTAACACTAATGAAATATTTTCTGAGAGGCCAACTTTCTGCACACGACGGTGCACACACACACACACACACAGCATCACAGTCTGCTGCAGCACCGAGTCTGATGTGAGAGTACCTGATGCTTTGCTTCTCTTCTGCATGGGTGGGATCATCAGCATTGTGATGCGTGTTCCAGTCGAGCCTCTAAAAGACTGGGGCAGGAGCTGATAAATCTCAGAAAAAAGGTCTTGATGAATTCAATCAGAGCAAAGAAGCATTTTGTTTGGAGCAATGTGATTTATGTGGGGGGTAAATAATGAGGGTGAGTTTGGTCACCTGAAAGCCGTCACTACACAAACGAAAACTCATTGCACTGACATTTTAGATTATTTCCCGTTTGGTGTGTGTCATTGGTGTTGTTGATCCCTGTTGTGCTGGTGTTTAACAAGTGTTCTTAAGTTGAGAACTTGACTCCAATGCTTCTCTATCTCCTCTCATTTGCTGTTGTGTCTGGTGTACCACCTCTGACCAACTTCAAGGGCTAAAATACAGGAGTGTGCCAAAGGTTTAGTACATTCCGATGGAGACATCTACACTGTAACTGCACTGTAACGTTATTGTCTTTGTTGACTGATGTGTAAAAAAATTAAGTACTGTAGGTGTCTGGCTTTCTACAAGCTATTGATTGATGTCCAACTGTTGCCTTCTTCTATGATTTTCAAGGTAAAACTGACATTGACAAGTTGATCTAGATCAACATTCCTGCCTTTCATTCCGAAGTATCTGTCAGTGAGCTATCGTGTTGTTATTAATCAGGAAAACATCCACTGTGGTCAAACTGATGTTCAGCCTTTCCCAGAGGCCATTCTTTCTTTCATTCAACAAAACTACAACCGCGATACTGCTATTTAACATGATGCAATCTGTACGTATGGTGAATTATTTTGTTAATAAAGGCAATGTTTATACCGTATAGATCAGTTTTTATTCTTCAAGCATTAAATCATTTGGCCACTTATATTTACAAATGGCATACTGGAAAAATGTTTCAGCATTTTCATGTTCCTGAAGTAACTTGCAGATACTCTCTACTTCCCTAATTGATGCAACTTCAGACAAAAAGAAGCTAAAAATAAAGAACATGCTCAATGAAAAGATGTCGTTCCTCTGGAAACAGACCATGAGCTCATGCAAATAAAAAAAATAAATAAAAGCAACATTTTGTTATGGTTATGGAAAAGCAGAAAGCGTGGTAGTGATCATGTGCTCCAATCCTCTCAGCTCTGCAGCGACCCAATAAGTCAGTCCAAAATATCAGCTCTTGTCCTAGAAGGACCACGAGTGTGTGCTGGTCCACCTGCTGTACTGAACATACCTGGGAGTCACAGGGCTGCTGTCCCGCTCAGCAGCGTGGACATCTGCTGATCAGACACACTCTCCTGCTGAGTCACACCCATGGCCTGACACAGGTAGACAGCCAGAATGTGTTTGCACTGGGAGAAAAAAAAAATAAAAGATTCATTACATGGAAACAAGCACTTGTGTGATTAATGACACACATGTGAGGCACTAATGATACTTCAGTCATTTAAACACACAGTATGTACTTTCTGCTGCTGGGGTGGGGCCTTTAAATAAAAACAAAACCAAAGCTGCATGTAGTGTGGGATCATGGGAAACCTGTCTGACATGAAAAATGTTCACAGATAACGTTTAATTCACGTTACATTTATTCAAATTATAGCAACAGGTGACCAAAGTAAACGCACCGCTAACTTGAAAATACAATGACGGATTTCTCTAAGTTTGGACACTGCTGGAAACATTTGGAATAATGCAAGTAGAAAACACTAGCTGTCAAGAAAGAAGCCACTTGGCTCTGTCCTGCTGGGAATTTTCCACTGAGTAATCGTCAATCCGAGAATAATCGTAACAAAGCAAATGTCAGGACAATTTCCAACACTTCCATAAACATTTCTATAAATAAAAAGCACGTGATTAGGAGGGTTATGAGTGTGTATTCTTTCCTAAATATATTGTTTGAATGATGAGTAAGACATAAGTCCAGTTAACAAAATGGGTGTTAGCCGAATGACAAAAAAAACCCAGCAGTTCTGGATTTGTGTGCATGAGTTCCTCTTATTATTATTATCTACATTAACATGTTAATCGTCTTGTTTTTCCCCTCAGCCTGTTCCATGCATTGTAAGTGAGATTCTCTCCACACCAATGAGCCTGTGGATTAGCGTTTTACATAAACAATAAACCAAATTCAAAGTGTGGTGAAAATGCACAGAAGTCTGTTCACTAGCTTGTCCTGTCCTGACTCTGTTTATTAACACATGGCTGTGTGCTGGCAGTGGGAGAGATCCTTTATCTGTCCTCTGACCTGCTTGTCAGAGCAGTATGGACCTGCCTTTGGCCTTATCCAGTCATGTTGGAATCTGCAGAGACCCTGAACAAACAGAGTGGCTCCTGCAGGGGAGGACTGCAGACTGCACGCTCAAACTTACTGAGTGTACAGAGTCCATGCAAAATGGGGGGCAGCTTCACCTAGACGGCTATCAAAGTTACCGCAGAGTTTGACGAGGCAGCGAATAGCTTTAGTTTTCTGTGTTTGCGTGGCCAAAGTTATCAGCAGTGCTGATGGGCTCATGAGGAGTCACCACAGTCCGCTGTGCAGCTCCCCGTTTCTCATACTGATTTTAGCAGCATCCTCCAGGGAAATGAGTCTTCGTGATATTTGGAGCAGGAGCGGAGGGCGTTTGCTTGAAGATATTTAGAGCAAAAAACAGCCAGTCAGAGAGGAGACACCCCTCAGTGACTCGACCACAGCACATCTGTTACACACATTTCAACGTTTGCGACATCTCACTTTTGACTGGACGACAGTTTTCTCCAGGATACACGTCTGACTGACAAGACACAATGGCTGTGAGGCAGCCCGCATGCGTCTGTGTGTAAATATGCTACTGTAAACACTGTGTACCATACATATGTGTTCAACCCCAGCAGCACACCATGTGTACATCTGAGTGGTTGTCTTGTCTTCTTACATCTAGGTGTAGTGTCTAATACTGTTTTTTATTAATAGTAAAAAAGTAATATTATCAAGGGTGTAATTTCCAGTGGGGCTGGTGGGAGAGAACATTTCCTCCTCCTACACAAACTCGCACACACATACACTTGTTTTAATGAGTTACTCCCTAAAATGTGTTTAAACAGTGTCTTCTTACTGTGCAGATATGAGAAACGATTAGGACTTAAACGCTACAACTAAACAGTAAAAGACAGTGCTCTTTTCAGAGAAGATGCACACACAATTTGAAGTAGGTTTGGCGAATCAAAAATTCAGCAATATATTTTACATGAAATATTTACTCAATTGTAAAAAATTTAAATGCCAAAAAATAACATTTACAAGTTTTCTTTTTGTTTCCTCCAAACTTCCAAAACCAAACGTACCCTTTTGCAAGTACAAATATTATTCCTATTTTGTGAAAACAGTATATATATATATATGGAAAAGCAGTACATTGGCTCTGCTGCAGCTCGCATATATATCCATATGCATATATATATATATGTCTTGCTACTAAATTATTTTTTTTTCCTTTTACAAAATTACAGCTTTAAAAGTGGCAAAATTATTTCAGACTGAGCCACAATAAGTCAATTAATCAATCAACAGAAAGTTAGTTGCAAACTATTTTGATAATCACTTGATCATTTAATTTTCTTTTTTTATTATTATTATTATTTTCTGGTTCCAGCCTCTTAAATGTTAGGATTTGCTGCTTTTCTTTGTCATTTATGATAGTAAATGAAAAGCCTTTGGTTTTGGACTGTGGGTTGGACAAAAGAAGTCATTTGTAGACGACACTTTGGGCTCTGGCAAATTGTGATCAGTTTTTTTTTTCTTTATTTTTCTTTAACTGATTAATCACAAAAATAATTATGAGACTGACTGATAAAGAATAAAATCTTCAGTGACAGTCCTAATCTGATTAAAGCACAAGTAAAGATGAATACAAATCTGACCAAGCAATCTGTACCAGCCTGCAGTACAGGCACTTTTTGGTTGGTGCCAAAGTATTGATGTTTGTTCTGTGGTGAAGGTGCTTAAGACTCACCAGCAGGCCCTCGTTTCGGCGGAGGACGCTGTAGGCGAATGCCGGGCACGGGCAGTAGTGACAGGACACAAAGCAAGTGTACAAACACCCAGAGCTTCCCATTACCTGCAACAGATTCATGCAAAGTACATTTAAATATGTGGCAAAGCTTTTGTCCATGGACCTCATTTGAAAGTTCATGCACAACTGTTTCTCTTAAAAGGGAAGATGTGCACCAATCAAGTATGATCATAATGCTGTCTGTAGTGGCTATCAGTTGCTCATGATAAAAATAGTAAACACAAGTAAAGGCCTGAAAACTTGCGCTTTACCTCATCAGAAACGTTCCTCAACTTGTCCAGACATGATTGGCTGAGCTCTGAGAATCACAGCTGTTTCCAAGTACACCTCTCTCTCTCTCTCTCTCTCTCTCTCTCCCATCCCCCCCTCTCTCTCCCCCTCTCTCTCTTTTCTCTCCTCTGTCTCTCTAACGTAACATTGCACATTGCTTAAGTCAAGTGTTTTAGCCCCCTTTGGATTGATTTTTTCCCTCCATTTTACTTGTTTATAACACTGCGTATTTGACAACACTTTTTTAAAATATAATTTATACTTTATGTCCTTCAGTTACACAGTATAGAGACGACGCGATGATGAAGATGTTGATGATGACGACGTCATCTGTAGAACTGCCCTGCAGCTGCTCCATATGTGGAACCAAACTGTTCACACTTTACGACAGCAGTCGTGCTATTTTACTTGCAAATATGCATATCCTCTTTTTCACAGCTGGAAACTCCCACTTCAAATAAACTGACTTGGGTGGAAGTCTCAAAGCTCACAGAGTGTCACTGTAGCAGCTAATTATTTCAAGTCTGCATGCTGTTATTTTCAAGCTTGCAAAAATCACTACAATATCCCAACTTGAATTCTGTTTTTGGGTGGACTCTCTCTCTCTCTCTCTCTGTCTCTCTCTCTCTCTCTCTCTCAAATGTTTTATAGACATGACAGAAAAGTGGTTGGGTTGAACGTGAGGTTGCTTTCACCAAACCCATCATTTCACATTAGTTATTCGGAGGAGACAAGATATAAACGATGCATTTTTTAACAACCCGTATGTGTTGTCTAATGGCCTCTACTGACAGAACCTCCTGTCATGACGCTGGTGTTCACTCCCAACTAGAGACAGTGATTTAAGCCTTGTCCTCATGCAGATGACACATGAGGACATTAAACTGCTGGATTAGCTTGACGCTTCACAATAACTAATGCCTCCCAAGATGGCAGAGCAGGCTCCATTATTCTCCAGGGCTTATATAAATCACCTTTCCCCTGTGACCTAAAAAAAGTAAAAGTAAAAGAGTCTTTTCTTCAATCTGACACTTCATTATAAATAAGACACACAGGAGATAATTACATGGCATTAAAACACCTCAGTAAAGATGAATAAAGCACGACAGCAGAATCAGGAAATAAGCAGTACAAATGTGAAGACTGAGCCAAGGACCACTACAGCTTCTAAAGAACCGAGTTTATTGAAAACCAACGCACACTCGGGTCCTTTTTGTTGCCTGCTGTCATCACACATTATGTGGCTCCGCTGCAGCTCGCCCTGCAAAGTTGGCGACTAACATTATCAGCAGACACCACAAACTGTAGGCTTCCACTGCCTGGTAGGGATGCTGGCTTCCTCAAAACAACACCATACATCAAGATTCAGTCTCTGCAGAAGGCGCAGTGAGAGTTAAAGACTCAGCACAGCTCTGGCTCGGTCTCTGCCTGAAAAGCTGGTTCTCACAGGAATACTCGTCTGGAAGCCGCCATGAGCCCGAGAGCCAGGATTTGGACGCCCTCTGTCCACTAGTTCCACACCGCAAACAAGGCATCAGGGAATTTAATAGCTCTGGGAAGTCACTCAGATACATACCCCCTGTATCTGTGCTCCAGTATACTTACATCACCTCTTCTGAGTCCTTGACTGACTTATACAGTGTCAAAGTGGTTGAAGAACCACCTGTATTTCATTCAAGTGCCAGTGAGCTACTTCAGGTGCTAAAAATCCTTCAGACAGACAGGACCTGATCAGTGATGTCAAACCTGATCCGAAGCACAGAAAAAGCCATACTACAAAGTCATAATTTTGATCCTCCTGTACCCTACAACTGTACTGTAATGTGAAAATCCATAAACAAGGTATACTAGTCCATATGAGTCTTAATAGTCTGAGTCTAATTGCTTGTTTTGTTCAACAAACATTCCAAAGCTTGAACATAATAAATTTCATATTCATATTTCACATTCATATTTAATGAAGATGGAGCCTGAAATGTATGGCACGTTGCTTGACTGAAATAATGAATTAATTAAATGTTTGGGCATTCACTATCTATCAGCAACCTCAACATTTTGTTGTGTAAAACAGTTAGTTTGTTGTTTGTTTTGTTGTGTGCTGTGGGCACTAGTCACTACTTTTGTTTCCCAACAGGCCGCAGAATGAAAAGGTCACTGAACATTTGGAATGAGATAAGGTGAAAAATCCCAGCAGTGAAATGCCACGCTCTCATGACTTATTCATTCCTTTCGAGCGAAGAGGAGACCAGCCACGACAACATGAGAAAGTTGTGAGTCTCATGGAAACAGTATATTAACAGGAAATGACAAAAACCTAATTTATCAACTAGTTCAGCATCTTTTTGATGTGTTGCCCAGCTAGCACATAAGTCACTTCCTCAACTCAATACAGTACTCTCTTAGAATAAAGCTAAATTCTAAACCTGGGCCTGATGATTGTCTGACAGCCATTTAAGAAAGATAACTTCTGCTTTGTTAGGAACATTTTTTAATGATCCAATGGGAGAAATGTGCTCTATCATCCTCCCAACATTTTACAGGAACTTTGAGAGAGTTCTTCACAAGCAGACAAGTAACTGCAATGGGTCTTTATTTTTAAAGGCACTGCTCCTCAAAATGTCACTTCACTTCAGATATTGAGGTGGAAAAAGCTTGGTCGGTTTTCAAAAGCTGCATACTGAAGCACCCACTGTCAAATTCAAACGAAGTCAGACAGCAGGGTTATGCTAAATATCTGTGGCATGGCTTTGAGTCGGACACTGTGTAAACTCAAGTCTGCCTTAATGCATCACTAACTGCTCAAACATAAAACAGACCTGCCCAAGATCATAGCAGCAACACTCACTACGGCTAACTCAACAAAAGAAACCCCAGTTTCCGAGATTTGCGACAAAGAAGAACGTGACTAACATACTGTTTATGTTGTATCACTTCCCAGTGATGTCATGTGAATTACCAGATGATGTAATATTAATATTCCCAAGAGATGACTGTTCCTGTAGGTCGATGGAAACACAGAAGGGATTTTTAACGTGGACAAATCCAAGACCAGTAAAAATCACTCCAAATCAACTCCAGTACTCACAAGATTAATCAAATGAACAAGCTGATGATTTAAACTTTAGTGATCACGCTAGTCTGAAACATTCAAGTTTGCCGTAGAAAACAACGGGTTGCTGAAACATTCTGGATTATTTAAAATAATGTTCTGTTACATGTTCTCATTTGTTTGATACACCGGATGGACTGATCTGCTGTATTTTGGGAAATGTTCTTATTCACTTTCTTTTAAATGAGAAAATCAATACAACTCATGTGAGTGCAGTAAACATGAAACCACAAGGAGCAGACAAATGAGCTTTGCATAAAGACTGGAAACAGCCAGACTGGCTCTGTCTGAAGGCAACAAAATCCTACCGGCTCCGCTAAAGATCACAACTGAACATCTTACTTGTACAATCACACAAAAAAACAACCTTTAGACAGTCAGGTTAGCTGTTGATGAGATGAGAGTAAAATCATTTGCATGAAGTGCATGAACATATTTACCAAAAAGTTTGAACCATCCTACTTTAAACACTCTTGATTCCTCTACAGCTATGTGTGAGTGGCAGCTTCTTTTACCAAGGGTGAGTGATGTTCAAACTGAAGTGTTGCAGAGCAACAAGCAAACAATGGAGCAATAAAGCAAGGACCAGAGGGAGAAACGTGTGAGCTTCCCACAGGTTCAGACATAAGCAAACAGTACAACAAGCAAACACACTTGTGTCACTTTCAGGGAACACTTGAGTTGGCAACATATTTGTACCAACGAAATGAAACTGTCTATCTGGACAGACGAGGGCTGCAGCTAACAAACTGAGCATTTTCCCAGATCGCAGAGAGACACCTTTAAACTGCTTGTTATGTTCGTTTATGATCGTATAAGACATGAAGTGAATCCTCATATAAGGACAGCTGGAACCAGTACTTAATTGGCATGCTTGAATTAAATTAATTTAAACAATGACTCAATCATTGACATAATTTTGAGATTTTTTTTTCTTTCAACTAACTAGTTCTCTGAACTGGATTTGATTTCGGAGAAAGTCACAATCATAAAACAACCACAGCTCAGGATAACATAAAAAAAGAAACATTTTCCAGAAGAGAAGGGAATAAAAATAGACTATTAAATTAATCATTTCCAATACATGCTGCTGGACCACAAACGTCATAGACAGCCTTGAGGAAAATAAAGTGAAACAATTAAGACACCAACAATTGAGTTGTCCCAACAGAACACAATACATGTCCGTTTTTAGCTGCATTGTATTTTACAATGTTTTTGCAGGAGCCTGAAGTAGTTTACAGGAAATTTAGGTCACAATGACCACAACCTCAATGGACTGACTGGTTTCTCTCCCCACAAGTCACTTTATGTCCTACTGGCTCTTATAACCCTGAGGATAAGAAAACTGACGTCAGACAGCATTTCTTCTGTGGGATGAAGAAACTTAATAACATCTAGAATATTCTGTATTTCTAAAGTGCTTTTAAAACTGTGAGGGTTTATAAACACCGAGTGAAATCCAGATATTATATTGTAACGCACAGACTTATAAACTAAATGTGTCACGGCTTCTCTTCAACAGAACATCAGCTCATGTCTGTTTCTCTGTGAGGACTTCATGGCACCGAACAGTGATCAAGAATGTTTTGACTCCTGAATGATAAGCTGGTGGAGGGAATTGTGACAGTAAAAATGCCTCACGTGGCAGAGGATGAAAAACAACATTCTTGGCTAGTTTAAATCACAGCATCTTCAAAAATAAAACTCAACAGGTCACATTCTTAGACCCTAAGACTAAGACTATGGTGGAGCAGGGGTGTTTGATCCAGCCAAAAAAATTTTGTTACATGCAATCACAATCTACTAACTAAATTGTGATCTTTTGTTTTTTGGTTTTTGAATGCCCTGTAGACTATAACCAGATGTGATGTCGCTGATGAATTTCTCCATCTCCAACCACGCCTCTTAACTGCAGCGCTGCTACCTATAACTTGTATTGCATTATTTACAACATGTCATCCAAGGAAAAGCAGAAAAATCTGTCCAGTCAGCACAGCCATCAAGTTGGGTACATCACTCTACTGCTTTGTTCACTTAGCGATCTGCCAGGCAACGGGTTTATGTGAAGTATGGACAAAGACAAGCATGCAACCCTGAATAATGCAATATCTACAATTTGATGTAGGGATCAATCACAAATCGTAAAATCTTCATATCATACACCCCTAGTCTGAACCAAAACAAAGTACAATGCATATACTCACTAAATACATCTTTAGTCTGGTACTTTAGCCCAACAGTCACTTGTGCTAATGATGTTGTTGATTTAGATGGCAAATATAGTGCTTTGCCAGCTGAAACGGCACAACTTCACTCTGAATTTTGAAAAATACACAATGAATAAGCCAGTACTACCTGGAATCAGAAAACAATGTTCATTCACTCATGCACAAATCCACTGTTTATTGGGGCAGAAAATCCTGAAGTCCAACAATTTGATTCAGAGAAATGAATGAATCTGTGCACACAATAACTGTGCAGCTCCTACAAGTTTGACAATGTAGAAGAATGTTGTAGATATTGTTATAATGACTGCATGCTTCAAGCAGAGTATATAAACTGTGCAAGTAGCACTACAGTTTTTAAGGTGCCAAACTGTCAGAAGCACGACAGACCTGGAATGCTTTGCGTCCACTGGGAGATGACAGACAGGTGACTGAACGCTGGTCAACCAGGTCCAATGCCTGCAGCGCACAAGGCCCGAAGACAAACCTCAGCCTGTAAGACACGAGAAATAAAAGGGAGAAAGGAGGCCAGTGGAAGATTACATTACACTAGTTTGTTCAAGGACCCTCCTGACTGTGGCAGTTTCTCATGAAAAAAGTATGTTCTTTCATTGCCCTGAGGAGTTGACTTTTGGTGACATTGTTGGCAGAAGAACTGGTATATCTGCCTCTTTTACAAACACATCCTCATGGCATGACTGTTTAATTCTCACACAAATGTGTTTCTAGTTTTAGGGGATTTACACCAAAACTTTATGTTTAGAATTACTGCTTCATGTGGCAAAAAATATTATTCAGTTTATAGATGTGTTTTAAATATCTAAATGTTAACATCTTGCATCCACTGATAACAAAAACTAGGAGCAATAATCCAAGCCATCGCTCAAAGGTGCGCAATCTGGCAAAAAAAATTAATAAATCAAATCAAATCACAGTCTATTAAACTGCAATCATGATCTTTTATCTAAATTCTGATCTTTTTTGCAATGCCTTGTATACTACAGGACGACTGTAAATCAATCTTGGAATTTCTCAAAATCCACCATTAGTACACAATATTTCCTTGGAAGATGTGTGTATGGAAGATGGTTCATTTATGGCATAAGCCTCTCATCCACCACTTTGCTCGCTATAATTCACTTTGTATTGTTTGCAATATTTCACTCATTAAAGAACCATTTGAATTAGTTTATCCAATTAGCAAAGCCATTTAGTTGGCTACATCACTCTGCTGGTTTGTTCATGTAGCACAGACCTGATCGTCAATGAGATTGTGTGAACTTTGGAGACAGAAGTAACAGGATATTGAAAACCGTGATCTCTGCCATTCACTTGAAAAGTACATTGTGGACACCTTCAAGATCTATCCCAATCTAAAATCACCAGACAGCCAACCCCCACTGTAGCAGTTTTCTAGCAGTGTCACAGTCTTTTATACTGAAAAATAAAATTTCCACCAGTGTAGACCAGTCTGGGATCGAAATATATATTCTAGAAAATTATTCTACTATTAAATATCATTTATACATAGATGTAAAAGACACTGTAAGATAATCATATCGATGTTGAATGCAAATGCAAACAGTACTCCCCCCGATCCCAGACAAAACTCTTTTAATGGAAATCAAAACTTGAATGACTCAATTTGCTAGAGTAGCTGTTAATTATATTCTACCTGCATTAATTAATGTAGACAACAAGATTTTGCCTGTGAGGAAGAGATGAGAGAAACCGAAAAATAAACATAAATGGAAAGACATTTGCTTCTGAATTACCACACATTGGGATAAGGAGTCCCTAAACCAGAGGCTTCCTGACAAACAGACAGGATGTGGCCGTGCTGACCCAGACAGTGAGCACCCTTTCACTCTCAGTAACTCAAACCACTGTGCCAGGAAATGTCTTAGTAACGACACATCATGACACTGTGTCTCCATGCTACGTCTGTTTGGCAAATTCAGACTGTAAAAATGTCTCCCTCTTACTCCTCAGTGTGGTTTGTGCACTTCACACCCACTCAGATCCAGCCATGACCAGACCTTTTCACATCGATCATGAGTCAGTCAGAGGATATTAAACACCTTTATGGGTATTAGAAGATTGATACTTACGCTATAAGCAGGTCATCTGGAACTGTAAAAAAAGAAAAAGAAAAATCAAGTAAGTTTTTGGTTTCGACAGATTTAAGTGATCAAACTTTACTCATAAATTTCCTATAGCAGTATCCATGTTTCACACCTGAATGAACCTTTTCAGCTTTTACCATATGAAAACAACTCTCAAAACGCACGCTAGCTCAAACAACTGGTCTATCTGAATAAAAAGCATCTATATTGTGCACGCAGTATTTGGAGTCTATTTAGAAGACAGAAATCCACTCTGCTTTTGAGTTGATGAAGTAAAGATGTCATATTTAGATACACAGACAGAATCTTTACTTGCTGAAAACCTGTTAGACTTGAGTTTGCTTCTTAAAAAATGTGTACAGGCCACTGGAGACCTATGATCAGAAATGAGGGCCTGTATTTTTTTCATTTTGTGTTGCACTATACTATTGTTACATTGCATTTGCTAAAAGTCAGTAATTGCTTTTCATGTACTGTTGAAATTATATACACATATAAAGAAGTACCGGTAACATTTGTAAATGTAACAATGCATACTTTTGTTTCTAATCATGTATTTTTACACTGTGGTAATGTTACTTTCTGGTTAAGGATCAGAGTGTTTTTCTACTCCTGCAACAATATGAAGGGTGGAAAGGTCAAACAGTTATGGGTTCAAGTCCAAACCTCATGGTCTTAGGCTCTTAGGCAAAGCACCGACTTGGAGGAGCGCTATGATATCTATTCCACTCTGCACATTATTTAGTCCCTAAACATGACTTTGGTTTGGTACAGAATAAACCACAATCAGTGACTAAAGGTGATAAACGTCAGCTGAGACATACTGAGCAATATCAGGCTTTAGGGCTTGGCAGAAGGTAATCCTTTATGGACGATATACATCCATAAAGGATACGTTGTTGGTTTTATGTGTTATAACATCCCCAAATTTTATATCCTGTCAGAGAAAAACTGATCAAGGACACCTTTTTATATGTAACTAATGTTATCGGTCAATATGAGAGCCTGGTGATAAAAATAGGTTAGTGGTAGGTGAAATATGTCTGTCTCACCATGTTGGACAAGCTGGTCATAAAACCAACAGTGGGATTTTTTCCACAGCATCTAAGGTAAATGATGGCACAGTTCCATTTGAGTGTCCCCGTAAACCCTTCCCGTTGGCCAGCATGCACTTTAGCCTTTTTCACAGCACAGGTGTAAATGAAATATCCGATGGTTCAGTTTCATTTATCTGCTTCTGTTGCAGGGTCACAGCTTACTGGGGCAGACACAATAAAATATTTTTATTTTTATTTAAGTTATTAGCACTGGTGTTTATCCAACTATGACAAGTCAAAATGCCTGCTGTGAAAAAGATCCATCTTTTCAGGAGAGTAAGCCTATACTAGCCTGGGAAAAGTGTTGTGTATGGAGAAAAGACTAGAGGTAGAAGTGCATGGCAGCAGCGCCGCCTGCAGCCCCACAATTAAACTACACCGCTGTAAAACGTGGGAACAAGTCACGATGTAAATAAAATGTTATCTACAAATATGTTGCGTTTCTACGGAAATAGTATTAACAACTGCGTTTCAATGAAAGGCTTCCAAATGGGAAAGAACTATCACTTACTAACAAAGGAAAAGACAACGTCAAGTTTGCTTAGAAAATCAAGCGAGTGTCTCACATTCTGCTATAACCAAATGTAGCTAGCAATGCTACAGCTACGTTTACATGTAACTCACGAGTTTACGGGTCACCTTTCACATTTATCTCCAGCTACTACTCTTGTCTTACTTTGAGACGCTTCCTGGTACGCTTTTTGAATATCTTGGAAAAGCTGCTCAGCCACTGCAGGTAAAAATGACCGCATTTCGCGGAAATTTTATTTTCAGCAGGTCGCCAACTTCGCTGACCAATGAGATACGAGCGAAATATTACAACTTCCGTCTACAGCAGTTATTTTCCCCTACAAAATAAAAGACCTAACACAACACAAATTGTTTCATTTTTGTGAAATTCTTGGGTTTTAAGCCTTGGTAAATGTTTACATGAAAGACAAGAAAGTCCATGACAGACAAGTGTATTCAGGGCAACTTCAGGAAAATGTTATCACTGTCCCACCTGACAACTGACATTTTAATGTCTCACTATACTCTGTTGGAGTCATATACTATAATTTACTTACACTGCCCTATGAGCAGTGCTGAGGTAAGCACTCAGACCTTTAGCAGTAAAAGTAAGTAAATGTAAAGTAAACGTCCTGCATTCAAATTCTCAATTAATAAAAAGGTATCAGCAGTGGAACACAAGTAACAAAACAAAAAGCACAGAATGGCCCACAACAGAATAACATTTATTACTAGATTACTGTTGCTGATAGTGATATACTTCAGTGTTGCAGCTGGTAAAAATGAGGCTTTTAATTAATTTATACAATGCTGGGTAGCTTAATCAACAGTGGTGCTTGAAAGGTTGTGAGCCCTTTAGAATTTGCTCTATTTTTGTATAAATATAGCCTAAAATGTGATCATATTTTCACTAAAGACCAAAAACTACATAGAGAACCATTAAACAAATGAAATTAACTATTATGGTTGTTTAAGTATCTATTGATAAAAATGATCCAATGTCACATATTTGTGTATGGCAAAAGTAAGAGAACCTTTAGGCTTATCATTTTATTTGAAAGGAAAATTAGAGTCAGGTGGATCAATCCGTGGGATGACAGGTTTGAGTGTGGGAGGCCCTGCCTTATTTAATGAACAGAAATCTGATCTTCAAAGCACAGGTTTGTGAAAATCTGATCACATTTTAGGCCATATTTATGCAAAAACAGAAAATTCTAAAGGGTTCACAACCTTTCAAGCACCACTGTACATCAATACACCCCAATTTATAAATTTATTCATACTGTATATTAATAATCCGGATCTGCACAGTAACTAGCAAATAAAGTTATTAAATAAATGTTGCTAAGTAAAAATTACAACATTTGTCTTCAAAATGAAAAGGAGTGGATGTATAAATGTAGCAAAAAATGGAAATACTAAAGCGCAAGTAGCTCAAAATGACACACTGGTACACTACTTGAGTAAATGTACTTAGTTACAGTCTACCACTACCTACAAGGCACTAGTTTTGTGACTGTCCAATTCATTTTTAATTTTCAGGTAATGACATATGCTACAAATAACTGCACTGACACAATTCCTTGGAGCGAATCTGATACCGACTCTTTCGTCTCTTTCAGTGATAAGTGGCGGTGCAGTATAAGGAAAGAGTAAAGAGACATGAGATACGTTCATTGCGAGTGTAACTAATAAGACATGACTTACTGTGACAGAGCCATAATTGATGTGACTGACAACAGCAGTGTTTTGACTGCTGTAAAACAAACGGGCTCTGACATTGACACACTTAACTGCAAAATCATTTCCTTAAATTTTTGTTTGACAAAGTAAATGTCTACTTCAACAAAGCTTTGTTGGTGTCCATTAACTTTTACTGTGGCAGTCACTGTGATACTCTCTACACCACCAACCTTATCATGAACTAGCTGAGTTAAGAAGTCATCAATTTTCATTAGCACATATTATATGCAGCGGGAGGTCTGTTGTAATGCAAACTCAAGATATACAGTACCTCAACAAATGCAAACAGCAGCAAAACCTGCATTTTACATTAACATTTTTCTGCATCTCAAAGAGCTCGAATGTGCTCGTTGTTTTCCATATGAGTTTATAGCGTGCTGTTTAATGGTAATGGCCTCATACACTCACATTCAATTTAAGTCTGAGAATCATGTCTCATTTTGTTAAATTAAGTTAAAGTTGCAATTCCTGACACCTACAGCTACATATATTGTATTATTTGAAAAAAGAAAATAAACCAGAAGATTTTCAGTAAATCTCAGTCAAAGACAAGTACAACCAGAAAACATTGTCATCATCATAAAGCTATGAAGAACCTACACGTTTCTCAGTGGAGGACAACTGAACCACTTTATTTGATTGGTCTGAACTCTTGTAATAGCCTACTAAGAGACATTGTGCGATACAAACATTGCATTTCAACATCATAGGATACACGGGTTTTCAAGTCTCAATTTCAAAAAGACAAAAAAAAAGTCACCACTGTGTGTTTGATAGAGAGCTGAAAAGATGCTCCAATTCATTTTCGGCTTCATGTCGGATTTCTTTAAGATTCAAGTTTGTAAACTTTTTTTTTGTCATTGCCTTTGTAAACACATAACATCCCTTCTAAACAGGATGAATAACAAGGATGTTGAAAATGACAAAAATTAAAAATCTGCACAGGTGCTATGACAAATGATTCAAAATCATAATGAAAGGAAGAAAGGACATTTTAAAAAGTTAAGAGCAGTTTAGAGCAGACTGGATTTGTTAACTGAGCAAAGTTGAAAGCTGAAAAAGCCAAAATATGGTATTTTTCTTATATATCCAAAGAAAATAGACTTCCAAAGGAACGTTACTGCCATTTATGAAGTTGACCTAAAAGAATTCATATTCAAAGCTTTATGCCGGTTGACTGACGCATCAAAAGCAGAGATTAAGTGGTCATGGTTATGAATCACCATGACAGCAAACTAAACATTTAATGGTACCATACACTTAAAACTGTAACTGTGATTTAAGTGTCACACAACAAAATAATGTACCAGCTACAAGAAAAGACAGGAAATCAAAACATCCAGAATTCTGTGAGTGGTGGGAAAAACTTAAAGCACATTTTAGTATACTCCTGTGCTGGAGGCTAAATAAGTTACACAGCAGGTAGTATGCTTTTTTTTTGTCAAAAGCTACAAAGAAAAAAAAGTGCAATAATGGTGCAGACCATTCTTTATGTTTGGTTAGTTTTGTCTTTTTGTGTAATGGAAAGACAATTTACAGAGTTCAGATTTTTGTCAGGACAGTATCAAAAAAAGGAGGGGGGAGGGGGGTCTACAGAAACAAATACAAACATCAAACACCAACGTATATCTCTGAGAAAATTAAAGCTGCCTTCTTTCTCAAGTCACAAGGCATGGCAAAAACCTGACATACTTTTTATTTTTTTAAACCATGACAACATTGCAGAGCAGATCATTCTGGACAGGTTGGAAACTGCAGAGAGAGAGACAGCTACATGTGACAAAACATGGCTCTATTGACAAATAAAAAGAAAAAAAAGAAAAAGAAAAAAGAAAAAGAAAAAAATTGGCTCACTCTCATTATTCAGACGGGGTCCAGGAGTAGTCATAAGAATATATTTTCCGGTAAAATTAAGCTTATATCAGACTTTTCACCTTTCTGCTATGACACCAGTGTTCTCAACTTGTTTTGAAGACATTTTTCTGTCTAAAACGGATGACAAAGTTACCACTACCATCTGATAGTTACAATCCATGCATCATCCCCGCCATGTGGCGAAGACAGGCATCAAATATCAACGTTGTTTGAAATGTCTGTTTCATCCTCAAATGTCCATGGTGTTCAGGCTCTGGTGGTGCTTGGTGGATGGTGCGCAGGGTGGCACAATCTCTGTGCTCCACTCATGGTCAAGTACAAACCAAAGGTCTGGTCTCTCAGCGTCGCTATGGTAAAAATATTAGAGCGGGTGTCAGGTGACGTGGGGTGGGGGTGGACTGGGAGAGACCAACTGTGTTATTAAAAATTAAGCCCCTACTCTTCCCATTTAGGGTGGATCAATTTAAAAGCAACATTAAAATAAGAAAAAATCAAGTTAAGAAAAACACTGCAAAAGGTTACTCTATTTACATACAATGATTTTCTTAAAGACAAGGTATATCTTTACAGAAATCAAACAAAACTCCGAAATAGTCTCTTATGTTGTTTCTTTTTACATATTTAGTTCTTCATCTTCACTATAGCTCATGCCGTCCCCTCAGTCGAGTTTTGTTTGAGTCCCCCACAGGCTGGGTGAGTGCTTCCAAAACAAAAACGAGTCTTGTTCTGGAGAGCCCTGCCTGTCACGGGCTGCTGCTTCTTCTATTAGCTAACAGCCAGGGGGCGCCATAGCACCAAAAATAAAAAGGACACCAGCCCATCTACTTGTCACACTCGCCAGTGAGCGAGGTCAGTTCTAGGAGAAGGGGGTGAACAGACAAGCCTCAGCGCAGGCCTCTCTTCTGGCTATTAGGGCTGTAGCAAGCAGGGCTCAGTCGTCGCTGTCAGACAGGGTCTCATATTGCTCTGACAGCAGAGACTGCCACACACGCTGCTGGGCCACCGGGGCTCCGGCTGGAGGGGGCTGCTGTTGTTGCTGCTGCTGCTGGCTCTGTATGGCAGGGGATGCTATGGAGGTGGGTGGCGTGTTGCTCAGCATGCGCATGGTCAGTGGGTTGTAAGGGAACTGCATGGAACCTGCACCGAGAGGGAGAAGAGAAAGTAAAAAAAAAAAATGTAGATAAACTCCATGGCTCTATGTATTTCTATCTTTGATTTTACGGGAGACAGCGAAGGCAGAACGGCTCACCTGTGGATGAGGGTCGGTCGTCCCAGCTCCATTGGGGTTGGGCTTGAGCTTGTCTGTGATAATCTCCCTCGGAGTGGACGGAGGACACTGAAGAGGGACGCTCCCCTCCAGAGTAGGCCTGACCCAGGTTAGGTGACTTGGATTTCCTGCTGTTGGCTTTGCTCTGCTTCTGTTTCCCTGCAGATTCAAACAGGCAAAACATGCAAATCAACAACATGTTAAATGTTGCAAAATATAATTTTGGTAATGTAATTCGTGCCTACCCATACTGGGTGACGGGTTGGTCTCCTGACGGCAATCACCGCCTGTGCCAGTTGTATTGATGATGGGACACTGAGCCCCTACTCCTCCCTGGTGCTCCTCCTGTCTTTCCTCCAAGTTGCCCATCAAAGCTTTGCGGATAATGTCCTCCAGGCCCAAGTTACTCGCAGGGTCACTAAAGGAGTGGTTCCTGGGGTTGATGCTGCCTACAAAGCAACAACGCACCAAAACTTGCAATGAGAAAAGAGACATCAACTATACTAAACTGTGAACTATCTGGGTGAGGTTCATCGCTACTCACTGGAGCTGGTAACAGCAGGCAAGTTGAAAATTTCTGTGCCTGGTTGCGCGTTTCCTGTAAGACAATTATTTTGCTAGTAAAAAAAAAACAACTAAATGTCTTTTAAGAAATAGAATTAAGACTACAGGCAGTATGTCAAGTTTTTCTAATGTTATCACATGCTTAACAAGCCTGGAAAATTAGAATGAATTAGTGAAACACAAATAGTTTGCATGCACACAAACTGACAAGAGCCTGTTCCATCATGTTATGCATGCATGTTAGTTTGAAGGAAGAAGATAAGAGAAGACCCACTTACCAACATCAGTATCACCTACACCAGAGGTGGAGTTCAACTTACGAAAGATCTCCTGCTTCTTGGATTTTACCATTGGTGAGGTGTTCTCCAGCTTGGTGAAGAAAGAAGGCAGATAACTGACACTCCCTGGGGACCGTGAGTCACTCCTTGAATGGAACAAAGGGCAAAGAGTCAAACAGGAAAGGGGTAACTGGGGCAACAAGCCTTTGGCACTAAGCACTTTCAACTCCACTGTGAAGTTGAATGACTACTGGCCAGGGGGAACATTGCCTGCTGTCATCCACAGAAGAAACTGATTTACTGTCTAATCCAGTCAGACACCAGGAAACTAACTTTTCTGCTGTCTGATCAATGAGTAAAAAAGTAGAAATGGTAGTTGTTTATTATATTACAGGTGACAGACTTTTATATCTCAATGCACAAGTTGGACAAAGTTCTCTCTCTCTCTACAGTCTACATTTTCCGTCAACTACTATCAACTACTACTGTAATTAACATTTAAATTGTGTCCGCTGCAATGTTCCTACAATGTTTTATATAAATACAGTGTTCCCGTGCATTTTCATTCAATGTAAATGTCATTTAATTTCAAATTAATATACTTTTCCAGTTTCAAATTCCCAAACTGTTTTAAAATCCAACACTGTTACATTCTCATTGTGTATGCTATTACATTGTCAAATAATCACCAAAAGATCGTAGCTAAAAAATCCTTAGCCAGCCAGGTTTTACATTTGAGATTGTCGTCAGCCCTCATAAAACATGTATTTACATATTGATACCACTCTGCTGTCAAACATCACTTCCCAAAGACGAAGTGAACGGACAATACTTTCCCTTAATATTTGAAATAAATTATATTACATAACTGTTGCTCACATTTTTCATCGTCTTCAAGTGATAACATAAACTATGAAAGAATTGGAAGAAGTTAAACACAGCCCTAAAAGTATGGCTGCCTAACACAGAAGAGGTAGTCTGCGTGACTCAAATGTTGAGACAAACTTGGAAGTTTCTGAAATAAAACTGTATTCCTTTTCATGTTTTTCCACCCTACACAGTCAATTTTAAGCTTTACTATAGCGTATACTGGTTTGTTAGGTTGACTGCCTCAAACTGGAAGCTGTCATGATCCAAACTGTGGAGATGCCATACCTGATCTCGGACTCAGGATCCCTCCTCTGGGGTGGAGGCCCGCCAGCCTCCTGTTTGTCCATGCCTTGGTAGCTCTGTGGTGGAGAGATGGGTTCATAATTCTCCATCTGCCTGCCACCTCGCTCTGGAGATTTACCAGGCCTGGACAGGGAGCAAATAGAGACCCATGTTGATTATGAGTAATAAATGAGACTCTCACTTATTTCAGAGTTATCTGGCTGGTCCACATACCTGGCTCTGGCCTTGTCAGGGGCATTCTCTGGAGAAACTCTGCTGGAGGATCTCTGGTGGAGTGGGGTCTGGACCTGATTTTCCGGACTATAGCGGCTGGAGACCTTGGCTCGACCTGAAGAGGACACAGGTGGCCCCACGCTCTGGAATGTGGCCGAAGCTGAGGAGGAGACCGGAGAAGGATCCTGATTCCGGGCAAAGTCCTGGGTTATAATATGCTGCATGACAGGGAACAACCAAAATACTCGTCAATGTTAACAGTAAATCTGCTATGTACGGCATTACAATGCAGGATTCTCCATTATTTCTTACCGAAATATGGTCTGCCAAAGTCATGACCCTGTGAGTCTTGGTAACCTGGGAGTAGCTGTCAGCCTGTGAGGAGGGAGGCTGCTGGGGACTGGGCTGTGGTGGCTGGTAACGACCCATGTCATAGGCCCGCATGCCAGCTGGTCAAGGTTGATGAGGACCATTGCATTGTTGTTGGAGAGAGAGAGTCACGGTGAGGTGGGAGAGATAACAAGGGCAAGAAATATTGCCAACAGCAACTGTTCTACATTTATGTGTAGGTGACAGGAATAACTTTAAGTGGAGTGTCTGGTACAGAGGAAGACTGGGACAGAGGAATGGAGTCTCAAATGACAAGGTCAGTGGGTTAAGTCATTCAAGCTATGGCATGTTTACTCCACTTGACTAGGAGCTAAATTAAGCCTTGGCAGCCAAAGTTGTTATTAATCATCTTTTACCTGAAGTGCAACATCTTTGAAACTAACTTCTGAATAAATTGAAATATTATTCATTTATATTACTTTTTCCAAAAATGCATATAGTAAACTGTGTAAATTGATCATACCTGCCTGTTGTTGACCTTCTTCTGGTTTGTCCTGTTGGGACTGGACAGGAGAACTAGCAGGACTTATCACCTCGATGGCTCCACCACCCGTGTTATCGTATCGACTGGATGACACTGCAGAAAAAGTAAGGGCAAAGAGACACTATTTATTCTCAAATAAAGGACACACTACTAAGGTTTGGTCATGATACTAACTGATTATGTTACGGTGTCACATTACACTTAAACACAATAAAATGAATAAAATCTCTTCCTTGTGTATCCATCACACTCACAGCTGCTGGAGGAGTCAGAGCTCTGAGAGCCGCGCTCTCTCGAGTCTTTGTCCGAGGCAATCTGCCGTGTGATGATGACATCAATGAAGTTAGCAGCTGTGATAGTCGTCTTGCCACGAGTCCGAAGCTCCTCTTCAATGCGAGACTTTGAGGTTTGAGGGCCCTTATCCTTCACCCCGACTCCAGGCCCTTCAGAGTAAGCTGAGTGGGGCTTACCCCCTGGCAGAGACATTGCACCATATGGTGACTGCATGGATCGTCTTTCTGCTTCCTGCTGCTGCTGTTCTGAGAGGCTGGCTGCTCGCCGAGCAGCCATGTCGTCATCGCGTTCGTGTTTGCTCTCCTTCACTTTGGCCACATCCATCTGCGGGGCAGAGGCTGCGGCATCCACCAGAGCAGCCAGAGCATCAGCTGCAGTACTGTAGCGAGAGCTACTCTGGGCTGCTGCGGTCGCTGCTGCTGAATGGGGCCTAAGGTGGAAATGAGACACAAAGACATCAACCATACTTCCCAAACGGTGGGTTCAGTAAAAAGAAAATTACAAGTCTGACAAATTCATCTGAAGTATACTGTCCCAACTTTTGATACATACTAGAGATATCTGATGAACATGCATACACAGCTTACACATGCATATAAACTGTGGACAACCTTCCCCCTGTGCTCTACATGAACAGGCACAGAATATGTTAAGACTTACATTAGAGAAGTGATGACACTCTTGCCCTGAAAGATGCTAGGCCGCTGCTGAACCACGACATCCTGCGTCCTGAGTGAGGGCGAAGGGGAGTGCAGATAACCTCGACTCATTGGCCGGCCTGGTTGCTCTGGTCCCGCTGATACACAGACATGAAACAACAGTAGCTAAATAAATTGTCCAAGAACATGTGCTGACACGACAGCATCAAGCTACTCTACGCACACATTATATACAACAAAGTGTAGCGTATCCAGTTAACAGCAACACAATATTTTAAAAGCGATTTAATGTTGTGCAATAACAAAAGAAATACATGACTGTGTGATCAAAACCAACATCAGAATCAGAGAAGATCGCAGTAGTTAGAGTAAGTGAATATAAAGGATGTGCTGTATTTAACAAATTATAGCCATCTATGAAACATAAAAAAAGCAAAACATTGTTCAGTGAATGTTACTTATCAGTGATCACTGGTCAAGCAAACCAAGTTTAATGGATGGATTCATAAATATTCATAAATCTCTCCTCATCACACAGCTATGACCAGCAGCTGTCTTTACATCACTTTTCAGACTGACCCGGAGTGTAAAAATGATCTGAATGTCTCAGCACACACTCTCTATCCCAGCTTTATAAACCTTCTGACACTGCCATGCTCACTCTACAAAAAATACCCATTTGGGTAACACCTTTCTATGAAGACCGTGTGTTGAGTAAAGTGAAGTAAATATGGATACTATAATTATGCTGAATAATAAATAAGTAGCCACAAAGCATTACAAGGACCATCAGACAACCTCTAGTAACTAGTTAAGAGTGTACATAAGACCCTTAAACTTATAATTCATTATAACTCATATTTATTATGTTTTATGACTGATGCATCAGAAAGAATTATGTAATTAAGCATTATGAATGCATTACAGCACACTACGAACGGCATTAAAGATGTAGTTTTCAGAAAACAGTCACAGAAATTTGTACAATCTTATATTCTCTGCCGCTGTTTTTAAGATCAACAAAACGACTCACCACCACGGATGTATTCACTGCTTCGCTCCCGCTCTCGTTCCCGCATTTCACGCTCCCTCTCCCTCTCTCGCTCCCTCTCCCTCTCCCTCTGCTCCCTTTCTCTTTCCTTCTCTCTCTCCTTTTCCTGCTGCTCCCGGTCACGCTCCCTTTCCCGTTCCCTCTCCGCACTAGCTGCAGCAGCAGCAGCAAGGTGGGCTGGATGGCCTGAGGACAACAATGACACACATCACACATACACACACAGAGGCAAACTAATTATACTCGCACCACTCCAGGCGTCTCAGCAGGACGGATAAGGATTCCTTTAAAAATCTGAACCACAAGTGCAACAGACCACAAAGGGTTCCTTATAATGCTGCTGCACTAGCTGCAAATACTTAAAACATTCATAGAGACTTTGAACTGTCTCAAATTAAAATTAAGATGATGTTAATCTTAACTGGAATGACATATAAAAATGACTTGCATTCTAATATGGAAATGACAGCAAATGCACACCTATAAGATCATTCAATTGCCTCTAAGCTATATTGGTTAATAATTGCAAGACATGACAGGGTTTTAACCGCACATATAAAAACAAACTCTTAAACTCAACCATTCAAAGATAAGCAGGGTACAAACAATATATTTCATATTTCAAACCAAGATTTTTTTGTGCCCCTAAAAATGATTTATTAAAGAGCCCAAATTCCTGTTGGGAAAAAGAATAAAAAATTGATCACCCTGTTGTCGTTGTTGTGCAAGTGAAAAATCCCTCCCAGTATGATTGCAGGAAGACTGGAAGACTGCAGTGACTGGACAGGCAGAACTGACCTTTGACACCTCAGGCCAGTGCAGGGCTGCACTCTTACAGAGGTGTGTGAGGGAATACGGAGATCGTGGCAGGGAAGATAAGGGGACACAGGGTGTAGGGATGGGGAAGGGAGGGGTCCTCACCTGGCGATATGGAGGTTGGGTTGAAAGCCCTAGGAGGGAAAGGGGGCTGAGCTCCAGGGAGGTAGGCGATGCGTTCCAAAGTGGGAGTACCTGTTCCCCCAGGGTGAGGCAACAGGATAGTTGGAGGCATCTGGGCTAGATCAATAATCCCTTTTACAGACAGAAGCAAAGGGCCAACGGTGAACAACAAGAACCAATCCATCAATTTCTGAATGTATGAACACCGTATACAAGTAACTGTAACCCATCACCTACATCTGTTATTGCTCCCAAGTACAGATTAATCAATAAGCAACAGGGCTGCAAAGGGAGTGGAATAGTGGTCAACTTGTAAGAGGCAACCACTCAGCAAACGGAGATTTGGATGACCATACCCCATTGATAAATTGAGTAGTAGCCGAATCAGGTGCAGCCCCAGTATCAAGAGCAAATCAGCAAAATTTCACTAGGTCATTTGCTTCTGGGCGTCTGGAAAAGGTAGCCACTACTTCACAAGCACACAGTCTGCATACTACAGCCCAACAGCCTCTCTCCTGCCTGTTGTGGCAGGTGAGAGAGGGTCAGTTGGTGGAGAGCCGTACCTCGAGCTCCAGCTGCGTAAGGGATAGCAACAGGCTGTTCCCGTGGTGACAAGCCTCGGGCCATGTCGGGCCTAGGGATGACTTGCATCTGCTGGGAAGTGATGTAATCATTAAGGATGGTCTGTCGGGTGTTCTCCATGGTGTACAGCTGGTAGGTGTTGTGGTAGCCTGTAGGGGACTGCTGCCTGGGGAACATGAATGCTGTAACAGGGGATAGGAGAAAGGAAAAAAAAAACAAAACAAAACATATGAACAGAAGGCTCACAGATACTGATCGCAACTACTGACGTCAATTCTGAAAAAAAAAATCCAAGGCATGTAGTGCCTATGAATTAAATGGCGTGAGTTGCTTCCATCAATTTACTGAGAATTAAGATCATCCTTCTATTTGTAGGTATGGGGGAAACACTGTACCAGGATCAAGCACCCTGTGGAAGGCCAGGGTGGGGTCAAGGTGCGGAGGCAGGTGGGCTCGGTACACTTCCCCAGGAACAACAGGCCGATGGTGAGGGTCGAAGGGGCTGTGAGAGGCTACAGGGTCACCTCCCGACACTGGGGATTTGGCTGGAACACTGTCCCTCTGTGTTGGAGTCATAGCACTCTTTCTTTCATGTGCGGCAGATTTCGCAGAGCTCATGCCACCTTTGTAAGAGAGGAACACGCATGGCTCATTTCATTAGTTTAAGTTCACCCAATGACCTCAGCACCATATGCACATTAGGTATTGCTCTTAAGATGCTTATACTGGCAAATAAGATGACCTGGTTTAAAAAGATAAATGTCTAACTCAATTTTGTGCAATTGTTTTAATTATAGTGTTAGTAAGTGAGTTAACAAGTAATTGCAGAGAATTACTCCACAGTTTGTGAATAAAATGGTTATGGAATATACCCTCGGTGGCACGTCCCAGCATGGGTGAGCCTCTGGACACGGGATTGGTGCTGTAGTTGACAGGGGTCCTCCGAGCGTTGGCATCCTCATACATGCCCGGGCTAAGCTGGGATTTGCTAGCCTCCTGGTGGGTGGAGCGCAGGACAGAAGTGGTGGAGTTGACCACAGAAGTGTGGCGCACTGCCTTGTTTTCCTCATATTTGACTCGCTCCATGGCCTCAAGCTGCGGCGGCATGCTGTGGGGGAGCTTAGTGGGACTGGTGATTAAAGACTTGACATTGTGCTTGATAGTTGGCTGGTTGAGAGGGTGAATCTGGTAAATGAAAGGAACAGGTTAGTCAATCAATTCATCATAAATATCGCTGGTAACATCCACCATGAATAATTGTGACTTTGCATATTCAAAAGCAATTTAATATCCACTAATATGACAATGTGTCATTGAACAGATCTAAGGAACGGCGATAATAAATGCGGTCCATTAAAAAAAAAAAAAATCCTAGTCCAGCTCTCTACAACTCAAACCTACTTACCTGAGATATGGACAGGTCAGGGGTTTTGCACATGTCCTGGCCAGACTGATCTTGTCTGGGTATTTCATGAATAGAACGTCCCATCTCTTTGATAGTATTGACACCCTCATAGGGCTTGCCTTTGCCAATACCCCCTTCGAAAGAGCGGATTGGTGAGCTCTCTCGCTTTATCTGTTTTCCATACTTTATGGCCTCCTCATAGGTCTCTGTAGCAGTTCTAGGTGTTCCTGGGAAATTTTGGTAAGTATTTTAGAATTACTATCATTAGAATTTTTCATCATTATTTGATGCTATTAGTAGCAGTGAGTGACTTTGGGGAATGTGGCAAACTTTACAATTTCCTACCTTGCATGATGGATCCAGTGATCAATGGTCTTTCCTTAGAATCTCCATGTAGACCATCTCTGGCTCTGCTAATCAATCCTGAGGAACAAACAGGTACTATCACTCTCCTGATACCGAACAAAGAAACCAAAAGACACAGAGCACACTCATTAATATGCAGTCAGTACCCTCATACTGAGCTCCTTCCCTGCCAGGGTGTCCCCTGCCCATGGATCCCTCAATCATTTCATAAGTGCGTTTCAGCTCATGGCCTGTTCTGGGGCTGCGGGTGTTCTCCCTGGGGTTCTTGATGGCTTTTTGACATTAGAAGAAAAATAAAATAATCAATGATCAAGTTTGTGTGCTTGGCAAAAAAAAATACTCAACAATAATCAGAGCACTTACCATCATAGGAGAGGATGTGACCACTCTTGCCTTCATAGATGACATGTCCTTTAGCCAGCTGTTCTCCCCTGGTCTTGTCTGGACTGCTCAGGTCCTCTGTGGCCAGTTTTGTAATTGTGCCCTTCAGGAGGTCAGCAGCAATGCTAGACTGGGGCAGAGCTGGTGTGCCCTATTTTAGAAAAGAGTAAAAATAAAATGCAATATAAAGTGCAAAAACACCAACCAACCAACAACAAATTCTACCTTTCTATCTGTCATGTTCATTCACAGCTTCTATAATGTACCATAAAGGGGGAAAAACAATAATTGCATCCATTTATTACCTGAGTGATTGATCCTCTGAAAGCCAGACCCTCACCCACTTTTGGTGGGTTGCCTCTGCCATCCTGTATGGAGGGAACTGCAGCTCCTGGAGAGTTACACAGAGAAAAAAAAGAGAACAATCGTATTAACATATTCTGCCATTTGGCTCAATCAACCTTCACATTCGAACGAGTAGTTGTGTTTTCAGCAACAGTGGGAATGTGACTGAACTCCAGAGCAGAACCACACAGGCCTACAAGGAACTATTAATAATGAGCTTATCAGTATTCAAAACTTACCAAAACATATAAATGTTCTAGTAATATATTCATTAATTTGCAATCCCTTTCATTAATCCTCCAAAAGAAATTTAGTTAGCCTCTGAGTTTCATTTGGTCTCTTCAGAGAGTGGGTTAGAGACACCCCTCTGTTGTGATTGTGAGGATGAATTTACAGGAACCAGTTGCAAAATCAAGTTTGACCACTGAATTGCAAAAAAATTCCATTATACAATAAAATCTTGCTTTAGAAAAATGTTATGATGTAGAAAGATAAAACCTTAGAGCCCTCAAATATAGCAATTCCTCAGAGGTGTCGTGAAGTAGATGCTGTTGGTACTCACTGTGAGTTTAAGACTAAATTTGGTGTTGTGTCATGTCTGATTTTATTTGAGTAGTACCTTGTCTGAAATGCACAATGAAAACAAGGTGTAGTAATGTGACTGTCTGTTGTGGTACCTGGCTTGTTTGGATCCTGCTGTCGGGGCAGACCCAGAGAAATGGAGCCCACAGTGCTTTTAGTGCCCTCTGGCCCATAGACAGCATGAGACGGCAGGTATGTGCCAGGAGTTCCCTGGGAAAGCATGGACAGTGATAACATTTCATGGTCAGATCACTGTGCTCATGAAAACAGAACAGTGGCATCAGGTGATCAATATCTAATGATCTTTTATGTGTTACAGTAATTCATATAAAAACTGTGGTATATGAGAGGATAAACCGCTAATAAACATTCATTAACTCTCTAATTTCCCTAACTAATACACCTTTTATAATGGACTTGTTATTCAGTTCACTGAAAAAGAAACAGGAGAAGGTATACAATTTTATTGTAACATTTCACTGTTCTTCTATTACCTACAAATATAATTTTGTCTCATGAAGAACAATTCTTCCTGGTACATAAGTTATGGAACTGATTACAGTAATTCGAAAGTTCTGTTTCAAATTTTCAAATTTTTCAGACTGAAAAAATAAATGTCTACAAAATAATACTTTGAGAATTATTTGGTAGATTTCCTGATCTATCGCCATTCGACTGAAAATGTTTGGTTTCTTTATAATTCATGCTCCCTAATAAGCACTAAGAAACATTTCTCTAATGAGCCAAAACTAATGAAAAATATATAAATTTCTATAATGCTGTGGTGTGCCTTCCTGGGTCATGGCTTCTGAGACAGAATATCACAACAACAACCAAACTGCCAGTGGTGTTAAAAATAAATAAATGAGACCAGGGTTGCTCCACTGGGTCCCGTAGTAGATCTTGGTCATCATCACATGGTGTCATACCTGGGAGATTGAGCCGCCTTGGATGAATGAGGGCTTGTCTGTGGGCTTGGTAGTTGGAATGAGAGGAGGAGGAGAGGGAATGTTGGGAGGTCGACTGGGTCTGCTGAAAGTCACTCGGACTCCATCTGGCATACTCTGGACAAGCTGGTTGGGGGCAGGGTGGAGAACTGGTGGTAATGTGGAAAAAAAGAGGGAGACAAATGATTACTGGAACATCATTTGTGGATCAAATAACAACCCGAACAGCCAAAAGTTAAAAACTTTGTCATACAAAAATCATAAAACAACTAATATCAGCTCACACATTAACTTGTCCTCTAAATGTCTTCTGCCTGCCAGACATCACCCTGCATAAGGGTTCCATTAAGCTTCATTTACCACTAAAGACTGTCTGATGAAATATTTAGCTTCAATCTGACAGACTCAAGCAAGTGAGTGTGCTGATGATATCACCTAATAGCCTGTCCTCAGTTTGAGGTAACCTTGGCCCAAGCTTGCTGTCTGCTTTACTGTCTCCTGGGAAAACTAAGTAGACAAAATTGATCATAACACACAAATACACCCACACAAGACCAGGAGTAACCTCCTTGCGGTGAGTGCACCTCATGCTCTGCACTCCACAAAATCAAAAATGCAAAAGGCTGTGTGAGAGTTCTTCCACCAGGCATGGACGTCATCATCCTGCTGGCTCATACAGGGCAGAAAAGAAAACAAGCTACTCTATGATGAATTTGCAAATCCCTGTTGCAGGGAAACTGTGTGTCAAACATTAACATTAATGCTGCAGTTCACCAACAACAACCTAATTTAAGAGGACATAGGTTATATGTTTGTTTCAGATGACAAAAAAGAAAAATTACTGCAGTCAGACTTTATTAAAACTCCAAATGTCATTTCCACATCAACATGAGCGGAAGACATTTTCTCAGGGAATGTCTGCCGTCCACTCCACTTGGTGAGCTGAACTTAAAGCAGAAGCAAACCTTTACTGCCATCTTCATACCATAATGCTTTCAATATAATAAATGGTCTGTGAAATAATGGAAACTAAACTTTGTCAGCAAGATCAACATCAAACTGCCACCCCATGCATTATTTTTACATTTAATACACAAAATATTATGTATGTATTATGTAGCTCTGACATAGCATGGCCACCATATGACAGGCCAGAACATGCATGTCCCAAAACAAGATTCTAAACCGAAACATCACCTGTAGTCTCTACAGGCTGGTTAAGTGGAGTGGGGAATCAGAAGTGAATGCCGGTATACAAAACAGAGCGGTCAATAAAATCTGTTATTCAGAAATTTTTAATTACCACAACTATGAGAGGTCCTTGACCATATAGACAAAATGTGCACAAAAAATATTAAGCTGATTAGTTCAGCAGTATGTGAGATTAGCTGTGAACAGATAAACATATGGACACACACACAACTAAAACACATGATCACCTCCAGCTTACTCTGATGGAGAAAAAAAAAATCCTGTTCAGGAAGAGAGGAGCATAATGGCTTCTGACGAGCCAGGAGCAGAGGCTATATTTTAAAAAAAATGCTTCATTGCACTGATGTGCAATTCAAAACTGTAGTAAACACACAGTGAATGATGAATAGTAGATGTGAATCTCTTTAGTGATAAAATTAAGCCTAAATTGTTTGCCAGTCATGGCTAACAAAGTTAACTTTATGATTCCAAGATTAATAATTCATTATAACCATAAACCTGATAACGCTGTGGTATGAATCACTGTAAGTCAATAGTTGCCATCAACTATTGACTTACAGTGATTCATACCACAGCGTCTTTTGAGACAAGAATGTAGCACAAGGGCCAAGATTAGGGGTCAAAGAAGTGTGCTAGTGTTTTCTCTGACTTGTGTATTGACACAGTCACCGAAGTTATACAATCACCAAGCAGAAAGAGCAGGTTCATACTATTTGACCTCTACCATTCTCATACATATATACAGTGCCTTTTTCCCCCAAGGATCCAAGCTTATTGGGGCCTGAAGAGCACATATTCATAATGCCACCTTTTACAGGGTCATCACCAAACAAAAAATGATCCACAACACAGAATAAGTTTGGCTCATCCACTTTACTTTAAGTAAGACATCTACAGAGAAAATAGCACAAACGCTGGTTTAGGTTTCAAAATGCATCTCTCTACAAGCAAGCCATTTACTAAATACTTCCAGCACAGTATAACCCCAATTTGAGTACCTAAAGTATACCTTTCTTTGGACAAGAGGAAATTCCACCTGACTTCTGATCTAACAATACTAAACCCAGACTTATAGCAAAATTAAAAAACTTCCAATCAGTCCTCCTCTGCTGCAACTTCAACTTCAAATAAAGACAGTAAAGCAAATCTATATGCAGACACAGAAGCAAGCCATCAAGACAGACGGATATGATAAACTGAAATATAAGAGTGGCAAAAAGAAAGTCTTTGACTTTCATTCTAAACTAGGCTTGTTTAGATCAGCAAGGGAACGGAAGAAGCAAGAAGGGAGGGGAGGAGGTGAAGATGTGTGCTTTTACCTGGTGGCACACTGTAGCGGGAGACATTGGGGGCGTCGGGGTCAGGCTGGGGTGAGGCCTTGCTCAGCTCCCTGGGAGAGAGTCTGTAAGGAGAGCCTGGCCGACCAGAGTAGGCCTCCTGGTCCAGAGCCAGCTTCATGTCATAAGGCATGTAGGGTAAGGGCTTACCTGCAGTACACAGGCATAAGGACAAAGGGAAGACAACCGCTATTAAGATAAGAACTCAATGCTGGTGAGCATTGAGCTGGCCTAGAATGGATACCCCTGTACAACTAACACTGCTACCTAAACACACACCCGCTGAAACCTATCTAATAAATATGAGTGTCAAAGCGCAGCAGCTTACTGACAGCTGTTATTCTCTTCACAGCCCTCCTACTAAAAGGTGCTAAAAGCTTTGCAAAAATCAAGTTGTAATGCAGTCTGCCTAGTGACTCAGCTGCTCTCCTTTCCAACTAAGTGGATGAACTATGCCCAACTGCCCAGAAGTACCAAGTGTCCTACTCTGCAGTGCTCCAGTCAAACAACTAAAAAAAAACAAAAAAACACCACCACAGTGCCCTTTCACCATCCAAAGGCATTTCAAGAATAGCATCAACGCAAACTTCGACTTCAACTCTGCACCAAATGTAAAACAGGGTCAGCTATGTTCTTTGTCTTGACTCAGGCTGAACCACATTACAATAGTGCACATCACCCTCAAATGTTTCCTTTCCTGAAATGACTCAAAAATGAAAATGAAGCCTAAAAAAAGCATCCGCTATAAATAGTTCACTGCTGGCAGCAATAAGAACAAGGCTGAAGGAGTGATGAACAGGAAAAGGGAGATATGAAGACAGATTGAGGATATCTTTGGTTGTCCTACCATCTCTCTCTAGGATGGTGGGGCTGCGAGTGCTGAAGGGGGGTCGGCGCTCCAGGTCTCCCTGATCCTGTCTCTGCTTCTCCTCTTGGTGTGCCGACTCATGCGCTGCTTTGATCTGGTGCTGTAGCATGGCAAAGCCACTGATGGGCACACCACCGGGGCCAAAAGGACCAGGCACCTAGATAAGTTAATGAGGGAAAAGGTCCTGATGAGTTGGAATGCCAGACATAAACTAAGCGAGATAATGACTGCTCTATTGAAGCAGTCTACACAGATCATTGACCAAACTTCAAAGGAAAATGCATTCCTTGCATATCTTGAACTTCTTGCTTTCAAAGGATATCATACACATCTGCCAAACATTCAAGTAAAACCCTTATCTTATACTTAAATCAAGGCAATAGTCGATAAATAATCCAGATAGCATAAACACAGCAGCATAAACACCTAGTTTCTGATCTTATCACACTGCTCGTACTGACTGAAGCGGGAAATGCATGTGCAGGGCTCCAACCTGTGACCTGCCTTAATGCCTGTGAATGGACGAAAACTGTGGCTAACCATAGGTGGGATGGCAGCTGCCCGCTGCTGCAGCTGCTGGATGTTGAGTTGAGTTTGCTTGGGAGAGGACACCAGCACAGAGCCTGGAGGACTGAGCAGTGAAGGCTTTTCCATGGGGAACATTCTGCAGAGACACAAAAAAATGTCACAGAAAAATGTCAGAAAACCAAAAACATGTCCTGCTATTTTAAAATTCTATTACATACACGCAACATGAAAACATGAACACAGTGATCATGAAAACACACCTCCTTTCAGGCTCCGCTTCCACATCTTCGTCAGCACTGCAGGTGGCGCTAGAGTCATTGTCTGAGTGGAGCTCCCTCCCACCATGATCTCCCTTTTCTCCTCTCTCCTTGACCTCAGGCTCCATCTTGACCTGAACCTCTCCAGTCTTCATGTCCATATCCTGAGGTTCAGTTTTGGGATGAACCGAGCCTGCATACGAGGCAACCCTAGCCTCCTGAGACCCAGTCTCACTCTCTGGGCTTTTCTCTTCCTTGACACAGAGTTCCCCGTACGAGGGCTCTGGGGCTTTTCCATTGCTGGCCTGACCTTTGTCCTGATCAGAGCACTGGGCATCTCCAGCGGCGGAGTCTGCCCTCTTGGAGTCGCCAGACTTCAAGGAGTCGGCCTGAGAGGGGGAGGGGGCACTCTCTGTATCAGAGCTGTTGTCACCGCCTGAGGAAGCATGGGAAGTATGAACTAAATTAGTATTCTTGTACATGTCAGAGAATGCATAAAATTCAGTGAAATTCACAAGGCTTTTATTAACAAATTTTAATTCCATTTAGAAATAAACATACTCTATAAGTACATAAATGTAGACCAGTCACCGCATAAATCTTCTTACTCAGGTGATTTATCGTTTAGAAAAGCTGGAAGACCAAGTGTCTCATATATTTCACAGTCAAACAAGTGAATGAATCAATGAAAAACTCAAGAAAGACCACAAAAGCTAGAAACAATATACAATTCAAATATTTTCCCTACTCATCTGGGATTTATTCATTGTCGTATTTTGATTCACATATAGTTGCTGCTGTACATAATATTTGACTGGAATTTGGTTATTTAATGATCTTGTTTCATAAGTTTGCTTACACAAACTGTTGTGTAAGCCGTTCAAAATAAAAACTCATCTGCCCCTTTCACATTTAAATTTTAAGTATCTTAAAAAACAATATGTCAAACAAGACACTAAACAAACTGTAATTCTCAAGTGAGAAAAACATAAATTCACATTCAATCATACACCTTTAAGATAGAAACTGCGTATTTAAAAAAGAAAAAAAAAATCTGCCTGCCCCCGTTGGTTTGCATCTTGTCTACAGGAGCAGTTGTTGCCATGGTGATGGTAGTCCAGATGGTATCTCTCAAAACACAATTTGCAGATGCATTATATATATCAAACCAAAATCAAAGAACAAACATTACTAAATATACAAATGACCAACACTACAATGTTTGTAAGTACACTTTAATAGATCTGCACAAATGGCTCCTCTGGTTTTATATGCTCCACTGTCTGATGCGTATAATGTTAGGTCCACAGGCTGCAGATTACCAAGTCCTTGAAAGAGCAGTTTGGGCTTCCATGGGACAAAGTCAATAGTAAATATGACAAGAAATATGTGACTTCTCACTGTTGCCACTTCATTACATGTAAGGGATTATTTTTCCACAATAAACACATACTGAATCACATCTCTGTAAAAAATAAGCCTTGATTTTACAAACCAACACTATTCTGTGCTAATTAGACAACATAATGTTTTTCCATACACAAGCTGTCCTCACCATGTACTGTCAGCAATGATAACGACCACTAGAAACGACGAAGGTGGTTAGACAGGTCGGCTGGCTGGATCAAACAAGTGGACCAGCATTTTGTGTTCAAAGAGCAGGCTTTGTTGAGTCTTCAAAGCCAAGAACTGTTATGCAACAGGCGCCCATGTAGTCAGAATTAGTTCATATCTTTTATCTCCACTTCTCCCCCTTGCTTCTTTTTTCATTTGATCTTTTTTTCCCCAGTCTCATTAAAACTACAGTCAGTAGAGAGCAAGCACGCTGCCATCAACTCAAATGAAACCCTTACATGACATTCAGAGGGCATTTTGGATCAGGCTTCCCGGCTTTGCACTCTACTTATCACTGCATTCTTTCTCTGCATTCCCTCTTTACTTAACACTTAGCAATATCAGGCATGAGGCCTCAGAATCCATGGACACGAGGGTTGCCCTAAGACTTGCCCTGAACTCAGATAAGAACAGGAAGAACAGCTCAAAACAAATGTGTTTGGGCATGCGTGTGTCTGTGTGTTTAAGAATGAGCAGATGCTTCTTAATCTTCCATATCTCTGACCTTCACTGTCATCTGCGTTGTCCTCATCCTCATCATCAGGTGATGCTGTGGCTAGACCTTCACCTTGAGACCTATCAGCACGAGCTCGCCGTGTATCCTGGGAAACAAGAGATACAAAAGAACATTTCATTTTCAAACCCTGCAGTTTCAACAGTTCAATTGCAGACCATATAAGAAAATTAATAGCAAATAGCTTACCTGCTTATGCTGCTGGAGTAGATTGTCCAGGTTGTGACGTCTCTTGTAGTTGAAATAGAAATTTTTGCACTGTGCCTCACTTTTGGTGCCCACCATTTTGGCAATGGCTGTCCAGTTTCGCCCATGCTCAACTAGCCCTAGCGCAAGACAAAGAGAGACAATTCAGTTTAATTCAATTCAATTAATAAGGTTGAAATCACTTGTCAAGAATGATAAGATAAGCTACTGATATGACAGACCAATAACAGTGAACAGTAGAGTGGTGTAGCCAAGCCATCAAAGCCTTATTTGACATGGACATACTTTGAAATCTAACACTGCTCATATTTTAAGTGACTGCTTCATGCTGTATCAGAGCCATAACTATGCTGCAGTTGTCATTATCATCACAGATAGCAAACTTTTCATAAGCGAAGGCTGCCAGCAAAAAAAATATCTACTCATCTCAAGTGCAGCCAGCAAATTAATGATATTCATTTTTGATTCATAAAAAACTGTTTTGATTAACACATTGCACTTGACCAATGCAAAAATGGTTACAGAATTATCTGTCTTTACTCGTCCCACCCCAGATCGTGAGATTGTGTCCAGCTAAGAGACTGAGGAGTCATATTCAGTGTTTGACAAGTATTAGCAAAATAACTGATGACAAAAAACATCAAGACAGGGAACATCCTCATTAGATGAGCTATTTCACAAAATACGGGAAAACACCTGTGGCAACAACTTGAAGATTGCACAGTAAGCATTTAAGTCCACTGAAAGCCTGCCACACAGACATTTATGGTCTTAATAAGTGAACAAATTAAAACATTTCCATTAACACTGCAGTTTTTACAGCAGAGCCATCCTGAGGATGCAATGCAAACATGCAGCACACACACACACACACAAACAGGCAATGTCATCAAAACAACTGGTCTATGTTATATGAGAAAAATATAGGCAATGCCTCAGCCTCACACTGTGATTTTGTTTTTCTATTTTAAAAATAAAATATATAATGAAGTTTCCACAGTAATATACAATATATGATCAAATATAAGTTTTTCCATGTCATACATTTTAACTCTGGTTTATATTTCTGGTTATAATGTCAGTTTTTAGTATATCAATAGACACTCGAAAGAAACCTACACTGTTGTGGAAATCAACAAACAGACAGACACTTTAAATGAAGAAAACTGCTGATCAGCTAATTAAGCATACTCAAATGAACCAATGCTAATACAAGTTTTTAATTACTTTTAAAAATCATTGTGAATTTATCATTGTGAATAGCATTTCAAATATTGTGCAATTTCCTTAAAAGATAGTTTTAAGTCTGATTTTAAAATACCAGCATGTTGGTTATTTGATGGTAAGTTATATATTTCAGTAGCTCATGAAACCCCTCACTCTCCACCATAAAGCAAATTCTCTGAGTCACTGCCTTTACCGCCTCTCCAAGCCAACACCAACATGATAGCTTGTTGGGATGCCAGTGTTCCACTTTTGGCATGCATTGCAACCATTGGGTGCTGACTTATTGGGTGATAGAACAACTGGAGTTGTTCTGGAGCTGTATTTTATGGCGTTGCAATTTTAACCCTCGGAATTGTCCTCTTTTACAATGAATTTCTCCCACACTGCACAATGTTTTGCATGGTTTTGCCCTCATCATCTTGCCGCACAACGACTGTTTCTTCCTCGTTAAATCAGTAGTTTTTCTGAACTGCAAAGATGAACTATGCCCCCTTGTGGTATAAAAGTGAAATTCCAGAATGGTGGTTAAAACATTTTAAAGTTGGTTACATTCTTGATGTCAGTCGTTTTTTTTTTTATTGACTAATCATCAATGGACTGCCATAATGAATAATATTTCAATTTAGAACTGTGTAATACTGTAAGTTATTTTATTGATGCTGAAGTTATTTAGTTTAGATCAACTTTGGCGGTCTCACTAAACTTTGAAACTGGTCTGACAAGTTGCAGTGACCTACAAGACTGCCATTTATCAGTGACATCAGGGTGCTCTTCTCTAAATTCTGTAACCACTGTGACATTCCCTCCCTCTCAGTCCTACTGAAATGAGGGATACCAGCAGCTTGACAAATCACCACAGAGCTAAACACAAAAACCCCATTCCTGTTCCAATTAAACAAGGAAAACAAGTCCTTGACGGGGCTAAGAGGATGTTGACTTATTTTTAAATTCTTCATGCGGTAGATACTTGCAACCTCATCTCCTCCCCCCCCCCCCCCCCCGTCACCGGTTTTGTTTTCTGTTCGGTTCATTTGGCCCAATTTTCATGAAATTTGGTGGATGGGTGTAGCACAGGCCAAGGAAGACCTCATTTAATTATGGAGTAGATCTGAATCACAGGGCGGATACACCAATTATTTTTTACATCCATTAACACTGTGAGATAATGCATTTGGCCTTGGCAACTGCTCGGTGACAGACTCTCAATCAGCAAGCTAACCCACTATCACAGTATACGCCCACCGAGCTGAAGAATGAGTGAGCACGCTGGAAAAAGAGAATACCGGCTCCTTGGAGCCAGAATATTCTCACATCTAACTTGGTGTATTAAGGCTTTATTTCATTCAAACCAGAGATAGTGACTGTCAGAAAAGTGAGCAAATATTAAGTTTATAAATCATACTGGTTTTTGTAATAAGGTTTTTTTCTATTTGCAAATTTTAATTTGACTCAAGTAAAAAGTTCTTCCTTGAACATAAAGCCTTTTGTAAGAACTGTTTTTACCAACAAGCCATTTCATTATGTTACTTCAGGCCAAGCATTTGATATTTGCACATATGTATATGATAAAGTGTTTTCTGATTTTGATTACATATTATTTTGAAGTACACAATAGTTGCACAGATGAGTTAATGAGGCTTCAGCTAGGCACAACCATATTCTGACCTAAATCGTTTTGGAAATAGACTGAGACATACGGCAGCTGCACTAGTAAATTTGCACAATACTTGAGTCGTCTGTATTCTTCAAGTGCCCTTCTAGGAAATGTTAGAAGAAAAAACTCAAGATAATGCAGTCTAACAACCCTACAATAAATGAAAAAGCAATTTGTGAAAAATATAATGTTAATTCTTTGTTAAAGTTGTCTTGAAAGATGTTTAAAAGGTTATTTTGTCAACGATAACTGCACTACCAGGCCTAGGACGTGTTAGCCTAGTATTAACACAGCAGCTTATGCAGATCAACAGGTCAAAGGAATGTCTTAGAGGGGAACTGTGTTTAACGTACTTGCATGACCAACTGCGTGTGGCGGCATAGCATAAAAGTGATTTTTGAACCTGCTTTTTCATGTGACTAAAAGAGGTCGTGTAGGTCTCTTTTAGGAACACTAATCCACAGACAAATCTAACACACAGGTCTGAATGCCTGTGGAGACCACAGCAGCAATATATTTCTGTTAAGTAGGAAGCAAACCTCAGATACCCACCCAAGAGAGTCTTAATTAATCCACGTTAATCCCGTCATTTACCCCCCACCCCCGCAGTCTATGCCCTTGGCACTCAGGCAATCCTACATAAAAGTCTACACCAACAAAGCTGAGCAAGAAGAAAGAGAGAGAGCCAACTTAAATGGCATATGACCTGTTTAATGACTGTGGCAGTACTGTCTGACACCAGGCACAATATGCAACAGGCATTAAGAAAAAGACCAAAGAAAATTTTAAAAAAGAAAGGTTTTTGGAAAAAGATTTCTGAATGCGAATAATAGATTATGGTCTTTAGGGGAAGTTGCAACTGTCAAGCTCTGTTTCTTTATGAGAGGCCTCAATAGATCACTTCTGAGAAACACGTAGAACAGCACAACTACAAGAAAAACAAACCCTGAAACCCTTTGTGGGTCTCCGACAGCTTCAAGTAAAGCACCAGCACAAGTTTATATTTGTGTGAATGCATGTGCACACTCATTCCTGTGGGCATGTAAGAAACGAGCAGGGCGAGGCAACATCAGATAATCAGAAGAGGGAAAGGGAAAGATTGGGGGGGGGGGTCATGAAAAGCAGAGCAGCCACAGCAATGCAGGGAAAGAGAGGAAGGACAGAGATATAAAGCAAAAGAGAAAAGAAATGAAACCCTACCTTTTTTGGCGACCTCCATCTCCTCCTCGGTCCAGCGAGAAGTTTCTCCGGTTTCACCAGCACCAGCTAAATCACAAAGAAAAGAGACATAGCCTCATCAGCACTGACAGAAAGAAAGACAGACATAGAGGGGGAAAGGAGAGAGAGAGAGAGAGAGAGAGAGAGAGAGAGAGAGAGAGAGAGAGAGAGAGAGAGAGAGAGAGAGAGAGAGAGAGAGACAGTCCTCTCTTCAGCCGTCTCCTTCTCATGGCCACTAATCTAATAATCTGTTTACATTCAGGGGCTGCTGAGACCTGCTCCCTCACTTACACTCTCGTTCTAACTCACTCTCCTCCTCTCACACTCTCATGCTTGCGCTCTCTCTCTCTCTCTCCTCCCTATCTCTGTTTGTCTCCCCTTCCCCACAGCCCAGAACAAGCCCTCCTCCACTCTAATCCACAAGGGGAGGGCCTTGGTCAGCTGATGTAGCGCCAGACAGTGGAAGAGTTGAGAGCCCTGCCTCCCTCTTTGGGAAATGGCCTTGGATGGAGACAAACAGACAGACAGAGCAGCCAGCCCAAAACCCTCCCACCCCTTCTACTGTGACACTGCGAATCTCACACGCACATCTTTTTTGCCTGGGCTTGGCTACACAGTTCCACACCCCCACAAAATTCACAGAAGCGCATGGTCAGTGTGGATGGGGCAGAGTGAACTCTAGCCCACTCTCCTCCATGCCCCCCCCTGAGTGTGTGTAAACATTTGGACTAATATAGCAGCAGATGTACCCTTGACATTAAGAGGAGGCTTGCCCCCCACCCCAAGCCCCACACCCACCCACACACACACACACTTCGAAGATGAGGGGATCAATTCTCATTGTTTAGACGGCTCCTACCAAAGGTCTGCCGGCCACAGTCTGTTACACTTAGTTAAACAAACGTCTACTGGACTAGGCTTCCTTTTCCCGTGGTAAAACTCACATGTTCTCCCCGTGACAGCTCCTCTAGGGTGTTCATTAATCTGGAGGCTATGAAAACAGACATGGTGTCTGCCTGCAGTGTAGGATTTCCCCTAATTTATATATATATATATATATATATATATATATATATATATATATATGTGTGTGTGTGTGTACACACACAAACAAATTCATACACACATACCCTCCCATGCTTCAAAGATCAAGCCCTCACCGTTGGCCCCCACTGAATCAGCAGCTTCCTCAACTTCTCTGGCACCATTTCAACTGGGCAATACTGACAGATAGCTACCCTTTAGCACCTAGCCCACTTACTTCTAAGAATCACCATAGCTACAGGGGTTACAACAGAGCAAGCAAACAAACCCAGTCTAGTAGATATAGTAAGAGAGATTACAGTTGACACAGTCTTAGATATGCATGACACAACCAGAAAAAGGCCAGTGAGGTCAGGGGGTTGAGAAGATGGAAGGACACACTGCAGATGGCTAGATAATCACATTATAGGGCAGACCTTGCATAACTCAAACTGTTGAGGGAGGTAGAGCTGATCAGGCAGCAGAGGGACCAGGTGGCAGAAAAGCAGAGCACACTTACAAAACAGTGAATTAATGATACAGATTAACGCCACAATGAGCTTAACACACAGGGACTCAGATACCTGAAAACCTGAGCTACCGTTGTCAGAGTGACAGACTTCAAAGGGTGGAAGAGTACAAGCGCGTGACTGAGTGTCATGACAACAGCTCTAAGAGAGCACCACATTGCCATGCTGATGGACAGACTCCGTACAGCGTCCTGAGTGGAGCGCAATTCAGGATAGACTCTAACACTTGGCAGTGAGCACCTACAAACACTGAAACAACGATCCACTTTCAGACTATAAACAGCTTAAGAATCTACACATCTTAATGGAAAGAGCTGAGCAGAGCAGAGCTATAGTCTGACACGTCTCTAAACTTGTTTAAGGTGTATCATTACCATGTGCTAGAACACATACAGCTAATATTATGAAAGCTGCCTCTTACATCAGGCCAGTCCGTGCCAACAAGTTTATTTACGATTATCCAAGAGGGAAAAATATCTTTTAGCCTACTATGACATTTAAGAAGCTAAATGGGAAGCCAGAGAATTGACACTGATCACTTGACAGTAACTGTGCTAGCCTCTAGGCAAAAAAATATATTAACGGCATTACTGCTAGAACAGGGTTAGGGACAGAATAGGAATAGAGTAGAATAAGTTTTGGGTACTCTTATTTCTTTGCATATTTTAGGGTGAAATATTGAATGATTCCATTTTTGTCCTTTCTCTCATTTCTGTATCCGTAAAGGAGATCTCCTATTGCAGAAAAATATTTAATACAATGTCCAGAGAGCATCCAAAAGAGGATTCACCTTTATTAGTATCCATGGAAGCTATTGGAGTCTGGGGTTTTGCAGGCTCCTTCATGGCCTTCTGTGCTGGATCAGGTTTAGGGAGCTGTGGAGGATCTGGCAAGGCAGGCTCAGTGGCAGGGGGAGGTGCCTCCTCAGCCGCCACAGAGGCAGCCTCATTGGCCATGGAGCGTGTGGTGATCCTTCCCTTACGGCGGCCCTGACTGTTGGCAGTCTTCCTGCCACGCGGCGTATTTTGCTCCTTTCCGTCCTCGTCCTCCCCACCGTCACACTTGTCTTTGTCCTTGCCAATGTCCCTGCAGTTTTGGAGGGGGAAAAACAGCTTTAGAGACCATTGATACAGTAAATATCTACTCCCTTCTGACTCAGCAATAACCCTTTTCAGAATCTGTTACTGAATACACAAGAAAAAGCTGTTGGACGTTTCTTGTCTATTAGCCACAAGCCAAAACAGATACTGCTACCACATGTCCAAGTCGTCTCTAGACCATGAACGTGCATCATTCCATCAAGCACACGATGATGTGAAATCCTGCACCTTTTCGGACATTCACTCATTATTTCATGTAAGACAACCCAATCCAAAAACAGAATGTCCATCTGTTAATCACATCATTATAATCGGCAACTCAATAAGAATAATTGCCAGCTTTGTGAATTCTTCACTTCTGTGTTTCATCCTTTTCACTATCAACAGGTACAGGTAGTATTGCTTCAATAACATCGCAAGCACAATTCATGTCCTGTTAATAGGAAGGAAGAACAGGATATTGACATAGCTGATACACACAACTGTGACAGCACAGGTTCATTTTCAAAATTTTTACTATTTGGCTTTCAAATACCATCCTGTTTTATAGTATGTGTAAATAAGAGCATTAGAAGACTCAAGCTGCAGATAATCAAATTAATATTTAAGTCGGAGCACCTAAATATAATCTAACAAACCTTTACAGCTATCACATTTTATGAACCCCAGAATGTACTACAGTGATATGAGGACAAACAATTATTCACAACTCACCTAGAATCCTCTTTTTCATCTTTCTCTTCCTCGTCCTTCTTTTCCTCGTCCTCTTTTTTCTCGGATTTCTCAGATTTGTCCTCTTCGTTTTTGTCGTCTGACTTGTCTTCTTGTGAGGGACGTGTTATTTGCTAAAGACAAAACACAAAGGGAAAATAATAAGACACTTCTCCTTGAAACATTAAAAAAAGGTCAATGTGTAGATTAGCACAGATGATTTAGGTTACTAGAGGTAAGCGGAAATGAAAAATACAAAGAAGTTCTCAGTGATATCAATGCTTTAATTCAGATGTAAAAACCTCCCCTGAAATATGTTTTAAGACATCAAACAACCACTTTTATTTTTTAGAAAGAGCCATGCTGTAATGTATCTTTAACCAGTTTGATATTACTTAACCATAATAGAGACTATAACATACTTTTGTCAAATCTTTATATCTGCGTCACACCCTTAACTACATGCCTCCTATGGTTTTATTTCCTGCTTTGGGTTTCCTGCATGCTATCAAGCAAAAGACATCTTCTGACGGTATAACAGTATTGCACTGGCCCTGTGAGCTCAGAGAATCTTTTAAAATTGTGGAACAGAAGATGGACCTGAACAGCTTGGTAAAGTCGGTCATTTATGGCCCAAAAAAAAAAAAAAAAAATCACAATCATGATTATTTTGGACAATATTGAGATGAACACTACTACTCGCTGACTTTGGAAACACTGTCCACTTTTTTTAATAGTGGATTTCCTTGAACTTCAATTATTATACAACCAATAAAAATGTCTTATGAAAATAATACATTATAATGACATAAGGTATATTAAATGTAAAGGCTTAGTCAATGATGTACAATGTTTTAGTTTCTATATATAACGTCAGAATACTGAAATACGACTGCACCGGTACAAAATAGGTCTAACAGTGCAATTGAGGACGGACCAACATTCTTTATCATTTCTGCTGGCGCGGTAACCACAGAATGCAGAATTCCTCCTGCCTGTTTCATGAAACTAGCTGCTGGAACTAGTCGGGCGATGCCAAGCCAAACATCCCATGCTGGTACTAGATGGGGCCAAGGAATGTTCTTCACTCAATGGTAAAGGCAAAAGACATGGACAGAGGCAAAGAGGGAGAAAAAGGAGGGGGGGGGGGCATTTTACAACAACATTATTCTGGACAGGAGGAGTCTGGCTGCTGTATTGTACAGTAAAGTCTGATACGGAAGTGCTCTATAACCTCACACAAACAGTCGGTAAGTAATTAGAGCAAGTTGCTGCTTTAGCCAGCTCTAACCAGAGATAGCTAATAATCAGAAGAGAGGTGCTGCATGATTAGCAAAATCAAATCGATACTATTTGAAAGAAAACTGCATGTGATTCTATCTTAAGTTTACTCTATGCTTAAATCAACTGTATATAAAGGGAAAAATTTGAGATATGGTTAATGTCGTTGTTTCTTGCTTTTGTTGTCAATATTGTCGTTTTTAACTTTTGCATTTATTTTTGCAGACAATTAGAGGTGTCAGCAGAATTTCTAGACATTATGTTGCGACCTTAAGTAATTCAAAAATGCATTAACTCATATTTAGGATGTTGTATAACAAAATAGGAGGAAGATATTGATAGTAATAATATTTTGGAAGTGACATGATAGTTAAGTCATACAGTATAATACAATGACACCACTGCACTGTTCAATTCTTTAAGGAAAGCCCTGCAGATTCAGAGCTCATACTGTAGCTTGATGTATGCAGAGAGGACCACATCAACTTGGATTAGGATTTAAACTCTTGACTCACTTCCTGCCAACAGTAGTCTGCAAAGCATGTTTTTGGCACTTGACAATTCAGAGACATTTTAGCAAAGGAGTCCACAGTTATTCTCCCCATACGTCTACTTCAGTGAGCTGTTGTTCTGGTTGGGTTGGGGAGTGCTTGTGTTTGCTTTGGAGGTGGTCAGAGAGCCATGGCATTCCTGCCTCTTCTCCCACACAGCGTAAAGAGCCTCCACACAGATGTTCTCCAAAAGTCAATGAGGCCCTGTGGTTCTGTGGTTCTTCAGTGTTTTGAAATGAAGCACTTTCCTGACCTGGCTTGAATATTTTGAGAGTTTTAATTTCTCCCCTCTTTTGCTGATTCACAAGTGCTGTTTGATTTAGGAAATGGCAGAGCCACAAGTCAATCTTCCCTTTCCTACCACAGAACTTAGGCCACCAGAGGAATCTCTCACTCTTGCTTCAAGCAATTTCACTGAAGGACTAGGAAATGAAAAATCTACTAAATTATTACTATGCTTCACTTCAACCCCTGCAATTCATTACACTTGGTGCCATCAGCCAATGACACAATCACTAAAACTATTGAAGTTATAGTATGTGTCTCTCTTGTATCAAGAGACACAATGTCTCTTGATATATTACAATAATGGAATTACATAAAAGGTGGGAAAAGGAAATAAAAGCACTAATGTAAGCGTACATGTAACAGCAGCAACAGTTTTACCTCATGGTATACAGCTTACATTACATTACATTTTAGATTGAATGCACTATGCAGTTGATGGTAACATTAATTTATGATCAGTCACAGGAGAATAATTCAGTGTTAAAAATAACTGAAAAATAAAGAAAGGTAAGAAATATATTCTCAGTAACATTTTCATAGACTTCATAAAAACAACCAAAAATTTCAGTTTCATGTCTTATTTTTCAACTCATAAAATGTTGCCAATGACAACTGCACATTTCTTATTCTGGAATTTGTCGAGAGTTCTGCTCTTATGATGAATGTATAGTGTCAAAAAGGTTAAACAATAATATTAACAAAATAACAAACATCAACTGAGACAACAATATATGGCTAGCATAAAAACAAACAGCACATGTTTATGAAACAATATATCATCTTGCCTACAGTATCATAAAATAGTAACCCCTGTCTCATAATACACATCCTCTCACCAGATTCTTGCAATACACACCCCTACAACACCTGGAATAAGAAAATGCTATTTTTTTCATGGTCAAATACTGGAAATCAAAAAAAATGTTAAAGTTTAACTTTGAACATTGAACTTGTATATAATTATATATATATATATCTATAATCACTGAGTGACTATACATCCTTCAGTGCTAATATAGATAAATATCACCCACTAATAAACACTGAATAACTGAGTGATAAAATATCACACTGAAATGTGGCTCATCCTAAATAGACTGCCATATAAACAGTCTAGTACAAATACTAGCAAAGATTCATAAAGAAAACAATGTTGTTGGAAAAGCTCCTTCACTGTAAAAAACACATTTTGGATAAAGCTGCCAGACGACAGAAATATACAGATGATTTTATCAGAGAAGAGCAATACGAGCAAGACAACACTCAGACACAACCACACAGTAAAGGCGCAACTTCTGCTTTTGAAAATAACCAATAGAGTGGTTGCAGACACACCGGGGGGTGTAGCCTGCGTAGGCTTCCACAAGAGTGTGTAATGCTAGGAATACAAAATTGATTGTTGTCTTTTTTTGTGTTTTCACAGGCCAAGTCAGAAAAAACATTTAGATCAGAGGTACAGTTATCAAGATTCAACTGACACAGGGGACAGACACTTCAAAGTTTGAAGTACATCTGCTCAAGAAAAGGTACAAAGCTGTCTGATAGTGTCTGGAATCTAATACTCCCTGCAAGGTAAAATATGACATTAAAAACTAGTTCCTACATTTTCTCTTGACAAAGTTCCCTATCCTAAAGTACAAATACATATGTACATGCATTCCACGCATCCCTGGCTTGACAGATAAAATAAAACCATGCCTGTACATGTCCTAGAAAATCTATCCTAAAATAGCCGGAGTTTGACTTCCTATAAGCCTCAAGTAAATACGTAGGCTAAGGAGAGGAACTGCCCAAGCAACAGAGCAATAGAAAGTACGACACAGACGAAAACAAGAAGACACAAGACAAGTAAACTGAATGAGTGTGGTATCAATTAAAAAAGCAAAAACTGTGGTTTCAAAGCGTGGGACATACCTGCAAGCTCATTTGCTGGTCATAAAAACCTCTTTGCTCTGCTGTGAGCCACAGCTTACTGGTCTTGCTAACGTGAGTTTACCCTCCAGTACTTCCATAGCGGTGGATACGGTAGCAGTAGAGGGGCAGGACAGCACCATAGCAGAGCTCCTTAGAAGGGCTGCTGGGCCACGGCACCGTTGCACATATTCCGGGAAAGCGTGTCATCAGGCCGCTTAAGCCGCCCAAAGAATTGTCCATCTCACATGCACGCACTAATCTATGCAGGGTCACTCAAGGTAATCCCTGCCGAGTACTCCTCTTTGATTGGCACTCACAGCAGCACAGTGAGTTTTTTGGGCCTGTCAGATGGCTGGGCTGAACCACTTCAGTGATTTCAGAGAGGGGTGAATTTTTCTCTCTCTCTCTCTCTCTCTCTCTCTCTCTCACTCTCTCAGAGGAACAGAAGAGGAAATGGAAAATGAAAAAAACAACAGCACACACTCAGCGGATAAGCTGCCAGCGCTGACTGTGTTTTGTTGAAGGTTTTTTCACTCAGTTTCACTCACTCGCCCTACATTCCACTGCTCTTGCTTTTGCACACTCTGTCCTCTTCCTTCCCTCTCTAATGACTCTCTCTACTCACTCAAAACTGCAGTTGTTAAGTCACACCACTAACTGGGAAATCCACTGCATCCTTATGTGTTTCTCGAAATGTCACTAACTGACCAGAATCTCAAAATTACGGCAAAGACTTTCTCACAAACACTTTTACATGAATGTGACAACCTGGAAACCCCACTCCATGACAGAGTAAAAACAATATTATAGGAACACAGCAATAGCATTTCCTCAATCAGTTACCATGAGTTCACAAGCTGTCAATACAAAGACATTTCATCTCTCTGTGTGAAAGAAAACATCAAGCACTCTCTTGACTCCTAGTGGGTCCATAATCTAAAGTAAGAAGAAACACCTTTATGTTCAAGATGTTATCATGAACTCCAACTCGTCTGCAGTCAACCCAATGTGTTGCACAGAAAACACGTACAGAATGACAGAGACAGAATGTCCTGGGCGAGACTGTGACACAGGGAAAACCCAGTAACGAGAAAACATCCAACAGCATGAGTGAAATCAATATCTAGTGCCACGCAGTGTTGGGTTGTCAGACAGTGCATCTTTTTGTGCTGAATTTAGACGCAAGACAACAATTACATTAAGTCAGGAATAACAACCTGGGTACGACAACATATCTCTGTATTTGTCCATTTATAGTTTTCACTTTGGCATCTGCAAAGTTCACATTCCAGCACCGACAGTGATTACACATTGAGGCTTTAAAGGCAGAAGCGGCTCCAGTTTGTCTCTATGCTTGAACCTATGACAAATACATCTCTGTGGAGTTACATGCAGTACAAATAGAAATAGGATCAGGCAGACAGCTGTGAATTCATCTCCACCTACATTATTAGAAAAAATAGGAAATTATTTCTTACGTTTCTGTATTATGCAGCGTTTGTGAAACTGTTCAGTGACAGCACTATAGCTCATTCAACCTCCCTTTCTTTTTGTATGTATTCATAATATTCTTATGGAGACACACACACACACACATACACACACCTAATCTGCTAACCAAGAGCATGTGTAGGTGTCCTTATGTTGTGAATGCTATCCTTGCTCTTGCCTTTGTATTTGAAAAATAAATGTGGAATGAAGGTTTGGCTTTTTTACTTAAAAACTACAAAAAGCCACCCAATTTTGAAAGTAGTTACCAATTAATTTTCAGTGCCAAAAGATGAATTAACTAATTAATTGCTTCCAATATAATATGAAAACTAATTTTTGAAAAAGCAAAGCATACTGATGGTCAAAACAGATGGCCTTACACACCAAAAAACAAAATCCTTTGCTGCTAGTTCATCCTCTACACAGGGTAGTCAAACTGCTTGTCACACTCAGCTGTATCTTGGCAGTCTTGGTTAAGCTTGGCTCAAAACTTGGCTAAATGTTAATTTACTGGGTACGACAGCATCAGTTTTCATAGCCCTGAACATATTTTCCAGAATGTGAGCAAACCCTATTGTGTACGACTAAATACTCTGCTTCATTCATACCCAACAGTATTTGGTGAAGTACACTGTATGTTTTATAGATAATGCTGATGTGTCTTTGGGAGTATTGACAAAAAAGGAAATCAAACTGTAGCTATAATCACAATATTTCAAGAACAGGTGGGGAGCGTTTTGCTTCCTGTTTTACTGATTCTGACACACAAATATTGCCACTGATGTAGGGGCCAAATCCTTAGCACTTAATACTGGAGAGATGTGTGGCACATACATCTGTCACACACAAAATGTGCTGTCAGTTCGATGAAGAGACATGGAACACGTGTGGAAAACGAGTCAGGCAAACTCAGCATGTGAAACGATCACACCTGACAGTTGTTTTTCTTGCAAACTCCTTTTGTACTCTTCTTGATTTGAATTGAACTTTATCATCTTCTGATGACAAAGAAGGAAAGACAAGCAACAACAGAAGAAACAAACTTAGCGTTTCATTAAATATCAGGTTTACCTGGTTCCTTCCTCTCCGTCTTCCATAGTTTCTCCTCACCAGGGTCTTGTAGTTGTGATTCTTCTTGGTCAAGTAGTAGTAAAGAACGCAGTCAGCAACACACTGAAACAAGACATGGTTTGTAATTATGAAAACATGACATTGAAACCGAAGGCAACATATTAAAACGTTTGTTTGGAATTATCCATCCATTTTCACCGCTTATCGCGGGGGAGCTGGAGCCTATCCCAGCTGACTATGGGCGAGAGGCAGGGTACACCCTGGACTGGTCGCCAGTCAATCGCAGGGTCAACTCACACAGACAGACAACCACACATTCTCATACTCACATCGAGGGGCAATGTAGAGAAGCCAATTAATGTAATGTGCATGTTTTTGGTATTGTGGGAGGAAGCCCAAGTACCCGGAGAAAACCCACGCAGGCACAGGGAGAACATGTAAACTCCACATAGAAGGGCCCATACTGGGATTCGAACCTGGAACCCTCTTGCTATGAGGCGACAGTGCTAACCACTGCACCACCGTGTATTTTAGTTCTGGCAAAAACATCAAGACACGGCATGTGGACTTAATATGTACTGAGTGCAGAGTTTTTAATAATGCTGTTTATTATCACAGAGCTTTAAGGTCTTGAATCCCAGTAGTCTTGTATTTGACTTTAGCAGAATTTATCTTAAATTTAACACCCAAAAAATATCAATGATATGACATCTTGCTCTTTATTTTGTCATGTTTGAAAATACAGACAGAAGCTTACCTTTCTCTCCAGATAGGAGGCAATCAGGCCAAAGTTCTTGGGGTGTTGGACAAACCTTGAAAGTGATTGCATATTGTTATTCATGTGCCAAAGCTAAAAATATATCAGTAAGAAATCAAGGTGGCATTAATGCTTATAAACCAACAGATTTACAGGGACAAACTATCAACAAACAAAGAAAAACAACTCACTTCTCCTTAAAGATCTCTTTTTCATGTTCAGTCCAAACATTCATGAACTGCCGGGCTTTGTACACCTTCATTGGGTCATCCATCAGGCCATTCATGTTGATAAACTTCACTCGCCTCTGCTCAGAGTCATACATCATGGGAGGGATGACTGACAGCTGTCGCATCTGCTTCTCGTTGTTCTGTGGAACATAAATAGGGAAAGTGGCCAGTTAGTCTAGCAGAGAATGCACGACGTTGTTCAATAAACCAACCATCTGTTCCCTGGCATTTTGCAGATTTCTCACTCAGAGAAAACACAAACTAGGTCTCATTTGGGCTGTACATCTCGGTATGTAGTTTCACATCTACACTGTAATGTACTTTAAAGACAGTCTATACAGTACTCACCTCCTGCTCAGAAAGGCCATCTATGATTTCAGAAATCTCGTGCTCGCTTCTTGCAATTGTTGCAGACAGGCCCGTCCCTCTTTGTCCAACCCTACAGAAAACAGGGACATAGTGTTACAATAGTGTAACAATGTCACACATATACTCTAAGTGTCAAATTAGGTATGTATATTTTACAAGAACAAGACAGTTATGTTGTATTCTCCTAAGAGGAAATCACATCTCCACACTTTGATCATTTATGCCGCGTTGTGTCTTTTCCAACCAAAACCATAGTCAAATTGTTATTATGATCGAGAGGAGACAAGTTGTTGGAACATTCAAAGCTCTATTAACAAACAGAATCATTGTACCCATTAATGAATGAAATAGTCTCTTTGACCAGTTATTACTTCCTTCCTCCTTTACGGTCTAGCAGTCTGCATAAACAGTGCAGACATGCAAACTCCTGCTTGGAGATTTCAGTGAAAGCACAAAGCATCAGCGCCAGGAACAACCAGACGCTGGACCCTGACCCTGTCTCGCACCCTTTCCAGAGGCATCCAGACAGCATATGTTTCTGCTCAAAGTAGGCCACCGCACACCACCTAGTGTTCTCCACTGAGCTGATAGTTGAAAAGACATCTTAAAAATGGAGAAGACAATTTTAATGTCTTGTTGTGGCTAAAATTCTGGTTAACTTATTATTGTTAATGCATCAAAAGACTGTTCAAGTGAATATGATTTAACTTGATTCCCTCCATCTTTGATCACCTCCCCACATCAAGCAGATCCATCACTGAAGAACAGAAAATGTTTACGTCACTTTTCAAAGGATGCGGTCAATCTACTGCTAGCAAAAAAGGCCATTTCTGTATGAAATACAAGCTTTTATTCCACTTCAGGACTCAATTTTGTCCAATCTCTGAAACTACTCCAGGCAGAAAACTCTGGTGTTACCAATATCAAACAGAAACAGTGATGGGCAATGACACCATAACAGCAAACAGAAATTCAGTTACGATCCTTCCATTGGCAAGTTATACACCTATATATGATGCATATGAGATACATTAACTGATCAACAGAGAAATAATCTACACCAGTTGTGATACTTGCCTGTTCAACTTACAATATCATAATGGTGTATCTTAGAGTAATATCTTAATAACTTAATTTGATTGATTAAGCTTTATAAATCCTCAGGTTCTTACAATAATAAACACAATATTTTGGGTTTTGGTCAATAAAATTGAGTAGTTTAAATATGCAAAACTGGGCTGACTGAACTGGTGATGGTGCATATTTACAGTTATGATTAGTACACTGAGTACTAATATACTCAATACACTGATTATAATAATAAATGAAACGCACTATGGAAGGCCAAAGAACCAAACAAGTGATATCAATACAAGTCAATATAAGTGATTTGTATCAATGTAAACCAAGAACCATATATACTGCAGCACAATAACAGTACCGCTATGTCACATAGGTGACCAGGTAAAGACCATTACCTCTGGAAGCGTTCCTGCTGCTCTCTCTGCTTGCGGATCTCAGGGAATTGCCTTTCATAGTACTCCCGTGTCCTGCTCTCCTTGGCTTTGCGTTTGGGGTTGTTCTCCATTCGCTCCACTTTCTTCTCCCACGCTTCCATCAACTGATCATAGCGCTGGCAGATCTTCTGTTCCTGTGCACACAGTATGGAAAACGCTGTATCAGGAGTGGGTGTGAGTCACTACCAAAAGAACTTCAGGCTAATACAAGGAGCCAGGAGATCAACAGAGAATATATTTTCTGTTATCTTCTGTTGCTATGCTACACCAGAAAAGATTACTTAAAATAAAGGCTAGCATTTACAAAAAACGATCTCATACACAAAAACATGCAGAATGGTGAAGAAATTCTCAGGTTTTAATGAAGCACAGTAATAGTCACAGGCCCAGGATGGATTGAGCTGTGTCGTGGGGATGAAGTGCATAATGAAAAGAGAGCAAAATGTAACCACCAGGCTACCCAGAGCTACATGTTTTAGTTTATTTTTACACAGAACTGTCAGTGAAATCATTGTTTAGCTCTGAAAAGAAGCATATGAAAACAAATGTAAACATAATTACAGAAACTTGAGGTGTGAACCGAGTTAAGAGAGTGCTCGCTGTTTAAGAACCGGCTGCATTTGTTGTGAGTTTATGTCTCTCATGTTGCCTTATTCAGTGTCCTGGCTCAGGCACAGTTTGTTCTCATGCAACTAGTCTACTTACAGCTTTTAAAGCTCATAATCAATTCTTAGCTCAATACGTACATATACATTTAATTATAATTTGTCTTGTAAATTATGAATCTACAGGAGATGGGGCAAAAATAATCAAATTTTTAGGGTATCAAAAACTTAAAAGCAAGGTACATTCAAGATCTAAGAGTTAAAATGTCCAGTGAATATAAGGAAAAATTTCTGCATGGGGAGGACAATACATTTCCACTCTGTGGTGAGGGGCAAACAATTCACCTTCCTCTTGGCATGAAGCCATGTGCACTCTGCCATTGTTCAAAAGGTCTGTCTGACCCTGACATGGAACAGCCACAGAAAGGTGGGACTCACTGAGCTGTAGCAATACAAAGAGCAAAACGTTTCAACATAGGGTGATTTTGAAATATTTAAATCACTGGTGACTGATAAGAAAGACAGACAGTCATTTGGCCAGTAAATTCCTCAGATCTTTTCTTTGATGTGACATTATTTATTATCATACTGCTTATAAAAGTAGTTCTTGGCCCACACAATGCCTTTCAACAAACAGAGGAAACCAAGGCGTTTCCTGCACTGTAAATATATCAGTGCATTATTTTTATTCGCCATGCTAAATATGCTGCCAGAGGGATGTCGGTCTCAGCTTGCTATTGAATTGATTGCCGTGAAATTTTTCAGACATTTTTGGTTCAAGAGAATAGCCTAGTGACTTTGTTGATTTCCTGACTTTTATTGTAGTGCCAGCGTGACATTGTGTTTTGTGGTTTAGAGTGAAATATCTCAACATCTATTGGATGGCCTGCCATGAAATGTGGTTCCAAGATTCATTTCCTTGGATGAATAATAGTAACTTTAGCGATCCCTTTACTTTCACCATCAGATAAAAATTTCTATTTGTTCAACACTTTGGTTATGTCACCTGCAACACCTGCAAAACTAATGAGATTTCAAACAACCTCAGCTGAACTGATTTGTACATTTCTTTCTATATTTTATGCAGAGAAATCAGAAATTAGGTGTTATTTTTATATTCATATAAAAGAGGATTAAAAGTTCAGTAAGCCCCTTAACATCCTGTCATTTTGCAACATGGACATTCAAAGACCTACAGACATTTTTTTCTCTGGTCATCCAAGGTCATATGAGTGCAGACAGTCGGGTATGATGTGACGGTTACACTAACCATGGGAATGGGTGGTGCCGCTAATGTGGCGTCCAGAGAACAGAAAGAAATACCTGGAACTTCCGCCAAGATTTCCTAACAGCAGGGGCACTTACCCTTTGTTTACGAGCATGATTCCTCCTCTTGAAAAACAAAATCAGCTTCTTCCGCATGACTTGGTTGCTAAAAGAGAACAGCTCTTATTGAGTGAAATGAAGGTATTACGGTTTTCATTAGCAAAATTGTTGTTGTATTAACAAGTAGGCATAGTTGCTCAACAAATAAAATAATACCCAATGAAAAAACTTATTAATTCAGCATAGAACATCCTGTTAGCACAAAAGAAAGTATAGTACAAGGGCACCTTTGAAAATACTTTGTGAGACAGAGCTTGATTTCTCTTACATCGACCCCTCTAAAAGCCATCATGGACATTTCATTGTTTATTTTCACTGTGGCGTGTACAAAAATACTGGGAACTTTTCTGTTTACACATGATGATGGCTGTGGGGAGAGAGTAAGAGAGAGCCAACCCCAAGAGTTTGGTCTGTACAGCGGATTCACACAGAGGTGGTCTCTGTCCTGATAAAAGACTGAGCCAGATGGGACACTCTCATGGTACACACTGATAAGGGTTTGTTCACAGATGGTCTGGCCTTCAACCCCCACACAATCCTACTTTAAACACACCTAACACAGACACAAGTACGGCCTTTCACTTCCTTTCTCAATCACTCTCCCTGGTGTCAGTAAGGCAACCCAATCAAGTGACTCAGTAATCAGATCAGACAGAATTATCAGCTGGGTTTATCTTGCTGAGGTCAGCATTATTTCCAAGATGGTTCCTAACTGGTAGTAAAGGGTGGTAAGCATCAAATCAGCTGCACTGTTATTGCACTTTGCAAGACTGACAGATGTGTATAAAATGAATTTATGGGGAAAATGCAGATACTCACGTCTTAATGTTGTCATGGTACACTTTCGTGTCTGATGGCTGATTGTACAGGGGCTAAGAGAGGAAAAAAGCAGAGCAGAAAGAGGAACTGGATTAATTATTAGCTATCAGGCAAGCAGTAATATCTAACTTCTAACTCTTCCTCAAAGCAAAAACATTATTAAACATTAAATCACATACCAGCTCAACTTTAGGACCAAGACCTTCCAGTATTTTATGGGCCTCTTCAGCTTTTTTCTAGAAAAAAGAGCCAGAGTTCAGATATTATTTTTTGGGCTGCGCAATTAAAACTGTTCACAATATGGATTCAGGGCCTGTCATATACACACTGGCTCAATATTGAAAAGAGTTAATGTGAAAGACCTCTACATGCCTTTCCATTCCTAGAAGTCCACCCAAGTGAAATAAATATGGGTGTATGGGCCAAAGTCACATTAAAATATGGAAGACAATAAAATTAACATTTGGCCTGCCTAAAATAATTTCAGCCCTCACAAATATTGGATTTCTAAGTGATTTTGCACCCTCTAAAACAGATACAGGCTTTAGAAAATGGTCAAAATAGACTCACCAACTCCATGATGCTGGGAAATTAAAATCATTTGTAGTTACTGGAGCTATTTAGATTACCAAACACAGTTTTCTTCTGGTACTTACAAATAAGGGATTTCTTATTATAAAAAAAACAAGGAATGGGCCAAAGGTGTTATGTCCACGCTAACTGAAGAATTCTTGATTAAAGTACAAATAAAAAAATTGGATAAGAAATTAAGAAATTGTTGTTACCAAATATTTCTGGACATGAATTTGAATAATACAATATAAATAAAAGAGAGATGGGAAATTGAAATGAACTCAAACATGATCACCGGATAAGTTGAAAAGAAATATGCACTGAAGCACATTTGGTAACTAATGTGTGGAGGGAATTTAAATGGAAGGTTATCATGAGGTTCTTTCGGACACCTGAAATTATGGCTAAATTTGGCACAACACACTTAAATAAACATTGGAGAAATTGTAGCCCACACATTGGCAATCAGATCCGCACATTTTGGTAATGCTCAAAATTGAAAACATTCTGGAAAGATGTGTTTGAAACACCAAAAGATGTATTTGGTAGAAATATTACAGCGGACCCAACAATGGCTTTACTGGGTTTATTACCAAAAGGCACCGAAGGAGGAGGGAAAAATATCTCCTAATGCCATAAACTACACAACCACCACATAAACTATTCCCTGAGACTCCAAAAAGATATATTTCAAAGGTGGAGCACTGCCATGGGTATACTATTGGGATGAGAAACCCCTACATACATTTTGAATCAAATACACATTATCAATCTGATCCTTTTTATTTTATCTTATTTTATGTTTTCTGTCATTATAGTTTCTGTTCCTTTTGTTGTGTTCCAACTGTTATCATGTCCTTATTAGTACTACTTTGTATAGAAAGTTTGAGAAAACGGTAGATAACATGATGAATATGATTCTGGATGTATGAATGAAACTGTAAATATATAAAATAAAAATAATGTTTTAAAAAAAAAAAGAACCAGAGAGACTTTCCCTCGGGATCAATAAAGTATCTATCTATCTATCCAGAGTTCACATTCATATATCCAAAAACAAAACCTTTTCAGACAAAAAATCCAATGAGGGCCATATTCATAGAAATACAATATTTATAAAACTTTTTAGTGGCTACAGCATGAAAGCTTCTGAAGCCCATGATAGCCTTAAATCCTGAATAAACTATACTGATTCTTATCTGATCATTTTTAGATACATTTGATTTGCTCTCAGGAATCAGCTTCTGCAACTGATATATTACAAAAGTAAAAAGCTGAATGTTTCTGAAAACAGCTATGCACAATAGAAGAAAAAAACCCCTATAAAAACCAGAAGAAAGAATGTTCCCACTGCAGTATAATTAACAGGGATGGCAACAAGTTTTCCTAGATCATCATAATGATGCTGAACAACTCTTTTCTGCCCTTTTCATAGGCCTACACAGACAGAGACAAATGACCACAGCTGGCACACTAAATACCATGCAGTGCTGAAGCAGCTTTGCAGCAGAAAGGGTTAATGGCTGACTGAGAAGGAAGGCGTGTCCCAGCACTCTCCTACCACAACACTGTCTGACAGACATGAACTATAGTGACCTCATACACACACTCACTTCCCACTTGTTCAGCTGAAACACAGATAAATAGGCCTGCCATTGCCCTTGACTTCTGGTTTAATGCGCTGTACTCTTGGCTTTAAAAAGTTAAAACAAAAATACATTTACAAATATGACAAAAATACAAAGCAGTAAAAACTACTTTTTTTTTCTACCATCATTGACTGTAATACATGGAAAAACCACAAGATGTTCCAGTATGTTCCAATAGCAGATTTCCTTGAATATTACTATAATATTACTTCTAAATATTAAAGCATCACTAAGACAAATGGTATTTTTTCCACAGGGGCGGGATACTTGCACAGAGCACAAACATCCAGGCCACATCTCATCCTATGTACCACTTTCTTTCATTGCAGAATAGCACCATAAATAAAGATGTTCTGTTAATCCTCTAATAGAAACATTACATTTGTTAACAACTACACCACTGTACAACCCTCTTGCTGGTTTGTCTGCAGACAACGTAAATGTAAAACAGAAGCAGCAAGAAATGTTCAGTTTGAATCAGCAGTCACTTAACCCAGTTCAGATGAAAGTCATCTTTAAACAGTTAAAAAGGCTGATATCTGAAAGTGGGGAGAGGCACATAACACTGAAATAAACTCCCAATACAGAGCTTCAGTTAGAAGTTACTAAAATACTGAGAGTTGAACACAGACAGATTTAAAGACACTTGGCTCAACCACCAGTTTCGTGTTAAATGGCTTGGTTTGAGAGAGGAGATTGTCACTGGTTGGCTATGGTCACCATGGCTGTCCCCTGCTGTGAGGACACAGTGTAAATGCATGTGTTTTCTCAACTTGGCGAGGCTCCACATGATTTAAGCGGGTTAACCCAGGCCAGTGGAAAAACAAAAGTAACATCTTGCAGCTTTGAGGACACAGAGATGACAAATAAAACAATAGCTGAAACCGTCTAAAACACAAACAAAATGACCAGAGAGAACTGAGGAGATGAGATGACGATTTGTTGCAGATGACTAACCCTGTTCTCGTCATAGATGATCTGGACTATGCTGCGGTGCTTGTGCTCCACTGGAGGAGGGGTCACTGGCTTTTCTGGTTCCACTGGCTTTGCTGCTTCCTCTTCCAGTTGTTGCTAAGAGACAACCCCGACACAAAACATTTTGACCAATAGCACAAGAGAAAAAACACACAAAATACACATATACAAATACAGTCACCCCATTTTTTATATACATGATCAAATTAAACCAATTTCATATGATTTTATCTGTATTCCTTTCTGTATGAAAAAGGAGGAAAACACTGTGCTGATCTCAGCTTCTGATATACAAGGCCCACATGATGATGATTGGGTTATTCTCTACAGGTTTGTTCAAGTACAATTTTTTTTTTTTAACAGAACTAAGCTTTCTGCCATTGAGGCCAATACTGATGACAAGCTGCACTGGTGAGTATTTGATAGGTCAATGCTGACAATTTAAAGGTTATGTAAACTAACGGGTTACAGGGAACAGATCATGGGTTCCTGAAATACCTCAAACAAGCAAATAAATCCCTAAAAACTCAGGAAAATGCAGACTAAAAAACTGAGTATTCTGAGTAAAATTGAGTAAGCAGTCTCTTCCTGTACATTCCCATCTAATGAGATCGAACTGCAAAAAACGATATCAGGAGGAAAGCAGACATAAACTAGATTAAAAACAAGCTAATTAAGATGGGGAGATGGGCTTGTGAAAAAATAACCCTGCAGCTCGGGAAAAGACAGACAGACAGACAGCACTGCAGATGAGGGACACAACTAGCCCAGGTGAAACCCTGTTCATGCAGACAAAGTGCAAGCCAGAGCTCTGTGTGCTGACTGAAACTCCTCACTGAGAAAACGAGCTGGTCTGCAGGGCTTTGCATAAGTCTTCTCACCAACATCAAGTAGAGCCTGTTAATATTAACACCAGACTCCGGGAAAACTATCAAAACTCAGATTTTGCAAATATTACAAATTAAGTTGACCTAATTGACAATCACTTGTTACACTGTCACAACATCAACTGGTCATTTCAGTTCTGAGTGTCTATGTCACTTCATTCTCTTAACAAAATTTCTGTTCTCACTCTAGCTGGATTGAAGTGTCACTGAACATACTATTCGGATAACAATAGATACCTGAACACATTCAGACTAAAGTTGGCAAACATCCGTTTCAAGTAAAGCTACTGTCAAACCTGCTCTTTCAAAATGCAATAGCACACTAAACAACTCCAAGACCTTTACAACTTCAATCATGGTAATAATTGCAATAACCTATTTATGTTTAAGGTTCAACAAACTCTTAGTCATCCTTCAGTCTCTCATAAGTTATGTTATTGCTTCACTAAAACCACAAGTGAACTTTTTGGTCATGACAGGTTTTCTAACACAACATCCACTGTGTCTGATGCATGTTCAGAGACAAAAGGTTTTACTTGGTAACCAACCTGCTTTTTCTTCAGCTTAAAAATCTGCTGCTCCACTTTGGCAATCTCTCTGTCCACACGGTCCATACTCTGGATCAGCTCTTCCTTGGATAGTTTGGAGGGAGACGTGTCCTGCTCTTCTCCCATGTGCAGCATAGGTCCTCCTGGGGACGGGGACTCCACTTTGACAGTGAACTGAGACTCCTAGCAAAAACCAAAAGGGGACACTGAGCTTCCAAATAACTACACACAAGATATTCCAAAACCAAATGATTTGCTCTAAGCATATCAAATATCCTGCAACCTTGTCTGAAGGTTCTTCCTTGTGGTGGAGAATTTTCATTTCCAAATAGTATACATAAATACTTATTGACATAAAACAAATGAGACAATAACAGTACGACAAGAAAGTAAGAAAATCTTTTTCATTATAAGGAGAGGTCTATGGAAGTATTAAAGCTGTAAACCATTTAGTTCAACTCAAAAACTTAAATCAATTGTGAATTTTTACTTTGCAAAAGTAAGTGGAGAGGGACATGACCCACCTTTTTGACCTCCACAGTGGCTCTTAGACTGTCCTGTACTGTATGGGTTATGGGCAGGACAATACCCCCGGCTGTGGGAGGGGTACGGGTGATGTGGGCCTCAGCAACAGTCTCCATGCGAGGGCGTTTAGCCTCCAAGGCTTCATGCTCAGACTGAGATGTGATGGAGTGAAACTGCTGTTCGTAACCATGACGTCTCTCTGGAGGCCTGAGCACAAGTAAACAAGAAATTCACAGGCATATCAGAAGCTACATCTGGTGGTCTAGAAGTACGAATCCCAAACTAATCTGCAGACAGCATCCCTGAGGGAGTGAAAAATGAAAAACAACTGTACAATACAGAGCCTACTACAAAAAATCTACCAGGATAGCACAAAAGAGAATAAGGTTATCATCTGTCAGATATTTTGGCAGAAAGATGGATCTCTGATGTGAAGCCCTTACCTTTCAGTTCCGGGGTGGAATTCAGACAGTAAAGATGGTCTTCTCCGACCCTGTGGATCTTGCATATGAGTCCGATAGTCTGGGACGGCAAAATCCTGAAGGTGTGAGGTGCATACCACAAACAACTTTAGAAAGGTGGGGTGCAACGTATAGGTTTGTTGACCACAAAAGAAAACATCATGAATTTTTACAGAGGCATATCTGTAACAATGCACCTCACAGATGCAGCAACCAAAACATGCTTACAGAGAAACAATGTCCTCTCTGTGCTGAGCGACACATGCATCTAATGCAACATACATACATCACTTCCTATCAACACAGCCATCTACACTTGCTATTTCATTCATACTTTATACTAGTTGGGACCTGATGTATAAATTTTCAGTCTCAAGTTAGTCTCCCCTAACTACCAAAAGTAACTGCATTGATTAATTATTGATTGTAAGCACTGTTAAAAGCTGTCTGATGTGCATCACAGTGGCCTAGGGGTTTAAGGCAATGACCACTTCATTGCAATGTCCCCCAGTTTGAGGCCAGTCAGGGACCCCTACTGTATGCCACACCCTCACCCTCCTCTGTTCCTGTATGATCTCTGCTGTACAAAAGTAAAATGACCTTCACAACTACAGTTAAAAGGAAGACATAGATACAATGTTGGCATTTGGAGGTCAAATTGCTAAATATTAAAAACAAATTAAATGTGCTTATACCCCTCTGTTAAAATTACAAGGCTCACACATGTATCAGTAAATACAGGAGGAGAAGCCCATAAAGACTTGTGTAAGAACAAAATACCATAATATCATGTCCAAGCTTACCAGAAAGAAGAAACAATAGGACAACAAGGGCTGGCCAGGAAGTGAGGCAACAATTCACCCCTCTTTCAAAAAGCTCATCAGTCAGGGCACAATGAAATTACTGAAACCCAATATTACTGTCCCTATCGGGCAAACTGAAATGGATTTTGCAGATGTCAAGAAAATTTATTTCAATTGTTTTAATAATCCAAAGCTTTTATCAGACAACTATTGGGTAACAAACACATAAATGTTATCAGCAGTGTGACCTCCAAACAAACCTGAACAAGCAAATGCAGTTACAGGAAAATTCCAGCTTTTTCCCAGATTTAAGCAAACAATCCAAATGCCCAGAACTGTACCGCAGACAGTTTTCTGTGAAAGTAAGCTTCTAAGAAGAAAGTCATCCAAAATAGCTAAGAAACTTCTCAAATTTTCACGAGTCAAAGTTACAAGCAACTGGAAAGTGAGCTACAATTAAATACTATGCAAACTTTGTATAGCTGCATGACTGATCTTAATATTAGGGATACAAAACACAAAGAAGCTCATAACCTGTAGTTTGTGTAAACCTATGGGTAAAGAACATTTTCAAACTGTAATCATGTTGTTTTCCTCTGAAACTGTTAAAAAAAAATGCCTTCTTCTTCATTAACTGACGAATCAAAAATGGCAAGTTATCCTAACCACAGCCTTGTCACTAACAGTGCAAACCTCAACAACAGCTTTTAGCTTTAACCTCATCTTTTGTGATGCATGTGTAAAACAAGTTCATACCGACACTATTTTGCAGGGACACCACTGTTGCATTCTTGGCTTAGCAATGCCCAAGATGACTGCAACTGCTTTTAAGAAATACAAGCAAGCCAGAGTGTTTGTCTGTACCCCTGTATCACAATGAGTGTCTGTTGCAGCCAGACCACTGACACAGTGCAGTGGAGATAGGTCTAGCTATGCAAGACTAAGGCAACAGAGAACCCATAGATTGAAACCATGTCAAACATGGCCATGCCACCGACAAGGATGGGATGATATATGATTTAGTTGACCATGGTGAATTTCTATTACCTGAATGTTCATGACTATTCTCACAAGTGATTTAAGAAGGCTCTCTATCTCTTAACTACACAGTTTTATACTGATTTATTTTGAATTGCCACCAGGGGAAGAATCTTTCCAGTTATTCCCCAACCCAAAGCCTTTCACCATGGCTGAAGAAAGACCACTGTAACAAGACAGCAGTGAGCTGAAGAATAAGACAGGTGATGATTGTTTATTATTACAGTTATTTTTCAACTGCAGTGTTTACTAAAATATATGACTATATCACGAAAAACAAACAGATCAGCGTTGTTATTGCATTACTGCCATTGCTTTTAGTGGTGCGTGTGTGTGTGTGTGTCTTCCATCAACTGAAGTCAATGATGAGCAATTTCTGTGCTGACAACTTCATGTATTCGAAATGGCTCACCTTTTCAAAGAGCAGACTGTTATGCATATCTGCTACTTGTGTGCCAGTGGGCACACTGACCCTATTAAGACCTAGTATCAACATACGCCCTTGAGTGATCCATTTACAAGCAAACAGTTTTGAGTCCGTTAATTCAGGACACAATGCTTTTTTTAACACAAAGAAATAACTTGATGTTTAACACTTGAAAAATTTACGAGAAGGTACAGTTTCTCCTAACTCAACAGCTCACAAAACCGAGCAATTTTTAAGGGGTCTGTGGGGACTTTTCCACAGGGAGAAAAGAAGCCTGTACTGGTTACTGTTTACTGTTTATGCCAATGCTTACTAGTTCAGTGGTGAAATCAGCTGAAATGCACAGTATCTTCACAAACAACTGCTGCTTACCTTAGCAGATAAGACAGCTCAAAAATGTCATTTGCACTATAGTGAACCAAATGGAAATGGAAACAGCTGAAAACCATTATGCCTTTGTTGTGGCTCCTTGTTTTGCAGAGGGCATCAGCTGAGTAGGCAGTCCTTCAGTGCGACCCAGGATACATTTGCATACACACTGCTAACAGAATGAAATCATATGTGACCCAGACTGTCTCTGAATGTGGACTAAGAGATCAGAGCTCAAATGTGTCCTCAAGACATCTTAGGAGCTTTCACACCTGTACACGGAGCTGTCCACTTGTGATCTCTCAGGATGCATGCTAATACCAGGTCAGAACAGTTCCATTGCCACATCTCAACACAGCTATAGCCAGAAAAAGTGAATCCAGCCTTAAATAGCTGGGGCTTTTTGAACCTCTAATAATATAAATGTATAATTTCAGTCATAAATCATTATCAAAACTCACCCTTGAATGCCTTCTCTGTTTTTTTATTATTATTGTTTTTGTTATCTGGCCATTGTCAATCCCATGATGCATTGGGTTGAGTCTGTCAACCAATCAGAGGCTTTGATCCTGACTAGGCATGGGTGACAACTCCAACCTCAAACGCACTGCACAGTGGAATAACACAAGCCCCTACAAATGTCTCTGAGTAAGTGAACATGGAAAAACCAACAGCACTGGGAGTGCTGAGACAACTACGACAAAGATAAAGACAAGTGTTAACCCATATACAAAAATGCAGAGGGAAGGTTTTACCTGTTGGTGGCGTGTGCCAGTGAAGGTGTACTGGACAGAATGTGGCGGGTATCGGCTCTGCTCACTGCTGAAGCTCCCTTGGCTGGGGGGATAGCCCGAGCTACTAGACATCCTGGCACAGTGCTAGCGGGCTGCTGCTACTTCACGGATCAGAGATTTTAGTTAGACCATTTTCAGAGACACGAACCACCTGCACCAAGACAGAAACACAAAACAGATTTTCTAAGTCCCAGTGAAGAATGAACCAAGTAAAATGAATTCATGCCAAAGCAGACTGATGACACTGGTTAGTAACTGTCAAAAAATACAGCATTTTGAGAGACCTGCTGCAGCAGCACCAGACAGAACGTGTAGAAAAGGAAACAATGTGTGGTCTATTAAGCCTTAAGTGTAGACACTTAAGCATGGGGGGGTGCCACATATCTAGATGATCGTATATTGTTAAAACACTGGTTTTATTGACCAAAGTATTTCTGTTTCCGTGTATGTGAGCACAGGCCTAAAGCATGAGCTGAGATGAGCTCTTGTTGCCAGAGCAGGTGGTAAAGTTCAAATCACATTCAAAATATACCAGTCTGTGCTCTTATTTTACTGTGTAGGCACAAAAATGCAGGTAAATGCAGGTTGTTAAACCAGGGATCGACCAGTATGGGTTTTTCAAAGGCTTGTACCCACGACCACAGAATGTAGGAGGTAGGATGTAAGGAGGGTGCTGCACCCCCAAAAACCAGGCATTATAATGGAGAGAGACGGAGCATGAGAATATGGACAGAAGTGTCAACGTGCCTCATGTCACTCTACAATTAGGTGGTTTAGCAGCAAAGATTCTAAACTGCATTGAAGACCGGAGTTTGTTAACAGTGACAGACCGATACATATGCTCACCTCCTCTATGAAACGTCCTCACTGCACTTCATTAACATAAAATATGATTAACTGGTCGTGGGCCATATCTCTAGCACACATCCAGGCGCGCTCTCTCATCATCTTTATTTCCTTGTAGTTCTTATAACTTATTTCTGTATTGTTGACTGTAGAAGCTATGGCTGCTGTGAAGTATAGTATCTTAGTATTCAAGTTTACAGTCTGCTGTAAACAACAACTATATACAAGTTATCCTGGTCATTCAAATGAACAGAAAAAAATGAATATTGTGCACCATTCCGTGTGGCATCAAAATGTGGCCCTGCTGATACCGATATTTAGAGAGGAGAATTTCTGATGTCCGAAGTAAAAAGCAGATAACCTGATTTTTTTTTTTTTTTTTTTTTTTTGCGCTTCTGGTAAACATTTACTTAACAATAGTGTTAGTCTGCACTAACATGTTCTAAATATTTTTAATCAATGAAACAAACAAATACATTAGGTTGCATAGTATATTTCAGAACTTGTCTGATATTTAAGAGAGCACCTGTTATACAACATAGAATAAAAATGTCTACAGATGTCTCTGCAAACTTTTTTTATGGGCTTAGCCAACTGATCATTTGGCCAGTGTTCATGTTTTCAACTTTCTATTCATGTTGCTATTACTTCAGAATAACATCTCACTGGCAAATAATACAAAGATATCCAAGAACAACAAAGCAATCCTCTTGCATTTAAACATATGTGTTAGTTACAGAGTGCAGTACTGATGGGGTTTTTTCCTACTTGCCAGTCAGGCAACTGGCTTAGAAATCTACTTGGCAAAAGTTAATTTTTCCTTGCCCCTACACAAATTGTTCTATTTATTGGAAGTTACCAAATGACAAAGACTTAAGTTAATTATCACCGTTAATCTTATCCTTATTAAGTTTATTTTAGCTGCTTAATATCATGTCAGCTTAAAACAGTTAAGCAATGTACAAATCAGTCAGGACAGAGCCAGGAACCTTTTTTACACTTTTTGATCAATATCTGTTCTCCAAAATAAACATACACACTTGATATCTTTGCAACTGAACAAATACATAGATTTTGTATTTGGTCCGATTTATTTTTGAGTAACACACATGTGCTACCAACCACATACAGAAAACGTGTTGAAAGAAACCTCACCGAATTTTTGGGCTCTTTTAGTTATTCTTCATAGGAATCCATCACACGAATCTGTGTTCTGCTGGCTCTGTCATTTTTATTCTACATCTGTGAGATTTACAACTTGACTAATGTGCCAAGACATTATGACACTAACATCAGGGTTGGAAATGTTACAGCCACTGCCGCCATAACTAGGGTGGGAGCTGTTTAATTTTTTCAGTCTGCAGGCCGCAGAGTTTGGTGGTTCCCAGAATTTGTGATTCACTTTTACATTTTCAGAAATTATGCCAAAAATATATCTCTACCAAGTAGCTTGTAGGACAAACTAACCACCAACAGCCAATGCAGTTGGTAGACTTTGTTTTTAAATAAACAAAACAGCTGATTTTACATTTTCCATTCCCTATTTAAATATCACATAACTTCGCAATATTCCTTTGTAAACCACAAAAGCTGTAACACAGGTTATTGTGTCTCACGTCTTCTACACAGAGCTAACACCAGATGGGTCATGAATTTGGTTCTTCAATGCAGATAATGCCACATCTCATTTTAAGCAGCACCTTCTGGCTTTGAGCCAAAGAGAAAATAAATCCGCTTAAGGCAAATTATTAATAAGGAGCAAACAAAACAAAACACAGAAACGGTGAACAAGCACACAACAGCACACCAGTTGCCTTAAAATATTACTTCCACCAACCATCTTTTACATCTTACTTTCACTGTTCCTTTTTCTAAACTTGATCTAATTTGCTCCTACACTATTTTCATCCCTGAGTAAAATTCATACACCAAAAATAATTGACCTGTGGCTTGCAATTGATAACATTATTGAATGAAATTAAAAGAATGCTTAAAAATTAAGAACCTGAGCTCTACCCTGACATGGTTGCTAATTATTTACCAAAACTGTTGCACTGATACTGCTAGGAGGCGTGTTGTCATCTTTCAAGTTCATGTCATGAACCTTAGCAAAGCTCCTGCAATTTTGCTTCATGTATTGCAACACATCATTTGTTCTGTGTTTCCATTGAAAAAAAGAGAAAGACAAACAGGGCAGACCTCTTGGGTACAAGCCTGTGTCACAGCACCATTACTGTTTAGTAAACATTAAATGCATGAATCTATTATTTTAAACAAATGGGTAAGCAAGATAATATTAACATGCTTACCAAGAAAATCAGTTCTGTCAGTCCGGGTTAGTGACCTGATTATCCATACCCTGTTTCCCATGTCTTACCATTGCTTTTGCCACAACTTGCAAAGAAATCCATAATAAATCATTTAATGAACCGTTTCAAAACACAGCTGTATCCCTATCTCCTCTCTTTTAAGATGAAGCTTGAATGCAGATGAAAGAAAATGTGGCTACAACACATTCGCTCCTGGGTGTTCCCCTACCTCTGTCTTTTCCATCCCCAAAGTCTTTAAGTCTTCGTATTTTCCGATGTGGTGTAGAGGATGTAGTTTCAGGTTATAAAAATTGCAAAGCTTTTGGTCAGCTTTCGTCATTTCACGGTGAAGTGTTCAGTGAAGTTCATAAAAATAATTTACAGCCGTATTCCTGATGATTTCTATGCAAACCTATATATCATGGTAAACTTCACGGCCTCATACACAGCTTTACAATGAGAAATACTGCTGCTGTGTCTTGTTATTGTTGTCTTTTAGCATGATACTGTAATATAAACGCAATTGCATTTGTAGCTTATATTGGGGGATGGGTCTACTTCTACAGCAGAGAGCTTTTCCGGAAATGCACCAAAATATGCACAATTAAACACGTCAACAAACATATGCTACTTGAACACTTCAGCGTGGTAACATGCCGTTTAAGATGTTGTTGTTGTCGCTAGCTAGCTAACTTAGCCCGTATTTCACCTTTGAATTCTCAACCACGTCGCCATCTTGCAAAGCAGATTTTCAGCGTAGACCGGGGCGCTTAAATAGCGCGCTAATTAGACATGTTGCTTTGCTGCATATTAGCGATTTATACTCACCTCATATTTAGAAAGTATAGCAATGGGAGAGAAATGTATCCCTGGACAGAATTGTATGTCAATCGTTGATTGTAAATCCGCGGGTTGTGAGCTGTGGACGACAAGGCACACTGAAGGCTGCGCCGCATTTGTCGGTCGATGTCCTGACAGGGTGAAATAAATTGTTCCTACTCGGTTGAATCCACAGAGTACTGACTCCTCAACAAATATGTATGCACACTGCAAACTATAATTTTTACATTTACTAGGTAAGCGAACTGTTGTGTCACGATTTAGATAAATACTGAAAAATTTTCAATTTACATTTTTATATACCTGCAAGGATAATGTGGTGTCACAGTTAAATAGTCCCCCTCAACAGGGTCATGTTCCTGGTGTTTGTAATTTTCACTTTTCGGTCACAAATGTTCCTTGATTCATGAAACTTTATTATACATTTTCAAATCATTTTATTCGAATAAGACACAAAATTAATCTACATCGTATTCATTTATTTGTTCTTATAAACAATAAGTTTAATTAAACTCAAAAGAACTGAGGAAGCGACAGTGACCCCCAAGTGAGTAAAACACACTATTATGATGCTAAAAGTGGGTGGCTATTGCTTTATTAGACTTAGTTGCAATACTTAATGAGTTATTTAGAGAATGTGTAACGTTAAATATCAAACAGACATCTGATGATCTATTTTTTAGACATGGAACCATTTGACTATTTAACTTTTGTCTTTACACGGATTGTTTACAGTAACGGGCAAAATAATGAGTGTGTACCTGGCTATCTTCATTATTTTATTCTACTTAGTTTGGATGAAATGCAGTTACTATCGACATAGGCGAACCTTGCTGAAGTCGTTGGAACATGTAATGAACTTTTCATCAAGCCGAGAAGCAAGCGGCTCTGACATCAGAGCTCTGTTAGTAACTGCACATCCGGATGATGAATGCATGTTCTTCGCGCCAACGATCATACGACTTGTTGAATTAAATGCCAGCATTCATTTGCTATGTCTGTCTGAAGGTACGGCGACAGCATACCATTGTTTACATAAATAACGTCAATAAGTGAAGATAAAGTTACAGAGAAAGAATTGTTATTGATAAGGCTTGCTTCTAACTGGCGTTAGCTAGTTTTGTTTATATAGTTCACCCATGAAAGTGAACAGGAAACATAAAAGTTTGATTCCCTTTAAATGAACGTGAAATAGCAGCTGTCTCGAGACAGCGAGGTGACTTAGTGAACCACTGAGTAGGTGACGTACCTAAGTGACAGCATTATGCTGATAGGTGAGGTGCGTCAAACGGGTTTTGAGCACGTTTTTCATTTAACATAAATAATATTGTGGTACGCGTGATTACAGAAAATTACGACTGCGTGTTAGGACCAGAGAATAGACAGAGCTGAAAACCATTTCTATTTAAAATCATAAATAAAATCACCGTATAATGTCAGCTATTGTCAGAATTAAGTAAGTGGTGTTTGATAATAATAAGACCAAGAGTTGTTGAATTTTGATAAAGAAGATAGTCAAAGAAAAAAAAGCTATGTGATTATCAGTTCAACAGCACCTGACTTTTTCTAGGAAATTCGTAACGATGTTGGTGTCCATCATATATTTGTAATCTGTAGGAAGGTAAGGCACTGACTTTTGTCAAGCAGCCCACTCGGTAGTACCACTTTTACTAAAATACTACTAAAAACTATTAAAAACATTAATTAAACATGTTTAACATCTGTGTAACTCTAGCTCATTTAGATCCAACTTAACTGATGTTGGAGGACCATTATTACACAACTAAAGAAAAATTATATTTCAAAATGGTTGGCAGTGTTTCACACTGCACTTACACAGACTCTACTGACAGAATTTAGACTTGTATTACAGTGCATCAACAGCCTCATTTGTCTTCGTACTATTTTACAGGGAACTACTACAATCAAGGAACTCAGCGTAAACAAGAACTTCTCAACAGTTGTGCCGTGTTGGGGATACCAGGATCCAGGGTCACCATAGTAGACCATAAGTAAGCTGTCGTCTGCACCAAACAGATAAAATACAAGTTGCAACATTTCAAATGTGTTCTTTTAATGTTGAAAGCATTGAGTTTGTCTTTGCTTTTAAGTTTGTGCTCTGTTCAATGTTCAGATTTGTGCATTAAATATGTTTGTACTCAACTTGACCAGTGCTGACTGAATATGATTTAAAACAGAGGCTACTTGTTAGTTAAAAAAAAAAAAAATCACTTTGAAAAACATACTTATGCTGCCTTCAGTTCATTGAGTCAAGTCTCAGCATGAGTGTCTGTTGTGGCCCATCAGTCCTCTCCTCACTACCCAGTGTGTATCAGGACAAAGAAAGGGTTGAACACAAATCACACTCATCCATTCTTACTACAACAGACCTGACCGGGCCTGGCCTAATGCATTAGCTCTGTGTCACAGTGGAAATAAATGATGTGGCTTCGGAGACAGAGCCCCTTAAAAAGCTTAAAATTCCAAACTGACATCAATATATCAATGTATGTGCAGTGTGTATCTCATCTTTCCATCTCTAAAAAGTACAGTAAAGCAAGTTTTGATTATGATTAAGCCAACCCTAAATAATGTTTTTATGCGTCTTCTTCAGTGAAAGCTGTGAACGGAGGTATTATTTTTTAGTTTTCAGGTTACTCATCCATATGGATGTTCGTCTATCCCCATTGTAGAGCATGTTGATACCTCAGGAATGCTTTGAAAGAATATCCTAAAACGGTGCACAAACATCCACTTGAACTCAAGGATGAATTGATTAAAATTTTGGTGGTCAAAATTCAAAGGTCCCTGTGACTTCACAAAACACATTTGTTATTCATACAGTAATTAATACAAAATTACACAAAAATGTCTAATAGGATGAAATGATGACCTTCTATGTCCAAAAGGTCAAAGGTCAATTTCTCTGTGACACTCATAATGTTTTCACTCACCAACATAACTCAGGAACAGAAGGACAGATTGTGACCACATTTCACATTTGGTCACCTACTGAATTGGTGACATTAATCTGGGGTGTTGACCTTGAAGCTGTGCTGATTGTACTTGTCTTCTGTGCTGCTGGGTTGAAGATGTGTGTGAAGCATCCATGTTTTATTATATTTTATAATTTATTGTAATAATTTAATTATAATAATTCAATTTATATATTTATAATTTGTAGCTTCTCTATAGGAACATCCATGTTCGAAGCTCTTTGGCTCTGATGATACTGAGCTTCAGGTTATTGTTGTTGCAACACGTGATGAAGCTCTCTATCAGTTACTACATATATAATATGAGACTGAACAGACATGGATGTAAAGTACAACTTGACCGGTGCTAGGAGGCACACAACTGTGAGGCGATAATTCTAGTTGTTTGTTAACTTCTTATAAAATATGTTTTAACAAAAACTTTGTTTAACTATGATGTTTGATTTTGCTTTGAGCAGTCAGCAAGTGAATGTCAGGGATCCTTAAGAAGAAATCGGGTGTGTTTGTGTGACTGTAGGCCTGGTTAACATTATTTTTTAGGGGGTATCTGTCTGTGCATTGAAGAATATTATTTTTCTCTACGGTTGAATCATAATTTTGGGCCAGTTCTGGACTTTCTGGACCGAAGTGTCAATTCACTTTTTGTTAGTTTTTTTTTTTAGCTGTAAAACTGTTGCATATGTGAAAATGTATGATTTTACTGAATGAGATATTTTGGCACCATGAAATGCCATAAATGATATGTAGTAAGAACTGTAGCTGTTTCAAAGCTGTTCTACTGTTCTCAAAACTAATGTCATTTACCCAAAGCAGTAATCAGACAGGGAGCCAGAATCCAAATACTTGTGGAACTCATTCTTCTTCTGCTTTCTGCTATAGTTTGTTACTGATGCAGCTGTTTCACTCTCCTTGCTATGGCTATTGGCAAGGTCAAGTTACAGACAGTAGTGGTTAAAGGTGGCTCAATTGTGCAGATTCCCGCGAAAATGTTTTGAGTTTCTAAGAACTGCAGGGCTGCCTACATGTGAATCTCTACATGTTGGCTCACCAGGAGAGCTGTATGAACTCTGGCACTAACCTGGGACTCACAGTAATGAGCTGGCAGCCTGCCCAGGTTGTCTGCCCTAGAGAACATTGTGTGTGTGTGTGTGTGTATGTTTGGTTGGGACACACACACACACACACACACACACACACACACACACACACACAGACTTCACAGTTTTATCATCTTGTGCACACAGAATATACCTGAACTTTGATCTTAGTACTGTCTGCACTTCTGCTGAACTGGAGTGTAGCCCATTTTCCCATTCTGTGTATTCTGTTGTTTGCCCAAAACACACACCTAATCAGCACTTTGAGAGCCCCAGCACCTCTCACTCACAACCAAGCTCTCCCTCTCTCTCTCTCTCTCTCTCTCAGTGCTTTATCCCTCTGTTCACCCCCTCCTCCTCCTCCTCCTCCACCTCCTCTTGTCCATGTCTGCTGAAGCCAACTGCCAAGGACTGTGGGATACATTTTGGCAATGCTTTGAGCACAGCTAATGTAGGTCATTCCAAACTGTTTTCTCTTTGTGTGCATGTACATGGCTAGCCACACTTTGGCTTTGCTCTTAAACTTATTTGCCCAAATATGCACAGATGTACATCCTTGACTTGACCTCTCTCTTTTTTTCTGTTCATTTTATTGTGCACAAAGAAAGAAAAATTTGTAGAAACCGAAACATCCGACTAGTAACAGAAGCCATATGCATCTTATCAGTTTGATTTGAACATTCACATTCAGTTTGTTGCCAGCTTATTATACACCTAGCTAAAGCAAAACTAGTCTTGTTCAATGGCCCTGCAATTATTCCCTCCTGCATAAAGGCTGAAATGATCAGTTTTTGTTTGAACTGGAGGCTGATATCTGTACTGCTGTACTGCATTGAACTGAGATGTGTTTGTGTCCTTCCTTACTGATGTAAATCAGATGAACAAAATAGAACAATATATACATGTGTATCAAACCAGTGAATCTGAGTGCTTTTATGTACTGTATGATAGTTCCATGTCAGTCTTATCCAAACTAGTGATCTTAACAGAACTGTTTTTTCTAACTGTCTACTTTACCACCCGTCTAAGCCAAGTGTGATATGCATGGACTTTACATTATTATTTGCATTACGGTTGTGTAAAAAGGAGATCCGGACAAATTATTCCAAGGTCCGCTGACTTTCTCAAATGACTCTTACATCATAGTCTAAGTGTTTTGTCAGAAGATAATTGCAATGTTTAGTCTCATCCCCCATTATTTTCCTATATTTTCTCACTGACAACTGGTTTGGTTGCATTAACCTACAAATCTAATGTCAACAGAGGATATGAAGAAAGATATTGGCTTTTGGATCCACATCATAAACATATCATGTCCTCTGCTGGTTTTGAAACAATGCTCTTTAAGCTCCAGTAATGGGAAATGACTGTTGTATAGAAATACAGAGAATTAACCGGTGTTTGTTTGGTTTTCTTGGATGGTTTATGGATAATGTGTTAGATGATGATGATCCAAGTGACTGTGGCTCACATACAGTAGCTCTAGCACTGATCTCCAAAAAAATCTTTGGAAGTTTCTCACTGATGTTATCGAAGATTATGTCAAGTCTACAACAAGCACAATAGCTATGAAAATGAGCACCTTGGCTCAAGGTTTTAATGTGATGCTATCAAAGGACGAAACCCTAAAGAAGATCCTTAGAGTTTGTGAGCTCAAAATATTTGCCTTGAATTTAAATGTCACACTGGGTATTATTTCTTTGCGATGTAAAAACAAACCAGGAAGTGTGCTGTGCCTTGTGAACCCCACCATGATACTTTTTTAGCTTGTAAAGGTTTGCAAAAAAGTTACTAGGGCATTTGATCTTGTAATAACAATTCAGATCTTATCCTGGTTCAAAATTATGTAATCCTATTAATTCATCGAAGACCAATTATGATGCAGATCATCTTGTCATAAAAATTAATGGTTCCCTGTGTAGTTTTTGACATTCGGTGTTATGGTGGTAATGCACCAAAAATGTGTTGCAGTGTGCCAGCAACGCTGTTAATGGAGAAGACTGTGAACATCAATGTGAACAATGCTGGATTTAAAATGCTTAAAACATCCTGAGTGATTTATCAGGAAGAAAATGCATTCAGCACATTTGGAAGAGCTCAAGGATACACCCAAAGCGTTTGATGAATGAAACTGAATGTAAAGCACTACTTTTGTGTGTTTACACAAAAACTCCACGGGGCCTTAAATTAACATTGTCATCACGCAAATGGAGTGACATCAAGATATATTGTCACACCTGGAAAAATTGTGTTGGACATGAACAAAAAGTATAGCAATCACTACTATGCTGTCTATGATGTGCTATCATCTTATTCATCAGGGTAGTGGATCACTGGATCCACTGGACTTTTATTTTAAAGCTGAAGTCTCAACTTGACAACAGAAGTCTAGCATGTAGGGTGTGTTATGCTTCATGATGACAGTTCACTCACTGTAAGCTATGGAATAACTGGAATAACACGTGAATTCTGCTTTAAGATAGGATTTTCCCTTTAATGCTCACTGAATAGGACAGCTGTGTTGACAGTATCTGGGGCCCCAGTGCATGTTGGGGCCTTTGTGATCAAGCTCGATCTGAGCACGCTCTGCTGCCTCTGCACTTGCACTGGCTTGACCTCTGTCCACTCCCTGGACTCAATTATAGCTGTTCACTGCACAAATCCAACCATTCCACTCCTTCATTACGTTATCTATCAGACTGAACTGAAGCAACTCTGTCTCACCCATCTGATTTCTTTAATAACTTTAATAATTTGACTCTGGACTTGATGACATACTTCAGTTTTGCTTAAGTTGGAAAACTCTTTACTTAGCAGTAAATCACAAACTGAAAGCTTTTGTTTTTGATTGGATGAATGTAATTTTCTATATGCATGTAAACAAAGACCTTTGCTATTTTCGGGTGGAAAGGAAAGTTGTATTTGCTGCAGTAACACCCTATGTCCATAGTCCAAGTTTAAATTTACATTGATCAGTGGTAAAAAATAGTCCAAGCTGTTTTATAAGCACCTGACAGACTGCAGTAAATAGTGGTGGGATGTTCCAGTCTTGCCACTGACCTCTGGCTGTGCTTTTACCCTACATACATGTGTCACCAGCCCACAGTGGCCTCTGCGTCCTACAGTCAGAAACAACCTGTAATTTTGTCACATTAGATTGCTCTTTTTCTGCACAATTTACTTTCAAAACAACACCTACAGTGCTTTGTCATGGTTAAAAGCATCATTTTCATGGTTATTTTCATGACCGTTAATTACAGCATGAGTGAATATTGACAAAACCTTCAACCGCAAATTTCTCTAAAACATTGTGAAGCAACATATGTCTGTTGGTGTTGTTACTATAGTTGTAACTGCCTTATTACAGTGGGGATATTGTGGGCGTCAGTTTGTAGTGGCATCTCAGTCGTTCCCAGCAGGATATATAATCTGACTGTGTGGACAGAAGTCTGGCAGTTTCGCGGGCCTGTGGTCCATGTGACCAGACTAAACAAGCCCTCTGTGACACGCACACACACACACACACACACACACACACACACACACACACACACACACACACACAGAATCCCCTTACTGGGCCAAAGTTCAACAACTGCATACAGATGCCTGAAAGCAATTAGATATCCACATGCAAAGCTACAAAGGGGGAGCTGTAGAGGTTACTTTAGGACATTTTGCACTGTTGGCATGGTGAAGCTGACACTCAGCCTGTGTCCTGCTTCAGAAAGGTCAGGTATCTTGTATCTTAAGTTAAGTAAATTTTTCTTTTTTTCCCTTGTCCTCCAGGCATGTGCTTAGCTGCTGTTGTCAGGCTCTATGTCTAAAGCAATAAATGAATAAATGCAACAGGAAGAAAAAAATTATTAAGACATTGCTCCAGGTTAGCCAAGCTGATTTCAGTATGTAATATTCACACGCTTTGGCTAAATTTCTACAAAGTCTTCTGGCAGCAGAAATTAGGATTGTGCTGTATTCATTTGTGCAGATTTAACATTGCATTAAATAAGATTCCATTTCACAGCATCATCCTACTCAAAAAAAAACAGCGTACACACACACAGCCCTTATATGCGTCACAGCAGTGCATTCACTCGATGACAGACAGTTTTAAACTATCTCTGAACCCGCCCCTCCTCCCTGTGACATAGCTGACCCCCACCCCACCACCCCTTACACCAAAGTCTGACCCTCACATCGCTGGCAGCCAATAGATTTGCAACCTAATCCATCACTTCCCTCTACTAGCTCAACTGTCCTGGCTCATTGTTAGCAGTTTGAAGGGGAGGGGAACAACCACTGACACACCCGCACACCTACCCCCACTTTATGCACTTACATATACGTACACGCACGCACATGCACCACTCCACCCATGTCCTATCCAGAGTGTACAGAAACATGTCATGTCATTGATCTGTCTGCTTGTCTCTTGTTGGAAGTGTTTTTGATCAGCATAAAGCAGAGACATGATAACTAGTGAACAGACTGGATCCACTCTAGTGCAATGCATTGTACACAACTGTTCGTTTTTAAGCACTGTTTCTCTCTTTATTTTTTTATGGCTGGATTTCTCTTGAGTTCAAAGGAAAAAACATAGAAAGCAAGGCTTATATCTTCCAAAAGAAATCTGCTATTTTTTTCTGCCAAAAAGGGAGTCTATGCATGTTTAGTAGGCCAAGAGCTGGAGCTGGCCAAGTGTGATGTTTGATGTATGCTCAGTGCTGTCTCAGGGCTATAGTTTCAGATCAACATGTGCTAAGGGCCTTCTGACTCTTGACCCTCAGACTTCCCAGTACTCCCTTGTGTTTGCATTCCACAACAGCCTGTTTTCAAATGTTAGGTTAAATCTGCACCGTGCACAAATCTGGTGCCTGGAGAGGAATAACACTGCTCAGCCTAAGAAACACCCAGCATGCTTATGTTGTGTAGAATGCTCTTGATTTTCTGTTACAAAGAGGTTACAATGCAGACACAATGCACTCCTTTGTCCCAGTAAAACACTGTTGTAATATCATTGTAATATAGTAGATAACCAGAGTCTCTTTATTTGCCCTCCAGAAAACTTCCGGATGATCCCAAAGCAGAATGGAGAATCTCACTGGTCTCATCAGTAATTGTGAAGCATATGAGAGCTCACTCCTTCAATATGGTACGCTCAGCTCTGTGTAAAATTCTTTGTTTTCAAGGCAGTGGCTTTTCTGTCATTTCCTGTTTGATGTTAACACACAATTCCCCTGTCACTCTGTGTACAAACCCCATGTATTGTTTTGTTTTTACCATATGTTTTGGCACCACAGCCTTCTAGCTCATTATCCCAGTTTCACTGTGGTCTGTGTAATAATCCTGTCAGCCGCAGCCATCTCTTTTTTCCAACTTTTTTCCTACATTTGGAGTCTTCCTAAAAATGAGGGGAAACAGCTTCTGCTGCAGTAGAAAGTTTGGATTCAATTTCTCTGTTTACACAGAGATCCTTATCTGCCCCAGTGCAGTTCCGCACTATTAGCTAATGAGAATGTGGCAAATTCGGAATCAAAGAATTTTCATCTAGTCTGTCTCAAGGGCAACAATAATCAAATGTTCTGACCAACAGGCATTATAGCAGCAATGACAAAACAAAAACCCTGCAGTTCTGTAGGAAAGCTGATTACACACAGCTGTGTTCTTCTATCCTGTAGTCCCTGATCTCTTTTTGTTATCAAAGACAAACAAACACACTGTCTCCTCCCATCCTGTCAGGCTTGGCAGCCAAAAATGCCTTGAGACCAAAAAGTAGGCTGGAGAATCGTGTCAGTCACACATGAACATCTTTTCTAATGAATATATGCAGCAATAATTCACATCATGATATGAAAAGTAATTCACTGCTATTGAACTGAACAGCATTGTTTCCTTTCTCTGACACCGTGCCAATCTCTGTGCTTTTCTGTATACAAGCCACAAGCCATATTCATGAGGAGATACGAAGTTTACAAGTCACTTATAATATGTGGTGGTTGGGGGTTTATGCTTAATTTATGCTTGGTTGCAAAGACAAAGACATGGTAGAATACGTCTGAGCACAGAGAATGCCAAGTCTTTAGTCAAGCACTTTTTCTTTCCCTTTGACCTGTTTTTTTTTTCCTTTCTTTTTTTTCGCTTGCTTCCTCTGGTGTGCAAGCATGCACACAGAAAAAGGTTTTTAAATATCAGTTGTCAGCTGCCAAGTAGCTCCACAGTCAGACACAGAAACCCTTCCAGTAACCCAAGAAAAATCTCTCCCTCTGTTTTTGCCTCCATTTTTTGAAATTCACTTTTAGATACCCAGATTCTGGCTTTTCACCCACACAATAAGATATTTTGTTGTTTCAGGTGCTGACCTTCGATGGAAGGGGAGTGAGCGGTCATGCCAATCACATCGCCATCCATAAAGCTGTCAGGTACTGACTGAACTTTAAGGCTTAGATTTTTTAAATCAAATCCTTCAACTTAAAGATGCCATATTATGTGGCTTACACCCGCGCACAGAAATCCGCCCGCTCCACAATCATAAAACACCATCCAGGAAAATGCAGAACATTTAAACTAGCATCAACATCCATCTTTCCAAATGTTTCCCCAAAAAGACACACATACACACACTATGTTTTTCAGAAGTGGTCTGTTACATAGCTGAGAGGTCATCCAAACAGAGTCCTCAGAGGCACTCGGCTTTGCTCCCAGAGAGCAGCAGTAAATCCTGTCCCTGAAGTGGTGAGGTGGGAGGGTAGCTCCGGTTTGGAGAGGCCAACAGGCGAATTGCATCAGACTGCCGCTTTAAAAAATGTGTTTTGCAGCACTGTGAAGTCTACGTTGCTGTACCCATGTAGTACTGATGCCTTCATTGTCTGCCATGCTAGTCATGGTCTGTTCCCTCACTCAGCCTGTGTGACTGTGTCTGTCAATCTATGGGCCTCATCTGTTGATGAGATGTGAGTTCTACAAATCACATCCCATGATTCCCATTAGAATGGAACCCAGAGGGGCTGTGCACTAGTTTCACAGTGCTCTAAAGGTCAGTGGTTTGTTGATTAGTTTTGTTTTTGTCAGCGTGTTTACAGCTGTTGCAGATGGGAATGCACATTTAAAAGGAAACTTGACAGTGACCCCACTAGAGGTTAACTGATAGTGGGCTTTTAAATGACAATATAATGGTGATAGTTTGCAGAAGGAATGAGCCAATGGCCAAATAATCACCCCACACTTGACTGTATTAGAAACTGAACTTTAACTGAACTTTCAACTCAATGTAATAAATACCTAATATATAAATCTTGTTTACCAGTTAACAAGTGCAGACCTCAGGCTGTAGATAATTTATACAGCGGTGAAGCCAACACAGACCCCCTCAATGAGATGTATCATTTCGCTGACAATAATGTTTACATCCTTAACATTTTCAATGGGTAACTGTTGTTTTCTCCACTTGCAGCCATCTCGCCTCCACTGGACAAGTACCCAATGGTAGGTTTGACAGACAGAAAACCATCAAGTGGTTTATGTTTTCAAAATTTTTCATCAAAGTATCACAGGTTAGATTTGTGAGTCACTCAAAGAAAAGATGTGCGTCAAACAGTAAAGAAAAAAAAAAAAGTTTGAGCAAGTTGTTCTAGTGAAAACAATCCACTATACTTGACTAAAGCTGCATTAATTATGGAGTTTTCAAGAGCAGAGCATGTTAAGCTAAAGACAAGACAGTAATGACATCCTCACATGGGAAGCACCACTTCCCCAGTCTTAATGCTGGGAACTCTGGAAAGTCCTGGAAACACAGGCTGGGTATTTTGTTGATGTACAGCGCCCTCTTCTGTTCAAGAGGGCTGCATGAGTCTGCCGTTTCCTTTACACACTTTGGTCTGCTGGTGGCAGCATGAGGCCAGCTAGATATAAGTCAGTCACAGTATAAATGTTTGTTTTTCAACCGTGTGCCCTAAAACTACGTGTGACCGTTTCATTCCAGATGTTTCAGGGTGTTGTCAGCAGATGTTAAAATCTGAGTCTTTATTACATATTTTACATCTTTATTGCCCAGACACACTGAAATTGTATGCTACTTTATCTTTCAATTTTAACCCAGACACACTGTCAGATTTTTACTTTCAGTTGCTTCTGAAAGGTCGTATTTTGATAGGGGAATTTCTTAAAAACAGAATGTGAAAGGAAAGTAGGACAGAAAGGGGCTGACATGTTACAGAAGGCTGGGAGTTCATTGCTTTGCAAGTTTGGTAAACATTAAGGCCCACAGAGCACACCCACGTGAATGCCTGAGTAGACAGGACAAAAAAAAACAAGCACAGCAGGCTTGTGTAGTTAATCATATATGAGATGTCACTGCTTGCACCGTGCTCTTGAATGGCAGGAAGACGTTATCATCCAAGTCCTGAGGCCAAAGCAAACATACACTTAATTTCAGATAAAATAGCTTCGATCTGCCTTGCCCTCTGTAGTGCGCAATGAGCAGTCTTAAAAACAAGTTGTCATTAATCATGCTCTCTGGTTATTTATTGCCAGGCATTTACACCTCATCTGTTTGACTTGTCTGTAGTCTCCAAGGGAAGCTGCAGAGAATTAAGCCCAACGTGACTGTAGTAAGCCTCCTCACCCGGTTGCACAGCAAGACTCCGTGCTCATTGCCAACAGCTTTGCCTCACAGTCTCCTGCTAAATGACAAGGGTTATAAACTTCAAAAGCAAATTAACACTGTAATATAATGCGATATATTTGGTGCAGGTTAGATTTCTTGACAACATGTAAGAAAGAAGTTTTGTGTTTCATTGTTTCATGTTGATAAAATAAGGTTGTTTCACAATAAAAACATGAGGCAGAAGAACCTGAGTGAATGGCCTAGTTATCTGTCTGCCGCTATGGTGAATGTTTTACATATTAAAAGCTAACTGGGTCTCAATCTGTTCTCCCAGACTGCTGTCTGCTCTCCCTGGTGACTGTTGGCCTTCTCAGGAAGTACTTCTCCTTCCTGGAGCTTCCCCTCAGCTGCCTGCTGCCCTCATCTCTCTGCTGTTTTGTAGGCTCACAGGGCTACAGGCAAGCCAAAGTAAGACTTGAAGTGAACACTTTGTTGACAAAGACGTGCTATCATTAATTTTTTATGTAATTTTTGTTGGTAAAAGGCGTTGTTCTGTAAAATGTTGTACTGTATATTGTATATATTTTCAGAAAGTATGAGACTTTTAGCACTATTGACTGTTAAATGAGATTTCTACAAATATCAGTACCATGTTATGGGTTGTATAACCTTTCAAGCTACCCTCCTTTCTTTTCAGAACGCCATGTTTTGCCATCGCACTCAACTCCTTTGGTTTCGTTACCTCTACATTGCCTTCTCTCGGTACATGTTCGTAAACACGTTCCAAATGATCCCACAAGGACCAAAGAACCTAAAGATCTATTAGGTTAATCTCATCTACACGCACTCATTGTTACTCCATTAGGTGTCCCACTGATTTCTTCAACAGATGATCAGCTAAACTAGCCTAAATCTTTCTTGTGAGCACTTTTCATAAATAAAGCTGTCAGTAATTTTGAAATTATATGAGAAACTTATTCTGTCTTTGTTGGACAGAATCTTTATTGTTTTGAGTCAATACACTGTAAAAAAAACAACCTAAGTTGATGAGCTTTTTGTTTTCATCTTATAATTTCAAACATTGTTGAAAATACTGTACAGTTTTTTGCGTATACTGCTGATTAAAAAAAGGTTTGATTCTTGTATCACATTGTTGTTGTTACTGAGTTTCTCTCAGCTGTGTGTCTTCTGCAGGTTTAGACATGTCTCTGATGGTTTTGTGAGCTTGCATGCTTTCTTCCCACTTCTCCCCACAAAACTTCTCCACTGTGACACTGCGGACAGTACCTGGATCCAGACAATGTGGAGCAACACCTGGGGAAAAACAACAGTTACAATCAGTGATTTGCTGGTGAACAAAACAGCCCGTTGTCTGCAGCACATTTCACCGACAACCGGGCACTACAGGTTTGGTAATGCCAGCTATTACGTTTCAAGGTAATTTCCTGATATCACAGTTTTCCAACATGTATAACCTACAATCTACGGCTTTATAGAGCAGCCTGGTCAGTTAGTTTGCAGTAAACACAGCAACATGATGAAAGTGGGGTGTTTACAACACGTGACTGTCATGTGTCAGCTGTTTGTGGTCATACCATATCCATCTGGGTTGGAGCGGGGAGTGTAGAAACTCTGAACTCCACAGGTTTTACAGAAGGTGTGTTTCGCAACGTGAGTGTTAAACGTGTACGTGGTCAGATTATCCGACCCCTGACAAGAAGAAGAAAAACATTCACTTAAAATACTCTTGCGATTTGTAAGTTGAACTGAATCAAGACATTTGCTTGATTTTACTACCTGTAGGAGTGTGAAGAGATTTTTTGGAACAATGAAATGATGGTTTTGTTTCTTTGTGCAAATGCTGCAGCTGGAGAAAGAAACAGAAATCAAATTGTGTTGACAGGATCGACAAAACAGTGATACAGACATTTATTATTGTAGAAAATAAGACAATATTAGTGAATTTTAAAATCCATACTTGCAATGGAAAATGTGGAGGTCTGGAGAACTCCAGACTTCAAATCTAACAGCTCCACAGTGACAGCCTCCTGTGTGTTTCACAAGAGCCATACTGTAGGCAAAAAACAAATAACAAACCATCATAATGAGTACATATGTTGATATTTGAGTATTCTGCGATGTGAAAGCCTTACTGCACTCACTTTGATGTCAACCAGGAATGGAACAGGGAAGAATTAACCCAGATGATGTTCTGGTAAAACTAGTGTGACCTGTTTGTTGTGAAACTGTTGACGTGGAACTGAATGACCCACCCTTAAACACTTCCAGTCACCCTGCTGTATGGAAAACACAATGACCCTATTCAAAGTCCACCACTGATAAGAGTCACATCTACATTAAAATCTTCTCACATAGTTATGGAAGTAACCCATTCACAACCATCAACATGGTCATTGATTATGTCAATTAAATTCAAAGCTAAGTACCTTTACCTAAAGCCAACGTCAAGTTAGTTGTCCTGTGTCATGGACACTTTGGTTTCATGTGAGCTTCATGTCAGCTTCCACAGTACGTCGTGCTTGAAAGATTATTTTTTCCTGGAACACTCTGAGTCAGCCCATAATGATTCCAAACAAGGGGCAGGGCAAAGTACAGCAGACTTGCACAAACACATTCCTCAGAGGCTGAACTAATTCAGCCAGACGCCCTGTTCAGTGCTGGAAAGCACTGGAATGGTAGATCACGGGTTGGGGTGTCATATGACAGGGTGCAGGAGGGGTGGGGAAAGGGAATGTTGTGACCCAAATACATAAATAAGGACCGTCTCAGCTGTATCATAACTAGGGCCCTAAAATAGAACCCCGGTTAGCTACAAACCCCATTTGAGCTTTTACTATTTGATTTAATTTAGTTGGATAACATATTGTCCCAGAAATCATTTTAAGACCATTTTATGCCACTGATGTAATGATAAAATAATGGCATAATGCAAGTACACCCATTCAAAGAACAAAGATTTTTTAAATGTGAATATTCAGGTTTAATCACAATATACATTGGGATTAGAATGTCAAGAGAAATTATTAAAATATCCTAAATAAAGGTAACAAAAATAAAACCACTACTATATAAAAAAGTGCTTTGGTGCCAGTTATTCTGGCGTCATGTTTGATGTTGGTGACAAATGATCAAGGTCAGTACAAAAATCCATAAGTTGATAAGATATGAACAGTAAGATACAGTGTTGATAAAGTAATTATTATGACACGCCAAAGTCAAACAACTGGTTTTTGCTAGAAGCTTCCACAGATCAAGTTATATTGAAATCATTCTTTACTTTCTTTCCAGGGTCCTGTGCTGTCTATCCCAAGTAAACATTGACCCACATCTAAGATGCTCTGTATGTTTGATCAGCTGGGTCACTTCACTCCATAACCATATCACAAGAATTCACTTTATCAAATGAAAATCCTTGTCAGACTTAATTTAAGGATAATTTCCCATGGAATGTTTAATTAGTTTTTAGCTTGTGGGAATGTAACAGTATCACATGGGCACTGAAATCATGCCTTGAGCCACGAAAACAATGCACATTAATGCACATTAATGCAATTATCACAATGTGTCTTGGGAGGTAAGAAAATGTTGAGTGTTTACACATTCTGTTAACTCAGACTTAGTCTATCTAAGTGCCACCACACAGCACAGCTTCACTATCAACTGGGCATGTGTAAGTCTATTTTCACTCAATAAAGACATCCAAGCTAAAACAAGCCCAGTTGACACAAGGCAGAACACTTGGTTCTGTACATAGGAAGCAGTATATCCTCAGGCCAACCAAATATTGTCTCTCTGGTTCTCAAACATCACTAGTTTCAGTATTAAGGCCAAGACCATACTTTTTGCAATAACTGTGTGTGCCTGCAAAAAAAGCAGTAACAGAAAATTCTACTCCACAAATTACATATTTTGAAGTGGTGTTCAGCTTAGTTCTAAATCATGAATGTATCATTTATAAAGAGGGCATGTTTAGTAAGCTGGTGGTTATTGTGAGCTGCATTGTGAGCAAATGAAACAGGCTGGGTAAATGAGGTCACTTGACAGTGTTATCTTCCTCTTAGCCCAAAATACTTTGTCCTGCTGTCTCAACAGCTTGTGGCACGTTTACTAAGCACGTTTCCATCAGTAAGCGGACACGTTTGAGAAAGATCAACGGGATTCGCGTTTGCACGGACCCTTTTTGAGTGCTCCATAAATCAACAGTCATTCAGACGTGATGACTTCCTAATTTAAAAACACTGAGTATGAGTAATTTATAAAGACAGAGGATGAAAAAGTTCGTGTACGTACAAAATGGAGACTGCACTTATACAGATAGACTACCCTATAATTACACAAGAGTTTAATCTATGTATGTTATATATATTTATACAAATTTAAGTTATAAGTATATATACAACATCGATGTGAAAAACATAACGTTGGTATCGAACATTACATACTGTAACACAGGAACCAATCGCTGCTCAAACAAACAATCGTGCAATCCAATCAGATACACAGGGAAGGTCACTGTTGCTGTGTTGGTTCGAACAAATTCTGGAAGTAATGTGGTTAGATATTATTCCGCCCCGGAGAAAATGTTAATTTATCGTGTTGAAGCACACTATTTTTGACCAAACATGTAGCTTCACGAGGAGAAGAAAATAATCATTATAATTATTTTATAACACAAAACCAGAGAGGCACATTTTATATAGAAATAGTGCGTATCGGATCAGTTGGAACTACTTTCAAATGACGTATGAACGACGTAAGCAGACTCCTATATAATACAGTGTTCGCTTGTTATCGCGGAACATTTCTGAGAGAGACTCATCAAAGCAGATCTTCGCGAGTTGAATACAACATATTTACTGCGTCTTTCTACAGTAAGTATATTTATCTCTTCCTATGATTCACCTTATGATTTTATTTCGGAAAAACATATAAAGTGGGTGTTCTTAGGCTTTTGTTTGCTGACTAGCCCCATGGTTTTACAGTTAAACGAAAAATTAGCTTCCGAGAATTGGGTGTAAGCCTGAACAGTTGACGTTTTCTGTGTCAAATTGCCGTAAACTCTAACGGTAATTGATGTATGTATACATTTTTTGGCTATTACGAGTTTTACCGTCAGTGAGTTTGTCGACGATTTTGGTTAAATTAAAGCAGTAGTGGTTGGCTAATGTTAGCTATAGGAATGACTCAACGTTTGCAGTATCGACCATTAGCGAGGAACTAGCTGAACAAAAAGAAGGTCAGTATGCTCTCAAAATGGCGCCCGGACTGAAATGGCTGTGGTGTTGCAGATAGTTCTGAGCGTCAGATTTATTTCAGACGAATAATTGTGTGCGTCAACATATATACACACGCACACATATATCTATACATATACATATATATGTGTGAATGTATATATGTGTATGTGCGTGTGTTTTAATGATTAGTGTATATCTAATGCCAGTGTTTTGTCTGACATGCAGCAACAGTAAATAAAGGGTTCTAGATGAGATAATCACTGATAACTGTGACCCAGAAAGGACTGATTTATGTAATCTTTATTATAATTTTAATTACGTTTATATTTTTAATGAAGTAAGTTTGTTGTTTCTCGATTCTACATAGGTTCAAAATGCAGATCTTTGTGAAGACCCTCACTGGCAAAACAATCACTTTGGAGGTTGAGCCTAGCGACACCATTGAGAATGTCAAGGCTAAGATCCAGGACAAGGAAGGCATTCCCCCTGACCAGCAGAGGCTGATCTTTGCCGGCAAGCAGCTTGAAGATGGCCGCACCCTCTCTGACTACAACATCCAGAAGGAGTCCACCCTCCATCTTGTCCTGCGTCTGAGGGGCGGCATGCAGATCTTTGTGAAGACCCTCACTGGCAAGACCATCACCCTGGAGGTCGAGCCCAGCGACACCATTGAGAATGTCAAGGCCAAGATCCAGGACAAGGAAGGCATTCCCCCTGACCAGCAGAGGCTGATCTTTGCCGGCAAGCAGCTTGAAGATGGCCGCACCCTCTCTGACTACAACATCCAGAAGGAGTCCACCCTCCATCTTGTCCTGCGTCTGAGGGGCGGCATGCAGATCTTTGTGAAGACCCTCACTGGCAAGACCATCACCCTGGAGGTCGAGCCCAGCGACACCATTGAGAATGTGAAGGCCAAGATCCAGGACAAGGAAGGCATTCCCCCTGACCAGCAGAGGCTGATCTTTGCCGGCAAGCAGCTTGAAGATGGCCGCACACTCTCTGACTACAACATCCAGAAGGAGTCCACCCTCCATCTTGTCCTGCGTCTGAGGGGCGGCATGCAGATCTTTGTCAAGACCCTCACTGGCAAGACCATCACCCTGGAGGTCGAGCCCAGCGACACCATTGAGAATGTGAAGGCCAAGATCCAGGACAAGGAAGGCATTCCCCCTGACCAGCAGAGGCTGATCTTTGCCGGCAAGCAGCTTGAAGATGGCCGCACACTCTCTGACTACAACATCCAGAAGGAGTCCACCCTCCATCTTGTCCTGCGTCTGAGGGGCGGCATGCAGATCTTTGTCAAGACCCTCACGGGCAAGACCATCACCCTGGAGGTCGAGCCCAGCGACACCATTGAGAATGTGAAGGCCAAGATCCAGGACAAGGAAGGCATTCCCCCTGACCAGCAGAGGCTGATCTTTGCTGGCAAGCAGCTTGAAGATGGCCGCACCCTCTCTGACTACAACATCCAGAAGGAGTCCACCCTCCATCTTGTCCTGCGTCTGAGGGGCGGCATGCAGATCTTTGTCAAGACCCTCACTGGCAAGACCATCACCCTGGAGGTTGAGCCCAGTGACACTATTGAGAATGTCAAGGCCAAGATCCAGGACAAGGAAGGCATTCCCCCTGACCAGCAGAGGCTGATCTTTGCTGGCAAGCAGCTTGAAGATGGCCGCACACTCTCTGACTACAACATCCAGAAGGAGTCCACCCTCCATCTTGTCCTGCGTCTGAGGGGCGGCATGCAGATCTTTGTCAAGACCCTCACTGGAAAAACCATCACCCTGGAGGTTGAGCCCAGTGACACCATTGAGAATGTGAAGGCCAAGATCCAGGACAAGGAAGGCATTCCCCCTGACCAGCAGAGGCTGATCTTTGCGGGCAAGCAGCTTGAAGATGGCCGCACCCTCTCTGACTACAACATCCAGAAGGAGTCCACCCTCCATCTTGTCCTGCGTCTGAGGGGTGGGCAGTGAAATGATGATTCCGTCTTCTTAACTGTATTTTCCTAAAGTTATGGCATATTAAGTTGTTACATGTGCAAAGGTTTTGAACATAACGTGACCAAAAGTTGCAAATCACCTAATAAAGAATTAAGTCTAAATTTCTGGTGTTCATTCCTGGTGTAAGTTAGCTGTTTACATCACAGTACCAACATAATCAGAATTGTCTTTATTGCCATGTAAGTGAAGAGGTTTCACATTACTAAGAATTTGCCTTAGTGGTTGGTGCATACATAAAACATTAAAAACTAGTAACATATAATAATAATAATAGAATAAAATAATATAAAATAAATATGGTTCCTGGAGTAGTACAGAGTGGAAGGAGTGCAAGTAAGTCAAGTAAATAGTGCAAATGATCAGCGGGTGGGTCATGACATGAGCATAGAATAGTGCCTACTCAAGTGCAGAGCAGCATGTTAATCAGTTGGTGTTCCACTGTCCAACAGCAGAGATTAAGAAGCTGTTAATGTGTGAGGTTCTGGTCCAAATGGAGTTTCTAAAAGAGTCCATGTCCAGTGTGAGAAGGGTCAGCTGTGATCTGAACAGAAGTTAATTTGGCAATAGTAGAGCTATAAGCTAATAGTAGAGCAAACAACTGTTTGTCTGCAGTAGCAATGTTGTAGAGGCATAAATGAGCTTTGTTTCCTGGTAGAATTCCTGGTAATTGAGCTGCAAAAGATGACCAGTAGATCTAATACAGTAAGTGTATCTGAATAAATACTTGTGTATGTACCTACACAAAGCATATGACTGACAGTTAAAACTGGTAGGTGGCATAGTTGAGAAATGAAATGGTTTGATTCAACTAGCTCTTTAGTATTGGAAGAAAATGTTCATTGTACAATATCTTGGAGTGGGGGTCCTCGGAAAGTAATTTTAAGATCTTATTCCAAAGGGAAAGGAAGGCTATGTCCATTTTCCATAAACTATTATTATAGTTAATGCTGCTGCATTAAAGTTACATTGACCCCTCCAGCTGTACAAATTTGTATGTTATGTCTACCATCAAAATGCCTTAAGTTTACAATGTATGTGTGAAGCATAGTGTGTAGAAAAGTAATGAAACCATCAATTCCTTATATCATTGAAAATGAGTTTCCACGTCAAGCACAATATCTCCCAAGCATATAATGACCAAGCTGTACAGTGACATGCTTTCCAAAGCCACCTGACTTTAGTGTCAGATTTTGATGTGGTGTACATGTATGTAGGTTTGTACTCTGTGGATATAGATACAAGTAACAGGCAAGCAAAAGTGTAATCACTCAGTGAATAAACTATAATATTCTTGCTGGAGACCAGCTTTTAAGTCTACTGAATGCTTGGGAAGTTAAAAGCACCTTGCTGTATATAAATGAGAATGTGGCGCCATCTGTTGTCCAACACGATGTTGGTATGTTACATAGCTGAGAGAAAAGATGGGGTGGTTTTAGACAGTGAATCTAAAATTGGGTTCAAGTACTAACAGGACAGTAGGAGATCTTGAAAATTTAGTTAAGGAGAGAAAAAGTGTGCTTTATAGCTGGTACAAAATCATTGGCATACCAAAGGAAAATTATAATTTCAGTAGACCAAAGACAGTTCAGCCTACTAATTTGCAACAGTATCAGTAATTTGGTCTTGACATGTGCAAATTGTATAAAACAGAGACGCTTTGTTATTGCAAAAATTGTCTCTGCATAAGGAAACAGAAGGGCATGACAAATTTAACAGTTTTTCTGTCCTAACCAGGAACAATTGACAGTATGTGCTTGAGTGTTCCAAGAGAGAAAATGCATAACATTTTGTTGTACTTAAGGATAAAATGTCCATCACATTCAGATCAGTTTTAGTACAAATATACAATAGATTTTCCAGTGCCCTGGACATAAACAGGTGGAAAGGAATACAATGTTTGTCACTATATTGGGAGTGGGTAGTTAGTACTTGTATGACCTAAAAACACACTGTATTAAATGTAAGGAAAACATAAATACGTCACCAAGAAACAGTGGCAGAAAATGAATCCACAGAATGCTTGTTTTTCAGTGTGAAGCCTAATACATGAGATGAATGTGAGATGACCTTTGTGCATACATAGATAACATCCCTCAAGCATTTAATGTTACCTACGTTTGAACCAACAATAAAAGACAAAGTTTAGGAACAACACTATAGTCTCCGGTGAGGAAAGTTTTATGGATTATGGATCACATGAGGATTATACTGTGGTATTTACCATGTAATCCACAGTTAAACTGGCTCACCATTGGCATCTGGATAATCAGGTGTCAGCTGTTTATCCTGCCAAAGGCATTTGTTTCGCCACACTGCTGACTTCTACTTTCAGTTTGTAAATCAGGATTAGGACAATGAAAGAAATCATGAAACACACTACATTACATACAATACGTTTAACAGAGCAGCTATGTTTTAATCGAAAATGGTTCAAAACTTTAACATGGAAATGACAGTTCTCTAAAAGGTAGCTCTGTCCTATAATCTCTGGATGATTATCAGTCCTAGAGTTGAGAATATATATATAAATATATCTCACAAAGCAACCATTCCTGTTTTATTATCTTGCTGTTTAATACTATAAGCAAACACATCTCTTGGGATCAGGGCAGGTCTTGCTGACGTCACTTGCGTCATGACTAACTACACGAGTCATAATTAACTGCATATCAGTCATGTGCCACGCATGGTTTCTTTGTAATCTTTATCACCCTGAATAATTGTATTGTGAAGCAGTATCTTAACTATTAAGTGTACATTAGGCTATGTTGGAAAGCTTGCATTATCATTAAATCAATGAGACGACTAATCTAGGTTTAATTTAGTATTTGTGTTGCAGTTGTAATAAGGCATTTTTACACTTTTATTATTTTCCCTTCGTGTAGATAAGTGGTCACCTTGGCAAATTCATAGTTGCTGTCAAATATCCCATTGTTTGCTACCACTAACAGCAGTTATCAGGGGTTTTCTTCCGCCCACTAACTCCACCATTGTTATTTATTTTGTAAGCAAACTGTGTAATTGTTCGCGCAGTTTGTGTATATGACACAAATAAATGGACACAAATTTATTCAACGTAGCCCGTCGTTTAGATCGCAAACGGTGAACGTAGAAATCGGAACTATATTCAATTGCGGATGAATATGGCTCGATGACGCGTCTACAGTATAAATTATCCTGTCACCCTAGCAACTGCACAGTCAGAGGGAGGTGTTATTCGGGGAAATTAGGTCAAATTGCTGAACCTAACTGTAAGTACATTTGTTCGTTTTAAAACAGTACAACTAGAAATATTTTCAGGTTATCTGTTGTTGACCTTAACCAATTTACAGCTTCCATAGTTTTTAACGACTTTCGCTTTTTTATCAGGTAGCTAAGCTAATGGTTTTGTAAATAGTCACTGTAAAAGCTAGCTAGCAATTGCAATGTAACGATTCCTCAGTGAATAAAGGTTAACTCATCTAACCCATACTAGTACGAATAACTTGCCAGACTTACCTGGTTAAATCAGTCAATCTTCAAGTTGATCGATAATATGAAAGACATTTGCTAGCATCAACAATGGTAAATTTCTGGTTGTGTCGTCCATTAGCAGGTAACATAACCGAACAAAGCGAAGGCAAACAACAATAGCTTATTTTAAAATGGCGCTGGTGCTAGAATTACCGGCTTCCAGCTACTTTGTTCGCGTGCAACTGTAGGATCTCTTTATTCGTTCGTGGTAATTAGTAGACTCGATGGAAGTTGTATATAAACAACATACTTTTAATGCGATTTCAAAATTAATATTCTGCGTCTGACAGGAACAAGTCGAACCAACCAGCGTCTTGTTTTTTTACTGTGCATATGACGCTTTGAATCTTGGAACGATATAGTATATTAAAATGTACATTTAAGATGTATCAAAAATTAGAAAGGCGCTAGTCTCTGATCGAATTTACTTGACACCTTAGATCATCGGGATATTGGTAACACGGAGTCTTAATTTTTGTTTTGTTTTGTTTTTTTACAGTGCAAACATGCAGATCTTTGTCAAGACCCTCACTGGCAAGACCATCACCTTGGAGGTTGAGCCCAGTGACACCATCGAGAATGTCAAGGCTAAGATCCAGGACAAGGAAGGCATTCCCCCTGACCAGCAGAGGCTGATCTTTGCTGGCAAGCAGCTTGAAGATGGCCGCACCCTCTCTGACTACAACATCCAGAAGGAGTCCACCCTCCATCTTGTCCTGCGTCTGAGGGGCGGCATGCAGATCTTTGTCAAGACCCTCACTGGAAAAACCATCACCCTGGAGGTCGAGCCCAGTGACACCATTGAGAACGTGAAGGCCAAGATCCAGGACAAGGAAGGCATTCCCCCTGACCAGCAGAGGCTGATCTTTGCCGGCAAGCAACTTGAAGATGGCCGCACCCTCTCTGACTACAACATCCAGAAGGAGTCCACCCTCCATCTTGTCCTGCGTCTGAGGGGCGGCATGCAGATCTTTGTCAAGACCCTCACTGGCAAAACCATCACCCTGGAGGTTGAGCCCAGTGACACCATTGAGAACGTGAAGGCCAAGATCCAGGACAAGGAAGGCATTCCCCCTGACCAGCAGAGGCTGATCTTTGCCGGCAAGCAGCTTGAAGATGGCCGCACCCTCTCTGACTACAACATCCAGAAGGAGTCCACCCTCCATCTTGTCCTGCGTCTGAGGGGCGGTCAATAACTCATTCCATGTTTTTACTTGAGTTACATGAAAACCTAACCCAATAAAAAATGAGATATTAAATTATGGTGTTCTTCCTTTTTTTCATCTGGATTATGAATGTTGTAAGAGCTGATAGTTTTCAAATAATCATCTTGTTTAAATCTATTTTACACTTTTTTCAATTTTTACACTTTTACACTAAATCCAATTTACTTACTGTGGTTTTTAAGTGATCTTGATCTGATTTATACAATTTAGGCAAAAGTTACAGTGACTGCAATACATGCGCTTATCTCATTTCATGTTGGTTGCTTTAATCCTTTTTTCCCCACAACTGACAAACTTCAACACTTTACGATGTAGAAAATACAGTAATGTTGCTGTATAATCATGAATAGTCAGTTGGTGTGACTGCAGCATAGATGGTTTCTTAAAAGCTTTGGAGAGAATTGCATCAAGGTAAACAAGCTTTCTTTCTAAATTGTTCCAAAAAGCAGATTACCTAAATAGTTTATCTGAGTGCAATCGGCAGCCCATTAAACCTGAAACATGAACTGAAGAAAAAAAAATCCTGTTCTAGTGGGTTTCACTGAGTGAAGTTATCCAGAAAACAATTAACTTGTCTTTAGTAATAAACTCCTGAAAAGCTTAATGTTACTGTTGACCAGTGTCATTTCAGAAGTCCCATGCTGACAACGGGGAACTTTTATATTTCAGAGGTCCTGTTGAATATCCCAGATTCAACCCCCATCATCCTAGTTGTCTGGACTCTCAATCCTGGCTGAAAAATTCTGTAACATTTTATCAAATGAGTCTCTCACATAAATTCAAATGGTTATTCATAGGGTATTTGTTGATAAGTGAAATGTGACACGGAGCCACTAGAGGTCACTAGTTCACCAGCAGCTTTAGTTAGTCATATATTTCCTTAGATGCTGTACTCTGTCATAGATGGTTGAAAGTGAGAGTGCAAGTCAATCAGGGCCCCTTACTGGTTGTTTGCTTGATTATGAAATTGATTGTTTTAAATAATCTGACAGGATATTGGTCATGGTCCAAAGCAGTTGCTTTGCAGATGCAGATTTGTAAGGGTTGTGATATATTTCAGATAAAGAGTCGCTTTGTTACTGTTTCATAAAAAAACTCAAGGCCCAAGTTGAGCTAAAGTCAAAGCTTTCCTCTTGTGATGACAGTGGTGGTGAATTACCAACCAAGCAACTGCCCCATGCCCGATCCCCTCAGCCTTTTAGGCCCAGAGCATTTCAGTTGTAACACCAACATAAATCATCTTAAATGAATCGTTCATTAATCCGTAGTAGTTTTTTTTTCATGCGGTGTATATTTCTGAATATAGTTGTGTTTAATTGCCTCAAAATAACATGATGCAAGGTAGTGTTTCAGCACAAAATTATTGCTTGGAGTTGGGAAAATAATGAAACTACCATATACAATCTTTCATGTGGAATCTGGAGAAGAGTAAATTGCAAAGAAGGCATGGGTTTTTCCTTAAGGTTCCCATATCTTAATCCAGCTATAGTACTGATGCAAGAGCAGATGGCTCACGGTAAGGTCAGGATGCCAGTACCCAGAGGAGAGGTGTCTTTTGGCAGTGTTGATCCTTACAGTTGTTAAGTCTAAATCAAACAGTGAACCATAGAAGAGAATCAGCCATCCTGCTGTCAGGACTGTCTATGTTTGCGTATGTGTGTGTGTGTGTATTTACCTGAGCCAACCCGGAGCGGAGCTGGGTGGCCCCTGTAATCCTCCAGCCATATTCCTTCCTCCACACCTGTTCTGCATTCTGGCCAGTCAACTCATCTATCTCCCGTGACCACCAGTCCTTTCATTTCACCTTCGCAGGATTGTACTGTCAGTTTTTGTGATATACACATCAGACTTGATCTCTGTTTTTGCTTTGGTCATGTTTTCTGGATTTTTGGACTAACCTCTGTTTCTTGTGTACACATCTGCCTTTCCTGCCCAGTCTGCTCCAGTTTGCTCCTTGTTCTACTGTTTTGAATGGTCTGATTCTTCATTTGGACTGTTTGGATTTCTTGTACTTACCTATAGACCACATGCACTTACCTCTCCTGTGTTGACCTCTGCCTTTTGAAAAGAACTGTGATCTCTGACTTTGTTCCTTATTTTTTTGTAAATAGTGTATGTAGGCTTTTGGCAAGCAAAGACTTCACCTTTTGCTTTCTCCTGTTTGGTTTTTGGGGTCCTAGTTTTTGGTAAATCTGAATACCTGCATCCTGTGGCTGAAGGACAGACTCTACTCACCAAAAAGTAATTTCTAGAGGTCAAGCCTTCTGCAGAGATAACCGATGGAAATGTAACAGAAAAGTGACTAGTATTCATCTGGATATTTAGTCCAACACAGGATGTCTCAGTTTACTGCAGTAAGAATGAGCTGTACCATGGAACTCAAAGGAAAATGCAAGAAGAAGAGAGGTTTTCAGTATTATTAAAGAGTAGAAGGAAAGATGAGAATAATCCCAGTTGGGAGATTAGAGTCTTGCAGCAATACAGTAGGAGTATAATGGCCATATAAATATATTTTAAAGAATACCAGTAAGACCTTCAAAAAGGAAAGGATAACTATATATAGTAAAACACAATAATTATTCACCAATCTCATATGATTGATATGAGATGTATAGAAAGTGCACATGTTGTATAATAAACATAATGTGTGGAAACGCCACCAGTTTTGTACATCAAAGTGTGTTCACAGGCTTTAGGACATTGTACTATAGATGCATAAAGTTTGAAAATAAAAAATTCTGTGGGTGCTTTTAATAAAAGCTTGCAACAGTCTTAGCTGCTCACTCATTCAAAACTGCAAAATGATTTAAAAAAAAAGACTTAACACCTATGGACCGATTGCTATTTATTTTGCTGCATTTTATTCAGCATGTTTTTAATATATAACATCATTTCCAAAAAATGAGAAAACTGGATTTACAGCCAATGGGCACCATAAAAAAAACATGCGTAAACTTTATATAAATGCATCTGGGAATGTACAGATAACCTGCACCCCACTGTCACTAATGAACTAATGTTTTTCATAGAACACAACAGAATAATGCAACATTTACTGAAAGTAGTATCACCTGTATATTTCCACAGTGTGGGGGGTCATGATACATACATGTCTAGAACAAGCCCCAACCACCCACTCCTTTCGTACGGCACTGCTTATGCCCCACAAACATAATGAATTTGTTTCCCCAATTAAAAATAAATGCAGTAACCGTATTTATAGACTGGGACATATCGGGAATTCTACAGCAACATTTGCCAAAATATATGGGGATCACTATAAACTCAGTGTGACTTTATAGAGACACACAAGAGTGATTTATCTCACTGCTCTACAAAGAACTGAGACGCTTTCAAAGTCATGTCCGTTAAAATGACTTTGGTATCAAACCAAGCATAATATTGATAATATTTCGTCCAGATATTTCGCAGTGATCTCCCATAGCAGACACGGTCGGTGTTTTGCAGCCCCTCTCTCTCTGGGTTTGCCCGTTTCACGACAAGTGGACAAGTGAAGCAGTCGTACATATCAGCTGGGAGACTGCGAGCTGCTGTCTCAGTCGGGTTCACTGTGCAGGAGGAGGAATGGCAGGCTGGGGGGGCTTCTTCTTTTCTCTCCTCAACTACAAGACAGAGAAATATGTCATCGCCGAAAACAGAAGAATCGGAATATTATTTCGACTCTATCAGCTGGCCGTGCTGGGGTACATAATCGGGTGAGTTGCAATGCCTGGTGTCGTTGTTTTTCAAATATGGAATAAAGTAACCTTTCAAAAAGTGAATCACAAAGTTAAAAATAGTTGGGCTTGTAAAAGCGGTGACTTTATTAACTTGTTGTTGTTGAAGGGGCAGCGCCACAGAGTTTTCCCGTTTCTAAAAGTGGTTGTGTGTCAGAAAGGGTTTGTGTTGGTGAATTCATTAATGTCTCACATTGCTGTACTGACAGGAAGCTCTCCTGTCCCAGCCCTCACTGGGTGATGTCACACTGCTGCATGTAAGAGAAACGATGAAAGCTGAGCAGGTGACTGGGACAGGGTGGTGAGAGTTAATGTTATCTGGTGTGAACCTTAGAAATGCTTAAAAGTAATTTGTTTATTTTATTATAGGCTATATGTTTGTGCAAAGTATTTCCAGTGTAGTTCCATGTAGTCCCAGTGGAGATGCATATTGATACAGCTGAGGATTCATGTACATATTGGCATGACTTAATGATGATTAAAATGTATGTGCTGTCAACCCAGACAACACGGACTCACAAATTCCCTAAATGTATTCAAAGTGAAGCTTTAAACCATAATGAAGTCTGACAGTTGGATGAATGTCTCAGGTGGGTGTTTGTGGTGAGGAAAGGTTACCAGGAGAAAGAAGAGGCCATCCAGACTTCAGTCATCACCAAGCTCAAAGGTGTTACACTGACCAACAGCTCTGAGACAGGGCTTCACCTGTGGAGCGCCGAGGATTACGTCATACCACCCAATGTGAGCCTGTCTCTCTGCCTGCCCGTCTGTCTGTCTGTCTATCTATCTAAAAAAAGAGAGAAAGAAAAAAAAGCAGTTTCAGCTTGCAGAGCACCATTACTGGTGTCAGAACACTCCCCACTTACGCTCCTGTCAGGAGAGATTACGAGGTTCTTGAATGTCTGCTTTAGTAGATATCATTAGCATCAGCATCTGTCTCTGCAAATTTAACTATATTGAACTCCTTAGAGGTGTAATTTGTTTAACCTTTTGCTTCCCGATCTCACTGTCTGGAACTAATTTTATTTTGTAGGGGGAACAGGTGTTCTTCATAGTGACAAATTACATAGAGACACCCAATCAGAGGCTGGGGTTTTGTGCTGAGGTGAGTACAGAGAGGAAGAGGAATCTCATTTTTAATTGTGGGGTTTTTTTTGGCCTAATATCTATAACGACTGTGGGTTTCACTGTGTCAGTTCACAACTGCATTTTCATATCCAGCGGTGTCTGTGTTATCTCACAGAGTTTCAAGGTGCCAAATGGACGATGTCAAAGTGATGATGACTGCATGGAGGGCGAAACCGTAATAGCTGGCCATGGTGAGAATCATTCATTGCACCGTAGTGTAAATCTTGCAAAATCCGACGAGTTTTTAGGTTTTAGATCAAAGTACAGGTTTACAAATTCATCTATGGGTTGAGATGTTTTGCACTGACCACTGACAAGCTACACTTTGCTCTGTATAATGAAAAAAACATTAGTTACAGCACCTTCTGCAAGTGTAGTTTTTCATTAAACAATATTTGTCACATAGGCCACATGAATCTGTAATGTCACGATATGACGTCTCTAACTCAGAGCTATCACACGTTTGTTGCATTTAAATTACTGATGATGTAACATTTTTGGTTTCATTTAGTTATGGATGAACAATATTCCCTAATACATAGACATTTTATTTTCATCACACAACAAAACAGACATTGACAAATGTATTCTGTTTGTCTTATTTTAGAATAAACTCTTTTCTCCCTCTATCAGGGATCAAGACCGGCGTGTGTTTAAACAGCACTGGGACCTGTGAGATTCACGCCTGGTGTCCTGTTGAATACAACAAGAGACCCACGTGAGACCCCTTCCTCTACTACAGAAATTTGGAAATTTGCCACTCTGTGCTACTGCTGTAACACTGTCATCCCTCACAGGGACTGAGATATTTCACAGGTTCTATCTATTACTAATACAGGTTGTCAGCTCTACTTGGTTTATTGTTTTTTTCACACAGCTGCCTGTCTCTGTCACTTCCAGAGAGCCCTTACTGAGTGAAGCCGAAAACTTCACCATCTACATCAAGAATTTCATCAGGTTTCCAAAGTTTGAATTCTCCAAGTAAGTGGCTGTAAGTGGCACTGAAGGCATCGTGACATGGATCACAGAGTGAGCTGAGGGATATACATGTTCCAGTGACTGCTTTAAATAACTTTTGGGTGCAGAAAGCGTTCTATTTATACCATCCCGTGCATTGCACTCAGTGAGACAGTGAAACAGTCATCTGAGATGTCCTTGACAGCAGGCATGGCCCTGGACAGGTGTCAGACCAGATGGGGCTAGCCCACAGAGCTGTGCTGCTGCCTTCCCCACTGGTGTCTGTTCAAGTCCTGCAGGAAAGCAGAGAGATGCCACGAGCCACAGCTAATTTATCAGTCAGGATCTTATTCTAATTACACAGCCATCCCTCCTATGTTTCCATACTAATCTTGATTTGTTTATGTCCAATGGGGATTGGCTGCTAATACAAGTCCCTCTTAATGGGTATCACTCAAAATGGCTGGCAACACTTAACGTCTTACAGTGCGACACATCCAGTTACACTCCGTGCATGGAGCTAGAGAGTGTAACGCTGCAGCTTGATTGACATACACACACTGTATGTGCTGCCATTGGTGAGCATGTAGAGAGAAACTTTCAAGACTTTTTACTCACAGTCCAAAAATTCAGATCCAGTCAAGGTTAGATGTGAGCTGCTGTGTATCTTAACAGATTCTGCGTATAGTAACTTACAGTTCAGTCAGGGAAAATGGTATTAAGACAGTGTGAGAGCTTTCTCTGTTTACGCAGTAATGGTCTCTAACAGTAATATCAAAAGGTCAAAGCCAATATGAGAAGCTGTCAGAATATTGTGACTCTTATTTGGTGGGACCAGGCGTCTCCCAGTCTGTTTCTGTCTCAATGTGTAATGATTTACTTCAGTGGAAAATTGACCCTTTTAACCATTTTACACGTGTCTGTGTTTCATGTCTGCTCTGTTGACCTCTTAGGTCCAACGTCCTTGAAACCTCTGACGACACCTACCTGAAAAGGTGCTCCTTTGACAGAGAGAGCGATCCATACTGCCCCATTTTCCGCCTCGGAGAGCTGGTCAGTTGGAGTGGACATGACTTCCAGGACATGGCTGTTAAGGTACAAAGAGTAATACTGTGCCAGGTCAGACTGTGTGATTTCAGTTTCTGGCTTCCTCACAGTCATTTGATATTAAACGACAATATACTATTGTTGGTTGTTAGAACACAAACCACTGAAACGATTATTCCTGTAAATATACCAATTATTGACAAGGATATGTGGCAGCTGTGTTGAAGAGAGTCACAGCATAGGGATCACTCTGTGATAACAGATTATGTGTGCATGGAAAATGTGTTCTCTTCAACATTCCAGGTAGTAGAGACTGAAATTTCTGCCAGAAAATTTCAAAACACCTGTGCATTTGAAGGATGAAGAGTTTAGAATCTAAAGGAACCAAACTTGATGTGTGTCGGTATAAACAAGAGCTGCAATAATTTGTGTGAGACTCCACCAAAAGTGTCTTCTTTTGTCCACCAGGGCGGGGCTATCGGGATTCTTATTGAGTGGAACTGCGACCTGGATAAGGACTCGTCACAGTGTAATCCACGCTACAGCTTTACCCGTTTGGACATGAACATGAACAACTCGGTCACATCAGGGTACAACTTCAGGTATGTTTTCTCATACCTGTCAAGAGTTTGACTAGAGAAATAGAATCTACTATCTTTTAAACTTTACAGTACATCAGCTGTTTTTCTCCTACAGATACACCAGGTATTACAAGGATCAAAATGGTGAAACCTATCGCACTTTGTATAAAGTCTACGGGATTCGCTTTGATATAATGATCAATGGCCAGGTACAGCAGTGACATGAGCAGACCTTTTTTCTGATGGAAGTACATGATTCCAGTACAAGACTTGGACTAAATGGCTGTTGCTGTTTTGCAGGCTGGGAAATTCAATATTGTTCCCACATTGATTGCCATTGGGTCAGGTGTTGCTCTGCTGGGTGCAGTGAGTAATTTACTAAAATATTTTCTTTATGTCAGCGGATATTTGGTATTATGACTGAGATGCCTGAAACTTGAAAAATAACATATTGTAGTGCTACTAACAGGTGATGGATGATTACAAGTAATAAAACAAAACTGTGAGAACCAAGCTGATACTATTTTCTTCCTTTTAGGGAGCCTTTGCATGTGACATGATACTTCTGTACATGATGAACACGAGCTCCTTCTACCGAGAGAAGAAGTTTGAAATCATCAGCTTCAAGTATGACTGACAGTATTGACACAAATTATCTTTGTGGGGTTTTTAAATCAACCATCTTCCAAATCATGATCATCACATTTATCGGCATGTCTCTGTTTCGCTGCTTGTATCAGGAGAGACCGGATGAAGCCCAGGGATGGGAAGGCAGGACACAAGGAAAGGAGACCCAAGAAACCAGCTGCAGAGAAAGGGGCAGCCAACTCCTCCGAAAAGCCAGAAGGAATAGAATCCACTCTGGGATCTTCTCCCGCTGCAGAGAGCCAGCTGCCTGTGGATAGTCGGGGTCCCACCATTCCACGCAACACAGGACAGCGATATTCTGCCATTCTCTCTCCCCAAGGTGCGGAGCCGAGGCATCACATTACTTTCTCTTCACACAATTAAGTTTGCAGGAAGAGCAAATCACCTGCAGTGGTCTCAGTTATGTCGCAAGAGGTGGAACCAAAAGTCTGACTGATGCCCACTTCTCTCCTACTGGTACGACCGCTGGCATGCCACTAGCCTGGGTGATACTTGCCCTAACTGAAGATATGTTGGTCCAGAGAAATGTTAATGTTCCATGCTGGGGGCCAGGACACTGATGTGGAAATCCCCAGAAAGGTGATTTTCAGTGGCTGGGTTGGGATCCAAAGGTGGGATGTGGGAGATAACAGGTCCATAAATAATGACAGGCAAAAGTACTGTGATAATGATGATTTAATCTAAGTAAATTATGCATCAAATTAATATTGTCTGTTTCATGTTATAAAATCAATAAGCTTTCTTGGCTGTTGATCAGACTAATTAAGCGTCATGTCCAGTTTAACATGCTTGACCCCAGTTTATATTTATGCCATTTTATTTACTAAATTATGAACATCACAGCACAAACACTCGACACACTCCCACTCCCTTTGTACCTCTATACCTCTAATATAAGCTAAGATTGGGTAAAATTAATATAGACTAGAAAATGTAAAATCATTTCCGCTGAACTAATCTGCAAAAATACCTTAAAAATTCTATGTTGGCTTATGAGATAAAGATTTTGTGACTTAGATCCAAAGAGAAAATGTTTTTAAAAACTGTACTGGGAAGAAATGTGTGAAGCATCTTAATGATATTTCAGTTGATGCATCATGTACCTGTGGCTTGACAGGCATTTGAGCATACTGTTGACTATATTTTTTTGTGATGTTTATATTGGCCATGCACTGGCTACAACACAATCTTATTGAAAATTGAATGTATTAGCTAAACTGTGGAATGCAATTGTGATGTGCTACTGTGAGTGGCTGACTGTTAATGAATGGTACAAAACATTTAAGTGCATGAACTTGTTTCTCCATCCTGTTTATTCTTGCTGTTTCTATTTATTGAATGGTCTTTATTGTTGGAAACAAATGTTTTTGTCATATTGATTTCATGCTGTCAACAAATGACGCTGCCTGGCAGACAAACCGATCAATGATTTATTCAGTGAAGTTGTACAGAGGTATTTATTTCAATCAGTATTTAGATCAGTTATCTTAAACCACAGTGTTGTACATGAAATGTAATCCCAAATACTTACAACTTGTGTGGATGTGATGTGTTTTTAATCTATGTTACAATACAACCTACATTATCATAACTGCTCTTATCCTTGTACAGCTGACACCAAGCACAGAGCAGGATTTACAGGTTTAATAAGTTCAGTCATAGCTAAGTGTGGACGAGGAAGGATAAGAGGACATTTTATTCTGCATACTATAATTATTGACACATCCTCTGTTGAATCAACAGTTTATAATGGAAAACCCAAAAGTCTTTCACTAATAGCTTTTCTAAAAAAAACAGCAGGACAGACAACATTATTGGTTGATGTGGCATTAGTTAGGATTAATTCAGGGTTATCTGTGGTAGACCGTTTTAGTACACATGCACCATCCCGTAGAGGAAAGTCCAGAACAAGATGTAAGTGAAAAGACCTCCAACAAGGCCGCCGGTGAAGAGCAGCCGCCGTGATTTAAAGAATTTGTTCCACCGCCGTCCAGCCTTGAGAATAAGCAACAGGGAGAGGAGAAACGCACTCAGGAAGTAAAAAATAAAGCCATACAGTCCAGTCAGACCCAGGATGCCAGCTGTTGCTCCAGACAGGGCCGATACAGAGGTGCGGCAGTAGTCCAGCACGGCGGCGTTGCCTCTCACAGCTACTTCACTGATGAACTGTGGTCCCTCACGCTTGGCTATAACTGCTGCCATCTTGGCTCTGGTCAGCTATCACAGGATGTTGCTGCTGTTTCAGGAGAGATTTACACATCTTTATGATATAAAATATTAACATTTATTAAATACCATACACAAGTACATACTTAGTTTATGCTACTACATACTTCTACTTCACTATAATAAGGAGGCATGTATTGATTTTCACTTATGTCATAGATATGGAGACTAGTTACTTTGCGGTTCAGTGGTTTAAGTACAAAAACTATGAGATAATAGATTATCACAGAGTGAAAAACCCAATACTAAATGACAATGATAAAATCAACTCCACCTCAACCAACAACATGAAAAAGGCTGTTTACATATTACTGTATCATAATATAATGACATATCATGACACTGACAAGGGCCACTTGCTGCATAATGACTGCATTTACTTTTAATCCTGATATTGTTATGGCAACACTTCAGTTTGTATTTTAGCATTTTTTGAATGCCAGAACTTTACTTGTAGTATTTTTACATTGTTTCAGTGTTTATTCAGCTTCTAGCAAGTAAAACAATTACATCATTAGAAAAGCTCATCTGTACCAGTGTCCTGACAATATATACTGCCTTGTCAAAAAAATGCTACTTTAACGATAATGGACAGAACTACCCATCCCCCTCCTTCAACATTATTGTCTGCAGCGCTAAGGTAAACACAATGCATTCATAAGTCATTTCAATATATTGACCACTACAAAAAAGGCAATAATCCTCAGAAGTCTCGATACATTAACACCTCTTTTACGTGCGACAGAGACTAAGAGAAAAGATGTCAGTTAGCCTTAGCGTAGCTGGTGCCCATAATAAAGTAAAGCTAGTTAGTTAATACCAACATTTACATCCTCGCTCTGGTCACAAATCAGGCACATGTAACACCGAAAAAGAGACAAAAGCGATCGAGACACTTCTCTGTAACTTAAGATCCTATTTATTAAACTAAACGTAATACTGCACAACTTTGGGTGGACCGACTGTACATCTAAGTGTTTTAATTTAACATTATTTTCACTAATAGGACTAGCACTGTTAGCTAGCTCTCCGCGGTGCTTTCTGACGGTGACGGAAGACAGATTCTCACCGGAAGTAAATGCAGGGACTCGTCTGTTCTTCACAGCGCGATTAGAAAAACATAATCTAGAGGCGTAACTTCTCAAACTTGAATAATAGATTGCTTGTAACGAACGTCAGCTGAAATGGCAAGGAAACAGCGAAATCATTCTCCTTTAGATGACACTCCTACACAAGAGTCGGCCATGCTCCTTCGCAGTGCATTATGGGAACAGCGTAATTACCCCCAAAGGAGACGACGACGTGGTGCTTTCCAAAAACAACAAAGAGTAGGAAATTCTAACTTCATATCAATGAAAAGGGCCGTGCCGGCGAACCATATATTGTATTATAACATTAAATCATCTTTTTAACCCTCCAGGTTCACCTTAAAAACATTAAACATTTTCACATCTGCACCCTACAGAACGAAGCTTGATTTAGTGGAAATTAATGGAAAATAAATTGCCATATTAAAAAAAACATGAAGAGGACAATTTAACTTATTGCTACTGCTCTGTCCAGTTAATATGTTTTATTTTACGTATTTCTCTAACCACATCTGGGCTTAATTTGTGTATTTATATTTGTAATGTTTTAAATCTGTTAAACTAGTTTATCAATGTTAAAACATACAGAAATTTAAAGATGCACACGGCTTAAACAGATGTCCACACGAAGAGAAGCAAACATTATTTATGTCGTTAGTTAAATTAGTCTATGGCAAGTTAAATGAGAAAGAAATTACATCTATTATTAGAAAATAGAAACAATTACTATTTTGGAGGGGTTTTAATAACCTCTCAAAAGTTATAACCAGTAGTAAAGATTTTTACAAGTCATTGGCACAAGCAAAAATACATATGATTTTAATTTAGTGATTTTTATCCAGTTTTCTACTAATACTTAATCCATACGGAAAGATTACTTCCAGCTAAAACTAAAATTTCCGATTTTCTACCTACCAAACGCAACAGCTCTGGTTTTGTCATCATGATGTCGTGCAGCTGAGTGCCAAAGGTACACTGTCCTTAGGAGTAATGTCTAGATATATTCTGGGTATAGATATTGGCACCACTTCGGTAAAAGCCGTTTTATTAGAAAGCGGCTCAAGAGCTGTGGCTGTGAGTCACGGTTTGCCAACCACGTCTGATATCATCGACAATAGCGGGATAAAGGTGAGTCGTTCACGTGCCACACAACTTTCCCCACCAGCTCAGTAATACTACATGTGGTGTGTTTGTTCTGTGTGAAACATGACTACGTTTCCGTGCCACTCAGGCCAAAGAACAGGACACGGGTCGGATCATAGACACTGTGAACCGGTGCATCGGCCTGCTGCCCAGAGACAAACTTCAGCATGTCAGCAGCATCGGGCTGTCCGGGCAGATGCACGGGGTCTTATTCTGGAAAGCAAAGGACGGTAAGATAACTATGTCCCTCGTGAGTGCACTTTGTGCTATTTCACAACACACTGTGTAAAGGTGATTTCTTCATTTCCTGGATCATTTGAAGAGTAACGTGAGCCCTGAGGCTACTGTCTGTACTGTTAGTATTGTGGCCCTAGATTTCCATTTCATATATATATGTTCTCTTTTATAATCCTTGGAAGGGTCCCAGTATAAGAGTTCCCCTGTCACACTTGCAGGCTCAAGGGTCCCTACTGTTGTTACTTTTTTATTTTTATTGTTGTTGTTATGAAATGAATGATTTGTATAAATTGTGTGTGCAATGCTGATTCTCGATCATCGATTTTGTTTTGTTTTTGAGGTTATTAGTGAATTAGAAAATGAAACAACCACACTGTTCTGGCTATGACTACAAATCTGCTGCTTTAATTGTTTCATTCATGTTGCAGAGGGTGGGGACTGCATACAGACTATAACAGCAGTGCCAACCTGTCTACATATGATTATACAAGTCTTGAGATGAACTCATAATGAAGATTAAACTCTGAGGGAGGAGTGTATCAGGACCCGTTTAATCTAATCCAAATAATTGTCCCCAGTTCAAAGCCTCTCAATAATGGAACAGTGTTTTCTCACTGCTGATTAACAGTCTGTAATAATGATGATTACCTTTAAAATGCTTGCTGGATGGCTGGGGGAGCTTGGCAGTTAGGTTTACATTGAAATCAGAAGGTTTTCTTCTATTAACTCCTGTTTGATGCAGAAACTTTGTTGATCCATAGTTTTTCATAGCTATGTCGCCCTCTGCTGGTTGCATCTAAAACACGATTTGAAAATAAGTTTGTAGTTACAGAAAATCTGTGCTTCAAGGATGTTTTTGCATCCAAACAAACCCAAAACCTTTAAGTCAGACATATCTCATTTTGTCATGTCCGGACAAAGGATGATGTTAAGGTCTGTTGTATTTTTCTGTACCCAATGTCACTCTCAGGTTGTGATTGGTCCAACAGGGACTTTTTCACAGTCAAAGACACCAGTCAGCTGATCACATGGCAGGATGGGCGCTGCAGCAGCCACTTCCTGTCATCGCTTCCAAAGCCAGACTCACATCTCAGTGTAGCCACAGGGTTTGGGTGTGCAACAATCTTCTGGTACATGAGACACAGGTCAGTGTGCATGTTTGTAGAGCCTTGTGCAACATGTAGAGCCTAAGTGAATGTGAAATGAACCCTAATGATATGTGGTTTCACTGCAGGCCCGAGTTTCTTGAGGACTTCACAGTCGCAGGCACCATCCAGGACTACGTGGTGTCCATGCTGTGTGGTTTAGATGAGTGCGTGATGACTCCTCAGAATGCAGCCAGCTGGGGCTTCTTCAACACTTCCTCCAACCAGTGGAATATGCACATGTATGTCAAGTGCAAAGTTCCCTGTTTTACTTACACCTAATTAATGCACTGATGTCTTCAGAACATTTTATTGGTAAATTACATAAGTTCAAGTACTAAATGCATAAAAATGTTGCTTGTGCATGATTGATGTTAAACCGTATCCACTTTGTACGGTTCATTACAAACTTACAGTGTCAGAGCTGTTATCCATAACCTACATAACAAGCTGCTGTGTGTGTGTGTGTACGCTTCCAGTCTGAAGGATGCTGGCTTCCCTTTGCATCTGCTTCCTCGGTGTGTGCCATCTGGCGGCTTGGCGGGACAGACATGCTCTGACTGGCATGGTATCCCTGCTGGTACGCCAGTAGGTGCCGCCCTGGGAGACTTCCAGTGCTCTGTCTACTCCTGCATGAGTGCACGGACAGATGCAGGTGAAACAGGATGCGCAGTCGTCTCTCTGAGTCCAGGATCACACTTAATGCAGTGACAGCATTACGCTTCTACAGTCCATGCACTTTAGATGAGAGAGTCCCTTATCCATTAGTACTCCTATTAGATGTTTTTTGACTGTGGTACTATTGATAATGATTAAGTTTAGCACAGTGCATAGAGCTTTTGCAATGAAAACATTTTACCAGAACTGTGTGTTAAGGAAATTCATGCATACTTCCTTTTTTTTTTTAAATGACAAATGCTGTTAAGTAGAACAAAAAATAGAAAAGCCTAAGAACAGGTGAACATAATAATAATAATAAATCCCTCTAATAAAGTAAGTATAGAACAGTAAAAAAAAACGCAGGTGTTATTTTGTTCTTCTTATGTTTGAGCAGATGCAGAAAACACATGCATTATGCATCAGGTGTGACCCATCAGTGTCTCTTGCATGTCATGTTTAGTGATGTTGGTTCATAAGCCTTAGATGATAGTTTGTATCTTTCTCCTGATTTCACAGTTCTTAACATAAGCACCTCAGCCCAGCTGACCTTCGCCATGCCGGCTGACTTCAAACCTCCAGATTCTCCTCAGCCTTCCTCCTCAGTCTCCTACTTCCCCTATTTTGAAGACTTGTACTTGGCAGTGGCGGCTTCCCTCAATGGAGGGAATGCACTGGCAACTTTCGTGGAGATGATTGCTGCCTGGATGAAAGAGCTTGGTAAGTATATTTAGCCAAAACTACAGACATTTGTCATTCTCAGATGACCCTGTGACTCTGTGGCATTGTGACACATCCTGACATCCTCCTTTCCTTTAAGGCCATGTTGAGATTGACATGTGTGGTTCTGTCTCAACATTAATTGGCATAAGTGAACATGCTAACATGCTAAATGAAGATACAGTAAACATCATACCTGTCTGACATCGGCAGCGTTTAGCGTGAAGTAGCACTGTGTCTAAGTACCTCCTCACAGAGCTGTTTGCATGGCCGCAGACACTTTGTGTTGTTTGGCTTTTAATCCTGGAAATTACCACTTCAGAACTGAATCACCTCGCTTAGATGTGCACTGGGACAACTGTCACACGTTTCAATGATGCAGTCTTTTAAAACAGGGCTTTGCTAAATGCATGCTGAATAACTTATTTAAAATCCCAGCTGTAAGTTTCACTGCACTGACCACAAGTAGAGAGTTAGTGTGTAATTAAGCAATTAACTGGCAAAATGACACATGGATTACTACTATTGATGAGTTGCTCCTCCTGCTCCTCCCTTGCAGGTGTGGAGCTGAGTGATTCGTGCTTATATGAAAAACTGATTCGTTCTGCCCTGAATCAGGAAACGAGCGACCTCAGGGTGAGTCCCACCATCCTGGGAGAGAGACACAACCCTCTCTGCATGGGTCAGGTGACCAACATCTCCCCCACAAATCTCTCTCTTGGTCATTTGACCAGAGCGCTTTGCCGGGGAATCCTGGAAAACATCACCTCTATGATGCCAGTTGAGCTGCTGCAGCAGGCGGGGGTCAGCAGGATTGTGGGCAGTGGGAGTGCCATTGCCCGCAATGAGGTCCTAAGGCAGGAACTGGAGAGGGCGTTTCCCCAGCCGGTGGTATACGGACAAAACGTGGATTCTGCTGTCGGTGTGGCCATGGTCCTCTGTGACTTGCGCTGAAGAGTTTCATAATCCACAGGGGAATCCCTGTCTGTTTACATGATTCATTTTTAATTTGCACACTTTTGAGTGTCTTACTGAATGATGACTGAAGCAAATGGAAATTCTGCAACATGTTTTGCTTTGTGGAATCAAAAGCATAAGCTGTGTCTGCCAAGGACATGGATCAAATGCCTTCTGTAACCAGTGGGTCACTAAGTGCAGCAAGGTTTTGAAATTTTTAGGAGCAAAAGGTCGGAAACACGAGCTAAAGTCAAACTAGCTGCTTAGTGTAGCTGCAAATCCTCTGCAAACATTTGATTTCACTTTGACTGATCATGTTAGATGGCATTTCTGGCTCTATATGCTCAGAAATGACTTTTTTCCCAGACCCCATGATGCCACAAATAAGAAATATTACAGCAGTTTCAAATGATCAATGTCAGTCTTCATAACTAGAGCTTTTCTTCAAACTGCCATTTTGTAAAGATACTCGTCATTCATCAGGAAAGTACTGTTGATCTAATGTTGAAGAGATATTTTCTGCACTGATAGAAACCATATTACAGCAGTATACAGTGCAACAACAAAGTTAGCTGTAAAGTGTCACGCGCATGCAAGGAGGTTCCTTCTGAGTCTGATGTTTCCCTCTTCAGATCGCTTCTGCAGTCCGCAGCTCCTTATTCCGTTGATTGCTGGATATCTTGGTGTGTGTGAGCTTTTGTATCTGGTGTGTTTGTTGTTGTATTGCACATACACAGGGGTCTGTGGTACAAAGTTCAGCGTAGTCACTGGAGATGCTGGATAACCAGAATCATTAAGTCTCTGTTAACCCTGGGTGAATGGTTGATTACAAGCCAATTGCATGCAGCATCATCAGACCATGACTGAAGTATTTCTTATGAGATATGAAATAATGCAGTCATTGAATTATATGCACCATATTATATACAATGAAGTCATACAAATAGAATAGAATAAGAAGTTACAATTACAGTAGAAATAATATCCAGATAATAAAATCAAAGGCAGAGTCTGGTAAGCATGGGAGTTACTAAAAGGGAGTTTTTAAATTACCTTTCTTTTAAATAAATTGTCCCGTACAGTTGAGTTTCCAGAGACATTTGAATCATGATGCACTTAACATTTAAAATGAATAAAAGCACAGACAATCAGTGAAAAAAAGGTCTGAGAAAAGAAAGAGAGAAACGCATGATGAGATGAGTCTGAACAATATGAATTGGAATTTAGTAAGTTATTTAACAGTATGTTTTGCTTTAAAATGGTCAGCAAATTTAAATTTCTTCTTGAGTCAAAATAGTAAATAATACTAAAAAGTCACCATCTTTCCCCAAGCGCTGACACGCCCTGTGAGGGCGTCTGTGGTGGATGAAAGAGAAATGAAGGGCAGTTGATGTGCCTCTGTAATTACCATTCATTAATCTGTTGCAGCGAGGTAACGTTAATCACGTTAACTTTCTGCTACAGGCCCCAGGTCAGTTGATTTAAGGAATGATCAAACGTTCTAATCAGGTTTCCTTGAATTTCATGTTTACACTGTCCCTGTTTTAGGAGCGACGGCTTTAAATTCAAGTAAATGTTTCTTTTTCTATCACGATCTAATTCAGGTTGATGATTATTGCTCTTTCTTTGTCTTCTCTTGATTTTAAGTCTAAATTTCTGCTTCTAATGGAGGGCATAAATATCCTTGATTATTTGTCAAATTTTAATGTTAACGTTGCTTTAAGTACTTATCAACCTTGTCTTCAATAACAGGATCATAATTTTAACAGGCCTTGTGGAATTTTGAAAGTGATAATAAATTAGCGAGGAGACAAATTTGGTCTGAAGGGTTCTGGTGGGCCACTCGGTGCTGATCTTTTTAAAGTTGTGTGTAGGCTTATAAAAAGAACGTTCCATATTTTGCTTCAGGGGAGGGTTGATGCAACAGCAGTTCAAATATATGTCTAGCAGCAGTCCTGTCAGTGGCTTCAGCATTTTGTATCAATGATTAGCTATAAATAGCAGTAATATTTCTCCAATTAAATACAGTTGTGAGTGTGTAAAACACATGTGACATCGGCCTTCATCACCATGCGAACGCCTACATGTCCTGTTTAACTGTGAAAATGGGAAGTGATCTTAAGAGAGGAAATCATCACGCTTCATGAAAACAGATCTGCAGAAGCTCTGCAACCGCACTCTCAGTCACAGGACTACAGCTGCACTGACACACACACACACACGTCTATGTGAAACTAAGACTGGCACAGGAAGCTTATCAGCATTGTTTTAAACTGAAGAAAAGAGAGACTCCCTGATTAAAAACTATTGACGAGTGAAGGAGTGAGAGAAGTAGCATTTCAGGAAGGTAAGTTTATGTTTTATGATCTGTTATTTTCAGAGAGACATAAAGAGTTCTTAATTTCCATGGTTCCACTGGTGTTTTGATGATGACATTATGTCAGTTCAGTTTTCTGAATGCCTTCAGTGAAAAAGCTGTAGCTCCTCTCTCATTAAAGACGTTGTGCCGGATGATGTCCTGATACATCTGGACTCCTCGGTGCTCTTTGTTGCTTTCTTGGTTTGACATGGTCAATACTGCATGCTTTTAAGCACTCAGGGCTCCAGTAATGTGCTCTCATGTCTTTCAGGGCGTGTCATGTTATCTTCCTGGCATGTTACCGCTAATCTGACCTCTGCTGCGTTAAATGAGCATTTTAGGACGCAGCACAATAAGGGCTCTCTGCAGGATACTCTGTTGTGTACTGCTATTTTCTTTTTGACTTGAAGATCAGACTTTTATTCAAAAAGACTGAAACAGGAATACTTCCCTCTGGTGAGTCAAATGATGTGCTGTGGCTTTGTTTAAATCAATAGGTTGCTTGTGGTCTTGAAGAATATTGTCAAACATCTGCTATCATGAGAAAAATAATAATAATATGATCATTGGTAATGTGCATTTGTGATTTGCTTGAAATGAATTATGAAAACAAAATATGATGTACAGACAGAAGTGCAAAAACAAAATCGGTTTCTTGTTTGATGACGTTTGACGAAGGTGTGGAAAAGAATAGTGTGTGAAGAGAGAACAGATTTCTCCACTGACAGGGAGTGTGTCTCTTAATTTTTATTAATAAAATCTGTAACTGTAACTGGAGTATTCCTCTAAAAACAGCTCATCGATCAATACTTCCATAAATAAATCATCAAGACATACGATATACAAGACGTGGTGTGCAAGAGAGTGTTTCTGCATACGTGAACAACAAAAATCAAGATTTATAATACTGTGCTTCCAGTTTCGTCAGTGAAAGTAAACATTTAATTCATTAAGTTGTAATACAAATAAATAATAAAAAGAATGCATTCATGTTATGTTGGGTGGTAAGTGTAAGGAAAATACTTCTCTAAAAATAACATATCCTTACTTCTCTGTTTTTTTAATTGTTTCTGTCTTACTGTGTTATATTTTCCTCTTGTGATGAGTCTCGCACACTCATGAGTCAATAATTCCCCATTTCGTGACTGAAAAGTGGAACATAAAGCTACCAAAGTCGAGGTTCCTGTTGTCCTTAAGATGTTGTCCTTTAGATCAAAATATCATTTCTTTTGGATCAGCTGAGCTTTGCAGGAGTATTTTCGTTTTTTCTCTGATTCTATCTGTGTATAAAGTGCAAAGATTTGATTATTGTGCAAAGAAGTGCTGTGTGTTCTGTCATGGAAATCTTCCTCTAAATACACTCCTTTGTTAGTTACTGGGCATTAAACATCACATGTCTTAAGATGTGCTGTTAGGGGCCAGTGAGGTGATTCCCTGTGGTAAACATGTTTCTCACCCAGCTGATACAAACACATAGTAACTCATCACTTTTCTAATGATAATTTAAAACAAAACAATGTGTGTATGTGACTCATTGACACAGTTGTGAGCAGTTCAGCCTAAAACTGATTTTCTCTTCTCAGGGTTTAATTTTAGAGGCTTGAAAAGATTCAGAAAAACACTGTGTCATAGAAATGTGTTCTTCTTTTGCTCACACATGACCCCGCGGTTGAAAACCACTTGTCTGCAGAGAGTAGTTTTCCACACTTCAGCAGATATGAAGTCTGATCTGTGTTCCCTCTCTTGTGTCGAAATGCGTGGTGGAGATTCACGCCAACCATGTCATCACATATTTACGTCTAGCTGTCAAATTACCTTCACTGGATCTGTTGTCTGAATGATGTGCGCTTGTGCTGTATTTCTATGCAAACCAGTGGAGCGGGAGGTGGAAGTGAAGATGAAGAAGATGAAGAAGTCAGACAATCAGTTTGGCTTCTCTCTGGAGGCAGACGACAGAACGGAGGAGGAGAAATTGCGGCAGAAAGCTGCAAAGAAGTCTGGTCTGGTTCCTTCTCTGGGTTTGGGCCAGGAGGCGCCCAAGGCTCCCATGGACACAGATTACCAGGAGGAAATGGAGGAGACTAAGCCTCAAATCAGATTCAATCTCAACTTTGACAAGTGAGCATGTCCATGCCAAGAGCTGTGCCTTTTTTAATGCTCATTATACCATGAGTGCTGGGTCTTATCAAGCCTCACAGTGTTGATTAATGGAGAGTGTGGCGTTGCTTGTCCTTTTGACCAACATCACTCTTTTGTAAGACACAGACAACAGTCTGTAAAATATTGTCTTTTCAGTAAGGATTTAAATCAGCTAATGCAGTATTAAGCTTTAACTAACTGTTATTTAACTGTAATTAATGTAGTTTTGCAGTTAGTGTTTATCAATGCGTTATTAATGAACAGTTTTTGTAAAGTGTCTCTAATATTGGTTGTTTATAGAGCGATTCGAGGTGAGGAGACGCACAGTAGCAAGAGAGACAGCAACACATTCAGCATCACTAAGCTGTTCGAAGCCGTGGCCTGCAGGGACGTCCAACAGCTGGCTGGCCTGCATCAGTACCTGCACCAGAACATGAAGAAACTTTCGGACTCTTTGTGTGAGTGTGAGACACATAATGCAACACCTGCACCGAGCTGTAAGGGGCTGACCTGTGTGTTAATTCTCTGAATGTGACATTACAGATCAGTCCTATGGTAAAACCGCCCTGATGAAGGCTCTGCTGCACCTCAAAGACGGCAGGAATGAAACGGTGGAGCTATTGATCAATATTTCAGAGAAGATGGGCGACACAATGGAATTTGTGAATGCGGCCTACACCAGCACATACTACAAAGGTAATCTGCATATGAGAATAAACTTGTGTATCTTTTATCAAACACAAACAATGTAAAGAAGTGTGCCTGCTTTTCTTGTGTTTCTGACAGGGCAGACAGCTCTCCATATAGCCATCGAGAGGAGGAGTATTTCCTATGTGAAGCTGCTGGTCAGTAAAGGAGCAGATGTTCATGCCAAAGCCTGCGGAATATTCTTCCAGCCACACGACGGCCCCAACTTTTACTTTGGTGAGTCCATGCTGCTGCAGGAGCCTCACACACAGATCATACTGACAAGATGCGTCACGTATTACTACTTTATTACTGAGTGAGAGTTGCTTTATTATATTCACAGCGCCGTAGTTTTTTGTTACAATGAGCAAAGTAAAGCAACACAACATGATTGAATTATTTTCTAAGTTCATTATTTTCTCATCACTGATTTGACATTGTATATACAGTACTACAGGGTTGTAGCAAAGGTGTGAGCACACACAGAGCCTGGATTAATATTCAATATTTATAGTTATAGGATGCATGTTGGCAAGAGGGAAAATTTGTCCTGTTAGTCCTGAATCAGGGTTTCTGAGGAATCTGACAGTTTATGATTAAAACATGGAATACTCTCAAATTACTCTCAAATTTGCAGAGATCAACTTTATACATGGTCAAAGGTTCCACAGGAGAAGACGGTGGGGGCCTTTATTAAACATAAAACATTCAGTCCTCCTGACCACCCCAGTGATTTTTGTACAGTCCCTCATGAAAATCATGCTTGTTCTTTGATTGATTGATTGTACAAGTTAAACATTCAGACATGTGCAGTGAAATTACTTAAAGAGGTAAAAGCTGTAAATGTCTCACCCTGCGTTGTCCTCAGGTGAGCTGCCGCTGTCTCTGGCGGCCTGCACCAACCAACCTGATGTGGTGGACTTCCTCATGAAGAACCAGTACCAACGAGCAGACCCTAAGATGACAGACTCTCAGGGCAACACTGTGCTTCACGCCCTGGTGGTGGTAGCTGACAACTCCCTGGATAACACGGAGTTCATCACCAACATGTACGACCGCATCCTCAAGACTGCTGCACAACTGCACCCCAAGCTGAAGCTGGAGGACATCGAAAACAATAAGGGGCTGACACCTCTCAAAATGGCTGCCAAGACTGGCAAGATCATGGTAAACACTAGATGTTGATACAATGAGTACTCAGTTACTACAGACATCGCTGGATAGAAATGCTATGAGGTCCCAGGACTAAAAATGTATTATGGGCCCCCATGTCCACTGACCCCCCATAAAGGTTATGTTTTGATCAGCACTGTGACTTTCTGGCTTGAGGTCTTGCTGGCTAAGGTAGAGTCACAGACCGGTTTAAAGTTTCAGCCTTGATATTGCACTACCTGAATAAATGTGACTGAACGCTCACATACATAAAATTATTTTGCTGTGACTTCCCTGTTGTTTTATCTGCAGCTTTTTTCACACATCCTGAAACGGGAATTCCAAGGGAGTGACACCAAACATTTGTCGCGCAAATTCACCGAGTGGGTTTACGGGCCCATCAACTGCTCCCTGTATGACCTGGCCTCTGTGGACTCATACGAGGACAACTCGGTATTGGAGATACTGGTCTATGGCAGTGACATTCCTGTGAGTCGCAGTGTTATGATCCCAGTCAGAACACCTGCTGATGTTGCTCCATGCTCAAACATCTGTCTCCTGCTGTCTCCCCTCAGAACCGTCATGAGATGCTCCAGACGGAGCCCCTGAACAACTTGCTGGAGTCGAAGTGGAAGATGTTTGCAGGTCGAATGTTTTGTTTGAACTTCCTGGTCTACTTCCTGTACCTGATCATCTTCACTGTTATAGCCTATCATAAGGATGAAAAGGTGGGCTGGCAGCTGCATGCTCTGCAACAGATTGGTACAGCCATCTCAGATAGACATGTGCTGATGTCATTTCTGTTTCCTCTCTGCCCTACAGATGTCATTATCCATCACACACAGCACAGTGGGTTACCTGTATCTTTCAGGCCTGCTGCTGACAGCGGTGGCGAACTGTTTTTTCTTTTTAATAGGGGTATGTAGATATCCTTGTGTTTTAAATTAAAATACAGAATCAGATTAAATTAAAATACAGAATGTGGGAGTTGTGTACCAGTATGTTTTATTAAATACCTTATATTAATCCCTAGATCATAGACATGAAGAGAAAACGGCCAAAGCTCAAGACGTTGCTGATTGATGGATATTATGAAATTCTTTTGTAAGTGGCATCCTTCTTTTCCAGATGTGTTCAAAAGTAAGTTTCATTTGTAAACTTTTTTTGTTCCACCAAAACACATTGTTTGGTGATCACATTTGCAAAGCTGATTTCTAAAAATATTTTAAATCTTACACACTTACATCAAAGTTTGCTAGCTAGCCATCTTTCTCTTCTCTGCCTTTGCTTCACTTCTTTGCACAATACTGCCACCAAGTGTCCATCAGTGGAACAGTTTGAAACAGGCTGGTTTGTATTGTCTGTCTTCGTGCACAAAAATATAGAAATAGTCAAAAATTGCAGTCTCTTCTAACATCAACTATCGAAGTAAGAAACTGAGTAAACCTCTTGGTCTCCATTCAACTCATTTTGTGACTCCTAAAACCATCTGGCTGCATCAGCAGTAATTTAGGTGTGTCCTAGTGAAGGGGGTGAATATTTATACGAACAAGTATTTTTTGGTTTACATTTGTAATCGATTTGGTTCTCTTTGTGGACATCAATTTTTTTCCTTTGACGTCAAGATGCCTTTGTTGTGTTAATCAACGTCAAAACAGCTACATTAAATGTACTTTGATTTAATGTAGGAAAACAATCTAACATGAAAGCCTCCAAAAGGGGGAGGTGGGTGGATATTTTTATAGCCATTGTATAATCTTAACTGCTGCTATTATTATTATTATTATTTTTTGGAAAAATGTCACTGTAAAACACATTCTTTGGTGGTTGAACAGCTCAGACTAATGACATATGACAGCTTCAGATGATCTGAGGATGAATACTTATGTCATTTGGTTTTTGGACACATAATGCACAGTAAAATATCAGTCACACCCCACTGTTGCCTGGTTATCATTCACAGCCAAAAAGCTGTGCAGTATCACAGTAGCCTCTCTGCTGTGGATAGTTTTTTTCAGGGCGCCCTCTTCCTGGCCTCGGCCGGCCTGTATCTGTGCAGCCGGGAAGAGTACCTGGGATTCCTGGTAGTGTGTCTTGCTCTCAGCTGGGTGAACCTGCTCTACTTCTCCAGGGGAGACATACACATGGGCATCTACAGCATCATGATACAGAAGGTAGCCCACACGGGTCACGCCACTCCACAGCAAACACGACAGTGAACGGTCTGATCCTTAAAGCTTTTTTTTATCTCTCTTCCTCTTTGTAGATGATCCTCAGTGATATCCTGCGCTTTCTGTTTGTATATGTCGTGTACCTCTTTGGATTTTCAGCAGGTATATAAAATGATACAATCAAAATAACATTGCTACTACTGCTACTCTTATGCAATGCTTTCTAACTAAAAAAATATAACTCATGGTAATATTATCAAGCTCTTATTAAGCTGAAGAGTAATACCATGACTTTACTCTCCTTAACAAATAAAGGGCATGCTGACATGTAAATGTCTGCTTCTGTCAATATACCGTGAATGGAGGATGTAATGTCTATAATCTGCTTCTTATTTCCTGTCACAGCGGTGGTCACCCTCCTCATAGAACCTCCTGTGAAAAACAATACTCTAACTAAGGAGAGGAGTCTCTTTACCCCTGTTGCCTCTGATGAGAGCTGTGTAAAACCCACCTTCAGAAACATCTCCTACACCACTCTGCAGCTCTTCAAGTTCACCATCGGCATGGGTGACATGGAGTTCACTGAGCACTACAGGTACAAGGAGGTCTTCTACGTGCTCCTCATTGGCTACATCATTCTCACCTACATCCTGCTGCTCAACATGCTCATCGCCCTCATGAACCGCACTGTGGAGAGGACCGCCATGGAAAGCACCAGCATCTGGAAGCTACAGGTGAGAGGTCCTGAAGGGCTCTGGGATTGAGGGAGTATCTATTTGAGTCATCTGTGGTTTGATGAAGTGCTGTGACTGCTTTCAGAGGGCTATCACTATCTTAGACATGGAGAAAAGGCTGCCATTCTGTCTGAGGAGGAGGTTTCGCTGTGGGGTGGAGAAAAATCTTGGCACTGCTCTCGGAAATGACCTTCGCAGGTGTTTCAGGTAGAATATTTCACTTCAATGACAGTACAGTGAGCCTGACATGTTGTGAAATTCTTTATCAACAGCTGTATGTGAGCATCCTGGATGACTATCACACACATTTTCATAATAAATGCCCCAAACCTTTTAGTACAGCCTCACAGAGCAGCTGTATTTGGTTACATCAGATATCAACTTGATGCATAGCAAACCCCAGGTACAGCAGTATTCAAGCACAGAGATACTAGTTAGTAACTGGGACTACTAACAATAATGGGCAAAATAAAGTGAAGCCAGCGGGAGCACTGTACCTGATTGGTACTTAAAGGAAAAACAACACATGCTCAGTGCACAGGGCTCTCCAGCAGATTAATCTGGCCCTGGGACAAAGAGCATTTTTGCTACATTTATAGTTGATATAGTGAATAAATTCCAAGCAGTTTTTAGTGACAAATAGATGCGAATTTTACGACCAGCTATACCATTTATATGTCTACTGCCCAGTGGTGGTCCTGTATCGTGTCCACTCGTGCTGTGCTGACAAGTCTTGTGGGTTTGTACGTGATTTTCTGGTGATCGGAAAAATGCAGTGACGGATAAAGTGCTGATGTTAGCATCTGACCTTCATGTATGGTCAGCTCTTGGGTTTGGTTGTAAGACAGGGTCTGCTATGGCACAGATTTGTCCTTTTCCTTTTCCTTGTAAACTCCAGGATTTAGAAAATCCCTGACACCAAAACTGTTCCACCCCTACAGGCTGATCCTCTGGACAGCAAAAAAGAAAAAAAGAAAAAAGGTGGAGTTCGGCAAATAATAATAATAAAGCAGAAACAAAGGTTTAGGCCTGGAGATTTAATAAAAGATGCAGTTTTGTGAGCAGGATTGATTGATGCGCAATACGCTGTGTTCTTCATTAATTTGCCTCCTCTGACAGCTGATTGATGTGTCACGCAGTAGACAGTAATTGGAGCATGTGTCCTCTTGTTGTCTCAGAGTGGAGGAAGTCAACTGGAACAAATGGAACATCAACCTGGGCAAAATCAATGAGGATCCTGGGTGCTGGGATCGTGTCCAACAGCCTGCTTCTGACACTGACACACTGCCAAATAGATCAAACAGAGGTGCAGCAACGTGAACGCACGCTCAGAGTTTCTAGATTAGAAAATGTTTTTTAGACATTCCTTTGTGAAAGGAAAGTAATCATTGTCCAGTAACAATTTCCTCCTTTGTCCACAGGGAGGAGCTGGAGAGGCTTATTCAAGTTGGAGAGCAGTCGGCAGCAGCGGCAGACATATCAGTCCACAGAGATGGATCCTCTGAGAACCACACCAGTCTAACTGACAGCAGGGAGCTTCACTGTGGCTGCTCAGCCTGACTGATCTGAGCAATGAGGCATTCAAACTTAAAGACAGTATTCAGTTTCAGTTCCCAAGAAATTTCACTTCCCAATGTGTGATCTGTCTTCCTGACTGACAGATACTCCAATGTCAGCATGGATTTTAACTGTAGCCTTTGAGACAACATTCACTGACATTAGCGGTGCTAGAGGATACTGTTGACATTTGTTTAACTGGCTGATAAAATGGTGTTAAAAAAAAAAGAATTTATCACAGCTGAATGCTACATCAAGTGCTGCTTAATTTCCAAAGAAATCATGCATTTGAAATACATTAAACATTGAATCCAAAGGTTTCTTGACATGCTGTTTCTGCCACCACCTGAACAGGATGCACATTCTCTCCACACAAAGGCCACAACCTGCCGGCACCTCTGGCATCGCTCAAAATCCTTCATGGAGTAATACTGATCACGGAGGTGCTGATCCTGCCCTCCTGCTGCGTGCCCTTTATACAAGTCCCATTTCCATCACAGCCAGACAAGCTAAATCTTCTGCAGCCAGATAGTCCTGTGGATTTCACAGCTTGCTTTGTCTACTCAACTTCCTGTTTCTATTTGGCAGAGAGAGATGCTCAGATAAATGGCAAATGAAAACACAGCAACTTGTACAACAATGGTTACCTACAGCATCATTAGCTGTCACAGTTACAAGTTATATGCGGCTAAGACTGGCCCTCTAAACCGGCCAGCTGCTTTTAAGACCTATGATGTAAGAAGCAAATCTGTGATTAGTAACGTACCTGGACAGTCAAACAGGACGGCAGTAGGTGAGTTGCTGTATTGCTCACACCTGTGGTCAGAGCCTGTTTGTAATGCTGCACATAATTCAAACAACAGCTCAGACTCATTTTTAAAGCTTAAATTAGAACTTTATTTTATTATTACAATATTACAAAAAGAGTAGCACAACTCGCACGCTCTTGCCTCTTATCTGTCGTACAGAATGACACAAAAGAAAGGCTTATGGACCTTCTTCCATTTCACATCAATAGTACAAGAAAACAAAGAAAATAAAATTTAAATAACAAGCAAATCAAGTATTATAAATAGTCACAACTGCAAACTGAAGCTTTGAAACCTGGAAAAAAAATGTTACAGCTCAGTAACTACACATTGCTAAAATATATAATTACAAAATATTACTCCTTTTTCTTGCTCTCCAGAATAAAGAATCTCTAAGGAATTGCTCTGTCTATTCAACAAAACTTCATTAAAAAAAAAAAACAAAAACAGAAAAACATAAAGAAACAAAAACTTGCTGTTTCTGTGTATCCTTACGATCTTCTTTCTCCTTATTATTTGGGGTTTTCATTAAAACCATGCTTATTTTCAAGGGAAGTCCAAGGACCAAACACTTAAGGCTTTTTAAGGGCTGTTAGGGAGTTAGGTGAACAAAACATGGGCGTCATTGTGTTTTTACACACACACGCACACACACACACTCTTGGTCTCTCTCTCACACACGCATTCACACGTGCTTTAACTCTACTCACATCACCGGGCAACATTCACCCACAATCATTAACTTTAAAGTTACAGTAGTCTAGTAGGTAAGCCAGTGTACAATAAAATAAAACAATGCATTTGCTGTTTCACTTTAAACTTAAAAGTCAGTTTTGTTTACCTCCAAGTGATCTTGCAAGTGATCAATTTGGTCTTTTCAAGCAGACTTCACATCAGAATCAGTAGAACCTACACATAACTTATTCACTTTACTTCCTGCTGTCAGGATCAAAACTCTGGTTAGGCTCATAGTTGGATTCTACATGACATTAGTAACACTATATTTCTTCCACTCCAGAGTTTTGTCCTCACTGTTCCCCCTCAAAACCTGCAAAGCAAAATAATCTCAACATTCAAGTAATACATTTGTCATGGTTACAAAAACGATCTGAAAAGGAAACAAAAAATGGCACATCCTCATAACATTGTGTCTTTATTAACCTGACTTTGGCCATTTCAAGGTATGACAGTTATTCTTTCCTGACTTTTTACTAACTAAACACTAAACATTTCACAATCTTGTCACTTGTCACGCCTTCCTGGCATTGACAAAAAAGGTTTTTTTTAATACCTGAAATCATTGCAGCATTTTCAGCAGCACAGAGCATCTTCTCTTCAACATAATTTGCTCCTTGCTTTACTATGTACAGACCACTTGATTTATGCTTCCTTAACTGACAGAGAGGAATCAATTTTAAACAGTCCTGCAATACAAATAGATAATTACACTTAGAAAGAACAAAATGTCTACATGAGCATACAGTGAGTTTTTCCAGCTGTACTTTAATTTTTGGATAGTTAACATAAGACTGACTCTCTCTGTCCTCAAATGATTGTGTTTAATCTTGAAGTTACTATGAGATTTGAGCATTGACACCAAAATGAAAGTTTGTCTAATGAAACTAGGCGGAGCTGTAAATTCTTGACATGATTCTGTAAGAAAAAACACTCCTCAGTAGATGTGCTATTTTTCAGTGATGGATCTATCTGTTTTTCTTCTTTGTGCATAAGTGCATAAAGAAAACTGAACCTATCATTCTGAAGCAGAAATGACACAGGATCTGCTGAGATCCAGACACACAGATACAATACAACAGAGGAAAAAGGTGGGAATGACATAAACAGTACGGATGTGTATACACATGTACATGAAAAAATTCCCTAAAGTGCCAAGTAAAAGCACTCAAAACAAAAATAAAAGCAGCAATTGATCACTTGCAAGATTTATTAAAAACAAAACAAATAAACAAAAAAAACTACTGTTCTTCATCAAATATATTAATTTACCCTCTTGAACATTAGCGCTCATTTAAGTAATGAATTTAGTTTTATTCATGTGTTTCTTAAGACTAAACAAAGGGGCTTTGATGACTGCTGTGTAGACAAGGCCATAGCTTATCTGTACCCTGGATGCTGGATGAGAGCGGTTCTGGCATCACCAGCCTCTGGACCTACCCTGCTCAGAGGAGGCCTGTGCATCTTGCCCATCAACCCTAGATTCTGATCGCGGAAATAGGGCGTCTGGAAGTCCCCACCCAAGTAATCAGCTGTAATCAACAGATTAGTCTGGGCAGAGGAGGAGGAGGTGGAGGAGCTTGTTCCTAGCCTGTAATGGGGAGCCCCAGGGGGCCCACAGTCTAGTGTGGTGCACCCCCCTGGGCCTGCACCGTGGAATGGCATGGCTATGTCCTGAGACCCGGAGCTGTCACTGTTGGGTGTGGGTAGGATGCTGCTGTTCCAAATGTGGGACTGGAAGTAATGACCATTAGTGTAGTGGGCCATGGGACCAGGCATGCCGTTGTTGTTGTTGACAGGGGGAGAGGGGGTGGGCCTCTCTACAGGAGGTTTCAGTGTGTAAGGCTGACCCACGCACACTTCTGCAGGGTAGCCCATACCCTTAAAATGGAAGGTGGGGTCCCTGGAAGGCTGCTTGCAGAGGTGGGTCCCACCGTTCTGAATGTGGGGTACATGAGCCAACTGGTGCTGATTCCAAGAGCGCATCTTCTGATGCTGGGTGTTATGTTGTAGTTGTTGTTGTTGCTGATTATGTTGTGGATGCAGATGCTGCAGGTGATGCTGCTGCTTAAGATCAGTGTGGCTGGAAGGCAAGTGGTTCATAGCAGCCACGCTTGATGGTGGGTGAGCTCCCACTAGTGCGGTGGCTTTCTCTTGAGGGCCAATAATGCAGTTGGGCGGGGGGAAACCAGGGGTTGCAGGGTTGCTGTGCATGGACACCCTGGAGCAGGTGCTGATAAGAAGGTTGCGACTGATGGGACTGGGGTTGACGATCTGGCCCTCACACATGGAGGTGGCTCCTGCACCTTGGGCCCGAGCTTGGCAGAACTGGTTGATCTGATGCACAATGGTGCTCAGGTCGGCCTGGCGGCCCTGGTGCAGCCCAGCAGCCATAGAGAGTGGAATGGTTGAGGTAGAGACGGTAACATTAGGCGGAGCCTCGCCATCTGGCAGCTTTCTGCTCCCCTGCAGGCCAGGTGGCACCTGCTGCTGGAGGTGCTGTTGCTGAAGCATGACAGTAGGAGGCCCCTGTGGATGGCCAAGGGCTGGGTGCTGAGTCTGGATTCTTGGTGGGCCCTGAGGATGCTGGGCCATGGAGGGGTGGTGTCTGAGGCTCTGGGTGTGATCCTGCTGCTGAGGGATGGGCATCTGGAGAGTCTGAGGCTGGTCCTGTGGTTGAAGGGGTAAGCTCTGCTGGAGTCGGGGGAGGTTCGGCAGAGGTGGGTGATGGTTTAAAGTGCTAGTCGAAGCCACTTGGTAGGGTCCGGCGGGAGGGTTCATGATGACTTCAGGGTGCAAGCGAGCCCGGCTGCCGTCAAAATCTTTTAGGATGCCTTTGACTGTGGGCACCTTGACAATGGCAAGGAGGCCTGTCTTGGCACTGGCCTGAGAGGAAGGGTAAGGGCTGTAGCGCTGGCCTGACGTGTCCAGCCCGTTGACTGTACGGCGCACGTGGTTTCGCTGGGGGACCTTGACGCTGTTGGGGAAGATCTTGATGGTGAGGGGGTTGTTGGCAACTTTCTTAGCATATGCATCCAATTCTGCAGGGGTTGGAAAGGGAGCAGATCTCATCCTCTGTGTGGTGTCCCCTGAGGTGGAGAACAGGACAGGTCAGAGGTGAGAGAGAGAAAGCAGGAAGAGGCAGAATGGAGGGGGGGGGGGGGCAGAGAGAGTGGAGAGGAGAGACACAATGAGACAAACAACTTAATCCAGCTAAAAATGTATATCGCACAAAGGAGCATATCCGTTGTAATCTGAGCAGACACATTCCCAGTCTAAAATCCAATTTTGCTGTGCCGTCTGTGACTTTGAGGTCAGGAGCTTTTTAGTGGCCTTAATTGACGTAGCATCCGGGCAAACAATAAGAATGCATCTGGGGGAGGAGGGGCTGCTTGCTACTGAATCACAAACTAAACAAAGAATAAGCAAGGCAGCAATGGTCCCCTGTGGCTGCTCTGGAGGGGGAAGGAAAGAAAGAGATAGACGCAGAGAGCAGAGCTCCATGACAGCAGACAAGTAATCAGACACAGCAGCAGCACAGTCTCTGATCTGCGGGAACACCTCCCAGGCCTCAGCTCACAGACATTTGTTACACCTGCTAAGCACTGTGGCTAAATTTAACAATGCCAAAGTGACAATGTGAACATGATTGTGTGTTTGTGCATGAGCGCGAGGGTGTGTTTCATTTATGAGCCTGTTTGAAATGTGCGGCTGGATAATGCGGGTGTTGGCCAATATGTCAGCGTTTTCAGTCGGGTGGATGTGACTGCATGTTTCATCTGAACGCAGTGTGCTCACTTCCACTTTTCCTCACTAACACAATAAAAGTCAGTGATAATAGTTCTAGAGAATGACAGGCTCTTCTCTCTGCCTTCCTCTGTCCCCATCACCACAGTCCCGCCAGTCTGACCTACTTACACCACAGCTTTTGGACTGATGGACACAAGCGCAGCTGATCTGTGGGAACGATCGCTGGTCTGACTCGTTACTGAGCCGCACTTAATTTACTTTTTCATTATTTTGCAGAGGGGACTTTTCAGGTAAAACCGACGTCACCGTTAAAGCATACAGGCTACTTCTCCCTGTTGTTGAGTAAGCAGTAATTTGAAATGTTTGAATTGCTGGCAGAGGTCTGTGGTTTCATGAGGCCATAGCCATTATGCTCAGTCTCACAGAAGACAGACTGGACTTGAGGGATGAGGCACAGAGCTGAACTGCAAGCACTGACACGGCGGCACCAAGAGTTGTGCCAACTCGCTAATTAATTCCCGCTTTATTTGTGGACAGGAAACAATGGGCAGTGATGTGCAAGGCCGGTATGGGGCAGCACACAGGGGGCTGCTGTGACCGAGTGTTCAGCCTGTTGATGGCAGCCTCATTAATGCAGGGGTCTGGGCCAAGGAGCCGGAGCTCGACACCCGCCATCACTGAGGCCTAATGTCTGTCGCTGTATAAATGCCAGGGTAAGCAAACACAGATAAATGAACACTTGCACACCCGCTCACAGACACGCCGAGGATGAACTTCACCTGTCAAACAGGTAATGATTAATGACATAGAGGCAGACTACAGAATACAAAATCAGTTTGATTGTTAACAATACCCAGTTTTTAGGATATCAGCAGGTTACATTTAGCATACAATACATACCAATACAAACAATAAAGCTACACTTTGATGAATACAATTTGATTTCTATTTGTATTCAAGATATGTTCAGAGATTCTGAGATCTTGTCACAGGCTCTTTGGTCTGTAAGTAGTTTGGTCAGTGTAGCAGTAGAAGGGGTTGTAAATAGGCGGGAAGTGAGAACCATCATCGTTGGTTATTAATGCAAGCATGCAACACTGATTGATCAAAAGAGCTCCAAAAAAGACAAGAATTTTTGGTTTCTGTTTAGGTTTCTAATTAGGCTCAGATTGTAACAAGTATGTCTTATTTTCATGAACTGTTCAAATGACCTCCCCGAAAATGTTTCTAAATATGGACCCACTTTTCTTTCACAAAAATTCTGAATAATGAGGTGTGTAAATTTAATATAACACATGAACTGAGAGATAAATTAATATAAATGCTTGTATAGTTGTATTTATATTGTTATTCAGAGAAATTAAACAATGTACAATTTTTAAGACAGTGGGAAATATAGCAGAGAAAATGCCAGTGAGCATGTAACTGTTTACAGTGTTATTTCTTTGCCACTGGCACTTGTGTGATGAGTTTAATACTTAAGTTGTAAGACTCAGGCAAGTAGCAAAGAAAGCAATGTCAATGTCTGGAAACTGACCAATCCATTAAATTGGAAAAGGGATTATACATTGTTAACAAAGCTTAGGCGGGCGTTTTGGGATTAAAAAAGAAAAAAAAAAAAGGCAAAGCAAAATGAAAAGTTTAACAGAGCTGCTGTAAAAATGTGTAATGACATTGGTAAATTACTGTTTAGGGTAGCTTCCCCTGGTAATAGAAAAAAATCTGCGCCTTGGTGTTTACGTCTGTTTAAGGGTTCTGCCAGCTGTTGATTGTGTCCCCCAAGCAAGTGTAGCTTATTAGCATTTCAACTTTAACCTGAAACCTGGATTAGTTGAAGAGCTTAAAGCATCAAAGGAGGGTTAATGAGAATGTAAGTGAAGTTTGTAGGCGGCTGTGAGCATATCATTTCTCAGATCTCCAGCTAAGCACCTTCCCAGGGAGAGAACAGGGGAAAGAGGCCAGTATGGCTATGCGTTAATTACCCTGCTGCTAGCTAGCTAGCTGGAACACAAGTGCACAGTCAGCAGGCACTAATTAGAGTTTCTTTTATTCAAACTACTGTTTTTATTGAACAAGGTTTAAACAGCAGGGGGCAGGAGCTCATGCTGCTGTAAATTGCGATTTTCACACAAGAGCAGGAAATTGGGTCTGAAGCTTCACTGTCAAATTAGACATGTGAATTTGGTTTCCCGCATGATGCCACCTCCTTACATTTTTACAGGCATTTGAGCCGAGGATCCCATGCTGATAGACCTTTGAAAAATGAAAAATATTATAAGCAGAGGAAGAGAGGATGGTTGCGTTTGATCTCAGTAGGGACTGAGATGTGAAAATCATCCGAGTGGCCCAGCTGTACTCCGTACTGTTTGTTCTGCATGAAAGAACTGAGGACCGAGAGCCACTTTGTGGTACTGGAATCATCCTGCCTGGAGTATGAGCCGTCTTCTTCATGACCCACTGTCTCTTCGTGTACCCGATCTACTCCTCTGACAGCCTTTGCACTTCACAGCCATCATTTGTTAACAGTCCCTCCCTGATGATAAATAGCGCAGCTGCTCTGGCCTTGCCTCTGACAGCAACTTGCAAGCTCGTAACTTTAAATGGCTCTCCAATGCACAGATTCACCTGCAGGAGAGGTCACAGGGCATGGCGAGCCTCGTGATATAGAGCTCTTGGTGAAAATAGAGGGAGTGAAAAGCGTTCAAAACAAGACTCAGCATTAGCGTGCACTGACTAGAAAGGCAATCGGGAACACTAATTAGAACTAATTATGCTAACTCTCCATCTGAGCCTTTTTTTTTCTTCAGGAAATTGTCAATGTGTTGAATGAAGAGGGACAAAGTCTACGAATTTCACCTAAAAGCAGTCAAGCACATCTCTCACAGAGTTAAGCTGTCAAGTGATCTTCCACACTGGGTGAATGACGGGGCTCTGCAGAGACAACCAGTCCTGTGGACAGCCAGGAGGAAGACAGCAGAGTCTCGAGGCCTGGTTCTGGCTCTGTGTGGCAGCGTGCAAACTGCAGACATGCAGAATGTGTCCTATAGGGACTGGATGCTAGACAGAATTTTTTTTTAGTTCACTTTTTCCTATGGTACTTTGATAAAAAATGATTTGGTCTGAAAGACAAACAGCTCCACAGCTTTTGATGTAACACCATGTCTGTTAATGATACTTTGAAGAGTAGATGAAAAGGAAAAGCATTATCAGAGAAATGACAGAGAAAAAAAAATAGATTGAAATTACACTTCTATGACTGGCTGTGCTGTGAGGAGCACGTTCAATCACCAAAATGGATTACAGTGTTGGGCAGAAAAAAAAAAATTGAACTCCGGTTGCACCTCGTGCTCTGATGTGCCTTAGTGTGTCACATAAAGGAAGAGCAGAGAAACAGTGCAGCTGATGGCTGCACCATGTCACAAGTCTGTCTGAGTGAGGCAACAGACGTTGGCACTTAGCAGACTCCCTCTGATCTCCTGGGGGTTGGCTGATTACTGAGATTCTGAAATTACAGTCTTGATGAGCTGGAGCATTTTACAACAAGAAAAAACTGCTGCAGAAATGGGTCAAGCTGGAGCTGAGTCTCTACTCAGAGAAACAGGCAGGAGAAAAGGAGACGTGACTTTTTATGATTAAATAAATCAAGCTGACCAACTGGATGGGCCAAAATCAGGGAAGTAAATGACTTTTTAGGTATATCTAAAAAGCTTGTAGGGATAACTGAGGTGGTCATTTGAATGTATCCAAAAAATGGTGATTCAGTTACACTTTTAAAACAGTGAAATGTCAGTTCAAAATGTGTTTGGGTCATGACTTGTTGTTTTCATTTCCATTCAGCAATTTGTCATCTCCTCCAATCTCACTGGTCATCCAGATCCTGCCTCAGCTCTCACTGGTGATTGCTGACTTCAACTCTCCATTAGGGCTGCTTCCTCTCACACTGCAAAGAGTCCAAGTTTGTCAGCAGTTGAGTTGTGAAATTCAGAGCACATTGAATTAACTGGGCCAGCTCTGACTAGGCTGCCATTAAACCGGGGCAGCAGATTGCATCTTAAATTCACTCACATTACAAGATCATCAGGGCAAAACGACTCAGCCACAATCTGTCTGCGAGTCTGACTTCCTGATGGTGCAAAGTAACCGAGAGGGTCAAATCTAACACATGAATGTGGTGATAGTGCGCATACAGGACCACACTCTTGTGGCAGACAGATCTGCAGGGGCGATGACGGAGGGAGGGGATGGAGGGGGACAGTTCACTGTTCATCACCAAATTAATGGTGCAGTTCATCCTAAATTTCCTTGAAGACAGATCTATGGCCCTGGAGCGCAAAAATTTTCTCTTTCTCTTTCCGGTTTTAAGACAAAGCCGCAGAAGAGAACCAGGCAAGGTTTGGCATGGGCATCTGACGTGGGGTGGGCAGCAGGATGGTAACAGCTTGGTATGTTGCGTGGGATGGTGGTGGTAGTTAATAGCATGTGTGTCCTGAGATCAATACTTACATTTCTGAAGTCCAGTGTTCATCTGCGTGTGGGGGAGAAGCTGGAGGGGGAGGTCACCTGGCCCTGGCAGACAGGCCAGCATTTCACACAGACACTAATGCAACATGGGACACACGCTTCTCCTCACACTGCAGAGAAAGAAAGCAAGAGAGAGAGAGAGAGAAGAGAGAGAGGGGGAGAGGTCAGCAGTCAGACATAACTGCAAGGCAGCACATGGCGCGTGGTGATACAGAGGCTGGGTCCAGACTAATAGAACTCTGTGGCCAATCCCGAGAGGCACAGGGCTGAGGGAGACATAGTTACCTTTCAATTAGAAACTGATTCACACCTGGAGCATCAGGTAAGGTGACATTTGATGCCAATAACAACTTCAATTAAACATCAAACAGCTGAAGTAAAACGGGCAGACTGGGCCTGGGGGGCTCGCAGCTTTAAATCGACTCAGTCCCTCCTCCTCCTCGCCCTGCATGTTAGCCAGCTAGTTGGACCCTGCTACCTGCACTTTACCTCTCCACCTCCAACAGACCATGGCGGAGGAAATTAATGACTCCTGTACACTCGAAAAGAACACGCTCGAGAGGCCTGACGCTGACAAGTTAGTGAGTCTCTGATCGATACTGCAGTCCTCTAGACTTCAAAGAGGCCTTTTTTGGGGGGGACATTAAACAATGGAGCCGACTCAGGCTGTGGTGAAAAGAAATGAATAAACAGGGCTACAGCTCCAATAAATGCCTGCCACTTTGTGCAATAACCTGATGTAATAAAGAGGGAGAGAGCGTTAGCCATGCTCCACTTGGCTTACTGCTGTATTCAAAACACCGCAGATGCTTGCTTAATCAGCACTGAAGAACAGTCAGGGAGCAAATTAAGTCTACAGAGTCAGCGCCCTCCCCTTTTGCTGTGCGGCATCAGAAGAGGGCGGCAAGTGTGCACAGACAAACAGCGTCTATGAGAGAGGCAATTACCCACAAAACAACCTTGGCATGCCTGTCTGCCGCAGGGCGATGGCTTAAAAGTATCTTCCCCCCCCTGCAGGGAAAAGAGACATGTGGAGGAAAGAGTGACAAAGCGAGAGAGAAAGGTGGAAAGACAGAAAGATGGGTGGCGGGTAGGGGGTTGAACTTGCTTTAAAAAGCAGGAGCTCAAAAAGGTCAGGATGACAGCTCATTTAAATCCTCCCAGCGAGAGGAGAAAAAACAAGCCTTAATGAAGCTGCCAAGTTCTACACAGATACCTGAGAGTGTTGCACCTTAGGGTGCTGCAGGGGCAGGGCAGCAGGGGGGAGGAAGGGAGAAAAGGGTAGAAGGGAGAGAGACTGGTGGGTGGTGGAGTTGCAGTCTTGAGACAGATCTGAGGATTTGAGGGCGCTGGTGCTGCGTCACCCTTTCTGTCGCCCAGCCTCCCATTCCCCTCGTCGTCCTCCTCCTCTCTTTCCCCTGCTTTCTGATTTACAGCCTGGACCGCCATATGGCAGCAATCCCTGCCCTCGATTCAACGTGTCACCATGCATTAACTTTAATTGGCCTGATATGTTATTCTTTTCCCTTGGCCTTGGAAGGATTTTAGGTACATAGCGCCTTGATGTCAGCAGGCAAGATTTCCAGCTCTCTCTCATTTATCAGAGTGCCAAGATTTCACACAAAGATAACAGCAATCTCTTTGACAATAGGCAGGTTTGGGGTGGAGGAAAAACTAAATATCAAATACAACAGTGTCATTGCTAGGTATTTCAAAAGCGAGATGGTGGCAAGAGAGTGAAACGATGTGGGCAAAAAAAAGAAAAAAAAAGGCAAAAACTGTCAGTTCATTTGTTATAAGAACACACACATCAGCACATTACAGGCAAAAAACAGCCAACAGGCCATCAGTCCACCCCCTTCCTGCCTCCCCCACAGCGCCCCTGAATGTCAGAAACCTGTGCAGTGGGGAGTGCTGCGGCAAAGGTCAGCCTATGGTAATGCCCCAGCTGACACTCTGCTTTGCAGCACAGAACAGGAAGAGATGAAACCCAGCAGACAGACGCCTGACGTCTACTGACTCGCGTATCAGCACCACTGCCAGAGCGACTTCAAATATACATCACACGCCAAACACTGGAGCTTTCTACAAAGGCACCCGCCCCCACAGAGGCTTTTTCAGCACACGGACTATTTGTATCAGGAGCAGGATGACTACACCTGATAGAGTGTCGTGTCCACAGGAGGACTGAGCTCGCTAAAACTGGAAGTGGCACGTGGCTGGCTTGGATGCTGAGACCTAATTGACCACCATCCATTGGGGAGGGGGGGGGGGGGGGGCATCCTAGCCTGGTCTGGAATGGAGCCTGACACTCCATCTATCCTCCCATCCAGGCAAATAGGTGTCTAGCCCAGTAGCTTAGCCTTTGTGAAACAGACACAGCCCCTCCTGTCCTGAGTGGAAAGAGAGTTGCGTCTGTGGAGGCCAAGCTGAGCCAGCTGGGCAGGCCCGTGGAGCAGGGATTGGCTTGGTGGAGTTCAGCCAGGCGTCTCACACTATCAGCCCCATGCAGACGGACACCACACGGTGCTTGGAGTTTTTGGGTGGGAGGGCTGTGACTCGGCAAGTCTCCACCAGCTACTTATAGAACGGTAATAAAAGTGTGCAAATAACTATGTGGCTTTCATTATAGACAAATAAAGACAAGCAGACAAAGCAGGACTTAAGCAAGTGATGCGTATGGCTTGTGTCATGTGTCAAATTGCTCCCATAAAAGCTGACCTATATTTTCTTTTCAGTCCTCACGGGAAAAGAGAAAAAGAAAGCCATTTGAAAGTTTAAAAAAAGTGCAAAGAAAAGACGAAGGAACAGGATAGATGGAAGCCATTTAGGATGTTAAACCAGCTGAATGCATTTATGCTGAACCTTTTGATCAATATCCTCCTTCTCAACTATGAGCTGCATTTGTTAGAAATTTGGGAACTCAATCAGGCTAATTACATAGGAAGTCATCTATTAAAATATGTACCAGCAGTAACACATGGAGACACACAGAGAAGCGAGGATTGTGCGCCAAAAATAAGCTCATTAGAAGGAGACACGTACAACAATATTAGTGGAGAAAAACAATAAAGGAAAAAAAACAAGGTTTGGTTGCTGGTTGAATATTAACAGCTTTTCTATACCAATTAAAGGCAAAAGCAATTAGGAGAACCAAGTCACCATGTTGTACATTGCTTGTGCTAACGGCTGAAGGAGAGGAGGAGAGGAGGAGAAAGCAGGCTGCTGTTATTTTAATTGCATGTTTACCCCCAGGTTATGGGTCTGAAATAGAGCCAAGAAAAAATGTTGCAGTAGAAATTCTATGCAACTTCACTGTGTTGATTCTCTCAGGGACAGAGAGAGTGAAATTACTTTTCTTTGCAAGCTGAGTCTGAATAGGAGGTAAAGAAAGAAAAAGGAGCAGGAAGAGGAGAACCACTTTTACCCTTGAATGCCAAGACAGAGCGTTCTGTCGAAAGAAAGGGGAAAAAAGCCTTGGCTCTTAAGCATGTTAGGAAGAAATAACACATCAGTGCAGCTTTCATTAGCCCATCAGGCTTTACAAACAACAGAGGTAGAAAAAGATTTCTCTTATTAACAGAGGGCCACGGGAATGTTAGGCTACGACAGGCTGGTTTGCTGTTTTACACAATGGATCCTGATGACTCCAGCACATCCCGAGGCGTTTGGGACGGGCCGCTTGCTTTTTCAGTCAGCAGCGACCCCTCATCAACCCGGACTGTTATCTCACACCAAAAGAGAAAGGGCGAGAGAGTGAGAGATGGTCGTGATGGTGAGTGTGAAAATAAAGACAACCAGCCCAAAATCCAAACTTACACACAAATTGAGAGCCTGTAAAATGGTGGTTTCCAAGTTGCGGAGTGTCAGGGATAAAAACTGTCAAACAAGGAAACTGCTGCAGTAGTGTGGGAGAGAGGAAGACAGCTACTTGAAACTACTCGTCTTTAGAGGGAGGGAGGGGTCTGTGAAACAACTGGGAGCCTGTATGAATGCTCAGTAACTAACTGATGAAAAAGTGACAGTTCCCGGAGGTGAGATGGTGGATATGGAGCGGAGAGAGACAGCATGCCCCCAGAATAATGCATAGTCCATAGCTGGATCAGCTCAATCTTTGCATACCGTGTCAGATACGGAAAGTTGATTTCACAATGAGAGCCCAGGCTCTTAGAGGAGCTGTGTACCATGAAACTAAGGAAAAGGAACACACTTCAAAAGTATGTGGCCTCTTCTTATCAGACTGACTTGACTCTTGTCTTTACATCAGCAGTTTAGAGCAGCCTGGCCTCTTGGATGATGTCCACAGCTCCTCGCAGCGACAGTAATAGTGGTGAGATGAGAGTGTCCTGGCCCAGCCAGGCTATCTTTGCCGGAGCTATGTCATGGCCATTACCCGTCCAATACGTCAGAGCTGCGGGCACAGCCAGCCAAGGTCTATTCTTCAACTTAGGGTCACTTTCACTAACAGCCACTTAAGCCCACTGGGCTTCCTGAAGAGCTCTACAAATGTGGAAGGTAGAGCTAAGTGTGCTCACTCATGTCAAGCCTGGCCAAGGTCAGGTGGGCAGACAGAAAGGGCTGGCAGCGCCGTCCACGTAGCGTCATGAATGCCAAAGTGCCGGGGCCCCTAGCTGTGCCTTTTGACAGACATGTTTACACCTGATAGAAAATGCAGCGCGGATGGCCTGCCAAACCAGAGGGGATCCAACATGAGGGGTGCCAGCCCTAGTTATTTATTTATCTGCTGCAAATCCATCTAGTGCAGCCAGAAGCTGGGCATGCCTCAATGAGGAATAAGCCAGCCTACCCTCAGACATGACAGCTTTAAACCACTTGAGGGAGAATAATAATAAAAAAAAAAGGTCTGACATGCAGAAAAAGAAAAGCAAAGATCTCATGAAGTAACTCTAGAGATTGGATTTACTCACACTCTTAATACATCTCACACTAATTATGATTAACACATGAAATTAGTCATATTAATCAGAGGCAGTTCTAAAATCACCCATGACAATGTTCAGAGGTTGGGCCTGCTCTTATTCCAGCACTGCATGTAAAATCAGCTTTACTTAGACTCCAATGTTAACAGGAACAAGAGTCTACAGCCATGCTGCTGAGGTAGTGGCTTAACCAAACGCAAACATCAGCGAGCTAAAATGTTCACATAGCAACGCTAACATGCTGCTGAAGTACACAAAGTATAGCTGAGGCTGAAGGGAATGTCATTGGTTATGCATAAACCAAAGGATTTAGCATGTTTAAATTTGGAGCCAGTGACTGGGCTAGAAAAAAAGTTATGGCATCAAAGTTATTATGATTCATGATGAATTTCAGTTGAATTGGTGCAAGAACAAAAGCCTAAGACCACCGAATATGATCAAACTCATTAGGATGCATCACATCCATATGACGTATCAGTCTGAAATCTAACATGTAGATGTTGAAATGTTCCATAAGTGAACGTGAACACTTTTACCCGTCAGTGGTGCTCTTAACAGTCAAGGGATCATCAAAATCTATGAACCATGAATGTCTTCACAAAATTTAATGGTGATAGTTTGTGAGACATTTTAGTCCATGGACCAAAAGCAAAAAGAAAAACAAAACATTACCATCAGTAGGGCCACACTGCATGAGCTGGGTGTATTGGATATGTCTGATAACAACAGTGGAGAAACACTGACAAGCACAGGATGGAAACAAAGCACCATGGAGGAGACTCTTATCTTCTGAAGAAAGTTCAGTCTTCTGGTGAACATCAGATCACACACCTGAGAGCAACACAGCTCCTTTCGTCTCCTCAGTGAGTTTATCTTCATATCACACCAGACAACAATGTGCTGAGTCACATGCTACCAGGACTAGGGTTTGGTACAAGACTAGGATGGCATGGTTGAAACAGATTCTACATTGCTGTGAAGCTACTATCTGTGTGTTAAGGAATGTGCAGTGATTGGAATCGACAGACTTGGGGCACCTTGTTTTTCAAGTTGGTTGTTTGTGCGAATGTTCAGTCACATGCTGGTGATTGTAGAACAGGTGAGATGAAGAAACCTAAACAAGCAGATGAGTCTGTGGTGAACTGACCTACTGCAAAGATACTTACAAATGACAAAATAACAACAGACGTGTCATTCTGTCAAATCCATTGATTGATATTTCCTTACTCGTACAAAATAACTGTTCTGAAAATATGCAGTTAACCTTCAACATTAAATTCCTTTCAGGTCTGGAACAGAAACAGGGAACAGCTGTCCATGTAAGGTCTTCTGATCATGTTCCAACTGTATGACTGTAAGTCAGACAGGCCTTCTCCCCGGTTAGTGGGAAACAGCTCAATGTTCTGAGGGCTAAAGCACGGCAGCATTGTTCCAGCTGGTGGAAAAAGGGGAAATGAAGATGGAGTGATTTGATTTCATTTGTTAGCAGGTGCATCCATTTTGTCTTCTTCCCCACACCCACCTCGCCACTCTCAGTCAAAGCGCTTATCAGAAATTGGACACCCCAGTGACAAATTGAGCCTGCGATTAAAGGGAGAAAGAGGAAAGCTTTGTTAAGTGCTGCTGATTGAGATCCCAGGCTGCCCTCACACATCAGAGGTGTGTGTGTGTGTGTGCGTGTGTACACGTATGCTTGGTACAGAGCCAATAGTAGAGCTGACACCACCACCTTTTCTCCCATTTTCCCCTCTCTCCAGGTGTTCCCACGGCTTACATTTCTGCTCTGAGTACTCAGCAAACAAAACCAAATCAATGCAGCTGTTCCCGCATCTCTCTCTCTCACACATATACACACACACACACACGTACATGCATAGGAAACTACACAGGCAAACCTACACACACACTAGTGATTTTCCTCTGTAGGAATAATGACCTCCTCTAGTATTTCCAGTGTCTTCCTATTGACGTGTACGCTGTGTTTAACAGGAAAAAGTTAAATCTCGTTCTGCTTTCATCTCACCCAGACTCATATTATTGACCCAGCATTAACCAGCCCTGGCCTGTTAGCGAGCACAGCAAGGCTGATTTAAGAGGGGGGGGTCAGAACAGCTCCGCCAGGCAGAACTGTGCGAACGCTGACTCTCACAAATCATCCTAAAAGGGCTTAACGCACAAAAACAGCTTCCAGTGTTCCACGGGCCTTCTGTGAGAGATTTATCCGCTGGGCCATTATAGTTACTGCCCTCTCTCCCATATGAGCTCTATATACCAAGTCACACACACATAAAGAAAAGAAAGAAAAAACCTAATTAGACCTATGCTTGATCCAATTCAGCAGGGGGACCCACTCAAACAATTCAACCTTAATGCTATTCTGCATTACAAAACATTATCTTATTATTCTTCTTATTTATTGCTGAACACCTTAGGGTATCAACTGTGACATGTGATATGAGAGTGAAGCAGTGTGTGCATCTATAAAAATATCTTTGATTTTAAAAATGTAGATGCTGCAATAACTATGGGCCTCTCAATCATTTATGAACACGGTCAAAGAAAAAGATCTGATGGAGTAAGAGCAGTTCGGTTATTAAGGGTGGACTACAGTGATACAGATCTGGGGTATATTCACTCTGAACTGATGCAATGAACAGAGCTGGTAAAAATAATTTGCTGCACTGAGAAGTGCAGACAAGTCAAAAACAAATGTCTAAATGGCGATTCCTAAACGCTGCTGTGTACATGTTCAATAAAAGCTGACCCGGTCTCCATCCTGTATCTATGGAAGCCTGGTAAGGTCAGCCGCCTCCATGGCAGCTCTGACATTCAGTCTGGCCTCCAGCGAGACCAAACGAGTCCCTATTGCATCTACAGAGCAGCTGAAGAGTAAAAGAGATCTTTCTCCACCGGACAGAGTTGTGTGAGATATGTTCTTTTTGCCCCTGGTGACACAGAAGACATTTGTGGTGTCTCCTTCATCTTCTGTGTATATGTGAGATCCTTTCTGCCCCCAGTTCTCTCCTCAGCAGACACCAGCTCAGGGCGCAGAGCAGCCAGCTGGTGAGTCTGTGGAGAGCCAAACAAACACAGGCCCAGCATAGCAAACATCTCACCTTCGTGTCTGCATGGGAACATCTGGCCCTCCCAGGGCCCTCCGTCTGTCTGCCTGTCTGACTGTGAGCCGACACATACTGTACTGGTCTTGTCATGGCACCAGAACTTTTCACTCCTACAAAGGTACAGCTTTAATGTGCAGACCACCACATAAACAAGCAGAGTACCGCATAACAACTACAGTACAATGGTTATTATTTACATCAGTTGGGATATCAGCATGCGCAAATCTACAAGTTGACCACAGTTCTGACGACCAGTTTAGGTAGACTGCGATTACATGCAGAATTTCACTATGGCTGGGTACTGAACAACAATACTTCTTGGCACGGACCCAAATGTATCCAGGAACAGGGCATGTTCTTTTGTTAAAATAGTTCCTGTTTTAAAGTAACATTTTGCTAAATGGACTGAAAAATATATTCACGAAAGGTTTCTTTTGCAGCTGCTTACATTTAAACTAGTTAAATTTGGGAACTTAAGTCATTTAAGGAATAAAGTTCTCAAGGGAATGTATCAATCAAAAAGTAGTACTGCTACCGGTGCTTATTTATCATATTGACTTAGGAAGACTATTGAAAATCAGAAACAATACCCTGCCCTAGATTTAACTGTGGTTTAGGTCTGATTCCGTTCTGCACTGGCTGCTGTAGATCTCAACTGGCTAAAATAAAAGTACTAAAATTAATCTTTAACAAACTAATATTTTACTCAGAGTGTGTGTGGCTTGTCTTGAATGCACAAAGCTTAAATCAAAATATTCAATCTCTTCTTCTAGGCTGTACCAGTGAGATAGAGTCATATGAGTAATAGAGTTGGCCCAGATGATAAAAACTCCTTTTCCCATCTTTCTCTCTCTCTCTCTCTCTCTCTCTCTCTCTCTCTCTCTCTCTCTCTCATGCTTTCTTGCATCATGCCCGCTCATACAGATCTCCTGCGGCCGTCCAATGATTCAAGACTGATGAGGCATGCTCAAAGGTCTATGCCATTGAGCACAGCATTAATGCACCCAGCAGCAAATTTTTTGCCATCGACCCCCGTTCCCTGCAATAAGGACAGAGCCATCAATCAGGCCGAGATAGCCGACACCAGACACGGGCTGATGAAGTAGGGGACTTTGGAGCTAATGACAAATGGATCTCTCAGATATGGCCACAGTATACTATGACAGTCCGTCGAGAACACTTGACCTTTAGCAAAATCCTGAGCCACTTTTTGCCAACACTGTGCAATGCAAAAATAGAGAATATGCAAACTGCTGCTGCAGTTAAGAAAGTGTGGTGATTGTGTGAGAACTCCAGGGTCCAGCTGAGAGTTCAGCATCCTGACCGACCCAGCCCTCCTCTATTCTCACACCAAAGCTCCGGGAGTGACCTTCAGCAGGCCTGCTAGTCCTGCTAATTGGGGTCTCTACAGAGAACAGCAACCTGCCCTCTCCCCCCAGGGCAGAAGGAGGGAGAGATAGCTGGAGTCCGAATATATGGTGGGAAACTGACAAACATAGTGGATCCTTGGCTGCACTGAAAGGAAAACACCAAGATAACAAGAGTCCTTTGTAACATGGATGATGACACTGAGGACCAGTCAACAAAAACACAATAATATAAAACATAAACATCAAACAGATGTCTTCTGATATTAAAATATAAGACAATATTTCCATAAGTATGGAAAATCACAGATCAGGACATGTCTACATTGAACTGTGTAACAAGAAAAATATCACAATATATCTGAAAAGCTAAGGAGAAAGTTATTATTGTTAATTTATTTATTATAATGTTTACCAGAACTAAGAAAATAACACCTGATGACACACATGGTGGAGGTAATTTTTCAGCTTCCAGGTAATTTTTTTGCATTTTTGATTAAAACTAACGGCAGATGTTGACTTTGATGCTCTGACATTAAGCATGGATTGAAACACAGGTAAAACAATGTAGTAAAAAACAAATATATGTGAACTTCACTGTAGCTACTACAAAACCAAAAAAGCCTACGGTATGGTAGTGAGAATCCACCGATTGAAAATAAAAAAAATCAGATTGGGGAAAAATATGATTTGAAAAAGTGAAACACACCACAAAGTGGATCATGAGTTCCTTAAAGAGAACAGGCAGGTCAATTTTATCTGTGGGCCGACAGGCTTGGTGCTCTGCTCTCAGGAGCATGGAGGAGATACAGGTCGTTTAGTGCAGGCTCAGTCTGGCTGCAGCTGTGCCCTGAGCTTTCCAGCACATCATCATCATATCAGGGCCACTTCCTATCACTGTGATCATCCCTCAAAATAAAAGGGAAAGAAAATGTACAGGAAATCATCCTGTAAAAACAAGATATCAAGAGCCTTTACTTTGGAAAAGACTCGCAGTGTTTCAAAAAAATGCATTTAAAGGTAAAATACACACTTTTCTGAAGAAATTAAAGGGCATGCAGTAAACCTGGTGACCATTTTGAGGTAGGTTTGAGAGAGAGCCAGTGAATGAGACTTTGAGGAAGGATGGCCATGAATAGAAAGGTCTGCATTTAATTTGCTAATCCATCATTCCAATTGTACTCGGTAACAAAGGGAGAGGAGAGTGGTGGGGCATTCAGAGGCAATGGAGCATGCTGAGGGGTGCGTGTGTGGTTCTCCATGGAGCCAGAGAGGCCGTGGCCCTTGGCCCTAAAAGCCCGGGCCAGCGCTGGGGAGAATGGGATCTGATGAGCTCAACGCAGGCAAAGCTAATCCCTTCATGTCCAAAGAATTGTTTAACTATGTTTGACTGATTACCCCAAACCCCTCGACTCCACTTACAATCTATTTGTTCAATCAAGTCTCCTGCACTCATCACGCTGCAGTGTGTGGGTGGTGATGGAGAAAAAGAGAGAATGAAAGATGAGAGAGAGGATGAGAGAGAGAGGATAAGAGAGAAAGAGAGAGAGAGAGAGACAAAGAGGGCTACAAAACAATCCTTTTGGAGGAAGCACAGCAGAAGAAGTCAAAAGGACAGCTTTTTTGTTCTACTTGCAATTCTCCAAATGCACATAGCACATGAGTTCCCATAGACCAGCTGTTGCTAACATTCAAAGGTCAGAGAACTCTTGCCTTGAGAGATTTCAAGCTGGAAGTCAGCCGTGGTGTGTTAGCATACAGCACTGGTATGCTCATTTTTACCAACTTCATGGAAAAAAGAAAATTTAAAGGCACTCTCCCCTGTGTGGAAAAGAGGTTGCCAGGAAGATTAACCCAGCTTCCTTTTATAGCCTCTGACAAGAGGTTAAATCACACATTACACTGCCTGAAATGTCTGCCAGTAATTAGATCAAGAATATTACTCTCTCTTCTTCCCCTTGCAGACTGCAGCTGATCAAAGCCTAATGATGGTGTCAGTGCCATTGGCAGTGCTGCCTGGGTAAATCTTCCCATCGGGATGGCAATCTGTCAGGGCCGCAAGCCCTGCTAAACAGCACAGGACATGAGTACAATGGTGCTTGACACAAAGTAGACTAAATGAACCATATCTTTTACCAACAAGCTATCCATCAGCAGTGCCTCATTAACATTCACAGTAATGATAATACATCTCTTTGTTTTCAGTCTGGGACTGTATGTTTGTATGCACATAGTCAGCTGAGACAGCGAGAGAGATGTTGGTGACATATGTGAATTTTATCCTAATAACAGTGAAACCCACCACCAGTGTATCTGCTGTCTTTCCATGCCATAGCAGATCTAAGCAACACCTGGTCCCTTGATGGGGTGAGGGGGCTACTGGCTATTAATTACAGAAAGTCGACACGCAGCACAGGCAAACCCTCGCAATGAGACCCTGGGATGTCAGATACACAGCAAGACGAATGCTTCTCTGTCACACAGCAACATGACCTGCCTCAGGACTCTTTACACACGAGTACTTTCAAGTATGCCTTTCAAATTGCAGCCCACCCTTCTTCCACTGCTCCCACCCCGTCTCCCCTCTCTATCTCAATCACATTCTGCGGATGTTACACTACTTCAGGGAATATTTTCTGACTAATGCAAAATGGCTGTGCAGTAGCATGATAAAAGTTGACATTTTCCTTTTCTAATTCCATGCTTCCTTTGTAAACAACCTCGCCTTTTGAAATGTACACACACACACAGGCAGGGTGCAAACACATCACACATAATGGTCAATTTCATGATTTGCTCTCAAGCTCAACGGCCACAAACAAAGGGGGGAAATGGCAGGAGATATGCCAATCATTTATCGTTGAAAGATGTCTGACAAAAGAGGCCCGAACTAAAAAAGAAAAAAAAACACTTGACAGCTTTTCGCTTCCACGTCAGTCCCCGGAAACAACCAGCTCTTTAAAAAGGGGCTCCAGACAACAGAATTCTGCAAGGGGTCTGACCCCAATCTTAACCCCATATAGGTGGCACAGTCCTAACAAAGGAAATAGGAGTGCTGTTCACAGGAAGACAGGGAGAAAACGTAGTTCTCAACTGAAGACCTGTTCTCAGAGATCATTTAGACAGGTACAAACACAGCTCAATGCCATTTAAGTTTAGTCTAACATGCTGAAAAGCAAATCCACTGGAACACATTAATGGTTAAAACTTGTTCTCAGTTTAGACTAAAAGCATCTGGTCGGGGGGGAGTTAAGAGGCACAATGTTAGGTAAAGCTCTACAACTGGGCAGCAAAACTGAATTATGCTGTGAAGGCTGGAAAACTTTAAATGTTGTCAGTTGCAGTTAAAGTTGAAATGGTAAATTTTAAACCGATTAATGTTTAAAGAAAAAAGGGACTTGCTCCTACTGTGTGACCAACAATTTTCATAATGAAATTCATGTTAAGATAATCTCAGTGAACAAAAATAGTCATGTTAAGTGTGGTCTCTTTCAGGAGAAGTTCAGGAGAATTAAGTGACTCCTGTCTGATTGCTGCTCAGTTGAATCCAGCTACAGGGCTGAACTATGAACTGTGATTACAGCCAACTTCCCCCCGCAGAGCGACAACTGCATCTCTGCACATTCCAGGAAATGCAGCCAGCTGAAGACAGCAAATACACCAGAGAGGAGGAGACATAAACAACGTAAGCTAGTTTGAGAGCTGCACCAATGTTTACTGTCTCACTAAGTGCATTTCATCCTCGCTGCTTTCACAGCAGAGACGGTATTTCAGCATGCAGTACAGAGGGGCTGCTGATGCCACAGGTCTGTGTACAGAGGGCTCAGTCACAGGCTGGAGAGACTGTTTGGACAATGTAGGTGTCAGATACATTGCTTGTCTAGAATACCGATTCAGCTGCTACAAAACACCCTCTGGATCCTTTATAGTAGAGGCTTAATAATAAAAAAAAAACAAAACAAAAAAAACCTATGAGGAATTTCTGCCTTGTTTGACTTGGTACATTGCTATCAGGGAGAAAGGTCTGCATTTGCTTCAAACAGGCGCTGAATGACATGCCAGAGATTAGCCTCTGAAGGTCACAGTCTTAGCCTATCCTTTCAGCCGCCTTTCACAACACAACCCCGGGCCCTTTTGAACAACAGGAAGAATGTCATCTGGTTACTTTTCAAGGCACGGAGATACCATTCACTGTGGCCAACAATGGCTGCAAACAGGGACCAGAGGGTTAGAAGGTTATAAAGGGTTACATTCTAAGCACTGCTCGATCTCCAGTGCGCTGCACGCACACAGAAAAAAAAACACACCCACACAGTGAGGCCTGGAGAAGTAGTGAAACCGATGATAAACTGAGGAGGGCCACAGCAAAGTGCCGTGCGCTGACCGCTCACCTCTGCAGCTCTCTCTGCTCAGCCTCCCTGGCACAGCTCTCATCACCTATACCAAGCCTCCAAGCCTCGGCGGCTTTGTTAAGCCTTCAGCTACTGCTTTGTCATTTTGGAGAAGATAACTGTATGATAACCCAAAGGATGGAGGTTAGGGTATAACTTGTAAAAAGCTAAAAGAGCAAAATACACTATTTTTTTATTACCAAATACACACAGCTACTCTCTTGGAGATGCCTCAGAGTGATAAATTTCAGTGTATTCTAACTGCAAGACAGGATGTAAGATGGCTAGGCCTTTCATGAAATGCAAGCATTTAATCCAACTGAAATTCTGGTAAACAAAGTGAACATTCCTGTGAAAACACTAAATTCCGTGTTCAATGACAAAACCTTAATAAAATGTATCTGATATTATTCAGGTTTTAAGGCTTGTCCCAAAAAGACTCTTAGGCTACAGCCAGAGCTGAAATCCTTCACCAATTTAGTCTCTAATGAACCCTCTGAAATATTAAAAATAAAGCCCAATTAGCCGACTGCATTTCACATCTCCCCCCCTATAATCCTCTGGTAGCTTAGCCTTATCTAATGTCTGCACAAACTATGACACTTTGAGCTCACTCTCCCTCTATCCCCTCCACTTGATATCCCCTACAGCTTTACTGGTGCTTTGTTGTGGCATTCTTTCTGACCCCACGGACCGGGTCAGAGTCTGAGCCTCTATGGCCGTGTCTAATGATGCCCTGATATGTGCAGTTGCTATGGATGTTGGAAAACTGCAGCAATAACTATGGACACGCTAATGGCATCTATTAGGATTACTTAAGAGTGCTATGGGACTCGCCCGACAACTTCTTATTGCAAAGGGCCTGGTACTGGGGGTGGAGAACGTCAGCGGAGGGTCAGTGATCCGATTGAGACGGCCTTATCTTGTGCCATAAACAGATAACAGTATGTGTCTGCCCTGCTCTTCTGCTATTCCTCTGAGATGAAGGTGGATAAACAACCCTGCCGTCTCCAGTGCCTCCGACTAGCCTGATCAGACAGATGCTGTCCTAAACCAAGTCTTGTCCCTCCTGTTGTTGTGACTGATATTTTGCTGCGAATGTCACCAGGAGGCTTAGATTTTTCCCTGATTGTCCTCAAGCTGAAGACACAACAATTTCAGAAAGCTCTTTGCTCTCAGTATTTGTAACGTCAGGTTGCAGCACTCCCTGGCTTAAGGCCTCGGCTTTGCTGATTACACAAACTACCCAACAAGAGCAGTGCTTTCTGCCCTAATTGGACCTGGCAGCTAACATGCAAATCCATGCAAAAAAAGTCATGGAGAGCATAAAAATGTAGCAAACAAAGACAGAAAGTGTATCTTCATTTGGCACAACACTAAACAACCCTTGAACCATACTAAATACTATGTAACAGCTGACCCACAGCCTGAGCCCTGCAGGTCAGTCGCTTGTTGTCTGAGTTATCCAGAAGTTGCTCACGATGCCCCAAACACCTGATCTGGATCTGTCACATGGTCTCAGTGCTTTACTCCTAGCCTGACCTGCGTTTGACCCTCACACTGGGTCTCCTGACTTTGCCCACTCATACAAAAGCTACCAAACATCTGCTCCCCGTCTGAGACCAGACACACGGAGCTGAGAAGACACCGGGTGGCCTCACAGAAAGTCTCTCCAAGTGGTGGGTGGCTGACTGGGAGAATGTGGGCTGACAGCTGCCCTGATGACTGGAGGGATGAAAGGTGGAGCCGGCTGGCAGATCACTGGTACCTGGGAAATCTCTGCCCTGCTGTCTGGGACAGGGGGGCAGACTCATTTAGCAAATGGATGATATTCAACAAATGCTGCTCATCTGAAACAACTGGGCTGAGGAAAATAAAAACCTGCTACGTGCATAAAATTCACAGACAACACCTGCAAGAGATTTAATATACACAGGACTCCGCTGGAATATGAAAGGGACAAATGTATTGCAGTGGGAAGAGCGTGCAGTTACACATTTCCAATTCAAGTACTGTCACTAAAATGCTGTATCAAATGACTGGCTTTGAATAAACCAAAATGAGCATCAGCCAAGTGGCTCATTCCAGCACAGAAAAAAAAATCATTGCATCAAAAATATGCTGGTTAGTCGAACCATTTCACAGTCAACAATCAGAGAATCAGGATTGTTACTAATCAATGTATTTTAATGAGCTCCCTGTGAATCCTAACAACAGCTGAAACATAAAAGCTGCTCAAGTTCTCTTTTTCAGTCTTTCTACCTTGTGATCTGTTATTCATAGTCTTCCTCTGAAGTCTCTAAGAAATAAAGCAGAGCTTTGATGTTATCCTCTTATTACCGCTGTCTGAGACAAGGCTAATGTTGGAAATCAGATTGTTTGGCTGTCACATGGAGAACCTTCTGCAACACAAAACACCCTGGATTCAGTCTAAAGGGCTCAGTCACCAATATCTGCATTGCCATTTGCTTACAAGAAGAAAGTTTGATACAGTAAGGTCACTATGTAGAAAATTGTGTGGGTGTGCATATTACATTGTACTCACTACTAAAGCTTCCACACAAGTGAGCTTAAATACGTAGGTGTGTATGTTATCTACAATATGCATTTTTATAGTAGTTTAACCTCATCTACGAGCAACTGTAGGACACTGACTGAGAGGCTAGAGCAGCCAAAATGCTACACAAGTATTTTAGAGGAAATTACCCTCCTCTGCCCACAATGTAAATCAATATGTTCCAATATATTTGTCAGTAATTGGCTGAAAAAAAAAACCCAAAAAACAATGCAAACTTGCTTTCTTGACAATTTGCCCACAGCAAAGACTCTGGGTTTGTGGTGACAGGTCAAAGAGGCAGCACATGACTTCTGGGCGGAAAAGGAAGAGACACTTTGAAAAACCATGCAGAGATCTAATTAACACATGCATTCAAGTGGTATTTCAATTTGGCAGAATGCTGCAATTTTCTATAATGCCTCTGACCAGCATGACATGAACTAATGAAACAGGTGCTCCTGACATTCAGGCTCATCTGCAGTAAGAGCAAACTCGCAAATCATTTTCAGATTTAAAGAGACATGAATGTTCAAGAGCATGCACAGGAATAAACTGAGCTCCAGCAACATCTACACATGTACTGTTCTTAGCCTTTGTGTTACAATATGCCACAGTAACTTTGGAGCATTTTACTCTCATTCTTCTAGGTGTCTGTCAGATTGCTGTCATTAGGCGAAGTCCATTATACTGATGGGGAGAGGCCTTACAGTCATTTGTTTCTAAGACCTAATTAATCTTCATTGTGCTGGGAAACGTAGCACCCCAATGCAAAAAGCGTTCCTTCTACACGATAATTGCACAGAGTCTAGGGGCCTGAGTTTCCCAGACAACAAGGTCTGAAATTTAATTATCTGCTCTTTGGAAAATGCAGGGGAAGGAAGCTACATTGCAAAACTGCACTTTTGTGCAAGTAATGTCAGGCTCTTGTTTGAGTAAGCACCGAGTATCGCTGAGCACATCCTCCCCGCTGTCATAAACCAAACAGTGTCACCATTGTTATGATAAAGGTAAGACAATGGCATTTAACAATAAAAAAAAAAAACTTCAAAATGGCCATATGCAAATATACACAAAACTGTTTTTATCTCTCGGCATCGCCGCTTTGTCACCTTACCATGTGCAGAATAAACCCGATCATTTCCATAGTCCCGTCAGTCACACAAGTGCTGCTTTACTGCGGTGCGTTTCTTAATCATATCCGTCAGGCTCCACGACATTATAGACCGAGTACAGCAATAAAACCAGACTCTGAACAGCCAAAGTCAACACGGACAGGCTGTGGCAACATTAACATTCCGCCGTGCAAAGATCAGGCGTGGAGGAGGAGAAACATCGATATGATCCCATTAGTTAAGTGTGCCCTTAAGACACCCGAAATCTGATCAGAGATAGACCTTTTCCTTCCAGACACGAAGCATTAGACGTTATGGCAAAAAGCTGCTCTCCTCCTCTGAAACTACTCCTCCTGCACTCCTCCTCCTCCACCTCCTCAGTGGTCGAGGTTGTGCGGCAGGATCAGGATGAGCACGGTGACGTCAACCTTTTGTTATCACCTTTAACACTTGCCTTTGCAGGTGGAAACACTTTTCTCTGTCGTTATATTGAGAGGTGCTATTTGCAGACACGCTAGCGAACAAGGAGAATAAGTAACAACTGTATCACGAGTGAAGACGACTGACACACTGACTAAATTTGGATATATTCATACATGTCCGAATGAGTGTGTCGGACACTAGCTGTGGGAGACAACTCAACAACAGCTGTACTATACTTTAAAAGCCGGGGAGAGCATTGGGTAACGACACTTCCAACTTCATCCACATCTGGCTTCTTCCAGGAAACTTACAATTTCTAGTGAGAAGTGGCAATAAAAAACTGCCTGCATCACATTAATGAAAAAACCTAATAATCACCATGCTGATTTGGCAGGCAAATGAAACTCTATGAAATCCTCACTCATTGTTGTCATATTGCAAAAAAACAAACAAACACAAAAAAACCAACTAGCTAACCAGTCCAACATCACAAACCCAGGTTCATTCAGTTATCACCTGCTTTGAAAAAGAATTTATGACTCCTTCAATGCCTCAGTAAAATATATTTGGCTCCTAAAAGCCAACCAGACCAAAAGACTTTACAGTAGCAGACAATATAGGGGACCAATACAGTAGCTCTAAAGCTGCATGTTGCCAGTCAGTGTGCCAGCTGACTGCCCAGGCTCCTGGCTAGCTAACCTAGCCAGTCAGTCTGAAACATACACAGTCCCATTGTTGCCTTCTCAAGCTTTCCTAATATTTATGCCACAATTTAAGAGGATGTCACACATTTTCGGGCAGCAGGCGTGTTATTAAGATAGAACTACTTACTCTCCGTTTACGTCTGCGAAAGGCATCGTTTAGTACGTCGCCATGGTTTAAAACGGATAGATTTTCTCCCGTTGCCCTGCGCTGCCGAATCACTGCTGCTGCTGCTGTCTGCGGCAGCAACTTCCGGCGCATGCGCAGTAGCTGGGACCGTTCCAGACTACGCTGTGCGCTGCGCAGGACGGCGGAGTGGTTTAAAGGTATAGTCAGTGTGAAATTCGATTGGACGGCTGTTTATTTATTTTGTTTGCCAAGTGAAAGATGAAATTAATGAAATGACACAAATTAGTTGTCCATGTTTAATCATTGTGCCATCATTATACTATCAAAATGCGTGTAAAACTCGAGCTGTCTTTTGCTGTCTGACAGAGGAGGTTAACAAGCTCAGTAGGTAGAGGTGTTTAAATTTTTACAACTTCATATGTAAAATAATATTAATTATAATACGTTTTAGGGGTGTTGTAGCAACACAACAAGGTTTGCATATAATGTGGCCAATGGTGGAAAGTAAACATGTTTAAATACTGTAGGCAATTTAAGCCCAATCATTTTTTATGTATTTAAATTGCGTATCTCTATTTTACTCTGCTTCTACCCGAGTATATTTAAGAGTGAAATGTACTTTTTACTTCACTGCATTTATTTGACAGCTATTGTTACTAGTGTGTAATCATTTTATACGATATGATGCATTGTTATTTGGTTGATTGAACCAGCTTCTATGTTGTGTGTTGATGATGATGTTGGAGAGCATTTCACTGCAAAATATCCCATAGTTGTTCAGTGGGGTGGAGATCTGGTGACTGGGGAGGCCATGGCCAATGATTCATATAATTTTCATGCTTGTCAAACCTGTCAGTAAGGCACTGTGCCCCATATGGAAGTATCTGCATTTGTTCTACATTAATTTATTCTTTTTTTTCCTTAACTTTCTGGGGACGTGTTTCTCCAAAAGAAATACTGACAAGGTTTACTTGTCTCTTTATTAGTTTTTGAGCCACAAGCCAAGTTAGCTAAATCACTAAAATTACTACCTATAGTGTTGTCAGCAGAGTGCAGTAGCAATACTACAAATAGCAATAATACAAAATCCTATTCAACTGAAGTGATGTTTTTTTGAAAACTCAGCAGTCATTAAAATCAGTGCTATTTGTATGGGTATTTAACACTGGGGTTTTTAATCTGGGTGAACAAACCCTTTAGGTTCCCAGACTGCCTGGTAGAAATTCCCACTGAGGAGCCAACAAATTTGTGTTGAGGAGTTCACAACACACTCAGTCATTTAATAACAATGAACGTTTTTGTATCAACGTTTTCAACTTACTTTCCAAATATGCAGCTTATTTGTGTATTTTGCTGGCTCAAATGTAATACTCATCTGGTACACTTTAGCAATATTTGCCTTGAGTGTATTACTTTGCATTTTGTGTCATAGTGCATTTCACATATTGCATTATGACTGTTGTTGAGGAAGATAAAGCTCAGTGAGAAGACTCCACGGTCAATAGTGTCACATGCTTTATGATTTGATGAAAGGTTCTATTTGTGTAGCCTGATGTGCGTGGCTCCCTAATCAAAGACTTATATTTCTGTGACAACCAAAATAAATTACTCTATTACAACCGCCCACCTGCCCTCTCCACAGTATTGATACCATTTTATTACCAGAGAGAGACAGATGGACAACACAGAGGATTGTGGCAAGTTATGGGAATGCTGGAGAATGTGTGCTCATGGATGTGTAATGTCATGTCAGGTTAGAACCTGCACAGAAGTAATCAAATGAGATGATTAGAGACACAATTCCACATGTTGAACTCCACAAACAGTTCTGATATAAAGCATTATGAGAGATAACTTTGTGGCCTGGGTTCCAGTACCGACAGGGCTTATTACAATACTCCAGCCAATTTAGGCCTGCAAGCCTCACTTCCCACATCAGCAAGTGAAAGAGGGGAGAATTTGGTCTGAAAGCCCAATCACACACAGCGCTCTGAGTTCAGCAGGTGGGGAAGTAGCAGCAGCAGGCTCCATCAGGCAATAATACAAAGTTAATGATGCAGAATGGTGTCTTTCTCCATACCAAAGAAGACATCAATACAGGATGTTTAAGAACGCTGTTCCTAATTACGCTTTTTAAATTCACCACTGACGTGATTGATGATTTCAAAGAGAGGCATTATTGATCCACTTCACAGACAAGTCACATCGATTGCAAGTCTAGAATGAATAAAAGTTTTTTTTCCCCTTTATCTCCCCCACTGAGTGAGAGAGATTGTACAATCAGAGCATCAGTGTGACCTATATGGGTAGTTTGGAGCTAAATCACCTCTTTTAAAAAGCAGTCTGAGAAAGGACGTTTGGAGCAGTGATTGCTGAATCAAGGGACCTTGGGAGACCTTCAGGGCACCATGTAAGACATAACAGTTAAATCTTTTATCAAATGTGGAAATCCATTTAGCCATGCATTAATCGGCAGGATCTTGTACAAATAGCCTATCTGTGTTGGAGTCCTCAGCATGGAAAAGTTCAGGAGTGGCTGTTTTATCGACAATCAGCCAGCTGTGCAGCATTACGCCTCTCACTGCAATCAGCGGTGATGGAGTGATGGATGCTCTGACGCACTGACAGATTGTTTTTTTCCCACCTCTGTTCCCTGTTGACATGCCCCATGGCTCGTGCTTATTATTCCACGAACTTTGTTATTCCTCAGGAGCAGCCAGTTCAGATCTTGCCAGCTATTGCATGTCTAATCCCTGCTAGTGATATTAGCACATCAGCAAGGGAGGCTGCCAGAGCAAAGCCTGATGTGGCAGAAAGTCTGGCCGACATCACCTGCTTCAGCTACAGATTCTATCAATAAAAAGTTTTCTGGTAAAATGAAGACAAGATTGATTAGGAATCAAAAGTACACTGAACTGGAGCAGCAGAGGGAGGTTTTCCATCACACCATGCTGAATCTCATTGGCAAGTGCACTTCAAGTGGCAAAGTGGGCTATAGCTTATGATTAAATGGTCTGCAGGCGAAGCCTTTTTGTCTTTTTTTTTTTTTTTAGAGAGAGAGAAAGCTCTTTCTGAAGGCCAAAGTTAATGCAGTCATAGAAAGAACTCTGATACACTCCCACATGAAATGGCCATGTGAGGAAAGCCCTGAGGGAGAAAAGGCCTTGAATGAATTTGAGAGGGAGAAAGAGAAAGAGAGAGAGAGTGGGAGGGAAGCAAATAGAGAGAAAGTTCAAACATTACTGATCCTCAAATATCCTTTTGGTTTCTGGTTCAATTGGAATTCGGCAGTAAGTGTCTGCTAAAAGCTCCATTTTTGTTGCCCTTCCATTACTGCTGAGCTTTTAGAGTTAGATGATGACAGATTGTGAGCTACCTGATATCCTTCATCATCCTCCCCAGTGGAGGTGTTTGTTCCGCCCCGAGCAAGTCCTGTAGGACTAACAAACAGCCGGCGTGTTTGATGGACTATAGGGAGACATCTGCTCTGCCTGGATTTGCCACACAGAATGAAAACACCATGTTAAAGTAATCAATTAATATGCAAACTGTGTCCTTTTAGTCTGATGATTAACCTTACAGACTTCATGGTTATCTAGGCATTATATCAGCTTGTCATTGTGAATTAGTACTGTAGAGTTATAGGCTGTGAGTATGTAAGCATGCAGTGTTTTCCTCTGGCTGGCATATTGCTTTAAGTATGGATGCTCGATATATCCTCAACAACATTGTCACAACTATGCTTCAAGCACCCTTGGGGATGAGCCCTGCTTTGTGTACTCAAGGGACAAGAGAGAAAGAAAAAGTCTGCACAGTGCAATCTGATTTGTGGTTTTAGGCTCACCATCCCTCACAGGGTAATACAGACAATATCACCCAAGCCAAAAGATCCTTTGAGCGCGGTCATCCATTTTAAACTGCGAGTTGCTCATGTTGGCAGATGTGTTTGTGCATTGTGATGAGCTGATTTGAAATTGCCACTGGCTGATTTTGGCCTTTGAGTACCTTGCAGACAGGTGGATTCCCAGCAGTCTTCTGGGAGTTACAGAGGTTTAGCTGAAAAATGAATGGCTTTTATTTTATTTTATTTAGCAATTTCACATATTAATCTACATGTAAATGCGAAAGAACCATGTAATTATTCAACATGGTGAAAATGGTTTGAAGAGATATAGCACAGCTTTGTCTATTTAAATAATTTCCTCATTGTACTCACTTTGGTTCCTTTAAACTGAATTGTCTTATCTTGTCTAATTCCTTAGCTCTTCTTTCCTTGGTTTTTTGCACTTACACAGTCATTTTGTGGTCACTTAGACCCTCATCTGTCTTTTTTCATTCTACTGAGTACAGTCTTTGTTGAGTCACTGTAGATGGGAGTTTAATATCAACATATACATACATACAATCACCTAACTCAAGCTGTGTCAAACGAGACATTTCAATCGGGGTTTCCTCTGACAACAGCCATTTAATCCGTGCGTTAAATGGATGTGATCATGTTGATATTTAACTTTAAAAGTTTTCGGGACCACCACCCTTGTGAGACTTAGAGTTGTGACAGGCAGTAATGTAGAATAAAAAAGATTTTGCAGTTGACACACTGGTCGCTAGGGGGCGGTGTAGCCTCCAGTCTAACCTGCGTGTGGACAGTCTTCAAAGCGGAAAACGTTTCTCTTTGGCCCAAGCAACATGGTTTCACCCTGTAGACAAACGTGAATATAAACAAGAGACTGACCTCTGAAACAACAAAGACTGTCACGCCAGCTGAAATACAGCTGTAACAGTTATCAAAGCCCGATGGCTTTCAGAGCCTGTGCTTGGGTTTTCAGAGGCTCCGCCGTCCTCTCCAGTCGGGTCGTCGGGTCTGCTCGCCAGGAAAGTGCGTCATGGCCTCTTACAGCAGGTCAGTCTCAATCAGATTTCTGCTGCTTATTTATTATTATCTTTTAGCTTGGGAGAGTATTGGATTGCTAGAAAATCAGTGAATAAACACTAAATGGAGGAAATATGACCGTCATTGCGGTAATGTACGCTGCAGCTTTGAGGCAGCAGAGGGACAAATCAAATCAGGGAGCCTCTTTGCTCCTCCACTGGGGCACAGACTCATTTAATTGTGTTAATGCTGATTTAAGTTTTGCCTGTGTCATCCGAGACGATGTGTTGAATGGTAGACAAAGCACACATTGAATAAGGTGAAGTGTTGAGTTTTACATAGGATGTAAAAAATTGTGATTTTTTTCCCCCCTCCATCTGAAAGGGTTCATTTACACCTGTGGTAACGGGAATGTTGCACCGGCATACACACATATATGTATGCGACTGTAGAAGGGGAAAAGTCTTATGTGTTTGCCATGTGTTTCAGTGAGGTGGAAGGAGTACACGTAAGTTGAAGAATTTCTAATGAGGTAATAAGGTGGAGCATCTGTCTTAAAACCTGTCTGAAAGGGGTTTTAAAGATTTGTCAGGCTCACATACCGGGGTCACCCTGCACTACGTTATCGCATGTATTTGAACCAGGGCTGCTATTTTAATGATGTGCAATATGTGACATATGTATTTTTTCAACTAATTTAGTGTATGAGCAATTTCCAAGATGCATCTAAAGACAGACTTAACCTAAACAGTATTTAATTTTTATGCAATTTACAATAATATAGAATAGAGAAAAGCAATTTTCTGCTGATACTAATAATGGCAGTAAATAATACTTAATGCTACAAGTACATGTACTTTATAACTTTATTTCCAGGAAAGTTTCTGTGCTTCCTAAAGGGCTGCTCAATGTGCACAGTCATTCCAAGACTGTGTGGCTCATTTTAATGAATGAGTTTATGAGGAGAGCTATCTGACTGCATTATTGTACTGTGTCACATTAACATCCATTAAGCAGAATTAGTCAGTTACCTTGCAGCTCCTTTGGTAACAAAGTAATGGAGATGTCGATGCTGTCTTTACAGGAAAAGACGCCTGCAGCCGAGGAGGGAGGAACGCGCTTGTCTTCACTCCTGCTTGTTTTATTACAACAGAAACATTTCTCAACAGACTGGCAAAAGGCAAAGCAGCAGAGGCAGATGCCACCGTTGATCGCCTTCCGGCCTCAGTTCCACCAGACAGTGGTAATCAGACTGCAGCCACAGAGATTTATATCCACTTCTCATTCTGGCTCAACCATTTTCCAAATTCTGCTGTTGTCATCCTGCTGCCACTCTCATGTTCAGTTTCTCTTTTTCACTGCTGTCAAATTTACGTGTGTAATCTGTCTAATGATTGATTGTGTTTGATTTCAGCTGAACAATTATCTTTGTTAATGAGACATCCAGATCAGCCTGCCAACTCAAAGGTTTTGAAAGTTGCCATAATAGGTGCTCCAAATGCTGGGAAGTCCACATTGTCCAATCAGCTCCTCGGCAGAAAGGTCTCCATTTTAACTGTCTGCCTCTCTAACCTACATACAATAATGTGTTTGTCTGACTGAGGAGAAGACGGCGCTCGCTTAATAAAGGCAGCGATTCTTTCTTTCAGGTGTTTGCTGTGTCCAAGAAAGTACACACTACACGATGTCGTTCTTTGGGCGTCCTGACAGAGGATGATACACAGATTGTAAGACATTTTTCATGTCTTCTGTAATTCATGTCTTCTTTTATAATTGAATAATGCTGTTGAAAAGCCAAAATGTCAATCCATATGTGTGTATGTTTTGTAGATTTTACTGGACACTCCTGGTCTCACCACTCTATCAAAGGTCAAAAGGTGCCTTTCTTTTTTCAGTTTATTTATTTATACGTTTTCATTCTTTGACGTCTGTAGTCCACATGAAGTCTTATTATACAGTAGGATACGTGTTTCAGAGGATACTCTGTTTCCACAGACACCAGCTAGAGAAGTCTTTGCTTGTGGATCCCTGGAACACAGTCAAAGAAGCTGATCTAAGTATGATATAAATTTACCCTTAAAATTTAGGCTTTTAGTAAGTTGTTTAATAAGTTGTACCTGAGCTGCAGTCTTCTTTTTGGTTCACTGGTAAGAGATTTTTGAAGGTTTATAATTGGACTGTGCCCATTCTCAGTCGTCGTCATGGTGGATGTAGGAGACAAATGGACGTGCCACAGGCTTGACTTCGAGGTGCTCAAATGCCTGGCTCAGCACCCTGACATCCCTGCAATCCTGGTCCTCAACAAGGTATTCTTGCTCAGAGTAATATATACACAGTTTACAGTATCATCAGGTGCCCTTAATACCGACAAAATCTCATTTAAATGTCTTTGATATCTCTGAGGACTTTTCTGTTCTGATCAAAATGTTGCATTAAAAGTGACGTTAAAGGATAAGTCTACCGATTTTCAGTGTAAGAGACCAAAACTAACAATGTGTCAATCCATTTCTCGCTGTTTTGTGACCTGTTCTTTCTGTGGCACTCAGCCCCAAACCCACTCCATGCTCCTGAACGTGTCAATCTTCTTAAACAGATCATGGATATAAAGTTTTGTTTTTGCAAAAGGCTAAGTAATTTTCCAAAAACAGTTGGGCCCTGTCACTTTCAGCAAACCTTATTCAAACAGAGTTACTAATGCATTTGTTGTGGGCTATTTTCAGATGAGGATTAATACACACATTTACTGCTTCAGTTTACAGGAGCAGGATGGCGAATTAGAAATTGAGCCACACTAAAGTTCAGTGTGTGTTTTCATGGTTATGAAGGGAAACATCAACCAGTGCAAGTGTGGCTCATTGATTCCTCTTTGGCACAGAGGAATAAGATGCATCAGAGTTGTCTTTGGTCTTATTGTGGGATCTGTTGACAGATCCCACATAATATCAACTCAACTTTCCTTGAACTTTTCCTGAAACATTTAGGGAAAGTCCTCATGCACTTAACAGTCTCACAGATGTGTTCACTGCTCTTCTTTTAAGGTAGACCAGGTTAAGGTTAAGGACAGGCTGCTGGATATCACAGCAGAGCTGACATGCGGAGTGGTGAACGGACGAAAATTGCGGGTCAGGCCGGTGATCAAGCCTCCGTGGGCTGAAAAGAGGCCAGAGAGGCACTCGGAGTTATCCGATGATGAGGACATTGCAGGACCGGAGGGCAGTGCTGAGTCAAACTCCACTCTGAACAAAGAGCAGTTGAAGGAGCTGAGGAGCCAGCAGGGGTGGCCTCTCTTCAAGGATGTCTTCATGCTGTCCTCTGTGGACAAAGAAGATGTGGACACGCTGAAGGTACATGTTAGATTTTATGGTCATAGCAAGGAAAACTATGACAGGATTCGTGTTTATATGACAAATGCAAGTTCAAAACCTCTACTGCTTAACTAAAATGAGAAATACATTTTTACTTTTTAACCCTGACATGTAATTAGGACATAACTTTTGTATATACAAGCTATAATTGTAAGTATTTGTCAGTATTAGAATACAGTTGTACGTCAGTATTTTAATACTATTTGTATAGTATTTTAAGAGCTTACTATTATTTTCGGATCAGCGTTTTGTCTTAGTTTTATTTAATGACGAAACCTGTGTTTATCTCATTGTTTTAGACCTACTTTATGACTGCAGCAAAGCCAGGATCGTGGCAGTACCACAGTGAGGTCCTGACTGACCAGAGTCCAGAGGAAGTCTGCACCAACATCATCAGAGAGAAGCTTCTGGAGTATCTGCACCAAGAAGTGCCCTATTCAATGACACAGGTGACTAATGAACCTTTTTCTTGTTTATCTTGTTTATGTCATTATGTTCTGGCAGTATTTTTATTGTTCCCTTGATGTTGTTAATCACGTTGGTCTGTTAATATTCCTGCACCCAAAAGGTGGGAATGTCACACAAAAACTCTAAAAACAATCTGACACTTGGATATTCCAGTCAGGCTCATCTGTAGGTCATCTTTAATACACATGCAAAGAATTGTGGGATATAAAGCAGTGACCACTGCTCTAAATCAGCTGCTGACATCTCATGTTCACTTCTATTTTATTGGCTCCTCTGAAAGTGAGCATGTTGTTAAAATTTGTCTTCTGTTTTCAGTCCGTTGAATTCTGGCAGGATGGAGAAAATTGTGAGCTCAATATTTCTGTGAAACTTCATGTGAGGAAAGACACTCACATGGTAAGTGTTCTCTACACATTTATGGCTGCTAAAGTAGCTGTTGTGTCTGTGTACTAAAAATCATCTGAACATCTGTGCACTCAGGTTCTTATTTAAAACGTTGGGCTAGTAGAGCACACATCTGATCTGATCTCCTGCTCTGATGTTTGTTTGTTTGTTTTTTTGTACAGTAATTTGATGTAACGTGAATGTAGCTCAAACAAACTACTTTGTAAGAAAACCCCACAGTATGAAATATCAGTGTTTGGCCAGTTGAAGCTGTTGGGCCTGTGGCATGCACATGACAGGAGGAAGTGAAATCTTTCCCTCCATTATTGACACCTGTGGTCTCTAATGGCTTCTGATATTTATTTATTTTCAGATTCTTTTCTTTCCTTGTGTTTTTAACTTTTAAATATTTGATCAACCTTTCTAAACCATGCATATTTGATGGCAAAGAACATTTAAAGCTACATTTGTGGTGCTGGAATGTCAGTGACCTCCATCAAAGAAGAGAGACTCAGTCCGACACCATTCTTTAGCTTTTACATTGAACACAAGAATGATTGCAGAAATGTAGAACACAGTGATGACTGACCAACGAAATCCAATCTCATCTATCTTATGAATAGTTCCTGCTTCAAAGCTGTCTTGTCTGGTTTTCTTTGACTAAATCTGAAAGCTTTGTGCAGTCTTTTAGATGAAAACCAAGCCTTTGTGAGGGTTAGAGTACACACAGTTGTACAGTTTATAGGTATTAAAATAAATTAATGCTTAATGAATGGAACAGCCTTTGTCAAGAATATTTTAATCTTTGCCAAGTTCTTTTTAGCTTCTGATTTTTGTTATTTCTGCTCATGTGCACCTGTCATCATAAAAAAAACAAAATAGTTCATATTCAGAAATATTTTGTCATGTAGTTTGTGGTGAAGAAGGTAAAGCTGCATTTCGTCGTCTTATACTTGCATGTGTAAAACCTTCTAATACTCTTCTAATACTGCTGCAGATAGGAACCTTTTAAGAGTCTTTTTAACATCCATTTGCTGGATGTCTATTTGCTGGAGCCTGACCTTGTTGTCTTTATTGTTTCTACAGAAGATGGTGATCGGCCCAGGCGGCCAGTTGATAGCCCAGATCGCCCGAGAGGCGAGTGAGGACCTGAGCCGGGTCTTCCTGAGGGATGTAAAGCTGAAGCTCTCAGCCAAGCTGAAGCCAACAGTGAAATCCTGAAGAGAAGAAGAGGTGGAAACAGACCCTGCTGGATTTGACATGACTCTTATTGTATTTTCTCTGCAAATGACAGACCTGAAGAGTCCAAGACAAGACAAGATCTTATCATGAGTCAGACACGGAGCTGCGTGGTAGCATAGACCCAGTCCTGGAGCTCCCACTGACATGGTAAAAATCTGAAGTGACGAAACTGTACTCGGCATTTTGACGTGTGCATCCTTTGTCTTCATGCAGTTTCATTAGTCATTAGTAAAGATTTTTATGTACAAATGTTACTTATAAGATGCTGCTGTTGTAGTGATGGAAAACTGAGCAGTGCTGATGTAACTAAAACAGTGAACAGAGAAAATATGTCAATTAAAAACAACTCACGCAAGCTGAAGAACTGACTGTATTCTTCAGCTTATTGGCATTTACTTAGCAATGATATATTTTAGGCAGCAAACATGACACAGACTCGCATCAAATGCATGTTTTGACACAAGTTTGACAGCATGTTCATGGCTGAGCGGGTTTGGCGAGCTGTGAAAAGGCTGATGGTTTATCTTTGGCTCTCAGAGCTTTTTACTTGGCGCTTGCTTTCGCGCCTAACAGAACCTGCACAGTCATGTTCACTCAGATGTCCCTGATGTACCATCCACCCCTGTTCCCTCCACTCCCACATCACTTTAGCCTTCTCCACTGCCTTTGAAGTGCGGCCATCCATCCCTGCGACTATCAGTTTTTGTACTGCTGCTTTCTTCCCTTTTTTCCCCTCCTCTGTCCTCCCCTCACCCTTCTTCTGCTTTTTTGGCTCTTATAAAGCTCAGCTCTGCCCCTGAGGGCTGAATTGTCTCCTTAATGGATGGCAAAATAGAGCACTAACCTGGTGCTAAAATGGGTCAGATAATGGTGATTGGATTCATTCCTGCTGTCTGTGAGTTAACTTGACGGTTACTTTATCCAGGGCATCTTGATGAATAACCAGCTAGTGGCCTAAAGCGAGGGAGGGGGGAGCAGTGAGGGAGGGCGGGGGAGAGCCTTGCATGTCTTACAGAAGCTGTGTCAACCCCTCGAGCTCTTCTCTGCAACGGCTGCTTGCCTGTGATTAGACAAGCCGGTTACGCAGCAGAGATCACCACTTAGACAAGTCAACTGCTGCTTGAAAATATCATAGCTGATATCTGACAAAGGGCCAAAGCTGATATCTGCCAGCACATTAAAGTAAACCTTCAAACACAACGCATTTAGAATGCTGATGCCCTGCTTTGGACGTGTTTCTGCCAAAATAATGAGATACTCATTTGTTTGAAAGCCATAAGATTTATTTTCACGCATGCACAAGTACATCTCAAAAATGGAATCAGAAGATCATGAATAACACATCAGCTACAAGCTTTTTTCATCTTCCCAGTCCTGATGGCATTGAGCGAGGGCCATAGAACCCTTACCATTACTAAAACTCAGTAATGGTAACGGTTTGATGGCCCTCCTCTGCTGCGTGTGCAGACTACCGCAGTCACTTAGGCCTGAATGTGTGCTGACGGAGCCGGAGGGGGAATGACACCCTGGATAGTACATCATCTATACTGTAGTGTCTCTTTAATAAACTTACAGTATAAGATGATATCCTGTCCAGGGCACAAGAAATAACTGTTAGCAGCGAGTTCCCGCTGTGTTTGTAATCTGCAAGGCAAATATGGACGACTCATTAGTGGTGCACACAGTGAATGTCAGCCACTGCAAATGTGAATCCTGTTTTTAATAAAAGTACATATTTTAAATGTATTCAATGGCAAACAGATGAAAATTCTTGTTTTTACCAAAGTTTACTGTAGTGCAAGAATAAATAGGTTTGTTAACCCTTCACCATTAACATGTCAGAGCCGTGAAGCCCCATGAGCAATCGGCCACCTTCTCTCTTTGTTACATACCTTTGTGCATGCAGTGCTGAGGTTCTGTATGGCTCGCAGACACTTTGTTCCACGTGCTCGTATTTTGTGGTTGCTATGCATCCTTGTCAGGTTCACAGGCTCCTAACTGCTGTGCTGGCTGAGCTCTGACACTTAAAGGCTCCCCAGCTCATTAGCATATTGTGATGACATCTGGGTGGGCCAGACAGCATGGCATGAACTTTTTCTTATCTGGCTCTAACCTGGTTGTCTCTGGCCAATGATTGCACACACCCTTATTACACCCAGCTGGCTGAAAAATGACACATGAATTTTATTTTTATTTTTACTGCATATATGCTGTTTTTTAATGAAAACAGTGGGCAGAAGTCTGTCGTTCATTGATGTCATAGGATTAAAAAAAACCTGATAATTTTTCAAAAGTTAATTGTTATATTATTATTAATGTTCTTCATGTTCCTCGTGTTCAGACAAACTCAAACCACTTTATATGATTAATTTGAGAGTTTTTACCATTCTTGAAATGGTACTACTGAAACACTGTTTCTATAGTAAGCTACATCTAATGTTCACCATCTCTTAAGTCCTCTGAATCTCATAGCCTTTGGATTTATGCATTATGGTTTCAGGGTTGGAATTTAATACCATGATATGTCAGCTGATGTCATGTTATCTGACTTATTAAACCCTTTTTTTTCCCTTATGCTCAGCTAGATTGCAGGATATGGAGAGCTGAGTTCTGTTTTTTATTAGACGTGCCGTACAGACACAGTATATCAAACTCAGCATCAAATTATGCCTGCCGTGTGAGATAGCAGGTAGTAGTTTGCTGTAGTTTGTCTTTAATCCCTGACAGGTTGTCTACATCTTATAAAAATGGTCTGCCTTTTAGAAGAAAATAAATCTTTGTGAGGGACTTTGCCCTCCTGCCTCCTGAACTCAATGAATTCAAATTGCAAAACTGCTGCGAAAGCTTGTTAAGGGGTAATTAAACAAGATGGGAGCCGTGTAGTGCAGGATATACACGATAAAGCCACCTATTATTCAGGTATTGAATATAGTGACTTAAGCAACCCTGATGAATGCACCTGCTCCCACACCAAATCATTAACATAGAATTGTTCAGCATATACTCCACACCACACCACTGTTCTAAGGTCAGATTCATTTTTCACAGTTAGTGTTAACCTACAGAGGAAGAGGGGCTGCGGTTTTTAATATTGTTAACAATGATTTATAACAATAATTCAACCAGGCCTTTGTTTATGGATGCTGTAGATGATCTACGACTTTTGGAGTGTCCAGTTTGGGGGAGGTGACAGTCACCCCAGGGTGTGGGATCTGGTTCGGGGTGTGAGAGGTCCTCCTGTAGGCACAGATAAAGATGGAGGTAGGACTATCTGGGTGGCATGGTTTCACTCCAGGTCTTTATCTGCAGCAGAAATGCTCTGTTTTTTTCTACAAATTCCCATTTGCACTCACAGATAAGTTGTTTATTCTTCACTGCACGTAGAGACAAAGAAGGAGGAGGAAGCTCTCATTGTGCAACACACCGGCTTTAACCAAAGTAATCAGGGGGAACTTGCTGGGGGTTTGATTAAACTGTCTGCACTTAGGTGAAGGAGAGAAAAGTTCTCCCTTAATGTTTTTTTGAACGACAAGTAAATGCAATGTACTTGCCATTGCATCATGTAGTGCCTCACATTGTCCATTTCACTGCTGTGTCTTTGTAGCTTTGTCCAGTCTCATACTGCTTTCCCCACCCCCCTCACCCCCCTCACCCCCCTGACTCCACTGGCTCAGATCAAAGCTAAATCCAACTGTGGAGCTGAGTTTTTACATAAGCAGACTAATTAAAAGTGAGGGAAGAAAGAAAAGACTGAGATAGAAATGATGAAAGTGTCATTCTGATCACTCTCCAGTGAAACTCAAGTGTCAACTCAAGTGGAGGTTTTTACTTCCTTGTTTGAAACATTTTTTGTTCATCCATCTGTCATTATCTGAGTGTAGTTCATGCTCCCATTTCCGAGGTATGAAACATCTGGCCAGAAGTAATGTGAGTTATATAATACTGTCCAAATAGGAGGAGACTGTGTCCTGTAGGAAGGCTCAAACACAGCTGTACATGACTTTGGGTTCATTGGCACAACAGTTTCGAGTTTCTGAACATAATTACCATTGTGTTAATGACTCTGGGACGTGACCAGTGTGGCAGATAAATGTTTGCACTTATTTCTTATTTATGGAAAAACAGGCATTTAGACAAATTATACCAAACTATGGTATGTGCACAGAGAAGGAATTCACTGAAATGCATTTAATATTTCCATTTTATGCTTTTTTATGCTACTATCCTACACTATATAGACAAAAGTATTGGAACACTTGACCATTACACCAACAGGGACTTTAATGGCATCACATCCTAAATACACAGACAGCTTTGCAGCATTAATAGCTTCTACTCTTCTGGGAAGACTTTCCACAAGATGTCAGAGTGTTTCTGTGGGACATTTTTGCATGGTTTGGACTAGTTTGGTCTGGACTAGAAAAGGGTCTTCCCCAAACTGTTGTCAAAGTTGGATGTGTAGCATTGTCCAAAAGATTTCCCTTCACTGGAAGTAAGAGCATGAGTCCAACCCCTGAAAAACTATTTTGTACTTTTACTCCACCGTAATCTGAAGGGAAATAAAAAAATAAAGAACAAAAAAACATGAAAAAACTCAGCCGCCTGGATTTTGTGACAGTACAGCCTTCCTGTCTCCCTGCTCCTGCCTCTCAAATGAAACAAAAGTGTATAAGACAAAGGGTCTCTAATTGACTTTTTGTGTGTGCTGGTACTGAAGCTGAAATATGTTATTTAATATCGCAAGCCTAGGAGTATCAGATGAAACTGGGCAGAGACAAGTTAACTGATGTTTGTTTCCCCACAGACTACTGATAGTGACAAAAGGCCAAAAATCCCATAGATATTCCATTTCATACTGAAAAATTGGACACACAATGTGAAGAAACAAATATACAAAAATCTAAAACACATCACCAGACAAACACGAAAAAACACACTCAACTAAATGACCCAAGGTGGCACATAATTATCTTGTAATCAGATATAAGAGTAAATGTTAATACTGTAATTATCCTTAGCAGTGGTGATACAGTGGTATGCAAAAGTTTGGGCACCCCTCTGAGATTTCATGATAATCTGCTCTACCTTTTTAAGAGAAGATCACAGCAACAAGGTTTGTTTTCCTCCAGAGATGTAGATATTTGAGTGTTTTCCAGACTGGCATTCTTAGAGTAGCATTACACAGATTTATTATAATAAAATAAAATGCAAGAAATGTAATGTGCAACAGTTTGGGCACCCTTTTAGTCACATTCATTTCAATATCTGCAGGGATTTATAGATGACAGGTTGCAGCACATAACTGCTTTGATTAGCTCGTTAGATCTTCAATTACAAAGACAGGTGGAATCAATCATGAAAAAGGCTATAACATAGGTAACTGCTGGCTGTGCTTATCCTAGGTTCTTCCTTAGAAAGTGGAAACATGGGGGCCTCTAAACAACTCGCCACTGACCTAAAAACTAAGATAATTCATTATTATGAATTAAGAGAAGGGTACAAGAAATTATCTGGAAGGTTTGTAAACTGTCTACTATTTGAGAGTTTCCACTGTCAGAAATGTAGTACAGAAATTGGAAGGCCACAGGAACAGTCACTGTGAAGGAAAGATGTGGTAGGCTGGAAAAAATACAGGAAAGGCACAGGAGAAGGATGGTTAGAATGGTCACAGACAAGCCACAGACCACCTCCAGAGAACTACAAGAACATCTGATGGTCTAGTTGTCTAGACAGGCTATTATTGCAGCAAAAGGAGGCTCTACTAAATATTAATGGAATTATTTTTGTTTAAATGCACATAAAAATGTTTCTGTTGGGCCAATAAAAATTATTTCAATACTGAGATGTTTCTGTTTCCATAAGGTATAACATATGTTAAAATGAAGTTGCTGCTTCAAAAGCTCAGCAAGTGACAAACTGATGCAATGATTTTCCTAAGGGTGCCCAAACTATTGTATACCGCTATAGTTTTCAGCAACAGTTGGACTGGAGTTTGTCTGAACAGTTTCTGTCCTCTCGGTGTCTTTGAGATGATGTGACTGCCCTCTCCAGGTCAAATGTGAATTGTCTCTGGTTAAGACAGTCATGTCCTATCAGCTGCTGGAGGACATTATGGTTAATGTTCTGGACACATTTTGTCTCTGGATGGCAAAAGACTGACAACAAATCTTTCATTTAATTTAATGTTATGGGTTTGTACGGATGACGCACATAAATCAGCGCCTCATTCTGTGATTGTGCCAGTGTCAGCCATCCAGCTAATTTTCAACTGCAGATGTTCAACAACCTTTTAAGTGACAGGTTAATACAAAACACAGCACAAGATGTCTAAAATAATAATGAGAGCAACAAAATTAGCCTTCTAAAGGTAATTCATGCAAGCAAACAGCAATCTGGCTGTAAAATAGGTCAAAATAGACAAACTAAACAGTCATAAGGCACAACTGTGTTAACATTGTTAATGAAATTAATTAGACCCACCAGACATACAGAGAAAGCCACAACTGGCAACAAGTTATTATCAAACACACTAAGACCTTGTAAAATGTGTTCTGTTATTAATTAAATGACTTGACGGTTCATAGAAGTTGAGCTGAAAAATTGGTGAATTAGTCAAATGACAGAATATTATTTGGCAACTACTTGCTGACTGAACAAAACAAAAACTGTGAAGGTGTTGCTTTCAGACAAAGAAAGCTTTTCTAACTGTGCATGACGAGTCAAGCCCTCCTAATTTAATATTCTGTAACAAGAGAGACGGCCAGGCCAACAGGAAGTGGTATAGCATTTATTAGAGGGTGGTACACAACACAGAATTACATGAACACATGCTTAAAATGGCATGCTGGATCAGTTTTACAAAGACAAGTGTTACATGAAAAGCCACAAGATAAATTCACAATATAATGTTAATAGAGATTATGCATTATTTCTATGATAGGTGACAAACGGACATTTAGTTCAGGACGATAAGAGTTAAGGCATAGGTCTAGTGTTTGGTCATTCTCTTTGAAAATGCCCCCTGGAGTATCAGAAAGTTGCCTCTATTCTGATTTATCAATTGTATGTTTTGGCACACACTATAATGGCCAAATCAAGAATGAAAAATACTTAAAGAGGTCCAGACTGCAAAGGAAAACTGCAAAATGCTACATTTATATGTATCATTTAACTAGACATAATCTGTGGTCACATGCACAACTGCAGTGCAGAAAGTCATAAAGTACACAAAACAGAAACATCAGAACGATGATGAAACCTTACAGCTGAATTTGTAACACACACATTTGCTACAAGTACGTTTTTGTAGAAATTCATGATAAAATATCCCATCTGTACTTCTAAGTGCATGATCACACACATTTAACAAAGGCACCGTGAAACAAAATGACGTTTCTAAATAACGGCACTATTTTTATTTAATTTTAACCTTACATTCTGGGACAAACACTCACAAGCTGATTAATCTGCATCAGATATGTAAAGAACACAACGCGATTTGCCACATGTCCTGCAGTCAAATGATTCTGCAACTGCTCCATTTCTCACCTTGTGTATATTTAGAAACAAGGTGGTTAGGATGAGTTTCTGAGTTTTGGGACTGGTACAGCCTTTCAGTTGGCTGAATAAAAGCTTCCACGTTGATGTCTGAGCGAAGACGAAAACTGTCAGTCATCTATTGTGCAGCCGACTGAAGAATGACAGCCATGGCTGTGCCAGACTACAGTGAAGTGTAAACTGTTGGAGGGCTCTGAAATGGGACAGTGTATGCATGATCCTGTGAAGCTTGAATGACCAATGACCCATATTAGATACTTGATAAAAATATTGGCCATTTCAAATGTTGGTAAAGAATGTTATATATCAACAGGTTGATAATATTATTGTATTTGCAGCAAGCCAGGCAGTGTTTTCAGCAACATTTACAGAGGGGGGAAATAGTTACAGTAACACATTAAAACTTGGAGGGAACTGTAACATTGAAATAAAAACAAGATGAAATTTGCTCAGACCAAACAAGCCACAAGCTTCATGTTTATTCATGGACAATAAAGAAAGCGGGGGCACTCTGACAACTTAAAAACAATCAGCAGCGAAATAAAACAAAACAATAATGTTCATGGACTGTAAAAAGTGGTTAACAATGGTTCACAAAGTGGTTAAAAAAGGGCAGACCCACGTAACTGTGCACACAGTGAGCAGGTTGGATAATGTGGCAAAACAACAAGTCGATATGAGAATATGAAGATTAAATTTGTAACAGACAACAGAGAGCATATTTAGGGTTAGGGTTAGAGTATGAATTAGATCCCGCCAGGTTGAAACATCCAACTTTCTGCACACTGTCTTCACCCCACAAGTGATGATGTAACACTGAGCCATCACTTCCCTGGTTGAGTCTAGCAGTCTACATGTAGCAATTAGAATGACCTGATCAGCAAGCAGCAAGAAAAAAATGAGCATGTCAGCAAAAAGAGAACTGGTCCGACTTCTTGACTTGGACATTTACTTAACTGAACACCATCTGAGCACAAATGCCAGGTACAGAGTTTACCACCTGCACCACCTTCATCACGTGCTTATCCTCCTACTTCACGAGTCTTGGACCGTCTGAATGTAAAATTAGATTCCTGCTTTGTCATCATGGATTGGGTGTGGTCAGCTGTGCAACACAGTGGCAGCTTTCAACCCGGTGAGGTGTGGGATTACAAAATATGTACACAGTCTGCAAGAGCGAATATTTCAAATAACATTTGAGAAATACATTATTACATCTGAGTAGGAGGAGGAGTAACAGTTCATCTCAGGGAGAGGAGAGAAAAATTGGATTGGATTAAAGCTCAGACCCTGAATGTCTACTACGTACAACATGAGTAATAAAGAAACGTTCAGCCTTGCAAAAGACCACAGTATCTTAAGGCTAATCTCTACTAAGTATGGCTTTGTGTTAGCAATTATATCTGCCTGTGCGTCCAAACACGTGACAAAAGTGAAGAATTTACACTACTGTTAGTATAAGCAGATGCTGCGTGAACAGGGAACAATATCTAACATCGTCTATAACACAGTGAAATACTCAGACATAAATCTTAATAAAAACAATCCACCATCCTAAGGTTTGAGCACTTGAGTGGTGAACAGGCACTGCACATCAGAACTGAGAAGACAGGCAACATGGCGGTTTACTGTGAGGTAAGAACTGCGATACAAGTGATTTAAATATCACCGTAACATACTGTCAATTTTACAGTCACAGTGGGAGAAAATCTGCTGAGCCTTTAGTGCAACAGCCATTTGGTAATGCATGACATTCTCTGAGTTAGAGCTAAGTCCAGCTAATCTAAAAGAAATAGTTTTAAAAGCAAAGAGGAAATAAAAGCTGTCTATTCCACTCTGTGTTCAGTCTACTGTGCACTACTTCACAAGCTGGGCTCTGAGCATTAAACCAATGACTGTCTGAAGATAGACAGAAAGACAGGAGCTGGCACACTTTGCTCTGCTGCCAAGGTGAATCAATGCCATAACACCTGATAGGGAAGTGGTGCCTTCCGAACTTCAGGCAGAAACCTGAACAACGAGATTCAGGTCTAACTCTTTCCACCCCCTACTAATGGTGCTTTTCCTTCTTTAAATAATGTTTGACACTCTTATGTTTAAAGTGGGCCAACTCTGATTTCTGACTGTACAGAAATACCCAACTAGAACAAGAATCAATGTCTAAAACAAAAACTAAAAACAACAGAAGACATATAGTCTGGTCCTTTAGAAGTAAGGGTCCAGTTTTTTTTTCCTTTTAGAAAACTAAAAAATATGAAAAAAAAAACCTCTTGGTATCAAGTGTTTCTGGTCAAAGGCAGTTGCATACGGGGTTAGGGGCTGAATAAACCATAGTCATGCTTGAGGCAGATATATGTCGAAGGATTCAGAGTAACAAGTCTGTGGCCTGATTCATCATATGGCTGTTTGGCACTGTGGGCCAACCATCTTCTGGAGCAGAGGCATCTGTGGGATCAGAGCACAGAGGGATTAGCTGGTTTTAACAAAGAGTAATAAACGTAAGGGTCGCAACACGTTCACAAATATCTCTAACACAGCAATTTATCACTTTGGAATGAAGTGAAGAAAATACAGGCAACTGCTGTTGCGCACGGATGCTGATATATGAACATGTATGTTGTTTTGGTTTTAATTTTTTTAATGAATACAGTAAACTTCAGCAGCCCCTGATGGCCTATCATGGCTGACCGAGGCCTGATGAGGGACTGATGGCAGTTTGGGTGCTCATGTCTCTGAAATACTCATTGTTGACACAAAGACATCAAATTTCACAGAATTCCTCTGACTCAGAAGGTACGCATTGCGACTATTTGAGGTTACAATTTAAATATTACAACAAACAACAAAGAAACTAAAACTAATCCAAAGATGTTAAGTACAAAATGTGATAAAAAATTTAATTAATTTTGAAAACACTTGTAAAACCATTACGGTGACACATTTTTAGCCCAAGATAAAAACACCAACATATGATCACTTAACGAAGTTGTTATGATGACTGTGTTAGCAAACAGCTGCCTATTCACACAATAAGAACTATTATACTTTGTTTGGCGACTGGTAAAATTCACCATGTGTTTCCCCAGGCTGCACCCAAACTGCACTGCAGTCTGGTGTGACTTTGTTGGAAAGTCCCTGAAGATGTGAATCCTAAACAAACAGCACGGAGGCTGCAGCTTGGCAAGGTGGACAACTGACGAGCGTTGGCGGGGGTTTGTGCTCTCAAGTCAGCTGTTGTAATCTTTTATTCCAAATGGTTTTATTTCTAGCAAATATATGGTTCGACAACAGTACTGTGAGGCTGCTTTGTATTTCACCTTTTGTTCAAGAAGTTCAAACGTTCACATTTTTTAGCAATGATAAGCCGAGCATACGGCTGACCCTGAAGACAACACAGAATTACCAGTAAGTTACCGTAAAAGTAAGAACAGTGCCACTCGTACCTTAGTCAGATCCACTCCAGTGAGGGCGTTGACGGACACAGGCAGTTCAGCTAATAGACGGTTCACCTCGCCAGTGACGCGGCTGTTTTCTCCACTCAGGATGACAATCTCATTGGTCCTGGACAGGGGCGCAGCCACCTTACCAGCAATCTGTTAAACACAAGGAGCACTGTTTGTTATTTCACTGACAAAACACTCCTAATACGGCTGACACATGAGTGGATTGACAGGAACTGACATAAATACACTGCCATTCACTCTGTTCCCTCAGCAAAATCTTGATGAGGCTCTGTCCCTTTGTTCTCCTCATCAATATGTGACTAACGTATTGGCACCAAAGTCAACGCTGTCTGATAGACCTGCGTCAACCTGTGTCAATGATAAAGCTTCAACTAACACCACGTTGAGGAGGTTTAGGGGAAGGGAAATACTGACAACTCACCCTGTGGCATCTCTAAGGCCACAGGGTGAGTTCACTGTGAATGGTCCACATGTAAAGCTGCCAGGTGTGATAAGAAAACATGAGGAAATACACTCTTTGGAAGAACCTACGTGATGGTGAAGAGTAGTGTGCTGATGTTTGACAATAAATCGTATACCAGCTTAAAGAGCACTAAAGAAAAATTCTTTAGTCATATCAACTGCCCATACCACGAAGTATGTGTGTTATGGTTTGCATTAATATGGGAAAATCTGTTTAATGATGATAATCACACCAAATGTTGTTGATTTCTTTTAAAACCAGGGCTGTATAAATGTGTACCACAGACCTTGGGAAGAGCCTCCAGGACCAAAGCTGTCTTGGCAGCATCACCGTACTGCTGGTAGGCTTCGGCCTTCAGCCTCATCTTCTCAGCCTCTGCCTTTCCCACTGCTTCAATGGATGCGGCTTCAGCCTCACCGACAAAGCGGATCTTCTCGGCCTCTGCCTGTGCCGTCAGCACCTTCTTTGTCCTGGTGTAGGGTAAGAGAAGCAGCAAAAGCACCGTTTAGTTTTTACTTTCACTAGCAGTCGGTCATGAACTGCTCTCTCAGTCATTTGTCTAATTTCAACAAACACACTTAGCATCAAAAAACATTATTAACATAAAATATAGCTGTTCCCTAGTGTTAAAAAAGACTCAGCTTAGAAAGCAGGTTTAAATAGTGTGTTTAAAGTGCTAGTAGTGCAGCTTGGACTTTTTCACTTGTTTCTGAGTTCCAGGTCTCAGCAGGTTTTGGTGTTTTTCAGGGTGAGTGAGAGGGAGAAAGTGATAAACTAGCTGCTGCTTTGAGAATGCTACAGTGTGAGCATTAAACATTTGAGATTAACACAAGCAAAATTATCCCCCATTGCATTTAAGGGCAATCTGTGTTGGATCCACTCACTTATGTCCCTCAGCCAGCTGCTGCATCTTGTAGGCTTCAGCCTCAGCAGGTCTCTTCACAGTGGCGATGAGCTCCTTGTCGGTACGCTCGATTTCCTTCTCCTCAATAGTGATCTGCTTCTTCCTCTGCACCACCTCGATTTCAATCTCCTCCAGACGGATCTTCTGCTGCTCTTTGGCCGCCTGCAGCTCGTACGCCAGCTGAGCCTCTGCTTTCTATAGAGGAAGGAGGTTTCATTCATAGTTCACAATCATGTTTGATTGTTGATAATATATTCACTCTAAAGTGATAGCTATACAACTCCGTACCTTTGTGTTCACTTCCTGGTTAAAGGAAGCTTTCTGCATTTCCAGCTCTCGCTTGGAGTCAGCCATTTTTGTGTCAGCTAAGAACTTAACGTCCATCATTTCTTTCTTACACTCGGCTTCCTGTAAAAGACAACGCCAGTAGGAAGGATCAGGAATAGTTTGGTGGTTTAGCTATTAACTACCAGCAATGAGAGAACAATGTTTTTAATTCCTCGTTTATTGTTTTAATTTACCCTGATGCCAGCGTCTCTCTCTGCCTCTGCCACTCCGATGTCTGCATCCCTCTGCACTGCAGCTGTCTGAGTTTTGCCCAGTGAGCTCAGATACTCCACTTTGTCATAAACATCCTGTCGGGAGGAAAAAAAACAAATATAGAGGCACAGTATGGTGAGTGATTAAATTGTCCTGATTGAAATCAGAAACATATGTTGAAACGATAAATGCAGAATGAAGTCAACTTGATGTGTCTGTGTCTCACACCTTGATGGTGAAGCTGAGGATCTCGATGCCCATGCGGCCGACATCGGGTGCAGCCACCTCTCGTACCAGAGTGGCAAATTTATCTCTGTCTTGGTAAATCTGCTCAACAGTCAGGGTGCCTGAAAGGATGGAAAGAGTTGTCAGAGCCTTCCTTTTCACACTGGTACTTCCACAGTCACTATATGTCAAGAAAGAGCACAATGGCCAGATAATTTGCGACATTATCAGTTATGTATTATCGTCATTGTTACTCTCTACCATCAAATGATGTTAACAAAGAAAAGATTCATGCAACAGTTCATCACATTTACACTTGATGTTTTAAGCTCCTCCTCCACATTATTTGTTTGCTACAAGCATTGTGTTCATTATAATGTAGAATGTCCAATTTTATCCAATTAACTTTTCCTTTTTGTTGCTCTGTGTTTGAGAAAGCCAATTTTTTGGTTGCTGTGCATGCTGATATCTGCTCTAGGACACTGCACTGCACACCTCTTGATCCCCTTTAGTGTTCAACCACATTTTACCAGAAAGGAAATGAAACTGGGGCAATTTGAAGCAGTAACTAAACCTGCCTCTTGGTACAGTTTACACCAAAACCATCTCTGGTAAAACTGCTTCACACAGTAGCTTAGCCCCACTCATGGGGAGGTTCTTATATCATATGAAAAAAAAAAGAAACAGACTTTACTAATTGACTAACGAAAACATGGCCACAAAATATATCCACAATTAGAAACCACAATCAGGATCATTACAGCCATTTCCCTCAACCCACTTGTCCATGCAGGGCTGCAGGGGAGCGGAAGCCTCTCCCAGATGACCATTACAGCCATTTACAAAAAAAACAAACAAAAAAATGTTACTGATCCTGCAGTTCACTGGTGGCTTATCTTGTCCACCTTGTTGTCTGTCTGTAATAACTCTCAACCCCTGTTACTTCAGAATATAAGCAAATATTTAAAAAAATACATGGACTGTCCATATTTGTTTGATAACTAAATTAAACTAAATATTAAACAGTGAAGAAGAACCTACCAAGGATGGCACGCAGGTGACCCTCGAGGGTCTGCAGGATGACACTTTTGATCTCCATGACTGACTTCCCCAGGAACTGTTCGCAGGCGTAACCCAGCAGTTCATTTTCTGTCATCACTTTCACCTGGAGCCAATGCGGACAAAGATCGTCAGCTGAACACACATGCAAAAACACGTCCACAAATACAGGCAATACGTGGGTGTGGCACACATTAAGACATGATCCTAGCCTTTGTGCTATCTTCCAACAATCATTTTCTATCTGATCAGTGACTACACATTTTCATTTCACTAATTATATACAGAAAACAGCTGAAAGTACAAATGAAAGCATAACATTAAGAATGGGATATCAACACACAAATTGAATTAAAGAAAAAGCTTAGCTAGACTGCAATGCATTACTGACATGGATGCATACAGGCTGGGTTGTTTTAGGGTGCCTCAAACTTACGGTCATGCAACATTACTACTGATCTGGCAAAAACACCTTGCACTGTGGTGAACTGCTTCAATTCTTATTTACCTGTACACAGAAAAGGGGACTGTACACACATGATGACACCAACAGCCTGGGGCAGCACAGCAGGTGCATAAACACAAGGCTGACCCCCATAAATATGATTTTGTATACACCTTGACTAAACAAAGATTTAGAAAATACTAATCAAAACTGACATGAAACAAACTCTACATTTATATCCAGATAATTTATAGTCAATAATCAGTTCATCTTCAGGTTCCTGCCAAGTTTATCCCTGTGAAAAAAACAATTTGAATTATAACATAAGCACACTGTATATGTGTCTGAATTTAATAGCACAGACAGCTGCGTCCTTGTATCTAATCTGCGGCCTTTATGTGAGACCGTGCTCACTAATCAGCTATCAGCTGCTTTACATCTGTGATCGAAATTTGACCTAAAGCTTGTTCCTCCCATTTATTTGTAATGAAAATGCTACTCTTCTACACTTCTTGTTGCATAAGGGTATCCAGTTAATGATGTTCTACTTTCAACTGATGATTAAACTGAATACACCCCCGCATATCAGCTGACTGATAGTAATGCATCACAATGCAATCACAACTCAGAAATCGACTGTACCTTCCTGTTACATGGTCAAACTCTGACCCTGATCATTTACTACTGAGGGAATAAAATGAGGGGAAAAAAATCATTAGTGGGATCATTTACAGTAAAAAACCAACCAAACAGAACAACAACAACAAAAAAAAAAAACACTGAACAAAATAAAAATCAATAACAAAGACCTAAAGTTTATAAGATAAACGTAAGGACAGTCGTTGACAGTCAAGGAGGTCATTCATACATTCACTAAATAAAAGGTGTAAGACAGAAGGTTTTGGGTGATGTTGTACTCCACTGGAGCTGTAAAAAAAGCAGAGAGTGAGCTGGGTCCTTAGGCGAGAGGTCTGCACATGGTTTTGTTTTGCAACATGCACTCATAACAGGAATGGGGGCAACACAAAGTCAGGGAAGATGGTCGTCATTCCAAGGAAACACGTCTGAAAACAGAAAAGGCTGCAAGCCAGCCACACCACCACACACAGGCCAGCTCAAACAGACAGCAGGGGGAGCCGTGCTGTGACCGAGACTGGAAGAGAGACTGGTAATCTCTTGCTCTCCTGAACTCCTACTCCAACCCCTGCCCCAACCATTTTACAACACCACCCTTCCCCCCGCCTCCTCCAAACACACAGCTCCTTCAAGATGCAGGAAGTATAAGACATGGGAAAAGAATAGCGTCCAAACTATTCCTGATATTTCCTGAACTTTTTCTTGTCTCACGTTGTTCCTCAAAGGCTGTACAGGATTTTAAAAAAGTAATAAGTCTGTCGGGTCCCTCGGTTTACGAGGACTGCCAGCTGACCAGTAGGCTGTCAATGAAGACAAAAACACCAGTGAACATCACGTGGCAAAATGTGACTGAAACGGGAAAGTGTGACTTATATCCAATTAGTGTAGTGAGATTAAAACAATATCAAAGATTAACATTGCTCTGCTTTCTTTTAAATAAGCTGCTGGGAGCCTGCTTCTCAGTCCAAACATGTGTGTCTTTCAATTAAGAGGGACACATAACTGCTGTTGCCATGAGACACACACACTCCACAATGGCTTTGGCTTAGGTTGGACCAATCAAACAGTGGCATGATGAGCCTGTGTGAAGTGAACTGAGAGTGGGGGGCTGTTCAGTTCCAAACAGTGGGCTCATTGTCAGCATGCATGTAGAAAAACACAGAAGGGAGGGACTTTGGCACGACTATGAATAAAATACAGAACTGATTATAACGTATCTTCTTTCAAAGAAGGAAATTCTGGCATGCACACAAAAAGAGGACAACAAATGAGAGCAGACTACATAAAAAAGGCATATCATACTGCAAGTTCTTAAAGAAAAATCCACCTTTAAAAAAAAATTTAGCTCTAATTAGATCGCCTACAGTACTATGTTCGGTTTGCTGTAGAGTGTGGTGATGGAAACGTTCACTTGGCCTCATTACTGAATTGCGAGAACATATTTACCTCGTTTCATTCACTGGAGTTAAGGCAAAACATCAGATTACTGAGGCTTTCTTCAACTTGTATGATGTCGTGTTTACTTCAGCAGTTTCCACCAACATCAGAAACTTGTGGCAGCCAATAGACAGTTCTTTCAGCCACCACAATCACATCTCAACAAGTAGTTCCACTTTTGACAGGGTATATGTGGGTATGATGTTGTTTACATTGACATTTCCACAGCAGCAACGGCAGAACCTAAAGTGGAAGTATGATCCCTGCCGGGTTCTTAGCAGGAGAAACAGAACCTGTCTGCAGTTTGTGCAGGATGCAGTTACCTGAGAGAAAAGACCACATTATTACAATCCTAACTCAATTTTTAGATTATCAAGTGTTGCTGTTTTAATGTTTTGCATGGTCATGCTCCTGTTTTATACCAGCGATTTGTTGAGGCCCTGAATGTTTAGTTACATAATATTTTTTTCCCACTATTTTAACTTGTAATCACATGTAATCTTTGTGTTTATACTATAAAGAACTGTGTAGTACCAAAAAGTGCTATAAATAAAGAAGGTCATTTATTTAGTGTCCATGTGTTTATGCTGCTTTTATTGGGTATTGCCCAAATGTCCTGTACAGTAGACACATAGAGATTTATATTTTAAGGTGGATTTTCTCTTTAAGACATCAGATTTGTCAATAAATCAACATAAAAAATAATCACAATAATTTTGGTACATAAACAATCCACAAAGCAGACACAATAAAAGAAAACAAAAAACACTGACGCTAAAATGCACATCTGACTCTACACCTGATTTCCTGACACATTACAACTGAGTTCACACTGAGAATAACACTGTGTCAGCAGAATGCAAGGGCCTGCACTGATGCACGTGATGCTACAGGTACCAGTGAGACCAGTGACCTGTGATGAAATATGAAGCAGGAAGTCCAGCTCGAAGGCTTGTCAGACACACTGTACACACTGTACTGAGTACACACTGAAGGGGGTCAAATGAATAAGGAGGGTGCATTTTGGGCACAGTGTTGCTGTCAGTATGGGTCAGGTGAGTTTAACTGTATTCTGTCCAGATATGAGGGAAAATCATGCAGATGACAACTGGACCCAACATATGTTTCTTAGTGTCCTGATCAAAAAGACACATGTGCATCTTCACTTGAGCCCTCTGTATGAAAACCACCTGTACTGTGATCATGGGGAGATGCCAGAGAAAAAAAAGAGGAGTGGGTGGGGGTGGGGGTTAGTGGAGTCTGAACTGGCATTCCCAGAAAAGTGTGGTGATTTACCTGAGCCACCCCAGTGACAGTAATAGCTACACCCTCCGCTGTCTCTACATCCTCACACTTGGGCTGCAGGGTCATAATCTCAAGCGTTATCCTGTGAAGAATGTGAAAAAATATAAAAGAAAAATTGACATGTTCGGAGGGAAAGCAAATGAAGGGAAGGGCCAGAACAGAAGGAACAGGACAAAGTGAAACCATTCACCCAAGGACTCCAGATCACAAACAACGGAGCAAAATGAGATGCTATCCAAAGTTCAAATCTTTATCTTTATTATTATTATTGAGTTATTCAAATAACTCAGTTTGTATTTTGCATCGGCCTCTTCTTTTTAGCCATTTCTATAGCCTTCATTTATTGACCCCGTTGCCAAATGTGACTCGGAGTTCAGCTTTATGGCGAAGCCCAAGTGAGTGACAGTTGATCGTCTCCCTTGCACTGCCGAAGGAAAAAAGCCATTAAGGTGAGAAAAACACACACACACACACACATACACACACAGACGTTAGCTTGTTAGTCGAACCATTTTCCTGTGTCTTCCTTTGGTCTCGATCACCAGCCACTGCTGTTTGGTTTTGTTTAGTTTGTTGTTTTTGCTCTTTTGAAATGCATTACCTGAGCCACCCCTGTCACATCCAGGGGAACACCCTCCGAAGTTTCGATATTCTCACAGCGACAGAGGATGGTCATAACCTCCAGAGACATTCTACGCAGGCAGGCAGGCGGGAATAGCAGAGGCAAAACAGTAATATTGAACAACAGCTGTTAGGAATGTCAGTAACCAAGGTCAAGAGGAAGAGGGAAGAAGGAGGGGTTAAAGGACACAACCTGACTTCCTACTTTGTTGGTCTTAGACCCAACGGCTGCTTTCACGTGTGATGTGACACCTCTTACAACAGCGGAGTCATCATGGCTACTTCACAGCTTCACCTGACTCAGTCTGTTAATGAATGTTTCGGTAAACTGGAACTAAGATCCCTGGATGACAGCTCAAGTTAGTGTTGAAAGGACTCTTGATCCCTGCACCTATCCAAGATGACATTTGTATGGAGATTACAAAGGAATTTCCTCCACAAACAATCGTTATGCTCCACAGCAGTTTTAGTTTGGATAGACTGTTTACATGAGATTATGTTTCAGGGCTGAAAACAAGCCAGAGCTGTTCTTTCATCATAAATACTGACTACATTGTCATCACAGGCAAAGAGACACGAGGGCTGATTGCTGCAACATGTGGCAGAGGAGACGTTCTGGTTAACAGCTCCACCTCCCACCTCTTTTGAGAAGGATGAGATCAATGAGTCACAGGCCTGGACATTAACATGATTGCTGCACCACGAGCGGGAAGCAGCACTGCCTCTCCTCGATTCTCTAATGCTGTCCAGCTACTAGCTTATGCACACGGGGCTTTTAGCTGAAGTACCCTGGAGAGGAGAGAGATCACCTCTCATGTTTCATCATCCAAGAAAGCATCTGAATTGTCAACCAAACTGCACATGACCTAAACAGATGAGCAAAGATTCCTGGGATGGCCTGTCTCTAAATGGGGATTTATAAATCCAGCCATGCATAAACATTATTTTATTGTCCAGCTTTGCCATTATGTTTCCAAGCAACTAAAGACATGGAGCAGCACTAAGTGGGAAATGGGTAAGCTGAAGAATACAGACTACAGAGAAAGGATAAGGATTGACACCAGACGAAGCAAAGCAGGTCAGCAAAGTAGAAATAAAGAAGCAGACAAACACCAAAGTAACAAATCAATTAAAACCAGGAACTTGAGAGACAAAGAATGTTACCACAGACTAGCTCGAGTGCATAGGATTATAGGATTACTGTACACTATTTATTTATTTATTTTATTTAACAGATAACTTTAACAGCTAGGTGTTTTGAAAAAACATCACATGCAATTAAGGTTTTGTATGTGTAAAACAAATACACAGAAATACATATAAAATAAATATGTGATCATTGCGACATGAAAAAGTCTCACAGAAAGCATGACGTGACATGACAGCCCGGGCTCTGTAGACAGGTTCACTGACTGCTACTTTAAACACATTGCCTTAACTCTGACATTTCCCACATTTCAGTGCGGCCTGACAGTGAGTTAAAGGTCAAACACATTGTGCAAGTCTACCTCCTCCTTTTGAGTATTAGAGTCTCTTTGTCTCTTGATTAGGACAAGAATTGATTAAATCAGACTGAGGATTTTGTTTTGTGGATTTAAGCTCTGGTTAAAAAACAACATGCAAATTCTTTTTACTTTCATGCTACTTTCTTTGCTTCAGTGCCAGTGGTTCAGAATAGGAGTTCAACACACTAACTAACTGTTAGTTTTCTGTATTCTTTTGTGAATATTATGGTTGTAACTTTCCCTGACTTCCCCAGTTTGTACCTGTTTATCTTTCCAGCCTTTTCTCAGAAGTTGGTTGATTGGAGCTGCGTTTAAAAGCAGCGAACACTGGTAATCTGCTCTGTTTACACATTTGGTAAACTGTTTTTAATATCAAAGCCATTTTTATTCTTCACTGAGCAGGAAAGAGAAATTAACAGTTCTTCTTGTCTTAATGAAAATATCTTTCTAAAAGTATTTTCCAGGTTTCACAAAGCTAAACTCACAATACCAGTTTTAATACCTACTTATTTTCAAAGTTAAAAGAAAACTCTTGCTACTCTTACAAATCAGAGTATAATTCAGTCATTATTCTTCATTTTTCTTATTGTGAACAAGACCCATGACAATAATTAAATAGTGCACCGACTGGAAACTATTTTCATCTATTTTTCATCAGTATGAAGGAACATGTCACTCAGGGAAACATGTCACTCAGGTGTGTTTTCAATAGTTTTTGGACAACAGTGGAGCTCTATGGCACAGAGGAAGAAGCTTCAAGCATATCAGGCTTTGGCTACCTAGATAACACATATTAATGGGATCAATTTGGTGGTTTGTTTATTTGACTGGATTTGCTGACAATAAGAACAACTGTCAAAAAGGGTGGAAGAAATTCAAAAGTGCTGGTACATTCCCATTAGCAAGGCAAAAGGAGAAGAAATATCCTTTGATAAGGGAATCTTACAGTGTTAAATGGATTTATGTAACATATTTTAGCACGTTAGCCTGTACATACTATACTACAAGCTTACTTACACGTTATGTGGAAGAGCATGTGATGCAGAGAAAGCAGTACTTGTAATATCTGGATGAAGAACATTTTTCAGAATAATCAAGCTGTTGTGCGACTCTGCGGATACCCTCTTCTTAAAAGCTTCACGAGCCCATCTGTGAGCACTGTGCCATCTAAGACTGAGTGGCTCTGAGGGATACTGAAGTGTTTTCTTTGTTGTGGAGCCAGAGCAGACAGGCCTTACCTCTGGATGTCGGAAATGAGCCACCAGGCCCAAGCCCAGCCTCCCACAACATATGTCTTCTGATCTGAGCCACAGCAGCCACCTTTGGATCAATAAAAAGATGAAAACAGATATCACATGGTTATAATCAACACAGACAAAAACTATCTGCTAAAAAAAGTCAGAGAAAAGTGAAAAGCCCAAATGTAACAGACTAGGCTGTTACAGGAACAGTTATAACAGCTATACTAATATGCTAAAAAGGTATCAAATGGCAGTGTGAAAACAATGTGGTTAAGGCTTCACTTGTAGTGATGAACCTACAAATTTATCAGCTGCATTTGCAAATTCTTCCGGTTTAACAAGACAGCTTTTTACAGTGAAAAAACAGCTCTACAATCCACTGTACACTACCTGCCCAGAACCAAGCGGCAGACAGACACAGTTAGGGACAAGCTGGGGAATATAGTGGAATATTTAGCAGTTAAAGACCCAGATTTTCAATCAGGAGTCGGTAGAGGAAAAACCATGAAGGAAAGTGAAGACTGCACTTGAACAGATGGCCAAAACACGACTCAAAATGAATGCTAATGATGCTTCATAACTATGGGATAAATAAACAAACCATTTGCAAACAAGTTCACCATATCTACTTAAAAGGTAGTGATGTGTAGATGCTATGTTCAAAAAAAGGCATTGCAACTAACAGCTAAAAACATACGGCAGTTCACTGAAAACTGACTTTAACTGACTTAAACAAAAAGAAAAGACAGAGAAGAGACAAAAGCCAGATCAGAAAGTGACCCTGTTTACATCTTCAGCAAGTGGTTTAAGACGATGATCACATGTTCTTCAGCAAGCACACAACGATTCTTCATTCAACCACAGTGTTTGTTCCTCTGGTGTTGCACAAGGAACACTCACTTCATCTCCACTTTCGCTTCTCCAGATTTGACGTTATTTCTCACACCCACACATACGCGCGCACACACACACATACAAACAGGTAGGTTACTGTGATTTACTGTGTCACAAGAGAATAACATTATTTTTTTCTCCATGTGTTCTCAATGTAAACTCTTCATTCTTGTAGACTCACTCTGGATTTTGGTCTTCTTATTGACCTACAGTCACTGTTGTTACTCGTTTTGCCCACATGCAGCATGTGGTCTTTCTACACAATATACTACACACAGTTTTTTTGTGAGACATTAACTCTAGGCAGAGCACAACAGAAACACCTGAATTCCCTCCCAGTACGGCACGGTGGACAACAACAGTTGATCTTGCCAGATAAGATGTGAGTTCAGTTCAGCAGCACGTATTATTCCCACTCACTGCCCTTAGTCTGATAGTTTAATCTCCAGAGTTCAGTGTGACATTCCCAGCTGTCACATGTTAGCTGACAGACAGAGGAGGGGGAGGAGCTGGACTATCTTTACTAACACATACTCCCCCCATTGACCAGAAACTACAGCAGGACTCACTGGCCCTCATCTCACACTCACTGCTAATGTTTCTTTACATTTCCGTCAACTGTCATCGTCAGAAGACTCTTTTTAGGGCCATTGTATCTTACTCTCTGATACAGTCGCCTCTTCACATTTTATGAATAAAGCACTTCCCCCAGTGTGATTCGACAACACGCCACAGGAAATAGCAGAATAACAATGTGCACATCAGGAAAAGGACAAAGAGTATTTGGAAAACTCTGTAACCTTGAGTTCATAATAATGACCTATTAGGCTGCTGTGCCGTGGGGGCTTTTATGTCCCAACATTTCCCTCAGTCTTGCTAAAACGATCCAATCCAAGTTTTTTTTAACTCTCTTCAACAAGAGTGTTTCAGGATAATTATACTGAATTACTGAAGTAAACTTTTGAACCACAGGCTGACTTCATGCGGAATACATACCATCAAAATATTTTTTTGGACATGCTCTGTTACAACATAATCTTAGAAGAGCCATTTCAGTGAAGGAATGTGGGAGGGACAGGTTTTTTTTACCATTAAAACCCACCTGACTCCTGCCAGATGACATTGTCAACTAAAGTGGTAACAAGCTGAGGGTGTATAGATACACTGTGCACTACACACACACCACTACAGTGAGTTCCAGTCTAACACAGGCATGACTGAGATTCCTGGCTGCATCCACAGTACCGGGTGGGTGAGGGGGCTACATCTGAATGAATGAGAATTTACACAAGCTAAAAGAAATCCAAGAGCCTGTTATCATCTTTTATTGTCTTGATTAAAGCTTTTGTTCTTAAAGTAAACCTTAGTCACAACATGCAGATAACATGTTAGTCACTGGAGTTATTTCTTGTTATGCCTTTCACATGTGAACTTACTACATTTAGGAATCTGGATGTGCAACTCACTCCCGCCTACTCAACACAGCTCTGCTCCCAATCCACATTCCACTATGTAGTAAGTGACACGCTCTTAAAAGTTTGTTCACAATGGAAAATCCCCACACTGTTTCTTTGTTTATGTTCATCAAAAGTGGATTAGATGTGAAAAACTGCCCTACCAGATGCAGTTACAGAAGCGTGCAGGAAACCCTGAATGCACAAAACTGTCAAACCACATTTACAAACCAAGAAGAGAGCAGATCTCCACAGGCATGTCAGGGGGCATGTGGGTGGGGAACAGGGAGAGCAGGGCAGCCTGTGTACAGCGTGAACACAGGAGAGCGGTGCAATGAAGGTGAATACAACACACAGGTTACACAACATCAGGGATGAGAAATTTCAATTTCTATGTGAAAATGCCAACAAAATGTAGGCCATGTAGGCTGTCTTTTAGAGGAAGCAAGAGTGATCAGCAACCTGAGCAGTCAGACATTGTGAATCATCGCTATCACGAGACATCCTTGAGCAGAGGCAAAGGTCAGCAATTCCTAAATGTGAGACCAGATGTTCACACACACAAAAAAAAATCTATATCAGATAAAATGTGAGAGAATGTATGACTCCATTTTACTATCACACTAAGACAAAAATTAGGGACATTTTGTACAGATTGTTGTGTGAACACATTTGACTCTCAGTTTAAGGGATTTTGAATTTAAAGAAAATCCAGCTCTATGGGAGCAAAACTTTGACTCAAAAGGGGGCCCTGGTCTGTTTTTATATGAGGGGCCTGTGAGATTAGGCAAAGGCGTCCTATGACATCAGATGATGGTGTGTGTGTGCAACCAGTCTATAAGCGTCTACCGTGTAATTGAATTAATTCAGCTGTATTCCTCATGCAGCACACAGCAGCCACATCCTCCCACCACGCGACAGGAAAAAGAGGCACACAACAAACATCTCAATTCCTATTAAGGTTAGCTTATAACGGATGATTTATCATCATGAAATGCTCAACAGTTCGACGGACAAACATTACACCAAATTAAGAACAGATGCTGAACCAAAAGCAAGCAAATTCCAACCAGTAAAACGTAGAGAAAACACCTGAATGGGCATTACAGCAATGACTACGTTTTAGGAGAATATGAAACAGAGAAAACAGGTGCATTTATTTTATATATTTCTGAGGATAAAACAAGAAACATTGGTAATTAAAGATATGATGGATATTACGGCTCGTCTCTCAGTTGCTATTAAGAGCTAAAAAAATACATATTAAAATAACTTTCCATCTACATATATGGGGGAATGAACAGCATGGAATTTTGCCTTGTTTTTCTTTCGGGGTTGGGGTGAACCATCTGCAAAATGGTCAGGTGGTTTGTTATTTCTTACACGTAATTTTACTTTCTGGCATAGTGTTCTGATACATATACGAGCTACACTTCGAATAACAACAGCCTCGGTAAGAGGTTGTGTTTTGAGTCTTTTCCAGCCTCGTCTCTATCAGCACCTCGTCGAGCACGACGAGCCAGGAAGGAGCTCAAGGATTTGAAACACATCGTCCAAAAAGCGTTAACGTTACCTGAAACCACAAGGGCCTCGTTTGGTCCAACGGTGTGGCAGTTTCCCATTTTACCGAGAGAAAAATCGCGTATCCAAACCTGTTCGACGCATACAAAAGTAATTTAGCTTGAAAACACGTCTTTGCCCCACCAACACTTGGATTATCGATTTTTTTTTTTTTTACTGGCGAGTTGGGTCAACGGCCGCGTCAAGTGGAGCATAACGAAATGTAACACTTCCGCTCATGACTTTCAAAGTAAAGGTTATAATTATCTTGACTTGTTTAAACGATCATTTTGATTTTATTCTGAAAGCTATATACTTTTGTTTTTCTTGTTTCTCTTGCTTCATTTGCTGCCACTTGACTTAGATGATCAGGTACCACTCCCCTCTCTTGTGCCCCTCCTCCATAGTCGAGGGATACGATATCAAAATAATGAAATAGGCGTGGTTGTTTAAATTTCCTCTCACGAAAGGTCTTCAGCTAAAAAGCAAGGATCACTGTAATTTTCCGAAGAGAGACGTGTTTGTGGTGCTCCGCCTTGTGTTTAGTGACCTGTTAACGTAGTATTTATGTCGTCTGGTATCATTAACATGGTCACAGATTGCTGTGACTGCAGATTTAATATGTCTGTGAAATGTATTGAGGGGTTGCAAGTGTACGCCTAATCCTAACGATGGATGTCTGATGATGTTTGTGCTATAATATATGCAAATAAAACTCATGGCGTTTCGAAATATGAAAATACTATACTTTTTTTCTGAATTTCTAATTCTCCATGACAGCAACCAGCTTAGATTGTGTATGTTTTCATAACCAGGACAAACACAATCTATTCCAAACCAGTTCCTGGGGTAAATGCATGGACATTTAAAGCAATTTGTGGTGATTTTGTCCTGTTGCATTCACAGTAATCCTGCACAATCACAATCTTTGGCGTTTGTTGCAAAAATTTGATGGGCTATAGTAATGTAGGGTGGCACATTCTAGCTCCATCCGCACCTGTAATCAGAATAAGAGCTGCATGACGCCTTTCTAGTGAATTCCACATCTTGAGGGAATGCCACTAATTGCACCTTTGCAGCTGCCTCTGTATACATGGCGAACTGGCTGATGAACTCCGGATCACATTTGGACCGGCAGAGTCCACGTATTGCATTGGTTTTGGTCAGGATATGTTTGATGATTGCTCCCACCCAAAACAATGCTCTCTCAGACAAATGTGTCAAGTGACTCATTTATTCTTCTTTGATGTTTCATAATCCAGTATACTAATGGTGTGAACTATATGCCACGATATCACATTTTCTACCACCTCAAGCTTCAGTGGGTACATGATGGCCTTGTTGGTCTACTTTCCACTCCACATCTAAAAGGCAAATATTGTACTGTGTAATCCACTACATTTGTCCCACAGCTTCAGTTACAAGCTACTTTTCAGATCACCATTGTTCATAGCCTTCTTGTCCAGTGAAAATCCTGCTGACTTTTAATGTTTGTGACAAACTCTGGGATGAAGAAGTGTTCCTTTATGGGATGAAAAAATTCTCCTACCATCTTGTGTTAGTAGTTAGTTCAAATGAAACATCCTCAGCAGTAAAAAGCACCATCCACATTGATACAGCAGTAATATTATTTCAAAAACATCAGACATAATAGTAAAACACTGACAGTGTACATGTTAGTGCAGATTGAGTACTTTTCCTTTTCATATTTAACATAAGATAAACCTTTATTGATCCCCAGAGGGGTAATTCGAGAGTAAGTAAACTAACTAGAGAGTGGAGTAAACAAAGTACATTTTGCTAACTGTACTTATATACTTTTACTTTTTAATTCCAGCATGAACTCCATATTAATGTCTACATATTTAGAATACAATGTCATTGAAGTCCCCGTTGGTGTAATGGTCAGGTGGACCAAATACTTTTGTCCATGTAGTGTAGTTGTTTGATACTCTATATCTCATATTTTTTTTCCTTTACAGCTGCATTTACAAACATTCCTCAGATGAAATAGTACTAAATCTTGCTGCACTCTACTGAACTACCAGTATTCTGTTAGAGACCTGACTCATCTCCACTGCTGCTACAGATATCAGTTTGAGATTTGCTCAGTTTGAAAATGAAATTGAGCTAGTCATGCCCATCCTCCCCCCATAAATCTCAGTGTATTTAAGTGTAAGCAGAATACAACTCTAGTGACCTATCAAAACTCACCCTGCAACTCACGAGTTTATAGTGTGAGGCTTTTGTTGCTTAGAGCGCTTTCCCCTAATAATGTTTATTTCCCAATGAGCCAAATACTGTAAATGTTTTCTCTAAAATGTCAACATGATAAATATAGTATGTGGAGTGATATGGGATAATACATGAAATCCATGAATATCCAACTGGAACATGAGCCCATCTACAAAGACAGTGCAAACAAAAGAAGGCCTGCGAGAAAGAAAGCAGCTTTGTGTGTTGTGAATCCACGTAGACGCAGAATCCAAGTAGAACAGGACAGCTAAATCAAAAGGTTCTTGCCGTAGCTGAGAGAATCCAATACTGAGGGGAATCCAGGAGACAGAGGTCCACAGGTGGAAGAGATCTTCAAGGTAGCAGGGAAAAAGAACGGAGCTGAGCAGGGAAACTGAGAGTGAGGCAGCAAAAGTGAAGCACAAGAGGTATAAGGCAATCAAACAACTTAAGCAGATGCCTGAAGCACATATCAGCTGATAGACAACAACGATCTGGCAGAGATAGAGTGAATGAGCTGGTCTTTAAACATAGCAGGAAAGGGGTGGAGTTGTTTGCAGAGATGAGTTGCAGCTGTGCAGGTGAGTTGATTCAGTGGACTATAGGCCAGGCCCGCCCAGCTCCACACACACACACACACACACACACGTACACCCACACACACAGCACACAGGGAGACAGATGGGAACAAACCAAACACAGAAAAACCAAAGTGGAAAACATGAGGAGGCCCAGAGAATTAAACTAAAATCCTAACAGTGTGGTTTTTGATTGTTGCTCTTCTTTGTGGTTATATATTCAAAATGCCACTTTCTTGTCTTATCTCTGCTTATCAACAACTAATGTGAAAAATAAAAAAGAAAGCACACACTCAGCCCAAAGATTTTCTTCTCATTTTAACAATAATAATAATATACTTTGTTGTTTATAGAGCACCTATAATACCAGTATTTAAAACACCAAAAAGAATGATTATAAACATGAAGGGCAAATTTATTTGCAGATTTATTTAACTCTTGTTCATTTCCTATGCTGCTTAAAACCAGAACTCTGTCAGCTTTATGAAGTAAGGCTGTCTTAGTGAGCATCGGAGCTGATGCATGCTTGAGTGTTTCTGCTAAGGTAATCATTAAGGATAATAAAAAGGGAAGGTTATATCACCGAGGCTCACTTATATTCCAGACAACATTTCCGTGGAGTTTGGGCCCAGACTAGTGACAGAGCTGACACAGGGAGCAGACATGGAGGATCTGCCCAACAGACCAACATGGAGCAAGCAGATAGAGTTCACCCTGGCTGGCATCGGTTGTGCTGTGGGTCTGGGAAACGTTTGGAGGTTTCCTTATCTCTGCTACAGGAGTGGAGGAGGTGAGAAAAAAAGCTGACATTTCATTTACAGAATAACGAGACCAGACCACCTTTTGCACATGTATACAGTGCTGAAAACAGGGTCCAAAGGTTAAATAACTGCGGTGTTATTGAACTTTATTTAAAACATTTTGTTCTGTCATGAAACTGATTGTGTTGAAAAAAGTTTGAATTGTTCTGACATATCCTAAAATGTGTGCTACAGACCCATACTGTACTCTACTGTACTGTAAATTAATTAGTAACCACATATAGCTGGTAGGAAGCTTGGTTTACAGTAATAAAGACCACGGTTACCTTGTAACAAATGACATAAGATTTTAGTAGGGAAAATGTAAGTGTGGGATGACTTTCACAAAAGTTAAAGATTAGAGGATACCATAAAATTATTACTGCTGAGATCTCTTTTTGCATCAAATTAACATGAGATAAGATAATCCTTTAGTGATCCCCAGCGGGGAAATTTGACTATTGCAGCGTCTCAGGGCAGAACAAGTACGGAAACTACGATGTATTAAATACTTAAGACAAAATCTACAATCAAAACAAAATACATATATACATACAAGTAAGCTCAAATGTATTAAATACTAAAAACAAAATATACACACACTGTATATGTACAAGAGTAAAATGCGAGTTGACTTATGTTTACCTTCTGTCAGGTGCGTTTCTGGTGCCATACTTGTTCATGCTAGCAGTGCTGGGGATCCCTCTGCTCCACATGGAGCTGACGGTGGGTCAGTACACAAGGAGAGGACCTGTCCATGCCCTTGCTGTTGTCTGCCCACTGTTAAAAGGTACTCTGTGGCATGAATGAAATATTAAAACTGAAAAGTATACATTTGTTGGACTACAGAAACACTTTTATTTTTGGGTGTCTTCAGGAGTGGGCATGGCATCGGTGGCTATCTCCTTCATCATGTGCACATACTACAACGTCGTCATCACCTGGGCTCTCTACTATCTCTTCAGCTCCTTCCAGGCGCCACTACCATGGCAGAACTGCAATAACACGTGGAACACACCAAATTGTACCAATTATGCCACAAACAGTAGTTACTCCTCTACAGCAAGCCAAGAGTTCTTCAAGTATGTTTCACTGTGTGGGAGAAAAACATAACCAGTCTAGATAATTATTAGATTATTGCAGGATTACAAATTCACTGTAGTTTGACAAGAGGCTGACTTGCTTCTAACACTGGCAGTCGTATCAGTGGTATAAAAACAGTAATTATTTTACTACACATCATAAATTTGTTTTGAAACCGCGTCTTATCAGAATAACAGGACATATATCAGTCAAAGTGAAGGTTAGTGATAAGTCTCGGCAGCTAGTGAAGTATTTTTGTTACGGGGTAATGTGCTGTTTTTACTGAGTCGCAGTTAGCACTCTGGGTGTAGCAAGTCAAACAGATGTTGGTTCTTCTGTTTTGATGTGGCCAAACTAAAAGTTAAAGTACTGAATTAGCTTTCCAGTATGCAATGATGTCATGCTGAAGGTTTTCATACAGTGTGTACATCACTGTTTAGACAATGGAGTTAAACCTCATGTTTTCAGATTGGTTTACTCATTGACTTGTTTAACTGCATTGGTGGATAAATCTGAGACTGGAATGTAAGTTCAATAGCAAACTGAAAGTCTATACCCACTCTCGTGGTTCTCTTTAATGAAAAATTATTTTTAAGACAGATAAAAATTCATGCTCAAATTTAGTTTTTGATCTTCAGCAGTTGTATTTGTATACATGCAAGAAATGGCCATAATAATAATAGTATAATAATAATAGAATATAGAATAAAGGTCTTTGTTGAAGGCAAATTAACAAACCCCAGACATGTAGGAAATTTTCTGAATGAGTGCAATATAATATATATGGCACTGATTGACATATTTGTACAGCATAAATGTTTTTATCAATGCAAAATACAGGTGGGGCAAATGGGGGGTGTCATTCATTTTGTATGAATTGGAAAAGAAAAAATACATTTTAACCTGACAATGCCTCTGAATGAAAAGTATGGGATCAAAAAAAATTCTCAAAGATCAAAAATATGTACATGAAAATACATGGCTACCATGAAAGTATTGGCAGAAATTCATAACAATCCATCTGAATGCTGAAATATTTCAGTCTTCAGTAATGACAGGATAAATGTAGAATGTATATGTTTTAGAGCATTAATTATCACTTCTTGTCCTTTTTTTTGGTCTGGCTTCTTTGTAGATACAAGATGCTGGAACAGACTAGTGGAGTTGAGGAAACAGGAGTGATTCGATGGGAACTTTTCCTTATTCTCATTCTGGCTTGGATCCTCATTTACCTTTGCATCTTTAAGGGGGTGAAATCAACTGGGAAGGTAAGTGAAAAAACAGAGAGACTGAGACAAATGGACGACTAGTCTATGACAATCCTTGTATGTTTCTCTTTGTAGGTGGTGTACTTCACGGCTCTGTTCCCGTATGTTATCCTCATTGCCCTTTTAATCAACAATGTGCAACTTCCTGGAGCATTAGACGGAATAAAATTCTTCATTGTACCAGAATGGGACAGGCTCCTCTCAGTGGAGGTAAGAAAGAAGAGAGAGAGGAGAGGAGAAACTGGAAATAGATACTGGTTCTGTTTGACACAGGCAAGCAGTTAACTAAGATTTAATCCCAAAGGTGGCTTAAAAGAGCATATTATAGTACACTATTTACAGTCACAGAACAGATTAAATTACAAAACAAATGACCAAAACAGGTCATTATAGTAGGATAGTGATAGTACAAATATGTCCACAGTCCAGTCTGCTTCAGGGCAGGAGTTATAAAGTTTGATGGCCACTGGTCGGGAAGGCCTTCTGTGGCGTTCTGCTGTGCTCCTCGGTGGTCTCAGTCTACTGCTGAATGTGCTCTGATATGACTCCAGTGTGGCGTGCAGGGGATGAGACGTCTCAGCCTTCTCCTCTCCAACACCTCCTTCAAAGACTCCAGACCCCCTCCCAGGACAGAACCAACTTTCCGGGCATATTGATGATTGATACTGGTTGTGATCAGGGGTTTTAAATGAACATCCTCCTGTGTTGCAGGTGTGGGTGAATGCTGCAGCTCAGATCTTCAACTCCATAGGGATTGGTTTTGGCTCTCTCTTGGCCATGTCCAGCTACAACTCCTTCAACAACAACATTCTGAAGTAATAAAGTCCTCATCTACAGTCTTTACCCTAAGCAGTGACAATAATCTTCTCTTGGCAAAAAGAAAGTAATTAAAAAAAATTCTTTCCCAACAGAGACACCCTCACTATATCCATCATCAACTCCCTCACCAGTATCCTGGCAGGGTTTGTCATTTTCTCTGCCTTTGGTTACATGTCTCATCTGCAGAGCATTCCTGTCAGCGATCTGGCTGTGGATGGTGAGAAAACAAATTATTTAAAAATATGTTTAAAAAATAACTAAAAACAATTAATATTTTCAGAATCAGGGGGACTGGGTTTACATCAGATTATTTTAATTGCATTTTGGTTCAGAGAGGAATCGCAAATAGACTGCATTTAAAGAAGGTTTAGAGAATATCACTAGTACTGATCAATAGTGGGTGTGTTAGCTCTTCAATTATCCCTTCTGGAAGAATTCCTCACACATCCCAGGGAAGTCTGGGGATATGGAGTGTGAATGGACTGTGTTCAAAGCCTCCACTGTACAGGTGGCTGCCAAGAGCTGTGGTCAGAAGGTCATTAGTGCCTCTTGTAGTGACAATCCAAGAACTCCCTGGTGGACAGCGGTTTTGAAGGAAGCTGTCCAGATGATTTAGGAGGCCTTTTGGGCTTGGCTGACCCAAGGTTCTCCTGAAGCTGCATACAGGTACTGGGAAGCCAGAAGGGCTGGAACTTTGGCAGTTGCTGAAGCAAAAAAACAGGGCATGGGGTGGGGGGGATTATTTATAGATATATAGAGCTTTATATATATATGCAGTCAAGCCTCACTGAGTGGTTCCATTAGTAAAGTTGTTAAATTCTCCATATAGTGTTTGTTCTGTTGCAATTTTTGTGGTTTCATGTCACAGTTTTTCAGCTCTTCTCTGGGTCATAATTTACTTGTTCAGTCAGAAATGCTATACGCTAACATCTTTGTGTGTCTAGGTCCAGGACTGGTTTATGTTGTTTACCCACAAGCCTTTGCCAATATGCCAGTGGCTCAGCTCTGGGCTGTGTTGTTCTTCTTCATGCTGCTTTGCCTTGGACTGGACAGTGAGGTAGATACAGGGAAAACATCACAGCCTCTGTGATAATCCACAGAAAAACTCTGATTATCAAGACTAAACCTACAAAACTACATTATGACTTTTTTTTTGACAGTTTGCAATGGTTGAAGTAATGGTGACCAGTCTCATGGATGAATTCTATCAAAAGTTGATGAACATTTTCAAACGGAAGGAACTCTTTGTTCTGGCTATTTGTGGTGCAGCTTCCCTCCTAGGTATTCCTTGTGTCATGCAGGTACGGACTATAACCATATGAATTTTAAACAAATTATGACCAAACTGTAAGACTGCTTGGCTCACATACCTGCTGTTCTAAAGAGTGTCTTTCTGTTTAGGCGGGAATCTATGTTTTCCAGCTGATGGACCATTACACTGCCATAGTGTCCATCATGTTTCTTGCATTCTTTGAGGTTATAGCCATCTGTTGGAGTTACGGTGAGAATGTTCAGTTGTGTCTCTTTTCAGTGACCAGTTAAAGTAATGATAAACTTTGCATTACTATTTTTGAGGCTATATGTATATATCTGTCTATCAAATACATATACATGTCTGTTTACTGAAGTAGCTTTCCATGTGCAGGAGTCACTCGACTTTCAGACAACCTAAAAGAGATGACTGGAAAAGAAGTAAACATCTTCTTCAGACTGTGCTGGCTAATAGTTGCTCCTGTGCTGATCACTGTAAGTCAGTAAGGCTTTTTTTCCCCCAAAGCAAAGCTCATGTCCACCATAAAGTGCCACAAGTAAGCATTAAATGTTTCTTCTTATTGCAGATTATATTGATTTTCTCCATCATCCAGTTCAAACCGGCCCGCTATGGTGACTATGTCTTCCCTCCCTGGGCTCAGGGGGTAGGCTGGGTCATTGCCATGGCCTCCATCATCTGGATTCCTTTAGGTGCAATTCACACATTTTGGGTGCTTCCTGGCTCATTCATGCAGGTGACATATATTTAACATTAGCTTCTTTTTCCCCACTTAAGACAGTAGTAACCATGTGCATGTGTTCACAGAAAATCAAGGTGTGTGTTATTATTATTGGTGCATTTCTCCCACAGAGACTGAAGCTATCCATCACGCCATACGCGCTGAATGAAAAATCAAATATGCCGTATTATGAGAGGGGAGGAAGGCATGGAGAGCCCGTCATAGCTGTCATCAGCTCTAACATACCTCTACCTGAAAAACCTCCTGTTGAGACAACCTTCTGATCAAGTTAACCACAAATGATTGTCTAGCTTTAGCTAGCTTTAGATCTTAAACAAACCTCTGATCAGAAAGTCAAACAGAAGTATGCTGCGAAAATTATTTACAAGACTGTAAAAATGTGCCGTTGTATATCTGCCATGCAAATATATTGCAGCCACACAGCCATTTCTATGAGCTTATGAATTTAAACTGCTTATTCTTAATGTGGAAAGATGTTGTGGAAACAGTGTTTAGACTCGGTTATTGCTGTGTACATCTGTTGTGACAGAGCTCTAAATCACCTCATTTGTGGCGTTTACTTTGCTAAGACTGCCATCTTTTGGCCATGTCTGTTGATGCAGTTATGAGTGTTGTAAAATCTGAACTCTGCTATTGTAGTACATACATGTTAGCAAATAAATTGACAAAAATGCCACTATTCAATAATGAGTTCCTACAGCTGAATGTTTCTATTGAACCATTTCCTTAAAACATAAATCACTTTGGAGCAATTCACTGTAGCTGACTCATTTGTTAGGTCAAATGAAAAAGGGCACCGCTGATAAAAATGAAATACACTGGTGACTAACCGAGGACCACATGGATCATTTCGTATAAGGTGTAATAAAAACCGGTCACAAAGTCCACAGCTTGTGTCTTCTTCTGCAATCACAACTTGACTGTATCAGTCTGTCTGGTGAACATAACACAAACCAGAAATTACATCTTACTTCTGGGCAACTAGTTTTATTTATTTATTTAAGGAGAACTTTTCACTGAATGGTACACATTTCTAGGGTTTACATTGCATGGAGTTAGTTTATAAGTTGCCAGTGTTTCCTTCTCATAACTCCTCATAAATGAGTCCAAAGTGAAGAACAGCTGAAACTACACAGGCAAAAAGGTGGATTGTAGAAACTTGTGTGCTTAACAGACAAAGGTATGTTTCTTTTGTACGTTCTTCTGATTCCTTAAGTGAGGGTTGAAAACAGAATGGATACACACACAAGTAACTGAATGTGTTTTTGAAAACATATGGTGAATAAAGGTGGCAGAATGGACTGTGGATGCTTAGTTACAGTGAGTATGACATACTTCTATCATTAGTGAGTATGAGACCACATCTAACTATGATCAAAAGTTAGAATATTTATTTTAAAAAAACAAAATAACAAAAAGAGGTCATTCTTATAAACAGCAATTACTCTTTCCATTTAATTTCAAAAAGATATGTCAAATGACCTAGGAAAAAAACACAAACAAACAAAAACCCCAAAAAACAAAAAAACATGTGCAATCAATGGCATACTCTTTCCTCAGAAATGACGGTCGTGCAGATGACCACGCAAGAGCAGCAACTCTCTCCTTTTGAAGTCAGCTCAGTTGAGGACTGGGCTCAACAATTCACAAATACCAGGTTTGCTGCATTCAGTAGTATTTTTGTAGTAGTTTACAAAGTCCACACCCTTCATTTCCTTTCACAGCCTCCTTAAGGCTCCGGCCCTCTTTGAACAAGTCCCCTCAGTTCCAACACAGCTGTAGTTGATTTGTTTTACCCCCCTCCCTTCCCCTTGCCCAGCAGAGGTCGCTAACGAGTCACCATGGCTGCTGTCTGTCTAACTGCTCCTCCTTCAGCTTCCTCTTGCACTGCTATGACACCTGCTCTACTGGCCTCATCTGCACATCTCCAATCTGATGAAACAAATAAGGGAAATCAATATACAGCATATAATAAAACGCAGTCGCTGGTATAAAATCTAGAGAAAGACAGAAAGAGAGATATACCTGGACATGAGGAGGGGCACTTAGGACAAATGTGACTGCACTGGCTATGTCTTCTGCTTTCAAACACTGAAAGGTGGAGAAAAGACATGTTAATGATGCAACGGCACTCGAGTATTTTCACTTTGTGAAAGACATTTATCGACTCACAGTCAAATGTGTGCACTTACTTTAATACTCTCATACACTGCAGCTGCTTTCTCTGGGTCGCTGTTGTGGTGCCTAAAAGCAAACTCAGTCTCCACGATTCCAGGAGATATACACTGCAGAGGAGGCAAAAGCATCAGAAATGCACTGCTTCCTGTTTACACACGGACACATGCATGGACAAAACATGTTGTCCCCAACTTGTTTTAAAGTAAGGGAGAGCCACTTTGTGATCCAATATGTTAGTAAATCCACAGGCCAAAGAGGAAACTACACGCTGTCACTGATGGTGACTGCTAACTTACTGTGGCTCTGATGTGAGTGTTTGCTTCTCGAAGCTCTTGCCGTATCCCCTCAGTCAAAGCAGTCACGGCATATTTAGTGGCACAGTAGAAATGCTCATCAGCACTTGGGACCATTCGGTGCCCACCCATACTGTAACAGGTAGAGGAAGAGCTATACATAAGCTAGTTAAACATTTTTGTAGCTCAACCTTGATGTCATAAGTCTACTTGCTCACTTTGACTGTGACATTTCTATGTTTATATATATGGTCTAACATCATGGGCTTTATATACCCACAACATTCAAAAATGTGAGTTTAGTATGAGAATGATTTAACCGATCTACAGGATTTTAATAAGTCCAATATCACTATATCAACGGCAATAAATAAGTGAAAATTAAGATACAGATTCGATAACAGTTATTCACATTGTCGCAGGTCCAACAGGGGCTGACAGCTGTTTTTACATAATGCCTGCCAAATACCAAGCACCTTAAACAGGTATTTTCAGGTTAATCCATGAAAGGGGTCCATATAGCTTACCTGTTAATATTGATGATGTGGCCATCGTCCACATTCCTCTCCTTCATTGATTTGTATGCCTCACGGGTGCAGATAGACAAAGCTAAAACATTCACCTGCAGTGAATTGAAAACAGCAACTTAAAACCTTTATGCACCAGCCAAAGGATGTTTCTACCAATCTATTTATCCAGTGTATTCAAATAACAGGAGAATCCACATTCACGCTATTTAAGTTGATATGTTACAGGAATTAACTGTGATTTATTGCTAAATCACATTTAAGAGTGCCATGTGATTGGACTTGATGAGGCCAGCTGACTGATGCTCACTGGGCCACTGTGTGAGACCATCTGAACCTGCTGTTCCTGTCCAGCTTGTGGCCTCTAAGCTGCTCCTGTAGTGACATTGATACACAGCAGGTTAAAGCCAGCGTGGTGGTAAGATAGGGGGAAGTGACCAAACAAGGTCAGTGTACAGATTAAACACAGGCTAAAAATACACTGCTATACACATTCACGTGGGCTGCCATGACAACAGATGGAGGAACATTGCAAACGCAGGAGTCTAGAGACAGAGACTTTAGAGGAGGGGGTCTTCAGTGGTCAACAATTCAATGAATCACAACATCCCAACAAGAGAAATAGTGTTGGCTTTCATTAGTGGGCCTCTGCTGTGCCAGGGCTTCTCCTCAGAGCCAATGAAGCAGCCTCTGTGAGGGGAGGGGATCAGTGGTAGTGTTTGTGTGTGTGCAGACCCTATATAGACACATTTTTGCTTTAACACTTATTCTTTGAACAACACAGCTCTACAAACACACAGAGCAGAGCACCCATTTCAGCTCCTCCCTCGTGCTTTTTCCAGAGCAACCACAAAATCAATGTAAGATAAAAGTATAGGGATAATTCTAACAATCCCATTCTAAATAAATATTGAGCTCCTCTCCAGCTTGGTATATCCTGAGCATCTGTGTTTCTGTGCCTGTGATCCACCCACCTCAATCATGTTCCTCCAGCCTTCTGTCTTTCCACTGAGCAAGGGCTCATTGTGGGCCAGTCCAGCATTGTTGATGCATACGTCTACGCCCTTGTGAAGCGTCTTAATGGCTGAAAACATGGACAGGATCTCCTCCTCGTTTGACAGGTCACACTTGTAAGGGATCAGTGTGCCACTGTAGCCTGCACTCTGACATTCCGCTGCCAGCTTCTAAAAAACAAAAATTAGAACCAGTTTGACAATAGGCCTATTTGTTGGAGGATAATTAACTTTTTAAACAATATAACTTGCCATAAAATGATTATCAGGACTGAGACACTGTTAGGCAAGAGCTAGAAATGATTAACATGCTGTAGTGCTATAATTAAGATAGCGTCATATGACAAACACCTTATCCCCTCTAACACAATGAAAGCAGTGAAAACGTGCAACTATAAAATCAACATCACATCAGCTGAGGACTACAGGTAACCTAACAGCACCAGCTCAGCCAAAGTCACTCCAGTCTGGGTAAGTTTGTTTCCTAATAATAAAAAGTATATCCACTGAGAGTCCATGTTGTACCAAAATCCAAATCATGACCCTGGATTAAAAAATCACAAGCTTTGCACTGATGGATACCTCTTTCTTCAGGATACAGCTGCTGCTGGCTGAGCAGGCTACACTCCAACCAGGTCAGCTGGCTGTTCACCACTGTGGGGTTTGAAACAAACTGACACAGATCCCCCTGCCAGGCACAGCTGCACCAGTCACCTGATGTCTCGCACTGAGTGCCAGTCAGACTGGAGGGGGCATGGGTGATAACGCCAGTGGTAGACATGGTAGACAGAGATGATGCACAGTACTGTCTAACACTCCATGAGTCAACAGGATTCAATGTTTGTAAAGTCGACCATGTAGATGTAATAAAGAAAAACTGACCCTCCGATCTTTTGTGTGTCCGGCATATTTTGTGTTGGTCTTATTCCATGAGTGAACATGGATTGAGATTCAGATATTTCAGCACAGCTACAATGGAATGTGACCATGAGAATATAAACACCCCCATACTAAAGTTAGATAAATATAAATAGGTAAGGATTTACATGTGAATGAAAACATTGAGAGTAATGATGGAAATCACAAACTGAAGTAAGTAAAACTTGACACGCAATCTACATCAGAACTGATGATATCGACATGGACAAGAGAAAGTAACAGGTTTGTTCCTTAGGCAAAAAATATATAATTGCACTTCTGTTTTTTTCAAAATAACTTCTGTACATTGATGTTGAGTACTGATCCTTCCAATATAAGCAGAGTGGAGTACGTTAAACACAACAAACACATATTCATAGCTCAGAATGTTTCTTGTTGTTTTCACAACAGCTTACAACCAGGATATAAATGAAGAAAGCAGCAGGAGAAAGCTGGTCATCACCAGATGATGCAGTGAGGATCAGTGTGACTATGTTAACTATATATTTTCTGTTCAAGTATGATGGTTTACAGTATCTGCTGATTGCGACAGCCACTTCTTCAGGAAAAAGGAAAATATGTATACTTCTGAAGTCTCCTTTTTCTAATCAGGATGGAACTGGACCAAGGGATCACTTTGGCTTTTTCTAACATAATGTGTAATAGAGTGAATGTACCCTGTCTCACACTAGGAGTGTGCAGAATTCCCTGCTCTTCCTCTAAGCCGTTTAACTCGGATTATCCAGAGAGAAGGCATTACCTGAATAAAGCTGTCAAAATGCTAAAACACTGAAAACGTGTCTCATCTGTAAAGCTACAACCAACTCCTTAGTCTGTGCTGTGGACAGGTGAACCACTACTTTCCATTTCCTCAAATGTGAAGCTGGACCAAAAATCTTTACATCACATTTGCCTGAATATCTGGAGGGACAGGCTCTCAGGCAGGCAAGAGCAGGCACACAGACTAGTGAGGAGGCTCCTATTTATTCAGAAAGGAGGTTAACATAAAAGGGAAGCCAGGCCAGTTTCTTATTGTGAGGGGAGAATCAACTGACTTACGGAAGTTTAAGTGGGAGCAGTAGAGCAAACCGGCTGTGATCACGGTCCAACTACAGGAAGTCTCAGGCTGTGAATCTGTGTGTGTGTGTGTGTCCTGGCACCAGCTCTATTGCCATGGCCAGTACCAAGCCCTCATACTGGCCAAACTTACAGCAACAGCAGCACTGTGTCCCATAGATAAGCAACCAGGCCTGCAAATGGACCAGCAACATATTTGTCAAATGCGCTCTGCACACCCAGTTCATTCATCGCAATCCAAACTGAAACCACATACCTGCAGGTTAAGCATGTTTGGCATCACACCTTTGAAGACAGATGAGAAATGACAGTGAGAAAACCACTGAACATGCCTCACTGAGAGAATCACACACAGCACACAGTGATGCTGCTAAACAAGCCTTGGGGTAACACAAAACGATACTGAGGTCAAGTAAGTTTGAGGGCAGGGTGCACGTGGAGTCAACCAGATGCAACATCAGAATCCAATAAAACCAAATGTAAACAGATGACTGGATTTTATTATTTTTCTCTCAAAGCAGCATTCATGTTCTGAACTACTTGGTTCACAAATTTTATTTCTCCATCTTGTTTGTATTCCTTTGGACAACATTTACTAAATTTGCTCAACCTGTTCAAACCCATTTTCACATTGTCTGCTTTATCAGTTACATTCACATTATTTTGTTCTTGGGCAGTTGTGGAAGAGTGCACATTTACACAATGCTCTGTAACTCAAACAAAATCTCTGTTTGCTCTGACCCAGACAGCACTGATAAGAACAATACTGAAAGATAAAAATTCTTACAATTCACAAGACAAATAATTTTACAACAGATCATAAAGCCTTTACATGTTACATTAGAGGGTGCACATATCAGCCAGGCACACACATGTGTACATGACTGCAGGGACACGTTCATGGCCGTTAACCCCTGCAGGGGACCATTATATAAGGTCTGCGACAAAAGGGACATCAATGTCCCATCATTCATCTACTCGTGTGGAACTGCTGTAAATGGACCAGCAAAACAAGACGCCAGAGAAGAGAAACGAGATAAAAATAAATATCCCAAAGTGCTAAAGGCAGACAAGATTTAAGTGGTGAGTCAGATCAATAGCACAATGTAGCAGCCATGAGCATAGAGAGCTCAGTTGAAAAATTAGATTTGTCTCAGGTTGACTCAGGAGGTCTCCCAGACAAAAGAGGGTTTGTGTTATAGACAACTGAGTCTCTTCTTATCTCTCTTCTTATTCTATTCTCGGGTTAAAAAAAAAAAAAAAATCAAATAATGTAATGCATCCATAATTCAGCCAGTACCCCCGCCCCTATTAATCCTCCTGTCTCTTAAACACCTGTGACACACAAAATAATTTTGCCTGTCATTGTGCATTTTCGTCCTCATTACTAAGGCTGTTGTCCAGTGATCACAAAAAGTGTGCAGAAGGAGGGGGGAAGAGAGGGAGTGTTGGCAGCCAGGAAGTGAAGGAGTGAGAGAGACAGAGAGAAAACAAAACCTGAAGCATACTGCATTAAAACTGATCACAATGCATTCAAATGCCACTTTTCTCCTCTACAGGAAGGCATGAGAAGAGCAGCACAGGGTGCATCATGCAAGCACAGCTTCAGGAGAAAATCCACCCAACAGATGAATTCACATGCTGTTAAGACTAATTTAGCATGATTATCTTCACAAGAGTAATCACTGAATTGTAAGCAGCATCTCCTCCTGAAGGCACAAATTAGCCAAAACTGTGTTTGGAGAAATTGGGAATTTTAACTTGGAGCTAAAATTCTTTCTTTTTTTATTGCTTGTCTGAAAACAAACTAAAAAGGAAGCCTCTTAAAAACACATCCAATTGAGACTTGAGATTACTCTGTGAAGTCCCATCACTCATTGTCCAGCTGAACTACTATTGTAATACATAATAAAAAAGAGACTCTCTTTCAAGTTTAGCCTAAGCACAATCATACTGAGTGCGGGGTCAAAGGTGACAGCAGGCTGTATAATAGGATTGCAGCAGGGTAGAAGGGACGGTTGTGTGATTAGCTCTTCTTGACACACTGAGAGACTTCCACCAAAAGTTCTAAAGGTTGCACAGGGCTGTTTTACAGCACCTCCTCCAGTATACTTTCAACAAAACAAGGAGATAAGAAAAATAATTACTCTTTCTTAGACTGATTGACAGACCAAGTTTTTTTTGGAGTTTGAATCAATTAATTGATTGGAACAAGGAACAACTTAGAAACCTTAGCCACACTCTGAAACAATGCATTAGCCTAGGTGTACATAACTTAAAATCAAAACAAGGCACATGTGCCTACTGTCTGTGATTACAAGTGACAACTGATTTTTGGTATGAGTACCTGGCACAAATGAAAAATGTTGTCTATAATCTCGATAGACTAACAACATAGGAGGCAGGTGTTGCGTAACAAACTGGTGCAACCAGTGTGGTGGCATTTCATTTTCTCAAGCAAAGTGACAAAAATCAGAAAGAGGCAGCAGTAGATCTTCATTCTGAATAAGAAAGAAAGGAGTGCAAAGGTGGTATTTCTGTCAGCAATACTTCAATGCCAAATTAACTGTAGAGAGCAAACTTTATTCAAAGATTCATGTGGGCATCATATGATGATAAAACTGGCTTTCCGGTTCTCTTGTTTGTAGTTGAAACATGCTGAAGCTTCCCTCTAGTGAGCCAGCATAGCATGTGTCAGATGGCTCCTTGTTCTCATGTGATTGGGTTATTCCAGCACCTGATATGGGCCAGTGGTGCAACAGCTTTCCTCTGGCCACAGACCAGGGGGTGGTCCTGATGCTAGCTACGAGCCACATCATTATGCATGCTAAGTTTACAATAACTGAAGCCCAGAGCAGACAACAAAAACAGACACAGGGGATTCTCATGGAGACAGTGTTGATGTTACATGTCCAAAATGAAAACCTTTCAAACTAGGCCAGACTGAGCTGGGTCTATTCAGCAAGTGAGCTTAGAGTAGACATAAAATATTTCCAATATCAAACAAACACCCAGCAACAAATCCAATTTGGCTGCTGTCGAAGCGAAAACAATCCAATTTGCATTCTTTCTCCCCTCCCTGTTTTTGGAAATGCTGAACTTGGTGAACTCAAATTGTCTGTGTTTGTGTTGTAGATTCATGAAATCCTTTCAACACTAAGTGCTTTCTTTTGCACTCTGTTCTCTCTGCTACAAATGTACATTCAATTACAAGTGCTGGCCTGCTACCATAATTGAACTTAGCATTTATGTGATGTCTTCATACCTTGCACCATCAGGCCTCCTCATAAAATACACACACACACACACACACACACATATATACAGCCTCAAAGAGTGCATGTAGAGCTTTTCAGCGAGTCTTCGACAGGACAGGACAGGAAGCGCCCCACCTATCATAGCAGGAGGCCCAGGGAGGGAATGTCAATGCCAGTAAACCTTACACCTTGAAAGATGATAAGCACAGAGAGGACAGCACAGTGGTGGTGCAGGGAGAATGGCTCTTAGGGGTCATTGAGCTGTCTAGACCAATCACACTGTTAACTGTATGACACCCCAGTAATCTCACATATTAAGTCATTAAAAACACTCCTAACACAAAAGCTTTAAATAATTTATAGAGCACTGAGAAGAAATGTAAGTGATTATTCACCAATATGCAGTATCACTGATTGTATTGCACTCTTGCAGTAATACAGGTCTGAGGAAACCTCTTTGCTAAAAAGTTACAAACAAACATAGCAAACATAGCAAGTAGCTTTGTCTACTTTAACACTTTAACCGTGTTAAAGTAGACAAAGATGATTTTCTCAGGCTAAATTCTTTGCACTGCATAAAAGCCTGGAAATGTGCTGAGGTTAGGATTATTTGTACAGAGATAAAATAGACTGATTTCTTATTAGCATCACCTACCCTTAAATCATAAGTATCTGCAAACTCATATGCCACCGATACCCTCTGAACTGCTGCTTTGGAAGGATTCAAATATAGGAAAATTACTAGTTGTGTTGGTGAGAATGGTGCTTCGCTTTGGGGGCAGAATCCATGGAAACGTGATGGATTATTAGTTAGGTATATGTTGTTGTCAGCTGACAGCTCAAGTGGAAAACGTCCAGTCAGTGGAAAAGCGTTCTGCATGGGTCAGACTGGGAGCCAAAGAAGCCGTAAGGTAACTCGATGAGCTCAGGAGAAAATTGACACGGGAAATGAAATAGCAACTGTGCAGGGGAAGACAGCAGTGCTTTGATATCTCTTGCAGCTGATGACAGGTGATGCAGCCACAAGCACAATGCTAAAACATAATGACTAGAGTATTAGTAGACGCTGGATTTAATGTAAATGCTAAATTGGGTTTTGCATTATTAACCTGAGTGTGGGAGTTGTTTCAGCAATCCCCTAACTCTACATTGTGCACATCACAGATATGAGCAATTGCAAATGACAAAGAGAAAGACGAGAAAACATATAAAGGTGAATCAGGACACGGACATGGGGCGTGAGACAAAGAGGTAAAGCTGCCTGACCTGACACACTTCAAATCCTTTCAGGAGTGAAATCTATTCACTGTCAAAAAACAGGACGGGCTGTCCAGACACAACCTACAGCAGGTGATTGCGAGTCTTGTGACAGGTTCAGAGAATTGCTGCTTCACTTGTATTGTGTCACATCAGCTTCTAAAGCATGACTAAGCACCTTTTACCTCCTCCAGAATGGGCACCAAATTGAGGCTGATCAGCCAAGGTCTTAAATCAACCTGCTGGCTCACCTGTCACAGGCTCTGAGTTTGAATTTAGAATGTCCTGACTCAAATAAAAGATGCTTAGGCTAATTTAAAAACTACAGATGGTGACGGCTTTGTGCAGAGCTGCAGGAACAGGCAGCCAGTCAGGACCCTGTTTGATGTTAATGCACTGGAAAAAAAGTGTTTCGGTCAGCTGTGGCAAAGTCTTCAAAAAGAAAAAAGGATAGAACAGAATCTAACAAATACACACTAATGTCTTTACTTCTAAAGTCCATCAGTATTGATGCTAAAAAAATCTGCCACTTATACTCCTGGTTTGAGTTTTATTATCCCAGGCTGTTTTCTTTATAGCCATGCACAATAATTTGGACAAATTTTATACAGAATCCCAGTCTCTTGTTAACACGGGCTCTCTGTATGCCAACCACAAATTTGTTTAGCACTAAAGCAACAAATTATGTTTTCTAAGTTTATCTGATCTACAACTGCAGTAGTTAAAGCTTTGAATTTTGACAGCTGACTCCTTTGTGGACAGCCTCAAAGTATCAGGAAATGTCAGCTTCACTTTATCAGTTTAAAATGGCCTTCCAATACAAATAGATTTACCTATTATTGAGATGATGTTCCTTCTGTATTTAGCCTTGGTTACAAAAAATGTGACAACGTGCAGCAAGGAATGCCTCTTTAAAACACTGAACACACTGAATCATTCGGAGATGTGCAATATGTAGATTGTACATGTACAGTAAAATCACTTGAGAAATCCTGTTTTAAAAAACAGATATAAAATCTTCATTCAATCTAAATTCAGTGAGCGTGATTTCCCCGACAAATGTGGTAGGAGACGACAAATGAATAGTACTTTTAAATCTAATATTTTAAATAAGGGATTATTGTGGTGATCAGCAATTGGAGTTCATGCTTTTATGATTGCGTATTTACATTACAAATTACATTACATTACACTTCATTTAGCAAACGCTTTTATCCAAAGCGACTCACAGAATCACAAGTTTCAGTACAACAGAATTAGACTAAAGCAATAAGAGCGGAAACATAATTAAAAGTGTTTAAGTAGACGAGCAGGAGTAGAAAGCAGGAGAACATGACAGTGAAGGGGTGTTAGAGGGTTAGGGTTGTTAGGAGAGAGGGTGAAGTTGGAAGATTTTATTTACTGTACTACAGCATCACATTGTGCTAGGCAAGCAGATATAATCCAGCATATGGGCTATGTGGGCCAGAGCCCTTCAGAGATGGGAGAAAAAACTCTCTTCAGCCGATAAGTAGGTGTCCTCGACTTCTTATGAGTCGACTCTGAGTTCAGACTTCAATTCACGCTAATGTCAGCAATCTCATAAACTTGTAGAACTTCATTTAACTGCCTGAGAGGGTCTCTCCTCAGTATGTTGGTGATCCCACCACAGAAATCAAATCATGCACTGCTTGGCTGTAATGAAAATGTGCATACATATGGCTCTCAATGGCACACTTATGGACTGCACCACCCTATGCACAGAGGCCACTTTAAAACCTTTTATAACTTCGAAGAATACACTGTGTGCACCGTGACGAGATTTTTCTTCCAGGAAAATAGTTAATGAGGATCTGTGTGGCTGCTACTGGGATGCAGCCCTGTCGACTCCATTCCTGCACAGAGCCCATGGTGACCACACGTCTCCCTTCAGCTCGCTGCTCCCACACTGCCTACTCTATGGTCCCACAGACAATAAAACAATACTGCAGCCACAACTCTCTACTCCGCTTTCTCCACGTTTCATTTACAAACAAAAACAGAAACCTGTGATATTTTTATATTTTTCTCCCTTCAATAATTGGGTCCTCTGGTCTGATATAAGTGGGAATATTGCGCTTGGGAAACTCTGATCATAAAAGCTATATTTCCAGATGTAAAGGAATAAACACAAGAAGGGAAGTCAAGAACAATTGCTTAGTGATGGACACTTACATCCCCCACTAGCAGCATGCCAGGTTTGGCACAACTACTGCAAGAACCCTTTTAACATAGCACAATACTGGCTTTGTCCCTTAGCTCACACAGACAAGTCTCTAAGGTCTTGTACAAATGATGAAATCTGTCATAGAAGGGGAGAGACAGAAACACGTCCCACTGTACAACCCCTCTCTCTAATTTAGTGAAATATTTAGTTAGTTGAATCTAAGCTTTTGTTTCATGTATATTAATCCCAAACAAAGTATAGTTAAGATTTCTCCTGCTGTCATCAGCTCTTGAATGCTGGCCAACTTCTGCATTATGTATGAAGTACTAAAGTACATATTGCATTAAGTACTAAACAGATTTTAAAAGTTGTGACCTTGTTTTAGTCTTGCACAAGTCACAAACAGGGGTTGAAACAAGCTGCTGCAGTTAACTATTGACAGGAGGAGACATGTGACCAGTTTATGTATGAATGGAGGGAGGATATCTATTGTGTAATTCATACTTACTGTATGCGAGTATGGGTATGGGTGTGTGTGAGTGTGTGTGGTCAAGGTGGAGAAAATACCAGCAAAACAAGACCCGCAGAAACAGGGAAGAATTTGTTTGTTTTTTTTTTTAAATCACTAGAAAGAAAACTACACTTCACTTCATGTTTCCACATCTGCTTGTAATTCATGCTTTCCCAACATCATCAGCAGAGTTCCTCAAACCGGTGTTGCTCCAACACTCTCGCTTTGCCAAACCATATTATTGCAAGCTATAAATAGTGCGGCAGCAGAAACAGGTAAAAGGTATAACTGAACTGACTTAACCCCACGCCATGTTTGTGACAGCTTGATACTGTGATACCAGTGGTGATTAAGTTTGATGTAACACAGTATCACATGGATGACCCCTTGTTCATATCTTTAGCCAAACACTCTCCTGTGGATAATAATTTCTATGACTGCTAACATAAACTGTCACTGTGCTGTTATCCACAGTAGTAAATGTGGATGACATTCTACAGAACAACACCTGAATATTCAAATATGATAGTGTTGATATCAACCACAGGCATGTCAAATGACTTTTTTTTTTAAGATGAAAAGCACATTATTGTAGCTGTCTAAAATGTGGCTGAATGTGGGAGCAGTAGGCCTACTGCAAACAAGTACTAGAAGCTAGGACAAGTGTGGGGTGAGGACAGTGACGCTTAATTATTGGCTGACAAGATAAGCAAGGTGCAGTGCATTATGGCTTATGGTTAGACAAGAGTTAGTAGGGAGGGACCATGGACACCTGCCCTGGAGGAAGCATTTGCCTTCCAGTCGATACTCCACAGTCACCAAAGTCTGCCAGAATGTGTGTCACAGAGGTTGAAGTTCAAACATTGCAGTTAACTTTAATTTCTGCCACATATATTTGCCCTAAAAATTAATGAATGTTTTAATTCTAACCATAAATTTACTGATTCAATATACGGATAACAAATTCACATGCAATTCAAGCATAATCACCACTGACACTAATTACTTTCATAGTCACAATGAGAGCAGGACTTAAATAACGATTGGACTTGCCTTTTATTCTCATAATGCATGTGATTTAAGCTCTCTGTTATACTGCTAATTGAGCACTGACCTAAAAAATGTTATTTGTGTGTCACATCATGTTTGCCCCAAACCGGATCAGAAATTAATATTGCTGTACAAAGTCTTGGAGGGAAAAATGAAATAAAGGAATATATCAATGGAAATCCTGATTTACATGCCGCTTGGGTTGTTGTAAATTGATTTATAAAACACATTCAAATACATGGTAGAAGTGTGGGTCATTTCTGTAAAGTAAGATAGCCTATTGGTTGGTAATCCTATTGGTTGAAAGACAGTCGAGAGCCTGAAAATTAAGATAATGAAAGACATTCTCATGTAGTCTAGACAACACTTCATTTACAGTGTCCCACAAGACTGGGGACACCCCAACTGCACTGAAAGACCAATGGGGATCCACCAACACCTCTGTGGTAAGGTAACTTGACTCTACCTGAGCAGACCGTTTATTACTGTTACACTGGCAGTGGATGAGGGATGACAGGGTGACCCACTAGTAATTGTCCTGCTCAGTGGACAGTTGTTAGCAGGTTTCTCCCTTACTGAGGTGTCATTTGGCAAGACATACTGAAAACCTGCCAGCTATGTAAATGCTGCTTCGGTCCCTGACCTTACTGGAGATGGTCAGACAAAAGAAAGTGAATTTTCCGGCAAGAATTACTAATAGAGATTATTACAGATTAGAGATTTGTTGGGATATGCAAAGTGATGCTGTCGTACTAGCATCACATTTACGGGTGGTGCTGTATGCCATCAAGTACTATATCCAAGACCAGGTATAACAATAATCATAAGGTCCCTGTATTATTCCTCTGGGAAATTGGTAACAATAGCTAGCCGGAAAATAGCTATGGGCTACACATCTTACAATTTTGATTTTATTATTAGTAAAATGTGTTATCCTTGTAACATTACTGAGATTTGTGGGATGCCTTGTCTTATCTAATAAAAAAATAGACACCTAACGTAACATCATCCTTGATCTGTTAATTTCAGCGGACAAAACTGAATGGGCTGTGTTATCTACATTTCAATGTTCACACAGCGTTAACGTTTGGGCTAAAGGTTTCTAGCTGAAGTTGTAAGGCTAATGTTAGCTAGCAGTTAACGTTAGTTAGCTAGTTTGTTGTCGTTTTAATGGGGCTAGCCTCTGCTACGAGTCGGACCGACTTATTTCACAGCTGTTAATGATATTAAATTAAATTGCCCACCTCTATTTTGTCGACATTCCTGGCACAGCCGACAACCCTCATGCCTTGCTGGACCAGTGCCCGGGCTACAGCCGCTCCAATCCCCACTGAGGCTCCGGTCACCAGGGCCACTCTGCCTTTCCACCGCTCCATCTCCCTCGTACTGTCTATGCCGGTACTGTACACCAAACAACAGCTCCTGTGCGGTACCTCTTTCTGCTTAATTCAAGCTCTCACAGTCGTAGCAATCGGTGTTATGTACGATATGTTTGAACCGAGGGATGCAGCAGCTTCCTGTCTCGATCTGTGCAGCATCCAGGACAGGCAGTGTGCCTAACACCGGATCCATGCGCTCCTCTGGATGAAATATGAAAAGCCCTGTGTAAATGTAAATGTGTGGTTCACTTCACCTCCCACTTTCCCTTTGAGCCGTAGGGCCTGGAGTGCTCTCCGTGTGTGGCTATCTACCGCCGCCTACGGGAGAAAACTAAAACAGCACAATAATCGTTTCACTTGTTACCCTTAAGTAACGCCTGTAATAAAATGATTTATGTTGGGAAATATTCTAAAAAGACAACAGCAGACTAAATCAAGTAGTTTAGGCAGCAGTGCCAGTTATTTTACAAATTGTATCTGAGATATTCCGTACCACACTGCGCTACAATACAGCCACATTTTTCAAATAATTCCTTGGAACAAAAATATGTGACAACAGCGGCGGATTAAAAATAAAAACATACACCAATGGAATCTACACATTCTTATAAAGTTAAAACATTTAGCACAACATATCATAGATTTCACTGCATCAAAGAGTCGAGTTTTGGGACCTTTCCAGAGGGTTAATTAGTGTGACTGTGAACAGTGACATTTCTCATGAAAATTGAAGTTAACAATATCTTCACAGAGCTTGCTGAACTTAGTTCAAGACACTGTACAGAGTAAATTTCTTCAATCATTCACTCACAGTAAATAACACAAAGTATTGGATATACAGATATTTATATCTGGTAACTGACTATTTTTTATTTAATTACAAACATCATGACAGTTTCTTTTCAATAATTAAAAGGTATTAAAAAGAATTAGTTCCATATATCTATCTTCTAAGATTAAAATATGCACTCTTATAAAGTCAAGAAAAAAACACACACAACAAATGTATAATGCATATTAATAAATATTCTTTATTTAGTAAATTTTGCACATTGCGCTCTTAATATCACACCCAAGTCCTTATTACAAATGGATGTTCATTCTCTGTAAAATCTTTATATTTAGAATTTCTGTACACATTTAATGGTACAACCTTCACCACTACATTGAAGTGTCACCAAAGAGAAAAGACCAAAAAAAGAAAAAGAAAACATAAAATAAGACTCCTAAAAAATATCCCTAACATCACAGCTTGCAAAGCTTGATTACTGATTCCACTGTGCTCTTACCCAACGAACCTACAGAGGACCAACAACAAATAGCTAGGCTTGGTCAAAGAGAACAATTACATGTGAGAATGTGGCCAAGAAATTAAAATAGAAAAGTGTTGCTGTGCAATTGCAAAAGTGAGAGAGCAACAAAAAGTAAGAATCACATGTACTTTAAAGGAGAAATGACTGAGCAAGACACCAGAATAATCTTGTTTTTTAAGGATGTTGCAGCAGTGGTCACGAGTGTTTTTTGTTTTGTTTTTTTTTCCCAAAGTAAGATGTCATTAGTGCAATTAGTTGACACTGGTTGTGGCAAACCACTTTCCACAGGCTGGCTTACTCCGCTCAGTGGCATGGCAGTAGTTGGTGAACTTCTCTTTCAGGAGCTGTCGGTACTGGTGCCGGTTGTTATAGAAGGACTGGTTTCTTTCTAAAAATGCCTGGATTTCATCTTGCGTCAGACAGTTCTCTTCATCTGAAGTCACTTCTGAATCATCCTGTATTAAGAAAACAACCGAGATGCATGGGTTTACAGAAGAGCCAGAATCAATCCAGTCTATACATTTCTTCTTATTAAGAAAAAGTTAAATGTTGTTAAATATATAGATTACAAGTGCTTTACTTTCTTTTAAACATTGCCTGTAGGCTTTTCATACACTTTTTACTTAGGTGTGCTAATTCCAGTGCCTGCATACTCTACATAATGACTTGCAACCGTGGCTTACTGGCAATGCTAAATACAAGAAAGCGCTCATGAATGTTGTTAGTTATGACTGTCCTTGTCCTAACCTTGTGTCTAAACCTCAAATGTCACATGAGTATTGCACTCGAGTGACAAGTGTTCACGTGACACTGACGCGACTGTCGATATCGGTTCCGTCTTGTTGGCTTTGTCGTTACTCCAGGGGAATATGCAGTTTTCCTTTTACATGTGTAAGTATTCCTGACCCTATTAACACTAATGCAAATAGGCTATTTTCATATTTTAGCCTACATTACTCACCTTCAGCTCTCACTAAACCTGGCACAAAAAAGATTCATGTGTTAGCTGGCAGCTTTCTGAGCCAGATCAAGTGGGCCTTGATCAATTTGACAGCTACTTGACGATCACACAAGACAGTGTTTTCACCTTCTTAATCCTATAGACCCTGTTTGAGGAATTGAGAAGGTGCCTATGTCTATTATTGGATGTAATCAAACAAGCTAAGGGATGTCAGAGGGATTACATACTGGAGCAGTGTGCTCACATAGATTGCAAAATGTAGAATAATACATTTATTCAGTGCCTCTTCACTAGGTATCAATGTGACATTTGTGCATGTATTACTGAAAAAAAAAACTAGACTTGAAGCGTAAATAAAGAATTTAGGTAGTGGTTACACACCATGACTACACAGTTTAGATGCGAGTCTGCACAGATTAAAATGAAAGCACAACTGTTGCATGAGACATGTAACTTAAAGACACGTCCGATGTGCTTATGGTCTAGACACAAGGTAACAAGTCAAATTATCTCCTGTGAGGAAGGTTTATTTTTGAGTGTGTTTCTCACTAACCAGAAGTTCCACAAGACTGATGTTTGCCTCTGGAGGACCTGCATGAAGGCTCACATTCTTTTGATGCACTGTCCATGGTAACCGTAATGCAATGCTGGCAAATGTATCACCACATAAGGAAGAGAAGATTTCTTTGGTTCGGCAAGTGTGCAATGATGGTGGACTGTGGTCTGCTGTGTTCCCATCTGCCATACAACCTTCACCTTTTTGCCCCTGTGGAAATGTACATACTTTATTTGATACACAGCCTTAAATATTCTGCATACAGCATGAGAATTCTAGAGTATGTCTTCCCACCTGGCTGTTGCATAAAGCCTTGGCCTTCCTTTTCTTTTTTTTACTCTTGCACTGAGTGTTTTCCTCAGAGTGTGGCCAGCAGTCCACGCAACTGTCTGTTCCATCCTCCTCCTTGTCGTCAGCACAGTGATGGGCATTTGAGTCATCTCCTGCTGAAGGTAAACAAAAACATGGTGAGAAAAAAAAAAAGAGAACCAAACCACTATACTTTATATTTAAAAGACTCGGTTCGCATTTCAAGTCCTCAGCATCTTAGAGGTGCTCAAAACAGACCTGTTTCGTCATGATTGCATATTCCCTCAGAACAGGCAATATCAGAACCTTCTCGTGATCCGGTCTCACTGCCCTCCATACTTGAGGAGTAGCCACAGTCACTACCATTGCTGTGAGGAGACAAATCTGGAGAAACACATGGAAAAGTGAAATTTTTCACATTCATTATTTGTTCTTACAGTTGCCCTGTCTTGTTATGGAGTAACCTCCACACACAGAGGTTACTCCATAACATAACATAGATATAACACAGAGGCTCATGGTGATGTCTGTGTTAAGGCGCTCTCTTTTTATTCGAAATTCGATTTTTCACAATATCTAATCTGTAATCATCTGGTTGGACTCAAAATATACAATACAACAGATTGCTTGAAGTAATTTGCCCTGTGGTCCAGCAGAGGACACCCTGAACTATCCATCTTTCAGCTTTTGCTCTCCTATGCACTGTTAATCTTTCATTATGCTAAGCTAACAAAATGGAAGTGAAGCCATGCTGCTCTGATAACCACCGATACCGAGAAACAATTTAGCAAGTATTTTGGGTTCTACAGTTAGACTGGGTGTATGTTTACCCTGTTTGGTGTTGTTTGGGCAACTGCAGGAAGTGCCTCCATTGGCAGTGATTCTCTCATCACATCCAGTCTCCTCCTCCTCATCATGGCTGCCACAAGCTTTGCAAGAGCCTTCAACAGACTCAAGAGAACCCTGAAACAAATCACATGAACCGATGTATATGAAGGCAAGCAGATGTATAACTGCAGATGACAAAAGACTTCATAAACAATTTTCAAAGGGACCCTCGCTGGGAGGATTACCTCATCCAGATTCTTTTCCTTGTCTTCTGCCTCCTGCTCAGTTATGTCAAAGCCACACTTGTTTTTGCGCCGATTTTTTCGCTTTTGCCTCTTTTTCTCCTGTTTCAGCTCTTTGGCCCTCTCTTCCTCAGACAACTCCTCGACAAACTGCTCAAGCCGACTGATCCCCTGCATCTTCTCCACCGCCATCTAGGGGCACAGCAATAGATACATTATGGCACCATAATGCATTTATTATCTCGCTGAAATGATACCATGAACACGCTGGCTTAGAGGTTGTTTACCTCAAAACTTTTACGTAGTGCATCAATTCCCAAGTGAAATAATATCTGCCAGGTCTGCTCCTCTGCTCGTAGTTTCTGCCAGATCCTGTGCAGACGCTCATAGAGGTGAATGCCCAGACAGGTCAGGACTTCTTCTTGTGCAATGTCAATGGTCTTGGCATGTCTCTCTCTGCGTCTTTAAAAAAAAAAAAAAAAAAACAACAAAAAAAAAAATTCATCAAATGCACATATAAATACAGCAAAAAGCATAAGCCATGATAGAAACTGACTTGAATGAAAGTGACTTCATCGAAGGTCAAAGTGAGCACTGAAGCATTCACTGTTGAAACCTTTACTTACTCATAGCCTCCTGCAAACTCAGGCTCTGCCCGGCCAAGGAGGTGAGCAATGAAGTCAGTCTCGCAGCACACATGGATGTGGCGTTCATGGGGACAACAGCATAGTCCTTCATACAAGGCAGCACAATACCCCTTCTCTTTAGTACAGTCCAGCTCCCCCACTAGGATGTTGTATGCCCTCAGAACTTTATTCTTACAGTCGGTGCAAAACCTGTGAGTGAGAAAGTAAACACACACGGTTAATTCACTTCTTTTCAAATGTCTAACATAACATTTAAGAGAGGGAACTAAAAGCATTTTGGAAAATAGCCACACATTACCTGTGTTTACGCAAGTATGTCTCCAGCGTCTCCAAGAGACAAGCACTGTCAATGAGGACCACTTCATCCCTGCACTCCTGAGACATTAGCTCCCACACATCCATCCAGCTTCCCCTGAAAGCAAACATACAACCATTATAGCTATACCACCACAATCTTTTAAACCTCCAGTAACAGAAGTTGGCCACTTCAGGGTAGCTGATGTGGAAATATTAGTAAATGTTCAACTCCAACAACTCCTGAGGGAAACAGCAGGCTCAAAAACTGCTTAATGTTCTACTATGTTCACTATACTTAGACTTGTGTTAAGAGTGTCATTTAAAGAAAAAACAACAGATACACAAGTTTGATGAGGGGAACAGAGGAAAATATTACTCACCCCAAAGGTTTAGTTTTGTGTGTGTCCAAGGAGTGTAACTGACAGCGCTTGTTCTTTTTACTTTTTGGAATGGCATCAATCATATCATTTAACTTTGATCTGTAAAAAAGAAAAAAAAACAACTTTCAATTTGCTGCATCTGAGCCTAAACAATACACTATGTGTCAGCAATATCTGAGACAACACAGACTAAATACATAGTTTGCAGTTAATTTATTTAAACCCCTTTGTCACATTTATGTCTGAAAGCACACAAGTGGGGTGTCTACCACTAAGAAGAAGAAAGCAGTATTTCAGTTTGGTATAACATTATCATTATCTTAGTATTTCAGTGCACCCAGCGAATATTTCTTATCAAGGTTTTGGTTTGGTTTTTAACTAACAAAAATAATTTTGGCTGATCTTTTTTGACACACAATATGATTGATTTTGCAGTGCAAACCAAAGATACTTGTGTGTATCTTACCCATGGACATAGAAGAGGGTGTAGAGCTTGTTTACATCTGCTAAACAGGCTTTGGTGACAGAGAGCATGCCCGTGGGTTTCACTGTGAGGGGCTCCAGGGCCGGGTTCCCTGATTCTACTAAATGTGAGAAGAGGCGCTCCACACTTCGTCTGCAGCCCACACATGGTACCAGCTGAGATAATGCACTGTAGACCTCTCTGGATGTCACCATCAGGGCAATATTCAAGTCCTGTTGCTTCAACTTGGAGTGATCCTAAAGGCCAATAAATCATACATCTATTAGCACTTTGCTGACAACTACACACTTCTTGGATAAGATTATGTACATAAGACTAGGCCAAGAGAAAAAAATTCTGATGTTATTGTAGATTTTAATAGAGGCAACTATGCAAAATTAAAATCACTCACCTCAGAAAATTGTTTCCAATTAGGCATGTTTATTTCATTGATTTCAACATCCATGACACTATCAGAAAATTCCATCACCATCTGACAAGATATAATATGAAACAGTTAATGTACAATATAGAAATTCTCAGAGCTCATTTCAGCCATGCTGATAATTGTCACAATGCATGACAATTTCTCACAAAATGCTCTTATCACTGTTTACATTACCGACGTGCATGGTATCACACAATCTTGCAACCCACCGGATCTTGTCTGAAGACAATTTAAATTTATCCTCTGGGGAAAAAGGCCACTGTTTCAGGGCAAATACCTGGTCATTGTTTACAGCATGATTAGAAAACTGAGACATGAGAATGGACACTAATCTATACAACCAGATATCTGCAAATGAATACAGAGCAAAAAAAACGATTAGAAAAAAAGCTACATCATCGTCAGAAGACGGTTGATTGAACTGCCAGTTTAAATGTGATTGGTCAATACTACAAATGGAATGCAAACACAAATGAGACTGTTTCCGATAACAAAATCTTGTTCCTTGCCTACAGGGTCTGTATTCATATGCTATTTATATCTGTATATCATATCATATGTGTTCATAGAGATTAGGTATCACATGCCTCAGAAAAGACTGGTTTCTTGGTTGTTAAAGTTTATACCACTGCCACCAAAAACCATGGACACTGACTGACAATATCAATATCATAAATGGACACCTCTAACTTTCACCTCTAAATGAGTGTGTCTGTTTTACTTTAACTGTAAAATGCAATCAAAACTGTCTTCAGTGCCTGCATGATTTTAAGCCATTATCATTATATATTATTATAATAATTATTATAATTTGAGTCATATAACATTGCATATACATAAATACAACATGTTAATTAAACATGTCTGAATACTTAATTACTTGTCTAAATCATAAGCTTTGTTAATTAGGTGTCAGATTGTGCAACAAGGTTTGCAAAACAGAATGTTTGTCCCTCAAACAGGTTGGGGCCTGCTTTGTAATAACTAATCCTTTACTTCTTAACATTAAATCAGAACTAATGTGGAGTGCTAACACATGACCCAAAGAGGCTTATGGTTGAGTTAGCCACATAGCACCTGTGGTCTTTTGAGACAGACCCCTTGTGGTCATATAGGAAAGATTATTTACCGTCAGCGTATCATCAATGTAAAGGGGAATCTGTCTGGCGAGAAATGGGTAATCCTCTTCCCCTTCCCTGCAAACTGCTACCAAACGTGCCATGATTTCTTCCAGTTTGAATGTTGTGCAGCTCGCCTGCAGGTGACACACAAGAAACCGGCTGACCACAACTGACATCAGCACAGGCTACACCAAGCTAATGCTAATATACTGCAGGTCACTGCGGACTGAATCCGACATTACCTTGTCACTACAGTGAAAGCTATATTACACACTTCTTGAAACAAACACACTGTATAAAAGACCAATTATTTACTGGCGTTGACAAAACCTAATATAACGTTACGAGCACTGTTGCAATACAGATTTGTCTTGACCCAGATTAAATCAGCTAAGTTAGCAAAATAACCTAGGAAACGACAGCCGGGAGGTTGAAAGGGTATGGTGCTTTAGTAAGGAAAACGCGTTTAAAGCTGTTTTATCTATTGTTGGTTAAAGCTGTTTCAATTATGAGGACAAGTCTAATCACGCAAACGTAAAGCTATACCCTGGACAAGATAAAGCAGTAACCGGCGGCTAACTTGTTAACGTTAGCCTGCTAGCTAATTTCAGTCGAATTTTGCAAAGTGAGTAAGCCGGTGAGTGTATTCTATGCACATTACTACCAAACGACACATATACACGGATGTTTTTAATACCTGAAAAAATAATTCATATGTTGCAATACTGATATAGTTAGTCTACGAACTGTCAATACCAGCAAACTTGGCTTAGTTTCGCATCGCTGTCCCCTAAAGCTAACGTTAGCAAGCTTGAATACAGCTAATATAAAGTTCAACTAGATGACTGGCTACTTAGCAATTGCCACTTTCGTCAGCTCCTCCTACTTACGATGAAAAGATTAAACATATTCGTTTACCTTGACAAAATAAAGGTTATTATTTTACTTACCCGGCTCTGAAACTTCCCCTTAGAAAAATAAATAAGTGCGAGTGTAACTGAGTCTGCTACCGTGGCGGAATCCTCATTACTGATGTGACCTTTGCCCTCTGTACGTAATAACTGACGTCGTAATGCCGCTTCCAGGATGCGCCTGACGGATGTATTTTGAAAAGGAGCAAATGTCTAGTCATATGTAAAGCTGTTATAATACCAGTTTATTTTAAACGAATAAGCTTTCCCTTCAAATTTCGAGGATTTCTTAATTATTATTTGCTTGTTCGTTCGTATTCATAGGTTTTACATAAATTTGTTGCTGTATTAAATTGTAACTCAAGACCTTAATTTTAGTGGACTAATTTGGTGCATAGACTGTAATGATGGTGAATAAACTGTTGCTTTTAAGAGTTCAAGAATAGTTTAAATAAGTACAGATATTGCAGTAACAAACAATAAATAAGAGATTGAGAAAAGACAGACGTGTACATATATGGGTATACAGAAGAACAAAAGCTCTAAAGCTCACATTACATCCTATGTTCAATTGCTGCATTATTTTAAATGCTGTTTTCTCTTTAAAGTTCAGATATTATAGTAGGGCAATCCAGTATAAGCAGAGGGCAATATTTAACAAGAATGATTATACTCATTTTTTAAAGAACAAAGCAAATCAAAGAGCAAAGCGAAACAAGCAAATCATTTAAGCACACATATCCAGTTTCACAGAACACTGTACTCCAAGTCCTTGCTTGTTCTGAAATATGATTTTATTAAAACATGTATTACTTTGCATATATAAAAAGGTATCATGTACAACAGTTTATATTTTCTTACATTAACTCTTCCCAGTGTTTTTAATTGTGATGAATTTTAATGTCTGATCTCTCCAAGCCCACAAGAACCTTCAACAGACAAATGAACCCTCTAGTACGGTTAAAAATGTAAGTTTACCAGAATTTTAATGTAATTGCACAAAGATGTAAAATATATATTATGACACAATTCATGAACATGTATGATAGCAAAACACACACTGAAAAGAAACTGCTACAACTAAGCGTGTCCACTATGGAGTTTGTCAATCCCGTCAGGACATTTGCAAGCAAGAAGAATAGCAACTGATTCCTGCTGACAGCTTGAACAAGGCAGAGGGTTTCTAGTTCACCTGACTTTCTGACAAAGGCTGAGTCTGATTGCTTTTTACACAGATTCCATGATGAGGGTACAAAGTGACAGTCTGATATTCTTTTGGAAAACAGTAAGACCATATCAGCTATACCAATGATGGACATAAAAAGCAAAGACTGAGCAACACTCCAGATGCAGAAAGGAAAATTAGCTAAGCGGCGAGACACTGGCTCCACAAGTGTCTGACATGTGTACAAAACTGCATATAGGACAAAACTACCCAACAAGAGTGTAGAAAGCACTTTGAGCCACGATCTAACCTGGGATCTTGGTTGCATCACATAGAGCCCCACCTGAACTCCTGCCATGTAGATGGCTACATAGCCCACCACAGAGAATATACCCTCCTTGTTAGCATGCAGAAAGTCCTTTTCTCTGTCATTGTTGTGGATAATGAAGGCCTTCAGCCCTGATGTCTCTAGGGTGAGTTGATAAAATCCACTGATCAGAAGGGCAAAGAACCACGAGGAATTGGCTGGCAAAATGGCCAGCACCATAGAGGCCACAACTCTGACGACTGCTAGTGTGAAAAAAAAATTCCAGTGGATGCCATATTCTGTCACATGCTCGTGGTAACTGGTCATTTTGACGCTCAAAAGCCTTCCCATGCCAAGAACAACCAGGGGCCAGACAGACAGGAGCTGCTTCATGATATGATCCATCTTGGATCCAGAGATGTTCTTCCTCCGTGCCTCTGAGCAGACAAGGGCATTTGCAAACACATACGCTCCAACCCCAAAGTCCATAACCCCTGTACCATAGGTTTCTGTTTTAGCATATCGCCTTGGGAAGACACTAAAGTCTACGGCAAGGATGCTGATGGCTGTTTTCACATTTACAAACACTCTGAAGACAGTCACAAAGGGAACCTGATGAAACTGAACATGACTTTGAAGGAAGGTGCTGAGAGCATTATCTGGGTGCCTAGCAGAAGGCTGTCTGTTGATATAGCAAAACATACAAGCTGAAACGATGGTCAGGCTTATGATGACCTGGTGAAGAATGCTACTCAGAACAGTGCATGATAGGACAAGGGGAAGAATAAGCACAGAGAAGTCCAAAAGCAGGTGAGAAATCAGTGGAAGTGGCAGTGGAAGAGTCCCTTTGGCCTGATGGTAGAGTATCAGAATCAGTCCTCTGTTGATGAGGCATAGAGGGGAGATAAACGAGCCCAGTCCCACCTCCTGCAGACTGGTCCCATTCAGATTACTCACAAACGCTTCCTTAAGTTCCCTCTGAGACATGGCCTGCAAACATTAAAATAAATTTTTTACTACATGAGAGAAACATGGCTGCACTTGGACATAAAGAAGTATGCATATGCTCAACTGACACTGGAAAATGTAACAGCTTTGACCACACTATGGCAGAATTTACAAGAATGCGGGCACTCTTTTAGATTCATAGGTTAAGTAGTCTTCGTTTGTTTCAGTGTACAAAAAACCCTGTTACCTGCTCTTCAGGAGTGTTCACTTTCCCAGACGGTATTATTGCACTAGCACTCACCATGAGTGGAGTCATCTTAGTTCTCTAATCCATACTAGCACGTACAATGACATTACCAAAGTAGCTGTCTGTGTAGATATCAGTACTTACCACGGGGTTGTCTGTTCGTCGTGGGAATTGGAGAGTCACAAAAATACCGGTTTTACCGCATACCAACAGTCGCACGAAGTATAACCTATGGTCCAACCCATGATGCTACATTAACCTAAGCGCGCCCATGCTTATTTCCGTATTCGGCCGCACGCTGCATTCAAGACAGCTGGGATTTCTGGGAACTTCGAATCTAACTGGGACCCAGTCAGTCTCTAGCAGGTTACGAAATAATTTAAAAGATAGTATTAGTAGTAACCTTAATGTTAGTATATTATAAATATGAACATGCTTTAGTATCAATTTCAGACAACTAATAAATGCAGAATGTCCATTGCCAGTGGATACAAAAAGAAAACTAGATATAAACTGATAAATCCCAATTTTAAGTCCAGTTAAGTGACATTAAAAGGGTATATACTCTTTTAACATAAAAATACTTTCAAGGAAAACCTTACCCGTATAAATTCCACTCAGCGGTAGACGGCTGAGACCTTGAAGCATCAGGAAGAGGGCGGGAATAAGTGTTGTGCGGTTTAGGAGTTTGGGAGGCAGTCGGACAGACAGCAGGCACGGACGGGAAGTTGTCCTTGAGGAATGTCAGACAGCCATGGAAAATACTGAGGCTCAGGACTACAGAGCTGAATAACCACGACTCCCCTGAAGTAGAATTTATACAGAGTTCTCATAAAAGTTTTTGGACTAAGTTGTAAGACAGACACTGAATTCAAAGTAAATTCAATGAGTTATACGGACAGCAGACGTACCGTTGGAGCAGGGTACAGTAATGGAGGGAGACCGGTAAGTGAGAACACGGGGGAACACCCGTCCCCCGTTTTCAGGTGGTTGTTTTACAAGTTTTCATGTTTGGTTTAAAAATGTAAAAGTTCATGTGGAGTTTAAGTGGACATGGAGTGGCTTGTCCGTTTTGTGACTGTTTCAGTTATGATTGGTTGGTTCGTATTCAAACGCTTCGTGTTATGTTTTATAAACATATACCTCGTGAATAACAGTAGGTTACCATCATTGAGAGTTTAATGTGCCAAATGAAGATACTCGTGTAGTCATTATCTACATATATATGATTTATGTACTTAACAGTACATATTCTTCACCCACTCATTTCTTTATGAAATCATGAATGTGTTGTTCATCCAGAATATTACTGCATTAGGAATTAAATTCATTGCATTAAGACGGTCCTCATGGTTCAAAATGGCCTTACAGAATTATGGGATGTAGGCTACCTGCCATTGGATTAATTCTGTCTGCACAAATTTAGTACCTCAGACTGTTGACAGTTCTCAGGCAGGCTAGAGGTCCAGGCCATGTGTCCTTGGCAGGATAAAGCAGACTTCCATTTATTAGCCTGGAGTAATTGTGACTGATTGAGGATACATGACACGCTAACTAAATGGTTTTGTGCAAATGCATGTCGCAATTGTCTGTGTGACACTATGAGGTGTTTTAGGCTTCTAAAATAATGATGTCGGTGAAGATAGCATGTGTTGCAGGAGTAAATACTTGATTTGCAGTCTGTGTGGCGTTTGACAGTCCCTTCAAAGTCCAGAACAAAAACATGCACATTTTACTGCACAGAGTCTGTCTTAGATGGAGTGTCTTGAAGCACTTCATAGGTCGTGAAGGTTAGATTGTATGGACCAACCGAATGTTTGAGATTTAGATGCATAAAATAAAACGTATTTTGCTGCACTGTTCTGAGTACGGAGCTTATTTTGAAAACACTACTTTTGCCTTGAACCAACGTGCTGAAAACTGGCACCTTCAGACTTGATGTCATGGTGACATGACAGGTTCAAGCACAGTTTCTGACTCCTAGAGAACAGTGTTCATGTTTCAAATATGTAAAAGCAATATCCTTAAAATTGTGGTCTCCTCACACTTTTTATCCTTTTTTTTTTTCAAAACCTCTTTATTTCATTAATCTTTATTATTGTTTCCAGGCATTTACTTGGCATGACTTAAAAGTGTCAATTCATATTTCAAAAACAACATCTTCTCTGTGTGTGTTCGCCTCACATAGGTAAGAGGATTTGCCCACAAAAAGCATTCTCCTCACCCATACATAAATGATTCACTGGAGGGAGAAATTCAGGCCTTCCTCATTGATGAAGACCAACTCCACACTTATGACGACCTCACCAAAGTCAACCCAGTGACACCAACAACGGGTAAAAAAAAAGTTATGTCACTTGATAACATAAATGTGATGCATCATGGGGCTTGGCGCTGGTAGTGTCTGCTGTTTCATGCAAGTAATTTCACCAGAAAAAGATTTTTGGTGGTTTTGATCAACAAATTGCCCGTTTCACTTAGTTTGACAGCATAAATCTTGAAATGTCTGCTGCTAAATGTCAGTGAATGACTGGTGTTTGTTATTTTGCTTAAACCTTGCCTGCATTTACAAATACTCAGCCACTGTGACTGATGTTTTCCAACTGGTGTCACCTTGGGCTGCAGCATTTGCTGTGTGCTATAAACCACATCAAGATAAAATCTACAGGAATGATAAAAAGAGATACTGCAAGTGTGATTGCCGTGCTGCTGTACTGTGCTGTACCTTACAAAATTATAGTGAACAAGTGTCACTTAAATGAGTGGGTCAAGGTCATGATTTACGTTGCTGGCAGATGCACACCTTCCATAAACCAATTATCATCAGTCATTTTAACTCTCCATTGTTTGTCATGATATGAAAATGCAGTGTCATGCAGTCTTTAGGTTGATTATGCTACTTCCATTTTATGGATTAGATTATTTTATATAGTCAAATGTTTTATAAAAGATAAAAATATCTTTAGTGTTATATACACAGAGTCAGCCAAAATAATTAAAAACATCGGGAAAAAATCTGCTGTCTGTTTTTGCTTCTGGTGGTTATCTTCTGTAAAATATTGACCTGACCTCTCAATGATGTGTAATGTTTTTTTTTTTTTGCTCTCGCAGTGCTGAAATGTCTGCAGGCTAGGTATAGTTTGAAAGTGTTTTACACCCACGCTGGCTGCACCCTGGTGGCTCTTAACCCCTTCCAGCCAATCCCTGACCTCTACTCTCTGGATGTGATGAAGGAATATCACTGTGCCCCTCAACCTCAGGTATTTACAAAGTCACAGCTGTCTCTCACTTTAATTCAGCTAATTCATGTATATTTCTCTATAGGGTTTGTTATTAACTGGGTCAGTTTGATCAATGTTTCATCAGTATATCTGATGGTGCAGAGTTTTAAATTGGAAAAAAAGTTCTTCATTTGCCTCCTTTTGTCAAGAACATCTTCAAACTCATTAACTCTGGAAGTCTGGAACCTGTTGAAGGCACTGACTGCTCTGTCCCTACAGCCAGGAATGACCAGCATTTTCATAAGTCTGTGTATTTTTGTCAACAGGAATTCAAACCACATATCTTTATTGTGGCAGAAGAAGCCTACAGGAATGTTAAGGGCCAGCTGGAGCCAGTGAACCAATCCTTGGTGGTCAGCGGGGAGAGCGGTGCAGGGAAGGTAAAACAGCACTTGTTACATTGTTTGACTGACAGTTAAAATGCCTTCTTCTGAAACTTTGAGCATTTTTTTAAGTTGAATATTGAATATTAAATTGCTTATTTGGTCTTACCAACAAACCTCTGAGTGGCTAGTGATTAAAGTTGAATTTTCTGTCAAACATCTCATCATAAAATGGAAAATAATCATTAGTTGCATCCCTAAATGTAAGTGATCTTAACTGGACCAATAATTTGTCTTCTTCATAGACATGGACCTCTCGATGCCTGATGAAATATTATGCCACTGTGGCGGCCTCCTCCTCCGTGACAAAGAGTCAGCACACTGTGGAGAGGATAGAGAGGAGGGTGTTGGACTCCAACCCCATCATGGAAGCTTTTGGTGAGTGAACTAATTGCTGGTATCTTGTTGATGCGTAAATCCCCACTGTGGAAAAATCACTCAGTTAACTCCCTCTGTGCAGGTAATGCCTGTACAGTACGCAACAACAACAGCAGTCGCTTTGGAAAGTACATCCAGCTCCAACTAGACAGGTACATACTACTGACCCTGCTGCTTTATATATGTACTATAATACAAACTACTGGTCAGTTTAATGTGCTGAGCATGTTACTTTCACATGAAGGTGTCAGCTGTTAGTGGGGGCGTCTGTACACACATACTTGCTGGAGAAGACCAGGGTGGCCTGCCAACCAGCTGATGAGAGGAACTTCCACATCTTTTACCAGGTGAGTTAACAGGGCTGCACTCAACCTCATATGCTCATCTGGTATTTAAGTTTAATGTCAAAATATCAATATATACATACTGAGGACATATTGTTTTTCAGATGATGAAAGGGGCCACAGATGAGCAGAGAAAGGAGTGGAAGATGCCGCGCGGCCAACATTTTTTGTGGCTGCCGAATTCTGAAAAAACAGTCGAGGGTTGGTTTTTGTTTTTCATGTATTTTCAGGGAGTTTTTTGTCTTTTATTCTGTATAGTTTCGTGATTCTCACAATTAACTACTCTTTGTTTAATGTTTCGTAGAGGATTGTTTTTATGAGACGGTTGAGGCAATGGTTCATCTGGGCATTACTGCAGAAAGGCAGAGGCAGATATTTAGGGTAATGTATTCATTATTATTGTTGGTTGTTAATACATACTTTAAAGGGACAGTTCACCACAGAATCAAAAGATATATTTTACCGGTCCTCATGAGCATGAACTTCTCATCCGTTGATGATCTGTTGAAGTGGAAAGAAAATAGTTCCCATATGAAACAGCTCATAACAAGGTCTGTGGATTATCTTGAGTAACTGGGTCTTAGTTTTTGGAAGGAGTCATTCCTGTTCCGTTTTTCATATTTATTTGGTGCTTCGAACACAAAAGTGAAGTGACATGTATATCCTTTATATTCAAGAGAGGACAGACATCACCAAAACAATCTAAATGGATAAATAGCACTTCAGGTTAGAGGAAAAACATGTATTTTTGATTTTGGGGTGAACTGTCCCTTTAATAAAAAATTATAACCGATTACATTAACATGTGATATAAACTCTTTATTAGACATTTATATTGCTTACAAATTCTAAATAAGGGTAAAGAGTTAGGTGTTGTTTAATCATCAACTTTCAGGATAGTTTTGTGTGCATATTTTATTTATTTTTTTCTGTGAACACAGTATTGAATTTCTCTTCTTTTAATACATTGCAGATATTAGCAGGGATTCTGCAGTTGGGAAATGTGAATTTCTCCTCTTCTTCAGATGAATCACAACCTTGTAACTTAGATGAGCAGTCCAGAGGTACTTAATATGATTTTTTTTGTTTACGATATTTAATCAGCTCTTATTAATCACGTCCTGTTACAAAGTGCTCCAAATCTCCATTTCTTTGAACCATAAGGCAGACATAAATATAAATGCTCAAGGGATTTATTTAGAAAGATTCCTACTTTTCATACTTCATACTTTCAATGAATGAATTCCATGACACCACCATCCTCCCTGACAACAGCTATCAACAAACATGAACCAGATAACAGCCTCTAGCTCCTGCCTGTGTTCTAGACTTCTTGCAGAGGGCTGCTGAGCTGCTGTGCGTCCCTGCTGAGGAGCTCCACACGTGTCTGAGAGTGAGGACGCTGAAGGCGGGGAAGCAGAGCGTGCTCAAGCCCTGTTCCCAGGCAGAGTGCAGCGTGAGGAGAGACTGCCTGGCCAAGGTCATCTACGCCCAGTAAGAATCAGGATCTGTTCTTCATACAACACCATGATCTCTCAGAATGTGATGCAGTGTTGCTGGTTGCTGGGATGGTCATGCAGGAACTTGTTTTTGTCCCATGAGTAAGACTCAGTTGCCATCGGCGGTCCTTCACAACAACCACTTAAATGTAAAATATAATCCTCACTTTTTGTTTACAGTAAACAGTGAGGAATATCAGTATGATATTCTGTCTGTCTGTTTATCAGTTTATATTTATGGATAGATATATTTTATCTCTATCTTTTGGACTAAGTATGCTACTTTTTTCTGACAGATTATTTGAATGGCTGGTTACATTCATCAACAACAGTATATGTGCAGCCAAACCCACCTGGTGCAACTTCATAGGTAAAAGCATTGCTGTTACATTGTCAAATATTTGTCATTTTTGTCCCTGTTTCTGTTCACATGCTCACACAGTCCTCTCCTCCCTGTGATCTCCAGGAGTTCTAGATGTGTACGGGTTTGAGTGTTTCCACATCAATAATCTGGAGCAGCTGTGTATCAACTACGCCAATGAGAAACTCCAGCAGCACTTTGTGGCTCATTATCTCAGAGCTCAGCAGGTAGCATCTGACGCTTTTCTGTTTCTATAGTTTGTAGTTTGTCCGATGGTGATCTGCTTATTGTGTTGAGGTCCAGGTCTCAGACATTCAGGAGGCTTCTTCAGTCTCTATGAAATGTGTTGTTTAAATCAGACAGCAACTTGTTGTACGTTGGGTCATGTGAGAAATGGATTAATCTCTGTTGCTCTCAGGAGGAGTATGTGTCAGAGGGGCTGCAGTGGTCCTTTGTCAAATACCAAGACAACCAGAGCTGTTTGGATCTCATAGAAGGAAGCCCTGTCAGTGTGTTCTCTCTTCTGAATGAGGTATGCTGATCATTTATTTGTTTTTAACAATAAAAAAAAAAAGTTTTAAATATTAAAAATAATAACAAAGACAATATCCAACGTATATTACTTGGTTAACCCAAAAGCAAAAGCAACCAACACACACACAAAAACAAAACAATATTAATAATCATAATCATAAGTAATCATAATAAATATACCATCAAATTAACTTTAACAATTCCATAATGTGTTTAACTTTATAAACACATTTAACTTTATTCCACTACAAGACAATGACATGGGGACAGAAGTAAAATAAATATATCATCTGGCAAACATTTGTCTTGGACTGCAAGGTCTTGGATGATGTACGAAGTATTTAATTAAAATGGAAGTGGTGTATCAAACCTGTCTTCCCTGTAGAGTTAAAATATATGAGGAATTTGATATTCTTTTGAAAAGAATTTATGCAAGTTTGGATGTATCTTTTTATGTTGAAGCCTGTTGTAAATTTGTATAGAAAGACATCATTCCTTTTAGCTCCTTGTTTCCATGTACAAAAGATTGCAGTCATTTTATTTTATTCATCTATGTATTGATTTTTTTACCTGCCTGTCCTTTAGGAGAGTCGTCTTAATCGAGCCTCAGATGCAAAGACATTCAGGATTCGTTTGGAGAAGGAGCTTGGTGATAACACCAACATCAGCTGGGACAAGTTCAGCAAGGAGCCACACTTCACTGTGGCCCATTATGCTGGTAAAGTCAACTACCAGATCCAGGGGATGGTGGAGAAAAACAAGGTGTGTAAGAAAAGCTTTTAAATTGTGTTCACACAGTCGACCACAGATCCATCCGCCCATCTCCAACTGGATTTTGTGTTATAGGACCCTGTCCCACCAGAGCTCATCAGCCTGCTTCAGAAGTCTGACAACCCCCTGCTGCACCAGATCTTCACTCATGAGGAACCAGAGAACCCAACTACTAAAGGGCTCAGCAAAGTCACTGTGGTCTCCAAGTTCAAGGTGGGAGTGGGCTAAAACGTTAACTTCATTTTGTTTTTCATTTTGTGTTTAGTTGACAGGGACACATCATTTAGACAGAGAATTGCACAACAGTCCAGTCCAGTGTATCACATCATTTATAGCTACTGTTAACTTCCAAGAGCTGATGATGATGATGTTCACAGACAACAATAGCTTATTGGGGCTTGTGGTCCCCAACCCTTTTGTCTAATGTACCCCACAGTCCTGTCGCATGAAGTAAAGTAGCTCTTCAGTGACAACACTCGTCATCTTCGAATTGTGTCAGTTTGAGCTGACTGTAAATGAGATGATTTATGCTGCTACCACTTGGAGGGTAGATATTAGACATTTATCTATTGCCTTAAGCTTTTTCACTATTTTTTTCAAAGGCTGTTAGGTAAGTGTTTGTTCATTACGTAAAGCAATCTAGAGTATTTTATCCACTTATTTAGCTCTTTTGTGACATTTTGCTGACTATTTCGCCTGTTTCTGACTCTTTTTACTTTCTATCTCAGCCAGTCATCCATTACATTTAACTCCTTGAACAATTTTTTGACTACCTTTACCTTTGTCACCATTTTATACCTCAAGCTGTTTCAACTATTTGACCTTTTAAGTATTACCATTAGTTATGGATAAATAGTTGAAATACAGCAAGTAGATAATTAACTGTCCATCCTATTTAATCTGCTTAGTGTTCAGGTGACTCAGTAGTTGACAGTTGAGTTTCTCTTCAATACTGGCGACTGCGGAAGTACGTCCTGGTTTACACATTTAAGTAAATGTGGTTGGGGTACTGATGATGTTGTACTGCTGATGTTCATGTCTGATTGTAGAACTCTTTGGAGAGCCTGATGAGGATCCTTCATACCACAACTCCTCACTACACCCGCTGCATCAAACCAAACCCGGACTGCAAACCACTCACCTTCAAAAAGGAGGAGGTAGATGTTCTACATCACAGTAGTACCACAGTGACAACAGCAAAGCTTTCTATGTTCTCATAAGGGAACGGTTTAATGGATGTTTCCTGTCCGCTGTCAGGTTATCGTGCAGTTGGAGGCCTGTGGTATTGTGGAGACTATTCATATTAGTGCTGCTGGCTTTCCAATAAGGTGAAACGTTTTTCCTTTATTTACGGCTTTGTTTCTCTGGGATTTGTCGTTGACTTGTCATTTGTGTTTTGTAGAATTCCTTTCAAAGACTTCATGCAACGCTATGGACTGATTGCAAAATTCCAAAATTTCACTTCAGGGAGTCATTGTGTTGGTAAGTACAGTTTAATGCAGGAACCATTACAGTCAATTTTGGCATGTCTATTGTGTACAAAGAGTGATTTTATTTCCTCTCTTTAGGTCTGCTGGTTTATTCTCCTTTTCCTTCATTAGTCCTCTTAGTAAATTTGATCCTCAGTTCTCTACTCTTCTTGGGACTTTTCCATTTGGTGCATAAAAACAGGACTTTCTAACAAAATTTGCAACTTCTTATGAACTTTCCAGGTAAATGCATGCACCTCTGATTATTTGGGCTTGCTTTGCATGTTGTTTTCACATTTCCATTCTCATTACTGATCACTTTAAGCTTGAACTTTGAATATTCGAATATTCATCTTAACTCTCTTTTCAGCTTATTCTTAGCTGCGCTAGAGGCTTTATGGATGGTAATGTTGGTCAGTCCAGCAAATGTCTACAGATGGATTGCTTTGAAATTTTGTGCAGACATGGTCCACACAGGATGAATCCTACTGGTGATCTCATTACCTTTCCTAGCACCGTTGCAATGAAATTTGGTGAACACACACCTTCAAGATCCCCTCAGAATGAATTGTTAGAAATTTCCCCTTTTCATGTAGGACCACCATGAGGTTAAAATTGTAATTTGGCCCAAATCACTGTAAAACTAATGATGTTTCCATCAGCACCATTAGCAAACATTTGCATATTAACACTCTTAACTAAGATGGAGAACATGGTTAATAATCATGTTAATATTGTCACTGTGAGCATGTTAGCATTAGCGTTTGGCACCGCTGTGCCAAGGTGCAGCCTCACACTGCTGCTAGCATGGCTGTAGATTTGTTCTCTTGTGTGAATGTTTAAGGATCCTCCTGCTCTCTAAGCCTGAATGCTGCCAAATCTACAGTAGCACGTTTGAAAGACTCATGGAATTTACAGCAATCATACCGATGTCTGTGGAAACTGCTGTGGATTTTGATGTTTTTCTCCTTTCTCACGCTTACCCACTGAACAGTTTTTACCTTGCTGACTGCCACACTGTCAAGCTAATACTGTCTAGTAAAAGTGGATCTCTTGACAGTTGGTGTGCTGCTCTGTCCACACTTGAATTATGTTTCCGGTAATTCACTCTAATTTGTCTCTGTCTTAGATGTGAATGCTGTAACTAGCAACGTTCTTCAGGAAGAGGTGCAGAAATTGCTCCATAATGTGTTACAACACAAGGCGTTTGGCTCCTTGCACAACATTGACAGTGAAAAACACAATTCATGGGTGCACTGTGGAAGGACTAAGGTTTTTCTCACCCAGTCAATGGTCAGTCATTTATATACTCAGGCAACCCTCATACATAATTAATATTTGTATGCATGTATGTAAATCTGGGAAATAATTTGCAAATTACATTCAAGTTTTAACTCTTTCTATTTGGCCATATTGTGCTTACTGGGTGCTTCAATTACTTGGGAGTACTGACCTGCCTTGCTGTTTTCTTATAGCTGGATTTGCTAGAGAATCAGAGGCGGAAGATCCTGTCCCAGTGTGCCTTCTCCATTCAGTGCTGCTGGCTGCGATACCAGCGCCGCAGACGCCACGCCCGCCAACTGTCTGCTACCCTTATTCAAGCAGGTAAACTCTTAATGCCCTGGCCAGGTACCATTGAGTGGTCTAGTAGAACTCTGTGGCCTCACTCCCACTGTGTAAGTCTGCTGGCTTTGACCTCACTGTCTGGTCAACAGGAACCAGCTGTCAGAGTCTGTACACAGTGTTTGCGGTCTGATCTTTCCCTTCAGAAGCTGTCAAATATTGAAGCTCATCTGATTAACTATTAATGACAGATATTCTTTTGATACTTCCTTCTGAATTGGAGTACCTATACATACATTTCTCTCCACAATGCACATTAAACGGTTTGGTTTGATGCTGAAGTGTATTATGCCTCCTGCAGCAGTGCGGTCATGGCTGGTTCGGAGGCAGGTCCAGAGATGGAACAGAGCAGCTGCAGCCATCCAGAGCACTTGGAGGAAGTGGAAGGTGAGATTTGGAGAGATTACACTTCATATTTTTTGTCAGGAAAAAAAGTGATATCAGGTAATGTAGGCCTAGTTTTGACATGAAGAATACATGGATATTAAAGGATTTTGCATCAATCCTTTTTTAAACTTTCTGTCATGAAAATGTAACAGGGGTGCAATGCTAAACCTCTCCGGGGACTGCAGAGTCAAAAAAGCACTGTTGCATTAACCCTAGAACACTAACGTTAAAATTAGTAACACCATCACTAACGTTGGGTATATTTTACCCGATATAATATCTCGGATAAAATACAGTTTATCACACCAGCGTTCATCATGCCATATAGGACACACAGTGGCCACCTCTTGGTTTTTCTTTCACAGCTGTACTGAGCACACATTTGGTCGAAAGTATCAAAACATCCCTTCATTTGGTTGTAAAATTCGATCACTTCAAAATTGTGTGGGTGAAAATCACCCGACGTTAGTGTTCTAGGGTTAACAGCAATATTCAATGTGCAATGTGCACCTATTTAATAAAGAAATAAATAAACGTGGAGATATGGATGATATATAAATTACTGTGTCTTTTTTTATGGCAGGAACTATTGAAGTCCTTGGCTGAGGCAGAGCTGGATGATGCAAAGGACCTTTTGGAGGTGGACATGCCAGCATTGAACCCTGTTATCAGGGAGCGAGGCTCGGTGCAGCTCTCCACCATTCAGGAGCCTGTGACGGTGCGAGGGTGGCCCATGGGTCTGGCTCTGGCCTCAGCCCCGTCCATCACCGTGTCTTTGACAACCACGGGCTTGCAGAAGATGATGTCTGTGATGGCCTCCCTCAACCTGCCCTCCCGGAAAGGGAAGTATAAGGTGGAGACAAACCAATACACGCAGGGGCTCGCCTCCATACGGGCTCAACCCAGGGTGAGGGCACATCCGCACAAGTTCTATTAAATCTCCCCTAACATTTTCATAATCTGTATGATTTAATGATCAGTCATTTGAGAGTGCATTTTCTTGTCTTTTCAGGGATCTGTAAAGCTGCACTATCAGCATTCTCCACTTCTTTATGCTGACAGGCAACCAGACTTGAAGAGTGATGTGACAGGGTTCAATGAGATCCTGCTAGAGAAAACACTCTGAGATTTCATATGACCTACATGAGGGCACAGAGGTGCTTTTGCGGTAAAGCAACTGCTCCTCCATAATCTGACAGAGAGATGAGAAACCTGGTATTTTAAGCTGTTATTTCACTAAATGTGTTTGTTTAAAGTGATCATTTACAGCTATAATTAATGTTGTTGTTTTTTTTCAAGAATGCCAAAGTTTATCTCATTGTATTTTACAAGGATGCAAAGATCTGCAAAACCTGCACCCTTGCATAATATTTTAACCTCACAGGTGGTCAGGTTAAGATAATGCACTGCTCTTAGCCTGACCTTCTTAGAAACAATCATATGCGGTGGCCTTCATGCCCCAGGGAATCATAAAATCATCTCTAATTCAAAATCTCAGTCAGCTATCTAGAAACACTGACCTGTTATTATCTGAGATAAAGCAGAAATACTATTGTTGATCATTTGTAAAATATGCATTGTGTCAAAAGTGTTGATCAAAGTATTGGGCCTTTGACAAGTGCCTTTCTTGAAATCTACATTGGAATCACGAAAAGGCTGTTTTTATATCTATTTATTATTAAGTCCGGTTTGATAGATTTATTGTGTAGGTGTAAAAAAACAAAAAAAATATATAGTGATTCAGATGAACATATTATTATGTAGGTTATCATTGTCCAACATCTATTAAGTGTGATTTATGCTGGGGAAAAGTAATTAAGCAAGTTTTGCACATGTAAAGCGCACATTGCACATTAAAACCACACACCTGCTCACATATAGTAACAGACTGACAAAAAGCCATGAACAAGCAGACGCAACACTTATGTGATGCAGGGATGGGATGAAACCATTTATTGCTGCTCTTTCTTCAGTAAGGGCTCTTTATATTATACACATCTGCTAAATGTTTGACTACAGCACATTCTATGAGGATTTTTATCTGCTGCGTTCCAAAGCATTAATGCAAGTACTGTACAACATACCAAAGTCTTTTTATACTAGTATTTGTGGTATTATAACCAACAAGTTTTATTATATTCAAAACAACTTTTTGCTATAAGTGTTACACTTTTATTAATGTAACTTAACCGCTTCTCCTCGTTTGATGCAACACATTACCCACAGGGACAGCATATAGCACCTTCCTTTGCTGGCTAAACAAGCCCACTCTTTTAACCTGTTCCAGCTATAGATCCACTGATGCGTGTCTGAATCATCATGACAGTTTAGAATTTGAAATCAGTATACTTTTGTGTCAGTGGTACCAAGGGACAACTTGAAATATGTTAATCTTGAAATTACTGTTTTGTTGAAGTAAATGTCTGTTCTAAAATTTTGCCTGCAGAATGTTTTCCTTCTACTTCAGACTGTGTCTACATGTGATCAGCCATTTTACAAGTGACTCGTTAACTGTACTGTAAAGCCTTTGGTATGGACTCAAGGACTGATAGTTTGAAAACATTTATTTGTACACTATATACATACACAGGACAGGAACAGCACAAAGGATTACAGTAACATGTGGCTTATTGCATTTGACATTTAAAATACTTATTGTCTGTCCCACAAAAAAATCTGATCAAAGATTAATAATATAGAAAACTAGTTTACAAATCACCATCTTCGTTGGAATTTACTGAGTTTGCTTCATTTTCTACAATTTTCAAACACTGATCTGAGAATTCGACAAAGAGAGGCTCCTGCATGGCAGCCTTCATCGCATCACATTTGCTGTCTGCACCGTCAACAGTGTGTAATAACTGTCTCAGGTGGGGGTTGCAAAGAAGATCTCTCAGCTCCTTTGACTGACCTGTAGAGGAAACAAAACATGTATTAGCCACAACTGACTTTGTTGAAAACTTTGTGTGGTCACTGGTAAATGCACTTGACACGTGATGCTGCCAGTAGAAAAACTGATGTTTTAATACCTAACAGCTGAAGTCTCTGTAGAGGTACTTTGTCAATGATGTCATCTTCATGCAGAAGATCCTCAACCGTCCAAGGTTCTGCAAAGTAAAGCCAAAAGTATTTCACACAAGGCATATGAAAATTATCAAGGTTGAAGTCTGACTTTGTTTACTAAAGGGAGAATTAGAAGACAATTTGGACAAGTTTAAGTCACACAAATATTCGCCACCACTTTTCAAGTTCAGCTTGCAGTACCCAAGCTGCCTCAGTGTGAAGTGAGAGGGTGAAATGAGTGCAGTTTGGTGCCAAGCTGTTGGACACTAAGCATTATAAATAATCACTAGTATACTGTTTATTATCTTTCTATAAAACAGTGACTGTTCACAGTTTTCATGACAAATCAATCTAAAACGGTATGAAAGGACAAGTTACATTACTCGGTCAACATGAATTTGACCATGTTTCTGCTAACTTCATCCATATTGCCCTCCTCTTATAATCAATTCATTTTGTGCTCTGGATGCAGTACTTAAAGAAAGTGTGATAGTGACAAGAACGGTGCGAGATTTAACATCTTACCAGTATTGAAGGTTTCTTTAGTTTCAGGTTCAGTGGGTGCGGGCTGCTCAATAGGAAGACAAGTGTCTAGGGACAAAAAAAGGAAATGAGATGGTGGGCTATTGGATGACAAGCAGCAGAACATTTCCTCTTGAATATGATCACAGGTGGCCCACACATCACATAAGTACATCACTTGAAATGCAAAAACCAATCTTAGTTACCTTTATGCCTCTTGTAACAGCCAAGGGAACAGCTGTCAGGGAAAAAAACAGTAATTTATCTGGCACACTGTTGTTTCCGCGATTAAAAATCCAAACCAAAAGAATACATCAATTAATCCATGTATTAAACAGTCAAAATAGTAGTTGATCTCTAAGTTAGTTCATTCAACAGCGAGAATACCGGTCTATGACTTCAAGTCGCAAATCACTTTGACCCATGTGGGTTGCCGTCCCATGTGGTGTTGATGTCCAAAATTGTTTTCACGTGTAATTTACCGACATTACATTCAGTCAGTGGTATATTCTGTGTATACGCTCATGTGTTTCTTTATTTTTAGCTCCAGGCATCTCAGTGTTTTAAAGTTCTGGGCACCAACACTGCAGTGTTTTACAAACAATGCTGATACAGTAACGTAAGTTAATTGTAAGTTAGCTTTGGCTCAAAATAGATAAGTCCGGTTTATTTGCCATTCTTTTGCAAACAGCACACAAAAAACAGACAGTTGTCCTTCACAGAATTGGCTGTTGTTATCTATTCACATGTGACTGTTTTTAAAGTTTGAGTAGCGACTAAAGATACTAGTCAAACAAACAAACAAACCGGGAGCTAACTGGGGGATAGCTAGCTCGTAGGCAGTAATGTAAAACTACTTACTATCTTGTTTTGCAGACTGGACATCTGTACTTCGGTGTATGTTCGTTGCACACACTACATATCTGCATTTTGGCAAGTACAAAAAAAATAAATAAATGATGAATAAACTATTCAATTCGCTAGTAGCCCAAACGTGCGAAGCCCGGTGAAAAAGTGACATCAGTTCCGGTTGAGCAGTCCTTCAAAATAAAAGTAGGTGCGTTTAACTGGAACTGAAAACCTAAACCCCAGTTGGTATTCAATAAAGAGCAGGAAAACAGTTGGGACCATTGATCAAGTAAGGAAAAATAAAACAAGAGAATACAGAGACCATTAACATACAGAACCATGACAAACCTGTAACACAGCCTACAGAATTAAACCAGTTGTATTGAACTAACAGGAAATTGTTTTTATTATCAGTTTTCAGCAATAGAAATAAAACAACCCAAGGCGGTGTAGTTAACATCAGTTTTTATTGAATCAAAATACAGTATAATATCTTATGCACTCACAGAAATGACTACATCTATCTATGTGTTTATCAAGCACACAACACTGACCTATATAGCCCAACACAAACTATTCTTGCACAGCTGTAACTTGAGAATTGGAGGTCTTGTTACAGTAGAGGATAAAATGGAGAGCTGTGTCATGACTGATTAAAGGACATGCACTATATTGCCAAAAGTATTCACTCATCCGCCTTTACACGCATATGAAATTAAGTGACATTCCATTCCTAATCCATAGGGTTTAATATGATATCGGTCCACCCCTTTGCAGTTATAATTGCTTGAACTTTTTTGAGAAGGCTTTCCACAAGGTTTAGGAGTGTGTTTAGGGGATTTTTTTGACCATTCTACCAGAAGCACATTTGATAGGTCAGACACTGATGTTGGACGAGAAGGCCTGGCTCACACTCTTCGCTCTAATTCATCCCAAAGGTGTTCTGTTGGGTTGCAGGCCAGTCAAGTTCTTCCACACCAAACTCGCTCATGCATGTCTTTATGGACCCTGCTTTGTGCACTGGTGCGCAGTCATGTTGGAACAGGAAGGGGCCATCCCCAAACTGTTCCCACAAAGTTGGGAGCATGGAATTGTCCAAAATCTCTTGGTATGCTGAAACATTCAGGGTTCCTTTCACTGGAACTAAGATGCCAAGCCCAGCTCCTGAAAAACAGGCCCACACCATAATCCCCCCTCCACCAAACTTCACACTTGGCACAATGCAGTCAGACAAGTACCGTTCTTCTGGCAACCGCCAAACCCAGACTCGTCCATCAGATTGCCAGATGGAGAAGCATGATTTGTCACTCCAGAGAACGCGTGTCCACTGCTCTGGAGTCCAGCAGTGGCGTGCTTTACACCACTGCATCCGACGCTTTGCATTGCACTTGGTGATGTATGGCTTGGATGCAGCTACTTGTTGCACAGGTGGCATCCTATCACAGTGCCATGCTGGAAGTCACTGAGCTCCTGAGAGTGGCCAATTCTTTCACAAATGGTGCTTGATTTTATACACCTGTGGCCATGGAAGTAATTGCATACTTAAATTCAATTATTTGGATGGGTGAGTGAATACTTTTGGCAATATAGTGTATTCTCAGGGTAACAGCACTCCAGTCACTGGGTCAGGGAAGGCAGAGACACTTGGCCACGGTCACCGTCAGAAATCCAACTTTTGTCCGGTTCTGTATGGAAATCAGAATTAAATGGTCATGACAAATCATCCCACAACCTACAAGTTATTTCATTATCTATTTTCTCGGTTTACAAAATGATTATATGACTACACGTTTTCAGGTCCTTTTCCACTGAGTTAGGATGACAGCTGCTCAGATTTTAATTTGTCAGGATAGTCTATCACACGCAAAAAATTGGCAGAGAGGTTTAATTTAATTACGATACAAACAGAATTACTGCCATATAAACATGACGAGGGAAATACCTGCTCCATGTGACTCTATCAAATAGAGTAATCTGATGGGTAGGGTAAAGCAAACACGAATTTTCAAGCACCCAGACAAACAGGCGTTGTTCACCTCGTATAAATGGAAGTTAACTGCCTGACTAATCGGCAGGATCTCGTAGGTTATGTAAATATCCGAGCAGGAGATTGTTTTTCTGCCACTAGGGCCGAATGTTGTTGTTTTTCCCAACCATGCATGAACACTAATTTCAAGCTACAAAGGTGCACTGTTACCTGTAAACATCGAGGAAAGACATCAAGACGATGAGCTCTTGGTTCTCCTGCGTTTCATTTGGCTGTTGTGAAATTTTTCTGCAATCTTCCTCTCGTGTCCTGCGGGGCAATGGCGGTTTGTGTTCAGCTCGATTTCCCTCTTGGTTCTCCCTTTGCCAGAAGCATGGCACGAGTATTCGAGCAGATTGTAATAGTCATATTGATCGTAATATGCCTCCTCAAAAGAAACAAATATTTCCATGTCTGTCGCCATTTGGAGACCGAAAGCGACGGTGTACACTTTACGCAGACGAGTCTCAGAACTAGTAAACAGGTGATGTCACCCTGTGTTTATATATGTGGTCACGTGATCGTGTCGCTCCATAATTTTGACTGGGAAATGTTGACTATGTTCCATACCATAAGAAGGCTGCATTGTGCTTGTTATTTATAAATATCAATATGTATAGTTTGGTTTTTGTTATTTCGCTTTGCATGTATTTATCTCTTCCCATATTCCAAGTTGGACTGAATCTTTGTTTTCAGAGTTATATGTGTTTGGGTAATGGAAACATAAATATCTACAGAATTTAAATGTAATTTGAATTGCACATTGTGAGGTTAGTGTTCATTACCTTCAGCTGTTAGCCTTCTCTGAAATGAGATATGAAGAATACAACAAAATCACGCGGCCATCCGTGTTTCTATTCTGTTTTGTTTCTCAGCGCGGCGGCCCGCCCCTGACGGTGTGGCACGGTGTGACGCTTTTCCACGTCGCAGTTCTGTCTCACAGGCGAACTCGCTGCGTATGTATGCGTGTCTCCAGCTAGGCCAGAGAGTGATGGCGGCGCCCGTCCTGAGAGTGTCCACCCCTCGGTGGGAAAGAATAGCTAGGCTTCTTGTTTGCCTGTTGGGCATATTGTTGTCTCTATATGCCTTTCACGTCGAGAGGGAAAAGGCTCGGGATCCGAGTTATAAGGCTATGTGCGACGTCAGCAGCTCCATCACCTGTTCAAAAGTGTTCAGCTCAAGGTAATTTGAATTCAGCAAAGAGCGCTCAATGAAGCTGTCTGCTATTGTGGCAATCTGGGAAGGGCTGCCCGGTTTAAACTGTCAGATGAACTCCGCTAACATTTGAGAGCTGCCCTCTACTTCTAATGCTAAATGCAAACTATAGTTGCTGGCGCACTCGAGCTGACTGCTCGCTAAATAACGTGTCTACAATAAGTTAACTTTTATCATTTAATAGATACATCATTAGCTAGCATAGCTCGATGAAGCTAACTTTGCTAACCGTTAGCTAACGCAACCCATTTGTTAACGTTGTACTTCTTAGCCGGTCAGCTATCAACAGAGAGCCGTCAGCATGGTGAGATTCTCAACTGATAAGCTGTCGATTGCTAATGTTAGTTGACTGAGCATGCTGGATGCTTTCATACATGTAACTAAGGGTAAACACCTCTGTAGCACCAACTTTAGCACAAAAGTTGACGATAGCTCGTTCACTCTAACGTTATTGCTGTATGTGTTGTTGATAGACGGGGTCATTCATTCCGCCGAGCAAAACTGGGATTTTTTTATTCGTTGGTTGTCTTAAAGATGATAATTCTGGGCACCTTTTGAACCTATCATTTAACGTTAGCTGTCACACTGCTGTCATTAGCTGTTGTGGTAATGTCTCCGGGCAGCTAGCAGTCTGTCCAAAGGGTTAACCCCTACACCCAAGCTACCTAAAGGGACAGTGCACAAAACTGCTCCAGAGGTCAGTGGAGAGGACTGTAACAATGTTGGCTACTTTGAAGTGCTACTCACAGTGGCACACTGTTGCCATAAACAAGAGTTGGTTTACTTCCAAAAAGTTTCCAAGCAGTTAGTCATTTAAAATAATATTCATTTATATTGTTAGATCACATTTATTGTGTAAAACCAATGTTCTGAAATTGCCACACCAGCTTCAATGTGGCCATGCAGCTATTAATGAAAATCCATCCCACCTATTGAATCTGACTGAATGAGAGTCTTTTGTAGGGCCTGGACAAATACTCACAGCAACATTAAACTGGAATGCAACCTGTCTAGGAGTTATCACATATTTGTAAGATGAGTGAGTGACTTGTCTGTATGAGTATTATAGACACACTTGTTGTGGCCTTGTGAATGAATATCTTTCCAAATTGTGAAGTAATGACTGAATGAAAGACACGGCTTATTCCCTCTAAATTCTAAATGAAGAACTTAAGTATTTTCTAGTTCAGTCTCCAATAGAGACTTTATTGTGCATGCCTCTTCAAATGCTTATCAGTTTAAGATAAAATCTTGAAACACTAGTCAGAATAACAGTCTTGGAAAATAATGGCAAGCATGATTCTCTGCATTATGGGAAAGTGTTATACACAAGGAAAATAAGAAATAAGTGATAAATGAAATAAGATTGCTATATATGTTGCACAGATGTTTATTTTTTAAGATGAAACATACTTGCACAGATGCTTTTAAAATTCAAGATGGATTCTCTGAGGTACAGCTGAGCATGTGATTATATATAGCTGCAAATGAGACATGAAAAACTAGCATAATGTTTACTAAAATAGAATAAGAATATAATAAGAAACTTTGCAAGAAATAAAGTGTACAATCAAATTGTTTGTAGCACCGGAGAGCAGAGCGACTGTTTCAGACTACATTAAAAAGAGTGATATTTGCTGAACTTGCTGAATAAGTTGGACATTCCTGCTGAGTGAAACTCTTAGATGAATCTGTCAGCTGCACCTAAATATGATACTGAAATTTGACACAAATAGAATCTCAACAATCTTAAAGATGAGCAATAGGGCAAAAGCTTTAGTCTTATAAGGACACTAACTGGAATGAGACCTGAAGTGTTGCAGAGGTTCAAAATCAGTGGCGATCAACATACTGGTCTTAACAGGTGGGGATGAGAGAATATTTCCTCAGCACCAGTGTTTGTGCCACAGAAGGTCAGACAAACGTTACCCTCTTGAGACTGTTGAGTTGAGACTTGTTCTTAAAATCAGATAAATACAGCGGTTGTCTTATACAGGCTCTCATCTGTCACATGCACTGAAGTGCTCAAGTCACATCGGTGTAATTGAAAATGCTTTTTGTTTGCTGCACTTATTTTCTCCTCTTAAGAAGTCCCAATGGGTTTCATCAGTGAAATGATTAGCTGATCAAGAGAAAATGAATTATTAGCTGAATCATTTTGGACCATTTGCTTGTTTCACAAAACAAGACGTGAGGCTTAAAAACCAAACAAACAAGCAAAAAAAAAAAAAAAAAAAAACTCACTCAGCTGATATTTCAGGTTCTTGGAAAACAAACGTTTGGAAAACCTGGGTTTTGGCAGTCGTCAACTGTGATCCGGTTTGTTTAGTTGTTTGTGTTTGCCACAGTTTTCTCCTGTACTCCTGCCGTCTTTGCTGATGTTTTTGTGTGATTTAGGTGGGGTCGAGGATTTGGACTCTTGGGCTCAATTTTTGGAAATGACAGTGCACTGAACCAACCCAACAGTGTCTACGGGATTGTCTTTTATGCCTTTCAGCTTTTACTAGGTAAGATGTCAATTTCTCGCTCACATATTGCTGATGCAGATAACAAATCTCACTAGCCATTGTACTAACAGCCAGTCCTGACTCAACACTTAGCCTGTCATGGCTATATTTGTTTAATCCTGACTCATATGATACTGACATCATATTTAGTGGCTATACATAAAGATTTTATTAAATGGGAGTCTCATGCTTTTTGAAGCTCACCTTACTGAACTGGAGTCAGTATGTCGTGTTTTTTGAACTTTGTTTTTTAATCCGTTTCTACTTAGACTGCAGAGATGTCTTCAAATGTCTTGATTGCTGTTCTAGAAATAACGACTTCAGCCTTTTCAGTTTTATTCTTATTAATGCGGTGTTTGTCCCAGTCACTGACAGGTCAGAGAGATCCTAAAGTGACTCATTACTTTATGATCAGCACCTTGTTTACATTCACTGTCACATTCACTTCCCCTCAGTACTTTGGTGTTGCTGACTCAGTCATGCTGGTTTGACATGTCTGCCTGCAGAGTGGCCTGTAGGCTTGCCTGGCCACCTGGCGCTGGCACAGAACAAGAGGTCCTTTTAGCCACAGCAGTTAGCACTCATTTGACTAACACAATAGCAGCCCAGTTATACTAAACTGCTACAGCTGCTCAAGATTTCCATATTAAAGGCAACACCACTCAGTTTCAGAACTGTCATTATTCTCAAGGCCTTGACCTGTCCAGTATTTGTGTGTAGGCAAGACCTCATTATCTGCACAACCAAAGCTTTAATCTCTGATTAATGCTGGGGTACAGCATTAGACAACTGTCAGAAAGACTTTGTAGAATCCGATGTCCACTTAAAATTCATTTTGTAGTCATTATGTTTTTCCCTTATTGTAATTTGATGTTACAAAGAGCATGGTGGTGGGCAGTATGGATAAAATCTTCTATCATGCCATATGTCATTTGGTGTTGCAGTATGGAAATAATTTCCCTCTGCAATGTGATGGAATAGAAGTATAATGTAAAATAATGGAATTACTCAAAGCACAGGTATCTCAAATGTACACATGAGAGTACGTGAGTAGATATATTTAGTTAAAGTCCACCACTGGACACCACTGCATCACATGCATGTTAGAATTTCATTGACTATCATTAATAATCACTGAAACTGACAGCGTATAAAACATTGCTTCGAAGTGATCGTGCACTTTATTTGTGCTTCGTCAGTCTGTAGGGCTCAGACATGTGCAGACACACCAGAACCTGTTCAGCTGAGTATTTTGCTAGAAAGAGAAACCAGAAATCTACTCTTTCAGCATAGACATGGAACACTGATGTTTTGGAATAACAGATCAATCAGAGTGTCCGATGTTCATATGAAGTATACTCAAGGTGAGAGTGAAAGGGAATACCCACTTAATAACAAGGTACATTAAATAATTTTGCTAGCAAAAGACGTTGCCTAGCTGTAATTGTTACAAACAAAATGAAATATTACCAGCATAAACACTGAGAAAACTTAGCTTTAGAACTATGACTGCACCTCATGTGACAACAGAATGATATGACCAGCCTGCTGTGTGTTTAAGCTGAGGGTCGTCACGAGGATGCTGGCAACATAAATAGAGAACTGTCTGAGGCTGAAAGAGCAGACTGATCAGGTTGCTTTGTGTGTTCCAAGGTTGTGTCTTTTTTTTTTTTTTTTTCATGGTTATTTGCCTAAGCCTTAGTTTGTGTTTCTGCCGTAGGAATGACTGTCAGTGCAATGGCCGCCCTTATTCTCATGACGACATCCATCTTGTCGGTGGTGGGCTCGCTCTACCTGGGCTACATCCTCTACTTTGTCCTAAAGGACTTCTGCATCATCTGCATCACCACATATGCTCTGAACTTCATTCTCTTTATTCTCAACTACAAGCGACTAGTTTACTTGAATGAGGCCTGGAAGCAGCAGCTTCAGGCCAAGCAGGACTAAGCTGTCGAAAGCGGCAAGAATAATAAGATACACAAACAACAACAAAAGAAAGAAGTGTGACCTCTGAACATTTGACTTGCCACCAGGAGACCTTGCTTCCAAACAATGTTTATTCTGCTGTGTGTTCAAAAAAATGAAGAAATTTAACTTAAATGTTGGGCCTGACATCTCAATGTTGCAAACATGGAAGGATTTGTAAGTGACAGATGATTTTCTTTTAATTACTTTCTCCTGGTTTAACATTGTACTCACTTAAGGAAGGGGCTGGCTGTGGGGAAACACATCAACCCGAGCAAGCAGAGGCAGAACGCCACAGTACAGAAGGATGGAGGACAGCTCTCTTTTGAACAAAAAAGGATCGCAGAATGGAAGAAAAACAGGACAATAAAGGCGTTTACTTGAAATCATTAGAACGGTCCTATTACTGCACAGCGGATCTGCACTAAAACTCAGAACTGAATAATGGGTCCCAAAATTAAAAAAAAAATAAATATATATATAAAAACACTCATTAGGTCATCGTACACTTTGAATATAAGGTTCTATGGCAGGGTGGGGAGGGGGGGGGGGTAGAACGATTAACATTTATACAGAATAGTTTTTTTTTCCATGTTTACACTTTGTAGTATGTTTCTTTTTGAAGAGGACCACTAAAAAAAATAAACACAGAGCAATGTGAGATATTGTGTGTAGATCAGTCAGATTGTTTGTTTTGCAATTCTGTAAATAGCTGCTGAGCAATATTCCAGGCTAGATTGTGATTTTAGTGTTAACACAAACCCTTAAGGAAAAGGAGAAAACATCAGTGAATCTGGAACAAATGAAGTGATCAATGTCACGGTTGTTGGAAGAGTCCAAAGGTGTGCTTGGGACATCTTCCGTCCTGTAATCCTGGTCAGGCATGCAGTTCAGAGTTGTGGGGATTTCTCTGTTGTTAGTGGTTATTGCTTCATCTGAAGCCACCAACACAGAGTCAGAATAGAACAGTTCACCAAGTTTGCATAAAGGCACCCTCACTTGGTTCTTTTTGGGTTTTTTTTTTGTTTGTTTTTTTTGTGAAAAGCATTCCTGACCACCACTCAAGTGGGTTCCATAAAGACTTATGTGCCTAAAGGAGTGTTAAGGTGAAGTACCTTTCTTTTTTTATGTTTTGGGTGTGGGTGGGGACTGGGGAAACGTCATGTTAGCACCAGTTTTACTCATTTTAGGTTCACAGGTCCAAGGCTTTATTTTTATGATCCCAGTTTTGTAAATTAAGATACGAGTGAAGTGTTTCTCCCTCCGTAATCGAATCCAGAGGTAGCAAAGACTGCTACACTGTGATTGTGTGTTGAGGGTTAGAGTGGCCTGGTGGCAGAAGCATCTCTTCTCTTGCTGCTTCACTTGCATTAATGCTCACCTGGCTTTTGTTCACTGTCCAGTCTGTATCTCTTTGATGTCGAACAGTAACTGTGATCTTGCCAAGCTGAGTTACCGGTACAGTTCATTTGCAGGATGTGAACAAAACTTGGAGAAGGTCATGCTTTGGTGACATATAAGGCAGAAACCTAACATCATAAGTGGAGCTTGTGGGATGTTTGCACCTGCAGTAAAGATATCGAGGTTGCTGGTGGTTTTCTAGCTGCAGACACTGAAGCTTCAAGTGGTTTATCTAACACAGCAAGGTTTGTGGATAAAAGGATCACAATAAGGGGACAGCAGCCATAGCTTGTAGTTGCTTTGCTTGAAATCCACAGTGTTGTCAGTTCAGTACCAGAGTGACAGAGTTGGACCGTTGTCTCTTCTCCATCCAGAAGCCACTGATACTTGTCAGATGCATGGTACACTGTCTCCTGGCTTCAAGCATATGTTGGCCATAGGACAATCTCACACACACTGTCCAAGATGTAGAACAGTCGTAGTAATATCTATAATAATGTGATTCATCTGTGGTGTTAAACCAGCTTGTTGATAGTTTTCCATCACTGCTTGTCTCCATGCTCCTTCACATTTATTAGAAAGTTCTCCTGAACAGTTTTTTTTTCCTTTTTTTGTGGGGAGTGGGGAGTTTTTTTGAGGTATGTTGAAGTATTGATGATGCCTGCTGCCAGGAAAGCCATCTGAGTGACATGCTTCCTGTGGCATCATATGAAATGATCGGTTGTGTATGAAAATGGAAACTGAGGTGATACTTTTTATTTTTTTTCCAGGATGTTGTCCAAGTGAAATTGTTGTCTGCTCATGCATATTTTAACCCATTTACTACTTATCATATGTAGGCTGCGTTATGTCACTGTTGGCCATTTCCCAAAGCACAGTTTGTGTTTTATATTTGAAATTGTTCTTCCAGGCCACCATCCACCTCACTGTGGGATGAATAAACTTTGAGAAACACTTCAATCACTTAATTCATCACTGTGAAGATTACGCTTTGAGTTACAGTTATAACTAGAACTGATACATATGATGCAGTTTGGCAGCCTAGGTTTCTGTTGATGGATAAGCTAACTTAAAGTAGTACTTCACAAATGTATCCTTGCATGACTACAACATCTCTTAAAAACTGATGCAGCAGAAGCAGAGATGTGATCTTGTTAATTCCATTAGTTTTTCTTCCTCGTTCAAACCAAGACCCTACTTTACCCACAATGCAACTCAGCCATCAACAGTTTAATCTGTAAACTATGCTAGTAGTGCCTAATGTGCCAAGCCTGCCCACCCTCAAGCAGAGATGAGCAGCAGGCTGCAGAGGTCTAGTGAGCACACTTCTTTCTAACTCCACACCAATAGGTTTTTTTCATTTTCAGATTTTCCTTTCAAGCAAATTTCAAATATTTGCAAGCTGATGTTCATAGAACACCAATAACAATAGGAACCAGTGGCTACCTGGAAGAGAAATTCGTTTAAACACAGTGATTTGCTTTGGAAGATGGTATGTTGCGTTGACATGATTTGTAGTAAAGTGGTAAAAACATGCAACCACCAATCCAGTCCTTTGAATGAACTATATAGTCCTCCATGGAGTGATTTAAATGTTTGCATCATTTCCTAGCAAGTCATCTTTAAGATCTTCCTTAAATAGTATTGCCTTGTCGGGTTTGCATCAGGTTCTTATTCATCTCAACTCAGAATTATTAAGATTAACAACCACATTGTTTTGTCTTTGTCATCTTTTGGGAAAGCCTGTGCACTCACATATAAGATTAGTCTCATATGGGTTCACTTGCACGTTTTTTTTATTTTATTATTATTTGGAGAAGTCAAACTGACATAGCTGCCTAGTTTTTGTGACAACGACTAAGGGTCCTGTGAGTATCGACCATATAACTGACCAGTGTACAATAGGTAGCCTATTATGATGTTCATGATTCCAGCCATATGCAAGCCTGTTACACTAGCTGTGCACAGTTACTTTAAAGAGAGAGGTAAGGAATTCAGATGCTTTGGCCTTTAAAAGGATCATGCTGTGTGGTGATTTAATGTCAAAAAGAACGTCAAACTGATTGATGATACATTCTCATTAATATTCATTTAGGCCCTGAGGTATAACTGCCATGTTAGTTGCATCACCAATGCCAACAAAAGTGCCTTCTGTTTGATCACTAGGCCTTGAGCCAAAGACGAGCAACGGTAAAAGCCTTGTAAAATGAAGAATAGTAACTGTAACAGGCACTTCTGCTTGCCTTCCTTAAGATGTAATCTGATAAAATTGGTCATTCCCAAAGATGTGATATCCAGTATCTGTGCAAAAATCCATTCAGCAATTGCCAGACAAAATTCTCTGTCAAATCAATGGCTGTTCCTTTTTTCCTTCCTGATCTCCAGTATATAATTATCATCTTTATTCTGTCTAGCTAGGACATGTTTGTTAGCTAAGAATACACCCTGTTTAAAATACATGATTGTAATGTTCTTTTTCATTGTTAATTATGCCCTTTAGCGTTATAGACTGTTAACATTCTGGGTTATTTTAGTTAAAAAAAGGTTGAGGGGTTGGAGGGCTAGGAAACCATGTGTCAGCATAAAATGTTTATTACATTTCTTTGTGGAGGAAAACTTTCTGGGTTTGCTTCTGTATTGCCAAATATGTTTTAAAATGCTGTATTTTCTTACATGGAAAAGTGTTACATGAATGGCAGGAGGATGCACAAAACTAATCGGTTTAAATCCAGATTACGTTAAGGGAAAACTGTGGAAAAAGATTGACATGAGAACATTTTTAATTGTGTCATTGTCATGTGGAAATGATCTACCATTAAAACATTCCCTCTGAATCTACCTGTCACTCGACGTTATTTGAATGAATTTGAATGCTGCTATATAGCAAAATTTAATAATTTTGTTACTATGACATAAAAAGATTGTTTCATACTTTTTCCAAGTCTTTCCCAAAACAATTGTCAGGTGCTCATATGAACACTGAAACAGATTTGCTTGTTGTAATCATCCCTTCCTTATGTACTTTCACTGGGAGTGATGGAGAACAAAATCCACAGTCCTCATTTTGTGTAAAAAATGTTTGTCTTTAGTCTGCATGTTAATATGGAACATATCCTATGATTCCTCATTCCTCAAGTAATTACAGTTTGGGATTACAGTAATTAGTCTGTCACTTACAAAGGGATATTCCAACTATTAATTATTGCACTTCCATGATGTTAGGGTTCACTTAAGAGACAAAATAGGAGGGGGAAAAACCAAAAAGGGGATCATACAATTTCCACAGTACAACTTGATAGCATTTAGAGGGTCATCAGGGTTATTTTTTGAACTTTTGAAAGTTCCTCTGGAGGGACAGAAATCATGTCACTGTTATCACAGGCTTAGAAGCACTCCTCGTGATGAGCAGAGTGAACTTAAAGGGGGAGTGCCCCTTTAAGCTCATTCTGTGAAGTCTCATCAAATCTTTACCTTCTCTTTCCCCTTTTTATTTAAGATAAAGAAATTACTAAAGCAATTTCTCTACATCTGGCAAAAGTTTTAGTACTCTGAATATCATTCTTTGTTTAAGTTCTTATTGTTAACGTTATGTTAATTCCCCCCCCCAGACTGAAGGATTTTGATTCAACGACCAAAATCAACACCGTACAAAGATGCAATAAAATGCTATTAAACACCATTCTGATATGACAGGATATTAAAACTAACTAACTAAACTAAGCACATGAGCATATGCTGTATCCCTCCTGTTGCTGGGTTAACCATGCCTTTAATACTTGATGTCACAGAGATTAAGGAAAAGTACTGAATGTGGATAAGTCATATCTGGCTGATACTTGCTCATACAGATTCAGCTTCTTGGTTTGGTTTTAATGTTTCAAGGAAGTTTCTGAAAGAACGGCACATTAACTGATACACTAATCTCTAGTTGTGCAACAATTATTATGCAACCAGAAAATACAGCTGGATCAACCCCCACCTCTTCAAAAAGAAAACAGTTTTCATGGCTTTTCACATGTTTTGTTATGTAATAAAATGTATGTAATGTCATAAAATGTCTACAACAAGTATATTACTAGGATAGCTAATGTGTGTTTGAAAGCAATCTAAAGACAAATCAAAATGAGGGCACCAGCAGTTACTGATAGTGAACAGAGTGAAAACACGCCACTGTCAACAATCAGCCCATTACTCAACCCTTTAGGTCACGTGTCAAACTCAAGGCCCAATGGAATTATCTTTGGCCCGCATGATAATTTCTAATAATTATTATATCTGGCCCACCAGTATATTGCCCACACTATTAGAACTGCTAGTCCCACAATGCACTACTAGTGCGACGGCGCGTCCCTGTCCCGCTTGTTTGTCAGCAGCCTGATGGAGTGAGCTTACCTGTGGTCACCTTTCAGCTAGCGTTACCCCTCTCCCTGAAAAGTGGCTAAACGGAAGGTGGACATTGAAAACAGGGGGGTTCAAATAAGGTGGGAGGCAGAGTACATGTACACTGATATGAAGGCCAAAGCTGTCTGCTGAGCGGAGACAGTGTGGCTGGAGGGAAAAGAAAAGGGAAAAGATTTCATCGCAAACTGAGCTTTAATGCATGCTTTTGTCGGGTTTTTTTTCTTGCTACTACAGGGCATCTGATTTTTCTTGTAAGTAAATTAATTTCTAGCTGTTGTTGGCCTGTAGAAAAAAATCTTTTCACTTTAAATTACTATGGAAACACTGCATAAAGAGCCATAAGAAATGAATGCAACAAGTTTACATTTATTTAATGATTGATGTTGTTTTATAGGAAATAACTTCTGTGCAGTGTTCAGATTCAGTATATTCAATAAGGTCATTTCAATTTGTTTTCAATAAACACTGAACCAGTCTGGCCCTACACTTGGAGCATTTTTTTAAAATTTGGCAGACAGTATTTGAGTTTGACACCCCTGCTTCAGGTATATGTTGAATGCTGAAAATGTTGGGAATGGTAGGAAAAAAGTAGAGTTTGCATAGTGAGTGCGTTTTGTCTTTAATACTCTGATTTATTCAGATTAAAAATGTGCTTTTCTTGATTTTCACATATAAAAATATAACATTGTGATTACATTCAGCACTGTAATTCACATTCAGCACAGTCAAATTGGTTGCAAGAAAACTGATGGGGTAGTGTTGCAATTCATTTCTTTTACGACTGGAGGAATGGTCAGGACTAATCACTGATGAAGGATTTTGACTTTGACTCTTAGAATATAATGTAATAACTGAATAAACTGTTACACTGTCACTACGGTGTATGTGAAAGAAAATACATCACATTTCCAATTGTTATTTTAAACTGTCAGTTGCACTATTAATGAGGCACCAGAGGCTATTTTATTTAGCTGCATCAAAAATTGCTTTCATGTTCTGAAAACCTAGGTTACTTTGGTTTGGTGTCGAGCTTCCATCAGGGTCTTATTATGGTAATTTGTTTGTTTTTATCGCAGACTACAGGAATGGCACAGTTAAATTATGTTTCACAGTAGTCTGACCTTATGTATATGTAACAAAATTATTTCAAGGTAAGCGCTTTGTATGTGCTTCAGTAAAACAACTCAAGAAACTGGCTTTTCCATGGGACAGTGTTTACATCGGACTGAGCCTGTAACTGGTGCTTCAACTGGCATGTGTCACAATGAGCAAGGGTACTTGGTCCAAGGAGGCAGCCTGCCTGTTTCATTTGCCAGTCTCCAGTACCTCTCCTTCAGGATGAATGCTGCTGCTTTAGGCTGCCTTTGCCTGCTGAAAATTCCCTTCTTGTTCCCCACCACACGGGTGATTCCTGCAGACACAAGCGAGATTAACAAGAACCACGTCATGCACTGGGTGGAAAAACAGAGAAACCTTCTGTCAGCAATATATGTAGATCGATTAAGGTGTGAAGAGATTCTTTTTATTTATTTTTCTTTCTTTTTTTGGTGCAAATTAAGTTTCCTAAATGTCCTAAAAGCAGAGTTGGGTGTGGAAGAACCTGACTGGCTCACACAGAGTCCTGACCCTGAGTCAACCCCATCCAACACCTTTGGAATGAACTGGAACAGAGACTGCGAGCCAGGGTTTTGGCCTGACCTCACAAATGCTCTACTGCATGAATGTGCAAAAATTCCCACAGAAACACTCCAAAATCTTGTGGAAAGCCTTCCCAGAAGAGTGGAAGCTGTTACAGTTGCAAAGCTGTCTGTGTATTTAGAATGTGATGTCATTAAAGTCCCTGTTGGGGTAATGGCCAGATGGCCCAATACTTTTGTCTATATAGTGAAGTCAGAAGTGGACAAAAATAGCTCTATCACCAGGGTGTTCTGATTTGTCAGGCCAAGGGACAAGATAACCTGGAACAATGGAATGGAATGAGTGCTGACTTTCACACACCTCTTGTGGGCTTAAACAGTGGAAAAGTGACGCAGCACTGACAATCTCCTCACGAAACACATTTCCTTTTCTACAGCCAGGGCCATTTTGTGCACATGTTGCTACCCTTGGTAAGATGCTCTGGGGGACTGATCTTTTCATTCTGATAAACAATTTTTAAATATTTTATTATTTTAAATAACCTTAGTAACCTCACTGAACCTGTGGTCTGCATCATGTTGTTAGCATCATCTGGTAATTACTAATTTAATCATATATACACAATAGTTCCAGTTATGACTTACTAATATCACTGTGGGATTCTGAAATTTTTGGGCTACTGACCATCTGTACAGGAGTGTCTTTGACGCCTCCAATTCAGTCATTTTTGTAAAGAGATGCAGGAGACTTGCACTTAAGGCTATCTCAACTCCATTTAAGGATCCAATAGTTATTTTAATATGTGTGAAGCATACAGATAGTTATGTTTTACAGCTGAATAGCTCTGCATTAAGAATATAAAAGCTGCTGCTGTCCTGTAATATTTTGAGTAGTGTTCTGTATCACTCCCACTCCAACATAACATCTACAGAGACTGGAAGAGATAAGCACACATCGCTGGTATAAACACAAAGAACACAGGCCTATGAAACAATATATCACCTTGCATACAGTTTTGCAGTACACTGAATCTTAACTCCTGTATTGTGAGAACTATCATATTGCCAGATTTTTGCCAATTCATGAGCACAGCCTTGGCGAGGACGAGTCAGCAGGAAGATCTGCACAGGATCTAGACGCACTGTCTTCAATCTTCTGATGAAGACAGTGCGAGATGTGGTTCACCTGAAAAATATCACTGATATTCACAGCCATACCTAACTGAAATAAATTTCAAAATAAAATGGCCAAAAATGCCCATTACAACTTCCCAAAGCCACAGGTAACATCTTCACATCATGTTTTCTCTGACCAACAGTCCAAATCTCAAAGATATTCAATTTACTAAACCTGAAAAGAACCAGTGAATTTTGTCATTTTCTTCTACTTGGGACATCTTTCCAAGAATTTCAGAGAGTAGTTTGTTACTTATTGAAAAAATAAAACAAAACGGTGGTCAGTTTCACTTCATACATGACTTCAGCACTTTGTTAATGCTGAAGAAGACAAAGTCTGTTGAAATCCTATCGAGTCTTAAACCTACTGACTTGCTGCCTACAACATGACTCAACTTGATGGCATACCTGTATCATAAACATCTGCTCAGTGCATTGTGAGCAGTGTTTCAACAATATAACATGCGCACTGCACATCAGTGTGACAGACATCCATAAGAAGACTGAAGCTAATTACAGCTGGCAATGCCTTAGGCCAGCTCCTTGCAGGTCTAGACCTAAACATGTCTGTAGAGATAACAAAGTCCTTGCTATACCGTAGTGATGGAGGTAAATCATTAGCACATTTTGCTCAGGCAGAAAAACCCGGAGAAATAGAAGTAGCTGTGGTACAACAGGTTGTTTTGAACTGCAGCTGTAGTACCTTGAGAAGTCATGAAGTCGGCAAAGTTCCAGATGAGTTCACCAATCACATACTGCTTCCTCTTCTGGTCGAACACGTTGTGGTAGCTTTTCAGGACCACATTCTGGTACTCCTCAGTAAACATCACGGGTGGATCCTGGAGAGTGAAGAGATTGTTTCTTACCCTCAGCATGAACATGTCTCAAACGTGCTGCAACAGGAATCTCCCAAAGATGAGGGGTGAGATTCATTAGAGCCATGGGATGCAAAACAAAAATATGCAATATTACTAATGTGACTGCTGGTGCAGCACAGTCAGGTAACTGGACGTGTTTTGAGTGCAGGTCCTCACACTGTGAAGTCCTGGCACCACATCTGCTCCGTATTCACTCTGGATGATGGGTTTCTGGTACTTTCCGTACCAGTTCTCGAACTGAGTGTTGAGCTGGATGGGGATGACCTCCAGGTGGCCTGAATCATGGTACCAGGACAAGTAACTGTTTACACAGATTACATCCACGTAGGGAGCCTGGGGACAAGATAAAGGACAGAACATAACTTGTAGAGATACAATTCAATATGCTTTAGAAGAAGGAACTGTATGATGACAGTTTTAAAAGGTAACTTGAGAGGTACTGTATTCATTCAGTCAGCATCCTTTACAAATTACTGGCTGTAACTCCCAGCTAATCAGTACCTTTAAGCTACTAACTACACTGTGACTGGTATGTCAGCAACTTAGTTTGACACTGGATGAAGGAGAGCTTTGGAATTCAGACAGAGGAAGCTCTGAAGCTCAGCAGGACTCCTTGGCAATCTGACCTTTACTCCTTTATTTTTCATCAATCACTTTATCTGATTCACTACATGTGACTGAAAGGTCACATTCAGTCAGTTTTCTTTTCTGCACAGGTTTTTATACCCTTAAATAGTGTGTACTCTAACAGTATTTCAGAACACTATGTCTGATTATATCATTAGTGCCTCTCAAGGTCCTGAAAACACATTTTCACTACCAACACAACACACTATGTTCTGCTGACGTTTTAACAGTTATTTCATGTGAGACATGTGTCTGCTGTTTTCTCTGTGTTTCACAGAGGCGGGGCTTACGTTGGAAAAATTCACATCAGAAACTGCTGTGCACCAATCAGGATTTAGCAATATTTAAATCAGAATCTGATGACAGTTGTGTTTATTTGTGTTGCCAACACTGTCAGTCAAAACTTTTATCACATCCACATTAATAAACAATACAGAAATAATGTTTCACTTTGTGATTAAACATTTTCCTGAAGGCTTTCTAATGTTTTGGTTGTTGTATTGATATTCACTCATTTATGGTAAAAACAAATGTGCAAAGAGGCTTTGGGTTTTGAACTGTAAACATCAATCATAAAAATAACCTACAGATCAATCAATAATGAAAATAGTCACTAGCTGAAGCCCTAACCAACAGTGATGTCACTGAAACACTTTGGTGTACAGATATACATCACATGAAGTCGAGAAGCTGGCAGATGTTAAATTGCTCTTCAAATGAGAACAAAAACCTTTCTCTCCCTTTGCAAAAAGCTGTTATTGAGTTCAGTAAAAACTCACCCCTTTGTCCCTGGCATAGTTACTGTCTGTGATGTAAGTCACAGGTCGGCTAGGATCCAGAGCTTTGGTATGTTGTATCAAGGTCCTGTAAGAAAACCAAAAAGCAGGCGATTACATTGCAGGCTGTTAATAATGCCTACTGTGTGTTAGATAATCACTACAATGTAAGAACACACTTCTGTTTTATTTGTGTAATTCATTTGTAAAAGAAACTGCAGGTCGAGTATTTGTCTGCCCTGGCCTCAGGCTGTCACTGCGCTCCAGCTGTTTGTGTTCAGGACAGTTTCAAAACTACTCTTACTGCATTCCACATATAGAGAAAAGGGAGAGGCTGTGACCGACAAACAAACCAGTATTTCTCCAATAGGAACATATACAAACAGTTTCTATCTTTCTGGGACGTCCTGGTGGCCCAGTTTATGCCCGTCTCTATAAAATAAAGTTTAAATTGCCCCCTAGAAGTTTCAACCTCAGAACCTCAAGGTGCAGTTAAGTAGCATATTAGGCTCAATGAAGTTAAAGTAAGGAAACAGTATCATTTGAGAATAAAGACAAAAGATATTTACACAATATGTACAAAGAGAAGGTGTGTGGTATGTAGAATGCAATATCAGTTCTAGAGGTAAATATATATAATGCACAGTATTATATAATAGTGCAGGGGAAAGCAGTGCAGGTTTATAGTCTTGTAGTCCATGTGAGATACACATTGGAGAAGGGGCAGGTCATGAATACTTGACAAGCAGATGCATTATGTTCCACACGTTTGAACAAAGTGACCAGTGCTCACTTGAAATAGAATTCTGCAGGGGGCATCTCCGAAGCCGGCTCATTGGCTACAGACCACATGACTACAGAGGGATGGTTCTTGTCCCGACGTACGAGCTCGTCCATGACAACCAGGTGATGGCTCAGTGAGGCATTCCCAAAGCTGCGACTACAACGGCATGACAAAGAACACCAGGTCCACTGGATTATTTCAGGTTCCCCAGTCTCTGAACTGTTGAGCTCACATGTTCAGCTATTTATCACAAGAAGCTTTTCAACTGAATTCCAACCCCCAGCTATTAAGATATTTTCCATACAATGAGGAGAATATTAATGTTTCATTCTGACATATTTTCCCCGTTATATATCCAAGTTGAAGTGAAAGTTTAGCACTTCTTTTACAGACTGGATGCAGAGGGGTGTGCCCACTTCCTCACATTTTTTGTTCTAATTTAAAAACAGGCTTAGAGATGGTTATGGGCACCATATGCAAGTCTGTCATACTGTAAAACAATCACTCTGTCTCACACCCAAAGGTTACAGAGACGTGAGTATTGACACTTACATGTCTTTGATGCCCACCCCTGGGCACTCATCTATCACCACGATGCCATGGCGGTCACACATCTGCAGGATCTCCTCAGCATAGGGGTAGTGACTGGTGCGAAATGAGTTGGCCCCCAACCACTTCAATAAGTTAAAGTCTTTGACAATGAGGGGCCAATCCAAGCCTTTACCTCGAATCTACAACGTAAGGAGAAGTGGAGAGAAGCGTTGGATCATTCACTTGGATCTGCTCTTGCCACTAAATTTCCTCTCTGTTATCAGAAATTAAATGTCTGTGGCAGGGAGCTCCAGGAAAGATGAAGATGTTAGCTCTGGTATAATAAACATGTTGCCTCAAAGCTAAATCAGTCTTTTGGTGTAGGTTTTGTTTCCCTCTGGTGGTACTTACGTCAGAGTCTTCATGTTTATTGACTCCATGGAAATAGAAGGGCTTGTTGTTGATGAGAAATTGGGTGCTGGTGACGTTGACGGTGCGGATGCCAACTGGTAAAGCATACACATCCTCATACGTTGATCTCTCATCGGCTGCCATTAATCGAACCTGGACATTAACGTGCAAATGTCAGAAACATTCTATAACAGACCTCACGTTTATTTTTCTGCTGATAGTTCAAGTGATTTAACCTGGCCAAAGCCCTCCCCAGGCAGTTTGATTTGAAAGAACTGTGAATTAATTATCTAATTAATTCTAATTATAGTGGTAATTTCTTCTTATTATATTATTCTATACATTCACTTCTCCTAACTTCCCTTCCCCTACTTTCCCTAAATGTGAACACAAGGTGGTGTAGTCTGATTTCCTAGTGGTAAATACACTACTGAGTGCATTAAACACTGTTTAGCCTCATAATGACCTACTATGATAAATAAAGGATTCTTTCTGAAGCTAGCTGCCCTACTACCAAATGCTCATGTGAGCTGGAACGTCATGTAAAAAGTTACTTTGAGAGGTTTGCAAACATGTTGTCTTACCTCCAGAGAGTAAAGATAACCTGGATTCTCATGCATCAGATAAGGCCACCACAGGTTGACACCGACTACTTTGAGCACTCCAGATGGCTCATTGGAGGAGGCGACAGAACGACCATCTTTGTCTATCAAGGTAACCTTCAGGTTGGCTGTGGCAGCACCCTGGACTGATACTTTGTATTTGACTGCACCTGAAGCACAGGGAGAACAACACCATGAACAATGTTACATAAAAGACAAACAGAAAACCGCCTCTTCTCAATGCAGCAGCATGTTTATTTACTCTCTTACAAAAAAAACTTCACAATTTGAAACTGAGTAAATCTGTGGTTTTCAGTGCATTTATTTACCTGTATTATCCAAGAAGTCAGTCACCACGGTGATGTCATCCACATAAGCCTTAGGAGTAGTATACAGCAGTACAGGACGATGTATGCCAGCATAGTTGAAGAAATCAAAGTAGATGTTTTGCACGAAAAAACCATCAGGATACCTGTTGAGCAGTTACATTTTCCTCATTATGTGAATACTTACCGACAGGTACACATTTAATCTAATCTAATCTAATCTAATTTTAATCTCACCCAAATACTACATCAGACTAGAAAAGATTCAAATTCATGTTAAAAGCCAAACAGCGGATTTTAACGTTGTCAAGCCTGTTTCCGAAGACCAAAGCAAAGATGTTATTGAAAAAGGGTGAGAAAACCAGTAGAAACTCTATTAAATCTCTTATTTCCAAATGTGGTGACCATCTTTAAAATCACTGATTTTAATTTGGCAAAGAAGACACACTCACACACATACAGACAAGAGGAATAATAGACTACGTAAGAGAGACCTTCATACACTGACATACACATCTATATACGAGATCAGTATTACTTCTGCAAATTACCAAAATAAAGTTGTCAAATTCTCCCAAGTTGCAATGTTGGTTGACAGCAGAGCTGTTCTTTCTACAGCTGGACAACACTTTCATACTCTTTTCTGTAACAGCTGGAAGACAGATTTGTATAATATCTTGTTTATCTTGTTTGTTTTTTCATTAATCAGTCAGTTTTAGTATAGAGTGTAGTACAGTGCTTTATTGTGCTATGACTGATGTGGTTTATTGTATTACTGATTGTTTACATTGTTTCAAGCAAATCTATCCGATTCTCAATTTTGTCTTGTGCCCAACCTATTAAAATACATTTCAGTGTCTTCATACATGACTATTTTAAGAAGCACTAAACATAAAGGTGACACCGACTCGGGTTTTAAAGGTTATGTGCTGACACACGATGCAAAGTATGACATCAAATGTCTGACAAAAGAGATAACTCCACTGAGAATTAAATTAATGAAATGAAAAATAAAAAAGGATGAGATTACTTGGTGTGGTCATTCATGTACTGGATGCTTCCTGGAGGAAGAGTCTCCAGAGACAGAGTGTTGTTGACAGCGATGGTGATCCTGCACGGCATTGTAGGGTCTTTGCGGATTAGACTGCCTATCTCAGCCTCAAAAGGAAGATGGCCACCTTCATGCTCTGCTACTTTCACCCCATTCACCCACTGCAAAAGGTAAAAACGATGAATCCAGAGCAGTTTGATCACGTTATTACAGTGGCTTGAATGTCCTATGTCAAAGCTGCAATAAGCGATGCAGATGACCTTTAATATTCTAACTATGGATGGAGTGGAGTGGGGAAGGTACAGCTGACACTCACCACTACTGAATAATAGTGAGCACTTCCCACTCTGAGAACCACTCTTGTTCCTTCATCAGTGATCCAGCGGGCAGGCACCACCACCTCTCGGTCATACCACACCCAGCCAACGAAATCTCTCAGTGTGGGGTCCTGTGTGATGTCATTGTAGCTGGCAGGAACAGGCATGTCAATCACTGGGCCAGTCTAGAGAAAAATAAAGAAAAACTCCAATGAAAAGATGATATTTCATTTTGATATTCATTTGCTGTACTTAGGAGTGAATCTGTAGTTACTGAAAAGATAATAGCCAAGACCAGTAATGACCTTACTTGGCCTTTATTTTGCTCTCATGGCAGAGGTTGGACCCCCACCTGAGGGTCAAGACCCCATGGGATAAATCTGAAGGGTCACAAAATGATTAAAGAAATGAGAAATAAAATAGATTCCTGAATGTGGCTTCACCCACGCTTTACTTAGAAGGGGCCAAAACAATCTACTCCTGTAGGATAAAGGGCTGGTTTCAGGAGATGGGACGGTGCAGGTAGAACATCAGCAATTTTCTGAACCTTTGGTTTGACTCTCCATTTCTGACACCAGGAACAGTGAGGCTGATGATGTCATACTGCTTCCTGGACCCTGAGAACTCATTTTTGGATCACAGTAAAGTCATTTTCTGGTCCTGATTGGCATAATTTGTTGTCATACTGCTGCACAAGATGTTATGTTACTAGGTGCTTTCAGTGCAATACTTTAGGGCTCACTGGGTCTGAACTGAGGCCTTCCACTTGGCAAAGTTGTCCGTCTGCATGAATTAATCTCATATTAGAATCAAACTCATGGGATAAGGTCATGAGGTGCTACCTGAAGAGATGTGCTTTTCCACAGGGCTTGCATTCAATCAGAAAAACTTAGCGAAACGAGTGAACTGAGGCCATGTGGCGATTTCAGCCAGTTGCTCTGGTCTGCACGTCTGTGAATGGGAGTAGAGAGCACTGCAGGAATACAGACCCAGGCCTGTTTACTTCAAATGTTACAAACACAGTCAATCCTGAAAGAACATCCATGTCACTGAGAAAAACACATGACCAGGCTGAGAATGATGACTTGATACAAACAGATGCGCTTCCGGGTTTCCCATAACTTCAGTGTCCAACAAAGTCTGATAAATTGGGAATGTTGTGTTTTTTTAAAGGGACAGTGCTGTGTGTTGAAGGAATGGTATAGGAAACTATAATCTGAAAAGTAACTAGTAACTGCAGCTCTCAGACATAGCTGAGTAGAAAGTACAATATGTGCCTCTGACATGTAGTGGAGCAGAAGCAGAAAGAAGAATAAAAGGGGAACTGTGGGGATTTTTTTATTTTTTTTTTTTTTTTAGGTACTTACAGAAGTGAGTGGAGAGTTGTGTCACGGTATCTCAATGCGTTGATGTGTAATCAGATATGCAAATGTGTAAAAAAAAAAAAAAATATCTGTATTCAGATTTGCAGGTGTACAGAGATTTGTAAATGATTTGTTTGTGTACCTCAGTAGCTATACAGCTTGCAAACACAACTCCTCACTCAGATGTGTAAACAAAATTGCTACAATAATGGCAAAGTTGTTGAATTTGTACTGAAGTGCAGTACTCAATTAAATGTACTTATATCACTGTGGTGGAAAAAGCAAACAAATGATGAAAAAACATACAATATTTTCCCCTTAAATGCTGTGACATGTAGTGGGGTAGACATATAAAGTAGAAGAAAATGACAATACTCAACTACAGTACAAGTACCTTAAAACTGAGTCAAACTCGTGCCAAAAAACCTTATTGTTGGACTCTGTGATTGGGGGTATTTTGCCTTATTGATCTGAAACTGGAAGTAACTAATAACTTAAGGTCTGAAATAAATGTAGTGGAGTAAAAATTCTGCATGGCCTTTTGGACTGCAATGTAGCCTACGTGTAGAGGAGCAGAAAATGGAAATATTACAGAAAAGTATTCCCACACTGAAGTAGTTTACTTAGTAAAACTAAATGTAGGGCATTTGGTTACGTTCCTCCACCGCAAACAAACCGAGCTGCTGTATTAGCTCAGAGCTGCTGTTTGGCTGATGAATTTACCTCCACCAGGCGACCTTTATACCATGCCTTCTCGAAGCCCTGGTTCCTGTTGGGGGACTTGTCAGCCCTGAAGTCCCACAGCCCGTTCAGCTCCTTCACCTCTCTGGAGGAGGACTCTCGGGGGAAGAGCATCCCGCCGTCCAGCAGCCACACCGTGTCAAACACGGCTAACAGGCACAAGACCCGGAGCATCCCGAGCCCCTCTGGTTGACCCATTCTGGGCAGATCAGACTTCCTACTGAACTGGGAAACTGCTGCTGCCTCAATCACGTGATTTATTTTGTAGTCACGTGACTACACCATTCTCCTGCTGCCTTTGGATACTGTCGTAAATTTCTTCATTTAAGATGTGAGTTGAACGCTTTACGCCATACACCACCGAAAAAATCAAAGAAGCAAAGAAAAAAACAACGACATCTTGCTAACTATTCGGGAGTTTATTATGAGATAATTTGTTTAATATTTCTTTCATTTTTAAATATTCTAAATGTTTTTGAAGCTGTGTCTTAAGATGAAATGGTCCTGTCCTGTTTCCCGAACAAAATAAAGGCTGCTGTGGTCCCTGGCCTGGCTGACAAATGTCATGGTCATCTAAAGAAAAGACACAAACAGAATGAATAGTTTACAAAACAATGAAACTAATACTTTATCTAAATCCGCAGTATTTCAGTGCCACTGGTTGTTAGACATCATTCACTAATGCAACACTGAATAACTGACGCTAGATGGCGCCATGCATCCGCACATCGACGGCCAACAGGAAAGATGGAAGAAACCTCAGGTCAATGATTTTATGAAAGTGTCCAATAGCGCCTCCACATGCCCAGAAATTCCCTGTCAGCACACAGACGGATTAACCTGCCAAGTGGATGGGGTAAAATGTTTTGGTCTCCCTTTGATCCTCTTTTGTGGAAATCTGGCAAAACATAATATTATTGAAAAATCACATGCTTTTCAACAAGTATAAAAGACAAGTAATTATATCCTTAGTATTTGAGTGGATAATGTGATTTAGTGTTGTATATTCCCAAACAAATTGGCATCAAGGACATAATGGTTTTTTTTATTATTTATGTATTTATTTTTGTACCTTTAATGAAATTGCCACATACCAGCGGGTGCACATTGAACCCCTCACTCTGGATGCTGATGAATGCTTAAGTGAGCTGGGCCAGTATTGGAAAGTAGATGCTTGAGCAAAATATTGTGAAATTGTATTTAAAACTTTCCTCCTTCTCACTAACTTACTCCTTCTAACCCTTACTTCATCATGAAGTAAGGGTTAGGTTAACCTACTTGAAAGAAATGTTACCAAATTTCTACAGATTTTTTAGGACACTGAAACATAATAGTTGTATTGGATTTGTCTTAGATTTTTTTGTCAGTTTGAAATTTATGTAGAAAAAAACTGTATTGTGTTTGTTGAAAACTTTCAATTTTGAATGTTTTCTGCTGCATTGTAGAACAAGTGAAAAAACTGGAGCAATATGGATTGTTTTCAAAGTGTTAAGTACAGTCAGTCTTCAGTCATCATTTTTTTGACAGTCTTTGACAATGTACTGGACGTGTCAAGTGTGTCAACACTTAATCTCAACAAATGAACCAAGAGATTCTTCATTCAATTTTAGTTTGTAATGCATGTGACACTGGCTTATTCCCTATCCAGGTGTGTTTCCCTGTCCCATTTCCATCAGGAGCAATGGTCACAAATTGATCTTTGCTTTCTTTTCCCACATAACTTTGTAATCCCAAAGGGAGGTGCTCGACAGACCGAAAGGAACAGTACTTTCTTTGTACTTGTTCTTTTTACTTCTGATTTATGTCTGCCATTTTCCTTAACCCCTTGACCCCCTGGTTCGCCTCCAAATAGTTTTGTTCTCATTCATTCTAAGGGAACAAGCTTTTTCATTAAATCAAAAATACTTCACATTAACCAAGCGACATACTGGAATTATTCCCAAGACACGGAGATAATCAAACCAACTGAATTAAATGTCAGATTTTTTGTAAAGTCATGCTGTCTGGCACAGAAAAAGTAAAATTAACTGTGCATCTAACATACAAACAAGGCAGGTCTGTAATAAAGTGCTCCACAGAGCGACAAACTCATCCAAACAATCCATAACACTGCCATCTGCCTGAAATTAATGTAAGGTTAATGGGAAGTTCAGTGTTAATTTCCTGTCTGAAGTCTTTCTAAAGTCATTTTCCCACCAGCTCATTTGGGAAGTTTCTTTGGTTCCCACCCCATGTCAGTGATGTCTTGTTCACCTATCAGTTAAAAGGATGCCACATCAAATATACATCTGAAAAAGAATTTAGGGTTATTAGCACAGATTGGGCAATGCTTCGGCTGGTCTGGTAAGATTGTTGTCCTTTGCTGTAAAAAGCAAAGAAAAAGAAAAACATTTAATAATTCAGTCAGCCAACCTTTTCAGTTTTTGTGTATCAAATCCCCTGAGTTTCTAACTTTTTAGGCACATTTTGCTCAAGTGACACGGTTTGGCTCCAACGTGCTTCATGGAGCAACAAATGACTTGACTCTCAGTAGCCATCCACAACCTGTTCAGATCACTTATGTCTTTCTGCAAGGCTTCACAGGAAGCTGTTCTCTCCCGTCTGAAGTCATCTGCCGTCACTTTGCAGCTGGTACACATCTGACATTTTACAACGCTGAGTCCCCAAAACTTGACAGATCTCTGAGTATACCCCCACCCAAAGCTCAGTGACTTAGACTATAGAAAATAGAGTGATGTATCGGATTTTCATTCATGTCAGTTTTTCCATGATTAGCATGTTTGCAGCCTCTCTGTGACAGAGCCATGGAGTTAAAAACAAAAATGCACTTATGATGAACTGTGGCCAATGAAACGATAACCTTGAGAGGAAAACGGGCAGAAGTCAGGGCCACAGTGGACCACAATGAGGCTGGGGGAGCTTAGCTTTTGGCAGACATGTCAATCCACCAGACAGACAACTTTGTGGTCTTGAAATCCTCTCTGCCATTCCTAGTCTAGTCAAACTTTATTTTTTTGTCACTTGCATTTGTAAATGGTACTAATTAAACATGAATTGCCAGAAGGTCGCAACAAAGTCTCTGTGAGGTGTCTGTTCCTTGTTTAAAGTGTGTTAACTAGTTGTGAATCAAATATGAAATCATCTCCAGAAGCCTGGCAGTGTAGAGAAAACATATCAAAGAGAAGCTTTTAATCTTTCTAATCAGAATGTTGTTTTTGGATCTTCCACAGCCAATCACAGAAACACAGGACATTGTTTCATTCATCCCATCTCACTTTTTTTAAGCACTAGTTATTTTCATGGTTGACCTGCTGTTTAGCATTTTTTTAGGACTGAATTTGTTGGTCGGCAAAAAATAAAAAGCTTCAGCAGTAAAAACAGTTTCAAGGGGTGTTCATTCATGCATTATTGATAACAAAGCAACGGGGGGGAGGGATATAGGGGGTGAGAAAGAGAGACTAAAGGGGGACAAAAGTTCCCAAAGAAAAAATTTTTGCTGATATGCTTTTCACAGTCCTGCTGTGCCCGTGTTACCTCTACAGACATGTGAAAGAAAACATGTTGTGAGGAGCAGTAACAGCCTTAGCACCTACTAAGACTGAAACAAAACAAGGTTAGTGCTGACAGCAGTCTGCTGTGTTATGTACAACCATAACTATTTGCTCTGTGTTGGTGATATGATTATCTCAGTCTGTATTTCATGCAGACATTGTTAATAAATTGTAATCGCATCTTGTTGTTATATCTTCTGATAACATCCACAAGTAGATTCAGTTTTATCATTTCAGTTTCCTCACTGATGGCATGGATTCATTTTGTGAATGAACTAAAGCAGGGCCTAATTACATACCTTAACACTCATTTATGTGGTGTAATATTTCTTTACAGGTGTTGTAACAGTCATGACAGCCATCTTCCAAGTTGAGAACAGACCAATGAATGGAGCAATAAGGAGAAAAGTCTAACAGGCTAATAATAGTAATCCACAGTTATTACCAGAACCAGACTGCTGCTAATTAACTGGTTTCAGTGCAGTGCGGATGTACTTGTGTGTTTCCAACAGTCCTCCCTGCATCCTGTCTTTTTTCATTGTTGAGAATACCATCTCTGCTTGGATCAGCATTTACTACTTGGTGGTGCATCTGATGAGGACACTGAATTGTGCAGCTTTGTTTTTGAGTTGCTCAGGCCAACATCAGTATGTCAGTGTATTACTGTAAATCCGATAGACAGGATATTCCTCATGTAATTTGGTGGTGGGGGTGTTTGGGAAAAGAAATGCCTTTATATCTTACTCACCAATGTCAGTCAGAGCAGAAGGAGGGAGAGCTTTCTAGATGTGTGTGTTGTGCCCAGTGAATGTGTGTTATAAGGTGAAACCGGTCACTGAGACAGCTTGCCGTGGGCTTTCTTCCTCCACATCCTGTGTTCAGTCAGTGAAGTCCTCACTTCATTGCAGACATGTTGTGTTGCAACACCTGAAATATTTTCAGCACTTAAGTGCTTTAACACGAGTGTTTAATGTAATGAAAAGCATAGTAAAACCTAATGAGAGGCGTTCAAGGGTAGTAAAATAATGTATAATATTGCCATAACTCTTTGGCTGACAGTCTACTGAGGCGTAGAACCTAATATTAGTCATTAATAGATAATGAGGTGAGTTGAACATTATAAATGGGTTTGTAAATGTGTTGCTAAAGAGGTCAACATGCAGGAAGCAGTTGGCATTTAGTCAGGTGAGAAATGTATTTTAACGTTTCTTTGACCTTCTAAATCTAAATTATATTCCTAATGCCCCGGTATGTTATGATTTTAAATACTTTTTAAAAATCACATTATGCGCCATTGTTTCCTTACTGAGATATGCATGTGGTGCAAAGGGAGGAAGCCCAAATAAGGGTGTAGCTGCACTGAGGGTCCTGCGAGGCTCAGTCAGATAGCAGCAGTAGCAGATTGGTTGTGTGGGCGCATGGATGAGAGTAGGAAGTCATCCCTTAAGTCCCGCTGCGCCTCCCTCTGTGCCAAGGTTCCACACTGCCAGAGTCCTGGCTGTGATCTGGAGCCTGCAGAACCTCCTTCACCTCAGCAGAGATCTGCTCTCTCCTCCACATTTCATTAACGGCCACTTTCCTGCAGTAATGCTGAGTTTTGAAAAGGTGGCACACTGGCTGTGGAGTGATTACAATGCTTGGATGACAAGGAGTAAAGCAGGTTTTCAGCTTGTAGAGACCATCTGTCAAAGTGTGCGTCAGATCTGGCAGTTATATTGGAACTGAGGATTTATATGCTGCAATTTCTCAGTTGTGAATGAGTAAAAATAAAAAACAACAACAACAACAACTCCCACAGATGACATAACAGCAGGCTGGTGCAGTGTGTTCCCAGTGGACACAGTAACACAGATGTATGACAGCAGCTACTGACACCAGAACGTGTGAGATGTGCGAGCCGCAGCTGCACAGGCGCACAGACTCGCTCGATCGATTTTAATTCCAATTCGCAAGTGTCTCCCTGGCTAACCGGGGTGAGGAAGATGTACTGCATGATGGCTGTATTGCAGCTGACCCTGCGAAACAGGGACATTTTTTAGAGAGAATAGTTATGGATGGAATGTGTTCAATATTGCTGTAGAATTGCAGGCAAAAGGCATCAATATTCTGTTTGTTTTCACTGCTATCTGTACAGGTGAAGGACAAAAGCAGCTAAATATTAACTGTTTCACTGTAACCTGTTAATGGCACATCAGAGGTCATGCGGACTGTGGAGGTAAATTTAATTGCTGTCATGGGAGCAGGGGAGAGCAGAGGTCACACACCTTTCCTGTGGACCTGGATGCCTCGTCGCTTTTTAGTGACAGGAAGCAGGCAGACTATTGCTGCTCATTTTTTTCACTTGGTTGATTTATCCATAATCCAATAACTACATGAGGGATATTTTTAAACACTGCAGGTATTTTCACACACTACTTTGACTTCAAATGGGACATAGTGCTTGAAATTTTTTTTTTCTTTCCCTGTGAACAAATAATGGAAACATGTTTTTTATTTTGAGGTAATAATGATGGATTTTTGGCAGAACAACATAAACCCACTGTCGGTTTTTACATTCAGACACCTCAAGGGTAGAACATTCTCACATGATTGGAAGTGAGTGATTTCTCCCTATCTTTGTTCACCCTGTGCCAGGGTGACAATGGTGCATGAAGGAGGGAGACTGAGCCGGAAGGAAGAGGGAGATGAAGAGGAGGAGGAGGAGGAAGAGGAGGAGGAAGAGGAACAGGCATTTCTCGTGTCTTCTCTCACTGTTCTCATGTGGAAATCCAAGAGCTGAATAATTCATAGCCTGTGGGAGGTGAATAATGATGTGCAAGTGATTAAAGGGTGCATGCTGATGAGCTAGAGAGAGAGAGAGAGAGAGTGAGAGAGAGAGAGAGAGAGAGAGAGGAGGGCTTCCCCCCTGAGTGATCTCTCACCTGCTCCTCCAACAGGAAAAAAGGAACAAATGACAATGCTTCTGTAGAACAGCTAAAATAACACACATACATTTCACTGAGTGCAAAGTGTTCAGCCTCTGCTGTGCATCACATTTATCCACGTGCGCTCTGAATGCCATAAAACTGTGTAAATGGAGTGAAAAGGAGAATCCATGTTTAAAAGTGGTGAATAATACATAGCAGCAGCATCACGCAGAGCCGTGCCTGCATGCAGGGGTTTCCTATGCAGAGAGGGTGTGGGAAAAGAGCGGTTGCATCTGGGGTTTATCTAGCATTGCCTAACACAATCTCTGTTTCAAGGATGTAAATGATTCTCTGTAGAGTTGTGCGTGTGTCTGTGCTGACACATCTGAGGCCCTGCATGTGTGCTTGTTTTTTTTGCAGCGCATGGGCCACTGGTTCCAGTGTTAAAAGTAACTCCACACAACAACCACTGTTACATACAACTATTCTAAATATACACCTCACATGTATGTGAAGTTGCAACATGCCCCCAGGCAAGACAAAAGAGAACGCTGCACTGTTATTTATTAAAGCGATGTAGGAGGGATGTGCATGTGTGGTGCAGGTTATGACCTGACGGCTTCACTGCAGCTGTGGCGAAACACCAGGGAGCCGTTCAGCATGTGAGGACCGGAGGCTGGGGTATGATAGGTGATGTTATGACATTATTTTCTTATACGGGAACATGCGCAGCAGGATGTGTTATGACAAAACAGAGGGTGCGTGTGGCAACTCACTGGGCAGCAGAGTGAATCAAACTGTACTTATGTAAAGGCAGCGCCGAGGGTTCCCCTTTTTTAATGACATTAAACAACTGGGTGTCCTTTCAGCAGGTGCTGCAGGAATAATTCATACCGACAACACGCACATAATGAAGAAATATGTAGGTGTGAAAGCCTTCAGACCTGCAATAAAGGTCGCATATTGCGTGGAGAAAAAAATCCCCCTGCAGTTTGTGTAGAAGGGCTAGTTGAATAAACTGAACACGACATCCTCACCATACTGGAGGCTGAGCGGAGAAAACACCACCTCGTCTGATTCATCTGCAACAGTGGAGGCAAATGCTGAATGGAAAAAACAAAATCATACATCTTTTCACATCACATTCTTTTTAAAATGAAATCTCTCAAATAAAAAGAAAATATCGGCAAAATGAAACAGTGAAACTATAACAAGTTACAGATGGCTTTGTAAATAAGCAAACCCCTGACCTGAAATCAAAACATTTTGGACTCTATTTTTAAAGGCAGGTTAAAGCAGAATATGTTGCCTTTTAAAAGGTAATTATCTTTTTAGTTTTACATGTTAATTACATATTATCTACGTTGAGTTGGATTTTTATGTGTGGGATTGCTGACATCAATTATCTGCCATCTTCTAATATTTAAAGGTTTGTAATATTAGCAGCTCTTGTTACCCATAGAAAAATTGGTGACAGGTTGCTTTAAATCTATCGTCATTCGTTATCTTTAGTGAAGCATTAATCCGTTTGATCTATTTTTGGCCAATTAGGGACAGAAATCCACAGCAAGCTGGACATCCCAAACACATTTTACATTTCATGTTTGATTGTATAAACACGCTAAGGCGAACACGTTAGCCAGGAGTCTCTTATGTACATGTCCAACAGACACAAAGTCACACCAGCATTAATTTGGAGTTGTATTTCTGATCTTCCTGTGAAATTTATAAGCTCCTGAGAAGATTGACTGGCACTTTACCTGCTAAATTCTCCATTATGTTCTCAAGCTGCTTTCTAACTTCTGGCTTCTAGGCTATTAGTGAAGGCCTACTTAAAACAAGGTTGATAGGTCTTTTCAATAGAGGGCATTTTGAAATGTCACATTTGTAAAAAATAATAATAATAATAATAATAATGATGGCTGAATTTAGCTGCTTTGGATCTAATATCAGGATCTTAAAGATCTTAAAGATCCTGATATTGAGTATGATACACTGTCACGGCTTAGTGGGACACTTTGTTAGAAGAGAACTATAGTTAATGTGAGCTTTTCCTACCATTAGAAGTCAAAACATCTGAAAGAGAGCTGCGGGTAACTCCTTTTTTAATTTCACATAGCCATTTGACCCATTGTTCATATCAAAATATTATTTTGATTTAATAAGTGCACTCTAAGTCCATGGATAAAACCTGCCGAATGTGGGGTTGGTTCAGTCTTGACAGAGCAGAGGGCCATGTCTCTGGTGAGGGTCATTGTCCTCCGGGGTGGACCAGCATCCTGGGGTTTTCAGCTGAAAAAATAAATCAGTGTTCCCTCTCTCTCTCAGCTCTCCTAACACATTCTTTAACATGACCTGAGGAAAAAAATACAGTCAACAGGTTAATGATTTGATGGTAGAAATTTTAATGGATAAAACAGAAGAAAAGACGCCTAAGAAAAAGCTCAACTGAAGACAAAGCTCTGTGTCATGAGTATATTTTCACATACTTATCATAGTTGAGCCATTTGTCACATTTCTGTGCTCATGACATAATTTGTTATTAGAGGAGGGGTAATCCAGAGAAGTTCTGATCAGTGTTTGGCTCCTACACACAATCGAGCACTCAGCTTCCTCTTCCTGCTTGTGCGAAGACAGAATAAGAGGCGGGCTCTGCAGGAGTGTGTTCACAGAGACAGACACAGAGGATGTCTGGGGGGAAAAATTTCTCATGAAACCACACACGCTTTCCTTTGCTTGGAAAAATCGCGTGACACAGACTGAACGTCTCAGTATTCAGGAGTTCACGTGACGGCAGGTGTTGACTTGGAGCACAACACGACACAACTGCCTGACAGTAGCGCCTATGACAGAGAATACCTCCTTGAGTTGTTACAGCATGCTTTCTTTACCTGCAGGAATACATTCATCATATCTGGGTAAAGAATAGCTTCACTTGCCTAAGGAAGGTGGAGGTTGTTGTGAAGTTGAAGAAATAATTACTGCATGTAACAAGCCATACACGAACAACTTGTCATTTCTGGCCACACAGCAGCATGGTTCTAAGGATGACAATGTGGGTCAGCTGCTAGATATCTCAGCATTTATCAGAAGAATTGCCTTGAAATTTGGTACAGACATTCATGGTTCCCTGAGGATGAACCCTAATGATTTTTGTCTAACGCAGTCATGAGGTTGTGGTTTTGAGTGAAGTGTACTGACAACTGTTGTCATGAAATCTGGTACACTCCAACACTGTCATCAAGTCAAAATTCTAATGTTTTATTTTTTGTCAGGCTTATCAGTTTAACCAAAACTAAGGTGATGAATATTATACCAGCTAAATTTACGCTTTATCATTGTGGCCATATTAGCACGCTGACTTTGGCATTGTCATGCTTTGCAACCTCTCACGATTTCTGCCATCACTGTATTAGTGTTGTTACACTTCTGTTTGTGTGTGGATTAAACAAATGTGATACAAAACATAAGGAGCTTTAGAGGTGGGGGTAGGTGGATTTTTGAACTTTGAATAGAGCTAAGCAAGCTATCTGTTTTCACCAATTGCAGTCTTTATATCAGTTTTTAACTAAGCTAGTGGCCTCCTGGCTCAAGCTCCACACAGACAAAAGAATAATATCAGTCTCCACATTTGCAGCATTCTCTTTGGCTTACAAGACAAGAACTATTAGTTAAAGATGCATATATTTTGGATTTTTGAGTAATCTTGTTAAAATCAATACATATTAGCTTTTGGAATAAAACTTTTTTTTGGTGCCATAAGTATAATTTTTCAGCAAATCACCCTTGTCCTGTAGTTTAGAGTTCAGCTTTTAGCATCCTGTATCACACCCCACATTTTTATTGTTCCTGGCATCAATGCAACACACTATTTCCCAGTTCTTTTCTTGTGCTTGCAACAAGAGACTTAATCAGCGTTTATGATCATATCAACAGCGGGGTAGCTCTTCAGAAGTTGATGCCAGCACACTGCAGGGACATCAGCCAGCTCCAGCGTGCACCAGGTCGAAGGTCTTCGCAGAGTGGTGAAAGTCATGTAGACCAACTCCCTGAGTACCTGTCTGCCTTGACTCAGCAGCCTTATTTTCCCTCCCTCTTGTATCCTAATGTACTAAGAATGGTTGTGTGCTATGACGTGACACAGTTTTGCTTTCCATTGTCCTAGGGTGGACAAGGTGTCTCTAGATTTTCCCCCTTGGAGACTATCTGAGGCTGTGTCATACAAACTGTACTTCTGCCCAGTGTTGAAGAGCACGTAGCCACGGGTTCACTACAGAGATAGTTGTCAGAAAAACTCTGGGAAAGTTACGAGTTACTCATTATGCTTATGTTTAGTGACGTAAACTTCACCACCTGAGGAACGTGCCGTGATGCATTCCCTGGTTTCCGACTCACTGACACACCTTGACACTAATCAAAACAGACGTTAAAGTGATGTTTTTAGAAAATGCTTGTGTGGCAAGTCAGCACCTCAAAATAAGTTAAGTAAGCTCCATTAAAACTTTTGGACAAAGTTGGCCAGAGCTTACACAATCCTAAAGGAGGTGTACATGTGGATGGAGAGCAGATGTAAAATTTAAATATATATATATGAAAACTAGAAGAAAGCAAAGGTATCTATTGGTAAGACATGATGATGAAATCAGAAAGTTGTAAAAAATAATAAAAAGACATTTTATTGGTGTGTGTTGTAGTCACATCATGTCATACTGAGAAACAGCATAAAAACAATAAATCCAGCTTGTCACAGATTCTGTGAACTACAAAACATAAGGTCGAAGTGTTGACTGCAGATGCTGTACGGGACAGATTGTATTCGGCAAACTGACCTTCTTCTCTGTTCCAACCTGATAAATTTAATGGCTTTATCTGACAAGACAATACGCTGCTCACCACTTATCTTCACATTTAAGACACAGGAGGAAATGTACGCACGATGATAGCAACAAAGTAGGTCACTCTATGTATAGAGAAGAACTGATTTTTGAAGCACAATGTGGATCCCTCTCACCTGCATCACTGTGCGTACAGGCCACACAGTGATGTGTAGACTCGTACATGATGTAGTTAGGCCAACACAGAGTTTGCAAGTAGAGGTCTTAGGAAGATTACGATTGATTATGCAGTGGTAACAGTGGGAGGAAAACAGCAATCATGAGAACACCACAGCCTTCTGCACAGACCACCCACAATAAACAAACTACAGTGAAACATCTGGAACTGCCTGAAACAACAGCAAGGTTTTAGGACACAAGTCCTGTAAAATATCCCTCACTTTAAATAAACTGCTTTTACTCATATTTAAAAATTTTAATCATGCTACAAGCTATGCCTGTGAGGTGTCAGTTCCTCATACATGCAGTGACCTAATTAAAGAATATGAAATCAGCAGATGATGTATTGTTTTCCTTGTCTCCAGTTCTCTAACTCATCAACTTCCCCCGAACTGAAAACAAACAAGATTCTGGTTATCTTTCTCACATCCTCCCTCTGGGCTGGGTGCATATGATGTCACTGTCCCTCACCCCGCAACCCTATAGACTCATCACCTACACTATCCTGTGTCAGCTCGGGTCGTGCCCTGATCGCTTCCCACACAATGTGTCTGAGACCTGTGTGTTGGGGTCAAGAGTTCAGGTCAGCACCATGCATCTGTTACAAAAGAAAAACCACTGTGAGAATAAGACCATGTTTGGGTGAGTGTGAAAATGGAAAATCTCATCTTTTGTGATATTTCTGTATGATGGTGGTGTGTGGGCAGATGCCCACATTCATGTGACTAAGAGTGCCTGTTATATCCTATATGCATATTGTGAAGATTCGTACATTGTAACCAATGGCTTAGTTAATAGCTCATGTAATTATTGATGTTTTTTTAAAAAATTGCCATTTCTTGTTGTGTAAAATCTATTCTCAACATTTTTTTATTTTTAATTTAGGGCTTCAATTAATCAGGCGGACCCCTTTAGTGGAGTAGGTGAGCACTTGCAGAGCACGGAACATCAGAGTCAGAATTTATTCTTCATTTACAGCTGCATCTTTGTTGGCTGTGAGAAACCCACAGCTCTTTATTGGTGACACACCGACATTTATACCTGCAGACTGATGATATTTTTTTAGAAAATAATTAAGTCGTTCGTAAATGGAAATTTCTCAATTTATATGCCAGGCTTGCGGTTCTCGTGTTACTGTGTTATTAATAGATGGCTCTTCCACTACAATAATTGATAATGTCTGAGGTTTGAATGTCAAAAAGTCTGTGGATTTGGTTGGGATGTGATGCAGAGTGAACAGTAATTAATTAAAGAGCACCATAAAAAGGCTACGCATGTCAGGCTGGAGGAGGATATACACAAACCAAAGGCATTTGTCACAACATGGCAACCTAAATGTTGATCTTAACAAGAGTTTAAAAGCAGCGACCTGAAAGACATTGCCATCCACAGAGTCAAGTCGTTAGCATGACTAAAATGCCTTATTATAGCTGTATAAAGCATCGATAAATGAGTCATTAACCATTAATAAAGCTAACAGCAAAGACCTACTTTTTAAATGTCAGAGAGCTCACACAAAGACTCTCAGTCATTGTTCACCACAGTCCCTGCTGGCACCACTTACTCTCTGTGGAAGTGTATTTCTCAGTGAAGTGCACAAAATCTAAAAAAATATCATGTGACTGCATTCTAAAAAGCTGGTGGCTGTTGTAATAATACTCATTAAGAACTTAAGTGGGGAACCAGAGGCTTGAGGGCAGGTTGGCAGCATCCCTGCTGTGGGAATGGATGTAGACAAGGATGGTGGGTAAACACAAATGTTCCTTGTCTCACGGGCAATTAAGCCCATCTAATTAAGGATTTCATCTATAGTGAAAATGAAATTTAATGAGCTGCTTAAGATGCCTCAGGTCTTTCTATGTGACCTGATTTACATCATATGTCAGCAAAGTTATTTCTGCACAGATAGTAATGTAGAAAGCATAGAGCCTGTTTTCTTACTATTTGACTGATGATATCAGCTTCTGAGTCAAAGGTCATGGCCGGGCTGAGGGAGACACAAATAATTTCCCCGACAGTGGCGCCCCTGTTTTTATAAATAAACAACATCTCATTTTTTTCGGCTGGTAACAAATTCTCATCCCATTCACCAGAATAATTCGCGGCAGGATGTGTGAATGATAAATATTAATAATCCAGAGGCCCAATGTTTTGAGAGCCACTCATCTGGGAGAAAATTCAGGACCAGAAAAACCCAAACATTCTTCAACAAATGCCAATATGACTGTGAGAAAATATTAGATATGACAGAATCAGGAAAGATTATAACTTTTGTTGAGATATATAGGTGCATGTATAAAATGTTTATGCATAAAATGACAATCAAAAGCAAAGCAGCTTTCCTGTCTTTGTCTTTTCTATAAATGCATGGAATTAAAAACATTTGTTTTGAAATGCAGTATTTATAAATCCTGCCAGTTACATTGTATGGATAATTGGGTGCCTCAGAACAATCCTTACACATGCAACAGAATGTGCCTTTTTAGTACTTTCTTCTTTTATATTATTTATGAAGTTCAAGGCTCATTAGTGACTTTGATAGTCTCACCCCCAGGCCAATAGTAGCTGTTACAGTATCACATGCTTACAGTGCTCAGTAAATAAATAAATAACATCTTATATCTTCACAACAAGGACCCCATAATTAAACCGTTTGATTGATTAAATAAATGTATAAACATACATATATGATTGTTTATAATAATAATTATTTCAGGTTTCTCTGTGCACCCATGCTTGCTAGTTTGTACAGTATACAGGACAACCTGCAAAGGAGTTTCACTTTCGGGTGGATGGAGCTGGGTGTCCTTTTATAAATACTCATCATCTGAATAAGTAATTCTAAAGTACATATACATCCTTTTTGAATCCTTCTTTTGCATCTTTTTTTCTGTTTAAACTGTGTGAGATTTTAGAAAGAAACTGCAAAGTGATCCTGATGTGTCAGGATGGAACAGAGGATTGTGTCAAGTGTCTGTTCTGAGAGTACGTCTCCCCTGCAATCGCTGTCTTCTCACTCACTCCTTTTAAGTCTTCCTGTGAGGATGTGTCCGTCTTCCTCCAGCGCAGATGTGTATCATACAGTCACTGTTTTACACTAGTAACATATGCTTCAGGCTTCGATGTCTCGCTGGGTTTACGTGATCTGAGAAGTTCCCCAGTCAACAGCCACGCAGCTATATGATGCTGACAAAAGTTGTCATCTGTGCAACATCATACAGGGCAGAATGAGGACACGCACTTGCAGCTGATCACACATGCAGACAAACAAATGCGGCTGGGGGCAGATAAAATGAAACAGATAGAGGAGTTTCACCCTGTGGGGTGTCTGCAGTCTCCTTTGAAAAGTTCTCTCCAAATCAGCAGCATGTCAGCAGAAGCAATGGAAAGAGAAGCCCCTTGTCCCCTTCAGGCCAGCAGGAAAAAGGCTGAATGAACTTAAAGCAGACATCTGAGAGGCTTGCAGTGTCCCAAACTGCACAGTGGAGAAATTAACAGCCAAGAGCCTGCTGGACAGACAGGAGGACTGAGTGCGAGTGACTGATATGTTACTATAACAACTTCACGTGTGCCTCGTTAACGGCACATCATGGGTGTCTCCATGCAATCCAGCACAACATTCTGCATTTATTTTGTCTGTTCACACAGCAGTGAACCCATGCTCATTTCTTTTTTTGTATGCATGTGTGCTGTGTGTGTTTGTGTGAATAATTGACTTGGCCACAGAAACATTCGGTAATGCTACCCTCCAAATCCTGCCAATGCATTCCCCTTGAAACCAGAGTGTTTGTCTAATTCAGCGTAAAATTGAAGAAGCTGAATGTGATGTGCAGCTCTGAGGACCAGCAGCACAAGACGCCCCTGAGCCTCATTCAGCTGTGAAACAAACGCCTGATGAGGAAGCTGTTTCCTGTTTTAAAGGGTCACCATGGCACTAATGACAACCAGCTGAAAGTAAACTAACAGGAAGAAAAGGAGAGGAAAGTCTTCGATATTTCCTTTTTCCTTCCTCCGTTGTAAAGGCGTCAGAGGTGAGGGTTTGCTCAGCCTGCCCAGTGTTTGGTTTGGCACTCACTAATTCGGCCTTGGCTCCCTTGGGAAAGGTAGTGAGGTGGGGTAACTATATATGGAAGATATTTCACCAGCTTCTGGAAGGCTCTGAGCCCTTTGCCACAGAGAGGGGAGGTGACACACTCCCACTGACCTGCTGCAGGCTTTTCATTACAGAAGCTGCACTGCTTCAAAATATCTGAGGCCAGCGTGGAAGAGCAGAAAGTGACAGACATTTGCAAACATAAAAGAAGAGCATAAATTTACGTATGTTAGCGAGGAAAATGGCACTCTGTATTTACTGCCACAGTCTTTCAGGAACTCTTGAACCTTGGAGGTCCAATAGTCTCTCAAACTTACATTTCATTAAACCAGATCTTGTTTTGCCACATTTTTTCAATAAAAAATATTGAACATTCCTTAAATAACCTCTCTATATATGGTGTGATTATTACAAAGCAAATGGAGGAGATGGAAGCTGGGCAAAGGGGCAGACAGGTGGCCGAGTTTGACAGAGACTGGTGGTTGGCGGCTGAAGAGTGGAAGGCTTGTAGGCTGAGGTGACAGGGGCTGACAGAAATGAGTCGAGGGTGAAGCTGAAGAAGATGCTCAGTACAGGACACTATAATCAATATTTGGAAAAACAAAAGAAAAACTCAAGTATATGTTATACTGAATGGCTTAGAGAGCAAGGATCACTGAATCTGCCGCTACAATCTGGCAATGAGCGGATGAAGAGGCAGGGTTCTTATTGTACCTGATGATGAAGATGATTGGAGACAGATGTGAAGGTGGACCTGAAGGTGTGGAAAGCCGCACCCACAGCATACACACACGGAAAGACAGGCAAGGGGTGTGGAGACATGTAGGAGGTTGTGTTGACTTTTATTCTGAAACAATCAAAGAAAATGCAGTGTATTTGTCACACGATTAGTGCAGACAGTATATAGTGTGACATATCACATAGCTCCTCAAATATCCAATCAAATAAAATATTTGTATGTTTATGGTTGTTTGGCTGCATGTCAGCCATTGACACGCTGACCGTTTCATTTTGTAAAAAAACGCCTTTTGGCCTTTTTTAGAAAGTAAGCCTACGGTATGGTTAAACAAGGAACAATGAACAAAGAAATGAAACAGCATCTATCTTTAATTCAGTGAAGACATACTGAATATCCTGTAATTGCATTGCACAGTCTTTTCTCAGTATTACAGGAGTGACTGTTCAGCAAAGCTATTTTAAATCCTTCTCAAATATCCATGAATAATCAGGGTTTCATTGCAGCGTAAGTTTTGGACGTTTTCTCATCTTTTACTATATTTTGCTTAACACTCATTTTAGACACTTAAATTTTATGGTTAACATTAAGTCACACAATAGATAGACAGTATGGCTAACATTAATTACTGTCTTTATTTCCTGGTGGAAGCAGCACTGTGAGCTCTTCTGTCACTTTCTTAATTCACTGCCACAATGACTGTGATGACAACGACAAACAAAACAGGAAGCTCAGAGTTCCTTTTTCTGGAGAACTTGATTAATTGATTTCTTAGCTAACATCCACTTTACAATAACTGAGACTGCGTTTGACACCAGTCATCCCTGTGACACAGTCTAATCTGTGGTTATCGTGTCCAGTCTGCAATTTAATGCACCCCAGCATGGAACCACAGCAGTTCATTTCAATTCAATGTATTTACATAGCCATATAGCTATATTTATATATATGATTACCTGTAGTGTTCTTGGCACTCACAAAACAGCAAGCTTTCAGCAAAATAAATAAAACCTCACTGTACAAACTGTACACACCAGCCCTGCACCAAATGGCAGACAAAGCAGCTAACATTAGTCAGACGTCTGTCTCAGTAGCTGGATCCAGGAATTCTTCTCAGGAGTTACTGAAGACCAATGCCAGGGCAAGGCTAATATCTGCTGGATATGATTACCATGTGATTGTTTGCTAAGATGTCAGGGTAGCTTGTAAGGTGATAGTATAGACTGGGGGTTTGTCAGCTCATTGTGGAGTTGTTCTGCATCTAATAAAGGCTTAACGTAATCCAAAGGGAAAGGCTTTAACCTGTATTACTGTGTTAGTCTAAAAGTATTTCCTTATTAGCCATATTAATGTGTGCATCATATCAGATTTATAAATTAATCAACTCAAATGTCACTCATTCAGTCATTCATTCTTGTCAGTTACACATCTACAGTCATATGTCCAGTTAAGCAGTTGTGTAGAGTTATGCAGAGGCTGCAAAAATCAGTTTATGGAACATATTAGCTGACAAACAGAAATATATGCATGTTAAGAGCCCGAGCACATTGACTGTACATGTGTACAGAGTACCATAAAGTGTGGGAGCAGAGAAAACAAGCAGTTTACAGACACTGTGTGGGCTGTAACACCATTTATTTATTTCAGATTGTTCCAGCACTCTACTCTTACTGCTTACCTATCCATATAGCCTATTAAATATGGAGTCGCCCCTGTTTCAGTTGCATCATGCTAAGAACTTCTTAATCACTCTCCTTGAAAAGACTTTGACCTTGAATGTTTCCTGCATGTTGTGAAAGGTTGACCTAACAATATTAAGATAGTTGTCATTATCCAAATACAAAATAATAATAATTGAAATAATAATTAACCGATTTCTATGAACCATGTCCCTGTCCAGCATGTTCATCTCGCAGTTTACAAAAACAATGTGTATGAAGTTATTGTTTAATGCCCAGAGTTTTTCAACCTGATGTCCTGAGCAGAGCTGGACAGACCTCTGCACAGCTACAGTCAAGGACATTTCCGTCTCCTGTCTCTTGTCCTCTCATCCTGCAGTTGTCTATCTGTCTGCACTTGTCGGCTGGATGTGCCTCCTTCCTTCAAAAATATAAATATTACTTTCTGAAAAGAACAAATTGTGTTTTTTTTTCTACTTCTGCATCAAACATTTGTTTGAAGTCAGACCAAAGCAGTTTTTTTAACCTTTTTTCCAGTGCTTATTTGCATTCAAAAGGCATCAGAACTGTGTGACTTGGGGGGGAAGTGGGAATGAGGCTGAGAACCAGGGGTGGATGGTGAGTGGGGGTGGCTTGTGTTTGGTGGTGGAGGTTTTGTTGTGATGTACAAGCAGGCAGTGACCTTCCACTTTCTTTGTGACTGGTAAGAATGACTCATGAAATTCAGTTTAATGAGAAAACCATTGAGAGACAGTGTTCACATTGCCCTGCACAGGGTGTGTCGCCAGAACAAAAACTGTGGCACTAGTAAAAGGGTGGAAGGATTGTCTGTGCCGTCATAGTGCATAATAGGGTGTGTGTACTGTCACATCCTCCTGGGTGCATTTGGGAATTCGACAGATGACAACTGCTAAATGGTCTGCAGGAATGTATGCACTGTGTCCTGCAGACCCAAGCCTGACAGGATTTCGGTGTCCTTTGACACAGTAAGATCAGTTTGATTATGGTTATTGATAATATCCCATATTGACACTGGTGATCAGTGCATGATCACAATTCTGATATCTCAGCAAGCCGTTCTTCAGGAAAACTTGCCATAAATCTGGCTCATTTGGCATGTAGGGTCAACTCGAAACTTCACATCAATTTTCTCTTTTTTCAAGACCCCCTCACCTCCTGCACTGGCCTGTGCCCCAGAACAATGCAGCCAAATAACACTGTTGTCAAAAATAGAACAACTTCACCATGTTTCCCTCTGGCTCTTTGAGAGACTTGGTGCTTAAGGTACCTTTGTTTCTGTCAGAAGAGGACCGTCTTTCACCCCAGCCTCCTTCCTGTTGGTTGACGCCACCTCGGTCCAAGTCTGCACTCAGGTCACTCATGGAGCGTCACTTTCACAACAAAAGTGCAATCATATCAACTTCCTCACAGTTAACTTTGGGCATTTGAATTCTGCCCATAGAGTTTTCAAGAAAACAGATATTCAATAGTTTCTCCAGTTTATTTTACTGTGTTTGGCCTTAGGAGCAAATATACTTTGAAAGGACTTACTTGAGGTTAACTTATCATATCTTTGCTAAATCTTTGTCTCTTTTCAGTGCTGCACACTCTCAGATTAACAGGCAACCATAATGACGTTTTACACACACATGTGCAAAGATACTACATTTTATTTCTATTGTACAGAGCCATTTTATCAATATGCACACACTGAAAGCTATCCTGAAACCAGAGAGAGAGCACAAGAGAACTGGAGGTCACACTGCCACAGCACTATCATTATTTTTATTTGAGCGTCTCTGCCGATGAATACGTTGTTCTCTTTCGGGTTTCTGAAACTGAGGAGTCCACGTCCATGAATTTTAAGTCAGCCCAAAGCATGGGTTCACATTTTCTGAAGTAGATCTCAAAACACTACTCACACGTCTATATATTCTGTTCATACTGGCAGTCCTTCTTTGGTGTAAAATTGCAGTTAAAATGTAAGCCAGACTTCAGCAGTCTGAAACCAGGAAGTTATATGGACCCAAATGCAACACATGGGTCAAAGTCAGTAAAGAGCAAAAAACCTTTATTAATTTGATAAGGGAAGCTTTGCAGAGGCAGTAAAACATCCACCAGGGAGTGGGGCAGGTCAAAGAAGTTAAAAAAAAGGTTCAATAACAAAAATCTTCTTCAGAAAAAAATTTAGCCACAACAAAAAAATCCTTTTTCTAAAAAAAAACCTCCACAAAAAAGTCCAATAACATAAACCCCCTGGCAAAAATTTAAGTCACAAAAAAAATTCAAATCCAAAAATCCAAAACACAAAGGGAAAATTCAGAGACTACTTTACCAAAAGAGAAGGCAGGAGGCAAAAACGGAAGCAGGCAGGGTCATCAGCAGGCAAGGCAGACTGGAAAACAGCTGGAGAGTCATGCAGAGCAGAGGAACAATCTGGCAATGAGAGATGGGCAGGGGTTGCCTTTGTAACCTGTGTGGAGAACAGGTGAGATCAGTGAGGCTGATTGAGGTGATATTAGGCTGATTGGCTTGGAAGTGGGTGAGGGATGAAGCATTCAGGGGAAAACGGAAAAACCAGTGACTCATAGACAGCAGATCATGACACAATCTGTCTCAAGTCTGTTGCATTCTTAATACGGCAGGCTCAACTAACACATGCATGCACCCTTAAAAGCCTCTGCTGTCATGTAATTCTGTCCGGCACATGCAACTGGTGAGAGCTTCTCAAATTTTGCACTGCCCCTTTTTTATGATTGACTTTGTTATGTGTAAAGCAAGCAGAAAACAACACATGCTATACAGAGGCAATATACTGTCACTGGAAAACTTAACAACCGTGTTCAGCGTGTGTATTATTATCAGGTTAAGAAGGGATCTCTTCAGGTCCAGTATGCACACTCTCTCTAACTCATGTAACGGTGAAGACATGGACAAGGGAATATTGTTTTACAGTATCTATTAATTAAAGTTCCTGACTTGGAAGAAGGGTGAGCTGCTTCCATTCACAGTTGCTGGCTGAAATCCCACAGACTGTAGAGATAAACTTTATTCCATTGAGTGAATTTCCTTTAATGGTGTTGTGGGTCTTTCTTCCATATCTGTGCATCCACCAAAATGATCCATCTATGAACTACTGTCTAGAGCAGGCCAGACTAATCCAGATCACTTTCTCAAAGCTGCTGCTCCTAAAACGGATTACAGTGGTTAACCTGTTGCTTTGGGTGACTCTCACAGACTGGCCTCTGAGCCAAGTCTGTCTGCTTTACTTACTCGGCTTTCATCGGTTGGACATGGGGAGCAGTGAGTCACTGCAGAGACAGCTCATGCCACCACCTTTTAATCAGATGCAGCGGTGCTCCTCAGACACCTCAGAAGATCAGAGCACAGAATACACACAAAGCTCATAGATAAGTATACAACCACTTTCTGTTGTGGCTGCTTTGTTAATTTTGACAACAATGACCTCTAACCTCCCTGCAATTGAAACTCGAACTGTTGTTGGCAGGAAGAATTAAGCCTTTGAAAAGGCTATTTTAACCTGATGATTTCCTCCTCTTCCTACTCTATGAAATCATAAGGCTTCAATTCACTTTACTTTTTTTTTTTATCATCGTTTAGCGTAGAACTGGATGTAAACTGATGTCAGCTGCTGTGTGTAAATGACAGGATATTATCCACCATGATGGGAAATGTATGCTAATGGCTGCAACAATGTCTGTGCTGTGATAAGTATGCTCCTAAAAAAGATATTAGCAGTTAATGGTCCCCTGCTGTATTGGTTTCATTTCCTCTGAATGAATGTCTTTGTGTGCCGTACTTACGAAGGACAAGGCCACGCTCTGCTTATAGCCCGTCTCTCCTGAGTTTAATTTAAAAGGGAAATTAATGTTTGGCCCTTTTTGATTGCTTCCTTCAGATTCTTATCCATGCAAAAACAAGAGCAGCAGCAAGCAAGGGGTCAGTCTCCAATGATGGCCAGCATTACATCATGACTGCCATTGTTGCCAGACACCTCTGTGACTTATATCACTGACAGAACAATAATTAGTTTAGCAGGTGTATCAATTGGATTGTTCAAAGTTGATTGGGCCACAAATATCTGCTGTTGACAGCACAGTGTAGAGACACACACACTGCACCATCGATAGTCAGACGGCAAAGGATTTATTTCTACTTGAGATACAGGAAGAAGGGACATCACATAGAGAGGCAGTAAAGGTGACACTGTTTGTTTTTCTTCAGAGCACAAGGACAAAGAATGGCCCAGTGACCTTTAACTGCAGCTGGCTATCTGATGGGCTGCTGCGTGCTGTGCGTCTCAGTGAGGTTCACATTGAGAATGAGGATGCCTCTGGGTTTCTCTCTGGGAGAATGGTGCCCTTAGTCCCAGAGACCCCAGGGATATGGGTCATGTGAGGGGAGATTTGTGTTAATGTATGTGCTGTCCTGTTGACTAAAAGACCAATTTACCACTGCCAGATGTTAATCATCCACTCCTTGATCTCCAGTGCGTCCCAGTGCTTAACTGAAGAAGCAGAGACCTGAGCAGGGAAATGAACTGAAGGCCTTCATTCAACCTTTTATCTTTCATACCTCTGTCTATAGCCACTCTCCATCTGCATGCATGCATCTGTGAAAGGCTGCTGTCTTCCTAAGCCTGTCCATCACAATAAGTCCTTTGACTCCTTAATGACAGGGGGAAAAGCAAAAGAAGCTGGGGGGGAGACATCAAGTAAGTTGAAAGAGTGATGAAGTTTGAAAAAGCTCCTGTAATCAGTCTCAGGTTAAAGAAAAAAGAAAAGAAAAAGAAAGGTGTGTAGCTCTGATAGAGATCTGTGTATGATACAACAATATACCATTCAGCTGTGTGTGTGTGTGAACTCTGGCCAAAGACAGGCTTTATAACATCAAGGACAAGTCAATTAGAAAAGGATTACGGGGCTGAGATGCATGAGCGATCTCAGACTCTCCTGACACACTGAAGAGCAATTGGACAGGAAAGTGAGATGCTTGCCTGTGTGTTGGAGCTAACAGACAAACAACAGAGCCAAAAAAGTCCATTCTGATATCGGCTTTCACAGTGCAGAGATGTGGAGGCAGGACTGCCACTGAGGCTAAGTTCTGTTTTGATGAATGGTTTGAGTACCTTGAACTGTGGCTGAGCCAGTGGAAAAAACTGTCATGAAGAAGAGACTGTCATTAAAAAGGCATGTAAGTAGTTTATTCTTCTGTTCAGTTGGAACACATTCTCCATATTATTTATGACACTTTCAAGCATTACAGTCTGACAATCTCATACACCTAAACATCATAAGTAAACTCGATTGGTCATGAACAACTTGATGCTTCATATATGGTTTTGCATTCAGTACTATATAAACTTTGCAATACATAAATAACAATAACTGTGCATCTTATATCAATATACACATTCAGTACATAAATACATGTGTACAATGACTCAGCATAGAAATATAACTTGATGCCCTATGAAACAACGGAAAATATACAGATTCCTTGCTCCATCATCACAGTAAATCTTGCTGGAAAATTGCACAGATCTCTCACTAGAATACATAACGAGTCCTCGTGAATAAATGAGTGAGAACTCAGTGGGGTGTAATTCACAGTAGATAACATTCAGTGCATCCAAGACCCTGTAACACAAGTCATGAACACAGTCACATGTCAGGATAATCTCACTGAACTTCATGGGTCAAAAATGGGAAATGGTGTGACTGAGGTGTGTGTATGAATTTGGCACAGTTTTGTGTGTGCAGCTTCCCTCCAGCAGCAATCTACTGTGCACATAGTTCATAATAAACATCTTGTACATGTGAATTCATGCAAATATTTGATAATCATGAAAATAATGACATTGATTTTGTAGAGAGAAGTGACATTTTATATGCTGGTTGTTGCTGTGTCCTCACGCTGCAGATGCTCCACCTTCCCTCTGAAACCAAGCTGCCACTCGCTTTGTGACCTACCATTAGCATTAGCATCTCTGGATCTTCATCTTTGTCTCAGGTGTCAGCAGCCTCTGACTCTGGGAGGAGAGAGAGACTGCAGCTGTGCTCTCAGAGGAGCAGGCAGCTGTTCTGGCTGAGAAAGACAAGACCTCACACCCCTCATCCTCCCCTCCTGTTCCAAACCAACTGCTGACCGAGTGGCTGTGCGGAGTTCACCTGACGGCCGCACTCTGTGCTCCTGGACTTTGAAAGAAAAGCCAAACTGCTGACTCCTTTGACTGCTGGCTTTGAAATGGAGCTTGTTTTTCGTGACTCAGTTCTGCTATTAATAGCTCCATGCTGTTCGCATGCCCCACTCAGAACAACACATCACGTGCCAGGTCATGGGGCTGACATTGACACTCAGAGCGCAAGCCATTGGCAACTCACACTGACATTAGCGGAGACTAAATTTACCTGACATTGAACAAGGCGGATGAGTATATGAGGATGTGTGTGTGTGTGTGTGCTGTATTTTATAGGATGATACTGTGAAAAACCAGGGCATGACTAAGGGATCTGGTGTCGTGTTTGAATTCAGCTGTCATAGTTCAGATGTCAGAGTGCTTTGTAACCTGCTTTATGGCACATTCATAATGCTGAAATAAGATCTACTACTTCACTATGCATGCATGAATGCTGAACAAACCCTTACATCACCTTTCATAAGGCATTCCTTGGACGCCTTCGTCATTTGTGTCGTAAAGGGGGGGACACTGGGTGAGTCATGCCTGCACTACAACGTGGTCAATCATCTTAACAACCATGCGATGGAGGTGTTACGAACCAGAGTTCAGCTGAGGACTGATAGAGAACTTATTGTGTTCATGGTGTTGTAGTGCAGCATGGGATGCCTCAATCTAGTTGGGTTGGGACAGCCCCAAGGCGGTAACAATGGCAGCCACAAGGAAGGTGGTGCTGGCCAAGATCACTGCGCCTCCAGACCGGAACACCTGTCGACCGTTTAGGGGCTGGACTGGCCTGAAGGTTCCCACCATCGCCTTTCCATCATGGAACTTGAGCTCAGAAAATGCACGCAGCTGGATGAACAGAAGACAAACGTAAACATTATACCCCAGTATGTGGAGAGAGGTAATCAAGGTGTGAAATTTTATATTCAGTAACTTGGAAATTTCCATTACTCATGTGCTGTATTTGAGAATGTAATATACTATATGTCTTATGCTGTGCTACCTTATACTTTTCACTTCGCTACATTTAACTGGTCATAATTATCTGTTACTTAATGAATTAAGAAAAAAATATGATAGTTTATAAACTATAATACGATCTTAAATATCAAGCCAGTGCTGGCCAAACTTATTGAACCCCTTCCAAAAAACTTCCAAAACAGTGTCTAGTTGAGCCCTGCAAGATGGGTTGTTATCAGTTCCATCAAAGAGATATTTGTCTTTTGAATTTTTTTTACTGTTTCATTTAAATAACCTTAGAACTGCAGAGAAGTTAAACAACCCAATATTTCACCAAACATGTGAGAGAAAACCAGCAAAAGTTATGGAATGGTACAAAATACAAACTTGTGTAGCAAACTTTGTTTCTCTTCTTCAACACCTCATTAATCATTTCGCTTTTACTCTGCTGAATCTAAATTTAATGGAAGTATTTTAAACGTAAAATCTGAACCTTGAAACCAAAAGACAGAAAAGGTATTTTTTTAAAAACACAATAACAAAATCCCTTTAAATTTTCTGGTCTTTTTTTGCTGACCTGATCAATGCTCAGAGGGATGGGATTCTCAAAGAGAGTCCAAATCACAGACTCGGTGCACCCTGGGGTGGTCAGTGATCCCTTATAGCGGTAATAGGAGGTCAGATTCTGCTCAGCTGGGATTAGTTGTGCCAGGGAGATGGGAGACAGAGAAGTATTGCCATCTGAAAGCAAGAGAGCCACAGATGTTATCAACACCACTCTGTGGCTGTTTTTGGTTGGCTTAGTTGCACCTCAATACTTACTTGTAGTTTTGATGCTTCGTAGAGCGTTAATGATGGGTTCATACTTTCGATTTGCGCTGTTGGACTTCTGGAAATGGACATAAGCACATTTCAGTACTGTTTCATTTCAGCTTGAGTTGTGCTCTATAATAGCATTTTGATGTCAGCTATGCAGGATTTAAAATGGTTACCTCGTAGAAAAACCCAAGGACTGCAACTCCCTCTGGGTCAGACAGTGCTGTTGTCAGATCAGTGTAATGGTGCTTCATGTGGACAATGTGCAGCTGTAAAATATAGGTATATATTCAAAATATAATGTTAGCACTTTTTCACAAAGTTATTTATAAAATGTGGAGGGACTTATTTTTAACTGGGACAACATAGCACATTTCATGCTTTAACAACAGAAGCAGATATCATATGTGTCTTAATCAGACACCAATTAATCACTGAAAGAATGGGTGTAATCATAGAAAATTGAAATCTAAAGGTCCAATCAGTATTTCTGACCATTAAAGGTTAGTGATATTACATATTTTTCTTACTGTCACCAAGTCTCATTAAAAGACCAAACCCAACAATGAACTGATTTCTACTAAAGTGTCTATGCATCCAAAGTCTGATATATCGTATTCATCTGTCATAGAGCGCCAGTGTTTCAAAAAACTGTTAAAAACACAAGAGTAAGCCACACGGCTGCTCATGTTCCTTCACATGAACACAAGAATTGTGGTTTATTTTGAGTCAACCCTTCCTACACCGCAGACAAAAGATGAGGAAGTCAGAGAGTGTTGAAAGATAAACAAACACATGCAAACATGTAAATCTACATGCATGCAGCTGCCTTCATATGATCCAGATTAACACATCAGTTACTCTTCATGCACAGTCACTCTCTCATGGTGACAGCTGGCCATGTTAGAGGCAGCCTGTGTGTGTTCTGTTCAGTGATGTTAGCTACCTCCATGGGATACTGCTCCCCATCGATGGTGTGTTCAGAGCCCGGTCCTCCATTGTTGCCCCAGTGCAGGTGGAACTGTACAGCCTTGTAGCTGGTCGGCAGGGCTCCACCTGAGATGGTGCTCAGGTGAGGAACGCCAACCTGAACTGTGTGTGGACATACCAAGTATGAAGAGTTCACACAACAGCTTCAAAGCACTGATGGCCATTTCATGTTTAAAGGGAAGCATGCTCACCCGAGTGGCCGTTGTTCTTGATCGTGCCTCTGAAGATCTGCTGGTAGTTATTGAACTGGAAAGAAGTCAGACTGTTGTCTTTCAAGGTCTTTCTGGTGACGATGTTAATGGGCGACTGTTTCTTTCCCGCACAGTCACCGTTGGCGTGGTTCCACTTGTCCGGCACTGAAATGAGAAACACCTCATAGTTAAATAAGTTGAAAGGATCGATTTCTGATTTCTGTTATTTAATCTTTTGTGACTGAAGGGGACTCTAAATTCTCCACTATAGATAATCCACGGAGTACCACAGGGATCAGTCCTCTGTCTTTTACTTTTCTCCATCTACCTGTTACGTTTAAGTCAAATATTTAATTTTTAAGCAAAGGGTGAATTTCTAGTAATATGATGCAACTAAGCAAACTACTTCCGAGAAAAGTTAAAACTTGGTTCATTTCCTGGAATGAAACCTCCACTAACTGAGAAGTTGTTACCATAGACTAAGCGTTCTGTGGAATTGAATTAACCTTTGTCTTATTGCAGGAATTTTATTGTGACATATTTGATTACACATTTCATTTTGATTATCAAGAGCTGTCCAATTCTGTTTCCTATTTTGGAACATTTACAAGAATCTATCTTTAAAAAAAACTAAATCATCTGCAAAGCACTCGGAAACTTAAGGTCATGCTTTTATTATCCAGATTATATAACTGTAACCCTCAGTGTTCCTGGCTGAGTCAGTACAACCTGTGCAGCAGCGTGAATACTCACAAGATCCAACAGAAGATGGCTTATAACCGTAATTTTAGTATGTCTACTTTGATTGCCTGCATGTTTTAGAGCAGGTTTTAAGAGTTCAATGAGACATGACTGGCACCTGAATATATTTCTGATCTGCAAACACCATAAAAGTGCAAAAGAGTGCATCCTCTGGTAGGTCAGTATTAATACGCCTGATTCTCAAGTGGAGGAGTTGAGAATAACATTTTAATATATTTATACACTACTTTGAGTGCATTTGATCGTTTTTGTTTCATTTGCTGCATTGCTCTTTATTTTAGTCTCAGTTGTCTTTGTTTTACTGCACTTTTGATCCATCGCTTTTATGTCTTTTGTGAACCATTTTCTTAAACTTGCTTTAACTTTTTGAATATCACAGGTTAGTATTAAAGGACACTTACCATTGCATTGATGGTCACAGGTGAACTGAGACTGATAGCACCAATCTGAAATACAGGAAATGTGAACAATTTTATCAAGACAGACTTTCATCGACAAGACACCCAAACATTTCTCTCATGAAATTTGGTGCTAACATTGTTGCATTATTGAACTTCTGTGTCTTCTCATACATAACATATTTAAAGATTTTCTGTGCATTTACTAATAGCTTATTTTTTTCCTTACAGCAACCAGTGAATTGTTCTCCTATTGTTTAAGGTCAGCTGTTATTCCCAGCCACACAATAAGCTCTACTACACAGAAATTGTCTTCCTATTCACAAAAAAAGGTTGTTCTTCCTGTGCTATCAGAATAAACACAGAGCCAGTCTTTCTGCATCGGCAAGGTCCCATACTCACATGTTTGTCTGAGGGGTTTATTAATATTTCACAATTGGTTTGCATGTTTGCACCCCATGCTCTGAGACAAATATCCGCAGCTATCTCACAAATCAAATATTTATGAAAAACACACATGCCATTGAAAAGAAAAGGAAAAACAAGACAAAACGGGAGGGTCTCTGCTGTGAGACTGGGGTGAGGATTTCTCCCAGTTTCTGTGAAGGAAGCCTGTGCTTGGCTTCTTTACCATGCTGGTAAGACTTTTCCTCCTGCTCCTGCATGATAATGGCTACGAAAAATAAACAAAGCAGGAGGAGACAAACATTTGGGGGGTGACCCACATTGTTTGCATACGTGCCACCACTTAAACTGGTACCAGTAAATAAAGAAATACGTATTTCTTTGGTTTGTTTTCACATTTGCTGCAAGATTTGCATGCGTGTGAGAGGAGCGTGATCACTTCAGAGGAACAAAAAAAAAAAAAAAATCTCACAACTCAGAAATGTTTAATTACTCTGTGAGCAAAGCCTGAGTGCTTATGTGTTAAAAGATTATGCTTCATTTCTGACCTTCATTCACTTTTACATGCAGTAAAACACAGTACGGGTGTCACATTTCGATCCTCACCAATCTGAATTGAGCGAAAAATCAGTCGCCACACATTGTTCACATTGTTCTTTTAATGTTATCGCATATATCTGGCACGTGTAGCCACAAGTTACTTAACCAAGATTTTACACTCAAAATGACTACAGATTCATCTCACTGATGGCATTTTAACAAAGTAGTTAAAGTTTGCTCCACCACCAGCTACAACCCAAAGTAATAATTAATAATTTGTTAATAGATAATTGAGTTCTTTTACTTTTGATACTTTGAATACATTTGGCTAATAATACCAAACTACTAAAGTAAAGAATTTAAATACTTCATCCGTCTTCCGGTAAGGTGGATAATCCGTTTTTATGTCTTATTGTTAGTTGCTTTCATCTCAGCCAATCAGAATTCTGTCCGCACAGTTCTTGACCAATCGGCGCTTGCCTTTGATCTACTGTGCGGTGCGGAGCAAATGAACAATATGAACGGGTTTAAATGGACGCGAGAGCTCTGCCAAGAGAGCAGACCCGGGAAAGTGTGAAGAAGAAAACAAAAGGCAGGGACAGGAAAACAAACAGGCCACGTCCACCTGCACGTCGGCCGCAGCGAAACGTAACGTGAATGCACGCCGACGCTCAGGCGGATCCTTTCAGAAACAGAAACTGCGCCTGTGTAGACGCTGCGTTTCACGCAAACACACGTCTCAAAAGAAAAAGAGACATTTAGACTTTCCCGCGCTATGCCAGTCCTTCAGGGATTCACAGTCCACACAAAACTGAGGATTGGTCCAATTTCCTTCATTTTTTCATCTAAATGTTTGTTATTTTTTTCTGTTTTTTTTTTTTGGCAGTGTCTCCACCTCAAATTTGACCCTCCTTAAGTTTCTCCCTTTATCCACTGACACACAGCACTTATTTCCCTCATGCAGACGCCTCTGACAAAACTCCGACAAGGCGTGCACGTGCAGGACGCTCCTCCTGCGCAGCGCGTCAGATGAGCCACAGCCGAGCTTGGAGTGTCCGCGCGGGCTGCTGCTTCATCTCACACTAAAAATATGACAATGATAACGATGACATTTATATTACTGGAAAAATAGACAATAACTCAGGCCTGGGTGCGATCTACAAACCACGAGTGAGTAAAGGAGCATTGTTGGAATGTTTTTGAGCTTTTTAAATTGAAAAGGGGTCAGAAAGAGGTCGTTCCTACCTTCTGATGTTGGAACAGCAAACATCCTCTCTTACTTTTACTCCCGCATAGCCCAGAATTAATTTCAAAGTCTAATTTGATCACATTAAAATTATATTTGGAATTCATGAGAAAACATCAGGAGAGCACTAAGTCAAACCAGCCTGTGCGCATTTGTCAACCTAATAAATATTTACTGATTGCATTGATCAGAAAGACCAGTCATCTCAATCAGTCATTAATCACTGCTAATTTACATAATTAGAGTCTTAATGCCAAACCTCGCGGCTTCTACTGTGAAGTTAACACCTCAGAATCAGCCGCTGTGAAGACATTGGCGGTGCGCATCTCAGTGCGTCTCTCTGCGGCAACCTGGACGCAAACTGCCTGTCATTGGCTCAATGTGGATATGAGCAGGTGCACGAGAGGGAGAGCGAGAGAGGGGGAGTGAGAGAGCATGAGAGAGAGGGAGAGAGAGAGAGAGACAGAGAGAGAGAGAGAGAGAGAGAGAGAGAGAGAGGAGCGTCCGAACCACAGAGGCTCTGGGGGAGTCTCTGCTCGGTCCGATCAGCCTGTGTTTGTCTCTGGATCAGCTGATACATAATCTCATCATGACAACGCAAGTGTGGCGGACACACTGAGGGACGTCCGGGGTGTGTGTGTGTGTGTGTGTGTGCGTGAAGAGTGTCACACAGGCGGTTTTGCTGCTGTTTCGGTGAGGGGGTAGCCTGTCTTTCATCTGGAGAGCTGTGGTGATTCCCCTCGTTGTTTCTGTCGAACAGTTGAGTGTAATTTTGGTTTTCTGTGTCAGATTTGGGGGGACCCGCGATAAATCAACTTTCTAATTCAAATAAAGTGAGTGGTGCCAAGAAAAAGAGCCACTTCATCTTGCTGGTCTCATGCATTCTCGTGCATTAATTCACCTCATATTTATTGTCTAGTGTTAGGCGTTAAATCGATACATTAATTCAGATTAGTCATCTGCCAATTGCATGCATGTAATATAACCTCACTGATCCTCAGATCAAGCTTTTCCTCTCCTGGTAATATCAGAAGATAAATATCTCATTATTCAATCAATCATCCCATTTCCTTGACTAATTTCTGTATATTCCGAACTTCAGTGTTCACTGACAACAAATACCCAAATAAACCCATCACTTCTTTGACACATCTATGAATGAGAGCAGACTCACCTCCTGCTTCTGTGCCGATTGTCCAGAAGGATGCCAGGAGGGCAGGCAGGATCAGCTGCAGCATTGTGGAGCGTCTCGACTCGACGGAGGGAAGGTAACACAATGACTTGTTTTTTCCAATGTGATCGCATTCTTGCGGGGGGTCTCATACTTATCTATCACCATACCGCGACAGGAAAGACAGAGTGGCCCCTCCCCCTTTTGGGCATCGCTTCTAATAAAGATCACCACTAATAAGAGCTCCGAACAGGGGGGCCTATCAATGGGCTCCTGCTGTGCGAGAGCCAAATTTAATGCGGTCGTCTCTGTCGAGGTGCTGATAGGCAAACACTTCACGGCACTTTGACGGGTAATTGTGGCACAGCGGGAAGTCAAAAGGAGCTAATGATCAATGCGGGCAGGTAATTTAAGGTGGACCTCAGCAGCTAGTGGTTAACTATGCGGAGCTTTGTGAGGGGAACATTTTCACTTTCCTTTACATTTCATGATCATTGTGTTTCATGTGTTCTGAATCAGCTTGTTCCAGGCTTTTATTTATTTATTCATTCATGTATTTTGGTCAAGTTATATGATATGTAAACTAAGTGAAATATTCAAATCCAACACTCCATTCTTTGTGTCAGCAATGTAATCAGATGAAACCACAGGAAGAAATGTTCACACAATAAAATTACAAGACAAATTTGAGATGATAGCAACAAAAGTGCTTGAATATCAAAAATTAAAGTGCCCACCATGTCAGTGATATATTGCTGTTTAATTTGATAATTTTCCTAGATGTATTAATATATAATGTTATAGTTGGTGAATGTGGACTTATTGTTAACAGCCTCCAATAATGTTTCTTACTTTATAAACTGGATGTATGTTTTAATCTGTCAGATTAATGTAGTGGGTTAAAAAAAAATCCTGAAATTTAGTGGAGTACGAGTGCAGAGAAATACAGTACAAGTACCTCAAAACTGTACAGTACTAGAGTAAATGTACCACTGTATCTTTATACAAATGTTCCTGAAATTCACACTGACACATTTGCTATTTTATAAAACGATTTGGGATCTGCACAAGAATTCAAAGTAAAGTTCTGTGGTTTTGGACAGCATGAGTTTGCACCAACTGATTCACTGGCCGATCAGGACACAGCAGCAGATAAACACACACACACACACACACACACACACACACACCAATCCTCACCTGAGAGTTGCATGTCTAAAAGAGGATATCAGGTGAAATCTTTAAAAAGGTTTATTTTCCGGCCCAGTTCACCCTGTCCAGAAAAGCTGTCCAGTCAGTGCAAAGCTTTGCAAAAACTCTCATCATCTCTCTTCAACTTTTCCACAGAAAAGTTAGAGCTGTCACCTTCGTTTTCATTCACTGAGTGGAAACCTAGAATACCCTCCGCCTGAATTATTGATCCTGCTGCGTGAGTACAGTGAGGCACATTGACAGAAGTTCCCTACTAAAAAAACATGAATTAGCTTGCATTGCTGTTCTTGAAGACTTTTAGGTGGCCATGGTGTATTGTGATGAGTGGTGGTTACATACAGATAGTGTGTACGTGTAGGTTCAGCAGTAGTGATGTGGCATTAGGGGAAATCGTTGAAAATTGTGCAAATAGTGACAATGTACGTGTCACATATCCACTTATTCGTTTCCTAATTTTCTACACTATTCACTGAAAAAAAGTAAGTGCTGAAACACTTGCAGGAACTTGACTCATATACTTGAATAAATTTTACTCAATATTTACCAGAGAAAATGGCGAAAAAATAAAAACAATCCATGACTGTGAACTTCTGCAAAAATCTCTTGATATGATTTGTACAAAGTGTTGGTTGCTTTCAAAGTACCACCTTGTGTTTCTCTTGATGAAACAGCTCCATCTGGTGGACAAAAAGCAGAACAGCGCTGGCTTTTTTTTTCTTTCAATGTATTTTTATATGCTTGCATTAAAGTCTCTCTTGACTCAGAAATGTATTTTGCTTGTTCTTACTTCACTTAGTTGTGTGAGCTTCACTGTACAGAATGATGCATGTGCGTTGTGACATCAGATGGCTGTTTTCACATTCACTTTGGCCCAGTACAGACTTGTGGGAAGTTGCTGCCTCCAGTTCACCAACATCGAGAAGAGATGTCCTGTGTCCAACAACTCACACTGAGGGAGGAGTGGATGTAAATGAAATGAAATTATTAACAACTTCATTTTTTTGTTATTCAATGCACAGTATTTTTTATATCTATTAAACAATGTTCAAGTAGCATCTTTAATTAATAACACAGCAATGTAAAATACTCCATTAACTAGCAAAAAGCATAAAGATATTTGTTATGCACAATGACCACTGCCAGTGTTAAATTATTACACATTATGTCACCAGCACACTGATGTGCAAGCTGTATTTTAATGCAGTAGCTTGTTATAGTGGAGTTTGCTTTAACTACTATTTGTACTGTCAGCTTACTGTGTAGCAGTGGTGGAAGGGGTACTTAGATCATTCATTTAAGTAAAAGTAGCAATACCACACTGTGAAATTATTCACCTACAAGTAAAAGTCCTACATTCAAAACCCCGTAAGAAAAAAGTGTTTAGTATTATCAGCGACACTGACTTAAAGTGTAAAGTAAAAGTACTCATTCTCCAGAAATATCTTACTTACTGTTGAGTTCATCATGTTTGAACCGTGAGTGTCCAGTGAGAACCATGTATCTCCACAAAATCAGCTTTTCATGAGCTCAGAAAATCAGTCCTGTTTTCAACAGTCAATCCAAAAGGGGTTTTAAATGGTGAATAAAAAACTGAAAAGTAACCAGTAACTAAAGCTGTCACGAAAATATGGTGTAGTAAAAAGTACATTTGTCACTGCGATGTAGTAGAGTTGAAGTAGAAAGTTGCAGAAATTGGAAATACTCAAGTGAAGCTTAACTTACTTGAATTTGTACTTTACTTCAATTTTGGTATAAACTTTGACAATCTGTCACTGAGGTACTTTAAGGAACAACCTGTTCTGCTTGTTACTTGTTGATCTTGTCCTTCTGGTAATTTTCTTAATGTTAAAAGACATTTTTCTCTCACCCACTTCACCTTCTAGCAGTTCTCGTTCTGTTTGAGCCTCGTACTCACAACAGTTCAATTCAGTGACGTGTATCGACCTCACAACTGTCTGATGGCGATGACACTGAAGCCTCATCACTTTAGACCGTTTGGTTCTTTTTAAGAAACCAAAGCTGAATGTCCCATCTGGAATCATCTCCCTTTGAATACTTTTTCCAGAGTTGCATACAAAGAAGCAAGCTTGGAAACAGATCCATGATATAATCTTTTATTTTAACCCATGGGATTTATCTTTTACAGTGCATTTCTTTACAACAATTACTCATTAAGTGACAGGTTTTAGCCACCACTACGGATCAGATAACTATGTATGTTACATTTCTGAGTTCCTCTTAAAGATTTTTGACTTCATGAACACCGTATGAATAAATCCCACATATTAGACAATGGATAGCCACGCAGGTTAACTAATTCAGTGACATCCAATCATCCACTGAAGCGCTCAGCTTCATAATCAGACTGAACCATCTGTTAATTTTTAGTTGTCTCAGTGTTATTAAGCAGCTAACTATCTGTACCATTAAAACATACAGAGAGGTGGCCAATTAGAAACCTGCTGCCATCCGTAAGAAAGAAAAAGGCTTTAAAAATAGACAAAACAAAATATGGCACTATCATCTCAAGGAACAACCAGTAGACACAAACACATTTTTTTGTTTAAAAGAGGACTGTGGCCAAACTCCCCTAAACAGAAATGATAATTCCAAGCACTTTGCTCAGTCTTTTCCCGAGCAGTCTTCACTGCCAGCTAACAATGTGAGGAGGAGTCATCAGTCAGATGGACATCAAGCTTTATGTGGACACTGAGCCAATCATTCATCTCTGTCACCTCACAGGATACCCACAGGACCTCCAAATGACTTACACCAGAAGAAGACATTACGAAAACCTGCCATCTCTCAGCGTTACTGTGTTCTCTTCCTCTTACCGCTTCAGACAGACGTCCCACGAAAACAAACAACACGCAGCATTGCACCATTCTATCCACACACGTCCCTCACAGCGTCTCAGCATGGCTATACTGGAGAAAAGCATTGATAAAGACAGAACCACATTGAGCATTGTGCATATACATAATTTTGAAAACACATTGCAGCAATGAACACATATACGAGCCACCAAATGCACATTAACATAAAGTTGATCCAGTTATCCATTACATTTTACATTCAGGCTCCAAGAAAAAGATGCGATGACAAAGTAAACAGCAGATTTCTCCTTTTTGCTCAAGTTTGGTCTCAGATTCCCTCAAATACACAACAGCTAGTAGTGCACAAAATAAGAATACAAAATTAGACTTTTAAATACTGTAGCAGCAATTTTTTTTCTTTTAAAGTTGAAAGCCTCCAGTAGTACAGGTAAAGGCTTTGGAGTCCCCGACACGTGGAAGGGTGAGTGATTGTCCTCTGAAGTGCGAGACAGTGTCCGTAAGGAGGGTGCAGGTGTTTAGAGGTGGGTGACAGGTTGGAGATGTGTCTCAGTCAGGGCACCGCTAGAGGACTGAACCACGTGCAGGCAACTTGACGCTGCAGCGCTCCAGGCTGAAAATGTCTCTGAACAGAAGGGGTTCGCTGCGTAGGAAAACCTCCCCTGCTGACACCTGCACTTCTGACTTTCACTTTCCTCTTGTCCGCCTCTCAGACCGTCTCACGGTGCACCTCCGTTTCCAAAGCGAGCCTCCCAGAGACCAACAATTCCTCCTCATCAGCGGGTTGGGGCTCATCAGTCCAAAACGAGCAGGACAGAGCCGAGGCGGGCCACGCTACATGACGCTTCACTCAGCTGGAGGCAGTGGCGATGGCCTTCTTGAGCTGCTGGCTGCGGATCTCGCGGGTGCGGGATTCCAGAAGCAGATCGTGGCAGGTGTTGCAGACCAGCACCGGGTCATACAGCTGCTGATCCGGGATGGGCAGCTTCAGATGACAACAGTCTTTACAGAACACATTGCCACAATTCCTAACGATGGAGAGACAGGACAGGAGTTAGGATACCCTCGGAACAGAAAGTGTAGAAACAGAAATCACCTTCCATGTCTACGCTGTTTTTCAATACTTCACGGGATAAAAATATTTTTAAAAAAACGAATCATTTTAAACACCAATTAAAACCACTGAATTGCTTCTGAAACCTGTCAAATACAGAATTTGAGATGTTCATGTGGGCTTTAAATCAACTTCATCTAATACTATCAAATAGTTAAGCACATGTGCTGTAGTGCACATTTTGTTCCCTGTTCTTTCAGCGTGCTGCTCTGTCTGTTGATGTGAATTTCTCTCCAGTTTCAGGCAGCTCTCGTTTTTTGTTTTTCAGTGGAGCATATAAATAATTCTGACTTTAATTCTGAAACCAAGAGCCTTTAATTCTGAAACCATGGGCTGAGACCAAAGTACGATTTATTTCTTTAAACACACAAAGTGAAGTCTTTGAACTGCAGGCTGCTGCTTTGGCAGAATTGTGCTGCAACAAAAAAGCGCCAGGAGAAATGAAAACTGCCTGACTCTAAAAGGAAATGGGAAACTGTTTGTTAGTCCTGATGCTTTTTTATTACTGAATACAGAAATCAGGATGTTTAATCTGATTTTGAAGCAGCTATCACTGAAAAAGTATAAGCTGGGATGTAACAACCCAAACACACAAAGTGTCTGAACACCTCAGTGCCCCAGAACAATATGCCTGACCACAAGAGGAACCAATGAGGTGCAAAAGGTGATTTTAACAAGTGAAAAGCCAGACTGTTTCCCTTCTACCATTTTATTTGTGAGTTAATGTGTTTATTGCTGTAAGAAAACCACAGTGAAACCCCACCTGCAGTGGTGACGTCTCTTGGCTATCCAGAACTCACAGTCACAGTTGAAACAATGGGAGGCCATGTGGTCAGGCACCCACCTTGTGACCTACACACACACACACACACACACACACACAAACATCTGCATCAGAACAGTGTGCTGTACTTAGAGGTGCTCCTCGCCATAAAGGTGAGGGGAGGAAGTAAGGTAAAGAAGTGGACACAGAAGCTACACGAGACAAGGAAGCAGTGAACGATGCCGACCTCTGTGTCTCTGCGCTCCACTCGATCCCAGCTGCCCTCAGACAGACGGTCTTCACTGTGGGTCGACAGAGAATCCTCCTCATTGCTGTTGTCTGACTCACGCAGACACGTCTGAACAGAGAGAGGGAAGGTTAGAAGACAGACAGGGATGAGAGAAGACTGAGGATAAAGCATCATCACTCAGGAAGCTACTCACAATGTCATCCTCGTAGTCGACGTCTGGCTCAGAGGGAGGGGTGCTGTACTGTTTACTCTCCAGTCTCATCTGCAGCTGCCGCACCTGCAGCCTCAGCACCTCCACCTCCTGCTTGTAGCCCGCCTCTATCTGCCGCAGTCTCTGCTGCACAGCGTCCATAGGCACCGGCAGCCCATCATCGTCGAGGTAAGCTGGGGCCTGGGGTGGGGGAGGAGAGCTGGAAGCAGAGGGCGAGGAGTATGACACCGGCAGGAGCTGATGGCCTGCCATGGAGAAGCTGTTGAGGGCGATAGCTGCAGGCCCATACAGCCCAGTGTGGCCTGCACTCCTGGCAGCAGACAAACATCCAGGTTGCAGAGGGCTGCTGGGACAACAAAGAGCATCTCTGCGACAGCACTGCGACCCACTGGCAATGGCAATGCCCTGGGAGCGAAGTAGCTTGCTGGCAAGCCGACGGCTCTGGTAAGTGTTGGGATGCGTGACTCGGCTGACGCCAGAGTGACTGGCACTGCTGCAAGCAGACTGGACCAGACCCTGGACGCTCTCCCAGTGGGAGCCAAGCAGGGACAGGTCTGCCAGCTGGCTCTGGGAGATCAGATGGCGAGCTGCTACCTGGGTGGAGTCTACAGGTGCTGCTGCAGCTGCTGACACACGGTCTCTTCCTTTCACTGCTTCTGCCCTCGTGTCCTCTTTCTCCTTCTGGGTTGGAACCTGTGGCTTTGAATCAGGCTGCTCCTCATCAATAACACGATTCTGGGTGGGGTCCTGGTTCACCGTGGAAGGCAGGGCAGGGGGAGGCTCCCCCTCACCTGTGAGAGTTTCAGTGGAGTCCTCCATGGGAAGGAGTGGGGTTAGCTGCTTCAGAGCGAGCAGACCTGCAGATTCTAGGAGGCCGTTTACTTGGCTGTCAGTGTGGCCATTAAGCAGCAAGGTAGGGGTGGTGGTCGTGGTGGCTGGGGGCTGCATGCTATTGCAGGGGAGAGGTAAACATGGCTCTGATTTATGAGTGGGTGGTGTGGTCCTATTAGCAGTCCTACAGGAGCTCTCAGCCCCCAGTGGAGGTGGTGGGAGAGGAGGGTTAGTGATCTGAGGCAAAGCCTGTTGGAGGACAGGTGTGGGGAGGGGAGGGGGAGTGAGTGCAACATCCTCACTGAGAGGGACAGGGGGAAATGGCAGGGAGGGCAGGGGCTGTGTGGTGAGACAGAGCTCCTCCTCCAGTGTGTCTTCACAGCTCTCTGCACACAGGCCATCCTGTGGGGTCTTGGCAGGACTCTGATGTAGAGATTCCCCATCAATGTGGTCTAGTCCAGTGTCAGGACTGACCTCACCACAGATGTCTGCAGAGGGTTCTTCTGAGGCTGGCGAAGGCTCCGGGGCAGAGCGACCCTCCTGGCAGTGTTTATTGAGATTGGGGTCGCTCGAAGTACGTGTAAGGGGCACCCCGTTCTCAAAAGCTGACAGGAGGTTGTCCATGGAGCGGGTCTTGGGAAGTCTGGAAATCAGGGACACATGATAAAGATTTATTTTTCTGCCACATGTGCAGGAATGGCAACAACACAATTCTCTTTTTGGAACATTAGAGGGCAGTGTGACTCAGTAACGTGAATTTTGAACAAATGCAAATCTCTCTTCAGGACTGCCAAGAATAGCAGGTACAGAAACTGAGAAACAGATCAGATTTGCACTAAACAAACACACCTGTCCAGAGAACGGGAGGTGAGTTCGTCTCCTGCAACATTTGGGGGGAGGTAGAGCTCCACAGAGTCGTCCACAGCGGTGCAAGGGGAGGAGGTGGGCAGGTAGACAGCTGTCCACAGCTGCAATGCCCGTGTGTGGCAGACTGGCTGCAGCACCTGGCAGACAAACAAGTGACAAGGTCAGTCCCAGAAGGTCAAAGTACAGTATGATGGAGCTTATTACCATATTACTTACTGAAATGAAAGTGCAAATTTAGTCATACTATGCATTAATCATTAATAAAGCCGCCTCCTCTGTTCAGGGTTGAGAAACATCTGCTGATTTATATTAGTCTTAAAAATGCTCAGATAAAAAAAGTCACCTTTCTTCACAGGCTCACTGGCTAATGGCGGCAGCTGAGCTCAAACTCTTTCTGTATTTTACAGGTGACTCTGCTACCAAAAAGCCATGAATAATAGCAAGAGCATAATAACAGTGTCAAGACAGTGTCAAGTGTCAATGTGTGGTACCATATCATGACTGGGGATGTAGAGGAAGTTCTGGAAGTTCTTGTTTCCGCTGCGCAGCAGAGACCAGACAGAGCATGTGCGTTTGTAGATGTTCTTTGCCTCCCTCTCACGAGCGTTGTTACACAGGAAGGTGCCGTAAAGACACGAGTATGTGTGCTGCACCAACTTGACCTGGACACACGAGGAAGATTGAACATTAAGTCAGGCCTTTCAAAATAGCAAAGGTTTACATTCTTTATGGTTTTATAGTGCGCTGCCAAATGTCACAGCTGATTAAAATGAAACATCATGACGTTGTAGGTTGCAGGTTTCAAGCTGACAGTGTTGGTCCTCTGTTCTTACTGGCTGCACTTTCTAGGATCTCTTCAAGGATTACAATAGTATGCAAACAACCATTCATAATATAAAAGTAGATTTATTTATTTTTTTTTTTTATATGCGAGTTCCGTCGTAAAAGATGCTTTGATGTCACTCGCACAACGGTTTATTAGGGAAACAGTCATAAAAAATGGAAACATTATTAGAAAGACAGAGAGAAGTAAAGCGCGCTGTACGATCACCCACCAGGAAGGCCTCGTTGAACTCAAACAGGCAGGGGAACTGTTTGAGCAGCTGGTGAACACAGTCCAGCCACTGCAGGAAGACAGGACACTGCTCGCTCACGTCGTCAGCGTTCTCCTGGTGGCCACAGCGGTCCCCAAACTTATGACCGTAGTCCAGCCAGTCAGTCTCTACAAGCACCTGGAAACCCTGTGGAGGACACATTAGTCAGTACTGAAGACAATAATATTACAGTACAACAAAAGCTAAGCCTAATGCTCTGATTTAGCAACCCAGTGACAGATAACTTCTATTTTATTCCACACTGTCAAAACCTTGCACCTGACAACAACCTGACACATGGTTTGGTCAGAGAATTGGATGTGTTACGTCGTTTTATTTCATCTCATTTTCAGACATGTATGGCCCCCCCGAGTTTGCCAGATTATGCCTTGAAGATCAACTAAACACAAGGCTAAAAGGTGCCAGCATCAAGTAAAAAAGAGCAGTCACAGCATTCCACAATGTAAACATTAGTTGAATTCTCCAAAGGACCAATCCATTAATTAATCACATCGCCCTGGGCCTGAGTTAACAAATTTAGAGTGAAAAGGGGCTAATGCAGGATTAGCTCATAGACCGGGGTTAACAACACACATGTGAAAAGTTATGTTGTCTTCAGCCAAACCACTGCTGCCCCCAAGTGACATCACTTAAGGCTATTTGTCTAACTTGACGAGGTAACAAAACTGGTAACTGGTAACACTAATTTCATCGTGCAGACCCTCACCTCTAAAGTCCTGTAGTAGGGGTCCAGCAGGATCTTGGCGAGGGCTACAATCTGGGGTGTACGGTCCCACCCGTCTGAACAGTGCACCAGGACAGGACGGCCTTCCCTCTCCACAGCTGAACATACCAGAGTGGCTGCCTTCAACATGACAGACAGGTGCTGCAGCCATCGGGTGCTCTCAAGTGCTGAAAGCCAGCTGGAAACAGAGGGAAACGATCAGCATAGTACAGACCCGCGTGGAATCAGCTGATGAAGTGACCCGCAGATACTGTTATACACATCAGCTTTGGTTACTCAGGGTTAACTCAGAGTGGGTTATTAGGCTGATGGGAAGAGGAAGCCTCTATATCTCTGGAAGTCTCTCTGCATGGTTACACACCTCCAACAGAAAAACAAGCCTCAAAATAACCTGGTGTGTCATATCAGCTGGGTTAACCTACATACTGTACATACCACCACACATGTAATACACACAGCCACACCTGAACACACTAGTAAAACACACACAGTTTATAAAAACATGCAGATGTAAACTCTGGAACAAACGGAAATGCATAACACACACATCCACTGTCGTGTATATAGACAGACATCTGGCCAGCCCAGCAGGATCTGGACTGGACTCAGTGGCAGTGTTCCCATTTCTGTGTGGTGTTGCCTTACTGTGAGCTGAAGCCATTAAAAAAGAAGAGGGGGGGCGAGCAGGGGAGGCACAAATGAAGGCAGTGCCGCCCAGAGAGAAAGGTCAAACAGATAGACTTACTTTCCTGGATCTGGGATCTGACTGCAGACGGTCCTCAGTGCCTGAAAACTGTTCCGGATGGCATGGATGTTGGCCATTCCCATAAACATCACCTCACAGTTGGGGTAGTACTCTAAACACAAACACAAACAACTCTGAGGAAGGTCACAAACAACAAAACAACACTTAGCTTATAAAGGGAGCATCAGGTTTCAGATGATGGTGATGATTTTTGCTATCACAGTTTGTGATAGTATAAGAAAACAGACGGTCAAACACACACACACACACACACAAAAGCAAAACACTGAATAGTTTTGCAGAGTTGATTGGAAGTGCAAAGTTCCAATCAAAGCTAAATATTTGTGGTCAAGAGATGGGTTTCACTCAAGTTATGTGATCCGTTGTCAATACAACAAATTCTGATTGGTGCAATTTTAGGTCACTCGTCACAAAATTTATTTTGCATGCTTGAATGACCGGCAGAACCAGAAGCATAGGTGGTGAATACCTATTTTAAAGGCAAATAATACTGCACAATGCAGTAAGTGATGTGTAAAATGTAATAAATATATGTTGACAAACCTATTAGTGGCCTTTACTCTCATATCTTACATGCAGCAAAATCTCTAAACTGTTTAAGACTTTTCAAATGTTTGGTCACACTAACCTTCACATTCACAGCCTCCGCCCTTGGCTCGGTTGGCCACTGCAGCGGTGTATGAGCGAGCATCCAGAATCAACAGCTTCTGTGGCACAGTATTGTCATTGCAGCCAGAGCCACCCATCAGAGAAGAGTCTGGCGATACGGGTGAGAAGACACAGTGATGATTTTTATTGTTTCGTGTGGTGTTATGAGAATCAAACTGCCGGGGAGAGGAGGGCAGAGAGGGTGTGTGCGAAAGGAGAAGGAGAGTCAGCGAAGTAGCATGGACACGATTAACAGAAACTCACTCTATTTGTAACCTGCTGAAAATCAATATCTCCTCCTGATGGCACAAACACAGTGTTGCTATTGGTAACAATCACAAGTCAAGAGACCTGCTACCACAGCAGCTACCACAGTGAAAGACAAGTAATTACTCTGAGGCTGCAACTGAACTACTTCTCTCGACACTCAGTCATTGCTGTGCTGCCACTCATTCTACACACTGCTGTATGTATACTTGTGTGTGTCATTTCACATAAATCATCAAAAGATGCACTCAGTTACACTATTCTGTAACTAAGTGAGTATAATGCAGTAACATTAATGGATACTGCATGCACTTGGAGATTTTATACTTCAGGAATAGTGATCAGTATAGTATTAGTATTACTATAGTAGAAATGCGATTTAATGCTACCTAAATCAAATGCTCGACTATCTGTTTGCCAAACTAGGCCAGTGTATACAGGCACAATTTAAAGTGGCGCCTTGCTTGGCACTTATGTTTAGCATCAAAGGTCGTAATGACACACGTAAATATTGAAAATCCTGAGGACATCCTTACAAATAACCGGCCTGAGAGCTACATGCAGGAGTCTGCATGCATAAATCAGTCAACCTCCTTACCAAAATCACTTTCGCAGGAGTCGGGAGCTTCCCCGCGTTGTCGGCAGGTTGGTGCTGCACAGGTACCCTTGGTACCCATCTGACAAGCTTTGGCGATAGATGTCACCAGGTACTCATCATCTGTGTTCCTCCAACCCCACCAGCTGATCTCAGGCTGGCTGCAACGGGCAATCACTGCCCCGTTCTTCTGGTGCCTTCAATTCAAGGTCATAGAGTCAGTGAACACAAATACAGATCCAAACACCTAAAAGGAAAATGTTCTCGAGCAAATTAGTGTAAACATGTGAGACTGTGCCAGTAAACCCACCTATAGACCACCACAGGGATCCTCTTCCAGGATCTGAAGTTAGCCACACTCTCCAGCTCCTTGTCAGTGATCCATATTGGAACCAGGAGCTTCTGTGGGTAGCTGGAGCACAGTCTGTGGACAACAAGGACAAGACATCATTGTTTTTAAAATGGAAAATAAAATGTAGTTTATATTGCTGCATGCATTTAACACTAAGGGTCATTTAAGACAGGTCTCTCAGTAAGAAAAACAAACCAAACAAAACAGTGCTTTGAGCTTCAAACAACTTTCTCCAACATACACAAATTTTCAGGGTCACCGTTGCATCAAGAACTCTCAGCTCTGGCACAGAACAAATCACAGAGCGCTACTGCCTGACACTGTCTGTCTGAGGTCTCATCCTCCTCTCCCATGATACTTTCTTTAAATTCTATTCACCTGCTGACTATCTAAGAAAGGACAGAGACTCTGTGTGTGTGTGTGTGTGTGTGTGTGGGTGGGTGATACAGAGAGAAAGAGGGAATGTGAAATACTGTGCTGAGTCATGGGCCTCAGCAGGCTGTGGCTTGTTTAATTAGCCTGTTGTCCTGTGTGTCTGTCTCCCTCAGCAGGATGCACTCTCTTGGGCCCTCCGAGCAGACTGACCTGACATTTCTTTTTTTTTTTTATTAAACAGAATTTATTTACCCAGACAGAAAAGGAGACAGAGGAGTCTGACACCCATGTATACACAGACCCACAGCATGCTGCAGTATTTCTGCTTGACTAAGTACTACAATGTGTTATTTGCGCCAAAGACTGGACCTGAAGAGAATACTGCTGTCCTAAGAGGGCCGATGAGATAAAAGTGAGCAAGTACTCACACTGACCTTCGTTGTTGAAGTCCACTGCAAATTTATCTTTTCAGTATTAAATACTCACCTCTACAACAGGTGTTGTGAAACATGAAGAAAGTTAATATTAATGAATTTTATCGTGACTATGATTATTCTTTGTCTTACTTCAATTTTAGGGATAATTTAATTTTTCATTTTTCACAATTTCAAAAGGAAGTATAATGTCGCCACGGACTCAGTAACTTTGCTGATAGCCACAAGTAAAACCTCTTTTTTTGCCTACATTTGAGCAAATTAGCAGTGTTAAAAGTATTCTGACTTTCAGTTAGCAACTCCTGGTTGCATCATACCCATCAACATACATACTATATCTGGATTACGTAGATACTAACAATAATGTAAAAACGTGACGATTCTCAGGTAAGTGTAAATCACGGTGTGCCCAAAAATGAGTATAAATGTTTATAATTTTTGTGTTCAGTGTTCTCATTTAAATCTGATTTGACCACAGAGTTCTGATGCACAGCGCTCAGATAAGCCAACACACACACACACACAAGCTGCTGGTCACACAATCTGTTCAATTTGGCGACACTGTGATTACAGTGTCTCTACTCCAGCCTGATTCCATCCCTCCAGCTCTCTGAAACACCATCACTCGCCATTCACTCTCTAAACAACCACGATGACTCTTTATAGTTACAGTATCGTAAAGCTATCTGCTGCGACAGAGCCGTTACATACTTGTAGTTGCAGTTTATGCCCGACACTCTCCAGACGTTCTGTGTGTCAAAACCCATCCTCTTGACCTCCATTTCCATTCTGTGACGCACGTGATCACCTGCACACACGCACAGCACTCATGTCAAAATCAAATCATTTTAGGAATATTCACATTCTAACAAAATCAGACCTGAAATGTCCTGAAACTTTGCATTAAGCTCAGTCTTGATTGTTGTGTGTGTGTGTGTGTGTATGTGTGTGACCTGGGCGGCAGAGGTGAACATGCTGGTCTTCATCATCGGCGCTGCCCCCCAGACACCATGCGTGATAAGCCAGTGCAAACAGATCCTCCAGCCGGGACGGGTGAGCTATGGCCCGGTTCAGACGCTTCACCCACTCCTGGCATTGCTTGAAAGTTGCAAAGTGGCATCTGTGGAGCAGCCAATGTGAAGATTAGAAAGATTAGTGTGATCAGACAAACAAAATATCTCATTGCAACTTCATGCATTGGGGGCTGGGAGAAAAACAAGAAAAGCTAATTTCTTCAGATGTTCAGCATTTTTCCATTCTTTAAACAGGAGTAATAATGTGGGTGCTTAATGATGAGGAACCAAGACGCCCCTGGCACATCTGCTGCTGAGAGTTTTGAACTTTACAGATGTCCATGAATAGATGAGAATTACAGTCGGCTGCGAAATAAAAGCAGGCTTTGGTCTTTTCGTTTCAAAGAGGTTTTAAAACAAGTGCAAGCATGCTTAGTAGCAGTTATATATTTGCCATCTGTCTGATCTTGGCAAATGACTATAGCAATTAATAATGAAATAAAATCATCAAATACAACAATGCTACTCAGCACACCCTGGTCACTCACAAAAGAAGTCTGAATGAGATTAAATGTTTTATCTATCAACATAATCCTTATTTCATTAAGCAGTCAATACAACAAATTCTGGGGATAGTAGTATCAGCTGGAGGAAAAGGAATGAGATACAATCAGCATCAGCCTATAGCGTTATTTTCTGCTTTTCAACTCAACCTAATCTTCTCTCACAATGTATAAAACCTTACTGCAGGGCTGCTAGCAGACTTATTATTGTGAGGGACTATGTCAAAACTATGTCTACTGCATATGTTGCCTATAGCCTACAGCCTATTTTTATTACTGGAATACAATAACAAAAGAAAGGAACAGCCAAGTCATTTTTTAAAATTATTTTACAATTGTAAAGGCTACCTGTGAAGACAAGTTTTTCCCCTGAAAGATCATAATGAGCAGGATGAGTTGTATGCTTCAATTTCAGCAGTTAGTATGGCATAATGAACACAGATCTGCACAGATCATGTCCAAATCAGTGAAGCAACCGGCTAAATTTACACAGCAATCCGGGGACTCTGTCTAATAGCTGCCTATGTCCTGACTAGGACTCGAATTATGTTAATATCATTTCATTACCGCTGTCAGTAACCACTTTTTAAACCTGAAACACTGATTAGCACTTAAGCATTGTAGCATCTGATCTAAATTGCTAACACAGCTAATGAGAATTCACCTATTTTATTATTCATTCACGTACATATCAGACCTCTGCACTTACTCTAGTAACAACAGCCTGTAGGTTTTATATGATGTCTACAGTATAGTTATAGCTGTTCTACTTACCTGACAACTTTGGAGTCTTTGCAAATGATGTGCAGCTGAAACATATCTCTGCTCTCCACACTCTCTATCAGCCTGAGAGGCACCTGTAGGGGGAGACAGAGAGCGCATATGATCAGCTTGATGGCCTGCTCTCAAAGCAGACAGCACATCTGCAACAAGGTTACCACCCTCTGGTCTAGTACTGACTCAGTCCAGGTTAGATACACATAGTACAACTTTAACCTCACCGTAGAGGAGAAGAAGGCCTCTGCAGTATTTTAACTTTGTCTGGAGACCTCTGTTATGATACCAAACAAACTGCAAAGTGTGCTCTGTCTACAGGATTGTCAATTCTCAATGCTTTCCATTATTTTACCCTGTGAACTGAGGTGTTATAAAAGGCGCTGCTAAGCTTTATACAATCACCCACACAACTTCACCTTTATGCAATGCCAGCACTTGGTGCATCTTGTCTGAATGAGAAAATACTATTTCATGCCTTATGTCCAAAAGTAGTGCTTGTTTTTATATTAACTCTCAAGGTCAGCCAACACACTGCAGCAGTTATTTTTGCAATGTGCTTTCATTGAACATAACAAATACTTGTTACCATCAAGTTCAATGTAAATTACAATTTGTTCCCAGTGCACTGTAATCACTTAAAGAGAAGAAGGGCTTGATGATTAAACAGTCTAGACTGTGGCAGAGGGTGGTGTTTCATCATATGGTACTCACAGATATCTCACTGTCCACACCTGGGTAGGTCTAAAACACAGTGACACCATGGAACACACACAGAGAGAGAGAGAGAGAAAGAGGGAGGGAAGACATGAGACAGGAGGAAATGGAAAAATAAATAAATAAATGAATAAAAAAACAACTATTAAACCAAAGAAATTCTGGAGACAAAAGGAAATGAAGAGTTAACAGGAAAGAAAACATCAGAGGTTGAAAGATGATAGGTAACTGAGTGGATTGTGGAGTGGGATTCTCTGCAGAACACAAGAGCCAAATGGAAATTATGGAGAGATAGACAAACACTGATGGGAGCAAAGGGCAACAAAACAGCCTAGAAGTAGGGGGAGGAGTTGTGAAGGGGTGGGGGGAGCGTGTATGGGTGAGAGGTTGTGGCTTGTTGGCGTTCATACAGAATTCATTTATGCTGCTGAGGTCAAGGCAGGATTCTGCCCAGGACTAAACTCAGCTCATTAAGCTCACTCTCCTCTGCTAAAGTAAGTTGAGGTGAAGAGGTGTCCTGACCACTCTGGTGATCTGCCCTCATCTCCTCCTCCTCCTCCTTTTCAAATCCCTGTCATCTTTTCCAGAAGCTGAATCCTTCTGGAAAACATGACAGGGATTTGAGAGGGAGGAGGAATTTCGCTGCCAGTGAATGCAAACAATTGGCCTGTTTGTCTTTGAGCAAGGCCTGACGTCAGCAAGAGCGAGCTAGTGGACATCAGTGCCAGCAGAGGCCAGGCCATCGGAGCTTAGATGTCACATTAAACCCTGCCGCCTGAAGATCAGAGGGCCCTCCACTCCTGTGGTGCAAACAATTTCATGCCAACTACTGCTTTACTGGTACCCCATGTAAAATATTTCCAGGGTTATTTGCCTTGTTAGCACAATTATGTGTTTATAAAATTTATATGGGGGAAAAGGAAAAAGCCCGTGCATCCAAACTACACATTATGGGCTCCTCTCTCCTGCTGTTGGCTTCTGTGACGGCACAGCAGCACTGTGCCATTCGGACTGAGGAGAAACTCAGAGACTTTTCTGTGACTTGCACTCACGTTGATGACAGAGTCCTTGAATTTGATGTGGAGCCTGTAGTTAGAAATGGCAATGATGGCTTCATCGGCATAGCCAAGATATTCCACCCCTTCCCCCTGAAGGGCTGGGAATGGCACCTGTGGAGACACAAAACGTGATTGTTGAGGTCTGAGCAACAAAAACATGACACCAACACTTTACACATTTATTATCACATTTTCTTATGTCTACTGTGAATAAAATCATAACATCCACATTTACATTCACAGCTACAGCCATGCTAGCTGATCTGTGAGGAGTTAATTAGGCACAGTGCTACGTTGAGATAGCATGTTGATGTTTAGCAGACATAAAACTTAACATGTTTACCAGCTTGCTAGTTTGCATTAACCCGAAGTATAAGAATTTCATTACTTTGTAAATATTTTATTATCTTAAATCAAAATACTGGTCAATTTAAGATTTTGACATGGTTGGCCCCGATGGAAACATTCCAAAAGTTACTGCAATAAATTCTAAGCGGGACATAAATATGGCTGTGAAATCCATCCAATAGTTGCTGAGACATTTCACTCAAATCCCAAACTTCCCTTCAACTTCATGGTGGTGCTAGACCAAAAGTCAGCAGGAGTGATTGTTTGGGAATCAAATGTGTGTAAAAAATGTAGATGATGAGATATTTCACTGGATGGCCCAAGTCTGGAACAAAGTGGTGGACAAATTAAACAGCTGTTGGACGCTCAAAAACATTGCCATCCCTTTAGATATTTTTCAATCTTAAATAATAATTTTAAGACTGCATTCTGTTCAAGCTAAGGTCTTGCAGAGCTGCTCTGAAGAAATGCTCATGAATTTTAGTTTCATTAAAAAGGTTTTGCAGAAAAAATTCCTTGTATTCCTCAAATAGGTGTACGTTTCTGGCATCATTACTGAACGTTCAGCATAATATTGGTACGGGCATTGAAATTTTTTCAAAGAATTCTCAGTATTAAACACACCCAACAAAGTTCATACTCACATCTTCCTGCCAACAAAAAGCTGAACTTGTACGATTGCAGATAGACATGAAAAAGGGAGGACATGAGGGAAACAGTGTGCATGTGTAGCCATCCAATTAGCACATAGTACTTTTACACAAGGACCTTTGTGAACACAGAGAGTTGTTGGTGAGTCTGAATGAGCAGCCACGCAAGGCTGGGAGGGAGACTGTCTGCGCCAGTGCTGACAGTACAGTGAGGGATCCCAAACTGTCCATTAACATTCTTACTTGTACCCATTTTATTACAGGCCGAGCCAAGTCCAGGCTTTGGCTGCAATGAGACTTCTACATTAAGATAATTGGTTCCTGACAGAGGTTGATAGAAAACATTTTTCATTTCACTCTGAGGCAGGGCATTAGCTTTAATAGCCGACCACATGGAAGAGCCACACAGCTACAGCTGCCAACTTCTAAACAATGTCTCATTTCTTATAGAAATGGATGAGTTCAATCACTTTCAATTTTGCACTGACCACTCCGATCAATGTAACTGTTGTGTTTACTGCAGCTTCTTTTTCAAGGGATTTAAACATGATGACCTATAAGACCTTTTATGGCTGCTGCTGACCAGCAGGATTAAAGCTATAACATTAGGTACAGAGATAAAATCACATCATCCTTCTGCCTGATGTGAAACATTTACATCTGTTGGGAAATGTATTTTCTGCTCAAGCATCACTCTCTTTCGCATCTGAAAAACTGAGGATTGTGTCAGCCAAGTCATTCTTATTTTACATGACCTCTTCACACTTAAGCATCATTTGGTTTCTGTATGAATGCCTGCATGCACTAATATTAGGTGCTTTAGCACAATCATAATCAGTGGGGACCATGAACTGCAACTCAGGTCTCATTGTTTAGTTGCCAGCAGTGAGGACAACAGTGTTGCTTAGAGACAACATTACCTCATCCTGCATTAGCAGGCACTGCTGAGTCATGCAGAGGAGGACCCATTGGTGCATGTTAAAAGAGGACATGCAGCAGGGCAGATGGGGGATTATGGTAAGATGTCAGAAAATCAGGCTTACTTGAAACAACATTAGCCTACACTGATAAAAGCACAGCCTTATTAATGCACAGAGCATACGAGCTGAATGCGATGGCCAAACCCACGAACCTAAGTCAGCAACTACTCAGTCAGCTTAGATTTTCACTGCTCCCCTCGAAAAACAAAACACAATACAAAACAAAACTATTATTGGAATACGGTCGACTGGCAAGAGCTCAAAAGCTGTCAGTGTATCAGATTCTTCATCACTGTTGGTCCAGAGAGCTTATGTTAAAAAACACATTAAACCCCTGACATTTATCACTGCACCTGCTGTTGCTCATCTCTAACTGAACATGTGTGCGTGAGCTGGGACAGGAAGCATGATGAGGGAAAGGGTACAGCTTAACCTGGGAAATGGAGCACATAGTACTCTGCACTCAGACACCAACAGAGCCAAATATAGGCTGCAGGCTCCTAGCACCCTGCATTGGACTTCTGAAAAATGGAATATCTAAAATCAGACAGTAATTTTTTTTTTAGAAACTGTCAACTGTGTAAGTCAACCAATTTTAAAATGACAGGCACACATACACATGTGGCACCCAAACAAAGCTGAAAATTCTGGATTTGTTGACAGTGACAAAAAAAGCTGAAGAAACAATTTTACTATGTAACAAAGGAGAGAAAAAGGGAAAACCTAAATTAAAGCATTTTCGCATTCGTCATGACTCGTGGGAGGCAGGCAATTCGGATTAAATACTGTCTCACAGCAGCAGAAATGGCTAAAATGAGACTGTGCAGCTATTGAGTCTGTGTCTCTGCTGTGGAACAGACCTAACGCGTCCTACTGAGAATGCCATAGTTAACATGCTGTACAGACTGGGAGCTGCATTAAACAAGCAGTGCTCCAAAAGTAGGTGCATGAGTCATCAGCAGGCAGCAAGTGCAGCAGAAGATACTGTGTCACGTTTCCTCTATGAAGCCTTCAGCAGCAGATATATTCAAGAGAGAGAGAGAGGGAGAGGGAGAGAGAGAAACCCTGTGAATAACACTCCCTGACTTATGAGTCGTGACTTCCGGTTCAGGCTGCCTGCCTGCGAGAACGAACACGTGTGCACACACAGCTGTAAGCATGTACCGCGGTTTGCATGCACACAGGAGTGAGGGCAGCAGGGTATTTAATAAGGTGGAGTAGGGAATGCCCGTAATTTGCCTGAGGGAAAGCTGTGGTAAGAGAAATCAGCTGTCAGACAAACTATCATGGTGGTGCCTGCGCACAAAGAAACACACAAAAGCAGAGACACAGTGTGTGACTGCATGTGTGAATGCTGGGGGAGGTGAAGCATAAGTGTGCAGAAACAGAGAAAGTGTCACAAGGTGACCAAAATGAAAACAGCATTTAGTACAGAAACAGATATGTTTCAGATCCTCTCCAGTCATATCACTCCACTGAACAGGACACAAAGAAGTCAACCATGACCTTTGACACAGTCTTCTGACATGCAGACCTTTAATAATTACTTTTATTTAAAAACAAATTCAGGTGGTTATTATCTCTGCACTTCATTGCAACCCAAGTGCAAACACGCTTCAGTTGAAAATCATAAGACAGAAACAACAGTGATCCCAGGCTGAGAAAATCCCTCCACCTTCCCTTTGTCCAGTTCTTCAGACACATGATGCTCAGCTCCATTAACCACCAGACAGCCAGAGAGCATAAACCCGACACCATGGAGGGCACAGAGTAAGCTGCACATCAGTTTCGCAACTGGGTTCTTCATTGTAGAATAGACTCAGAAAATCCCTCTCACTTCAGTGACCTAAAGGTTTTTTATTGGCCCTGTTCTTTATCCTCTGCTGTGAATTCTGTGGATTTCATTAAACAGTATGGGATATGGCCCTAGAATAAATACAGAGACAAAATGTAAATAAGGTGAGCATTAAAAGGACTGCTCTTCCAGGCCAGTGTTGTCATATCTCCTTCAGTGTCTGGCATTAGGCCTGCTGAGTTGTGACTCTTGTTGTAATATTTTGGTGATCACACTCTGTACAGTGGTGGACTCAAGTTACACCAGGGTGTTTCAAATGAGTGCCGTGGTGCTACACCAGAAAGCAGGAGTTATGAGGTCATAACGTGGAAGTGATCTTTTCGCCAGTTCCGGTTTTTCTACTCCACGGACATGTAGCAGGAATTCCAAGCAGGCATGGCTGTGCTTTGGTGGTCAATGGCTGATAAAAACTGTTTGGCTCACCTGAAGGCTTTCATCCTCCTTCACCAGCTCCTTCTGGGGGAACAGGTCCTTGGCCTTGATATACTCCAGACTGGGAGGCCCTTCTTCACCCTGCACAAAAACAATGCAGAGGTGGTCAGATAAATACTTCTAATGCATCACATAAAGGTACATATTAAAAAAAAAAAAAAAAAGTAAATACTCTCAGTATTCTTTTAGTGAGCATTCATCAGAGGGGTCAGAATCTCATGTAGGATGCACGCCAGGTGGAATTTCACAATCTCCAGCAGCTAACTCCCAGTTGTCACGTAGGAGATTAAATATTGACTACAAGAGATCTGAAATTGCCTTTAATAGGACACATACAATCCTAATATTTAAAATGTTTACTATTCCATCCTAAACAGCACTTTCCACTGGATAATAATAATGCTGGAAGAAGAATGCAACTTCTACATATTTATATTCTGATTGCTTTGGCAAAGTGCACGCAGTTAATGCATGTGCAAACGACAGACAGTACTGGGCATGAGATACCAAAAAGCTGTAGACTTTGTGACTGGGTGTTACGGTCTTGTGTAAACAAAGATACTGGGTCTTAGTAAAGTACTTTACACACTTGACCAGTTTTTCATGAGTCATGCACTGACATTGACTTCTTTAACAATTCTTTGCTAGGGTCACTATGTAATCTAAATTAATGTTACATTTCAAAGCTTGCTGATAAATTAAACATCCAAATGCAGTCCTATCAAGCTATAATGGACGGCTGGCTAAAATTAGACTGCAAAATCTTAAGAAAGAGCAGAGAAGAGAACATGAGAGGAACAAAGAGGACAGTCGATCCTGTCCTTGCAGCTTAGGGTACCTGTGTCACCCTCTCACAATGAGCAAATACTTGGATTACTTCGATCACTTTGATGTAGGTCATACTTCAATCACAGAAGATAAAAGGGTGGAAAGTAATCAAATGATGAAACTGTAGAACATGCCCTTGTCCTTTGACATGAACTGCATTTACATGTATACTAGCATCTCATAGTGTTAGCTATACAGGAGCATAGAGTTTCTCTAACATTATCCAGCTCAATGACTCTGCTATGACTTGCTCAGGTATGTTTCCTCCACAGTCTGCCTCCTTATGGACTACACTGATGTGCTCAGGTTGGTCACAGCAAAAATGTCACATACGATAGCAGGATACCCCCTGACGACTCACCATGCAGACCTCCTGCCATGTTTACATTCATTACATCAGCCATCCGAAGGTCCAAGCCAGTGATTAAACCACATGATAAGCAAACCATTCATTGGTAACAGATGGTGTTCCCACAGTGACAACCCTTCCTCTACAAGTCACCAACTTGTCACCATCTGATTTCAAAAGGCACAGAGATCATAGGAAGAGGATAGTCAAATCATCATTTATCAGCTTCTGTTACATAAGAGGATCAACAGTTTACATCTACAAAACAAAGACACAGCTGACACAATTTAGGGATCAACAGTAAATTTGTCAGCAACTATTTTGGAAAGCAATTAATAGTTTCAGCTATTTCTCAAACACATGGCAAATTTTCACTGATACCAGGTTTGAGGATTTGATGTTTTTCTATGTCATAATGGCAGTAAACGTCATGCAGGCAGGCAGTTTGTAGTGAAGTCTTATTATTGGTATGGGAATTGTGTGTAGGAGAGATTAGATGGATAAGTCATTACACAAAGTCAGCCTACCTGCTACTTCTACACCATCAATTGTAATAAATGGCAGTGCTAATGGCAGCCACAGACTTGGATGTCAAGGCTGTGCCAAACTGAGATGCCTACACTCACTTGAAAGATGCTTCTGCGTCAAGTGCTGTCTGGAATTAATGTGGTGCTCCATTTTCTCCAAATGATGCCTTTATGTTCATGCTAAAGCTGTGTCTCCACATAAGACACACTCAAGGTGAAGGTGAGGTGGAAGCTTCTTACTAGCCTAAAGGTGCATTCATGCGATGTCAGCAGAACGGGAAGAATCTTGAAACTTCCCATTATTCTTCGTGTGTTTTTTGTGGTGACATATTTGAAGTTAAACTAAACACACCAGATACAAAAAGTGTTAATATTGGATTTGATTTATATCCAATTGCCAGCATTGGAGGATTGGCAGCCTTGTTGCTTAACAGTTGGTCACAGTTTGAAGTTGTTCACCAAGTGGGAGAGTTGCTGTTACAAATTCAAAGGCTTGCATAAACTTTTTCCCCCAATCAGCACCTCATAATTCCAGTCTAAATGACATGACATGAATGCAGCATGGTAAAACAAAGCTAGTGTGCATTTTTCCAAATCTTGCTGTAAAAATACTGCATTTAAAACTCAAACTGTGGTGCTTCTCTCAGAAAAAGTTACTCCAGTCAAGGCCTCAATTATGGGCTGGTAAACTTGTCTGAACTGAAATCCCTCTGCAATGTAGAGCTCAACAAATCTCTCAACCTTTGACCCGAGTCAGTCTTCAGAATCAAGAGCGATGAGGCAGCTGTGCATCATCAATTATACTTATTTTCACCAGAGAATGAGTGGACCATGACAGAAGCCATCAGTCAGAGGCTTCCTGAGAGGGTCAGGTCATTACAGGTTGATCTCACACACTGTTGCTGGGCAGTCTGAACCACTTGTCTGCCATCCAGACACAGAGTCATTAGCTTGTTCATTTTTTTTTTTCTTCTTTTTCTTGTTTAAGGGAATAAAGTTTAGCATGGTCTGCCAGCCAGACAGCGGTCATAAATTACTGAAGAATCTATCGTTATGGAACCTCCTCCTGAGAAATTCAATGCTAATCAGTTAAAAGGAACATGCATTCAATCTTTACAGCCCCCACCCTCCTCATATCAATAATCCATCCATTCTGCTGCTTCCATTTACATTTTGTGCAGCACTACCTGGTAGATAGTTGGCACCATTTGCTCAATTCTCTTGTGGAGCTGCCCTGACACTGCACTCCTCTGAGAGGCCTGTGAGAACACGGTGTACTTTTAAAGGCAAAAAAAACTGCTGACTTAAAGTTGTATAGATGCTGTATTGCTCCGTAAATCTATGACACAGGCTATATACACAAACTAGCTTATACTGATGCATTGGTGCTAAACTTTATAAACATAGATACCACACTTCAAACTGTTCAAATGACGAGCTATTTTGGCAGTTTAAAGAAAGGGCAGAAAATGTCAAGGGAACTCAAACATACTTTGAGCTGCATTAAAGCACAGACATCGGTGTGTTTGGAAGAAGACTTGCAGCAAGTGAAACCTCTGCTGCAGACAACCTTGACACATCAGCTTCACGAGTCTCTCGCATGGCTAACAAAAACTGATCAAGACAGGGCTTAAAACTCCATCATTACATTTGCAAACAAACACAGGCAGTGAGGCATGTCTGTTTTCTGAATTTTTGGTCCGCAACCAGACAGACAATCAGCTTACAGAAGATTAAAGGAAAAGAGAAATGCTCTCACTCCCAACGACTCACAAAGATGGAGCACAGCTTGTCCTATGCCTGACACGTTTTTGCTTTGTCACTGCTGCGAGCTTCTGCACCCTCCCCCACTGCTGTCCAACCCGCAATCAGAAAGCTGGAGCTGACAGGCATGCGCACGTGCACACATATGCCTCAATGCCTTTCACTAATATTAATGTCAGAGTGGATAATACATGTAATGTCTTGATGACACGTACTGCTGTAACAGTGGTAGTATCAGCTGGCAGCTGAGTTGACAGCACTGACATAGCAGGTTAACAGAGTGTGAGTGGATAGCTTATTTTTAATACATTAGTATAAGGTTTTAATTGTTTGGGGAAAAAATGAGCAAAAAACTGTCTTCTAAAACAAAACGGGCAGGTAAAATAGGTAGAGAGGTACAGATACAAGCATGGTCTTCATGAATAAGTGTCTGGTTGCCATGGATACAACAACCTCTTTTTTAAAGCAGAGTCTCTTTTTCTATAAAGCTTTTGGAAACAATTTGCTGTCTTTACTCACCAGATTATTTACTTAATCTGACTGCAGCTTTGTCTGAGAGTTGTGCCGATTAGAAAGTCACTGCATGATGCAGAGGTGACCTCCACAATACATAGAGATGATGGGCTCATATATCTGGTTTTAAGTGTCTGGTTATTTGCTGAAATTTATTTATTCATCCATCTGAAAAAGAAACATGATTCCAAATGAGATGTTAGGTGTTAGAAAGAGGAGGAATGGAGTCAATAAAAGGAGAAAAAGACAAAGCAGAATAAAAGGAAGCAAATATGAAATGAAAAATGGCAAAGATATACTTTTTTGTAAAATGTACATTAGGCAGTGCAGTCTGAGTAAAAGGTCAAGATCAAGAGATGGCAGAGTGTGAGGAATCTTTTCAAATGCATTTTTCTGTCTCCCTGTCCTCTCTCTGACTATGTTAATATTTCATAGGCCACTGTGTTCTAAATGATCACTCCCATTTTGGTCTTAAAGCTGGGCTCTGGTCCAACAACCGGGGGGATTAGGTAGGCACAGAATTCTTCTGAAACATACAAAGTTGGAGTAACACAGAGAAGTAAACAGATATTTCTATGAAGGCATGTTCAGGATAAGAAAAAAAATACATAGGGGAACATTTACAGAATGAAAAACAAAAGATAAAATAATCAAGGGAAAGGTCTTATCGAGAAAACAGCTTAACCTCAAAGGCCACAGATGTTGAACTGGGAAAAATTTCATCTTTGTGCAGGTATGAAAAGATTTACTATTTTTCTCATTAAAAGGAGAACCTGCTCTGCGTCATATTGTTGCATTTTATCAGGCCACTGTGGTCACGATAGCTTCCTCAGTGTGACTTAGGGCTGTCAGTGTCTTAGTGTCAGGCAGAGTGGTAAGAGCCAACACCAGGCCCATCACAGGTACCACAGAGGGTGCATGATGGTAAAGACAGGGTTCTTCTGGCCCATTTGACTCTTTGCATAATTGTCTGCCAACTTTGTTGAAAATTCTGACACAAATTCTGCCGATTTTTTTGAGTACATACTATTCTGCCTTTAATCAGCAACTGTTTTGACACACTTATACCGAGCGCACACGTCATGTACAGCACTTGTGTGTGGAGGCACACAGAAAATGGCACATTCCCAGTTTATGAAAGATAAAGTTGAAATGCCATTATTTGTGAGGCAAACAAATGTGTGTTTTTAATGAAAGAAAGATACTTACTGTTTCACTCAGGACCCTTAGTTCCCCTCTGAACCCAAACTCTTGTCTACAGAGGTTTAGGGACTATCAATAAATTACTGTTTGAATGACACCTTTTTGCTGACTTGGGGAAATCAGGGAAAATGTCGCTGAAAAAAAAAAAATATACTAAAATCAAAAAAATACAATTTGTCTCATGTAGCACACTTATTTTGAATGCTAAAATACACTTCATTCAATAACTGTCCTGTCAGGTGATTCACTGACCAACCAGCACCCAGTGTTTTACTGCACTGAACAGTGTTTTTTTAATTCATCATTCTTTTCTTCATTGTTTTTGCCATCAACTTTTGTGGCCAATTGTCCTATTTCTGTCCCGTCTCTTTGTCGGTCCTCAAATTAGTAAACAAAAAGTAAAATTGTGATTTTGTTTTTTTAACCAAAAGGTATGCACAGAAACTGTGTCTGCCACGCATGTCACACATGTTCCACACCTTAGCCACCTTTACACTCAATGGGAAGCCCTGTATAAAACATAATGCGCATCCCCAAAAAGCTTTGGATGTACTTACACCCATGATTCATTTAGCTAGTGGGTATAATAGAATCTGAGTCATGGAAAAATCTTAACCAATTCAATTAGGCGTTTTATTGTTCCATTTGGTGCAGACAACATATCGCAGAGGGAGATAAACATAACATATTGGAGAGTGAAGGAACAGTAACTGGAGATGTTTTTTTCCATAGTCGAATCACAAATGTCATGGTGATAAAAAGTTAGAACAACACTGTGGCCTTCTTCCACAGAACAACAGAGCTGTTGTCCACTTAAGTAACAGGGGACATGGATTCTAAATTAAAGACAGTGACGGAGACGAGGAACTGACAACTCAGCTGCACCACAGGAATATGACAGAGAGATCATAAATTGTGTAAAGCCTGATCATGTCTGGTTACAAACAAATGAGAAGAGAAACCAGCAGCTGCACTCTTCTTCATCCACCTGGTAACTCTACAAGCAACACTTTCTCTGGAAGAAACTGTGTTACAAATTAAAGCAGAGCATCCCCAATATTAGCATCACACAGTTTGACGCTAAAATGCAAGGAATCCTTCAGTGCTGTCAAGATTCAGTAGGTCTGTGCACTGAATCTGTGAATCTGAATCAACACAAGACACTTATGTCTACTGGTTTTACAAGTATCATTTCAACCAATTTCCCTTTACTGTTCTGTCTGTTGCTATTGTCAGTGATCATTTTTAGCCACACTAGCGCCATAGCCCTGTGAATGGAAATGTCAAAGCTAAAATATCTCCATTAGATGGATTTACTTAAATTTTCTTTGAACAGTAAAATTATAATACTGCAAAATTAAATATATGAATAAGAAAAAAATCTGTGACATAAATATGTTTTTTAACCAATCTGGAAAGTTTGATATAAAAAAAAAAAGGAAAAAGAGACTTGATTAAAGCTAAGTAAGCCAGTTGTCAGTGGACATCACTGAAAGGACAAAGGTTAACTTGTGAACCATCATCTAATTTAGGTTCAGGGACATGAGGCTAGGACCACCTAGCATTGTTCCTAAATCCTCAGCCTTTTCACCACTCTGTCTCTTGATGCAAACCAAGAAAAACACCTGTTCTCAGTCACCATCTGCAAACTGGTCAGTGCAGGCCCTCCACTGCAGTGGACACATTTCACTATTCTAATGCTTGAATAGTGACTGCACAAAGTGTTCCCTCTCAGCAGTGCACACATTTTACACGTCTTACTCCTGACAGGCTCCCCCTCTCCACCCTGTCAATCAACACACCGGCAGCTCAAAGCTCTCTACACAACTGAGGTGACGAGAGTAGTAAAGTAGCCTTCCATCATCAAATGCTGAGGAGGATGCTGAGGAAATTCATTTATTTGTATGTGGAGTGTGGAATAAGTGTTGGTTACTCACCGATAACTGCAGAGCTCACGTGTGTCGAGCAACACCCCCCACCCCCCCACCCCCTACTGATTGGCCAACAGGCAAACACAAGCAGGCAAGTTAGGGAGGGATTTAATACACACACATCACAAACCAGACTCGCAAATCAACATCCAAATAAAAGCCTGTGGACTTACAAAGCAGTTGAGCATGGAGCAGGACACCCTTCCTGCGAGGCTCATGTCGAGGAGAGGCAGGGCTGTGCCTGAAAGACACGCAGTCTATAGAGCAGCAGCACGACCAGTGCACGAGGAGCCGGCATAACCATTCTTCTCCCAGCCGGAGCCTCTCCACCCCTCATCCACTCCGAACCCCTCTGCCTGCTGCTGCCACGTTCCCCACCACCACCTTCTGCACGTTCCCTCTTCTTAAGAGGTGCTGTGGGACAACACGGCAGTCCACGCTCATTCAGGAACACCCCCCCCCCACACACACACACACGCCCACACCCAGAGAGCACGCTGGTGTCTGAAGACAACCCTTTTGCACTGCTGAGAGAGGGATAATAGTCCAAAATGAGAGCAGCAGTCCACCCGGTCAGCCGAGTTTGAAGTGAGGAGAAAGCAAAAGTGATGAAATGACTGCAGATGTACCTTTCCAACTGTAGCGAGACGAGAGAGCAGGAGAGAACGGAAGACAGAGGGAACTGCCTGACGTTAGGCTCCACCCTCTGCATGCGCATCTACCTCCCTCTCTCACATTCACATGCTCACATTTCTCCCCCGTCTCCCTCTCATCCCTTACTCCTCCCCCACTCCCTCCTTGTTCACCCTTCACCGACATCTCCTAATAAATATGCTTCTCCCTCAACAACAAGGCGGTAAAGCCTAGAGCGTACCGCCGGCATCCAGGAGAGGCTCTGACTGCCAGACGTGCACCACCTGACATCAACCGCAGTATAACATGGCTCTTTCCCAAGCACTCACACTGTATGCTAGTTGCTGTGTGCATAGACTAAGCTGAACGCAAAACAAACCCTGAAGAAAACTCATAGACAGACAGAAAAGAAGGACACCCCATCCGGTTGTTGGACAGTGTCCCATCACAAAACCACTGCATTGGCAGCAACTGATCTAGTGCAGGAGGTAAATGTGTGGCAGAGGACAGAGGAGGGAGGGTAGTGAGGAGAACAAGCCTATGCAGAGATCTCCAGTGACACAGCAATCTACGGCCATAAAGTCTTCCTGTCCTGTGTCTCTGAGCATCTTCTTTGCACTGTCTAACACAAGTGCAGTACATGTTTGCAGAAAACAGCACTTTCTTTCGCTGGAAATCAAAGAAGGTCACTGGTTGTGTACGGTGTATACTGTGTCACTTATACTACAGGGGAACACACAGCCCTTCCCCCTCTCTTACCCCAGTCTCCTCCATGAATCGTGACAGCCACCTGCCTTCAGCTGCATGACCCAACATTATGTAACACGTATAACATAGTACATGCAGCATACGCTCAATGCTCAGTGCAGCACTGTTACAACAGGATTAATTTTACCGGTGGAGGTGATCTAATGTAAGTTTGACACGGTACATCGTCATTCTGAAATAAAAGGCCAATGGAGAGCCGTCATATTGGTTGTACTAGTAGATGTAGGCGCACACACTCCAACTCCAGGCTTACAAATACTGGACACATAAAATCACCACTTTGAACAGCGTTATTAATAGCAGCAGGCAGCAAATTGTATCATCACAAACAGAAGCTGATCTAAATTTATGTCATAGCTTTACCCTGCATGTTACACACTATTAGTTACAATATGATCAGAATAATGTGAGCTTTTGTATTTCTATAATTCTAAAGTGCCTCTCTCCAGAGGATCACTTATATAAAAGAAAATATATCTGTTATTTTAATAAAATTACAGCCATGAATTATAGCCATGAGCAAAATGCAAAACCTACACACTTGACATTGATTCTGCTGCATTAATAAACACACAATAAACAGGACACCGCCAGTATGACTAATCCAGTGAAGATAAATATTTCAAATCACAAACATGTAGTGATATATAACGTGTCATTCAACTTTGGACCAAAAACATAATTTATAGCACATATATACTGCACTATAATTATGAGGTTCAAGGTTATTCCGCTGAATATAGCATGCTCAAACATAAAACATAAACATAAAAACACGTTTATTTCATGCAGATTGTATAAATCCAAATTTTCAAATGTCGCTATATTTCAATGTCTAATCTGAATCATCAACTTGTACCTTCAGTATGTCTACATATTAGAGGGGAGAGCCTCATGCTGCAGGACGCCTGATGCATTGCACTCGTGCAGAATGACCTCCCCCTCATCATGTAAATGGACTCATGCATCTGATGTGATAAAATGCGCTTCTACAAATCAAGTAGAACCTCACAGAGAATCATTTCATTTCACATGGTGGGCCTGTGACTCAAAACGTAGAAGTAAAATAATGCATCCTGCATTGCAGCTAAGACAAAACACACTTGCTTCACAACACCTTTCCAAGAATTTCACTACATGTTGTGCTTTTTATTATTGTGCATGTGACAATAAACCTTGATTTGAATTGCACAACTGTTTGGGTGAGCTGTCATGATGAGTAAGAAGCAGAGGAATGTACAGTGTAGAAGTTACGCCAGCTTCTGTCTTGTGATGTTGTGACAGAAAATCACTCAGCACCTCAGTCTGAAGTCATTATTTCTTTGGCAAAACCCCAATGATTAGGACTTCTTGTATCCTGACAAGCTCAAGCTCGACGTGTTTGGAAGTGAGGAAGGCTTTCCCTTAACAAGATTAGCGAGACTATTAAAAAAAAGTCTTTATTCAGACGTTCAGTATAATCACAACAAGTATACCATTCAAAAATAAACCATGTTTAGATGGAACATAATTTGTGTGGATAACACATAATAGTAACAGTGAAACTTCCATCTTGGTTTATCTTTGATGGGCCCAGCCCAAATCAGACGCAAAACTGAGCACCAGATCTGGCCTCTTGTGTCTCAGGTTTTATTTTAGGAAAGGAGGGCAGCGAGTTACCAACACAAAGTGTCAGCCTACATGTTGACACACAGCCATAGAAGTAGGATATGAATAAGGCTAGAGGTGTTAGGCAGTACATGGAGCTGAAATCTGTTCAAACTCTACAAAATATTGGAACGCCTATGAGATATACATACATATATATATATATATATATATATATATACATATATATACATACATATATATATATATATATATATATATATATATATACACATATATACACATATATACACACACACACATTTATAATGTAATGTATTTATTTTACTATCTTACTTACTTTTCACACACTTTTTAGATAAGATTATTTCAGGATCCCGGTCTTGTAGCTAGCTGTGCTAACTTTGACCCTTTCACTTGATATGACGCTTTAAAAGCAATAAAATTCAGGCTGTCCATTAGACTCACAACAACACGTGCTTGCCCTTTTAACATTTTCTTTCTACTCAATCAAAATAACACAGTTACCATTATTTAAACTGACTGAAAAAGAGGAGCAGGAGGCTGGATAATGAAAGTCAGACTTTAGGAACAAGAGAAGGGTCAAACAGTGCTAAAAGCAAAAGACCTTTTAAGGAAAGAGCTATAGTCATTAATAACAATCAGGAATGAAACCTCTGGCTGAGAGCTTCTGGTGTCTAGTCAGGGTGTTTGGGAAAAAAGCTTACATACAGGTGACTTAATTCTTATGTAAGCAGCAGGTGACATCATATGGGGCAGTAACACAGAACCACAAACTTCTCTTACTAATTCAGCACAAACCCTGGGAGGTAGAATTAAAACACATTGTGGGTAGTGAAGGCAGGGTAAAATAACCCCATTGTCCTGGTTTCCGTGCTCGCCTTATCCTGCTAACAATACGGCAGCACGAGCGCACAACGGTATGAACTCAATACTTTCCGTTTCATTTCAGTGAAAAAGCTAGAGGCTGGGAGGCAATTAAGCGCTGCTTCACAGGACAGGATTAAAAGGATCATGTTACCTGTGGAACAAACTGCTGGAACAAGCATCTCACAATCCCACCTGAGAAAAAAACCCCTGAGATCAACATCAACTGAGAACAGAGAGAAATATCATATGTTGTAGCAGTTTTGTGTAGTAGTAGTGTTACTTTCTTACAATAAGATCTGCATATACTGTGCTATGAATGTGCATCAAGCACCATAGAGTAACTTGCTGATCTCCAGTCACTGAACTCATCTGTTGCAGCAAAAAAGTACTCAAGGAGTGCTCAATAGACCTAACATCACTGTTGAGTGCAGTTACAGGTGCAACAACCACACACACAGTGCAACACACTAAGCAAGGAGAGGTCAGTCAACTGAACTTCAACATAGGACTAGATGAGGTATGCATTCCCATCTTAGATGCCTCGATGGGCACATTGTTCATCAGCCCCGCCATCAATTAAGCCCAGAGAGCTCCACTGTGTGTCCCAAAAAGAGGCTGAGAGCCGGGCAGCCAGCCACGGCGGCATTCTGTGGAACCAGTTGACCAGAACCTTGGGACACACATCCTCCTGTTACACTTCCTATTTCCGTCACATAAAAGCTACAATCATTAGTTTCAAGAAGAATTTGTCACTCATCTGTTCACTGCTTCTCCTCTGTTAAAGCACAATCTATTCTGGCTGACATACATTTACTGTATGGTCACGAAACGAAAAAGGGACAGGCCAGCATGTGTCCTGGGTTTTTCTCCAAATTCTCTAATTGTGTTATTATAACATACAGTATTATCTATTTTCTTTGCAAAAACTGAAGTAGAATATACACTTAACATCTAATTTGAAAAGCCCCATCAATGCACACTTCTTAAGCTTAAGAAATGGAGCACTTCAGTCAAATTCAATTCATCGTTAACATATGCACTTTATAATTACTGTAAAATAAAAAGCACAGTTTGCATGGCTCACTTGAAATGCAGTTAGAGTTGGGACCTACAAATAGTCTTGCATCCCGCATGTTGTATTCCAATTTAATGACAACCTGCATGCCCACGACTGCAGCATGATTAGACGAACCACTGCATGTCTCATGTGTAGTAGAAGCTGTGACTCAGCAGTTTCAAAGAAAGGCTCTGGTTGAGAAAAAGGTGCATGCAGCAACTTGAAGCAGTACAATCATTTCTCAATCATTTTGTGCCTATTCCTTTCATGGTAATGTTACATAACAGTTAGTTTTAGTTTGGCCTCAGAGCCGAACAGCCACTAGCATCCACTAGAGGGCAGTCAACAGATAAATGGACAGATCCCAATTCAGTATTTACTATAGCAGGACAATGTCTTGGTCTTTTGGGTGGACACCCTCACCACTAGACAACGGCATACAGCTTGTTCATATAGCTGACGTTCACATTCAAAACAAGAATCATTGAATAAGTATGTTGATGTTCAGTGTTTTGTTTGAAGGACTTTGCACTGTCCCATACTGCCACAAGCGTCTTCATGTGAATGGGTCTGGATGTACAACACAGAGACAGTTGTACAGGAGACACGTAGCAGGACACTACATCAAAGGCTTGCAACATCTGTTACCTTCTACAAAGTACTTTTACCGACTCAGCATCACATTCTTAGATGAAAAAAAACTATGCCATAAAGTTGTAATGCTGCTGAGGAAACTATAGCCTTAGGATGATTGACTTTCACTCACTTAAACTGGTGTTCCAGAAATCCCTGCATGGTGCTGACTATGGGTAAATTGTTCTATTCAGTTATTTGTTTGCATATTTATTGATTCAAAGGATCCAAAGGATCAAAGGATCCAAGATATCCAGACCCTTCTTCGGTGTAGGCACCATTAACAACCAGTAGCAGCCTCTGATGATCCCTCAATGGCTTCCCACCCAAAAACACGCCCAAATGTGATTGCTGAACCAAGAACAAGTTGGAGGTACTGTCTTTTTAAAGCACGATTGATCACTTATCAAAATTTGTCTTCCTTATCATGCTATAACAAACACACAAGTTTTTATCGCACCCTCATGGAATAAACAAGAGCACGGACAACTTCCTTAGTACTTTCGTACTTCCTTAGAACATGTAATGTTTCTGTGTATTATGATAGACCAGTATAGGCTGGCCCAGTATCCTCTATAGATAACTGGAAATTTGAAAATATGTGGAAACATGTACATTTAACGCTGCAGTCCAACACCACGTGTGGCTTGTTAAAAAAGTCAAAAAAGTCTGAGTAGCACTTTCTGTTGTTAAACATGTTGCAAAACCCTGCACTTTGTTTTGGCCTGTGAGAGTATTGAGCCACTTCCTGTGCAAGAGTGAAAAAGGCCCAAATTGTCATTATCAGAGAGGTGTACAGTTTAATAGCAATCAGGACTCTAAGCAGAGTACACATACACACACACAATATATATATATATATATATATATATACACACACAGCAGCCCTCTCCCCAATAGTGCGATTAGCTCACCATGCTGCCAAGGCTGTAGACAGTTGATCTGGGCACTCCTCTTCAGATCCCTCCCTCTCCTCCCGTCTACTGGGCTCTGCTGTGCCAGCAATGACTCCTGCCAACATAAAAACACACTACCTTCAGACATGGGGTGTGTGTGTGTGTGTGTGTGTGTGGGCGGTTGTGGAGTGAGTGTGATTGCACAAAGGGCTGGATTCCAAAAACCTTTCTTGGTTTAAAGTACAGCAAGTAGAATGAAAGCTGGCACTAAAATCACAAGGTATTGAAGAAGCTGAGTATGGACGTACTTTGCATTATATCAATCGACCCCCTGCTGCCACAACTAAAACTCCACAATACAACAACTCTCAGAAGATTATGGTTCATACAGGGTGATGGTTAAACTGGCTGTCTGGAACAAGAACTACTCTCTACAAATCAGGTCAGGTCAATGTAAACACAGTCCACACATGCAGGGCTGCAGACAGGCATGCAGCCACATGTGTGAAGTCTGACGCCACGTTGGAAATCTTGGAGCAGATCACCTGAACTGACCTGATGGGAGAAAAGTCTGATTTACAGGAAATGTCAACTGAACATTCCTCATGTGATTATCAGCAGCCAAACAGATAGGTGAAGGAGAAGTAGACAGCACTTCTAGACAAACTCCACAACTCTTTCACACACCCAACACACACTGCTACACTGGCTGCACACATAATAAAGCAACTAATTCTCTAAAATGAGTGCAAACCCCACCCCACCCCAAAAAAAAGAAGTACTGCACTGCCTTCTCTTCCTGTGCATGTGCAAGTTGAGTCAGGAAGCTGAGTGTAAGTTTACAATCGAGAGTCTCAAACACACAGCTAGACACTATAGGCAAAACATGAACAGTGTTCACTTCCTTGTGTTTAGGAAACAGACTAAGATACAATACATTAATTACAAGGACACAGTTTAGGACTGAAGTTCTAACTGTCTCACTTCACTACTTTTTTTTCTCCAGACACACCCCCTTTTGCACACAGCTCCACAAAAAGAAAAAAAAAAATACTACTTCTCAACTTACAAAACTGTATTTTTAAAGTCGATTTCTCTTACCTGCACAAAGTGCTGGGTCTGCAAACCCTTTGTTGAAAGGCTTGTGCACGTTTTAAGGTTGAATTGAAGCTCAGTACGTTGCAAAGTAGCAGTAGTCTCTCTCCCAAACACATAATGGTTGTAATCCAGTGCATGACATACCGCCCTCCCTCCCTCCCTCTCTCACTCTGTCTCTATTGCTTACTCTTACTCCCTCCCACTCTCTGGTGCCAGGCTTCTCAAACAGAAAGAAGCCATACTACAGGGCACGGACTTTCTACATTTCACCCACCTCCGCTTGTGACTAAATTTATCAGAACAGACAGCTTTCACGGCCGATCAGTCACTAATCAAGAAGTCGCCAGATGTAAGCAAGCAGTCATAATTTCTTTCAAATAGGAACAATATCACACTCTAAGCAATATGAGTCACCAAGTGAGTCCAAAACAGTGTCAGCTAATTTAACTGTACAAAAGAAATGTGCACTAAAAAAATTAATGAAATGAAGTGTAAGGTAAGCAAAGTAAAACTAGCGTAACTTTTGTTTTTTGTTTACTTTTTTTTTCAAGAATTTCCCTCCAGGGATTAATAAAGGAATTCTGATTCTGATTTTATTTAATGATTTTTAACATTTTAAAAAAAAAACAAAAAAAGGAAAATAAAACAGAAAAACGAAAAGAGTGTGGGGGCACACCTGCTTGAATAATCATACAGGTAGAAAGTTTCTCCCACTTTCCATTGAGAGTAATTCATTTTTTGCATTACAAACAAGAAAGCTATAAAAAGTAAGTAGATAAACAAACAAACAGATATTAACATTATTATAAATGTTAACATCTGGGCATCCACTATCACCACTGTAAGCAAGTTGTTAGTTTAAAAAAAGGAAAAAAATTACCTTATTAATTTTCCTATGGCATTTTCTTTTTGCCACGGTATCAAAAGGAGTATCAAGTCTCCTGTTTTTAATGCTAGCATTGCATAAACGTTTAAAATTCTGGCATCATGACAACCTTAATACAGTGAGTTTATCGAAGCCTGTTGGCTGAAAACAGCTGCCTGCTGCTGTTGGAAAAAGGGCTGATGAGAGAGCCGAGACTGAACCATAGAGTACATATAGGGTCTGTGAAACCAAGACAATGAGCCAATAGGGACAAAAGCTGGGCAGCTCTACAGAAGCATCAACATGCAATTCTGCATGTTTCCTGTTAAATTAGTGCATTTTATTATTAATTATCCATGTTTCAAGATCATGGGCAAGCATTTTTCGAAGAACAGCATCATTTTGTAAAGCCTTACTATTTCTTTACAACTGTGGCAGCCTGTCTGTGATCTTTCTGCTTTAGGTTTTAGGGAAATGAGCTAGGGGAGAATACAGATGGTAATTCAAAACACTGATAACACTTGTGCAATGACTTCTTCCCCATAAATCTGTCACCAGTTTACAGTAAATTCTAAAAATAAACATCACACTAAAGGCTGAATAGTGGGTGTTGTCATATTTAAAGGGGAATATTTTTTTACACATGTAAATGTCTTCTGAGGAAAACAAAAATGATATTCCACATGCAGTACCTACCATATCATCTTCATTGGTACTGACAAAATACCTGATACTTTTTTGACAGCTTATTTTTAGGGATAAAAACATGTTTCCTTTTCTATGTTTCCTTAAAAAAAACACTAACATCTAAAGGTTTTCTCTAACACAAGCACTAAAATATAGTGTTACACTGATAAACATTAAAAAACAGGAACTGATTAAAATCAGGAACTGTCTGATTAAGTAAAAAGTAAAAAGAAATGTGGATCTGACCAAGCGTTCAGGGTAAGCTTGCATTAATATTCAAATGGTAATGTATGCTTCAATACAAACATCAGATTTTTCAAATGCCATACATATAAGCTTAACATGAATGTTGGGTTTGGGCTTTTGAGGACAGCCGTGATGGCAGTTAGTTTAGGGGCAAGTAAAATATTAGAAACATTTCTTAACGTAATGCAACATAATTTTACAGTAGCTCAACTGCAGCATCATTCTGAACATTATAATCTTCCTGAATGGAGGATTTATTGACACCTAATAAACCGGCAGAGTGAGAACTATATAAAAATGTTAACGAAAATAATCAATTTCTAATTACAATAAATACCAAAACTGAGACACACACATTCTGAAACAAATCTACCGAAGATAAATAAGCTATTCTGAAAATGAATTAACCAAATCAAGGCTAATTTATGTGCACTGTGGGAGCTGCAGAGATATTATTGAATAGGGAGAAATGCTCGAAACAATTGCCAGGTGTTTCGAGGCAAAATGATCATCAGTCATTAGGGTGAATTCTGAAAAACAGTTTCTCTTCCTCATGTGTATAAAATAAATTTCCAGAGCAGGGGGAGATTCCAGGGTGAACTCCGCTGACCAAAAAGAAAAAAACAATCAGTCTAACTAGAAAAAATGTCCATGCCTCCGTAGAAGTGAATAACATGCGCTCCGTTTCACTTGTGACAACACAACAGGTGTGAACGTATGATGACAGGTATAAAGTTTAAACATATGTAAGGTGAAAGTGAAAGTAGACGACAGCCTCACCACAGACTGGCACTGCGCTACAAGGGGACTAGTTAAGACAAACCGAAAGTGTGCGTGTGTGTGTGTAGTGTTTGCAAACGTTAGCATCATGCTAGCTGCCGGATGACAATATTACTGGAGATTGAGGTGTAAAATCCGCTTATTTGCAAACAGAAAACGACAAAACGGCACAAGGTTCACACGTCCAACACAAGTCTGACAGTCCAAGCACATGTCACACACAATACATTACCTAGAAGTTACTTAATTTTAAAAAATAAATCGAGTTACTCACTCAGAAAGAATCAGCTGACACGACGGTGACTCAGTACACTACACGACTTCCGCATTCTTGTGCGATGACAACAGCATTAGCCAATAGTCAAAAGGGAAACTAAACGTTCTAGACCAATGGCACTACAGGTTTTGTACTGACCAATGAAGATTTACAACAGTCAATCGAATGAATCGCACACACCCACAAAATAACCATTCAGGTGGCACAACACTCCGAAAGCCGACCAATAGAAAATCACAGCGCGGCACAAACTGGATCCACACATACACCGTGCGGTACGTGCGCATAGGCACACATAGTTAGGAACAGGTTTCATTTCCAAAACGAAAAAAACGAAATGACAGGCTTTGACAATAACTGGAACCGTAGCTGTGAATGATTTAAAAATACTCAATATGCATACTCTATATACTATATATATATACTATATATATATATGTGTGTGTGTGTGTGTGTGTATGAGTATGCATATTGAGGTTTTTTTTTTTTTAAATCATTTATATACATCTGACATGCCCATACAGTTTAGCACTGTAACTGGGGCCGGACACTATTTTTTGCTCATCTGCCTTGTCTGTAACAGCCAGGACCTGACCTCATATGCTCTCTGATACTAGTCAACAGCACACAACGCCTCCCATCGGTTTTGTCCTCTGACATTTGTCCCTGCACAGCAAAGCAAAACCTGACTCCCTCATGATTTTATAACAAGTGTTTACACTATCTAAAAATTTAAAAAAGAAATAAATTCCAGGTGCGCCGAATACAACAGAGGAAATGTGACACATCTTATCAACTTTATAATTAGAGACTGTGTTTTAATCGTTCTTTAATCGTTCTGAGTCCTTGAAGAAATTAAAAGCCCTTAATCAAATACATTATTACTTTGAACAGCAATACAACGGGGAATTATTCAAAATCAGTCTCTATGCAAGTATAAAGTTCTGGCTTTACTTTTACTAACCTTGATTGCTGATTTGTTTCTGTCACGGCAGTTTGAATCAGGCGATATTACGCCCTCTGGTGGTGGAAATCACAAATTCACAATCAAAGTCACAAATCACAAATCTAAGTTAGATCTCAGACGGACTGGTGTGTGATGGTGTGTGTAACTCTGATTTTTTGCCCTCATCACTACTATCACTTTATATTTATTATGTATTGTGCATGTATGATTTTTTTAAGTCTTTCAAATAATATTACAGTTAAGTACTTTTTCTACTTGATGCCATTGCATATTCAAGTGAGAGGTATGTTCAGTATTTCAGGCAAAACATCGCAGGCTAGAGTGAGTGTAGCATCTCATTATTTTCCCTACTCTAAGGTTAATGTGTCTATGTTTCACTGGCAAGTGAAGATCTGAGGGCTGACAACTGATTAGACACTGGACTCAGGAGAGATGACAAATCTTGAGCCATTGCTATTGAACTGTGCGGCAAAGTGCATCAGAAAGGGAGGAGGCGGACAGGTGGGTGTAGATCCTACAGGACCAATCACAGTTGGTCATCAGGTCAGTACTTATTTGTAGGCAGCGGAGCCAAGCACTGATTTACATCCTTTTCTTCTGTGAACTGTGGCCCATCTACAATCACAGCATGGTAAGAAACTACATCAATATCAGAGTTAGTGGTGATGAGCAGGTGCTATCAGCTGTGGGACATTAGACATCTTCACGGCTTAGATACTGAGGAGAAAACTGTATCTTCAGTAGATAAGAACCAATAAAGTCACATTAGAAATATGATCTGATGATATCTACTGACTGTAGGCTGATCTGTGTGGATGAAGTTATAGTGATTTAATTTTTTTTTTCCTTTTTAGACAAGTTACACAGATAAAGGGGAGAAGGTAAGAGCCAGCCTCTGAAGATGACTGTTTGTGGACAGGAGTCTTGAATGTGTTTGCAGTACTGTTAGTTCTGCAAAAATAAATGGATTGAATCATAATCGACTGACCTTAAGTTAATATTAGTTTATATTAATAGATAGAGATTGCAAGTCTTTATGTGGAGCTAAAACACACAAAAAATACATTATATTTCATCTTTGACTATCCGCCAATATATTTCTCTTTTGTGCTTTTGACTTTTAGCCCGTAAGGGGAAAGTTTGTCAAGTTTCATCATATCACTTTCTGGGTTGGTAATGCCAAACAGGTCAGTAACCAAACATACCACTAAAAGTTTACTTTTCTCTCATTTTCATTGTTTCAGCCCAAGACAAATCACAACTAATTCTTTTGCATCATGTTTCAATGAGGATTAACTTTCCTAGATGGACTGCATCATGCCTCTTGAAGCCTTTTCAACTCTGTAAATATAAGTGCTGACTTTCAGTTTTCACTGAAACATCTAAAGGTTCAAGGTTAGCGATTACATAGTAATTGTAGCTTTGTCCTCCATACACAGTTAAAATAACATTGAGCTGTTGAATTTGTAGTCTCTGAAACTTAAAGACTTCCAAATATTTCCTGTGTCCAAAACAATTTGACATTACTTCTGTTGCAAATTAATCAACAACTATTTTTCCTAAACTTAACATATTTGGGTTTTGGGGTGTTTGTTGCTATGTGAATACTATGTGAAGACCCTGGCAAAATATAATGGACATCTTTATATGTTTTCTGACATATTGTAGACAAAAATGATTAATCAATAGAGATTGAGAAAATGATAGTCAGGTTAATCAATAATGCAAACTATTGGTAAATTACAACCCTGCCATATTTAGAATTTCATTCAGGTTCAGCATGTACGTCAGACAGCACACAGCCAGGATTGAGCAATCCAGAATCAATACATTTTTTGGCAGGAGGTGAGCTCTCTAAGTGTGTGTCACTTTGTTCATTAAAAAGTCCCGTCAAACTAAAGGCAGTCTGATCACATTGCAGGCAGCCTCCTTCTACTGTGATAAGATGGGCTTCGAACCTTTGGCCTACAAGGGTTTGGAGACTGGCAGCCGTGAGGTGGTGTCTCACGTCATCAGACAAGATAAGGTATGCAGTTAAACACCCTGTGCTGACTGAATAAACACACAAGTGCTTGAATGTAAAGTATTTACTAAGACCAGTGACCCTCTCCAGAAACACAACCACCTCTCCTCTCTCCTCACAGATAATGTTTGTGTTTGAATCTCCACTAAACCCTGGAAATGAAGGCAGGTTTTCTCATTAAAAAAATGAAATGCTGTGAACACTACTACAAAAGGTTTGCATTTCAACATGGTTTTGTCTTCCCTCAGTAATGGGAGAACATTTGATTAAGCACGGAGACGGAGTCAAAGACATCGCTTTCCAAGTGGAGGACTGTGACTTCTTGGTCAAGGTAACAGCAATACACATTGTGTAAGAAAGTGACCACACCAGGCAGGAAGAATGTGAACTCATATTCAATTGTAAGAGGCTGAAAGTAACAAGGTTCATATTTTTTACATCAGTTATGACCAGTGTGTTTAACCTTTATTGGAAAGTATACATTCACTTCTAGTTACGCTTCAGAAAATTGATCCCTGTCAATGTTGAGAGCATATGCATTTGTCACCCCAGCACCAAAGTAAAAATGTGACAGAGGATTATTATTTTGACAAACCACTTTACTTAGAGGCTTACTGCTATATATTTCATTACGTTATTTTGAATTGTCATCTAGAACATAAATAAAGACATTTCCACTAGAAATTGATCCAGAAATAGCACAGAGGTGCATAGAAAATCAGAATGTAAGAAAGTGTTTGAAGTTCAAAAGTTCTTTTTGGAGGATGCTCATTTAAAATGTGTTCCCCCCACAGAAACAAAATTACCACCCTATATGTACATCGTACAACTGGATTATGAATCTGAATGCAGTATGTGTTCATGGCTTTAATGTTGCAGCTGGTAAAGCTGTTTACCAATTTGAATTACTTTATAAACCACTGGAGAGCTTGTGAACTTCGCACCAGGGATAAATCACATTCTATTTAATAATAATAATAATAATAATACATCACGCTTTGGTTGTTGATTTTATGTTGTATTGTACTGAAAAGTAAAATGTAATATATTCCCTCAGAGATGTAGGTGAGTAGAAGTATGGAGTAAAGGAAAACTGAAATATTCAAGTAAAGTACTTCCCAGCTATACTCATGAAGTATGCATAGTTAGTGGAAGTAGGAGAAACTGCAACTGTTATTCAATTCAAATTCAAGTCATAAAACCAACCTGATTTGTGTTCTCATGCTATACATATATATATACGTAGTCAAAAGGAGTAAAATATGTGTGTTGAAATAGGGGCAAACATGGCGGCAGTATGACAGTGCAGCTTTGATGTTTAGTGGCCCATCTGAACTCTTCTCAGTCAAGGTCAGACTGGAGGTTTGGATAAACTCTCTCTGTTGACTGTTGGGTGGCTCCAGTGATACAGAATCACCACTGACCTTACACTGAGTTCAACAGTGGCATCACCTGGTTACATAATGCAGTATATCACAGTATGTCAAGGAAGATACTCTTTCATCTGCTACTGGAGATGTTCGGGCCCCAGACAGAAACACTGTTGTTATGCTCCTGTATCCACTGACAGACGGCTAAAGAGCGAGGAGCTGTAATCGTCAAGGAGCCCTGGGTGGAGCAGGACAGCCACGGGAGGGTCAAATATGCCGTGGTTCAAACGGTGAGGGACGCACGTTTCAAAGCCTCATATAAACACACACATATAAAACTGGAAATAAATAATAATGTTGTGTTCATGCTTTGTCCCCAGTATGGAGATACAACACACACGCTCATCGAGCACCTCAGTCCCTACAAAGGTCTTTTCCTGCCAGGCTACAAAGAGCCTCTGTTCAGGGATCCTCTGCTAGCCAAACTGTGAGTGTTTCAAAATACAGAGCGATTACATTACTGTAATGTTTGGTGTACTGTAATGGGTGTTTTTTAAGCAAACTAAGCAATCTATTCAAAGAGTTATATTGATTAAAAAGAGATGATGTTTGATGTTTGAATTTCCACATTTCCACACCTTGCATTTATACTGAACTCACAGTGAAGCTCTGTGTGTTTAATATTTCTTTATTGGACTAATTTCGCCTTATGTGTCCTCAGTGGTCAAGTGTTATACTGCTTTGCTTTACAAATTGTAACAGGACTTCATGGTTTGGATTGTGTGATACCAGTGTTACCTTTTAGAACATTAAATTCCTAACACTGTGATTTGATAAGATGAAGAGTCATTTCCAAGTTTTAACCCAAAATACTCATAAACTCACATTGGTTGCAGATGAAAACATAAAAACACAAAACAGGGAGGAGTGGTGCTTTACTAGTATGTAACAGGTATTTTCAGTCTTTTTACAAAATCTTCATGGAAAAGTACCCATGCAAAGTTTTTTTTTTGTCTTTTACTCTGTAGTCCACCAGGAGGTTTGAAATTCATTGATCACATTGTGGGAAATCAGCCAGATGATCAAATGGTGCCAATTTCCGACTGGTAAGCCTGTTTGAATGCATGCACACACACAGTGGCCAGAGCAGTCACAGGGTAAAAGGACAAGTAAACACACTGCTAGACGTCCCTCCACCTGTGTCGCAACGTGAAATGTTACCACAGATATTCAACAGCTCTAGCGTCCAAACCCCCCCTTACAAATACATTCAGATTATTCAACTCCCTCAAAGAAACAGCAGCAAATCGTCACATTGGAGAAGCTGGAGCCATGAAATATTTTTATATGAAAAATGACATAAATGATTTTTAAGTTAGTTTTCACTTAATTTCTACCTATTGACTAATTAATTGATCAATCATTAATCATTTTCATTGTATAGTAACTGGAAACTAAACAGCTCTAAATGTGCTGAGGTAAAAAGTACAATATAAACCTCAGAGATGTAGTGGAGTAGAAGTAGAAAGAGTCATGAAAACAAAAAACTCAAAGTGCAAGTACCTCAAATTTGTCAGTATGGTACAAGTACAATACTTAAATATATGTACTCAGTTACTTTCCACCACTGCTTATCATCACATTTTCTGATTGTTCTCCAAATGCCAGGTATCAGAAGTGTTTGATGTTCCATCGGTTCTGGTCCATAGATGACAAGCAGATCCACACAGACTACAGTTCACTGAGGTCAATAGTGGTGACGAACTATGAAGAGACCATCAAGATGCCCATCAATGAACCTGCACCAGGAAAAAGGATATCACAAATCCAGGTGTGACTTTATCAGCTCGTTTTATTCCTGAAACAGTCTCATTTTCTGTGGGACCTTCTGTGCTTTAGGACAGCAGTTGGTCCCCATCAGCAGGAACAGTTGCAAACACGTCTTCCCATATGTGGATTCCTGGATCAACCTTTTAGGAAATAAGGGATTGTGACATTCAGATTTGTAACAACTCCTGGTTTACAGCCTTGTCTCAGTGCATTTTATGTGTTGCATCCTGCTCCTCACAGGAATATGTGGATTATAATGGGGGACCAGGTGTTCAGCACATCGCACTCAACACGTCAAACATCATTGAAACCGTGAGTCCCCTGCATTTTCACAGACTTCAGTCTGATCTTTGCACAGCCTCCTCAAATACGCAAATAAAGACAAAATGTTGTTCCTACTTTTTTCTGTTTTTGTCTTAAAACAGATAGTGAACCTGCGTGCCCGAGGGATGGAGTTCCTCTCAGCGCCTGACACATACTACGACACCCTGCGGCAGAAACTCAAAGATGCCAAGATCAAAGTGAAGGAGGACCTCGACCGCTTACAGGTGAGGAGATGTGTTAATTGAGGAAGCCTCAAATCATTTACAGCTTTTTTGCTTATGTTCTTAAATATAGATAATCTTTATTTGCTTTTTAGGAACTGAAAATCTTAGTTGATTTTGATGATAAGGGCTACCTCCTTCAAATCTTCACCAAACCTGTGCAGGACAGACCAACCCTTTTCTTGGAGGTCATTCAGCGGAACAACCACTTTGTAAGTGCCAGAGACCAGTTACACAAACTACTGGTGTGACTGTTAAGCTCAGGGTAATATTTAAGCTTTTATGTCTCTGTTATGAGATTTATAGGCCTCTGGTCCTATTTCTTACTTTCACCACCTTTAAGAAGCCAAGACAAATCTGCCTGAACACCTGTTTACAGCTCCCACCCAGCATGAACAGTATAACAGTACTGAGTGAAAGCTCAGTAAATCTATCACAGATACAGATTAAAAGGCTCCCAGCTTCACAGTGAGGGGGATCTTTGGATTGGATTGCACCCTGTGGCACTTCATTTCTAACACCTCGCGCCCATTTGTCTTGTCAGAACAGGCACATCTTGTCACTCTGCAGCATTTCACTGAGGCTATACATGCGGCTACAATGCATGAAAGACAGAAACTGAATCTGAACCGCAGCAAAGAATCTCTCAGAGCAACCACTAACACTTGATCTTTAGATTTTCTATGAAAATACAGTATTTACATGATTAAACTGTGAGCCCCTGGTGAGCACGGCTCCCCGTCAGAACGGAGTGGATGTTTGAACCCTGTGAGAATATTTATCTGCCATGATCTGACATCAAAGTGTTTAACACTCCGAATGGTGTCTGGCAGTAGTTTCCCAGGGCCATAACAAATGACACAGAAGAAGGCAGATCTTTGGGTAATTAGCCATCTGTGTGCGTTTGTTCTCCCTCCAGGGCTTTGGAGCAGGAAACTTCAAGTCTCTCTTTGAGGCCATTGAGAAGGACCAAGATGCCAGGGGCAACCTCAGAGTGCTGACATCAGAAGGACAGGCCAAAGCCTTCTACTGATCCTTCGCCTGCTGCTGCCAAATCACACTTGACTGTTATATATGGCTGTGCTTATCAGAACCAATCAACAACACCCTTGACAACTACAGTATATCAAACACATGTATAGAGTACTGAATATCTTCATGTGACAAGCTGCATGTGCTACCAGATATGGTTTGTCTGTCGATTGCATGTTGTGTGGCTAAATAAAGAAACTCTTGCTCATGTGGGTTTTGCATGTATCTTTGAGAAACGGGTACAAATTTTATAGGAAAAGTCTGCTTTCTGATTCTTGCCAAGAGTAACATTTCCGTTGCATTCTTGTGTCCGTGCACTAAATATGAAGCTAGTACCTGCAGACTGTTAGCATAGCACAAAAACAGCAAACAGGTGGGAAACATCTATCATCATATCAACGTCTAAAGGTAACCCAATCTGCATACCAGCACCTCTACAACACCCCCCAATGACGACATGACTGAATGGACTACACCAGGCCATATTTATATACAATATTTCAGAACATATCCCTGTAAAACCACAACCTGTTGCTAAGAGTGCTCAGAGCTAGGCTTTGAGCTCAGGTTTTCCATCTAACTCACACCAAGAGAGTGAATTTATTTATCTCCTAAAATAACAAAATATTTCTCAACCATGATATGGGTTATACCGAATCTCTGAATCTGAATCTTTATTGCACCTTTATTAGTAAAATATCTGACCCTGAGTGATATTTCAAATCAAAATGAAATCTATCCATCTATCTGTATATTATGGGGCATCTTATAGTTCAGATGAGAACTGAATTTTTGTTTTATGAGTAGTAGATATAAGCACTATTGGAGTTCAGTCCACGGGATGTTTTGCTATTTAGTAAAATAGTAATATTTATATTGTGCCTTGGACAACATACTCGCAGAAGGTCTTATTTCAAAATAATTTATTTGCATATAATTGGAATGAAGACAGGTTGATACATCTGTGATGGCACTGGTCAGATCCCATATAGAAACATTCAGTCTATACAGAAACCACTCTTTCAAACCTGGACAAAATGGATAAATATATTAGTAAATAAATATATTAGTGACATATCACTATATTGAAATGTTCTATTATATATAAAATACAACACTATTTCATTTCTGTTTTTTGTTGTTCTCTTTTTGTACACAAAGTATCCAAAATATACTGACATATCCCTTAAAGTTCTGTAGGGATTTTTACACATAGTAAAAGGCAGTTTCAGCTCATTATTCTCGCAAAACATTACAAAACAAACACATAAACAACACAAAGAGAAAGATCTTGAACAGGATGAAATCAGATATTTTGCAGCATCACTAAATGCTATTTTTCATGTGCTGATGGTTTTGGGCTTATTTTAATTTAACACACTGAAACTTATTCTTTTTTTTATTTTATTTTTTATAAAAATCTTCGTAAGCCAAAGTGCTGCTTGTAATTCAGTCATTTCAATTTCAAAGTCTGGGAAACCATTTGAGCACGACTAAATATCAGATGAGGAAACCCTGATACTTCAGCTGGATTACACTGTGTTGACACATTCAAAGTGAGGTATTAGTACAAGGGACTGCAGTTGAAAAATTCTGCATGATTGTCCAGAACATTGACTCCAAAATGATTTCCACTTCAGTTCCGGTGTGCTCTCTATTGTCTTTGAAAGCACATTTAATTCTGAGATTAAAAGAAAGGGTTGAAGCAGGAACAAAGGCACAACACCTTCTTTCATTAGAAATTCACTGTGTTCAAGATTTTGCCTCTTTGGTTAGTCAGGTAAGAGCTTAAAGTGTTGGGAGGTTTCTAATTTAGGGTTATGAACAGTCTGAATGAATAAGGCACATATGAGGCTTTAGTAAGTGCTACTGCTTACATTGCAATACCCATGATTTCTCTGCTTTTTGTGCTAAACTAAACTGTATCTAAAGTTTGACTGTCTTCACATTCACACTTTAAAGTAAAGTCCACATTATAACAGAATTCTCATTTCTCTGCTTTCAGATTATTTAGTCTGGTACATGTGAGCATGAAGAAATCTGTGCTTTAGACGAAAATAAGAGAGCCACCTTCGACGGCACGGTGAGGTCAGCTTTTATCTACACAGTGTAAGTGTTCAGAGTAATTTTCCTGGGATATAAACACATTTTCTGTTTGTCAGTCTGCCAGAGTGGCTAAATGGTGAAAGAGGGAATAGCTGGTTACAAACATTTCAACCTTGATTCCACTGTTGGCAGTTCAGAGAGAGGGGTAAATCATTTTAAAAAAAGTATTTATCTAAATGGAAAAAATGTTTAAGGTGGATATTCCTTCCAGTGCTGTAAGCTCAAAAGCAGGCATTGGCAATGCACATTTACCATGAAAAAGAATTTTTCACCGATTCGGGTATCATGACTCTAACTAAGATGAATTCTTCCTATTTTTCCAGTGTTTGATTTTTCCTGAGCTATTTCTCAGGCTCTACCTACCCTACCGTTTGAAATCATGGGAAAAGGACACCAAGCTTTCATTAAACCGGTGCTGTGGCAATAGACTGAGCAGATGCTCGGGACTGTAAGATTTACCTAGCATGGCTTTACTCCAGTTACATCATTAAACAGTCACTACCTCTTTTCTATGGCTGCAATGCAGAACAATTTTCTGGAGCTTTGCTTGCTGGAAGAGAGTAAGAAAGGTATTTCTTTTTAGAAGATAATGCAACACTGTGATGAATCAGGCATTAAAGGAGCAGAGAATAGGATTGTCATCCTTGTGATGAGGCCTGTTCATTCAGCACTGATCAGGGGGTTTAACAGCACTGAGGTCAAACGTAAAGTAACCAATGGCAAGAGAAATGACAAGAACAAGACAATAGCTTGCAATGATGACATGATTCAGTCAAACTGGTTCATTTTGAAAGGTGAAAAAAAAATTACAGACTACCAAAAAAAATGAAACCAAAAATGATCCAAAACACAAACAAACATGTTGAAAACAGCTGCCATTATTGAAATAATGAAAACAAGGCCCACGCAAGGCTCAGCAACCTTTCTCTCCATTTGGACAGGTTTAACTTTTTGTTGAGTTTATGGGAGCTACATGGTTGTGACAAAAAAAAAAAATCACTACAGCAGTACCTTTAAAGACCCCCTGTGTGAGGCATATTAAGAAATCTGAGCTGAGGTAGGCTGGAGAGAAAAGCATCTCTCAGCTGAGACTGGACTCAGCGAAGGAAGGTGAAGATCATGCAAGTGAAAGTAAGTACCTCTAAGATAAATCAAGTTATTTTGTAATAGCATGAGCGATGCAGAGATGGAGTCTCTGGAGGGCTCAACACCCAAAGCAAGGATCATTCATTAGTTGTCACTGGGGAGCATGGGAACTTGTGATATCATGCTGGTAATTAATATTTTTCCTATGACTGACAAAGAGAAACAAAAAAAACACTTTTTCCCGTTTGTGGCGTATGAATCGTTTCTCCCAAACATTCATTCAATATATTCTGATCTTCTATAATGAAGGTCAAGCATTATTTAAAAATTTTAGAACGATTTAATCACAATAATTTCACTTATTAACAGCACTAACTCAATCTAACTCAGTCAAACGACCATTTCAGCATAAGAGCTTTGCTGAGGGAAGCTGGAGAATCATCTGAATGAAGGTATTTCTGGCAGAATTGAGTGGAAGACATGAGAACAAAAGCCAATGAGAGGCTTGTCCATTCTGGCTCCTGTGTAGCAGCGTGATAATGGGGATGCAACAAGTTCTCACACACCAGACTCCTCTTCTGATCCTGTAGACAAAAAGACAGCTCAAGTCATCTTCAGATTATAATAAAAAAACACACACAATACAAAAAAAAATGCTATACAGGTATAAAATGATTATTCTTGTTTTCTTTTTTCAAGATTATCCTTTTGAACAAAATGGCTGGTCATGTTAATGCTGGTCAATTAAGACACCAACCCTGATTGTGGTGCAATGTTTGGCAGTACAAACATATGTCTCTGTTGCGGTCAGCAGCAGGGCTGTGGTGGAACCTACAGGGTGGCCTGTCCATAGAGGTCCCAGGGCCCAGGAGCTGAGGCTCTGAGTGGGCCTGCTGCACCCGCTTTTGCCATACGACATGGGCTCCGGCACAGCAAGGCCAGTCCTCCATACCACCAGAGTCCAAAATGAGGGGCACGGGGAGCAAGGCAGGGTGCAGCTCGGGAGGAGAGCAGCAGAAGCCAGAGCCTTGACCATAGTGGATGTGGATGCTGCGGTCATCCTGCAGATCTAGGCTCTGGTGGAAACGAACAGAGGGGCCATCAAGCACACAGCCACTCACTCGCCCAAGAGGAGTGGGAGGATGTCCATGTCCCTGGTGGCAGCAGTGGGGCTGAAGCTGTAAAGGAATTGGGGACATCAGGACTGGAGGTCCTGTAGGGCTGCTGGGGTCATGGTCCTCTGCCCCGGGACTGGGCCGATCTGTAGGGTCTGGCTTTGGGCACTGACAGGGGCTGTGTTTGGGAGAACACACAGGTGAGTCTTTGTCCAGGACAACAGCAGCAGGTGCAGCTGCAGCAGCCCCCTGCTCCTCATCTGAGCCTCTGCTCAGGCCCTGGTTGTGCTCCCCCTCCTCATAGTGGTGGTGTCTGTGACGGTGGTAGTGGATGTGGCTGAACACAGTCTGTGGCTGTTCTTCGGGGCAGCCCGCTTTATTCACCACAGAATCCAGAGACCTGGGTCGGGCCTGGGCACATGCCTCCAGGCTGTTCCTGCGGGGGGCGCGCCCAGGACCTGGCCCATAATACACAAATGGATCGTAGTCACTACTCAGAGAGCTACGAAAGGTGGACCAGCTGCCATAAACCCCCTGCAGAGACACGTCAGTACAATTCAGAACTGAGTCGCTGGAGGAGCCATGGCATGGCCCCGAGCTGGAGTCACTTGCTGGCCCATCAGCCAAGTATCCGCTGCGTTCTGTATGGTAGCTGCCACCTGAGCAGCTACCCTCATCCTGCCGGCTATGAGCTGGTGCTCCTCGGGACTGTGGTGTGACGGAGGCCATGTGGTGTGGTCTTGAGCTGGATGCACTACGCTGGGTTGGACACGAGGAACGATAGTTGTGGCAGGACCGACGGGGGGTGTAGTGGTGGGTTGAAGTCCTGCAGTTGCCTCCGATCCTGTGGGACCTTCCAGGAACCTCTGCAGGAAGGTGGTACCCACAACTGGAGCCAAGCGGCCTGCTGGTGAGGAAACGTAGAGTCTGGGTGTCCCTGGGAGAAGAGCTAGTGTAATGGCTGAGAGAGGGATAGGGTCCGGAGGGTCCACGAGGATAGTGTGGCCTCATAGAGAAGGGAATGGCATGCTGGGGGAACGGATGGTTTCGTGGGCTGCTGTAAGGCTGAGCATGCAGGAAACCCTGGCTTTGCTCTGGACTCTGCTGGAGTCTGTTCCTCTGAGTCTGCCGCTCCGTCCCTGTAGAACACAGGAGCAGTCAGAATATGGAGAATACTGTGGCTTTGTGATAACCCAACAGTAACTTTTTATTCATAAAGCCCTTACAGTATCTTAGCAGATTCAAAAAGGGGTTAAAGATTCAGAGATATAGCTGATTCTTGTCCAATTCCAGGGTGCTATTAGTGAACCTGTATTACCCATGATATTGTGCATGCAGAGAGGGCAGGTGCGGTGTTGTAGCAGCCAGGGGTCAACGCAGTCTTTGTGGAACTCATGTGCACAAGAGATGATCCTCAAATGCTGGGATAAAAAGAAGATTTGAAAATAATGAGCAAATAAGGACAAATTAATCTACAGATACAGTATCTTCCTCACTCCTCTTACTTGCCCATCCTGGAACTCCTCCAGGCAGATAGCACAGACAGGGCTCGAGTTGGAGCTGCTGGCTGACCCCCAGGTGGCTCGGTGGCGCTGAGAGCCAGAGCAGCCCTGGGAGCTGTAGGTTTTGGTCTCCAACCGACTAATGGCCCGCATGGTCTGCTGGTGGACAGAGTCCTGCACGCACAAGCAGCGAGGGTTAGAAAAGCCTTTATAGTTCTCCAGATGAACTCCCTGTCTATAAGCTTTACACTTCTGCTGACATTGTTGCTTTCGCTCACCCAGGTTCTGTTGGACTTGCACTTGTAGCGGAAAGCAAAGATAAGGACGATGGTCAGAATGGCTAGGACGATGGTGAGCAGGATGCCCACATCATAGTGGGGCTGAAAAGGAAAATGAAGACAGAATGACAGCAAATATTTGTATTATTTCTTGAGAAATGTGATATGTTCTGGTAAATTTCACACCAAAACAACATTAGACACAGAGCCTCAGATGACTCCAGTACACAGACAGGTATGCAGATGACTCCTTTCTGTTCAGCCATCTTCTCTTCTTTCTCTTCTTCCAGCCAATGAAAAGAAAGTCAAACGTGTGTGTATGTGTCCCAGCGCTTACCCATCTTGGCTGCTCCACCATGATCTCAATGCGAACTTTGGCCTCCTCGTTCTTGTTGACCAAACCCATCAACTCTTCAGCATCCTCCGCCTCTACCAGGACAACTGGACGAGGAAGAGAGTCTGTTTCTCGCAGCTGCGTGTGTGTTGTGACCAAAGCAGGAAGAGAAAGACAAAGAAATGTGAATGCAGCATTTCTGTGTGCTTTATCATCATAGATATCCCCTAAATGAATATCAGTGTAGTTGTGTGTGCACACTCACCTCAGCAGCAGCATTGGCATCATCACTGACATCAAAGATAACAGCCTGTGCTCCTTTATCCAGTGCCATGCGAGCCTGAGGGAGACAACACAGGAGGAGGCTACAATTAACAACAAAACATACAGACGGCAATGTGTCACAAAAGGACATTTTAAGGAAAATCTTATACCCGTATGACCTAAATACTGGATGATAACATGTTGAGTAGAAAAATTTGTCACCCATACAGAGGACAGAGCAGAAGACCAGTCCACTGAGTGTTCTAAGCCACCACAAGGTGGCAATCATACACTGAGTCTTATGCCTCACAGCAGACCAAAGTACAACTCCTTCTGCCCCTTCTCCACCTGATTCTCTGAGTCACACACTAAAAAGTGTACTAGCAAGAATCCAAAGGCCATGAGTCTGCTGCCCGATCAAAACATTCTTCTAATGTTGGAGAGTGTAGCTAAAAACAATAATAGTGGAGGATGATTTGACTGGAAAAGAAAAGGTATTGTGCTGGATGAAATAAAATGGGTGGCGTATGAGCGTAGCATGCAAATAAAGGACATTTTGTATTCAAACTTGGCTGTTGGAGGTCTCCCCTTCCTTTTCTTCCATTGGTTAATTTAAAGCTAAAACAATAGTGGAACATGAAGATAGTCAAAACAAGCACAGCAGAACATGTTAAAGAAAAATGCACCAAAATATCATACATTCATGGATAGACATCTTGTAAACTTGCACTGACTGATGAACAACCCAATTAAGTAGAGGTGAGGACAGGAAACAAAAACGGGAGCTTTAAGGGATCACTTTAAAAGAGCTTTAAAGTGATCCATGTGCAACTTTTTGCTGAACAAAAAGACAACAACAGAGCAATGGTAAATGCTAAAACACAGTGAAAAAACAGCACAGTAGAGGCAAACCACAGAGTGAGTGGCTCAGTGGTTAGCAGACTAACTCTATGATGTCAGTAACAATATTTATTAAAACTTCGTACGTCACCATACCCTTCTGGTCATACCGGACCAAGTAAAGCCGCAGCAGCAAAACCCCTGGGTGTACTGAAACGTGCATTTTATTGCCCAAGAGCTCAACATCTCATTTGTAAAAAATTTACAAAGAAGAATTTATAAAGAAGAATTTACTATTTATTGTTCAGAGGTTACATACTGTCTCTTTAAAACCCCAAAAATGGAACAGTAACTGACAGGACTATCCTGCACATGTGCTGGAGAAATGAACATTTTACAAGGTATGAATGCTGTTAAGACTGAGTTATGTTATCAAGAGCAGTCATTGAGCATGAGCATCATTAGTGTGTGTTGCCAGGCCGATGGTGATGATTTCAAAACGTGGTAACGTGCACTGACAGCTTGCTAGCTGACGTGCAGAGAACTTGTGTGTCTGAGTTTCTAATATTTTAAAGCACACTGAGAGCACAAAGATTATGTAATTTCTGCAAGTTGTACTTATTATGCAGCTAGGTTTGTGTGTGTGTTCCTTACTGCTGATAAACTCATCTTGTTTATCGGTCCTGCTCTGTGTGCAGGTTTTTCCGCGTCAGCTCTGAATGTTGTTTTTGTAATCAGCGTGCTCGGAGAAAGCCCAGAAATGCTTTTGCGAGCATCGCCAGAAGACAGCGAGAAAAGAAATAGCAGTCTTTTCATCAACATCTCATCACATGCTCTCAAGCGTCTGGCGTCTGCCAACACTTAATGAGGAGTAGACACAAGTTTAAACACCTAATCACCCGGGTGGAACACAACACTAAACAGTGATTTCTAGCCTACTGCTCGCAGCCCAGGGCAGGAAGGAGTGCACCCGCACACACACAAGACATGCAGAAAGAAATTCAGGTAAAAGCATCACTCAGTTGACCCATTAATCAAGTTTATGAGAAACTTAATTTGTGGAGAGGCAGCACTGATCACTTAAAAAGAGAAAGTCAACGCATTACAAGAAAGAAAAAAAGGTTTCTTTCATATAAACACCTCATGCCCCTTCCGCAGAATGCACCATGTACACAAAACGCCCATTTGTGAGTGTGTGTGTGTTCCAGTACACATTAAAGCGTGCAGTTGAAAATGAGCAACACGGTCCCACAGAACCACCGGTGGTATCCAAAGGCCATAGTACTGACGGTCAGAAAGAGGTCAAATGAAGAATTCACATCTCTTCTTTGATCTGGCTTCCAGCTCTGGTGCAACAGCCTTTGCCCTGTTTCATCAGAACACTAATTGTAGTACGTGCATGGGCTTAAATGGGGTGCGGTTGCATTGAAGGGAAAAAAAAAAAAAAGCTGGATCTTTGACATGTGGAATTTGCTTTACCTGGGGTTCAAAAGTTCCCTACAATACATGTAATACATGCAGGGAAGTCTGCCCGTGTGGTCCAACACACACACACACACACAAGCAGACTTTAGCAGTTGAGAAGTTTCAAATAGTCTACAACAGTTCAAGAATATGTCATAATATATTTCTCCCACGCCTGCTGATGTGTTCTTATTATATATAATATTAGTAGTAGTGATACCACAGTGTGGTCACCAAGCCATATGACTCCACTGAGCCACACACCCGGAAGAGGGCTGAGAGATTTTATTGCATGATTAATAGGGGATATATTTAACCTTTAATGGTGCAATGAAAAGTTCAGCTTTGATGCTAACAAGATGGTTAAAGGACTGCCAGCACAAGGGTTTCAACATCACTCTGTCTGTTATGGTCTGAACCGAAACAGACATCGCTGTGGTTAGGTGAACACCCATCTTCATGAGGTGCAACCTGACACATTAAACACCATTTGGCATTTGAGCAAAAACAATTGCAGGATCGGAAATGACTGCGGTTCACATAGTTACACAGTGAAGACGTCATTACTGAAAAACCAACAAGCAGCGCACAGACAACAACAGTCTGCTTCTACTTTTAACACAGATGGGTTAGCGACAGAGGGTGTGTGCAAACATGGGCGAAGTATGGCTGTGTTTTGGGAAATTGTGGAATTATTTCAGATGAGGCTGGTGAGGAGCAGTAAGCAGGAAGTGCAGAGCGTGCCGCAGAGCGAGCTGTCACAAACATACACACACCTGAGGGCACGGAGCCAGAGAGACAACTGCGAGGTCACACCAGTACACAGACAGGTATGCAGTCAACTCTGACAAACTACAGCTCATAGTCGTAAGAGGGTTTTCTTACATTCATCCAGTTGTTGTGACCAAACACAACAGAGAAATGTAAATACAATATAAGAAATAATCACATCTAGTCTTATTACCAAGCTTTCCTGTAAGGCTCTTTCACATAGCAACAGGGTTAATGAGTGAAATTAATCATAGCTCCATTCAACGACAGGACCCTAAAACTGCAGCAACTAAACTGAACTCACACAACAGATTTTCTTACTATGTCCCATCAGAATGTTTTGTATGAATATCTATCTTAAATCACGATGTTTAAAATTTGAACCTGCGCCAGGTTTATCAGGGTTATTATCAATGTCAGTAAACACACTCTGATGTTTAAAATGTTCCCCTTTGACGAAAACTGAACTCCATTCTTTGCTGAAGGCAACAAGAATGGATGAAAGCTCTGGAAAAACGATGTACTTTGTGATAAGATTTTTTTGTCTACCTACTGACAATCTGTATCTCCCATTAGAGTTGAGTACTTCATTGAAATGATACTGAAATCGCAATATAACCAAATACACTATCTGAACCACAGGGGCTGCCATTTTTCTGTAAAAAAAAGGAAGACACTGAGATCAACTGACTGAAAACACCACAGATATTCTGCATCAAAATTCACAAATGTAATCTCTTGCTTCTACAAACAGATACATGTACCATCAGAACAATTTGAAAGCTGCTATAATCTCATCACAGTTCAACATATAGTGGCTTTAAATTGTAACCCAGACTGAAGTTGAGAGGAGAAAATGACTCACAGATCAAGCCAGTGTTCTTCCCTGTCGTAGCATTGGGTGGCCTGCTCGGGACCAGCCAGAGCTGTTTGTTTACATCCTGACGAAGTGCGGTCTGTGAGCCAGGCCTGGTGTGTCACAGTGTGTTCGCAGCAGGGCAGAGACGAACTACGCTGCCCTGATGTCTTTATTTTACGTGAAGGATGTGCCAAGGTTTTTCCGTCGCATGACAAGGTCGCTTTGCCTGTTAACATCTCAGTGTTTGTCATGGGTTTTAATGTGGTGCTGACGGCATAGCCAGGCCAGTTCAATCCAACGGGCCGATTCCCTTCATCTGCAGCCATGTTCCAATGTAACGAGGAGGGCAATAAAGAGAATATTACACACAGACACACACAGACTCATTTAGTCTTGCCCTGGAGAAACATCTGCTATATTAGTTGAACATCTATGATTACAGTCAAAGTGTGACCAAGTAGTTTCATGACCTTTGACTTTTAACAGCATTAAAGGGACAGCAAGTAAGATCTTCAAAGGCAGTCCTCTGTAAAAGTGAGACAGAGCAACTTAATAAGCCATTTATTTTCATACTGTGCCATCAATTCCTTTCCATACACCAGTATCTGTCCATGGAGTGAGATAATTTGACTTGTTCCAGAGGTGGCAGGACAGAGCACTAGTAAGAGGAAAATTATGAACTAGAACCAAATTAAATAATTACACTCAGTTTTTCCTAAAACAAACACATTCTCTAAAAAGAAAAATCTGACTAGACTACCTTTTTTGGCATTTTTAACTGTGTACCAGACATTTTAACCTCAACCTAAGCTAATTAGGGAGCACAGCTGTCCTTACAGTGAAAATCTTTACTGCTGTTAACTACACAGCACCACACACTCTGTCATAAACCTGTTGTGCCTCTTTAAAACATGGCACTAAACTCTATTTAACTCAGTCTAACTTCCCTTTTCCCAGCCTGACCATCCACATCATTCACTGCCTGAGTAAATTATACCATGGAATAATATGTGTGGGAATAAAGAGTGAGAGTGAAAGAGGTAAAAGAAAAAAAGAGAAGGACAGAGAGGGAGGGAGAGGAGTGAGGCGAGCAGGCTGTGGTGCTGCTGCATTAAAGTGTCTAATGACAGAGTACGGAGCTCTGGGCCTACAGGTCTGAGCCCGATTCTCTGCTCTGTCATTTCTCCTGACTGGCCCAGCACACTGCAACCATTACTGAGGGGGCATGCCGCACGGCTTAATGAGTTGCAGACGGGGGCGAGGGCTGCTGGTGATAATAGGTGTGGGCGTGGGGGTAAAGTGGCAATGAAAACAGGTGTAGTCTGAGTTGATGTGATGAGCAGCTTTCAGTTCAAAGTCTTCAGGGTTTGTGCATGCAGAGTCCAGGTTTGAGATTCTTCTGGCATGATTAGGAAGTAATTCTTTACAATGTTTATCAACTACGTTTAGTGTGTTAGCATGCTAACATTTGATATAATAAGTACGGCTGAGGCTGATGGGAATGTCATTGGTATTTTGTCACAAGCCAAAGTATTGGGTTTAAAATTTTGACTCCATGAAGCTTGATTAGTTAGGGGACCCCCTAAATCAACAGGACCATGTCCAGTCTGACACCATGAATGAATGTCTCTATAAACTTGGATTTCAGTTAATAACAGTTGAGACATGTCAGTGTCAACTAGCACGGTGGGCTGACCAGCAGATAGACCAACATTGGCATACTACAGATGACCTGGCATTTGGGTTAGAAACGTCTAACCAACTCACTCTTATGTGTAAACTTATGTCTGGAATGAATGGTTTTGGTGTATGATGTGTGTTTTCATCATTTTAACCTCAAGAAAACTTCTGTGAAGTACCTATAACAACAGAACTCCTTAAGTAACATTAGATACAAGACATTCCTTCTACTACTTTTTTTATTCCTTGGCAAACTTATATAAATGTTGAAATAGTTTGGTAATTTAAATCAAAACTCACCATAACTACACAGCTTTGCTTTAAATATTGTTTACCTAGCTTTGAAGTCGTGCATTTAATTCTAATTGTGTGTGGATAATTGCTGTATGTGCATGTGCTATTTGATTGCTGGGCTCTCGCCACTGGCTGAGCAGGAGTTGACAGTTGAGTTGGTTGGAGGAGGGAAGGGTGTGGCCCTGTTGGGTATCCATTACTCACAGGGGCACTTTGATGTGGGGCGCTGGAGGGGGCAAGTAATGTTTGAAAGGGGGTGGGGGTGGGGGCAAGCATGTCAGGGCAGGTGAGCAGATTCTATGCTCTCAGGAAAAGTATTGAGCCTGGGGGGGTGGGCCTGAATCACACACACTCCACACACCTCCCCCTACTTCTACCTCCCATTCATCCTGGTACACAAACACACAGAAACACACACAGACACACGCACACACGCACACACACACAGAAAAACACCAAATCCTGAATTTTGGCTTGGCCACCTTTCTGGTGCAGAAGAGAAAGACACTGGAAAAAATTCTAAACCTGATCTGTCTGTCTGGAGGTAAGAGAGGTCACAGTAGTGAAGCTCTGCCCACCGTCTCTCTTTCTCTCTGCACTTCCCTTGTCTCTCACCCTTTCTCGTTAGCAGGCGCTGGCTGCACTGTGACACAGATTTGAAATGCAAAGCACAAGCTGACAGAGAAAGACCAAAGTCATCTGATACGCTATCGCTTGCTAAACACATCCTCGAAACATTAAAGAGCTGGGCTGTGAGCGCCTACAGCCTGGAGGGCAGATGTGACTGATGTGGCTGCCACTGACAGCCGTGACGATGGAACCGAGTGGCCTGACTGCTTGTGTGGCTGCATACACGCCACCATGTGACCTCCCATTTCTCTCTTTAAACTCAGCCAGCCCTATGCTCAGGCACTCGGGGTGTTAACAGAGAGTTAACAGCCAGAAAAAGAAAAGAAAAGAAAGACTCTGAGTTCTAAAAGCCTGGCGAGCAGCCACTTTAACCTGTGCTGTTCCTTACAGGGATAGATAGATCGACATTTTGGGAATGTCGATCTATCTATAAAAGCAGAGGACTGACGCCACTTGAAAATGGCATCCACCTTCTCCTCAAACACTGCAAGCATCTGTAAGAGTCTGCACAACTACATACATAAACACATGGAATATGCAGTATGAAATCAGGTAGAAAATAATGACGCAAAGAGTTAAAGCAAGGCGTCTGGACTGTGTAGACTGAGAATCTCCATAGATATGTAGCAAATAATGAAAACCACGCTAGATGCGATGATGCCTGCCACAGTGTCTCTTACTACCACTGGATGGCTCCAAAGTCTGAAATTTTTTAGACTTTATTTTAGAATTCTGTACATAGAGGTTTTAATATGAGATCATTCACAGAAACTGGAATGAGAGACTTCTATTTTTTGACTTAAAGATTTATTTAAACAATGAACAGTATACTGTACAAGGTTTCCAAGTCTGGACAAGGATATGATCAGAAAGTTGGAGTTTGTGAACTTCCTGTGACAGTTTTTTTGCATTTGAATTTGATTGTTGTTAGATATTTGGGTGTGCTGTAAGTACTATTGCAAAAATAAGACTGCAATACAGTAAATAAATACACCAAGTGTGCTTCAGGGTGACAAAATGGTGATATTGATGTTATGTTAAGCCCTTTGAGACAAACTGCTTGTAAAAATGGGCTATACAAATAAAGTTGACTTGACTTGATATCTGATTCATTCACTCTGGTCCACTTTGCTTTGTCACCATTTAAACCTGTATTACCTGTACTGACCTGTTACAAATGGTCGACCTGCAACTGTTTCACAATAAAAGCTCTGTTAATAAATGAAGGCTTTCTGTCACCTGAAATACTAGAGTGATTTTATTTTGAAACAGATACAGGAAGTATTGAGTTTGTAATGGAGTGCAATGCACTAACTTTAACAGGGCAAACAGGAGCAGACCAAAGCATATACTTCATACTAAAATATGACCAATTAGATGGTACTTATCAAACAGAGGGAACCTCAAATACAAACCAGCTTCATATAAAGGCCTGAGGTAAATAATCACTATTTGAAATAATAATCACTATTTGAGGAAAATGTGGTAGTGTGGAATGCGTTGTTTCTGATCGGACAACCCTGTTTTGAATGGACTTTATCGGCATTTGTCAGCATAGACACATTTGAATACACAAATGTAAAACTGTAGAGTGTGATTCACAGTAAAACTGTGTTCACCTTTGGTCTATTACTACTTAACTGAACAATAGCTATAATTAAGTAAAACTGTGTAAGCATATGAAATAGTTCTAAATTAATTACAGCTGTAACTATCTTGATATACTTTAATTTGCAGTACTTGACTGTAATAAGTATAATTACGTAAGCCACCTTGGTTACATGGCACTGAAAGCGAGGTAAAGAGGGAGAGTTAGATATATGGACTCTTCTGATCTCTTGGGGAGCACAAACATAACAAACCCCACCTCTGACGCTTTCTTCATACTCACATCTAGTGGGCCTCAGCTGTGAAAGCTGCCACATGAGAAACTGTCCGATCCCACTGTCTGATCTTTATTGTTTGTATTGCACTTCATCAAGAGATCTGGGGAGGAATAATGCTCCTTTGAGTGGAAAAAAAAACACCACTTTTGTAGGCTTGGTATCGGTATGTTGATACATTCCTATAGTGCTGATGAGAGTATAACTAGAGGAGGGAGAGAAAGTTCCTGGGTAATTTCTCTCAGTTTGTGGCCAAGGCATGGCAGAGGATTCCTTCTTTCACTGACGGGCGGCAACACTGAGACTCAGGGGAAGCCAATTAGAGGGCCTTTCCTGGCCTTTTAAGAGGCAGATAATGTTCTTGTTTTCATAAAGCATCCTGTTATTTAATCAGGCCTGTAAGTGAGAGCCTGACAACCCTCCTACAGTGTACAGCAGCCTCCCTCCTCTCCTTCCCTCCCATCATTCCTGTCCTGAGCCCTCCATCTCATTCAACAGCTCTTGTAAGCCTCCAGGAATTCATTCTTGGAACAGGCTGTGCAGTAAGCCGTGTCTTTCTGCAGAGCAAACACGCATACACACACACACAACCAGCACGGTGACAACTGAACGCACACGCTGTCTGTAGTCCACGAAAACCTGGACAAAAATGATGTTTAAAAACATGCACAACTCTCTTTGATTTCAAATAACATAAATACTGTGCAGTACATTCTGTGGTATGAGACTTTTCTGTCAGTGCACAACTACTGCGAATCAGTGCGAATCACATTTCAGTGAACTCAGTCATTTGTTTAGAAAAATAGGACACATCTGCATACATGTTTGACACTTATGGGAGCCATTTACAAGCTGTGAAAAAAGAAATTTTACAAGTAGCGATTCACACCTCTGCCCCCCCGGCAGCCTGCTTAATATGAGAGAGATACATGTTTTCTTTTGGTTTTCTTAGTGCAAATGATTGTTGTAACAATAGAAAAGCAAGTACATTTTCCAGACAGCAGGGGAAGAAGTATTCAAAGGCTTCACTCAAGTAAAGGTAATAAATATCACTATTTAAATGAGATCTATAAAATAGCATCAACTGAAGTACATGTGAAAGTTGTACTGTTGTACTGTCAGCACATGAGTAAATGCACTTACAACTGCTTACATGATGGTGCACATTTTCACTGAAAAGCACAAATGTGAACCTTATGATGGTTAGAGGAACATTCAGGGGAGGGGATCACTGATCAGCAGGATTCATCCTCTGGGGACTGTGGATGTCTGTACAAACTGCACTCCACTTACTGACTTTCTGGATATTTGTTGAATTTTATTGGGTCTCTGGAACACTTCACTTGTGAGTCAATATTAATATATATCAAACAGATTCCTAATTATCCATGCTTGCCAGCTGTTAGGCATTTACATGCAAATCTGAGTCTAAATAGGCTCATTGTATCCGAGTGAATTACATACTGTTGAGCCACAGTGTCTGCCCTGTGAATCTGTTTTCTCAACCCCCTGCTAAAAGCCAGAGGGGAGGCTGGCGCTTGGCACTAACCTACCTGAGTCAGAGTTAAACAGGTTCATACTGCAAAGGAGAAACAAGAACTCACTCACTCACTTAGCTTACACAGTCCGACTCACAAGACCTGTTTGTAGATTTGCTCTAAACTCTGGGAGATGCTTGGTGCTCACTCTCTTGCCTGAGGAAATAGTTACTGGTAACACAAACCTGTCTACTTTCCACTTCGCTTTCAGCAGCAATGTGCCCTTGCCCAAGCCTGAGGCGAGTCAGAAAAAAAAAGAGAAAGTAAAAGAGACAGAGATGAAGACAGAAAGATAGAGAAGGACAAGACAGAGAGAAGGTGAGACAGTGCAGGGTGAAGGGACACAGGGAATGTTTCACTTAATCTCATAAAGGCAGAGTGAAAATCTCCATCTGTTTGCTGAGCAGTTCAAAAGAGACTCCACATGCCTCCGCTTGCTGCTATATAAAAACAACATTCTAATGCGGCTCTTAAAGAGGGCCATTGGCTCAGCCTGCACAATGAGAACCTATGGAAGATGGGAGGGTGGAAAGAGAATTAAGTAGGTAAACAGGCGGGGAATGTGAGCAGCAGAGAGCGATTGGCAACTACAAAAAGGGAGATGTGAGTGAGTCAAATCAAAGCAACAAATTTTCCTGCCAACAGTCATGTTTGTGACCCAGTAGACTTGACCTTGAAGCACTGAACAGACAGGACTGGTGTGGGTTGCCCTCTGGCCTCGCCTGCCACTCCTCCGAATCAACCCATTCACCTCTGCACCTCGCTGACTCTCTCCTGCTTTCTGTTCCCTTCCTTTCTCCCTCTTCATGTTTCACCATGAGGCTTACGCAGTCGCCTTTGTCATTAACAGAGGAATGTCCTGGCTGAGAGCGGCATCTCGTGTTTTATCGTGGCTCTTGGGGGTTCAAGTGCAGCACGCTAACATCCAGAGCCTGACTTTTGATGGAGTCTATGAAGGGAAAGCTGTGCCTGCTCTTTTTAAGTGAGATCTACAATAGGCACAAGAGTCATCACTCTTTTTGCTGACGACCCAAACAAAAACATGACCGATTAGCAACAAATATGAGAAATAAATGATTGATCCGTTCAAACACAAAGAACCAAAGGGCCATGAGACTGCAGTGCAATGCCTCTGAAGTCAGGTTTTCCTGCATTCTGGTGCCTCTGCGCACCTCTAGGCCTCTTCTTCTCATAGCCAGGGCAAGACCAGGCCCGATCCCATCTGCAAAGCTATTTTGACAAGCCACCCCTCTAAAAAACTCCAGGGTTCAAACTGCTGGAAGATCAAAGAACTAATTCTGCAGTAATAATAAGTTACCGGCCTATGAACGCCTCATTCATCAGGGAGAGGCAGCAATGTAGTTCAGTTGTAACTGCAGGGCCATTAAGCACTCATCATATGATCCAATTCGCCATCCCAGTGTGGAAAAACATCTTCAGCTCTGCAGGAGGAGTGAGAATGAAAAAAACAAAACCTTGAGTTGATAAGGAAGTGAAGAAAAATCTCGTCTATGATGAAACAGCAAAATGTGTCCCAGCTTTGTGCATCCCTCCTGACCTCACCTCAGGCTGCAACCACAAACACACCATCACCCCGCTGCATTCTTGCAGCCAACCTGAAGCTGGAAGTGTTTTAATAAGAGCCATTTGGATGGTATCATTTGGACTCTGTCAGCCTTTACAAGCATGACACAACGTTCTATTTTTGGGGCGGCATTTTTCTCAGATCGCCTGCACCGACGACAGCCTGATGAAACCCTGACCCCCACATGCTCCCTTTGAAGTGACAAGTGAGAGATGTGGTGCTCTAATATGAACGCCTTGAGACGCAAACACGTTGCATTCTCAAATACCAGGAACTGCCTTGCAAGAGGACAGCGTGTTTGCCCTCAAGGAGCAGATCAGCAGCCTATCATGCATAGATGCTCACATAGGAAACTGTATAGTCTTAATGCATGTTTATGCATGTGTGCACACTCATCAGTACACACTTTTCTTTCTCTTAGGGCAGAGAAATTATCTCTCTGTCATCTTCACTATTGCTTTTGAACAAGGGTGTGCAACACTGAAATAATTTCAGGCTTTCTTTGTAAATCAGCTCATTTTAAGGGTCATTTGTGTGATGGTCAGACTGTCTCATGAAAATGTAGAACCAACAGAGTTAAATTCCCCAAAAGAACGAGATAACAACTTCAGTAAATATAAGGCATTAAGTGGAATCAAATAGATAGAGACAAATAATACAGATGGCTGCCTTCTATTCTTTCAGTGTAAAGAGCATATGGATCATTTGACACAAAGAACTTAAAACTGTGGCTGCTGTTGAAGGCACTTTTGCTTCAAACATAACACAAAGACAAACTGGGTGGCTGCTCCCACCTTGTCCAATGAATGTACATCAATATGGGCTTCATTCAACACTTAAATTGATGCATTGTTTGTATTGCTGCTGTCTAGAGCGAGTTCTTTCAATCGAGTCAACAGACTTCAAGTTAAGTAACTACATATTTAGTTTTGGTGCAGTCTGAAAATGTAAGTGAAATAAAATTTAATCTAGTAAATCACACATTTACATTTGGCTGATGACAAAAATTTGCAGATTTCACTAAATCTGTGTGAAATTGCACTTGAATCAAAAGATTTTCTTGGTAAAACTTGTAAAATTTTTGTAAACTTGTGAACTTGTAAAACTTTTACAATACAAAATTTTACAATCCACACAAGCAGGTGATATTCCAAAAGCTTCTATTTTGGAGAGGTGCCGTAGACATCTCACTGTTTACGTATAAAAGTTTTGTGGTGATGCTGTCGACAAGTTCAGATTGGACGTTGTTACAGTAACTATACACAGACAGTACTCAGCCCATGTGTCATTTCAGTGTAGGGAGAGGAAAGGGGAAGAGCAGAGAAGTGAGAAAGTGGGAGCAACAAGCTGCTAATCTCCAGCCGCTGGGAAAAGACAGCCAGAATCTGAAAACACCACCTCTCAAAGCAAACAACACATCTTCCAGATTGTGTGTACGTGTGGGGAGGACAGTTTTGTGACATCAGAGCAGAGTCAATGTTTAGCTTAGCAACGCTGGCATCAGGCTAGAAACTGAGCGAGGACAAGACATGCGGATGAGATCTTGCACAGCTGAGGTGTGTTGGACTGAAAATATCCCTGACAGATGCCACAGGAGTAACGCAGGCACCTTTAGGCCAGAGGATTTTCCACCTATTTAAGGTGACAGGATGAGTGGGGAGAGTGCAGGAGAGGTGCGGGCCCTCTGCAGATCACTCACACCTCGTTTGGTTGGAGTGATGACAGCACTGAGCTGAGCTGAACGACAACAATGCTGCAGGTCAAGGTGACATCTGTTAAGCTGTGACCCGTAGGCCTATCTACCCTCAAAGTTTCCAGTCTCACTGTGTTGTGATCCTGTAAAGTTGAACACCTGCAGTTCAAATGCTCCTGGTCGCCAGTGGGTTGTGTATGATTGATTATTAATACTCTCACAGGTAACTGCTTTGGGCCAGTAAGCGCTGTTTTGGCGTGTACGAATGCTGTGATGAGATGCACTTTTCTTCCAAAATCTGATCAGTGGTTAAATGTGACATGTGATGGATAGATGGATTTGAATAATCTCCCTTTGACATTAAGTTAATTTAACCTCTAATTCCTCCTTCGCATAGCTTTGTGAAGACTCAACTCCTTTGTCCAAAGGTCAAACATACCCCACCATGCAGCCCAACCCATGTTCCTAACCCAAGATGAGACAATTCATCCATCCCCTGAGACTTCTGTAACCGCACCGTCCTTTAGTGTCCCACCTGCTCAGCTGAACAGACACACTAAATTCAATGCTTGTTTTCCTTTTTTTTTTTTTCGCTGCACTATGAAAAACCACTGTTCCAAAAACCACGCATGACTGTTTTTTTTTTTAAAGCATTGACAAAAAGAGGAATGCACTTTCCCACTAAGGAGGGAAACCTGAAGTATTCCTGTCATTGTTGAGCCGCTCACAAAGCCAAGCTCTCTGTGAAAGGTCTCCCCCAGTGATAAAGGCTTGTTCCTGTGGTTGCTAATCCCCACCCAGTTGCACAGTGTTAAAAGTACATCGCCGTACAGTAGAGTTACTGCCCCGCCTCCCGTCCACAGATTCCACTACGGCTGTGAATTCGCACCAGGTTGGTGACCTCAGCAGAAACCAGGTTTACCTCAAATAACTAGACACTAAGGTGGTAAAGGGAGGATGCCGCACATCGAGAACACACGACAGTATGAATACAGCAACTATCTGTAACTAATGAGCAGAAAATCTTCCTGAATTTGTGCTCAAGCCCTCACAGACAAGCTGAGGTCAACAAACAGCAAGTCGAGGTTAATTTTGATGGCTGGAACTTGAATGGCATTCCTGTTGCTCAGGACTCTTCCTTGGTCGAAGAATTCTTTGGCTGAGTCCCATGGGAATGTGCTCTCCTGCTTGTGTGACGACAACAGAAGACTTATCATTCTGTTTTCTTGTCCTTGGACTTCTAACACAGCAAAGTAATGCGTATTAAAATTCATCCTACACTACTGCATGGTGGTGCTTGATGACCAGACGTGTTACGATTCATCCTCAGGGCACCATGAACATCTGTCAAAATTTCATGACACCCCCCCACACACACACAACTGCCATAAGTAAAGCCATCGCAGCTGGCTAAAAATCAGATAAGACTGAACTGATAGTGAAGTAAATCACAGGGCGCAGCCAGGAGGAGCCAGATTGACACGGAGCCATTGTTTTACTGGAAATTAATCATTAAAGACTGTATAGTAATCAACAAGAACAAAATCTGAAGACAGGCCAAAACCACCAAACAAAAAAAATACTCCACCCGTTGTCTAATACCAAACCTTGCAATATATCTGAAAAGCAAAGCAGTATGTATGTATCTATGTATGTAGTAGTGTAGTGTGCTGAAATATAAACTTTACAACTTGTAAAATCCTATGTGGATTTAGTGGAGAACTTTGTTTTGACTAATGCAACTAAACACTTTAGGAGTTATATTTCCTATTTTACCTGTTCCCTAAAGTGTTGCTGCCATATTTCTGTGGGAATGAATACATTCTACTGTAAAACACAGAGTAAAACCCCATGGAGAAGGGAGACTGCAGCTGATGTTAACACTGTACGCCCAGGGCACGTTATGATTCTGCTCGTGTAGGATGGTGGATAAGGGAACGGCCTGACAAAGCTGTCCATTGTTCAGCTTTATTAAAAACCCTGCGAGGGTGGTTGTCCTTTTAATATCTGCATCATCGCGAAAGGAAGAAGAGGCAGAGCTTGCTGACTGAGGAAAATACCTCCACAGTCACAAGTCTATCTATCTCTAAATAGAAGATAAAATAAATGAGACAATCCTCAGAGACAGGCTAATCAAACTACAAATTACATCATGGCTATGGTAAGAACCATAATGAGTGCACTGACTGAAAAGAAGGCAGTCATTATAGGCTTCTGGATTCAAAGCTAAGTACTTCCTACTGAGTTATCTTCACGTTGATATGGTGAGCAATGACAGTGCCTAACTTTAGCAACAGAGGAAATGGGAGGGGAAAGACTGTGTCATCAGGGTCAAACAGGCCAAAACAGAGGAACGCGGTTAGTTAGTCTTGTTTCTTAAGAGAGAAGGAATGACAAATACAATGTCACAGGGAGGAGGCCTCTAAAACTGTACAGCAAAACAGAGTCTGAAGCAGGAGAAACATTTGGAACATTAGTGGGTGCAGCACTGCGATCCTACAATGAAGCTGCTCGCTCACACTGCTGCTTGATAGAAAGGGAGGCTTAAGAATGTAGCCTGTAGCTGCTTCCACAGCACTTTGAAACTGTTGTGTTCACCATGAATTGATCATAGCAGCGTGAACCTAACAAGAAGGAATATGACACTTAGGATAGGAAAGAAATAGCTCATACTTTTTGCTCAGAGGACTAAAAAACAGATTTTGAGAAGTCCCCACCTGGTTTTCAAACTTTTCTGCAGTGAATTACAGTTTATCTTATATTGGAACCGGTAAGGATGTTTTATTACACCTTAGATTAAAATTAATTATCTAAGGTGCATGGTCCAGTCTAAAGCATGGCAAAGGTTGCAAAAGTTGAGTCCAACTTAAGTAAGAAACAGAAAGTCATTGTTTATCCCTTTGAAGACGGCCATGCCTGCCTGGCACAGAGACGCTAATAATGAATTTTCTTGGGAGAGATATCAAAGCGAAACCCAGAAGTCTGCTAACACTGATGCATTTCATACTAGCCAAAATGTCCATTGTGTACCTGCTGCTTTTTGCATTTACTCTCAAAAGCTGAAATATCCTTCTTTTTCCAGATGTTCCCCTGTGTTCCTCGTCCTCAACTCGTCTCTGATGAACTGGAGACGTTGGACTCGGCTACCAAAGAAACAGAAGCCAAAGGCAGCTGCATTTGCATTTTCAGCCTGTCTTTGCGAAAAAGAAAAAAAAAACAGCATGCAGGAGTAGCCTGAGGTCAGTGTCACCCCCTACTGACAATCACGAAAAGACAAAAACATTGTCACGAGAGCTGTGATTTATTCCTCCCTCCATGGGTTTTCCTGTCACTGGGATGAGTCTTCCTGGCCTGAAAGGTTGGGCCAAACTAGAAGACTGATTTGACCATTTTGACCAGTTTTTCTTAATTTATTCTGGACAAAGTGCAAATATATGGTCATCAAGTTTGTAGTTACTCACACACACACAAAGCGACAATCTTATACTGTAATTTTCATGCTTTATTTTCAAGCCTGGTTCCTCACAAAGTGGCCACTTTATGGCTTGAGAATTTGGAAAGGCACACTTGAAGTAATGTGACACACACACTCACAGAGATTCATTATGTACACACACACTCACATGCACATGAAAACCCAAGTTAAAGAAAACAGGATTACTGCACAATCAGGCCAAAAGCCTTTTCATCTGAGAGGAGCAGAATCAATAAGCGAGGCTTTCTATGAGAGTCAACAAGTTCTGACACGGGGCAAAGACTCAATCAGCGTAAAAGCTGTTTTCACAAAACCATGGATTCTTTTTGATGGTGATTCACAGAGTTGCAGTTTGAGTGGGAGAAAGTCAGCTCAGTGTTTCAAAAAGCACAGATTACAGCATTTATTCAGAACACCGTAAGCCTAGCGTGGAGTACAGAGTAGCCCTCCTGGCACTGCTGCGATGCCTTCCCTCGTTGAGTCATGTATTGCTCTGTGACTTCGCTTGAGAACCTTTCCAGGGCTTTAGTGTAAACAGAAAATGCAGGCTGACCAGTGGAAAGCAGACGGATCACTTCTAGCACAACATGCTGGCAGAGGAAGCCACACTAGAAGACTGCTTGTGTTGTGTTGTGTAATGATGCAAAACCACTGGAGCGGTTTGATTCAGGCAACTGCATGGAGAGAGCTGTATCTGAGATAGAGACCGGGAGGATAGAACTGGACAAAGAGCAGATTTGGATATTTTGGCACTTGGTGGTTTTACATTTTTTAGATGTTCTCTTGTGTGCAAAGATGAAAACCATGTGAGTACAACTGAGCATCATCACAATGTGTTAAAAAGGGGAGTCCAATGTAATTAATTAGAGAAAATTAAAGAAAAAACAGCAACCTTACATACTGTGATGAAATGTGCAATTCTCAACATATAATGAGAAAAGTCACCAGTGGTCCTCTAAAATTCCCTTAAAAGAAGTGTAATTGATTTTCCTACACTTATTTCTTTATGGAATTCTAACTGTGCATGACAGATAATATCTTAAAAATTTCAGCACTATAATATCATGAAAGATTTCAACCTCAAAGCTTCACACAGATAAAACATGTCATACAGACATGGATGTAGGTGAGAGGTGGTGGTAGCGCACAGTGTGCCAGCAGAGGGCGATGTTTAGAGGTCTAATGCTCCACTTCTTATTAATGGTACACGGAGGAATGGAGGAAAGTGTTTGATGTATGATATTGTCCTCTTAATCTGAAGAATATGTCGAAATAATGTTGCAAATAAAGTGCAGCATACATGTCCTTGGATATTAACTTTTCCAAGCTTTTCAGGCGTCAGTAAGAGAGCATTAGAGAGACTATACAAATGACTGCAAATCAGCAAAGGAATCTCCCTTGTTCATGATGTTGCTGAGGATAGGAGCCTCTCAAAACCAAAATAAAAACAAAGTTCAACAATGAAACCTTAGCCTTCAAGGTTTTCAGCTTCACTTTGTTTGGTTTACAGTCTATTCTGAGTGTGTGTGGTGCAACACGAACCCTCTGTGGCCATCAGAGTATCTATAGATCAGCGGGGCGGGTTACAGTCAGACTAAACTGTAAACAAGTCCCATCCATGGCTGACCCAGCACCGCACATCCCCAGCCATCTGATTCATCCTCTTCAAAAGGCCGAGAGCAAACGCCTCAACAGCTGCATGATGAATCCCCAATAAATCCACCACGACCAAAAGCTTTGAATCTCGCTAAGGAAGTAAGGATGCAGGTGGCTGGAGCTGAGTTTATTGCAACACATACTTTCCAGGCGACCAAAACAACAAGAAAGACCCCCTCCTCTCCTCCTTTCCTCCTCCCCCTCCTTCACTTCTACTGATTTCAAAGGCGATCGGCAGGGAGGGAGAAGGCACTCGGAAGCAACAGCCTTTTGTTCAAGGGTACTTTTGCATGAGGGAGAGGCCGTGTTTTGTTTACGGGACAACATAGTGTTGCCATTAAGGCTTTAATCAAAACTGTTTTCTGGAGTCAGCCTTGAGTGACACCCCTCTTCCCCACCCCCACCCCCTTTGGCCTGCTTGGTCGGTTCCCACTGAAGGAGCAACAGGAGGAGGAAGAAAGGAGCGGGGAAGTGTGGGAATGTCTCTACATCGTCGCCACGGCGGGCAGCTCCTAAACATGGCTTTAAATTAGGGGAAAAGAAAACACAGGCTAAAAAAAGGCAGTCGCCTAACTATACTCCTGCCTGCTAATTTGTCACCACTTGAAAAACAAGGAAAAAATAGCAACAGTTTTAAATCACACTACTTTAAAGTAAGGATATGCCAGCCAGTGTGTATGGTAGAATACTTAAAAACAAGGGAGATTTAGGTCAGCTCCATTACAGTTGCACATACATTTAAACCATTGTGGGTGGAATCTATGGAGCTGCGTTCATATTAGAGGGAAGCAGAAATGGAGAACACCGAGTGTCTGGTTCTGGCTGGCTGGCTGGGATCGGACCAGTGACAGCTGGGGCTTGAAAGCCTTACATCCACAGCCAGGGCTCACTGCCACTTGCTACATAGCAGCGCTGAGCTAAGCCCACCCCCCTCCTGTCCAAGCCCTCACTCTGAAAGATCATCGCCCTGAACAAAACATGCAGCTCCTGCCAAATAACTCCCTCTAAAACCATCTTCTCTTTAAAGTCTAAATCCAAGAACGGAAGAGGTACTGGACAGAAGACAAGATGGCAAGATGGTTTATCTGTCTGCTGCCATGTCTGAGAGGGGAAGGGGTCACAGAGAGGGGAGGTTCTCAGAGGATCCAGCCAGGAATATGGCATGAAGTGTACTGAATGGTGTGTGTATGTGTGTGTGTGTGTGTGTGTGACTGTACCTTATCGAGCAGCGGCAGACAGCGGGGTACCCTGTGCTCCAGTTTGACAATGGTGATAAAGTCACTCTCTTGTCGTTCATCCTCGCTTGTGTTGCACAGAGACAGAGGGTGATACTGCAAAAAAAAAAAAGTGACAGAGGGAGGAAGAGGTTAAAATAGGGAAGCAATCAGCTATAAAAATCTGAAATTTAAAACAACTCAGATGTCTCTGATGGGATCATTTTTCTGGATGGGAGATTGAGAGGAATACGTTTTTTGCAACGCCCATTACAAAGTTTTGTATGATGTGCAGCCCTCATGAGAAGGGCTGCACATCATACAATGTCACAATATTTCTTTTGAAATGATGACAAATCAAGTCCACAAAACACACCAGTGGAAGTAGAAAATGAAAGCTGATTTATTTATAGGAACAGTTCACCCTTAAAGGAAAATTCAGTCATTATCTGAAATAAAATAAACAAATGAAGAATTGGATTATGCCAAACAAACTGTACAGAGCGATTTCAAGATTTCTTTCTTTTCTTTTTAACATTTTAAAACTTGTTCCCAGGAACCGTTTATCACCTGACGTTCCATCAGGACAAGGGTGAGTTGATAATAACTGAATTTCCAGTTTTCGGGTGAACTGTTCCTTTAAACCTGGTGTGAAACATCACTGAAAAGTGCAAATATTAATCAACAACACAACAGACATATGTCCATAGCTAAGATTAGATTTCACATGTATTTGACATGCTTGAATGATTTAGCTCCTCTTTCCTGCACCATTACTGAGGTATTACATTTTCATATTTGAATTCTTAATGTATGATTAGTTTTCAATTATAATTGAAAACATTAGATGTAGTATAGAACAAAAATGTTGTGCTCTGCTGAGGGTAAACAGAGGTGGGAAAAGCTACACTAACGTCTACCCAAAAATACATAAAATCTAACATGTAACCTACATTATGTGGCCATCACAGATTGGACCAAAACTGAGACAAGCTTTTAAAAGACAATCTAGACAGAAGTGCTGAAGCTGGTTTTCAGAGCATCAGAGAAAGCTCTTGATAGAGGCTTTTATGTGTTAAATTAAGGCGTTTCCCTCTTAAACCATAACCGGTTGATATCAAGAGGAAAAACTTTGGCACCTTACAAAATCAATTACATGGACGGCCATGTTCACTCCCACTCAAAGCCTTGAGGAATGAAAGAACGAAAGATATTCTTTGGTAGGAACATTTGATCCCCTCTGAAAGGGAGGAAATTCGGAGCTGCTGAAAGGCTGCATTTAAGAGCTCAAGGGATAGCGGCAGTGTTTGCAAGTCACAGACATGCTGTCACGGGTAGGAGGGATTACAAGGCAGTCCAGGAGGGAGCAAACTGCTCCTGTAACCCCCCTACATATCACTAATTTGCTCACATGACATCTACGAGATCACCAACGCAGAGCTCCTACATCAGTCCTTTGTTATAGTTCACAGATCACCCTGCAGCACCCAGTCCCTACGCTCACCCACACCCCAGCACAGTGGTCCCACCCTGCTCTGCTGTGCACAGGCCCTTCCCGGGCTGGCTCTGCCCCGGTGGGTCTCTTCATGTGGCTGTGGGCTGAGGTCATGGGGCTCCCCCTCATCTCACCCTTCGGAAATCCCTAAATTAAAAAGACCCAAGGGTGACATCAACAGCTGGCACCCCGGTCCAAGGGAATTGACGTAATGCGCTGCAAAGGGCTGGCGCATGTCTGTCAGAAGGAGAGACAGAGGAGAGGAGAAAGAAAGCAGACTTGGGGGACTGGGGTACGGTGGTAAAAGAAAATGAGAGTCGATAGCGAGTGGATTCTCATACCACAAAGAATTAATATGATGTCTACTATGAGTACTAAAGTAAGTAAAAGCAACATGAATGACGACCTCCCCTGTGGGGATCACATGTTGGTGTGATGGTCATGCAGCTTCTGCAGCTCCAAGACGAGTTAGTATGACTGCAAACTTGACCAAATGGACCTAAACGCTGACAACTGAATGATAGATATGATAACAATATGTCTACTTTTATGTAATGTTAACAAAACTTTGACTTTGACTTTTGGGCAGTCATATTGTTCAGTAATAACAATACACTTTTGAAAAGCAACACCGTATGAAATAAAAACACAAACTGATCTGAAAAGATGAAACGGTGGCCAAAACAAAACCAAACCTGTGGTCGCTTGAACACTATTTACGCACTAGTGAATCAAAATGATTGTAATGTGATGTAAATATTGTAATTTTTTGATTGCATGTTTGAGGACTGTCATTATTTATAATGTGCTCTATTTAACTAATGTACTCTCATTAATGGCAATATATTACGACCTTTATAATGCATGGTGTCAGTGAAGGGGTACTTGAGCGATCACAAGGATGTGATTAAAAAAAAACAATGGGAACCATTGCTATAGAGTGTTGACAACTGGGTAAGTTGTATTCAAAGGGACTTAAACATCCTGGGAACAAATTGAAACCAACACTCTCTACTTAGACTTGAAGCTGAAATAGAAAATGAACAATCCTGATTGAAGATTCTGCCCTGCATAAAGTTTTCAGACCCTCCCATGTTGTCTGAATGGCAGCCCCTGTTAAAGAAGGCAGGCAGCAGGACAGCATGAACCTCTGGCCTGGCTTGCATTCTGTGCTGCCAGCTGCCTCTACCAGTCCACATTTACTAGGCCCAAATTAAAGGCCTACACAGTTGAACTTGGCCCTTAACAAAGAAAGAAAAAAAAATCCTTTAATGACACTACTTCACTGATTCCACGACCTCTGCTTGTTTTTGCTATGGGTCTGTGGGAAATCTAGAGCAACCGTTATTATGAAGAATCTGATTTTACCATGAATTTATGACACTAATTCGAATCTTTAGGCTGTGGATCTCGTTGTGATAATAAACATGTTGATGCACGGGCCTGTGTGATCATACCGAATAAAGCAGGTAATAATCCCAAGGCTGAGCCAAGGAGCAGAGCTGAGAAGGAGCACCTCGTCTCAGTTTCCTCTGGCCACCTGCGGCTCTGAGGGCAACCACCTCCATGGTCACAGTGTCTATGTTCTGCAAACTAAGCATTGCCTTTTATTTTAGATATGCCAGCAGCACTTACATTCAGAAGGCTGTGAACACTCTCCATGTGCCACCATAAGTGCCATCTACCACATTCTGCTGCTGGAGTATAAATGGCAACCAAGACAGGCTCAAACGTCTTCATTGGTTCATGGTTTTTGTATGGCCCTGAGAAAAAGGGGCCTGGGAAACCAAATCACTGAGTCTCCATTTCACAGGGACTAGAAACCACAGGGCACGCAAACAGTTCCCCACAGACTGTTAACAATGCTCACTTCTCCGTTCCGCCTCCTCCTCCTCATCTGTCTAGATCTGTTGCAAAACTGACGGGGACATGTCCCTCGGTTCTTTTGTAGCCACGATTAAAGGCATTCCTTTCCAGCTCAATCAAAGACTACCCCAAAAATATTCTGAGGCAAGAATCTAACAGCCTGAAAAACAAATACATGGACAGAAAAAGGGGAGAATAAATAGTAGCTGCGGTGAGAAGTCAATAATATTTTTTTTTCCACTTGCTTAGCCCTGCGGATCTTCTTTTTTCATCTGCCAATAATCAGCAAGAGAGTTTTCTAGTTCATCTGCTGCCAGCAGGGAACCAGGGCCAGGCAGTTATGTCAGCGTGTGTTGGAGGGCGGAAGCAAAAAGAGCTTGCGCCTCTCATTGAGATCCACCACTCCATTACCAGCTGTTCAGGTCATAGGGTCAAGAACCGTTGGATGAACTGCTATACGTAAAATTATCTAAATGAAGCAGATTGGTTTACTGGGAGAAAGGGGAGTCACAATATAATGTGATGTTAAACAAAATTAACATGATAATATTGTCTAAATAATCCAGTGCCTCTTAAATCATTTCTTCTCATTCATGGTTTGTCATAACAGGCGGTAAGGCACTTTAACACTAGTTGGCACCTTCCCCAAAATGAGCAAAAAAGAAGAAGAAGATGTGGTAACTAGCTAATTACTACCACAGTGTGAAGATGTTAGGCCTTATGACTGTCAGTTTATCAGTTCATCAGGTTATCTTTTCACTATTCATTAAGTGTAGTTCTTCTTTTTGTATGCTTTAGGACTGTTCTGGTTACAAACGCCCTCTAAACGTTCATGCACTTGAATTTGAGAGTAATTTATTTGCAGAAATAGAGACAAAACCCAGACACAAATAAAGTTAAAAGATAAATCTGACTGATAGATATTACAATAATATCATTATTGTGAATTCTTGCCCATGATAATCATGTGGTGAAAATTTGACGCGGTGTTCAGCCCCAGTCTGAGATGAAAGAAATGTATCAGTATGTGATGATTCAGTCATCCAGTAAATCAAAACTGAGAGCGAGCAAAGCAAAAGGCTTCTCCAGTCGAGCTCTGCCCCCGAGGCCTGTAAAGTCTGCCAGCTATGTGCATATCTGAGAAGAATTCAATCAAATCCGTCACATGCGAGCTTGCAGGCACACACACACTGACACACACACACACACACCTGAAAGCATACAGTATCTGTTGAGTTCTGACTGACCCACTTCTTTAGTGAGTGACTCAGCCTCCCATGTCTGGGCTCTAAATGATGATCTCTTTGTCTCCCTCATTCTCTTCAAACTCCACCATTAAACACACACCTGTTCTGCATGCGCGCACACACACACACACACACACACACACTTACGGTACGTGAACTCGTATAAAGGGTCAAAATCCTCCATAAAGGCTGACCTAAGCAGTAAGTTCAGAAAGTTAACAGAACAGACTCCCATATTTTAGACAATTGATCAAAGTTTTATTAGAATTAAAATTAAGTACTGTGGGGTGCTCTGGTCCTTATGCTTTTGTCTGGCCAACGTCCTTACTGCAGTGGCCTGGGCTCGAGTCTGGTTCTCTCTTCCCTGTCTCTCACTACTGACTTGCTGCTGTCAATAAAGTTGGAAAAAGTTAAAAAAAAGTTTAAGTTAATTCTTGTTTAGAGGTTCAAAAAGTGATTTCACCTCAGCCAACATGAATCAAATTTATTCAGGCTCTAATTCTGTCTCTGGAGGTGTAAATCTAAGCTCTTTTTCTTTTTCAGCTTGGCAAAAGATTCTATAATGAGGGCAAGTGTTTGTTTTAAGTGGTAGCCAAAAGAAGCAATGAGACCGCATGTAATAGTCAAAAGAGATCTGAATCTGGTTGCCCGGGTTACTGGGCAACACTTACTATGGATGCCTGCTAAGATTTGGCTGAGCGACTGTGTTGGCTACAGGAGGAGGGAGTCTGTGGTGACAGGAGAGGCTGAGACACTGAACCATTGCTTCCTTCAAGGCACTGAGCCTTTTCTCAAATGTCATATTTGCCCTTGGACCAATAATAAAGCGGTGCTGGCTTCTACACACGCTGTGGTCCAGCTCTCAGTGCCATAGATGACACAGATACACCCTCCTCATACCACACTCCTCAATCAAACAGCCTTGTATCTCATGACCCTACACTAAGTAGGTTTACATGAAAGGCTGATAGGAGAGTGACGCCGGGTTGCCCGGTGCCAGGGAAGCCGAGCAGAGGGTCTTTCTCTGTCAGAGCATCTGGAAAAGTGGGCTCTGAGGCCCTCGTCTTCTTCTCTCTTTGCAAATGCAAACGAACAGGAGGCATTACTGCTTTGGTCCTGTCAAAACAAAAGGCGTGTCATCTTTCCCTGCTGCTTTATTGACAGTGTCAGCCCCATATCCAGTAACGGTTACCACAGAGAATGACTTGGGGAAACGTGATCCCATAATGAGGCCCAAATAATTACCACCAGCCCCAAATTTGCCTGGGCGCTTTCTTTAAGTAGGAGTGCTTCCCCACAACTCCAGGCCCGGCAGACTGTCTCTCTGTTCTATAAAAGGGACGCGACAAGAGAGAAGAAAGGACCTGGACAAGGAAGAGGAGTTGGTCTTAAAGAAAGGAAGCCGAGGAGTGAGCTTGATGTTGTCGTTAAACAAAGTTGCTGAGTATTTGTACTGGTGGAACGCCAGAAGTGGAAACAAATGTTTTGTTTGTCTGGTGCTGCAACGTACTACAAAGAGACCATGTTGTGGTACTGAAAGTCACACTTACCCAAATCTATCTGTTGCTCAATTTTCTCTACTTTCCTCATTTTTCTCTGCATTCCTCACTAGTTTTTTCCTTTGCTTCGAGTAGATGTACAAGGGTTTCATCACAACATGAAGAACAAAAGCTGAACTGGAATGATCTTTGTGTGCCAAGCTAAGCATTTTCATTCAGGCAAGGTGAAAGGCATTAAAAATACTGCATTTAAGAGCTCAGAGGGAGTTATGCATGTGTTTTTAGCGCTTCAGGTTATGTCCACCTGCCATACGCAACTGTACTTAGTATGTACCTAGTATTAGCAAACACAAGCTGCAGGGACTGTCAAACAGGATTTGGTTTGAGAGTAAAGGAAGAATGCACAGTCAGGTGGAGACACCCTACAAGCACCTCTGATCTGCATTTGAAGACTAAAGCCCAAAGTGTAACAGCACCCCCATACAGTACACAGAAACACACACAGAACAACACACAGAAAACCATTGAGATGATGAGTTCTTACAGAGTGCTAATTTACCTCATACCTTATGTTTATTCAATAAATTTGCAAAGACAAAAAAACAAAAACAGAAAAAACAAAGCTGATTAAGACATCTATGGATATTGCAATACACCTTCTATAGTAATAAATATCATCCAGCCGCTCACCAGTTGAAGGGAATTATGCATGAGGCCTAAGAAGGTCTATGTTGTGATCTAACTGTTAGGCAATGGCACCTTTTAGTTTTTATCATTATCATGACTCTCTCTCTCCCTCTGTGTGTGTGTGTGTGTGTGTGTGTGTGTGGTGACAAGGCACTTAGAGCCACTCAAAAGGCAAAGTGTTGGTTGCACTGGGACCACCATGGAAAAAGCTGAGAGATGGAGCCCTGCGTCCTTTCCACACTTCCTGCACAGGTTCTGTGGTTTTACAAAAACGCACACACTTGCATATACACACCAAAACACACACGTCATCACCAACAACTAGGACCACTCCATCAGCCTCAGGCCAGCGCTACACTATACATTTCAAAGCTCTGAGTTAAACATAAACAGAGCACTTCCCTGTCATAACAAGTCAGTGGCTTAGTAACCCAGCAGTTTGTTAGTATTGCAGTGATCCTTCTTCCCTGTAGACACGGGGGCCACATCTACATGTCCTCCAGGCTTCCTCCGGCCTGTCTCTGGCCTGCAGGACAACTCTCAAACTCTCTCTCAGGTTCCACAGTCAGCGAGAAAACCCACACTTTTCAACGTGTCAGTCATTCACAGTTGGGAACTTATGGTCAGCTATGTGGAAAGAGATTAGCCAGGGGAACAAGGAAGGATGTTCACAGGAGGGAACTCCAAATTATGGAATGAGAGACAGACATAGAAATGAAAAAGGAAACATGAAGCAAAGACACAGGAGGAAGAGCCGTCTGTTGTAAGCCAATAAGTAGCCTAGTTACTGTAAATGATGAGCTTTTTGTTTTTTTTTTTTTTCTGTACTCTTTGTCAGTCACTCTTTTTCATTTCACTTGGGTACTGACTACTAATTCATCTATTTCAGAAACTCAAAGTCAGAGTGCTTATTTTGTAGAATCACTATTTTAACCCTCAATTAACTCACATGTTCAAGTAAAGTTAACATTTAAAAAAATTATCCCAGTTCATCCTGAGACAAACCTGAATATCTATACCAAATCAATCCAGCAGTTACCAGTACCAGTCACTGAAAATATGTCTGTGTATTAGCATCAAGCCCACAATATCTGTGTTTTTCGTCTTTATACGAGCAATATTCTTCCATACTTCACGCCAATACTTCGTAGATGTTATTATGTTAGCATGGAAGAGTCAAATGGCTGAAGAGAGATTACGACACTGCCATCTAGTGGTTGGGGGTTTAAACACAACACAAAATGATCCACAGTTCTTTGCAATTAAAATATCACTTAATAATTGATACAGTGTTTTTAATAATTGATACACTACCAGAAATATAATATTATGATACTTACAGAAAGCCACAAATGTGATCCTCCTGATGGCATGAGAGTAAATGGGGTATCAGCAATTTTAGTAGGATTCATCCTCTGGGGAACATGAATGTCTGCAAATTTCAAGGTACTTACTCCAACCAATATGCTGAGATATTTTCAGTATAGACCAAAGTGGTGTACCATCCATCAGACTGACCAAGGCAGTCATCCCTACAGGCATGTTAATGATGTGTGGCTAAACGCATATTAAACCAACCCCAATGAGCCAAGGGTTATTTAAAATGTGTAAATGGTTGCTGTAGCTGATTGGAGGAAAATGTTTCATCCTGAGGCAATGCATGCAGGATGTTCACTGAAGATAAGGTTTTGATTGTAGATCACTTAAAACTGACTGATAGAAAGTATTACACAGAAGAAGTCAATGTTCACAGAGATTAAGGATGGGTATGACAGAGGAGAGTTACACTGTGGTTATCTTTAACAAGAAACAGGTGTCCTTTTTACTCACTTGCACATAAAATAAAAAGTGGTAGGCTGCTGGGGGTGTTTTTAACATCCCTCTTTCATTTGGAAATGCAATTCCACGCCAGCACCCACCCCTGAACCCAACCACAGACATGTCTCCCTGCAGTAATATGCTGTTCTTAAAGAGAGGTCAAACTTTATTATACGAGAGGGGAGTCATTTTTTTCTCTCTTCACTCTTCATTTTGCTGTTCTAGATTTTCAACTGTTCTTCCAGTCAACCTCATGATGTTTAAAACCCTGAAGGCAGCTTGTGGGCTGAAACTGAATGCCACTGCACAGTGACATATGCAGCCAATGAGCTTTTCTTTGTTCATAAAACCCTGTGTGAGGACAGGAACACCCTGAGCCCCCAGATGTGGAAGTTTAACTGTACAACTGCCTTTAAAGGTTTAATGTGTTGGACTTAGGTTGATCTATTAGTAGAAATGGAATACTTATAATTATGTTTTCATTTGTATATAATCACCTGAAACTAAGAATTATTGTGTTTTTGTTACCTAAAAAACTAGGTAGGTGGTTTTCTTCCACAGAGGCCGCCATGTTTCACTGCCATGTTTCTACAGTAGCCCACAACAGACAAACCAAACACTGGCTCCAGAAAGAGCCTTTTCTGTTTTTTTTTTCTTTGCATTTTTAGCTGCCACCCTAGTGCAGGCTGAGACTCTGCTGTTCAGTTTGTTGCGATTTATGACCACAACACTTGATGCCGCTAAATCATTCAGACTAAATGTGGATCTGTTTCAAGCATGCAACTAATTTTAATTTGTAACTGGTTTTAACAATTACATTTTTGCTAAAAACGCTTACACATCACAACGATTTGAATATACTGTAAGAGCCATTTTAAACTACAAAGCACTGCATTTGAAATTGGTTTAAAAGTAGGTTTACAATATAAATGTTTTGACTGAAGTGTTGGCGTGTGGCTCTGTGTAATGCATCATACTATTTTCCATCTTGTCTACGAGCTGGCAGCAGGTGGGGTTCACCTGCTGGCTGCTGAACTCAACTCAAAAGTGAATTCACTACGAATGAAGAAAAGCTCAGTTATCGGGGTTAGAGCTTTCAGCATAAATCATTTCTCTGAAATACCCTCAGAGGCGTCCTCTTCCTCCCATCTGCTCAAAACAAATGACAGACAAAATGACTTAACCCACTGACTTCCTTCCTCACACTTGATTCTTTTAACATCTGTACACTTATTATACAGTGCAAAATCTTTCCACGCTAACAGGTCACATGGTCGCATGTTCAGCCTTAAATCTGATTTTCCTAGAAAGAAGAATTTAGCCATAAACAAAGGAGAAGATAATTAAAGGTCTTTGTAGTGAAGGGAAAGAAAAGATTTTAACATTAAAAACTGAGGAAAAGCACTCTGTCTGATGAGTATTTTTAATGTGCAGTTGTCATTACCTACTAAGATCTCTAATTAAATCCAGGGGTGGATCCCACGGAAAGGAAAAAGAAACAGTGACATATTTCTCCACAGACGTCACCGTCTGCCACCGTCCCTCCACTCCACCCCACAGGGAATCCCATAATCACCTGTGGCCAATGTTGGATAAATGCAGCCATAAAGGCAAAAGCAAGTAAACACAACAACTAAATAAAAGGGCTTCTCCATGTTATTTTTGCTCTTGCTCATATTTATGTGACCATATTGCCCAGGCACACGCACATGCTGCATCCTTAGCAACCCCACGGGTAAATAGTCACAAAAACATCAGCAGAGAACTCTTCTGATGTGGCCGCTGAGTGCTTGCAACACACCTTGTAATTGGCAGCATAATTGTTTTCTTTATTTGCTATATTTCACTTTTGCCTCTGAGGCAGGTGTTGAACTAGCTTGATTTATGGTCAGGGAATGTGCTGAGAGCTTTTCAAGACAAACCATTGCAGATGTTTCTGTTCGGCATCGGTGAGATGCTGACTGACATTTGTGCGTCTGGTGGGGGGAGTAGGGGAAGCAGAATCTCCTGCCCTCCTGCAGTGCCACGGTGCATGTGATTCACCTTCACCCCTTCCTTTTTTCTCTGAAGGTGCCCTGCTGGTGGGTGACGCCTGCTCCAATCCCAGCTGGATCCTGTCTCATTTTAATAGCTAAATGGAGTGTACAGTTGTGTGTGCACAAGCGTGCGTATACTATATGGGGAGGGGTGGAGGGAAGCGGGTGTTAGGGTAAACATGGCTGAGGCGTGGGCATGCAGCCAGGAGCAGGGAGCACCTCGTGGAATGTCATGGAAAAATGAGACAGAGGAATGCAGACTCCATCCAACAGTGTAAACATGCTGGGCTGAGAGAATGCTGCCATGCTGCTTTGAAGTCACTTCATCTCCCTATCATTCACTCACTCACTCACTCACACACACACACACACACACACACACACGACCTGCTGCTGTGTCATTAACCAAGAATGCATGAGTTCAACTATTGACCAGTAAGTTGACTTGAATACGACCTCAACAGCACAGCATATAAAATACGTGTGCATTATCAGCCCTGCTTGATGTCTGCCAGGCCGGAACTTACACTCTATTTAGTACTCAAACACAGATGTACTCACTTCAGCACACAAGCACACATATGCACCCACGCACATGCGTGCACAGTCACACACAACACATCCACACACGCATGTTCAGAAACTCTGGCCGGCCCTCCCTCTGCAGGCACGACACTTCAAGGCTTCCAGCCCCGCTGTCGGTCATGAATTTTATGAGCCGAGTCCACCTATCTCATCAAACCCTGTCCCTCCCCTTTCTGTTCCCCCCAGCCCCACACACTCCTTCAATATGGTCTTTCAACATCGTTGTTGAGCGTGTGGCAATGATATCAGACTAAGAATGTCTCCGATGTAGACAGTAGACACGCAGGCACCGGAGTCTCTACCTCAGCGTCTGAGCCAGTGAGCTGAGGAATCCACCCAAGTGGGCAGGTAAACACTGCTGCCCTTTGGAACACCACTCTCTCTTACAACCATAGTGTCTGTGTGAGAACCAGGGAAGACACACTGTGGAAACGAACGAGCAGTACATCAAAACCACTAAAAACCAGGGGTTAAAACGAAGGTTCAAAACACACGCAAGAGTCATGCTTTGGTTTCCTTTCTGTACAGTGTGGAAAAAATAGATTTACATTCATTTCACATTTATTTTGAAAAATCTAAACACTGACGGATTTTAATTTCATCTTTGAAAATGAAGACATGTAAATGATTTCCATAATTTTGGTGGAAGGATGTTGCAGGGGCCAAGAAAGAATCCATTTAATATTTTTCCTGGATCCAAATCATGGGGTTAATAAAAGAATTTACATTCATAGATTGAGTATCATTTGTGGGTAGGCCCTTGCTCCCAGGCTTAAGAGAACAGCAGTGATTGAACAAGACACAGTGAATGAAGACAGGAAGCAACAATAAAGCAGTGATTCAGAGAGTTGTTAATTATAAGTTATTAAAATTTTTTTGTGATTGTTTCACAGTGGGTATGTTTATAGCCGGGATTGGCTTCGCTCAGAGTATGTGTTATTTCTCAGGAACTTTTACACACTTCTGCAGTTAAACACTTTCATAACTAGAAGCTGCTCAGGATAACCACAGCCTGATTTGATGACCACTGAGCAGCTCCACTGGACCAGCTGAAGGTTAAGAGCCTTGCTCAAGAGCATCTCGGTGGCTTTCCCTGCCCTGATTTATCCTGCCAATCAGGGACTGAATCATCACCCTTCTGGGGACAAGCCTGCTTGTTTAATCTTTAGGCCACACTGCCTTATTGGCTAACGGATGGTTTCTGCTTTATCCATGATACAGTATCCACCTATTCTTCTATCATTTTCCAAACGTTTCAGCTGTTGATGACTGTCAGCGCTTCCTTCCTTAGTCTGCGGGTCGCTATGATCAAAGTAATGTTAAAAATAACACTACACTGTTTTTTTAACCACCCTTGTCTAGATAAATGGAATGAAGTAAACTGCATAAGCTGTTGGGCAAGGCTTGATTTTTAGTAATTCAGCAGGGCCTCTCTACTTTATTCTTCTTTGTGTTTGCCATAAATTTGATTCTAGCTAAATAGGCTGGGCTGACCTGCCTAACACACCACGGTTAGATAATAGTCACAAACTGACATGCTTCCAAAATTTTCTTTTGAATTTACTGTGTGACTCTCCTGCGTCAAACTGTAAACTGTAATTAGACTATTAGCGTACAAAGACTGCTATCATTTGATGTACTGAACTCTCTGTACCAAGTGGTTTAGGGTAGTGTAAATAGCCACACACACACTCTTTCCAAGCAAGTTGGATTTTACCAAAGGCAGGATTGGAGTATTCTCCAACAGTGAGACTGATTACTGTAAATAAGTGCTTATCTTCAGTGTCGGAAGTCTTAAATATTGGATAACATCTGCCTGCTCCAACAGCAGCAACTGCAACCAAGAAACACTCGTGCATATATATACACTCATAAAAGTCTACATAGTGTATACACAAATAAATCACTTGTCCTACTTGGTAACAGTATGTATACAGTACACACAGACACTAACAAAGTAAAGCTGAGCTGTGGCTGCTGTTGTCTGCCATTGGAGGGCTTTTATTTTCACATAACTGTGCCATCTCAGTAGGAAGAGTCTGAGTGTCTTCGGACATCAGCACAGTCCACAGTCCCATGAATGAACTCACCTAGAGTGGTTCTGCCTGGGCGCCAGTGAAAAAAAACTGTTTAGACAGAGCAACATCCAGAATATACTCCAAAGTCTCAAGGACACAACATGGCTTTGCACAAATGACATTTATTTAGACCTCAATCCTCATTAAAATATATTTGGCACATAATTACAGGAAGAGGAAGAGTTTGTTGTGTGTACTGAGTCAGACTCAATCTACCTCAGACAACAAAACACAAGGCCTCCTTTTACCGCAGCAGCAACATTATGGTGCACTACTTCCTACTTTAAAAGCCTTTCCGCAGCCTTTTGCTCTCCGTCTGTATTCTGTGGGATGGAAGGTAGGGGAGTCCAGAACAGAGTGCGGCCTGTCATCGCCGCTCTGCTGTCATATCATATGGAAGCTTTCAAATTGGTAGTCGTGCTGCCTGGAGAGGCAGGTCTGCTGGTATATTCTTGTACCCACCAGATAAATCTCTTCAGCAGGGACAATCTGTCTGTGATTTAGGTGCCAGCCAATACCACAAGTAGGCACCACTAAACTGCTGGCCCACAGTGAGAGAGACCTTGGTCAGGAGGGTAAGGTGCATACAAGCTCATGCTTTGCTTCTTAACCTGGGAGCTCTCTGCAGACAAAACATTGCTGTTTTTCTGCAGATTCTTGGCAGTGACAGAGAAGGCCTCTCACTCACAAGCAAACCCAGACTGTACTTGAGTCTTGCGTGCATTTTTTCTTTTTACTATCATTGGCTAGGATTCATCATAAACAGAGATTCTGAATACTCAGTGCCATGTCCTCTGTAGAGGAGGAGAAAAGGTATGTCCCTGACCGAAAGTGTGCCTTCTTTACTTTGCTACTGTTGTTCAGCATCTGGCAAATGACTATAACAGTCAGGGGTCAGTTCCAGGGAGATCCTTAAATCATTTCCTGATGGAATATTTTTTTCATTGGGTCACCCTCTTCACTCCTTTTTTCAGTCCTTTTTTCATCATTTTGCTTTCTGTCCTTGTCTTGTCTTTAGAGGTAGATTTATCAGTGGTGACCCTTTGTTTCCTATTATGTTTGTCATTTCTAACCCAATGACTCTGGATACCACCTTCGGTAATCTCTAACAAACACAGAGAGAGTTGGCAATCCTCCTGTGTCCCTTAGCTATGACTTCACAGGCCCAAACGACTAGCCTTGAGCACGTAAACACCGACAGACTGCCAACAGGAGGGCTGGGATCCCATTCACGCATGATACACACAAATGGCACATGGCAAATGTAATGCTGCGAGAAAAGTTTCATGGTATGGCCATTATATGTCCAGATTTGACTTATTGTAGTCCCTGTAAATTCCATAGCGTATATTATGCCATGAATACATAGACTGTAGTACGACTGAAATGAGACAATTAATCTATGAATTGTTCAGCCAGCCAGCTATCAATTAGTCATTTGAGTTACTTATTCCAAAAAAATTGCTTGTTTCACCTTCTCAAATATAAGGATTTACTGCTTTTCTTTCCTTTAAATCAAAGTAAATCACAAGTTTTTGTGTTTAGATTCTTAGTGAGACAAGCAAGACATTATGACTAATTGATGCAGATAAATTGATGATGAACATTATTGCACTATATCTCAATTAGTGGTAGATCAGATATTTGGTTTCTTTGAATTCCACAAAGATCTCATTACAGAGTTATTCTTGATATCTCATTCTTGGGGGTGTATAGAAGAATTTCATTCAAAAAACACAATTTGGGTTGACCTTAGCAAACCTTTTTAAAAAACTGAAAGGCGACCCATACATTCTGGTTCATGTGTCAAAATGTGTCAGACCATGAAAGAATATTACAATGTCATGAATTATTGAGTCCAATATCTTATTTCAAGACAAAAATTCATGAATGGGATTCCTCTGTATTACAAAAGAATTCAAATTTCCACAGCACATTCTGCAGTTAGTGCCCACGGGCAGGTCCAAGGGGTCTACAACACAAACAAGACCCTGCTGACGGAGACAAGACCCATTCATCGAGACAGATCAACTCCTCTTGACAATAAAGACCAGGCTGGCCCCGCAACATGATCCATTCTCTTTGCAGAGTCACTCAGCAGTCTCACATTAGACCTTTTACATTTCCTCTACTGGGTCTCCTTCCCCTGGCCCTGAGGGTGTGAGGACCATGAGTATCTGCGTGTGTGTGTGTGTGCGCAGTGGACATACAAGAAGGTGACCTCATATGACATGAAAGCAGACTTGAGAATCGGAGTCAACTGGAGGAGGATCCACAATGCTGACAGTCCTGCAGTTGCCTATTAACTGTCATCCGAGTCAAGTTTGTCTGCTAAACCGCCGACAGCTAAGACAAAAAAATCCTGTATTGGGTTTTTCCTATCTTCTGTCTGACTGATCAAATCATTAAAGTTTAACGCTAATTTAAGACTACTGGATATGATTGTTCTACTAAGCAGAGAGCAGATGACAACAACAATGTGGCAATAAATTTTCTACACCTTTTCATGCAGCCGTGGGTGGGTCAGGGGTTGGTTTATGGCATTTACTGCCATGTGAGGGGAGGGACTCAGTATAAAGTGGAACCAGAATTTCCTGATCCGTTTTTATGGCGGAGCCTTTGTAGACAAGCCAACACATCTCCGCGGTCGAGTGCACACACACCTGCACCCGGCGGAAAGAAGGAGGACACAGAGAAGAAAAGCAATGAAACTCAACTGTAGATGGTTGTAAATAACGGTGTAAAATTAAAGTTTTGGCAGGGAGATGATAAAGACAGAGGGAAAGCACAGCATTCCCTCACTTAGGTCCATTCAAGCTGTGCTGCTATGTGGGTGGGCTGCAAATCAGAACCAGCATTCACAGGCCAGTCCCTGAGAGGAATCAGTGCTGTGCGGCAAAGGCCAGCTGCCACACCACCAAGCTGCTTCACGCTCCACCTCCCTCCTGGTAAGCCACATTACAGCCAGATAGACAGCAACCCTGACCTTTAAGACCACTCATGACACCCTGATTGTCACATCTCTCCCATTGCCATTCACACCTGATTATCACTGCAGGATAGTTGTAAAATAACAGAGCTGTGGATAGGGAAGGCAGTGCACCAGCATTAAATGGTTTAGTTAAACGGCTCCAAACAAGCTTGTGTGGGTGTTCTGCTGATGTTAAACATCTGTCTGTGTGCTGAAAGGTAACAATAAAGGAAAAGACAATGCCCACTTTCAGATCTTTATTTCTTCATTATCCACAGCAAGTTTTTAGTTTGTGGGTTTACTATAACATAAAGTAAGACACCTTTAAAGTTCTTAAAAATAGGACACATTGACTTTAAACATAAAATGAAATAAAGGTATTGAAATAACACTGCAGGGAGCTGCCACTACCAACCTCATCATGAATTCTGAAACTTGAGACGACTCTTAGTTAAGTTAAATTTGAGAAAGTGGACCCTGATGGGATGCTCATGTTGCTCCGTTTAAACGTGTTTAAGTTATGTTTGCTTACTCTTTGCCAACACATGAACCATAACTACTAAATACGTTTCTATAGTGAGGGTGCGGGTTTTCTCATCCTCTAGTTTAATTGAAAGAGCTTAAAATGTCATTTTCAGGAGGGTATTGTATAACCTGCTTTATATATACTGTATAATGTATCTCATACTGTAGACTCTGCATTGTGATGATGTTTGGAGAAACATAAACTCTGTCTTAATCGAGCAGCTTTTCATCTGCTCTTCTGAGAACCAATAGGAACAGAAGGAAGTTATATGTTTGTCCTGCACTACTACATCGTCCTGCATCCATGCAAGCATTCACAGTACTGATTTAACCACACCGTATATGAAAAAACACAGTGAAAATCACTCTTACTTTTCAGTACAGCATTCCTACAGTGTGACCTCCAATGGCCTCATGATGACAATTTGGACACACACGAATCCTGTTTGTTTGCCTCTCTGCCCTCTGTTTAGTTTAATTGAGTTAATCTACCTGTATGAAGGTGTGACCCATGATATTCAAAAAGGACAATTAATACAGATTAATCCTGTCTGATGCTTTTGAAGCACTAGGTAAGCTGTAGGTGTGTCCCTCTTCAGTTCAGTGCCATAACCTACAATGAATAGTTAAATCAATACTAGCAGACCTGTGTGATTCAAGCAGATGGTTAGTCATTCTGACACTCTGCCAGTCAATTATCACTGCAATACTGAAAGAGCCCGATGTGAGTCACAGGCTTCAAGCTTAGGCAGTTTTATTAGGGACTTAAGCGGCTATCTCCACTCTCTCTGTGAATCTTGGCAGACAAACACACTTACCAATGAGGTGCGAGGTGTCACTCAGATTAACAAAACACCTGAACTCAAATCAACTCAGCTCATTTCAACTCTTTTGGAGCCAACTACAGAAGATCTGAGGGATATACAGGACTGTGAAACTGAAATAAATTAGACCACGGACCGCCTTTTGATAATATTTTGTCCCAAGATCCCCCATCTTATAAGAATTATAATATTACATGTTTTATTGGAGAAAGTGTATGAAACCTATAATCAAAAGAGTCATACATTCTGTCCTAAATCTGAAACCACTGTGCCACTTACATAACTAAAAAAGCATGCCTGAGAGATAGGCTGGCGCCAGGCCATTCAGTGATTCAAAAACTAGTAGAGAAGACCAGGCTCTCTTGTTGTGCTCCTCAGCACTGCTTACCCCATGTGATGGCTGTTTCAGTTCTTATTTCCTTAAATCAGGACGTTCAAGAGTAGCTAGGCACTGATTTACGGTGCTAGAGGGAGTCTCAACACAGCCTTTTGTTCCATCTTGTTTCAATGTGATCTGTTATTCATTCATTATTAATTAAATGTGTTTTTTCCCCTAACAGTTTGGGTATTCTGAACGCTTAACATCCGCCCATTTCTGTAGACCTCCCATACAGGAAAATATTTATCACTTTGCCTGAAGGTATTTCACTAAAACCACAGCGTTCAGTGTAAATGTAGCAGCTCACAGATGAGATGAATGTTGAAAACCATAGTTGTTGGCAGTTGTCAGCCACAACAAAGCAGTTTTCAAGATTCCTTCGTGCAGCAAAAATTTGACATAGCAGTGACCCGGCTTCTTCCAATATCATATCATCATATATTAAGGCTGTTGAACAATAAAGGAATAGTTTTGGACATTTTGGGAAATCTGCATATTTGCTTTCTTGCCGATGTGAAGATAGATACCACTCTCATACCAGTCCACTCAGTCTGAAGTCAGTTAGCTTAGCATACAAATCAGAAGGAGCAAACAGCTGTCCTACAAAATCACCCTACCCAATGTAACAACATCAACTGAGACAGGAGAAAGCTCCTATTGTCAGCATAAACACTAAGAACACAGGTTTATGAAACAATATAACATCACCATATATTGAATCATAACCCATGTATCTTGATACATATTGCACTGCGAGACTCTTGCCAATACACAGCCCTATATAACACCCTTAAACACAGCAACAACATATAACTAACAAGATATAATATGTTAATTAACAAGCTATAGAGGTGTTGTTAGGTAGATTTTGCCAGAGTCAAGTTAACTGTTTCAGTTTCTGCTTTCGTTCCTTCTTTATAGATTCAAACAGTGTTCACCCACAATGTCTCATTTGTTATTCCTACAAGAGTTGCAGACACAATGTTTGTTCTGTGGTTGTGGAGGCTTTGCAGTTGCTTAAAGCCATCTTTTACAGAGGTTGGTCGAGCAACAGGAAAAATGTTACAAGTAATGTTTTGTTTTGTAATTAATAAAGCAATGTAGTTATATTTTCAATGAATAATAACTAATTAGTTACATTTTACAAGTAACTTGGCCAAGACTGGAGTTAACTCATGATTCCTTTGGTGGCCTGTACTTGAATGTGTATTTTTACTATGGCTGCTACCTACACACAGGCCAAATGGTGCTGTTGACAAAGGCTTAGGTAGGTAGGATCAGCAGCATGGTAATCACAATGGAAATGGGAAGTAACGATGAACAGCAAAAACTGAGAGAAACTGGAAACAAATGAAGAAGGAACGATGGATGATTCATAGATGAGTCACTGTAAGGTAATACACACTATTTGCAGGGGCCTTAAATATACTATATGTGGTTTTTGTGCAATAGGTATGACACAGTTAGGACCTTCCACTGCTGTTGCTCAATGCTGAGATACAAGCAAACATCTGTATTAAAAGGGCGCTACCTCTCTCTATTGATGGCTTACTTAAGACATTCCTCTGACATACATGAGCACACACACTTTCAGGCGAGCAAGTGCATAAGTGGTGAAGTGATGTTGGCAGCTTTTTATGATGAGTGTGTGTTTGTCTCATCGTGTGGACCCCACAGGCCAGACGTTCTGGTAAAGGAGACGAGACTGTCGCCTCAGGAGAGATAGATGGGCTGGGAGATCAATGAAAGGGGTGTGAAGGGAAAGAGGGAAGGGAAGGACAGGAGGAGGGGAGGAGGGAGGGAGGGTGTCTCAACACGCAGCCCCTCTGGGTAAACGGGCAATGACATCCAAAGCACTTCCTCCCTCATTCTCCCTCCAAAGCAACATGTTGTTAAGGTAGCAAGGGAGAATCTGAGAGATTCATAATGGTGAAGCCCCAGAGGAAAATACAGTGGCATAGCTGTTGGCCCCGCCTATTTGGTCACTGGGTTCAGCATCATTTTTTCAGACCCTTTCCTGTCAAATTCAATTCTTTTAATCAATTTCTTTTAAAGCAGCTTGATGGAAGATGTTGTGTTCAGAACCAAACCACTAACAACGCGGTGCATTTGATCAAGAAAGAGCAAAACAAAATGTAATCCCCATATTTTTTTTTTTTGAGCCTTGATGATGGGGAAATATTTAACATAGCTAAGGTATGAATTCAGTGGAATAAACTACAAATCTTAAGGGGATTATAAAAACCAACTGGCATGTGAAACCCCTATCGTCTGAGGAGGAAGTGGAGCCGGCCCAGGGTGTTTTCCACATTACATGCAGTCCTAATATCAAAGGAGATAACAATTCCAGCTGTGTCGCTGTTGTTGCTGCACACAGGATCATCTGGAGGAGTCATCCCCCAACAGTGGCTGTAGCCCCTCATTTACCACCACAAGAAATGATGCAAAAGCACAATAAGATCCACACACAAAGATACTTCTTCATGCCCAAAGGTAATTAGTATTAAGTTTATGAATCAGTTGCACAAAAGTATGCAGAGGTCTAAATGGAAGGCCCTTTTTATTTTGTTTCCTGCCTTTATAGCAGCTAGGACATGGAATATGAAGGATACAAACAAATATCTATACTTATATCTATACTATAGGCTGTTGCTCCCTTCAGAGGCTTAATTAGAGGCTGAAGTAGTTGCATGCAATGGATCTGGCCCTAGGCACAGACCTGCGACAGATGAGCTCCTGTGCTCCTTGGGTGAGGACCTGCTCAGAAGCATGCCATCTATTTGGGCCCCCAGGCCTATCAGGCAGTGTGTGGGAGACAAGCAGGTATGAATCAAAAACACAAACATGCCTGTCAGGCTATGAGACCCCAAAGGAGAGCAAGACTCTTGGTCGAAGCTTTATATGTGCTCCTCATGTATTTGTGGTTCATTGTACAGTGAATAGCACAGCTTGGAAAAAAGCTGTGCTGCAGGTCCTGTTGAGAAATACGCTTATTTGCTTTATCGTGCAGAGATGAGAATACCACTTTCATGGAATCAAAAGCCAGGAAAAGATTAGCTTAGCTTAGCATTAAGACTGGAAACTGTGGGAAACAGCTAGCCAGGCTCGGGACACAAGAGACAAAAACTTGCGACAGGACCTTTAAAGCTACTACTTAACAAACCACAGCTCTTTGTTTAATCCGTACAAAAACAAAAGGCAACGGTGTCTCGGCTGGGTGCAGTGACTTCTGTGTTATCACCAAAGGGGCCACTGACCACCTAATGTTTTCCAAAACTGACTCCTCCACGTTAAATCAAGTCAAGAGAGATTCTCTAGCCAGTGAGCAATCTAATTCATGTTATTATAGGTATTACTTTTGCTGTCACTTTGTTGACTTCAGCTTGAAGATTGAAGACAATGACTATATAGTTTGTGTATATACAGTATAATTTTCCTATTTCTGTTTCTAGTCCAAACAGTCAGCTTCAATTCAGTACAAAGCTAGCGTATAGAAGCACCCTACATAAGGTTAGAAGATCAGCGGTCTATTTTAAAGTATGCTTTTTAACACCAGGGAACACACCAGTGAGGAGCAGCACTGTTACAAGCTCAACCTCAACCGATTCATACTGTGAGAGTGGTGATTCAATAATAAATAATGCATCCAAAGTATACTGCACGAAAGGAGACTAGATCTGTGTCGCAGACTTCCCAGAGCAAAAGCAGAACAACGTTTTGTTTTTTCATTTCATATTTGAAATGTGTTTTCTGCTGTTCACAGTGGATGTGAAAACAGAAAACCGTTGGAGCAATAAGGCAGGTGTTAATAGTGTGTCTATAGATTTCCATTTTGAATCCTAAAATATATGAGCATATCTGGAAATTACGCACAAATCACTCTTCATTAAAGATTTGACAATGTGATGCAGAGCAAGTTGGCTGCCTGTAAGCATGGAGACCCGGTGGACCACAGAGAGAGGGCACCAGAGATCTCTCACACACACTTGTGTGTACAGGTTGATTTTGGCCAAAAATGTCTCTTGTTGACTGCAATGCTAACTGAATTCATCTGAAGTGAGACAAACTTTCTGCTCAATGACGTGAAATGCACTGCAGAGTATTTACTCTACTTTACTTTACTTTAGAGTAAATGGATGGGCTTGTGTTTTCTGAACTGTTTGAAGATGTGTCAATAAAAGAATTTAAATAAATGCACATCTCAATTATCTAACAAAATAAACACTATGATATATACAGACGAATTATGTCACTTCACTTACATCACTTAAATACTTTTCCAAGAACCTGAAACTATTTTTTTTAACATATGTGCTACTATAAACACATGGATGCATTTAATAAAAAACTGCACTGATTTTCATTCAGTAGGGCAACTTTATATGAGCTAATTCATTGGAGTACTCTTTTGAGTATTTTGCTGATACATGGAGAGGAAGAGAAGCTCCAACTCTGGACCAAACCTGAAAAACCCTTGAGGCCTGTAGTGTTTCAAATATTTCTCTGAGCTGCAAACACAGGTTAAAGATTCATACTTTATGGAAGAATATTCACGCACAGTCATTACATAAAAATAACCCTCACTGGGTATCTGAGGAACATCACTGGCCTTGGAGCAGGACCTTCTTATAAAAGGATTTTATTATGAGTAACTTTGGAAAAATAAAAGCATGCCGAAACAACAGACAAGGGAAAAAAGAAAAAAACTTGCACATAAAAGGGGACAGATAAGCAAGGTAGATTGGCGATAAGAGACAAAGACTGTGCATGCAGAAACGCGCCAAGACCAGCAAGATGAGGGCCGTCGATAAAACACACTGAGCTGAAGGTGGCGAAACACAACGCATTTAAAATGCAGAGACGGGAAAAGAAAAAGACTAAGGTATAAGAGAGCGAGAGAGAGAGCGGGAGAGATTGGAGGTGAAGATGGAAGCGTGTGTGCGTGTGTGTGTGTGTGTGTGTGTCTCACAATTGCACCTGTGAGTAATCTAGGGTTCGTCAGTGTGCTTCGACAGGCATCTCTGTAGGCTTCGCTTCCTCTAAATGGGCCAAATGAATATGTAATCTGTCCCCTTTCATACGGATCCTTTATTTCCACCCTGGTCACTTACAGTAGCCTGCTCTGCTGCTGATCAGAGTGGCATGAAAACACAATACACTGTACACAAGCTACACAAATCTACCCCAGAATCCAAACCACTGAGCATGACAACAATCTTAAGACTGGACTTTATGATATGCATCTCTAGATGCTTACCCTGATGTGTGACAGTAAAGAAGAAAATTATAAAAAGAAAGAAAAAAAGGTCCGTCGAGTACAAAACAACATAACAGTATGAAAATACTATGACTCAACAATTACTTCTCCAGGTGTTCGGATTTTCTGGCTTTCAAAAACAGCTTAACGTCCAGCCCGCACTCTGTTTTGGAACAAATATAAAACTCCCCAGCTATTGGAATTTCATGTCTCTCCCTACACACACGTACACACACTCTGGAGTGTGTTCGCTGAGATGCTCCCCAGTCTACCTCCTGGCCCACATGTAATTCATTTAGAGAACACTGAAACAAGCAAGCAGTATAACACGAGATAAATCGGCCAAATAATTCAAGTTAGGGTTCAATAATTAATTGTTTTTATACTCAAATCGTGATTCAGTCTACTCAGGCTTGATCAGATCTGTAGTGTTTCACTTATGTCAGAATGCTGTTTAATCACTTATTGTCAAAATCAACATCTAACTATTTAATCTGATTATAATGTATAGAGAACATACAGGTATGAATTCATTACACTCAGCTTCAGACAAAGGTTACTCAAAACAGGTTGTGCCTTAGCTCTCACAGTGCTGCTGACAGAGTGCAATAAAAGAGGATGTCCTGGCCAAAAGAATTCAAGCTTCACCTTTAACTTTACTTATTGTTTTTGGCAAATGAATTACACTCAGAATATGAGTGCAGGGAGTTGTTCAGAAAGAACAATTACACTGAATGAGTAGTGAAGGCATCCAGATGAACAGATAAATAAAACATCTATATGGCCTAACATCTGCGCTAGATTATTTATACCATATTGTCATATCATATTATTAATACATCATCAGTAGTTCATTTTATAATAATAGTTGTCATCAATACCAGTATATCACCACACCTCTACTTCACACATTATGCATTATCTGATTTGGGTGATGTGTAATCTAAGATATCATCTTCATCCGGCTGAAAGATGAGGACTATGGGACCCTCAGCAGATGCCAGAGATGATTTATAAAGTTCCAGTATTGTACCATTTGGGATGAAATGATAAGAGATCTTAGTGTTTTGACTGTCAGCAGCATCTGATGGGTCATGATAATGACTGAGGGGACAGAGGTGCCCACAGCCTAAGGCAGAGTTTACACTGCAGTTTGATGTTGTCACATAGTCCAGCATGAAAACGGCACAGTTATGGGCCATGGAAAAAGCAAAACATCAGAGATGAAATATAGAAGAGCCATTGACATCATCAAAACTGTAAACAAAATTCAATAGGGTTACTTTCTTCACTTTCACTTCAAGACCTGTTTGCCAATCTCTCATCTACCGTAACTCCCTGTCCTTCAGCAGCATTTGGTTTCCATGGACTCCAGTCTAAGCAGATTCGGAAAGCACTGCTGTTTCCCTGCAGACATGGCAAGCTGTCTGCTGTCCATCAGTCCACATCAAGCACATCCAATGTGTTGGACTCCACCACCTCCTCCTCCTGTTAGAAACTGAGGCCGAAGACGGGCGCCATGCCAAATACACCAGATAGTTTCATCCACAGCTGCAAGCAGGCGGCCGGCCCAAGAAACAATGGAGTCCACTCATTAAAGTTAACCCAACTCTGACAAAGAGAAATGCAGGGAAAAAGTAGGAGGAAGGAAAAACATCTCAAAATATGAACCTCATATACAAGAAACAGATAGTTAAACAATGCTGAATCAGGCAACATTATTCGTTCAGAAATTAAAACTAGAATTACTGCCTTTTATTAAATTCCTCCATCAACCAGTCAACTCGCAGTATACATCCGTGTCTGTCCAAACACATATGTGTTGTGAAGGCATTGAAGGAATGGTTAGATGAGTGTCATCGCTATGCATGAATGATTCTAGACAGAACATGCTGTCTTCACTTAGACTGTTTTCACAGAGGAGTAGAGGACTGATAGAATTTTTTATCACATGGTGTGACGACAAGCAACTGAAGCTCAATATCAGCAAAATCAATGAGCTTTAGGTGGACTGCTGCTGTATGTCTGTAGGGATTATGTGTTTAAATTTTAAAACACTGATGCTTCACGCACAAGTTCAACCCAGCATCACAGAGGATTTGTACAATCAGAGCACAGATTCAAGGTGGACACGCAAGACTCAGTATCTGCCACCCTCGCCAGTCAGCACCAGAAATACTAGTTGGTTATTAAACTAATAAGTAATAGTCCATTAATGTACATTTATGAGCCATTTCTAGTGTGAAAAGTATATGTAGTACACAAAACTGGTCCAGTGGGTCTGTGCAGCCCCCTCAGTGGCTTTTAGTTTAGGATTATCTGCTACAGTACACATTTAAATTATACATTGACATAAACTGCTCCAAAATGTCATGTCTTCATAGTCAAATGCTGCTTTGCAAAAAACAAGCATCTGTTGTTATATTATGCTTAATTTTCCTGTTTAAATATGAGGGACATTAGGAAAATCACTTCAGTATTTAATAGTATTATACATTTGTGTGAAATTTTGCATGGTCGAAAAAAGGGTTTTGCGAGGTCACAGCAACCTTTGACCTCCAAAATCTAATTAGTTTATCTTTGAATCCATGAGAACATCTGAGCCAAATCTGAAGAAATTCCCTCAAAGCTTTGCTGAGATATCATGTTCACATGAATGGGACAGACAGACAGACAGACAGATGGATGGGCAAAAACATAATTCAATTCAATTCAGCACCAGTTCACAACAAAAGTTATCTAATGACACTTTCCAAACAGAGCAGGTCTAGACCATACTCTTTCATTTAATTTTGAATACAGAGAGACCAAACATTCCCCTAAAATAAATCCAAACATGGCTATATCTGGTGTGGAGGCATAGAATAGAATTCAAACAGAAAAACAGCTTCTGGTGAAAGGAAAGACAGTAACACAACCTGTCATGGATGAGACTCAAGAAGTGATATGAGCTGATATCAGATGCAAAAAGATAAGCCTGTCTAGTTTTGTAGCCTCGGGCTATGGACAGCATGCCTCCCACGTGTGGAAATGAAACCAATCTCTCCACTCCGTCAAAAACAACACCACTACTATCTGCAACAACAATGTGGTATCATTCTACGGTATGTTATTTTGTTTCCATCCATGACATAATTAAATATACACCAAACACACTGATAATTGTGTCCCAAAGCTGGAAACTATTTACAAAAGGGTGTAATTATATTATCATCAAAGAGACAGTGTTTTTGTTTTCATGCCAAAAATACCAGTTACTTGTATGGCATTTAGCCATATTCAAATCAATATGGGAAACAAAAGTCTGTATTGGACACTGGGTTAGTAAAAATTAAAATAATATTATTGATTATAATATTCGTTAATAATATTAATGCTTTTGTGTGCAAAAATGTAATAACTTTACAGGAAAGACTGTTGGAGGTGTTCATGTTTTGTACAATAGTGACACCGATAATAATAATAATAATAATAATAGTGTTAAAAAACATTAAACATTAAAAAAACATTACAATTACACATTATCTATGTAATGAAATAGCACGTACAATATTCTTTCATTTGAAAGTGAACCTTTTATATCCATTTTTAGTACATCTGATCTGTGCAATGCATTACACATATATTTGTTACTTTTAAAAGATAACTTTGCAACTTAAGAAAGTTAAGATAGTGAAGAATCATTTTTCAAATACTGAGTGTGTAGTTCACTTAAACAGTTTTATGGCAAACTGCAACTTTCTTGAATTAACTTACTATACGTATTTCTTCGGAAATAAGGTCCCACAGTGGTCCGCCAGAGGAGAACTGACTGCACCTCGCACTGACAGTACTCTATGTTTATCAGGCATTGTATTTACCCTGTTCACCATCTTAGTTTAACAGCTTGCTTATAATTGTTAATTAGTACTAAACAAGTACAGCTGAGGCAGGTGGGAAGTCGTTGGCTTCGTGGGTATTTTGCCACACTGCTAGCATAGCTAAAAAGCTCAATAAAAAGGAAATATTTGTTACAAATGTGGCTTAAGTATGGTTAACATCAGCTGTAGTTATATTTCATTTTATATAGGTTGCTTTTCGCAGGGACATTTCCTCCACACTGTGTTTGATTAGCCAAAGCTTCAAAGCACTCAAAGATTTCTTCTCTTAAAGCAACATTTGAGCTGGCCACACAAGCCTTTATTTTTTCCAAGGGGTCCCACCAGTAGCCTGTGTTTCCTCGAGGAGACTAACATTAAAAACTGCTGCCTTCTATTTCTGTCACATGGTTAAGTTTTACAGAATTGCAACAAGCAGAGGCCTTGACAACTGTGTGCATGAAAGAGGGAATGCAAGAGAGTGCAGAGCAACAGTGTGACACTGAGAGTGCAGTTAGCATGTAGCTTATAAGTTTCTCACCACATCCTTCGTTAGAAGTGGGGACATAGCTTGGTGCTTTGCCCATGTAACCTGACACTTGCTGGTAATGGTATTTCATTCTTTCACACGAGCCTGGGCTGTGAGAGTGTGCGTGAGCTGGGGGGGTACATGGAGACGAGCATCTAACAGAGGCTGGGCAGGCCTGCAGAGGGCGGGGAACAGCTGGCCTTTCATTGACAGGCTTTGAGTTTTGGCAGTTAAGATTTCACTCCAAAAGGGGGGGGGGGGGGCGGGGGGGGGGAGTAATGGTGGGAAGGGGATCTGACATTGTTCCAGTGGGAGCCAACTTGGAAAATATATAAGTATATGTTAAGGAACAGAGTAGCTTGGTGGTGGTGATGTATTGTCAATCAAAGACAGCATGACTGTGAGGGCTAAAGACAGTAGATGTTATTTCTAGAGGCTAATCATTATTTGTTATGAAATCATTATTTGTTAACTGTGTCAAAGCTATAAATCACAGAACCAAGACTCTAATCTGTGATGTTGTGCCAACATAGTGCTGCCCAACCCACATTTAAGATAGACTTTGTGGACAGCCGTGTTAGCAGAGCTAAAATCAGCTCAGTACCAACTGGGCACTATCACATCCAGGTAAAGCAAAGGACAAACTGCACTCTGATGTCCACTTATAGAAAACAATTTAAAAAGGAGAATTATAGGAGTAACATCACAGAGGAATTGTATGTTCTTGCATGAGAGATGTGATGTGTATTTTAATGTAGGACAAACACAAGTGTGTTTGGTAAATGAGGAGACACAGCACTGAATGTGGTATTAACAATCATAACAGATAAAACTTCTCACATGTTTGGTGGTATATGATTATTAAGGGGATACAACAAATAGAATTATAGTTTATGTTTATAAATAACAAAGTTTAGAGAAAACCTGAAAAATGAATAAGCATTTCTGAAGCAGAACTTCACATCACATTATTCACATACTTTAGTCACAAGCAAACAAACAATGTTCTCCTCCTGCTTGTAATTCCAAGTCATGGTTATCAGGAAAGAGCAGCGGTGTGGCAAAATGGCGGTAAAAACAGAAGAGCATGTTGTTTGTATTAGGTTTCACAAACCACTAAACATAACACAACAACAGTAGATAATTTAGGTTTTTTAAATGATATAAAACATAAATGATTCAAGGCTCAGCAGGGATAATCTTCTTGAAAAATGTTTGAATTTTTGTTTTTTGTTTTTCCCATTCCACCATGTTAATGCACCTCAGTTCCACTCTGAATGTAGGAACACCCCAACCAGAATTTTACTGCAACAAGAACACAATAGAGGTACCACTAACAGGAAATGAACTGCAGGTCTCAGCAAGTCTTTTACATACGCTTTTGATTTACATACCAGTATATTAAAACCTAAAACCAAATGTCACTTCAACCGTGATCTCATCAACTCCATTACAACATATTTCATAACAAAACGACTGAATAAAGCAAGTATTTGAGAAAATAGAACTGAATTTCAACCTCATGACAAAGTCTCTAAAATGCCATTCCACAAGAAATCACTGTGCTTATCTTACAATCTCAAAACACACACAACACCCCAGTTCATTCATTTGCTACATGTTGTTGGATTCAATATCAAGTGGAGTACATATTTTGACACCTCATGGAATGATTCCATCTTGTTATTTTTAGCAGCGAGCATAGCACATCCATCATCCAGCAGGTTGGTACTGTGTGTCTCTGTCCAGAGCTCCCAGAGTGCCCTGAGACCCAGCAACCTGCTCCGTCCTACAGCCCCCATAGAAATAGGCCACCCAGTGAAGACATCAACATGCTGATTGTTGGGCTCCAGAACATTTACCTCATCTTTTACCCCCACCCCCATCCTCTGTTCATTGGCTAGTTGGTTCCCACACTCCCCTTCTGCAGCAGGCATCGCTGATCCCCAGTCTTACCCCCACAAAAGGGCCAGTGAGCAATGACCTCACCTAGTAGAAGCTGAGTGCTCATGCACAACTTCACACACACACGTTGTCACAAACACCTACATTTTGGCACACATAATGTCAATTGTGAAGACATATCCACAGGCCTATGCCATCAGTGCCACCATCCTTCTGTCCCACAACGCCATTCACTCACTTCAGCACTACACTCACCAAACAGTCTCAATTTTCAATGTAGTATAAGATAAGATACTCTTTATTGTCATTGCACAGTCACCCATACAATGAAATTGAAAATAAACATTGCTGGAACACGAAACTGTAGGAAACATCTCTGCATTGGTGAATGCTTGTTGCTTCAGGTATGCTGGTGAGACACTGTAATCCAGGAAGTCCAGTTTGAGTAATAGATTAATACATTAGAAATACAGCATTTATTTTATATTTGACTGGCCATTGCGGCACTTTGTTGGCTGATGTTGTGCTGCAACAAAAGTTGTGCCAGATTACACTCATGTTTATGTCTTAATTTGTCTTAACCCGGCATTACAGATACTTCCTGGTTAATTTAAAGTTAAATATTGTGAGAAATTTACTTATGAGAGAAAGAGCTGTCAGCTCTACTCCCTTCTCTTCACATTCAGGGGACGAGTTGTGGCACACGGCTGCTTCATTGTCGTTCCAACCCCCTCTTGGCTTCTCAAGCTTCTTGGCAGAATAAAAGGCCTCTCTGATCAAAGGACTAAGAGACAGGTTCCAACTGAAAAACCTGTAGCTATCAAAATGGTTTGTTTATTCTGCACTGCCATGACAATATCAGATAAGAGATCTAAAAATATAAGGGGATAAAGAGCGGGTAGACGATGACAGAGTAAAGCATGCAGGTTACAGTGACTGAATCTGTATAGCAGAGGAAACAGAGGGGAGATAAAATGGGGAAATGCCTGTTTCCATTGCTACTGGATACAAACACTGGCAACAACAACACTGGCCTGAGGTCAGCTTCACAGTTAACTTTGCTATTGATTAAAGCCTGTACGTGTGGATTATCTTTCAATAAAGCAAAAGTTCTGTGTCACTTCTATACATACTGTACATAGCTACTAAATTCCATCTCTTTATTAATGTAATCCATGTATCCTGAAAGAGGGAGGCATAGCTGATTATTTCCACTGCTGGAAAGACAAACTTTGACTGTGGTTTTAAAATAGCTGACCAATATAAAAACCTTTCAGATATTTACATTAGATAAGCCATCTGAATAACAGTAAAACAAAGAACAATACAAAGTTTCCAAGCCATATCTCAAGTACAGTTAACAGAGTTGTGAGACTTGCAATAATGTAAATTAATGCAATTGATTTTGATAAACTGTGTGGCAGTAAAGTCTACAGCTTCAATGGCCTGTAGCGCTAACACACCTTCCTTCAAAGAGCCACTGCTGAAAACCTGCACTCTTGCTAGCATTCACTTGTTCTCCGGCATTCCCTGCATTTAGGTGTGTTAAATGTGTATTTCTTGTTAAAAAGCACAATCATAAGCAACCACGGTGGCTGGCACAGCACAAAAAGAGGTCACTTTGTTTCCACAATGCCGGTGCACAGCGTCCAAGAGTTAACTGAAGCAGTAGGGGCTGAAAGGGACAGCTTGTGGTGGGTCGTCTACTGGAACACACCCCTGCCCCGGGTGGCCAATGATCTCCAAGGGAAATGTAACCCTGAAAAATGATTGACAAGCTACAGCTTTGACTGCTGGCGAATGCTAAGGAGGGAACAAGTATTGCATACCCGTGCAACTAGGAAAACATAACTCACAGCTAGGGTTGCCTTCCGTGTCTCCAATGCCTCCCATTCAGACCGCAGTCGTGCAATACTATACCTGCTAACAAGGCAGCCTGACATTCTGCCTCTATTTACTTATATTCTCTTTTGATTTCCAAGCACATTTCCTCCTATTAAAACGTAGCTTTACTGTGTCAATGATTGTTGGCCCCCTGTGTCTGAACTTTGAACCAACAAGGCAAAGGTGCTCTCTCTTGTACATTGAAAGCAGGAGAGCCACGGGGGTAGATGACTCTAGGGTTAACTCGTTTACGATTCGCACCATAAAATCTCCTGAAAGGTTGGTCAGGCTGAATAAGTAAGGATATGTTAACCTTTCACCTTCCCACGCACCAACAGCAGGGTCACAGGAAATGGCCACATGAGTGTGTGTGTTTTTGAAATAGTGTTTGTATGAAGCAGCGCGTGTGAAAAGGCAACTAGACGACTCTTTCTCCTGCTCAGAGCAGGTGTTTGTGCAAGCTGTCCCAGGAGAGGCTCCCTGGCTACAGTGTTGTGAGACCGCTCCCACCTGTGAAGATCAAATATGAGACATTTATTATACAAGGGGGACTTATCTAGTGCTCCCTATCTGATGGGCTATGTAATAGAGAGGCCCTGGAAAGATCCACTTTCATTGCCCTAAAAGGCTGGAGAGGTGACCCAAAAGGAAAACATTATGCGAGAAAACAAAGGCATCATAGGCGTGGAGGAGAAACCCTCTGAAGGGTTCTACACTCTCTCATCCCTGCTCGCCATGCAGACGGGAACCACTGGGTCACTGAAGGGCATATTATGTCTGCGTGTATGTGTGTGTACCACAACTGTGGGTGGTGTGTGAGATCTTACTAGTCACCAATTTTCAAGTTGTGACTAATTAGACTGTTTAAAGCAATAGTTCTGTGTTAGGGAGGTGGTGAATAACTGTGTGTTTTACCCATAATTATGTATTGGCAACAGCAGACATTTAAACTGGCAAGTTGTAATTTTACCATATTGTGGCCTGTGCGTCATTGTGCATATTGTATTGTGAAGTCTTTAGCAATACCCAGCTGTAAAGTGCTGCCACTGTTTGTCCTCTGGGCACCAACCAGACACCAGTTAAATGATGTCGGCCTTCTCAAAGTCAAAGCCAACTCTCGACTTACCAGCCCTTCAGCAAAAGTCTCATGCAACCAACACTTGCTACAGTGCTGTATGCAATCTGTTATATAACAAACTAAAAAGAGCTCTGCGACACAACCAGACTGAAATCAAACAGGATTACTGCCTAAAGACATGGACCTGTTTCATGGTAATTTAACTATAGTCAATGCCTGTAAAATCTGTACCTGTTTTGTAACTTTCAGCCTTCATTCTGTGTATGACACAACAAGGTGACATGTGCATTCACATATATATTAAAGTCAAATTCACACGCATATTAAAGTCAAATAAAGAGTTAAGAGTTCCTGTTAGTAGCCATGCTAGCTTGATGGCTCTGTGGATGGCACTGCTGATCTGTTGGTCAGTCAAATTGTCCACCACTTTGCACCAGATTGAAGTAACTCAATTACCGGATGAATTGCCAAGAAGTTTGTTTAAGATCTTCATGGTCATAAAAAGATGAATCCTTGTGGTTTGGGGTGAAATGTTCTGACAACTATTGCCTGAATTGCAAGGAAATTTGAACTCAGACAATCATGATCCCCTCACGGTGAATAACTTTGGTGATCCAGTTTGTTTGTACTTTGGTTCAAAAGTCAAATACCTGACAAAACTAATGTAACTGCTAAACATCAATATTGTGAGCATGGCAGCATGTAAACCCACTGTGACTTCACCCATTGGTTTGTGGACTAATGATTTGAGTTTGGCATTACTGGCATTTTTGGAGCCAAAAGTGATCATGTCTGGATGAAAGGGTTGAGCTGATGAGAATATACATAGTTATACCTCTGTCCTGAACAGATCTGCAACCAAAACCATATAAAATACCAATGTTTTTAGATGATTCAGCTGTAGGTTAAAAGAATCAAATGCTGGTAGCGTTTGACTGGAGAAATTTTAACACTGCTTGATACTGGGTTATTTGGGTCAATACCTTAAAGATATCCAGTACCAATACCCAGCTGTATGTGGTAGCAACTTGTCAATCACAGGTAGCCATGTTCAGGTAGCCTCCTTTATTGTCAGGTTTACTTTTCTACATTTTCTCATAAGCTTACATACAATCTGACCTATTTTGATTTGGTGTCACCCCCTGTTGGCCCTGTTAGAAAGAATGCAGGTTTAAGAGACTTCTTTGACTTTATACAGCCTATGATGAAGAGCATTTAGTGGTGCCAAAGTACAGTCTTTCAGAACTGTCAGGATAGCTGTAAACTCAAGGATAGTGTTTAAAACAACTCTAGCTCAGGAGGAAAAACATCGCAATCCCCTCATTTATTTGAATGGGGTCAATGCCAGAGCAGGAATTTCACCAGCGCTCACAATGGCCAAGGTCATTGCTGCCTCTCTGTCTGGCCTTGATTACCTTCTAAAATTTACACGTGCAGCTCATAATGGAAGAAGCTAACAAGTGAGATGTTTTTGATGTTATTTAATTTTTTTTTTTTTTGCTTTTTGTCATCTCTGTTGAGATATGCACATGTGCACTACTGGCCTTTTTTGGCAACAGCACAGAGACCACTGGGTGCAGTTATCAAATGATAAGAGCGAATCCTTTGTCTGACTGCTCTCATATTAGCATATTACGCAAAACAGAAACATAGATAAACACTCACTTTGTCCCATGTTCTGCCACTGTCTGGGTTGCTTTGTATATGAAACCTCACCTCATCCCACCTCTCAGATCTGCCCTCCAACATCTTTTGTCTCCTCCCTTTTCCCGCAGCAGTCTCTTTAATGTCCTGCTGTGGGCCAAATGGCCTTTCCCCTAAATTACAAAATTTCAGTCCTGGTCAGTGCAGTTAGGCAGCAGGTTGCTGATATAGAGAGCTTTATGAAAACATCCCAGGGTCCAGCGAAAAAGTTGAACCTGACTCAACTTTTGCTATAATGCAACACAATGTTATCAAGGTGCTGTACTGGCCAGTCAAATATATGCATGAATACATTCCTGCTAGATTACTTCGTAACATAAACGCCCTACTTCAATTGTATACCTTTTGATGGTAAAAAAAGATAAAATAATTACTGCCTTAGCTGATAAAATCTTGTCTCAGCTCTGTGCTGTGGTATGGCATCTGGGCAGATTTTTTGGTCTTAATATCCATTAGGCCTTGTTGATAATATATCTAGTGCTGATACAACATGTTGTGACTGTAATTTGAGTTTACCGCATGCTGAGGATTAAAGTCATACAGTTGGTGCTTCCATCACGTACCCAACCAAACAGGGCGGAGGTGCAAACACCTAAGAGTTAATTAAAAGTTGCAGAGATAAAGCTCCCAATGAGAAGCTACTGTCACCACTGCACTGTCGGGGCATAAAAAGGCCATGACTTCCTGCTGGGGAAAGGAAGTGAGCATGGAAGAGGATGGGGGTGGGGTGGGGTGGGGGGGCACATTAACAGGCTTAACTGAACCAACAGGGCAGTGTATGGCTCATGGATATCTGACATCACACTTTCAGATACAGTCTGTGCCACACACACACTTCAAAGTACTTTATGTTTACATGTCAATTATAAAGAATCTGATTCCAAGTTTAATACACACACAACTATCCACACTTCAAAGTCTGTTTATATGCCATCATGCCATGTTTACAGACAGATTCAACCTAATATGGGTGAGCACCTGGCTCAAGTATGCTACCACCTGATTAAATAAGCAACATAATACACTATAATAAACACACAGATGGACACATTCACGGTATTCACCTGGCTGCTGTCAGCTCCTACATTTCTTTTGAAAGACACAACAGAAATCCTAATAATATAAAAAAATGCTGCAGAGTAGATCCAGAAAACATCATTGTATGGTCAAATGCTTTTTTTTGGAACAGGAAGTGGGTTAACATCAGTCAGACAAACACAGTCTCTATGCAATCTAAAATTAAATAAACATTGTTAGATGATGGCAGCTACATATCAGTGCAAACCCGACAAGGGACACAATAAGTATATCACACTGTGAACTCTGGTCGACCAGAAAAAGATATTTTGGTTCACACATTGTCCTACACTATTCATAATGAATCACTGGTGACATCGAAAAGACAAAACTGACTTTATGTAGCTTGAAATAAACTGTACAGGACTTTTATTTGATGCATGCACGCTGTATTATATGAAAACTGAAATGTCAGGAAACAAAACTTGACTTGTAAAAATCTAATGCAGGTCATAGCTGTGTATAAATGTCTCCGGCACTGTGAAAGACCACAGACTCTAAACCATCACTATTAAATGAGGTTAAGAAAAGTTAAAAGTTGAAATTGGCCATGATTTCTCATAATGTCCTCATTGCAGTAATGTTGTAAATACAACTTAAACATATCTCTTTATCTTAAAGTAACTAAATGGGATTTTATGCTGCTCAAAGGCCCTGTTTAGTGATACAATTACATAATTACCTCCACAAAAATTGCCTTCTTGTGTTCATGACCTACATATCTCACAATCTTTTGAAAGCAAATTTATTGCTATGCCAGCATCCAATTGGATTGAAATAAATTAAGACTCTACATTCTAGATTCAAGGGGTGGCTTACTCATTATTCGGTCATTAGATTTGAGTGAGTCAATACTTGATTGATGTAAAATCTGTTTATGTGTTTGCCTGTTCTTTTTTCAGTCTTCTTCCTCAAGGACAGACTCTGTGAAGATCAGCAGGGCACTGAGGCCGGATGTTGGCTCAAAAATGAATCCATCATCTCAAGATAACAAAATAATAAAGTCATCATGAGATATTGTGTTTGATAACTTAAGATAGCAATATAATTGAATTGTTATCTTAGAATAATGGACTGATATGAAAAATATGCACACAATAATGAAATAATAAAATTGTGTTAGCAGGTTCCAGTCTTGTTGTTTGGTTTTAGGAGGACGACTGACTGACTGTGGACTTCACCTTTGGATACCAGATGGTGCTTTTATGAACTGGTGTAAAACATCTATGAGTGACTACATGTACATGTTCTCATCACTGCAACAATCTTAACAATATCACTAGTAGAATAGCAGCACCCGTTTATTTTACACTAGTCCTGCCTTCACATTTAATACCGCCAGTCAAATTTCTGCTCAGCAGTGTGGTTATACAAGTATCTGATTCTATTTTTGGCTACTTTTTCAGTTATTGAGTATAACAAAGTTTTAGCTTGTTAGAAACTAAAAAAAATGCTCACTTAAGATACTGTCATCAAATCTTCACATAATGAGTCACAGTCCTTTAATTACTACAGCTTAAATGATTAGTTGATTAATCAATCTGTTCCTTGACAGAAAATCAATTTTAATTCAAGTAAAGATGCCAACTACTTGTTTCTTCACAAAAATACACTGTGGTCTTACACGACAGTAACAAGATACCTGCAAATTGACAGGTACTTTTAATCATACAAAACTACAACAGATCATTTCACTCTTTCAAGTCATTTCACGGGTTGAGGTGAAGCACTCGTGTTTTTACTCTTCCAGTGTTTTTTTTTTTTTTGTCCTGTAACCACACCAGTGAAAATGAATGCAAACATAAAAGGGATTATAAAAAAAAAAGCGTGAGTGGGTGAGGTACCTGCCAAGCACAGTTTAACCAACATGTGCATGTTCAAGCAAGGGGATTAGGAGAATGGGAGGAGGAGGTAGAGAGAGAGAGAGAGAGAGAGAGAGAGAGAGAGAGAGAGAGAGAGAGAGAGAGAGAGAGAGCAATCGGGAGACAAAACAGGAGGGAGTGCTCAGATAGTGCTGCTGTGCTGGGATAGGACTTGAAGCAGAAACTGTGGCTGTGGCCTTTTTGGAAGGACTCCAGGGTTTGTAGTGCAGGTCTCCTTTGATAATGGGCCACAGTATGTGTAAGAGTGTTGGGCTGCAGCCAAGGTACACAGCCTTTTGGTAATAGTTAACAGAGTGGGCAAACAGTGGAAGTCAGCGGCATGGAGGTAGGTCAGAGAACTGCAGTAGTCACACTGCTGCCCCCCTCCAGCCCTCCCTCAGATAGATCCGGCATTGCGCTGGGATGTTTGGCTCAGATCCTGGCTCTTAGGTTTGAACTGGACCTTCATAAGCATGTTGTTGACTCATATCATATTCATAAAAATGCTTTTGACTCAGTGACATGACTGGAACATTATGTGTCCACCACGATTAGTGGCTGACTATGTCACATCTCATTTGGCAGAGATGACAATCATTGTTTCTGTTACCACAATGTTAGCCTCCCTTAGTGAGTGTTCATGGTCAAATTTACCCTGGTAAAGTGTGACGCGTCTGGGTATAGGTGTGTGTGTGTCTCTGTGTGTGTGTGAGTCTTGCTTTCAAGTATCCCTGCAGTCCCAGACAGTCCAAGGACTCGAGAGCGGTAGACATGTCATTACCCAATCCTCTGCCAACCTGCTGCTTTAATCTCAGCATGAGCAGACCAAACACCAAACCACACACAGCTCTGCTTTAGTCTTTAGAGATGGCTTTCAGGGCTGCTGTGGTGTAATGCTGTGCTAACCCTAACCTAGGGCCCAGAACAAAGAGCAACACCATGCTCCACTCCACTCCCGCACAGCAATCTGGGGGTTTAAATAGCAGGCTGTGAGGGAATGAGGCTTGGCAGGTCTATTCACCAACCGATCAGCTCAAAACAGAAAAAGAGCCCATATGACTCCGTACGACCCCAGAAACATGCTTTGTTAGTTGTACCTTTTTTTTTTTGCTGCTTTGGCTCTCACAGAGGAGGTTATCAGGTGAACGGCCCTGATGAGACATCATGGCCCTGCTCTCTCAAATACAGACTGCCTTTTGATCCGCCCACCTGATTCCAGTGAACCGCTGCACACCGAGGGCAACTGATATCCAAATAGCGATGATCTGTTTTTTTTTTTTACTTGGTGGCTGCAGGAAGCAACGTTGGAGTGAATGTAAATACACAGGTTATGTAATCCAGATGTAGATGATATTCCGCCCGCTCTATCACTTTCCTACAAAGTCCCAGTCTGTGCTCAAGGCCATTTGAAGAGAAAAATCTGAAAACATTCCAAGGGGAAAACCAACACAGCATGCTGGCATGAAAAAGTTAAGATAGTAAAGCATATTTTGAGTGAGTTCAGCAATGAAGTCATCTGTGTTTCCGTTGCTGAGTAGAGTTGGTTGTTAGTGTTGGCTGTACCACACTTCAGGGGGTTAAACATGAGGGGAGTCAGTGACTGTCCAAGCCGTTCTCAGAGCACCCTGAACAGCAGACTGTCAGCATTCCTGCTGGGTGCCAAGGTATTTACTTTGGACAAGAGAGGGAGGCACTGTGAGGGACTGCTTCTAATTAGGAGCAGCCAGTCAGGAGGTCATGGCCAATTGGAATGGGTCTCCTAGATACGCAGTCCTCTCCAAGGGCTGTTGGGACAGCACACCAGACGCACCAAAGTGTGGCTTTAGTTGTTTTTGAAGCGTGCAACAAGGTCCCTGCATGGCCTGAATCACTTATTCCACCTGTGGTAAGACTAATAAACAGCTGGTGCCAGCACTGTTAACACACACTTCAAGGGAGCGTCCAAGTGTAGTGTAGAGCTCTAAAATGGCCTTACAGTGGCTATAGAGCTTCTGAAGACTTTGAGATGAAGAGCAGGGATGCTCTTAACAGTTAAGTTTAACTGACAAGTGTTTCTAGTGCTGACTTACAAAGTAAGTAACATTTAATGGAATAGTCGCACACATCTCTAATGTGGAGCCTTTAGTGCCTCGGTCCCGAACAATCTTGTAAGTGGAGACCTATTAGCATGCCACACAGCCAATTAATAGCCTAATGCAAAATGCAGTTGACCCTAACAGTCCTGAGTAACGAGAGAACACTAACACCAGCAACAGCATGATGCTCCATAAACTGAAAAGCATATCCACTCCAAGCAGCTCTAACCAATTTAATATCTATGAATATAATTCAACAAAGTAATCATCATTTATAAGGATAAATCTTTTCTATAAGCTACTGATTACCTGAAATATTTCCTCCCATGGTGAGATGATGATGTGCCATTTGATCAGACCTGATCACGACACAAAGCAGGTATTAGACATACTGACACACAAACATCAGGTCAGTAGCTGTATAATGAGCCCTAATAAAACTAAATCAAACTATAATTTGTCCCAGTATAATTCATCCCAGTCAGGTAGGGGACGGACTGCGTGAAATTTATTTGTGATGCACATGTATGTTCTATACGTTCGTGTAGCCCCCAGTGTCATGTGACATCTGTTCAAATTCTCTCAGCAAGTCACAGTAGACCTCAGTGTGCATTTCAATACAAGCTCTCTGAAGGGGAAGAGGAAAACTCTCCCTGCAGGTGAACAGAGACAAAGTTATCAGTTAAATACTCTTGTCTGGCAGACATACTAACCATTTGTCTGATTCAAAAGCATGCACTTTTCATTTAGTCCAACTGAGAGAACAGCCATCTATCATGCTGGCAGGCATGTGACTGGATGAATGATGATCAGCCATGTTCACAGCAGTCATTAAGAACAGACAAGCTGCAACAAAGGGCAAAAATACAGCATCATTTCAGCTAAAAAAATAGACGACAAAGAAATTTTTATTTGCAGCTTATTATCTTCTGTTCAACGGAGAACAATAAAACATCCTCTAAAAACGCAGAGCGATGAGTCAAAACAACTTAATCACTGGATGTTTCTGTTTAGCTAGCTCCATCAGGAAATTATTGTTCATTATTTGCTTCAGTTGCAAGCCAAGACAGACCAGAAAAGCTTATGAAAGTCGACTACTCTGTTCACAACAATAACCGAATTTTTAGGTGTGACGTCTCGTTATCTGGCCGGCTGTTTATCAGTCTCAGTGACACTGTAAGTTTTGGAATGAAGGCAAGGTAAACAATGAAGGGACACACAAGCAGTCATACATCAGTCTTAACAGAATATGTCCTCAAAGTTATGATCCATTCCGTTTCCTGAAATCAAATCCCCCTTTTAATAAGGGCAGTTTTCAATAGGGAAGTCACTCCTGTGCACATTACGCACCAGGGATTCACAGGAAATGATGCAAGCATGTAATCCAAGGTTGCTGTCTGAAATTATATCCCACCATTGACATATATAAAATGGACAACTTATCTCCACTTCCTCCCACTGTACAAAAGTGAAGCCAAAATATCCATCTGGAGCTGATGACTTCATTTGGAGCCATAGTGTTCAGACGGTGGAGTCGTGGGATCGAGTTCTCGCCCAAAAATGAACACTTGAACATAAGCTACACAGCAAGTGTTTTCTAACCCAAGAACTGTAGCTTCAAACTGCACTATGGGTTACCACCTGTAACCATGGATTGGCTAATGAACCAGGAGGGTTGAGTGGGTGCCCGTAGGCTATGGATCACGGTTAAGTTACACCACAATTATGCAAAAACTAACACTGATACACAAATACAACCATGATGGGTTGCATGAGACTGACAGTGTGTATTACAGTACTGCAAGGCCATAGTGGATTTTTCACAGTCTATATCCCACATGGACACAGTGCTTTAGGGCTGCTTCTTTTTTTTTTTTTTATGAAACTGAATCAAACTTTGTCTCTGAGTGTGTCCAGCAAAATCTAACATTCACATTCAGCTTTTCTAATCCAGTAAATCAAACTGCATGAAGACCATTATCGAGACCAACACTGAAGCCTTTCTGAGAAGAAGGAGGAAAAAAAAAGGTCAGAAACGGGACATGGTGGTTACTGTTTGGAAGTGACCATGTGACTCTTGAAGACATAAAGCATTTTTTGTCAGCAGTGTTATCTCCCTGGATCTGGGGTTACAATATGGCTTTTGTAGTCATGCAGCACTGAAAGATCTAAGTCACTTTGATCCCGCTTAATAGAGTTTGGTAAATGATCTCAGTATGGGAGCTCCGCCTCCTGCACACACACACACACACACACACACACACACACACTGTGGCCACTCTCACAAAGACTCACTGATTCTTGTACACACAAACATAAAGAATCAGACCGTCACACAGGTGAAAGCTCCTCTTCTTGTGGATCGTTGAGCCAAGCGTTCAAGCAGAAAAGCAGAAAATTTGCTTTGACTCACAAGACTGCTCTGGACTCACTGCAGATTCTGCTTTTTAACAAAATCACCTCTGATGAAAATTTTCTGTCATCAGCACGTAGTAGGCAGACAATTAGTTTTCAGTTTCTCATACAGGAACCAAAACACTTCGTATGAAATTACATTGCTGGGAAGTGCTATAGCTGCATTTGCCAAAGCTGCAAGCACAAAGCCATGCAATAAAGTGACTGAAGGAGCTGCAGGGAGCCAGAGAGAGGGAGGGAGTTTGTCAGAGAGCATTTATCTGTGGTATGGTGATGACTCTTTTCCTCCAGCCTCTCAGCAAACTGAGCGCTTCCTGTCTTTTGAGCGCACGTAGCCATATTTGTCCTTGAAACTAAAGCACATGCAAAGAATTACAACCATTTTAAGAGCTGTCAACAAACAAGAGAGGGCTGGTTGGAGGTGAGGAGGAGCAATCTGAAGCTGAGCTGTAGAGGAAAGAGGAGCGAGACAAACAGAGAAATGAAAAAATGTGGAGAAGCTTCTGAGCCTTTGATGTGAGCCGGAGCAGAAAAGACTGCTTTTGCCGCTACAGGCGGGGCAGAAGTATTAGTGAGGGAAGACATTTGGCTGAAACTGACAGGATATTACTTGTCTAATGATAAGAGAGCTAGCATAAATGAGTCATTAAGACACTTCATCTGGGAAGCATCAATGTCTGCACATTTGTCTGTAAGTTTTCTGTCCCGTGCTTGGGGATATATTTTACAGGATAAGTGAAAACGTGGACCTGCTGGTGGTATGAGAAGTCAAAGGATCATCAAAGTATTTTGGATTCATCCTCTGGGCACCATGAAAAGCTGCACCAAATTTCAAGAAAATACATCAAACAGTTGTTGACAAGAACAGTTGTTCAGCTTGGACCGAAGCAGTGGACTGACTAACATTGCCATTCCTAGAGCCATGTCATTTGCATGTGTACGAGTTGGAATGGCTGCTTTTGTTGGCAATTTTGTTGTGGAAAGCCTGCTAAATTTGTCTCAAAAGTCTGGAAGAGAAGACAACTAGCAGCACTAGCCCCTGCTCACTATCTAATCTGATTTCCTCAGTGTTTTATAGTACATATTTTGTCAGTAAGATATTTGTGGTAGACAGTGAAGGTATCAAAATTTGACGTGAAAATAATAATAATCATCACTCTGCATCTGGCTTAATTATCATTTGTGTTTTGTAAGCCCATGCATACTAGGCTAGGGGTGTGTCCAGAAGGGGGGCCCTGGGGGGACACTAGCCACCTTTGAAATCTACTGGTAGTCCCAGCTGCCACTACATTATCCTGAAGTATGACTGACTATCTGTCCAGTAAGCTTTAGTTTCAACCAACTGTTTGATGAGTAACTTGGACCACTTCACTCAAAAAAGTCTGGATACGCTCCTGGGCTAGGCATAGCTGTATGCACAGCACAATAATAAAAAAACTCAGTTATAAATTGTATTAATGGTGAAAACATAGGGCAGGTTATGAAACTATACTTTGGTCAAACCATCCCACTGATCATGTGTGTTCACCTGGAGCAGAATGCAAAACAGACATAGTCAACTTCCCCACTACCTGAATTCTACTACCATGTGGTGCGGTCACAGTCTGCTATGACATGGTTCTCTGTAAACCTCTATAAATGTGGCCTTGATCCCCGGGGAAGGGACAGCTTGGCCTCCATGCCTGCTATGGATCAGCAGACTTTCCTCTGTACTCCCAGTGGATCGGTTTCAACTGGATGGTTGAAGACAGGTGCTTCACTTGACCTGCACCGTCAGGGCAAATTCAGAAAGGTCGCACAAGATACCCATCTCAAATGGAATGCAAAAAATGCATCCTCAACTGTTTAACCATGGACATTTTAAATAATTGAATTCCACTGACCCTGAAAGCACCCTTGTCCTGCCTGGGCCTATGTTAAGGTACGGTGGCATCAAAGGAAAACAAGCACGTGTGTGTATGTGTGAGCGCATGCATATGCCGTTTTATAGTCAGAGATGACTCACTCTCCATTGTAATGGATGCGTGGCTACACAATGGCACAACTTAAAAGAGCTGCGTACATTTGCTACTCCTTCAGAGCCCTGGTGGTTTCTCAGAGGGACAGACAATAAAAGCTCTCAAAAAGAAGAGCGAGACAAAGCCTGTATCATTAACATTTAAGTGTGTGTTCAAGTGGGTATGCATGTATGTACCATTTCCAAGTTTTTCCACCACTCTGAGATCAATGAAATGCATAAATGAGAAAAGACCCACACAAACACACAGTAATGTAGCAGCACACTCCCTCACTTTAATGCAAGACATGGAGATGCTGTTTGATGCTATGCTTCCTTTTTACTCTTCCATCATATCCAACTCACCCTGTCCTGTACAGTGTGCTTTATTCTCCCTAGGGGGAAATTTGTCTTGGGCACAGCTACATTGTATGTAGTATCTTGTTTGACAGTAGGACAAACAAGGGGGCACTACAGAGCAGCATCACTTGAAGTCTGAGGGCCAGTCCAAGGATAAGTCCGGTACTGATGCCTTTACCATACTGCACTGAGCACTTGCGCTTAGCATGTATTTGCGTGCTCTACATGGGTGTGCTACGGAAAATGTGAAAATGTAAGAATGTCACTCTTGCACAAATGTATGAAGGAGTGACTGGATTAGTGAAAGTGACTGTGGCAGAGTGTATTCTGAAGTAACACAGACTTTGTTATTTGCATGAGGAGAACAAGAAGAATGTGTTGTATAACATTCAAGAATTCCAGACGTGGTCTAATGACTTAAAAAGAAGGGGGCTGGCAGGATTAAGAGATTTGCCATGTTTCCCCTACCTGCGTATCCTGTTGTCACAGCGCCCTAAGAAACATCTCAAAAGCCATCTCTTGTGGAACAGGATTGACAGGACAGCACGAGCCCCTGCTTCCTGTGCTGCAGGCTGCAGCTCTGTCAGATCCCTGCTCAGGAGAAACCATTAGTCACACAGCTAGTCACACATGGGGGGTCTGCTAAAGGCAAGAGCGAGAGGGCAATTTGGAACTGTATTCTCCATAACTAGAGGAAACAGATCATAGGAAAGCAATAGCAGGAAAGCTGAACTGATGACCATATGGAAATACAAGACACAAACGAGTCTTGACAGCAGATCTGTGTGAGCTGACCACATAAAGGAACGTGAATGATGTCTGCATCAACAGTGCCGAGTGTGTTTCTTATGTTACATGCTGTCTTTACAGTTGATGTTTGCCCTCTCTACAGAAACAGCAGTTAATCAGCGTTCTTTTTAACAGCCGCTGTGGCAAAGCAGGGGGAAATTGTGAGCTTACAGCGATTTCATTCATACCTTTATGTATCTGCCAATGCCGCCGAGGGGCAGATGGGGCAGATGGGGACGTGATTATACTGCTGTTTATGTTGAGGTCTCATATGGTGTCCATACTAGCGGCCATGAAAGAGCTTTGCATGCGAGACATGAGCACCATGAATGTGAACTGAGGCTTGCAGCAAAATTCAGAGCAGGCCTCTTCCACTCTACTGCTGTTCTCACTGTTCCGGTATTGAAGACACAAGACTTCAGAGAGCAGACCTGTTTGCCAAATGCGTGGGTTTACACCTGGAGGCTATCCCGGATTTATTAGTAAGATAACAACTGGATGTTTCTCTGCAAAAAAAATATGAGCAAAGCAGTTTTTGGAAATATGAAAATGTATCACTTGTCATCCACACCAATGATGTTGTATATTCATCCATTTTGCCGTCAAGAATTATGCACCCCCTGTTACTGCATTTATCAAATCTTGCAAAAACTTAAAAAAAAAAATACTGCTAATACAACAACAACAAGAGTTCAAAGGGTTGCTTTGAAACTAAAACCTACAAGCACCTGCACACTTCAGGAAAACTTTCTACACATACATACACACACACAGATATATATACATATATATAATATATATTTTTACAAAGGCTATGTGCAGCAGCACCTCCCCAATGTGAAGCAGCGAGGAGCCCCGAGGAGCCCTGGTCGGGCTGTTATCTATTCCAGAGAGATAGGAAATATGGGCAGGAAATCTAGAGGGAGGGGGAGCAGAGGGCCCATATGGGAAGTGCAGTGTAAACAGTCTCCGTTTTTAATCATCCCAGCTCACGTTCGGAACTGGACACACTTTGATGTTCTCCCTCAGCGCCCCCTCCGCCCTCCCATCCCTCGTTCCCAAACGGCCATGCTGTGGGGCAGCCAGAGAAACATGCAGATAGTGGCCTCGGACAGCGGAGGGCCCAGGGAGAGACGAGGAGGCGTTCAGTACCTTGTGGGACACCAAGAAGGAGACGAAAGAATGTGAAGTGGGGCAGAGTTAACTGGTGTTCAGTCAATTGCCTGCCCTGCCTTAATTATAGCTGATGTATTTAAGGGAGCTCTCAAAGGTCAATTCAGCATTACAAAGACCCAAAAATACAGCATGAGGAAGAAAAGAAAGTCAAGATGGCTTTTATGACGTCCTTTAACAATGCCCACTGGAGGATAAACTTCAACTCCTTCTCAACACAGAGGCCGGAGGGCAGCTGACAATCGTTTCAAGTTCAAAGTTATCCCAGACGCCTTTTCATTCCTACTCTGCTCGCAGTGTAAGCTTCTTTTTGGAAAA